>NC_090921.1:719089756-720339756 GCF_040938575.1 Ambystoma mexicanum
GTGAACCCAGAGATGTGCATAGGGACCGTCATTTTTATGACAGGTGGTGCGAAAGGCATCTGTCCCAGTGAAGCAATAATATACCAATAGTCCGACTATAACAACAATAAGAGAAATATAACCAAATATAATGCACATCAGGTCCAATTCTTGAATAGCTAAGTTCAGGAATCAGTTCATAACACCAGCCCAACAGTTTGTGGCTTGCAGACAAAGTTCAATTTAGTTCAACAAGGCAGGTGATGTGCAAAACACAAGTAAAATAGGTTTGCCAAACCAAAACCTCCAGTTCAAAGGGTTTAGGCTCTGTGCTGATCAACTTTAAAAAGTTCCCTCATGAATCAGGTACTGAGCAAAGAACTCTTCAGACCACAGTTCATGATCGAAAATTCCAGCCAAACGTTCAAACAGCAAGTATTACAGGTACCAGAGCCACATGCATGTGAGGGTCATTGTAACAAAAAGAAGGTCGGGAGAATAGCTTGTGTTGGAAGTAAAACTACACGAAGCAACAAAGGTTCAATCCCGGGTCCGCGCTTAGAATCCTCTGGGTATTAAGTGCGTTATAAATGACATATCAATGGAGGGAGGCAATATGATACCATCAGGGACCATCAGGTATCAGTGAGTGGCCTCTACTCTTTGCCACTGCACCGCCACCGCAGGTGCATTGAGGGAACAAATCCAGCTCTTTCATGGGATCACAAAGCATACCCTTTGGAGGTTACATTGTGAGGTACAGAGGGTTCAGACATTGAAGGTGGTATCCCAACAATGAGGTCTGGATCAGGGTTATTTCTTTCATAACTTTGACTGCCTGGCGAAGGAGCCTTAGCATTAGCTCCTGCAGAGACCTCACTGCATAGAAGAGATTCAGAAGCTGTGGATCAGAAGCTGTGGATCCTGGTTAAGCACATGAACATATTGGCCAATCGAGGACCATGCCCTTGCCTTCTAGTACTGGCCATTTCTGTCCCATCAACACTGGAAGAGTTTGGCATCAGAAAATGATTGGCATCGTCATTGGTGATGGAGTCGGTGGTCTCGATGGAACTGAAGCCAAGTCGAGGAAGATCGCTCAACACAGAGGTGATGTCATCAGTTGGGGTGGTGACTTTGCTGCAGTGTGCCACATGGATCCAAGTCGGGATACCTGAACAACTAGTTGCCAATTTCGTAGTTAGGAAACCCCGGATCTGGCCATGCCACATCAGCTGGAGGACAGATTTCCGCTGGTGGACCTTCACGAGGACCCAGTGTCCTGGCTGTGTCCTGACTGCAGAGGGTTGCATTGTTCAGTAGCCGGTTCAGGCAGGGCTTCATGGACCTGAACATGGAGAGATCTAACAGTTTTAATGAACAGCCATCAATATTGGAGCAGTGTATCATCCTCTAATAGCAGACTTTGAATGTGGGGAACTGGTGTTGGAGCAGTTCCTATTCTCACAGGATGACCAGTGAGGATTTCAATTTGTGTTTACACTGATGATTATTTCACATGGCAAACAGAACCAGAGGCAAGACGTTGGGCCATTTCAACCCTGTCTCTCTACACACACTTTAGACAGCCTCAATTTAAGATCCCCATTTCAGCATTCCAAATGCATGCTAGAGCACTGATGATAAGCTCAATGGAACTGTTGAGTTATTCCCAAAGCCTTATATACTTCTCTAATACCTTTACCAGTAAACTGGGCGCCTCGGTCGCTGTTTATACTGAGGGGCAATCCAAACAGAGGTATAAACTCGGTTAACAACTTTTTAGCCACTGTGACAGTGTCTGCTTTTCTACATGGATATGCCTCCACCCACCCAGCAAATACATCAACAAGGACCAAACAGTAGACATAGTTCATGCAGGTGGGGAGCTTTATAAAGTCTTCCTGCATGCGCAAAAATTGACCTTCCACTATTGGACGTGCAGACATCCTCATTGGTACCACTCACCCAACATTATAAATTAGACATATGCACAATTTTCACAATAATCCTTAGCCATACAGGCTAAACCAGGAGCCATACAATCTCAATGTAATAAAGTGATCATAGCATTTGTACCTGAATGGGTTAAGCCGTGAGCTCCATGGACCAGTTAGGGGAGGAGTACATTGGGTGCCACCGGGCGGTCATTTTGGGAACACCACAGGGAGTCTACTCCCAATTTACAGTCTCGTTGAGACATGGTCACTTTTTCAGCTTCAAGAGCTTGATCTTGGAGGATTGGCAGAATGGAAAGGGAAAGGATGGGTGACCATGGAACTGCAACACAAAAAAGAACTTCATTAAGAGCCAGGGGCTAATATAGGTACGCTGAGCAAGCTGCACCATCTGCTGAAGCATTTCTTTGGCTGTGAATGACTGTGAGGGATCATGAAATCTTTTTACCATCAATAACACAATTAACATACAGGGCAGTAGGATCAATCGCTATAACTGGTGCAACAAGTTCAGAGACCCCTTGGCAAATTCTAACCGTTGGTCTGAAGTGGAGGTGGTGCAGGCAGAGACCTTGTCATTCCACTTGGTGCAGTTGGCTGTCTGCCTCCACCGTCATACTGAGGCCGATGTGGACACTGGCCTTTCCAGTTTCCAAACATTTTGCAATAATTGTACTGATCACTGTATATGTTAGTGTACTACCTCTCCGCAGTTTGCCCAGACTTATATGACTGGTGTGCTTGTCTCCCTCTTCCCCGTACCCGCCCTCGCCCAGTGGTCCAAGTGTAAGAAAAGAAGTAGTGGAACTATGTTCCCTGCTGGCCTGCGCCGCTCCCCACTAACCCCATTGCCATGCCCCCTCCCACACACAATAAAAACCCCTAACCAAATGTGCCTGCTGTTTAAGGGAGAGTTCAGTGCAGTGCACTGAAGTAAAAGTTTTAACACCTTCCTCAACTCCTTCCTAACACTTTTATTTTAAAACGAGACCATTCCAGAACAGTTTCTTTTTAAAATAAAAGTATAGGAACTGTAAAACTTAATTAAAAGAATTAGAGGAGCACTGCTACCACCCACTTCAACCACTGCCCTCACTGACCTTGCATGGGGCGAAAACCTCCCCTTCCCTGAAGGTTGTATACTCTGTATCTTCAACACCATAAGTTTGGCTTCAGTGGTTTCTTTTTGTCTTTCAACTTTTTCATGGAAGTGCTGTGCAGCTAAAACAATGTCTACCATATGTGTTAAGTCAGAAGAAGGAGTCTGACAAAGGGGTGGCATTTCAACCTAAAGTTTTATTTAACAAAAGAGAAAAGAGCCCAACTCTCTCTTAGCTCCCCACTGTGCTGCTTCAGGTCTGCCGGGTCTCCGGCCTCTCAGTGTCAGCGTTATTGAAGGACAACATGGTCCACCTCCCTCAGTTCACGCCACCATCAGCTTTTCTTGAACTTCTGCTCAGGTTTCGCCTCCCTCTGACTTTGAAGGATTCCTGTGACCTTTCCACTGCGTCTGTTTGACTGCAGACTTGCTCCTTCTTCAAATTCTCTGTTCCCAGGTTTGTACTTAACAGGGTTGATAGGCTTCACGTTGTCTTTAATTTTTAAGGAGTCCTTCCTTGCTTTTTATGTCCTGAACTTGGGCCTTCCCCAGCGGAGTACCACAGTTCCTTTGTGTTTCTGAAGTACTCTTCATGCCTCCTCAGGGCCACCTTTTCCCAGTACTGTCTGGAGCTGAAAAAGGAGTAGTTTGCATAACTCCTATCTTCTTCCTTTCAGTACTTTTAGGCGATGACTCAATATTGTTTTTTATGTTCCTTTCATTCTTCCTCGTCTCAGTGGAGTCAAATTTATATGAGGAAAGGAGGGAGCATTGCAATAACCGACAGTGGTCTTCTCAGGTTGGTTTTTGGAAGACCTAGAGGATTGCATGGTCTCCAATCTAAGGGCTTTAGGAAGGTTCCATCATGAAATGTGAGTCCTTGTCCCCATGAGGAGAGTCTCACCCTGTGAGCTCCCCCATCCAGCAACCTTTAGGAGGATTGTTGCATAGCGGGCTCACCTGCCTAGCCTCACAGGGAAGGGTTCCCTCTGGGGAGAAGTGACAAAATCCCATTAATCATCACACAAACCCTTTCCTTCCCATTCTATTAGTACTGCCTTAATTCCTTGAGATTCCTTAGGTCACAAACCCGTTACAAACTGAGTTACCACAACTTGAGGCATAGGCTGCATCAATAATACCAGAATATTGGTCAAAGCATTGTTTCAAACTCTCGAGATATTTTGCAGGATGTTATCCCTTGGCCTGCTTGCATGCATTATGTTTAGACCAATCAGTCTTTTGCAGACACATTTCAGTGATAGTTTGCACCAGTCTATCAGTAAAGGTTTTAAAATCCCTAGAGGTGGCAGTTTCTTCAGCTTGCCAATTGGCGCTAACTTTGAGCAAGATAAAAGTATCTGTTGGCAGCACTGCTCGTAACAATTGATTCAAATCTACACAAGTGGGTAATAGCAATCTATTATGATCTGAAGTTCCTCCTGGAACTTAACAGAATCTTTTTGTATCTTTGGAAATCTCTGAACAAATTAAACAAAGCAGCAGCTTGTACAGTAACTAAATTATAGCTTCCTCCTGGGAGATGTCTAAGTGGGAATGCACCAGTACTGGTATTGGCTGTCAAATTCGGGAACTCTTCAAACGTGCTTGAGGAAGGCAAAAAAAGTTTTCAAATCTGAGCTTGCATTTCAGGTGTGAATGGACCGACCATAGAATTTATCGGTCAGACTGATCATAGGTTGGCGGTTGGTGAGAGTCTGGGCTAGCAGGTTGTTGATCAGGTGTAACATTTAAAATGGCTGGTTTGCAAGTGCCCAAAATATCTTCGGGACTTTCCCTAAATGGGGATCCCATTGGATTACAAGATATAATCGTTTGTACCCAGATTTGTGGGCCAGTAGCTGCAGGTTAGAGTATTCAGTTTTCAGGGATTTAACTTGCTCCTAGAGCTTTTCTTGAGTGTCTTTCAATGCCCTGGTCTTAAACTCAGTCTGTCTCGTTGTAGCTTCGATATACCAATCTATGTAAGTGTCCCACGGTGTACACATGCGTCTGTCTTCTCTAATGCCTTTTGTAGATTCAGTGTTCTGTCTAAGTAAATGTGCCTTCCTGAAGAAAATGTCTCGGTGACTCACTCTGTGTATATTCCTGGCATTTATCCTGGTACTTGCATGCATTGGGTGAATTGTGAGTAAACATGAAGTGTGCTGGACTTCCCTTAGGAGGAAGTGGAATTTGTCTAGACTGCCCTGAATCCATTCTCACGGAGGTAAGATAAGGTATGACTTATTACGGATCCAGATCCGTTTCTAATTCCGTCTGCATTTGGCCGCTATTGTGTCCTGTGACTGGTGGTGTGGGTATGGCTCATTAGCTGACTGCTCTGCCACGTCTAATCAGAGGCTCAGGTACTACCACCTAGCCTCAATTGCTCCCCCATTACAGACATTTCAGAAACATCCTCAGGTGTTGGTCTGATTCAGATGGCTGCTGGTTCAATGCCTATATTCCCCATTATGCAACCCACAATACAGAGCAGTATTTGAAATTTTCAGAGACATGGGTAGGTAAAGGTCAATAATAAGGCACATAATCAATAGAAACAAAGCCTGTTACAGGTCCAATACTAGGGTAGAGAAGAGTGTGAAATATAAAGCAGGGTCACAACTGAGTTGCACATTTAGGGTGTAGAGGAGCAGGTGAATGCCTCTGCAGCAAGTCCCGCTCCCATTCTGCCTAGTTTTTGGAAGCTGGAAATTGCGATGTGCGCAACACCAGTGATGGTGCTTATTCCACGAAGAGTCTTTGAGACAAGGTATCCGTTGAGAAGACCTTTGGAGGAGGACCCCGAAGGAATATGACGATGAAAAGAAAAGAGGCCGGTGATGTCACAAGAAATTAGCGTGATGCACTAAGACGAATGATCGAAGAAGAAGATGCTAGACCTTACAGAATCTGATGACGAAGTAAAGAATCCAGAAGACTTTCATATGCAGAATGAAGATTGTACGTGTGAAGAACACTGCAGAGAATGCAAGCCGTTTTATAACTGTACAGATGCTGTAACACAAGTAGATTAAGTAATCATAAAGGCTGGCTATACGTAGTGAATAGACTGCAGGCGGTGCCGCTATTATATAGAATTCTGGACATCAGTGTCATGTAAGCTCAGACCCGTGAAGAAAGAAGGATCGGAGTGCTGTGTCACAGCTAGAAAACAGCTGAAGATCGAGGAAAGGTCTGCAATAGCTGTTTGCATTGTGTCAAAGGATGGGGCCGCCAATAACCGGTTATCTATCCTTGAAGAAAAGTGGACGTGAGAAGCTGAATCAGCTCTTGGTAAGGTGCAAGGAAAGAACATCATGAGTGGCAAGTTTATTAATTCAAGACAATTAAATGCTGCAAAACAGGACGAAATACGGTCTCCTGTCACATGAGTCAAGAATGAAAATAGGAGTGGATGTGCAGACCTGAACTACGATAAGGATTTGCCTATACTCCCTTTTATTTTCAGGAGCAGTGATACTTTGCAAGGCCAAGTTCAAAGACAATCTGAATGGCAGAAGGCATGAGCGATTAGAGATATAGGGCTAATTGGGTGGGGAGACACGGTCAAGTCCACCCACCAGCACCTGGGGTACTAGTTTACGTGCTGCTATTGAGCTGAATGGTTCAGAATGGAATGAGCATGCCAACCAATTGTAGAAGGCCATATAACTAAGGGCCTTATAGTTTGAGAGTCAATGGTGTACCGTATATCTAGTAACTGATGTGGATGATTTGCACTAGGGGTGGGCATAAGTTGTCCACCTGACTGCAGAGACCCAATCACAACCCGATCCCCTAAAGAAAGTATTCTTAGCTGTTCCCCTTGAACCTATCACAATCCCACATAGGTTTTCTTAGTTTGCCACGAAGTATGACATCACTTATGACAAATATTTAGTACTTAAATGTGTTTTTTATGCACAATGATTGAGAGCACAATTGAAGGTCCATTGATGTCTGTTGTAACTCCCTGTTTTAGACAATTGAAAATAAAACAGGTGGAGGAGACATTTTGCCAACTTCCTGAGTCTGTCTTGTTATTTGGTGTAAGAGTTATCCTGCATCCCCTCCATCGTACGATGTGTTACCTCAATTAAAGAACCATAAGGGTTCACTTGGTAGCATGTCGGATGGTTGGATATAAGACCCATCGACCTGTAGACACCAGCGCTTCAGATGATCTGGAATCCTCTGCCATCTAGCCGGAAGATCACAGTGGAGTTCGGCCGAATAGAAAACTTGTAAGTAGAAACGAGACGGTGGGCAGGGTCCCTCTTTGATGAAATCTGTACCTAGTTTCCACAGGCTCTTTGCAGATGGAAGGCAAAAATGGTCGATTGGAGGAGGAAGTCAATACCGAAGGCTTCGAGCCAAACGAGCGAATGGTGAGTAGACTAAGGGGAATGGCAAACTGAAGGGATGGAATTGTAATAGTATAACGGGGAAGAAACAGAAAAAGTAACAGGGGCAATGGGAGTTTTTTTGTATATAATGAGAGAGATAGAAGAAGGAGGCCTGAGAGTCCTAACCCAAGAGGTTTTAGTAGAGATTATTTACACTCTAGACAGAGTAACCTAGGCTACGTGCAGGACAGGTCCGCATAAAACGACAATCTAGACTCTGTGATCAGGCTATTATTAGGGGCAAATATTAAGAAGTGATCACTAAGGTTTATGTAAAGAGTCAACTTGTCTGTCTGTTTATGTATTTGTGTCAAAATTGAGGTATCGAGGAACAACACTAATTGTTGTATGAGAATTGAGATGAGGTTAAAAAGTTATATAGTCTATCTAGGCAAGCAATCGGTACCTATTCAGAGGCAGACAGAAAGAATTGGAGAGTTAAAGATTTTGAGCTGCGATTGTTGGAGTGCGCTCATATTAGTTGTTTTGTAAAGGTATTTTGTAAACACTGGTAAGTATTGACAGTCAATTCAGACTTGTCACATTGAGAGACATTACTACTCTGATGCATTTATGTAAGACATTGCCAAAACACATGCCCAAGCTCAACCAGTATAGTGTGGATTGGGTGAAAGGTATGGCAGATAGGATGTTCATGCCATGGCCACAAGGGGGATCACTGTTGAAAGCTGTACTGCAATACATGATCACATACTTGCACACTGCGCACACAGGAAATAAATTAAAGAAAATGTTAGCTATTTTAGAGCTCTGGAAAATTTACCAGGAAGAGAGGGACCATCCACCACCTGAAGAGTGGATGCTTAATCAGTGTAAGGAGGAAGGTGTTGAGCCTTCTGCTCCTCTTACCTCATCGGAAGTAAATAGAGATAGTACGGAAGACGTAGAATTGTATCCTTTAAAGGAACTGAAAGCATCGACAGAGTATAGTAATCTAACATATGAACCGCCTGCTTATAGCACTGATTATATTATAGGAGAGAGTAAGAGAAAAGAGGAGATCTTTAAGATCCTACAGGACAAAGGGGGAAAAAAGTGGTTGATCGAATATATCGACAGAGATAGAATGAAAGAATAATAGATAGAAGGGAGAGAAGGATATAGCTGATAAGGTAACTCTCATCCAGAATGAATGGATGGGAGGACAGATATTGCTCAAGCTAGATGGGTAGAGCATCAAGGAAGTATGGCAAAGAGAAGATCAGGACGAACAGGATAGAAAAGACAAGGAACGAGAAAAAAGATGGAAGGACGATGAGCATAAAAGAAAAAGCAGACAGAGGCGAGAACAGATGTATCAGGAGGAGCAACAAAAGAAAGAAGAAAGGGCAGAGGAGCAAAGCAAGCATGACAACAGGCAGTGAGCAATAGAAGAACTGGATAGACAAGAAAGGAAAAGAGAAGAGGAGGAAGCACAGACATTAAAGGATAGAAGGATGCAAAGACAAAGAGAAAAGGAAGAAAGGAGAGCAGGGGCAAGGAGAGAGGAGGTAAAACAGGAAGAGGAAAGAGTTAGATGGGAGGCGAGAAAGCAAAGTGAATTAGATGAAGAATTAGAATGAAAGAGAAGACAGTGGGAGAGCGATATTGATTGCATTCAAAATGAGCTAATGGAACCAAGTCCAGCAATAACATGGGGAGGTATATCAAAGAACGAGACATGCAAGAAAGCAAGAGAGAAGAGGAGGAAGTGCAGAAATGAAGGGATACAAGGATGCAAAGACTAAGGGAAGAAGAACAAAGAGTGAACGAAAGAAGGGAGGAGTAAAGACAAGAAGAGGAAAGAATTAGATGGGAAGTAAGAAAGCGAAGAGAGTTAGATGAAGAAATGGAGCAAAAAAGGAGACAGAGGGAGATCAATATTAATCACATTCAAAAAGAGTTAATGGAACTGAATCCAGTGATATCATGGGGCAATATAGAGGAGTTCCTCCCGTTACATGGAGCAACATCAGGGCCATCTAGAGTAACCTTAGAAGAGAATTCCAACATAGGAAGCATCAGAGATAGGATTGATACATCCTATAAAGAATTAAGGGAAGGTAGAATATCAGGAAGCCGAGGGAAGGGAGATCACATGTTGGTCTTCCAATCAAAAAGTGAAGAGGAAAATCCTTTTAGCCTCAAGCATAGAGCCTTATCCTTAAGCAGACTGATAGATAAGGGTGAAGGAGATGAGAGTCACACTATTTGGGGACTAGATATGTCAGATGAGGAAAGGGAATCCTTCCATGCAGAAGAGGGAGGAGGTGCATGTGCCCCTGAGAGAAGCCTGCCGGCGGACAAGGAAGTAAGATGGTCTGATCTAGAGCAACCAAAGGATAGAACGCTAGATCCCACAGCATATCCAGAGCATCCCAAAGGACAATAGTATAGTGAGAAGAGAGAATCACTGCCATATGTGAGCAGGTTAAGATCATTGCCAGGGAGGAGCTGGTCAGCAACCATTGTCCCTACTATGAATTGGCAGATGATGGGAGCTGATTGCGGGTTAAGGTTTACACAATTTCCCTTATTGGAAAAAGGAGGAGCGAGACCACAATGTATTCCATGGCTGCAGATGGATAAGATTAATTTAAGGTGTAAACTCCCAGGTTTAACAGCGGGTGTGGGATAATGAATTTATGAGTTAGAAAAAATGACAGGAGGAAATACCTTGGCAATAGGGGACATTAAGGGTCTCCTAGCAGCTATTCTTGGGGCAAGAGCTGATAACATATGGAAGAGAGCAGGCTATTCGAGTGTGACAGCACAGAACACAGCGCACAATGGAGCGCCGTTTAATAATTATACAGCAGATGTCTGGAGGGCTCTCAGGGTACAGTATCCTGACACGTCAGTCATGGGTGCAATCATGACTCAGAAGATGAAAGAAGACGAGGATCCTCTTGCTTGCATTCAGGACATTCAAGAGCATTGGACTATTGAACTGAGGGAGCCGTGGGAAAAACTGTGGCATTATTTTACCACATTTTATGTTAGGGGTTGCCCGAGCAAGTACAGAGGCAACTGATAAAGCAAGTGTGAATGGAAGCAAAACCATGGTTAAAAATACAGTTGACAATAGGGCATCACTGTCGGCTGTTTCAGGAAGAAAAACAAGAAGAGAGAAGAGGTTACAAAACTCGAGGAAGCTAAACAAGTTCAGAAGAAATTGTCAAAATATGCCATAAAAGGGGCAGTATTGACAAACAGAGAAGGGCTGGGAGTCCAGCAAGAAATGTGTACATCGCAGGGGAATAATCAGCATCTGATGGACCAAGAAGGGAATGGGTTTTTACCACGAGGTAGAGGCATGGGGTATAGAGGAAGGGGTGGAATTCAAAACAACCAAGGTGGGTTTTAGAACACGTATAATGAGAATCAGAATGTGCAAGGAGGATTCAACCAAGGAGCATTATTTATAAGGGCTCCTTCTCTATGTTGGACTTGTGGGATGACAGGGCACATTGTGCACATATGCGGAAGCCATGGGTATGTACAGGTTGGCCAATTTTCAAGAGGGGGGACAGCTTACCCTCCAGCATATAGCTCACAAGCTAGAGAAGGGTTTGCTCAAGATCAGACGATGTATCAGACACAAATGCCGCAAATGAAACAAGCACAGCAGCCGCAGCAATAACAGCATGCACAGATGAATCAGCCACAAGGGCAATCATAGCACGCCCCTATGCAGATACAGTAGAATGCAAACACGGGACAGTTATTGACACCTAGAATAGAGGGTGCCACTATGGTGGGAGGAAATCCTTTCACAGGTACAGGGGTGTTTATGTATCCGCAATAGGACAGCTCACAGGGCGACTTGATGTGTTCAGTACTATCAGTGACACCAGACCCCCAAGAGGAAACAAGGGCTGATGTGGCTCTGCGAGGAGTTCCAATGGAGCCCAAGGTTTTTCTATATGGGTGAGCATTCTGTTGACATGGCTACTTGGATTAGTGGGAAAGACTATGAGGATACCTGATGTATTTTTGTTTAGACCACAGATACCCATGGTTGAAGAGGGGGACAGACCATCCCAATAGAGTTAGATGCAGCCATAGTACGATGGGAAATAGCAATGCTTGAAGGAAGGGATGATGAGGGTAGACCATGGAGGACAGTGAGAGCTCTCGAAGAAGGGTGTAGGTTGACTGACGTCACTGACGATGACATGTTTAGAGATGACCCAACAGATGATGAATTACTGTTCTTCATGAGCATCACATTTTGGATTAGAATAGAGAAAAGGTAGATCCCACAGCGAATGGCGAATATGCAGTAGCGCCCAGCATTTTTTGATGAAGACTTATAGAAAGTGCCAAGTGCCTTATGGACGATAGGCCTTTATGACGTAGGCCTATTGAAAGGGATAGGGGAGTTTAAAATAAAGTTGAAGCCAGGGGCACTTTTATCTTGAGCAAGACAGTACCCAATGTCTCGAGAGGTGGATGAAGGTATTTTTTAAGACTAATGGAAAAGGTATCCTGGTACCGTCAGAATCATTGTTTAACACTGTGGTGTATCCTTTGAAGAAATCAAAGGGAAGGTTGTGGAGATTTATACAAGATATGAGACCAATTAACCAGATTTTAGAGGCAGAGTTTCCTTTAGTTCCTAATACGGCAATGATACTATGCAGTATCCCAGTAGAAGTTCGATATTTCACTGTGATCGATTTTGAAAAATGTATTATTCTCAATCCTGTTGCACAAAGACTTACAAGACTTGACTTCATTTACATTCGTCCAAATCCGTCTGAAACACACTTGTTTGCCCCAAGGGTACTGTGAGTCCCCATTGATCTTTAACAGAGTCCTACGGATGGACCTAGGCAATATTGATTTGAAAAGTGCTGTAATAGAGTATGTAGATGACATCTTAATTTGTAGCACCACAGAGGATGAGTGCAGGCAAAACTCGACTCAGTTGTTGACTATCCTAGCAGACAAGGGATATGAGGTAGATAAAGAGAAGTTGCAGTAATGTCAGGAAGAGGCGTTGTACATAGGCCAGTTGATCTCGCATGAGGGAAAGAGGGTAATGCCTGAAAGAGCTGAGGCGATTATTAAGACAGCAAATCTGCACACAGTGAAGCAGATGCAACAGTTCTTGGGAATATGTAACTATGTAAGAGCCTGGGTGTTTGACTACAGTTTGTACACAAGACCCCTTTTGCAGGCTTTAAAGAAAGCCCAAGTGAGCAAGTAGAAAATAGAATGGACTGAGGAAATGGAAGAAAGGTTTGAACTGTTGAAGAATGCAATTTGTACAGCTCCTGTTTTAGAATTCCCAATTATGCTGAGGTGTTTTTCTTGTTTTCGCACACAAAAGGGACAGTCATGACTGCATTGCTTCTACAGAGGACCACATTGGGGTATAAGCCACTAGCATATTACAGTGGGATTCTAGATCCATTTATGAAAGGACACTTTCCTTGTGGACAGTCATTGGCAGACGCCGCGTTCACAATTGAGAAATCCCCAAGTATTGTAATATACTGCTCTATGATGCTTTTTGTAGAACATGCTTTGTTTGCCGTATTAGAGAAACCCAAAGGTACATTGACATCCCAGAGAGCTTCGGCATATGAAGTGATGATCTCAAACCCAGCGATTAAAATTGTCAGATGTAAAATAGTGAACCCTGCCACAGTTGTATCTGAACCAGTGACAGAGGATGAGCATGTGCATGACTGCGCAAATGTATGTAGAGTTTTATGATGATATACCATGTGTAAAGGAGAACACATTGTCAGGAGGGGAAATTCTCTTTATTAATGGTTCTTCGAGAATTGATCAAAAGAGTGGAGAAATGCATTCTGGAATAGCTGTAGTGAGACAGAGCAAATGGCAGAACTGGTAGCGCTTATTGATGAGCTTAAAAATCATGCAGGGCAGGAAGTGATGGTGTACAGTGACTCTGCCTAATTGATGTCAAACGTACACGCAGGACTAGCATGTTGGAAAAGGAGGGGCTACCTCAGAGCGGATGGCACTCCAGTGCAGCATGCATCCTTATTGGACAGGCTTATTAAGGCACTACCACTCCCAGTAGCCACAGCAATAGTTAAATGCGCAGCTCATACTAAGCAAACTGACTTTATTTCTTGCATGAATGAAGCCGCAGATGCAGAAGCCAAAAGGGTTGCATATTCACCAGATATTTCAAGTTTTGACACTCCAGATGTTAAGGAAATAGTCATCACGATCATGATAGTGAAAGAAGGATTTAAACATTTACCAAGACACAATTAATGGAGATTCAAGGAAATGTACGACAGGAAGAGCAGGAATTGTAGAAACAAAGGGCGTGTTCTTTATCCCCCACTGAGGCATTATGGCGACAGGACAGCACTGGAAAGCTGGTGATGCCAGTAGCTTTGTTAAGCGTAGCGCTCGAACAGCTGCGCCACCCTGCACATATAACTAGGGAGAGTCCTGCTGCAACAATTGCAGAAGACTGGTTTGTACCAAACCTGTTAGAACACATTACATTATATGTAGTAAATTGCATCGTATGTGAAAGGTTTACCGCTGGGCATACACTGCGAATGATTAGAGGCGTAATTCCTCAACCAAATGGTCCTTTTCAGCATTTACATATCGATTATGTTGATATGCTGCAAAAATGTAACGGATACAGGTATTTGATAGTGGTAGTGTGTCCCTTCTCTAGGTGGCTTGAAGAAGGTCTATGTGCACACCCTGATGTGAAGTTTTTAGCATGTGAAGTCTTTCCAAGATGGGGTTGTGAAGTGCTGTGATAATGGCCCACATTTTGTGAATGAAGTATTTTAACAGATTTGTTTATTGTTGAGCATTAAGCAAGTTTTCTTCTGCTTATCACCCACAAGCAAACAGAAGTTTTGTGAGAGACTCAATGGCCTCCTTAAAAAAGGATTTCCAAGCTCAAGTTAACACTGAATGGGATGGCTATATTGTCTGCCCTTAGCTTTATATGCCTCACACCCCACAAAATAGTGACAGGAAGAAGAATGAGAATGCCTTTAACTCCTCCATCGAAGAGCAGAAGTGATGCCCAGAGTACAGCAAAAATTTGTGGAAATGAATTCAATTAATTTTTTACATGTATGACCGCTAGTATCTCTGTCATTTCAGATCAACTTAAGCGCCAGGGGGGCCGGTCTCAGAACACAGATGAAGACCATTCAGCAACTGGATCTTCAGAACTATTATCGGTGCCTAAGCTCTTTGCTGGCGATGCCGGGCTGATCAGGAACTTCACTAGGAAGTGGCATGAGACAAGGTTCGATGGACCGTATGTAGTAGAGAACATTACTCACTCAGCAGTGAAAGTTCAAGGCAGACGAGCTTGGATTCACCTGAACTATGTCAAGCTCTACACTGGTGAGACCACAGCACCCCCGTCCATTGATACAGAAGCAATACAAGAAAAAGAATTTCAGCATGTGCAGACTCGATCGATGGATTAATACATGCAGATTTGCATTTGGACTGTGACTTAGACACTCCTTATAGATATTATAGCAGACATGGAATACTTTTGCTTGACCCACAGGAATCTTTGAAAATGAACTTTAGAGAAATGCTGATATATCGTGATTATGCTTAAACAACAACACTTGGTTAAGAATTCGAAGCGTGAACAGTACCACGATTTGTTTCTCACTGAATATTAGTTTGGCTGATTTTATGGTTCTCCCCGAATGTAATGTGCATCGTATCATGCTTGCTATTTTTGTGTTTATTCTTTGAGTTTATCCGGCCCTTGGAAAAAAGGAATGATTCCTATGGACTTGGTTTTGATACCCCCTCCAGGGTGTTACATACGATTAGCTCCAAAATATGAGTTAGCTTGGAAGTTTGGGATAGATGTCTTAGCGGGCGTTATTGAGCCCGACTTCAGGGGAGACATGAAGGTTCTCTTACAGAATCATGGCAAATTCCCTTTTGAGGTATGTCAGGGAGACCAAATTGCACCGGGAATTTAGGAAAGAGCTTTGTTCCCTCCGTTTAAAGAAAGCAAACCAGATAAAACAGAGGGATGTAACTTAGGCTTTGGTGAAGCTGATAAATCTCTTATATTGAAGAAGGGAAAGGAGATGAACCTTCCATCTATCCTGACCTAGCCTTTATTCAGTGAAATGATCCAGCCATCGCTGAAGCTTTTTTTTAAGCAATCCCAGAAGAGGAAGGCCTAGAGAAGGGGAATCCCTTTTTCTTCTTAAAAACCTGGGTTACTTTACCGAAGAGCAACCTCCCCGGAAGGTTTTATAAAGACCCAACTAATAATACCTAAAAGCCACTGAAATGTTGTGCTAGAGATCGCACATTCCCATCTCACAGGAGGGCATTTGGGACACGTTAAAACCCAGGCACATTTTAGTGGAACGTTTTACTGGCCAGGTATCCGCGCTGATATAAAAACTTTCATACAAACCTGCAAAATATGTCAGAAGACCAGATTGCACATCCCAGGACCTTCCCCTCTCAATACGCTGCCTATCATAGAAGTCCCATTTTCTAGAATTGGTATGGACATAATAGGAACCCTAGAAACATCTAAGTTGGGCAACAATTATGTCCTGGTGATTGTAGATTATGTAACCCGATATCCAGAGTCTTTCCCCATGCGAAGTAATAACAATCAGCAGATCCTAAAACATCTTCTAGCGTATTTTTCTAGGATCAGTTTTCCCAAAGAAATACTAACAGATCAAGGTTCGAATTTTATGAGTAAGCTTATGGCCGAAGTCAAAGAGCTACACCACATCACCACTGTGCAAACTTCGGTGTACCATCCTCAAACTGATGGTCTAGTAGAAAGATTCAATAAGACCCTGAAACTAATTGGTAGACAAAGACGGGAAAGACTGGGATTGAATGATCCCATGGGCACTATTTGCCATAAGGAAAACCTCCCAAGCTTCCACGGGTTTCTTTCCCTTTGAGCTACTCTATGGAAGAGAACCGAGAGATGTCCTAGACATGCTGCGGCAAACCTGGGAAGAACGAGAGGAGGCTCCCATTCCAATATTCACAAACCACCACTAGAATGCGAGAATACATGAAGTTGGTTCGGGACTTAGTTTGTACTCATATGGGAAAGGCCCAGAGCCAACAGAAGTCTAATTATGATTCAAAAGTAAATTTAAGATCATTTTCTGTTGCACAGAAACTGCTAGTCCTCTTACCCACCTGAGAGAACAAACTTGTTTTGAAATGGCACGAACCTTACGAGGTAATAGAGCGAACAGGAACGTGCTCGTATACAATAGCCCAACCAGACCGAAAACAGAAAATCCACTTATATCACATCAATCTCTTAAAAGAGTGGAAGGAGAACTTATCATCCACCCATGCCAAAGTGCAAGCCCCGCCTGCTTCCGTAAGATATAAATAACTTTGACTTCATTCCTTCCGAGTTATCTATTACACAACGAGAAGATCTAAAAGTTGTAGTGGTCTCATTCGCTGATGTATCTTCAGAAAAACCTGGAAGAGTAAAAGGTACATACCATTATATTCAAAACTCTAAAGGCAAAGTGATGCATCTGAACCTCTATTGTCTACCAGAGGCATGTAAACAGATAGTGATCGAGGAAGTTAACAAAATGTTGAAGGCCAATATCATTGAGCCCTCCGCAAGTCCATCGTCCTCTCCTGTCATGTTGGTCACTAAACCTGACCGTTCCTGAAGATTCTGCATAGACTTCCGTCTAGTGAGTGCCATCTCAGACTTCAATGTCTATCCCATGGTATGCATCAATGACCTAATTGATAGACTCGGAACAGCCACCTTTCTACCAAACTTATATCTAACCAAGGGGTACTGGCAAGTCCATGTATATGGGCCAGATAGGGAAAAAACGGTGTTCTGAACACCCTTAGGATTATTCCAGTTTAAATTCTTCCCTTTCGATTTACACAGTGCACCAGCTATGTTCCAATGCCTCATGGATAACATCCTGAAGCCCTATTCTGATTTCTGTGAAGCTTACATTGACAATATCGTCATTCATAGTAAAACCTGGGAGGACCATCTCTTCCATCTTACACCATCATGAAAGTCCTCAGGAATGCTGGCCTAACTGCCAATCCAGCTAAATGCAAATTGGGTCAATAAGCCGTGAAATACCCTGGCTTTTTCGTAGGGAATGGGACTGTACAACCCCAACATGAAAAGGTAAAAGCCATCTTGGATGCTACAAATCCCAATACCAAAAAGAGATCTTAGGGCTTTCCTTGGTCTAATAGGATATTACCGTAGGTTTATACCTAATCTTTTGGGCAAAATGGCCCGGCTGACAGACAAACTTAAAAATGCTGATCTACAGAAACTTTACGAGATATGCTATAACATCCTAAAGCAGACGTTATGCCAAAATCCAATCCTGAAGGTAGTCGACTTCTCAAAGGAGTTCCTGTTAAAGACAGACACATCTCTTACAGGGTTAGGAACCATCCTGTCCCAAATTTGCAATGGACTAAAACACCCCATATTATACACCAGCCACAAATTGTAACCACATGAAAAAATTACTTGAGGTAGAATTAGAAGCGCTAGCCATCAAGTGGGCCATTATCTATCTTAGGTATTACCTATTTGGATAAAAGTTCACCCTGGTTACAGACCACTGACCGTTAGTTGGGATTAGCCAATGCAACAAGTCCAACCCTTGGGTCCTCCAATGGTTTCTAGACCTACAACCCTATTGTTTCACAGTGGAACACCGTAAGGGAAAAGACAAGGGAAACATGGGTTTTCTTTCCCTGTTCTACTGTTAAGCAAATGTGGCTTCATCCTATGGAGGAAGAGCATGTGAGAAACCTGAAGGTGTCTCCCTAGCTAGTTCCCGGGGATCTGTCATTCAGGTGGCCAGGAGACGGCCATTGCTATTGGGCAATGTTTTCTAGACCTACAACCCTATTGTTTCACAGTGGAACATCGGAAGGGAAAAGACCAGGTAAACGTGGATTTTCTTTCCCGGTTCTCATGTGAAGCAAATGTCAATAGCCCAAGTGTGCTGCAACAGATGTCAAAAGTACACAGAGCGTGGTGACGCTGATGAGCGGGAGTGAGGGAAACTCTAGCTTCTGTGGTACCGGCCTTGACTCCAGTTACGAGGAAAGCCAAGCAGTTCATCACAGCCGGTGAGTCGAGGGGAGAACCGATAAAAGCTGGGCTGTGGTGATTGAAAGTTGCAAAGTGCTGAGTTGAACTAAGTTGAAAGAACTATCAAAGCGTTAAGGGGAGACCAGCTGCAGAGGGAACCGGCACCATGTGGGTGCTAACTCGAGAGACTCTGGTCGATCCTTGTCTGAGTGAAACTACAGAAACCAGAAAGCAGTAGGAGAGCCACCAAGGTAGGTCAATGTAGTCATAAAGGAGGTCAAGCAAAATCCCTGTACCGTCGAAAGCCTTTGACCTAACAACTGTGCGAAAGCAAGGGAAGTGAATCCCACAAACATTTGTGAATATGAAGTTGGCAAGAGTAAACCCGGAAGAGGGATGCTAACGAGAAGGGCGAGAGTCTAAAGTCCCAAGAAAAAGTGTGTTGACAAGAGGGAACCCGACCGAGGAACGTCCAATGGAACTGTTTAAAAAGACATTAAGATTTGTGAAGGAAGAAAACGCCATAGTGAACCCGGTGGAGGGAGGCTGAGAGTAAAGAAGTGTCAGCGCCCGGAAGAAGGTGAACCAGGGGTGAAGAATCCTCACCCTAAGTGAAACCAGGAAACAAACTTTCATTTGTTGAAGACATTTTTGTTTTGTTGCTTGAATACGTCAGGCCCTGAAGGCAACAGACTTGTTCCATGTGTTAAAATTGCAGCAAAAATGGCTGTTTACACAACAAATTGCAGCAAAAAAGGCTGTGGTTTTTCTGCCGCAATCCATGTAAAGGATGCGCGGGACACCCCCGTAACCCGCTGATCCATTATACCATTTAAGGAGAGTGGGGGACAACCCCGCAACCCCTGCTCCCCTTAAATGGTATAATGGGGTACACCTTTACTGGGTCAAGCCACAGCATTTCTGCCATGATTTTATTACTGCATACCAACAGACTTTCTCAAGAAACGAGACTTGTCCATCGAGGCTCCTGATAAACTGGAACAGAACTGTTGACTTGTGCTGGGGAAGCTCGAGTGTGTGCTGTGCTCCAAGATCCCACCTTGCCCCGTGCTCAAAACATGGAGGAAGGAGAAACAAGCTACCACATCTTGACATTTTATTTGAGAACACTTTTATTCTTTCCTTGAAAACCATCCCACACCCTTTTTTGTATTAGTTGTAAGGTTTAGTAATAGGTTTCTTAGTATAGGCCCCTTTTTATTTGACACAACACCACTAGGACTGCTTTATTTTCATTTGATGGTCGACGCTTGCTCCCATCTTAGCTTTAGGTTTAGAATAGGCATTTTTCCAACCTGCATAAAGTTTGTGATCACTTGTGTCTGTCTTTACTGTTGCCACAATGAGTTCCTCACAGTGGTCTCAGTGTTGCTATCAAACATGTCACTGGAACCTTTCTAAATATGTAAATGAAGAAACCCACTAGGCACATGGCTGGTCCATGCCTATACTGACTGTGCACCACAACTTTGCGTTATGGAGTACAACAAAGGCAGTAGTACACCTTCTCACCTATTTCTCGAATCACAGCATATAAGAAACCACAGATAAACAGTTCCTGGGAACGATTACTCACCAGGATGCCTACACTGGATGCCCATCATTGCAGGTTGGCAATGGTCCACCAAGGGGCCGGATGCACCACATAGCTCCAATAGACCCTGAAGGAAATGACCAGGATTCTAGACTAGAAGGAAGAAGAAATGCTGTGCAGATGGAAGGCATGAATGAGGATCAATTGCAATAAGCACTGACAAAGTCAATAGCTTTCATGTGTGTGCATTGTAAGGAGTATTGGTTGTGTGTAAATTCAAGTTTTTTGCAATTGTACAAAATAAGCTTCACTTAACTCGCAGTGCAATAATCCTTACATTGTCTGACAATTACACCCATCAGCCCCTTTCTGAACCACTCTGCCCTCCACCCAGCGGTCAGAGGTTCCCACGCAAACATTGTCTATTAAGGAGTCTTTTTTAACAGGTATACGGTTAGGGATGGAGATGGAGGTATGTAATAAGACGTAATGCTGGTGGCGGATGCCTGGTGATTATGGTATTAATTGTAACAATAGCAAAGAACAATTAACAAAACACAAATTTCTGTTAGGATAAAACACCCAATCACTTAGTGCTACCTTCTAAACAACGGCTTCACAGTGGTCTCCTCTGAGAAATTATACAACGATAACTGCAAGTTTACCATCACAACAACTGGACAGAGTTGCAATGAAATGTTAAACATGTGGATGGAGGGTGGTATGAGAGAGGCAGGGATGTCATGTGGGGGTTGCCGCAGGTAGCAGCTGCTACCCTTGGCTCCCACTCTGCTACCCCTAGACATATCCCTGCTACCCCTAGACATATCCTTGTGGCCCCTGTGCCACTGGACAAATAGGCAGTGCCAAGTGCAGATATCTGTGTTGCACCTGAAAAAGGCAGTTGTAAATGGAGCTAAATGTGCCACAGTTTTTTTCACCTGGAATCTAGGTCTCGTTAGCTGGAGAAATAACAGGGATGATAGAAGAACCAAGAATCCACCATCACTAAAAGTTTGGCAGTCCCTTAGTGAAGAAGGCCTGAATGGTTGGGTTCAGAGTTTGGGCTGTCTGTGCAGCTCATACCCAGTACTGTTGCAACAGGAAGGGTATGGGGGCTAGGTCCAGTTAGCTGGGAATGGGTAAGAGCAGCCTGCAGCACTCAGTGACAGCACAGCATGAATGCAAATCCCCTCAGTGTTTCTCGTTGTCTGCTTTGCACATACGGTGATCCACTGGGCCTGTGATGAGAGGTGTGTGCCCTGTAGCTTCTGCCACCAATCCTGCCTGGGCACTGTGTGGCCGACCCAAATCTGCCAGACCTGCAACACATGCAGACTGTGGATAGACGCAATATGAGATCATTAATTTACATGAAGTTGCCATCCGCCTTTGAAGTAAACCATCTGTTGCTTCCTCAAGCAATAAAATATATATTTGGAAGGATTGCCCAGGGGCTACACTTTGGGAACAAGAGGATGCAGTGCAACATGGGTTCAGTTCCAGTTCCAGTGCTTAGAAAGAAGCTGGAGGAGGCTGATAGTAAGCAAAATATAAAGGACCAAATAAAATAATTAAAAATTGGCTTTTTCTAGGGGTGATGTCATTGAGCTGCTGCTGCTGTTTACATTTTAAAAAGAGAAGAAAAGAAAACCTGCGTTTACTGTGACCTGCAACACATAATTCCCTTCTATTTCTCATCTAAGAAAAAAAAACTGTGGGTTACTGACCAAATTAGCAAAGCAGAAAGGTGCTGGCTGGAAGGTTTCAAATCATTTCTAACCACCTGCAATACTCTGGGAAACCCTCTAGGCCATTGTTTTTCAGCCTGCCTGTTCATTACGAAAGGGGAAAGACTATATGCAAATCATGCTTTGTCGCACCCCAAAAGGGGCATTCCAGCCCGAACTGCTAGATCACATCCCTTCTGCACGAGACCACAAGCATCCCCAGACATGTTCAAGCCTCATTCGGCGTCATGAGTGTGGAGTAGCCTAGGTCTCTAGGACCAGCAGGCTTTTCTAGCAGTAATGTCGTGGAGCTGCTGATTACATGTTAAAATAATAAAACCTGCAATTCCTGTGACATGCAACACATCCTCCAACACGTGCCCTCTGTCTCTAATCTAACAAAAAGAAATGTGAGTTACTTGCCAAATAAGCAAAAGAGAAAGGTGATTGCTGGAAGGTTTCAAATCATTCATAACCACTTTCACAGTTCTGGGTAACCCTGCAGACCATTGTTTGTCAGCCTGCCAAGCCACTACAGGAGGGGAAAGTCCATATACAAATTAGGCTTTGTCCGACCACAAAAAAAGGCAGTCCAGCCCAAACTGCTATGTTACATCCCTTCTACATGGACCACAAGAATCCTCAGACATGTTTCGGCCTCATTGGGCGTCATCAGTGAGAAATAGCCTTTGTCTGTAGGCCCATCAGGCTTTTCTAGGGGTGATGTCATGGAGCTGCTGCTGTTTACATTTTAAAATAAAAACCCCTGCATTTACTGTGACCAGCAACACATCCTTCCCCTCTGACTCCCACCGAACAAACGAAACAGGGGGTTACTTACCAAATTAGCAGAACAGAAAGGTGATGGCTGGAAGGTTTCAAATCATTCATAACCACTGGAACAGCTCTGGGCAACTCTCCAGACCATCGTTTTTCTGGTTGGACTTGTGTTAGTCAGTTGCTGTTTCCAGTCTTTGGCCAGACACTTGGCAGGCATTGGATGTCTGCGTTTTGGGACTTAGGCCTCTTCGAGATGCTCTGTCTGTTTACAGTTTAGCCGGAGTGATGTACAATAGTCAAGGTTGTTGTGTTGGACATCTTCTTACATTAAAAGTAATGTGGTAATATGAGCCAATACACACTGATATTATCGCTACGTATGGGGATCCCTTCTTGTATGAAATGTATATCATATTACAGTGATATTGTAAACAATGTTTCTTAGTGTACTGAGGACCAACGCTATGTGACACCACTTCCTGTTTTGTCAAGGGGTGAAAGGTCATGTGCCATCACTTCCCGTGATGTCACTTGAGGGTTGGGTCAAATGGCATCACTTCCTGTGATGTCATCGGAGATCAAGGGGCGTGTGATGTCACTTCCGCTACCTCTGGCAATTTGGTGAAATGACATCCCTGGAAAGAGGTGGTTGATAATAAAAGCACAGAATGCACATGAGGGTTCTTCACCTACAGCAATTGGTGAAAAGGGCGATCCACTCAGCAGGGCACACCTTAGATGCAATTATCTGCAAAAGAAAGCTGATCACCAATACACCCCCCCTTGCAAATTCTCTGGAGTGACCACCCTATAATACATTTTGTGAGCCACACGCCAACACAAATACGATCCCACACTCTGAAAACCCCCACAATTCAAAAATGAAACTGGAAATCACTAAATAGCATGGACTTCAAGACAATGTTAGAATCCACAAAACCACCTAGCACCGTCTTAGAAACAACTCACATAGATGAAAAAATTGAGATAATCCAAAATGTAGTTATGGAAACCTTAGATGACATTGCACCGGAAAAACTGTTCGCTCCTTCCCAAGAGAAAACAACAGCAAGATGGTTAACACCCCACATCAGAGCCGAGAAGAAAACAAATGGAAAAAAGGGGCAAAAAATTAGGGCCAAAAGAAGAAATGTACATATCAAAAGCAGACAGAGCAACACACAAAAAGAGATGTTTGACATCATCAACATCATTAATGAGCTAAGAAACCAGACAGCCTGCAACAACACACCCGTACCTTCCCAGAAATTGCATGATGACCTTGAAAACCATTTTAAAAATAAAATCAAAAATGTCCAGCAAGTCATCAAGAGTATGCTCAAGAACACAAATACTCCAATACTCCTTGAATTCCGGAGCTAACCAAAAGCAGGGGTGGACTAGGAACCAAAAGAGGCCCTGGAAATAATTTTTCAAGTGGCCCCATATTACACATTTTGAGCAAGCCCGACCCTTTTCCTATGAGGAAATGTGGAAATACCTAGACAAGGGGCCCAGGGTTCTGAGGCCTACAGGGGAATCTCTCCCTGTAGGCCAGTCCACTCCTGACCATAAGACTAAAATGTTTCTCACTAACCTAGTGAATCAAAGCAACAAAGCAGGATCATCAACAGACTTTTGCCCAACACACATCTACAAGAATATCCTCACCCAAGAGACACCTCACTTTAACCTAAGCAACCACTTACTGGCAGTAGGCAGTAGGATCAGTACAACAAAGCTTCAAGGTGTCCTACATTAAACCACTCCTCAAAGAACCCACAGGAAACACAGAAGACCTAACCAACTACAGATCTCGAACCTCCTTTACCCAGTGAAACTAATAGGGAGCTATGTATATGAACAGATCCAGGAACAGGTAGAAAGCAACCAGATACTAGACCAGGTGCAATTTGGTTTTGGACTCATGAGAGGAACAGAAACAATGCTACTTAAAAACGAACGCTGAATCTAACATCACCTCAGCACTAATACTTCTAGACCTATTAGCAGCCTTTGACACAGTCCACCATAAAACACTCATCAAAAGACTAAAAAAAAGGAATCAGGAACAGTGCTACCGTTAAAGTCCTTTCTAACAGAAAGAAAAGAAACAATCTGGCTAACTCCCTTCAAATTAGCATCACACACACCAACCTGCAGAGTCCCACAAGACTCATCACCTTCACCACTATTCTTCAACATTTACATGATCCCACCCATCAACCTCATCAATAGACACAGACACACCTGCTACAACTAGACAGACATCATGCAAGTCATCTATAAAATCAACACCACAGGAGAAATAGGCCAAACCCTCACCAGCTGCTTCATACAAATAAAGAAATGGATGAGCACAAACAGGCTCGTACCCAACCCTGACAAAACAGAAATCATTATCACGGCCAACAACCCACTAAACCAACATCTCATTTCATGGCTCTGTCTTTATCTACTTTCTAAAGGATAGACCAGTCGTCATGGGTCTCCACCTATGGCTATGATTAATGGCTCCTGGTCATCAGGTATTCATGCCTAAAGCAAGCCAAGTGTGATGTTAGCACCATGCAGCTTGAGGTCTAGTTTACTGTGCCTTTAGCATGATTAAACACAAACAGGCAGGGTACTGTATTGAGTTTGAAAACACCTTTTGGAGATGGCAGCTCTGAGTCGTTGCACAAATGAAAATGACACTGGGTTATATATCTAATGAATTTAAATGTATCCATTATTTCCTAAAAGCATTTATGTTTATAAGGCAAGCAGCAAGGCAAGTAAGGCTAAAATAAGCCATCAATTCTAAGTGTAAAACTATCTTATAAGTGATGAACATGTGTAGTAAGAACAATGACAAAGTAATTCTAGTTTAAATGCATCGAAAACACATTTCTCCTGCACTACATGAGCAGTCTAAACACAGCCTCAACAAGAGCCACTGTACTCAGGTTGGAAAAAAAAGAGCTGTGAGATAAATGGTTTCCTCTCCTACGAGTTCCAGTCTATTGGTGCGTGCGTGTGCGTGTGTGTGTGTGTGTGTGTGTGTTAGGTAGTTGGCCTGGCCTGTACATGGAACATCTTAATGTCCAGTTTTAGAAATCATTAGGTCACCTATTCCCTTCTGTATCAGAGTTAAGATCTTTGTAACTTCAAATGTTCAAGTCTCACTTTCTGCAGTTTGGGAAGGGTAGATTCGAATTTCAGCTCCTCCGCTCAGTTCATTAGGAGACTTCCTTTATATTGGATCTCTGCAAATTCATCTTTCCAACTCTATAGCTAAAAAGGGAAGTTAGAAATGTCTTAAATTAAACTATCAAAACCCAATGACTGCGGTGTCAGAAAAAAGCTTTTAAAACAGAATAGGCCAACTGCAGCATTCCACTCTGCTCAGGAAGCAGCTTGTATATCACATCACTCTTTTGTCTAGGAGGATAACATACCATTCTTAAAGGTTGGAGACTGCTGCCTTAACCTTTTTAACTCAGTTCATGCAGCAGGAAAAAATATAGGATTTTTGCTCGACCCTGCAGGAAACCAACTTCCTTTCCTAAGTTCTGTGCCGTTTGCTGGAGATGTACATTGTGATTACAGAACTTTGCTAATTCATGTAGGCCATGTACATTGTAATGTGTTATTTTGACAGCAATTCTTGTACACCATATAAAATGCAGCTTATGCATATTTTGCAGTCTGTTAGAGCTGTCTTAAACCCATTCATTTGGGTTGATGGTGTAATTATGGATGAGATCATAATCACAAGGGCAAGCATAATTTCCAGCCTACAACATGGGAAACCGACTGGAACCTTCCAAAGAAGTTACAAATCTTGGGATATTAATGGACAACGAGTTAACTAACACTCAAACCACAAGTCAATGCTGTATTAAAGAAGTGCTTCTTCCACCTAGTAAAAATTAAACTGATACTACTGTCAAGGAGTTCCCCCCTTCTCACCTGGGTCTGTTCTTTAGTGGTGTCCTTGGTCGATGTCTTCTTGCGGACGGACCTGATCTTGAATAAGGCTACCCGAGTCTCTTCCGACTCCAGGATGCATTCAAGTTCCGGGGCACAGGATCCAGGAATCCGGGAAACGGGGAGAAGACAATAGCACACAAGCCCGGGAAGTAAGTAGAAGGGTAAGGGCGAGGAATGGGATAGAAGGTTGGAAACAAGGAATCAATACCGTGAGCTACGTCTGGTCACTACTTCGCAATAGCATTGAGACGCGCAGAGCCGCAGAGGGTGTGGTCTATTAATAGAATAGGCTACATCCAGCACGTGGACCGAGAAAGTGTTTCACGCTGGTCGGCCATGTTGGGAGTATTAGGGAGTGCAAACCCCGTTGTGACAAGGACCAGGAAGCCCAAAAGGGGCACACTCTGCGGTTCATGACAGCATGCCTCCACCGAAGACCACTTCCTCCAGGTTTGCCCGGGTGTATGAGGTGAAATCTTCTGAGCAGCCGAGGGGTCTTGATATTTGACATATGCTCCCAGGTTCATTCACTAGGGGGGTAACCTTTCCATTCAACCAGGTATTGAAGCTAGCCCCATCTATACATGGAATCACAAATCCGGGACCTCAAATTCCAGTTGGTTGTCGATCAGCAGAGGAGGAGGTCTGCAGGATTTCCGGGAGGATGGAATGTAGGGTTTCAATAAGGATGTATGAAAAACTGGATGTATTTTCTTCCAGGAGTCTGGTAGTTTGATCCGGTATGAGACGGGATTTATAATTTCTTTGATGGGAAATGGACCATAGTACCGGGGGCCAATTTGTTTGGCCGTAGATGTCGAGGTAATAATTTTGAGGACAACCAGACTCGATCAACGATTGCATAAGAGGGGCCTGGTCTTCTTTTGGAATCCGCATACCTCTTGGTCTGTGTTCTGGCCTTCTCAAGTATTTCTTGGCCTCCTGGTGTACGTTGACGAGGGTTTCAACCCAGGAGTCAACAGTAGGTACCGGTGTAGTGTGAAGAAGAACAGAAGGTAAAACCGATGGATGGAACCCTTGACTACAATAAAAGGGGCTGGTCTTAAGTGCTGAATGGTCAGAACTGTTGTAGGCGAATTCAGCCACGGGTATCAGGAGTGACCAGTCATCCTGGACCTTGGTGGCGAAACATCGAAGATACTGTTCCAGGGTCTGATTGACACGTTCTGTAACTCCGTTGGTTTGAGGGTGATATCCTGAAGAGAGGGCACGTTGAATTCCTAGAATCCGACAGAGATGTTTCCAGAATCGTGAGACGTACTGAGGTCCTCGATCAGATACGATCTTGGATGGGAGTCCATGCAAACAAAATATGTGTTCTAGGAAGATTCCTGCTAGTTCAGAGGAGGATAGTAGTTTACGCAGGGGAGTAAAATAAGCCAAATGAGTGAACAAGTCAATGGTAACCATGATGGCAGTGTATCCTCGGGAAGGTGGTAGTTCCACAATGAAGTCTGTAGCGATAATCTTCCATGGCCTTGTTGGTAGTGTAGGTTGCAGTAGGAGACCTGCCATCTCTTGTTATCATGTTTATTTTGGCTACAGACAACACAAGCTTGTATGTACTGTCGTACGTCAAAGTTCATCTTAGGCCACCAGAACTGTCTTTGTATAAGGCCGAGGGTATTGGTGATGCCACGATGTCCGGAGTGGAGGGAATCATGACAGAGGTTTATTATTCTCTGTTGTAATTTCTGTGTAGGAATGACCAGTGCATTGTCCTTGAACAAATATCCTTCCTTGGCTCTTAGATTCCATTGATTTTTCTTTGACATATCCTTCCATAGATCAGAGGATTGGGTTTGAGCTCGGATTTCTTCCACGAGGTTGACTGCTTGAGCTACAAAGATCGTGGGGGAAAACATGTTAGGGTATGCCTTGTCTTCAGTGGTTTTGTAGTCAGGACGTCAAGATGAGGCGTCAACAATTAGGTGTTGTGATCCAGGAACATGAGTGATGTGGAACTGGTACTGGGCAAAGAAGTAGGCCCAGCACACCTGACGACTATTCCTACACTCCAATGACTGTAGAATCTGGAGGTTCCGATGGTCCGTACGGACCTGGACTGGATGTTTAGCTCCCAGAAGTAGATGTCGCCACTCAGTGAAGGCTTGGCGGATGGCTAACAGTTCTTTTTCCAGGACGGAATAGTGTGTTTCACTAGGAGTCAGGTTTTGTGAAAGATAAGCAATGCAGTGTTCCAGCTTATCTTCTAATTCTTGCTTCAAGACTGCTCCTATTGTGTAATTAGAGGCATCCGTTTCTACTAGAAAGGGCCGGTTTGTGTCAGGTCGGCCCAAAATAGGAGCCTGTGTAAACTCTGTCTTCAAACGCTGGAATGCTGCATCTTGCGGTGTGGACCAGATGAAGGGAGTGTCCTTCTTTAGGAGAGCAACGATCGGTTGGGCTATCTCAGAAAAAGTGGGTATGAATTTCCGGTAAAAATTGGCAAGCCCCAGGAAGGATTGAACTTGTTTCATGGATGTGGGAGCAGGCCAGGCCAGAGTGGCCTTTACCTTTGAAGGGTCCATATCAATTCCCTGTGGACTAAGGATAAATCCTAGGTAGTGAACAGAGGTTACGTGAAACAAGCATTTTTTAGGCTTGGCTAAGAGTTTGTGTTCTTGGAGTCTCTGTAGTACTGCCTTTACGTGCTGTTCATGCTTTAGAGCAGGCTTGTCCAACCTTTTTGAATGTGGGGCCGAAGCATTCACTTTTTGTCAACCGGAGGGCCGGCGTGCCAAAAGTGAACACCCTGACCCAAAGCAGTATATTCAAAAGCGATGGTGTGTGACCTTTGACACAATATCATCACAGGCATAGCCATGCAGTCCCAAAGATAGCTTTTGGTGTCGGGGGCAGTGATCAAAGGTTAGTTTCTTGTGATTTATTCCAGTGTGTATGTGTTGATATTTCTCAAAAATAGTGGGGGCGACCGAGCATAGCGAGGGAGCTATAACAATCTAGGGAGGGTTTGGGGGGTCTCCCCCCCCAAGATTTTTTTTCCAAATATGGGGCTGAAATTGTGCATTTTACAGCAGGAAAAGTGACCAAAAAGCCATAAATTTACAATCAGTTCTAAAGGGGAACATGTACATTCCATGTCTCTAACAGCAGACAAGAACATTGCAGAACACAACACATTTTGATGATCAATGTGTCCACAGTGTAAGACAGCACTGTCACTGATACAACACATTGACATGCTGGTTGTGCCCAAAATATGCCTCTGTAGCAACATGTCTATGCTGGCTGTTCCCAATTTAGGCCAGCATTGTCCTCTACAAAGCATGATTGATGCTGCCTGAGCATGTGCAGTGTGTCCAATATATATGCCAGCTTATATCTGTAATACACATTCATTACTTCTGTGGTAATGAAAGAAGCATAATCCAATTCCAGGGGGCACCTGAGGCAGTAAAAGTCCTCCACCACGGCCCGGTTTATTGGTCGGACCCAACATTGCAGAAATAAATTAATTAATTGTGTCCACAGACCCTACAAACATTGAACAAATAAATAAATCGGGCAGGGGAGCCGACTTATGAATTTCCCGGGGGGTGCCCAAATATAGGAAGTGACATAACCAGCACTTATATGACCGCATTTGCATGTAGTCGCCAACTTGGTGCGAGGGGGACGGGGGGTGTAGAACAGTGGAAACATTGGCTAGCATGTATTGCATATACTAAAGGCAAGTAAGAAGGAGGTTTAAGCCTTCCAGTTGCATTCCAGTAGGCCAATACTGACCCTACTCCACCCCTCTATAATCATCCAGGTTGTGGTAGCCCTCAAAAGGCAGAGAAACACAACTAGGATAGGAGAACGAAATGCCATCCCATCCTGTGAGTGTGTCAAACCTCAGAGCAAAGACTGTGGCCCTCGTTACGACCCTGGCGGAGTGGGTCTACGCCAGCGGTATTCGCGGCGGACCCTTCCGCCCTACTACGAGTTCCCGTAGCGCCATGGAGCCGTTTTCCGCCTGGTTTTTTCGGGCGGAGAAATCCATGGCGCTACGGGACCTCTTGTTAATTACGCCACCGTAATTTACGGTGGCGTAATTAACGCCTTCCCCACTCCCATTATACCCTATGGGGCAAAAATGGGAATGGGGAAGGGTAAAATGGGGATTGGGGATTTACCGCCCCGCCAAGGTCGGAATGGGGCGGTAAATCCGCCAACCCCCATGGCGGTATTGGCAGCTTTCCGCCGTGCTCCATGGTGCATATTGCACCACGATCTCCGCCAGGGTCGTAATGAGGGCCTGTGTGTGTGCCTTGGAGCACAATCTCACTAATTTGGTGCAAATAGCGTAAGTGGGTTCATGGGAATGCCATGCGTGTGTGTGGGCTTCATAACCCAGATCACTTGCTCACTTCTTCACTGTGAAACTCTGTCCAAGGCAGTACTGTCCCAATGGTGAGAAGTGTCATATTTTCACATTAACTATGCTTAAGCACTTTGGGCTATTGAATAGTGCTGCTACATTTGGAGTAATTCCATCCCTTTAAATATATTAGCTCTTGTATAACCACAACAGTGTTGATTTATTCTGATGCTGATGAAGATGATGTTAGACTTGCTCAATAGTTCTGGTTCTGTATCATTAAATGTACTTCAGATCTTCAGAGTCTCGGGAGGATAGCTCAGGGGCAACATGCTCGCCTTGGAAGCAAGACGACAAGGAGAAACAAAGGTTCGATCCCTCTGGGTATATCATATCTCTACATCTGTGCACCCCTCTTGCCAAAAGGGGTGCACAGAGGGGTGCACAGATGTACAAATACACCCAACCCAAAACGATTTTTAGAAATTGAGGGACAGACTTGCTTTGCATCTGTGCCTCCATTTCTAAAAAACGTTTTGGGTTGGGTGTACCTCTACATCTGTGCACCCCTCTTGCCAAGAGGGGTGCACAGATGTACAAATACATCCAACCCAAAACGATTTTTAGAAATTGAGGGACAGACTTGCTTTGCATCTGTGCCTCCATTTCTAAAAAACGTTTTGGGTTGGGTGTACCTCTACATCTGTGCACCCCTCTTAGCAAGAGGGGTGCACAGATGTACAAATACACCCAACCCAAAATGATTTTTTAGAAATTGGGGGACAGACTTGCTTTGCATCTGTGCCTCCATTTCTAAAAATCGTTTTGGGTTGGGTGTACTTCTACATCTGTGCACCCCTCTTGCTAAGCGGGGTGCACAGATGTACAAATACATCCAACCCAAAACGATTTTTAGAAATTGAGGGACAGACTTGCTTTACATCTGTGCCTCCATTTCTGAAAATCGTTTTGGGTTGGGTGTACCTCTACATCCGTGCACATAGATGTAGAAGTATGCCCGAACCAAAACGATTTTTAGAAATTGAGGGACAGATGCAAAACAAGAGCATCTTGCTTTGCATCCGTCCCACAATTTTTAAACATTGTTTTTTACCCGGCTTTTACCCGGACCGCCAGAGAGAGACACAGTATGGATGGAACAAAGGACCATCCATACTGCGTCTCTTCTCTCCGGCCTGGGGGGCCGGAGCACCCGCATACTCTGCGCCCCTGAAACCAGGCCGTGGCCTGTAACTGCCTCTGGTGCTGGGGGCACCAGAGGCAGTTACAGACCACGGTCGGTTTATTTATTTATTTGTTCAATGTTTGTCGGGTCCGTGGACCCGATTAATTTATTTCTGCATTGAAATAAATAAATTAATCGGGTCCACGGACCCGACAAACATTGAACAAATAAATAAATAAACCGGGCCTTGGCAGAGGCAGTAACAGTCCTCCGCCACGGCCTGGTTTATTTATTTATTTGTACAATGTTTGCCAGGTCCATGGACCCAATTAATTTATTTATTTCTGCAATGTTGGGTCCGCCCAACATTGCAGAAATAAATAAATGAATCGGGTCCACGGACCCGACAAACATTGAACAAATAAATAAATAAACCGGGCCGTGGCCTGTTACTGCCTCTGTTACCCTCCCTCCCCCTTTTAGGGGGCACCAGAGGCAGTAACAGTCCTCCACCACGGCCGGTTTATTTCTTTATTTGTTCAATGTTGTCTGTACAGCCTCGCGGGCCACATGAAATGGCTTGGAGGGCCACATTGTGGCCCGCGGGCCGTATGTTGGACAACCTTGCTTTAGAGGGTCCTTGGAAAAGATCAATATGTCATCCAGATATACAATGATGAAGAGAAACAGCATGTCAGAGAACACCCTATCCATAAAACGTTGGAAGACTGCCGGGGCATTAGCTAGTCCAAATGGCATGACTGGATATTCATAATGGCCGAAGGGTGTTCTGAAGGCGGTTTTCCATTCGTCCCCTTCCCGGACACAGATCAAATGATAGGCACACCGGAGATCCAACTTGGTGAATATTACCGCGCCTCTCACAGCTTCCAAGATATACGAAATCAAGGGTAGTGGGTACCGGTCTTTGAGGGTCCATTGATTTAGGCCACGATAATCGAGGCAGGGTCTGAGTTCCTTGGTATCCTTCTTGGGAAAAAATAATAGCGAAGCACCGGCTGGAGGTTTTGACGGTCTTATGGTACCATTTTCAAGGTTGGTATCCAGGTATTCTCTGAGCGCCTTTTTCTCGGGTTCGGAAAGAATGAACATCCTGCCGAAGGGAATCACTGCTGAGGGTTCAGTATCTACTGCGCAGTCTTCAGGCCTGTGTGCGGGTAAGGCCTGGACAATGGCAGTCGAAAACACATCAGCGTATCCTTGATAGGCCTCATGGACTTGTATGATATTGGATACCTTGAGTGGTGTCTGTTGATCTCTAGGCGGTTCCTTTGGAGGTGTTAAGGAAGGTTCTAGGAATAAGCAGTGAGACATGCAAAACTCTGAGCCTAGGAATAGAGATCCTGCTGTCCAGTTGATATACGGATTGTGTTTCTGTAACCAGGGCACACCCAATACCATGGGGTAATGAGCTGACTTAATGATGTCGAACCTAATTAATTCCTGATGGTGGTTTATTGAAAGCTGGATCTCCTTGGTCTGTAGGCTTATGGGCCCTGAAGTGAGGGGTCTTCCGTCGATGGCCTCCACAGGCTGCATGGTACTTTGTGTCTCGTACGGAATCTGGTGACTAGCGACCCAATCTTGATCAATGAATATTCCCATAGCTCCACAGTCTACCAAGGTCAAAATGGGATAGGTCTTATTCTTGGAGGGTGATAAGAAGGCCTGCAATATCACCAATCTGCTTTGTCCAGGAGAGTTCAAGGATGGAATTGATGTGGAGCAAACATCTCTCTCCCAAAGCCCTGCTCCATCTAGGATCGGGAGCTGGCGTTTCCCGACCGCAGAGGGGGGGCTAGAGGACATTCCCTAACCAAATGTTTATCTGAGCGCAATACATGCACAATCCCATATGAATCCTTCTCATTCTCTCTTGCAGGGATATGGGTCCACGGAAGGCTCCAATCTGCATGGGTTCTGGTTCCGCGACTGAGCCTGGGTTTGTGTCCGTCTGACGGTACTCTCAAAGGACACCTTGGAAGGATTTCCCCTGGATTTGTTCTTTTCTGCCTTCCTTTCCTGGATACAGAAGTCTATTTGCATGGCAAGGTCCATTAATGCCTGGAATGAGTTTGGTCGAGCCGCTCTGGCCAACTCATCCTTAATCTGGTCATTGAATCCTCTCCTGAACAGGGTGAAACTGGCCTCAGAGGACCAATCAGCTTCCTTGGCCAATTGTTTGAATCGGGTCACATACGTGAGCATATCCTGGGAATCTTGCTGAAAGTCTAACAGGCATTCCTGGGTACTGTAGACCTGTTCAGGGCAGTCAAACATGTTTTTAAGGGCCTGTATGAAGCCGTCATAGTCGTCTAAGAGGGCATCACCAGAGTTTACGAGGGGAGTAGCCCAGGTTAAGGCATTCCCGGAAAGGTGAGAAATTATGAAGCCCACATTAGCCCTGGGAGTCAAAAAGTAATAGGGTTTAAAGGTAAAATGGACCAAACACGAATCCAGGAATGCACGGAGGGTTTTTGCAGACCCATCGTATTTGTCCACAATACCGCCCAGCAAGACACTTTCTTTTGTGGCAGAATCCCGGGATAGGGCCAATTGTTTGAGAGCTGCGTTTTCCGCCTTTAGATTCTGTACCTCGGTTGATAGTGAAAGGGGCCCCTAGTGGACCCTGACGTCTATGGAAACAAGGCGGGTCAACACACACGATAGAGACGCCAGACACGAGGTTGTATTCCCAAAGCTAGGGTTTTATTGCAAAGCAAAAGTCTCAGTTGGCCAACTCGGTCTCACGCCCCGCGACGTGTATCTCTAGACCTCGAGGGACGCAAGAGAGTGAATTACGTACATCAGTTACATATATACAAAATGCATATCAAACAATCAGCTATGACATGGTTAACACCTCCCCCCTTTATTGGGTTTCTTTGAACTTGGTGTGATGATGGACATCTCCGACCACTATGACACCTTCAAACATCTATTCTAGTAACAATTTGTAATTTGTGAGTGCGAAGGCATCTTTTGGTTATTGAATAGAACACGGCGCTTCTGTTCTTGGAAGCGAACTACACACGGGGGGGTTGCATTCCGGACCTTGCTATCTATCAGGTGCCATTCGCGTCCTGGGAGCCGACATGCTCTAGCGGGCTCAGCAAAGGGGGGTCATTAGAACAGCATAATTCAAGCCTTTAGCAGTATTATTATAACATATTCTACCATATAACGAGACTGTCTGGCAGCTGTGAAATTATTAAATGCCCTGCAGCTCTGCTTCAAGGCTACATTCGGGAGGGAGCCGGGCATTCTTCCTGGCGCTGTCTACGTTTGTGTTTCAACGAATTCTTGTTATCCTCACGGCCCTGTGGCCTTGTCCTTTTCAGATACAGACAACAATGTTCCACAGTGGAGCAGTGTAAGCGGAAAATATACTGCGAAGCAATAGGAACAGAAAGCAATGAGCAATGGTTAGAAAACAAAATGGCGAATCTTGTTACATCAAAATGGCCGTTCATTGGCAAACTCGAAAACCTATATTCTGTCGTATCGTGCATGAGATGGTTGGTCCACGGCCACCAAAATGCGTTTGCGGTCTCAAAGTAGAGGTATCCGTATTTCTAGACTGACAAACCCTCCTTTGGCCGTATGCCAAAAGTCTCATCTATTTATTGAAACCTCCTCTAGTGATGATGAATCTGAAGTACTTATGTCTGAGTCTTGCATGCTATCGTGGACATCATTGTCTCATCAATATCTATTGCCATCAACTCTTTCACTGCTCTCATCTCATTTGGGTCTGGGCTAGTTCGATCATGAGGTTGTTTTTTCTTTGTTATCATATGCATGCATCCTTCCGTACATCCCTCAGTTACCTCTGCGCATACTATGGGTAAACAATGTATACAACAACAGCACGTTAGGAATATTCCGCACACCACTACTAATATTGAGATCAACTTCCATCCCCAAGATCGTAGTATTCCCCAAAACCAAGATCCTATTCCCCAGCTCCCTTCTCCCGTGGGGAGTTCAAAGCTTAGAACGTGCATTTTTTTTATTGCTTCAAAGATCGTGGGGGAATAGTCATCGACATAAATGCAACATGCTGATCCCACTATTTTGCAAATTCCCCCACGATCAACCAGGATCGACATAAACGCAACATGCTGATCCCACTATTTTGCAAATTCCCCCACGATCAACCAGGATCGACATAAACGCAACATGCTGATCCCACTATTTTGCAAATTCCCCCACGATCAACCAGGATTACATCGAGAGCCATTCTATTTTTCAGCGTCATTAACCTTATTCCTCTTTCTTCCAACGTCATGTTAAATAATATATCTGTTGTTGTGTTTATTGTATTCTTTAGGATTCTGGACAGTTGCCTTATATTATAGGAGTTCACTATCTGTCCTAAGAATGGAATGAATGATTTTGCTGCATCAGTTGCTATTAAAACACCTTCATCAGTCCTTTTGACTCTAGTTCTGGATAATCTGGCCATGGCTGCTGTTTCTAAGAGGAATATTCCTGGGAAAAGTAGCCCTAGGTAACATGTACCGCCCCAATTTCTGGGCAACCAAGGGTATGCTTTCTCTCCACATATAAAATAAACTGGATCACCTACGTATACTGGTTCTATTTCCCATTTTAGTACCACTGTATTCATACAACCAGTATATGTTCCGACTGAAAAAGAGCCTTTCTTTTTTAGACAAAAAGGGACAGTTCTTGGGCTATAATTCACTGTGTAAGATGGGGGAATTGCATCTTTGTCCCCTTCTGTTCTTACACGAAACGTCATTACAAATGTTTTTTCTGGCGGGGACAATCTATCTCGTCTATTTTGTCGTGTTATCTTCTGTGTACTTTTCCTCGTGGGCTCTGGGGCTATTACTTGTGCTTTATGGAAAATGGAACAACTCACAGGCTTCATTATTATCTCCTCAAACTCATTCTTGTTGGTTCTGTCTAATTGACCCATATTACTCTCATTCCATTTCCCATAGAACACTGCACCTAAAGATGCACTACATGCAGAACTTTACGGTAATGGCGGCACATACCACCCTATTCCTTTTCCGGCATGCTGTGGTAAATGGGCACATAGCCAGCAGTTTGTTTTCTTCAGGATTGCATGTGTAATGTTCATTATCAGAAGTAAGGTGTTATTTCCAAAACCTTCCCTGTGTTTTTGTTTCCATTGGGGGTAGGGTATAAGTGATCACCTGAAACGGGCTTTCAGTAGTGGATATATTAATTATTGGTAAAAACATTTCTAATGGGTGTATTGTTTCTACCCACCATAATATTAGGGCTGTCGATATTGGTGCTACCACGCTCATAAAGCACATTATTATCGTTAGTGCCAGCATACAATTTGTTTTACCATGCGTTTTCCTTAAACTTATAGTCTTTATAACTGACTCATTCTCAGCGGTGGTAGTGCAGGAGGAGGCTGGAACCGGTCCCGGCATGTTTCTCGTCATCCTTCTTCTTCCTTATCACAGTTTGTTGTGGATATCTCTCTTCGTCACGCTTGCTCTGATGTCTATAAGTTCAATGGAATTCTCACAGTTCAGTTTTGCCTGTCCTTTTTAGCCTGGATTCGATTATTCGTTTTTAGGCGAGATCACTTGTCCCTTCTTATACTGCTCAGAGGACCTTTGATCAGTTATCGCCTCAGTATCATGTGCGCCCAGCTTGTCCGCTCTGGATCCGGACACATGTACTGTTAATCAATTATCTCACTTGCCATAGTACCATGTGCGCCCAGCTTGTCCGCTCTGGTTCCAGACACATGTACTTTTTATGATCGCACCAAGGAGCAGCGAGTCTTAAATTGTCCGATTTGCACAATTCTCACGCTTCTCTCCTCTACACCCCTGGTTCCTTCTCGTCCATGAGCTGATCCAGAGGTTGACATAAACACCAAAAAAAAGAATGCGGACCACTTTGTCTTCCGAGGCCGCAGGTTGTATCGCCTTGCTCCTGGTATCGTATGATCCGTGAACAGTGCCGGTGCACTTTCAGATTCAGGCTTGAAGTCAGCCTGTGGTGCTACTGCAGGTGCTGGTGTGCGCCACGCCAATGATGCAGATCCGTTTTTTGGCGTGCTGGCAAGTGCTGGTGGGCGCCAAATGGGTACACAATTTGGTTTTGCTGGTATCTGCAAGGCAGATTTCACGTCGGGCAGCAGTGATCTCGATTCTGCTGGGCAACGTTGGGGCACTCTTTGCCCTTCACCCTTTTTGGCAATCGTCTCAGGCTTTGTTTCGAGTTTCACTTCTCGTTTTGGCAGATTAGGTGGCTGCTCACTGGCAACAGTTTCTTTCGTTTCTGGGACCGCTGTCTCTTTCCGGTCAGCAGTGTCAGGCAAGACTTTCAGTGCAGTTGGAATCTTTTTGGCATGGGTGGCATGGATCCACGACTTCCTTCCATCCACCCGTATTGCCGTCTGCATCGCCAAAAGTACTTGATGGGGCCCGCGCCACCTGGGTGCTAATGATGACTTTCTTTCAAAGTTTTTTAGCAGCACCCAGTCTCCTGGCTCCAGCGCGTGCCCCGGACCGGTATACCGTACTGGTAATGCCTCCTGCACCTGCTGATGAATCAAATGCAATTTCTGCATTAAAAGGCCACAATAAATACTAAGCACAGGATGTTCTATCTCACTAAGTCGTTTTGGCTGAGGTGCGCACCAAACATTTGCTGGCCTCCCCATTACGATTTCATACGGGGAGAGCCCAGTTTTAGCCTGTACAGACGTACGCATGCATAATAGTGCTTTTGGTAATGCATCCACCCAACTCAACTGAATGCACAGATTACCACCAAGACGTATTTTAAGTTTTGGCACCTCTCCATCTCTATGAAAGCAAAATGAACTACCTCAAACGGCATGGAGGGCGGGCCAAAACTGCCTGTTGGTGTCACTGTTCCCTTTCCTACATTGTGTTATAAACACGTGATACAGTTCTGCAACAACCTCTCTGCATTCTTTTTTATGTTTACATTCTGCCATACTGTAGAAAGGTGCTGTATCATTTTCTTTGCACAGATGTGCGTAGGGCTGTGGGCCATTGTGACCATTGCAGTCACATATGAATTTGGCAACATCCAGTTTCTAGTTCCCTTGTCCACCCAACAACCCTCCAAATCCAACTCAGCAGATCCTGCTGCCCATCCCTGTATTTCATCGGCCGTAGCCTGGGCCTCCATTTCTTTGACAGTCGCAACTCCATCTTCTATCATACAGGGTACTTCCTCTGTCTGAACCGTCATCATCTTGGTATTCAAATCAGTGGCAGTTTGTTTCGCAATTCTGTCTGCAAACGTGTTTCACTCTCCTATTTTGCATGTTACTTTTTTATGTGCCTCGCATTTCACTATTGCTAGGCGCTTTGGAAACGTGAGTGCAGACAGCAATCGTACAATCAAAGGGCCATGTTGAATTCTGGCACCATGTGATGTCAGAAACCCTCTCTCAGCCCAGAGTCGACCAAAGTTATGAACCACTCCAAACGCGTACTGACTATCAGTATATATATTCACATTCAAATTTTCAGAAATCTCGCAGGCTCTGGTTACTGCTATTATTTCCGCGGCTTGTGCTGAATTATAGGGGATTCTTTTACTTTCTACAACACTCTCTAGGGTAGTGATAGCGTATGCGGCAGTTGTCGTGCCATCTGGTAATTTAAAACATGAGCCGTCACAAAATAACTCTCCATCCGGCACTTTCTGTGGAATATCACTTAAATCAACTCTTCCCTTGGTTTCTTCCTCAGTGACCATTAAGCAATCGTGGGGGGGTGATTCATTCTTCCCAATTTCTTTTATGGTTATTGCCATTAATTCTGCAGGATTCAAAGCACTACACCTCATAATTTGGATATGGGGCGCGAACAAGATAATCTCATATCTTGTCAATCCAGCAGAGGTGAGGTGTTGCGTATGTGTCCAATTTAATAGAACGTCTATGGCACATGGCACCATCAGAATTAAAGTATGCCCCAATACCATCCCTTCCGTTTGTTTCACTGACGCAGCAGCCGCCGCGACAGATCGCAAACATCGTGGTAGTGCACGCTACAGGGTAAGCGCAGAAGAAAAATAGCCACACAGCCTATTTCTTCCACCTTGTTCCTGTGTCAAAACCGCTAATGCACATCCTTCACTTTCACACACAAATAGTCTAAACATTTTCTCATAGTTCGGCGTACCTAAAACTGGAGCCGAGCATAATGCAGTTTTCAATCCATCAAATGCTCTCTGACATTCCTCATCCCACTGCAAAGGCATAACCACATCTTTTCTAGTTAAATTCACTAATGGTTTCACAATTAACGCAAAATTACCAATCCATTGTCGGCAATATGAAGCCATGCATATTATGGCTCTGACTCCTTTTTGTGTCTTTGGAATAGGCATACAAGAAATACTTTCTATGCGTTCTGGCGTTAGTCTTCTCCCTCCTTTCGAAAGTAGGTAGCCCAAATAAGCCACCTCCTTTCGATTATACTGAAATTTCTTCAAACTAGCTTTATGGCCATGTGTCGCTAGGTGTGACAGTAGTAATACAGTGCTTTCTTTACAAATCTCCTCTGTGTCTGCAACTAGCAATAAATCATCTATGTATTGCAAAAGTACACAACCCACGGGTAATTCCAGCATGTCTAGCTGTTCTTTTAATGCTCTACTGTATATACTTGGACTTTCCGTATAACCTTGCGGAATACGCGTAAATGTAAATTATCGTCCTCCTAATGTGAACGCGAACAAATATCTACCGTCCTTGTCCACTGGAATACTAAAGAATGCGTTTTTCAAATCTATTACACTAAAATATTCTGCTGAAACAGGTATCATTGTCAATATTGTAGTGACGTCTGGCACTAGAGAAAATTGCGGATCCACTGCCTTATTCAATGCACGTAGATCAATTATGAAACGGTATGGTACCTCATTACCTCCTTTTTTATAAACTGGAAGAATCGGGCTGTTGCATGTACTGCCTGTGATTTCCTCTATTACCCCTAATTTCACCAAATCGGTAACAATACTCTTCAATCCTTTCTCACCTTCAACTGAAATTTTGTATTGGGGTATTCGCGGTAGGGTAACACCTTCTTTTAAAATAATCTTTACTGGCTCTGTCTTTAAACATCCCACATCGTTGTCATGCGTTGCCCATATACAGGTTGGTACTTTACTTAGTTCCCCTGGTAACGCTTCGGACATGAATTCTGACACAGGGGCATCGTGTGGCCATATCGTTAGAAATACTCCGTCTGCCGTGTAATGTATAACAGAACCTAGTTTTTTCAACAAATTTAATCCCAACAAATTTTCTCCACAATTTTCTGTTAGAAGGAAAGGACAATGTTCGGTAAATGGTCCTATGGTAACTGGGAATGGTTGGGACACTGGGTTTATGACTGGTGTAACTGCGAACCCTACAGAAATATTATTTTGCCCTGACAGTGGTATATTCGGAACCAAGTGATGGTCTATTGAACACTTCTGTGCTGCTGTATCTACAAGAAAGCGGTGCTCCTCATTCCCGACTCTCATTTCTACGTAGGGTCCTCTCTGATTCACGGGAATAGACACTGGTTCCGACCCCTGTCCTGGGCTGTCTTATTGGGGAAATAACACATCGTCCGATGTGTAATCATTACTATTACTGTAATACATGTTTGGCTGTGTATCGAAAACATTTCCACTCTTCCCTCTATTTTCCCCACTCTGATTTCCATATTGTTGATTTTGCTGTCCCTGACTCTGGTTTGGGGCATTTTGGTTTTGGCCTTGGTTTTGATTACCTTCGTTATTATGATGCTGCTGCTGGGTGTCCTCTATGCTGTCTCCTCTGACCAGACCCATTTCTATTCTGTAGATGCGGGCATTGCGCTCGCCCATGTCCTTCCTCTTTACAATATGCACACTGATTCGGCCCCACTGTTCCCCCATGCATATTCAAACTACTCCTTCCTTGTGCGTTCCCTCGCCCACTATTATGTCCTACTACTTGCTGCATTAATACTCATTTCTTTAGATTTCTTTAGATTTACCCTATCCCTCTCTTCTTTTTCTTTTCCTGCAGTCACTCTGCGCTCATAATATTGAGCCATATGCAGTACTTCGCCCAACGTTTTTGCTTGCCATGCACTCTCTGATGTCATTATTAGATCCTGAATTGGAAGTTTTAACCCCCTCACATATTTGTCAACAAATAACCTCTTTCCTGCTTCTGAACCCACATCCTGCCCGCTGAAGTCTGTGAATACTTCTTCAAATCTATTAAAATAATCTGTAGCCAACTCATCTTTGCCTTGTACACATGCAGTCAATTTGTCCCATTGGATTCTTTTCTCTCGGACAATTGTTTTTAACTTCTGTACTATATGTGCTGGTAATGCCACCAGGTTCGGTCCTGGTGTTCCTCCAACTGCTTTATTTCTATCTTCTTTTATCAAGTCCGCCCATGTGGCGCCAAAGGCCGTTGTGTCATCTACCTTCCTTATTTGTTTCCATATGTCTGCTGGCAATATCACCGGGAATATTAGGTCTATATCACCCATGGTAAGCATGGATGATTGTAGGCAGGACTCTACTTCCTTGTAAAACCCTACAGGATTCTTTCTTATATCAGGAATCGTCTGCTTTATGTTATTCACCTCCTGTCTGGAAAAGGGGACATGCACATATTGGGCGGTGTAATGGGCTGGTGTCACCTGCGCCGCCGCACCGCCCACTGCGGGAACCTCCTCTTTGGGCACAAAGGTAGGTGGGACCTCTCTCATAGGAAATGCCCCACTTACCATCCCTCCCCCTTCTCTTAGATGTAACAATATTCCCAGATCCAATGATAGGGCTGTTTCTCCTGTCCCTCGCTCTAGTGCTCTTCTATACACTGCCATTATTTCGGGCGGGCTGGCCTTATCGTTTTTTATATCTTTATTTAATAAATGTTCAACCATCGATTGTAGCGCTTTTCTTTTCATAGGCATGGAATATTCATCAAATATCTCGTGTATCTCCATTGTGGGAATACTAGGATCTGACATCCATCTAAACGCTTCTCGCATACATACTTTTAACTTGTCGCCCCTTTGTACTGATGACATCAAATGTCGTCGTTGTATATATGGCTCTACAGTTTCCTTTCTATTTCTCCCGATATCTCTACTCCTGTACCCAGGTGCAGTAAACATTTCGGCATAGTCATTATCTAATTCATCATTAAGCTCAAAAAGTCTATACACATGTTCTCTCACTTCTTCATCCCTCTCCCTACAGTGTGCTAATGCATTCAAATCTAACAATCACTGCGGTGGTAATTTCCCAATTAGCTGTTTCCATTTCTCCACCAAATATTCACCCATGCATTCCAACACTACCTGTCTTTCGTTGCTTCTACGGAAGTCATATACCGAAGCCAATGTTGCCGTCCCATCATTCCCGTCTATATACATCTCTGCCTGTTGCTGCAATTCCACCTTCCTTTCTTTGCTGATTGCGCTGCGGGTTACCCTTGTGCACTCCCGTTGGTCAGTCCTGCCTCTTGCCCCCGCGGTTTCAACTTCAACCCCGGGAGGAACGGACGGTACCGAGTCTGTGTCTAAGGCGGGAGGTGCGGATGGGACAATGGGAACAGGGAGTGTCTGTTGTGTGCCTGGTTGGCTAATAGGAAGTGTTACCTGCGCGGTCTGTGGCTGTGGGAGGGCTTGAGCTACTGAAGGGGGAGCTTGGGCTACGGGCGGGGTCTGGACAATAGCTACTGACGTGTCTGGTCTTACTTCTGATCTTGGGCCTTGTTTTGTATGGGTCAATATATTTTCTATCAATTCATCTGCTATGTGTAATTCTTGCTGTGGGTATATCTTTTCTATATTCAACTGGTCACGCCTGCCTGCCCTTCTTAGACTCTCAGTCCACTCCTCCTCTTCTTTTTCTTCCGCTACCTCACCTTTTGATTTATGCCTGTGCGCATGCTTTGCTCTGCTTTTAAATCGGAGCATTGCTTCCTTTCTCCAGTCTTTAATAGTCTCAAATGCTGCAGGACGCGCTTTCTGTCTTATCAACACCCTTTCCAAGTTATCTATCCTCGCCATCTCAAAACTACCATTAATCGGCCACTGATGGTCTTGTTGCTTTCTGGTTTGCCTATGCCAAGTCTCACAGAATATTATCGCACCCACTCCATACTTCACATACATCTCATACGCCCGCGTTCCCCCAGGTGGTACAATTTGGCCATCTTCCAAAGATTGTCTACCACAGCGGAAAAACCCCGCTAGGGTGGACAATACCCCAGGCATGTTTCAACCTTCCCCCTGGTTAATCAACCTTACTTAGGGTGTTTGATTTTGCAAAGTCAACTCTCAACCAATATCAGGATGCTTTGAATCGGGGAATGACTCACCTGATAAATCAAGTCGTCTGTATACTGACGCACCAAAGGACCTTGTGTCTGCATTTCTTGGCTTCCGCCTCGTTTCGGGACCCTCGCCTCCTTGTTCTCTAGCCAGGCACGTCGATCAGGGATCAGATGTGTGCAGATCTGCAAAGGAGTCTCTCATCACTTTTACAGGGCGCCCCGAACACCTCTTGATCCCGGCTCGATCGTCCCGTCCTCGCCGTTCTCTGCCTTTCTCAATTACAATGTTACGCGAAGGAACAAGTGGGGGATGGTCCCTATTCAGGCGCCATCTTGAAAGGGGCCCCTAGGGGACCCTGACGTCTATGGAAAAAAGGCGGGTCACCACACACGATAGAGACGCCAGACATGAGGTTGTATTCCCAAAGCTAGGGTTTTATTGCAAAGCAAAAGTCTCAGTTGGCCGACTCGGTCTCAGGCCCCGCAACGTGTATCTCTAGACCTCGAGGGACACAAGAGAGTGAATTACGTACATCAGTTACATATATACAAAATGCATATAAAACAATCAGCTATGACATGGTTAACACCACCCCCCCCTTTATTGGGTTTCTTTGAACTTGGTGTGATGATGCACATCTCCAACCACTATGATACCTTCAAACATCTATTCTAGTAACAATTTGTAATTTGTGAGTGCAAAGGCATCTTTTGGTTATTGAATAGAACACGGCGCTTCTGTTCTTGGAAGCAAACTACATACGGGGGGGAGTTGCATTCCGGACCTTGCTATCTATCAGGTGCTATTCGCGTCCTGGGAGCCGACATGCTCTAGCGGGCTCAGCAAAAGGAGGCCGTTAGAACAGCCTAATTCAAGCCTTTAGCGGTATTATTCTAACATATTCTACCATATAACGAGACTGGCTGGCAGCTGTGAAATTATTAAATGCCCTGCAGCTCTGCTTCAAGGCTACATTCGGGAGGGAGCCGGGCATTCTTCCTGGCGCTGCCTACGTTTGTGTTTCAGCGAACTCTAGTTATCCTCACGGCCCTGCGGCCTTGTCCTTTTCAGATACAGACAACAATGTTCCACAGTCGAGCAGTGTAAGCGGAAAATATACTGCGAAGCAATAGGAACAGAAAGCAATGAGCAATGGTTAGAAAACAAAATGGCGATTCTTGTTACATCAAAATGGCCGTTCATTGGTAAACTCGAAAACCTATATTCTGTTGTATCGTGCATGAGACGGTTGGTCCACGGCCACCAAAATGTGTTTGCGGTCTCAAAGTAGAGGTATCCATATTTCTAGACTGACAATAGTTCTTGCATACAACGCATCAAGTCCTGCACGGCAGCCTCCATGTCAATATTGAGTTCGGTCTGGTGGCGTCTCAAACTGTCAAGGAGTTCCCCCCTTCTCAACTGGGTCCGTTCTTTAGTGGTGTCCTTGGTCGATGTCTTCTTGCGGACGGACCTGATCTTGAATAAGGCTACCCGAGTCTCTTCAGACTCCAGGATGCGTTCAAGTTCCGGGGCACAGGATCCAGGAATCCGGGAAACGGGGGAGAAGACAATAGCACACAAGCCTGGGAAGTAAGAAGAAGGGTAAGGGCGAGGAACGGGATAGAAGGTTGTAAACAAGGAATCAATACCGTGAGCTACCGAGCACACGTCTGGTCGCTACTTCGCAATAGCATTGAGAAGCGCGAAGCTGCGGAGGGCGTGGTCTATTAATAGAATAGGCTACGTCCAGTGCATGGAGCAAGAAAGTGTTTCACGCTGGTCGGCCATGTTGGGAGTATTAGGGAGTGCAAGCCCCGTTGTGACAAGGACCAGGAAGCCCAAAAGGGGTGCACATGCCAACTACCTTTCTTCACCTTCCCACACAGAACATTCACCATCATCTCCCTCGTCCTGTCAAGACTAAACTACACCAAAAGCATATACCTGGGAATGCCGGACTACCTCATCAAAAAACGACAGCAAAAACAGATTGCAGCGGCAACACTACTCCTCATACTCACCATTTGATAACACATCACACTGGCATTAAGAATCCTCCACTGGCTACCATTCAAAAAAATAATTTACTTCAACACCATCTGCATAACCCACAGAGCAATCCAGGTCTAAGGAGCAAAATTCATACAGGAATAAATCCCCATGTAAAAATCAAAGCCAGTCCTGAAATTTAAGCAGTGACATCTGCCTCGAACAAAGGCAATACTCAAAACTGACATTTGGTGTATCAGCATTCTCTAGCATTTCAGCAAAACCTTCTAACTCACTTCCCAGGGATATATGAACAATAGAAGAACACCTAAAATCCATAAAACTCATCAAAACATGTCTGTTTAACTCACCCATTGAAACAGGAAATACTGTAGAAGAGAAACACCCGACTGCGCCACATGGAGAGACACCACAAACCAAACCTTTCAAAAACCAAACCAACCAAATTTGGGATGGCACAACGAGAAGGAAACATATTAACGCCAATGACCATACCACGAATTGACCACAACCAAATCAAAGTAACCCGCAAGAATGCATAGACCTCTCGCTCACCACCCATCCTACTAAAACATTCACTTTTCCTACAAACTCACCCTCAACCACCAATTAAAACACACACAGAACTTTACAAGAGCGAGACCTCGACACCACAGAGCAAACTGCACACCCCTCTAACACCTGTCTCAAATCAAAACACCAAACCTCCACAGAAAACTGCACCACAGATTCACAATAAATGCCATACAGACACACACACACCAAAGCAATACCAAAGCCATAACAACTAGATGGAAACCTAACACACAACAGTTCGTTTTTTCCGAACTGAATCTACCAACAGCACAGCAAAACTCTCTTGCGCTCTCTCACTCAGTTCCACTAACTAAACCCCAACCCACCCTCCTTTTCAGATCCACCTTAGCACCCGCAGAACATTAAAATGGCAGTGGTGCACAGTATAAATCTCAATAACATAACATAACCTACAATATAATGAATGCCTTAATGCGTGATTGTGTACAGGGATGTCCAGGGTGTGAAGATCAATGTCTCCAGATCGTTTGTGGCGTGCAGGGGAGAAGGAACCTCTGTGCTGCAAATGTTTGTGTGTGATGATGTCAGCACATCTTTCCAGTTGTTGCTTCGTTCAATGTTTTAAGTGGTGGATGTGGTTGGCGATTTCTGTTCTCTATCTGCGCTATTGTGGATGCCCTCCTCCCATGCCTGGCTGGTATAATCAGAGCAACAATCAATTAAAACCAGAAACGGGGCAATTTAAGTAGCAAATCTCCACAACCATGCTTTCAATGCTTTTCTGAATTTCAAATAGTCTGAAATTTTGCATATGTTTTTGGTGGCAGGGAATTCCAATGTGACACTGCCGCACCAGAGATTTTCTTTTTATTTATTTTTTTATATAGGATCCATGTTTAAGTCTAGGGAATTCAAAAAGAAGGGACTCTCGGCTACAGAGACCTCTGGATCCTCCAGACATGTTCAGTTTCTCAACCAAGTAAGCAGGAGACTGAAAGTAAATCACCCTATAAACAATACATTCACGTTTAAAAGTAATTGTGGCATCCAATGGTAACCAGTGGAGCAACTGCAAAATAGGATGAAATCTCCTCGACACCACAACGAGACGGGCTACCACATGGAAGAAAGCTTTCACTGGAGCCATATAGGATTGTGGGATGCCAACTAAATTTGAGTTTCCAAAATCAATTCTCGATAAAACCAAGCATTTCACTAAAAGACGGAAATGGTTGGGGGCAGTATAAACCCTGCACAGATCTTAAGGAAAACAGATGGAAATTGGCAGATTTGACCAGTGAATTAATATAAGGTATAAGAGGCAGTTTGGAATTCAGGATAAATCCCAATGGCTTTGCTTTGACGCAAACTCTGCCGACGACCACAGGATGTTTGCATTTAAAAACGACTTAGACATTAAAACTTGGTTAGAGAAGTTGGAAAATAAAAGAAATGATATTCTTGACTGGTTACATTTTAAGAAATGTGATGCCACCCATGACTTGATATAAAGAAGACACACAAGAAGCTGCAACACATCTTCTTCAGATGAACAACTAAGCGATAACTGGGTGTCATCAGAGTATTGGTGCACATGAAGATCCGTAGTGGTCCACATATAAATGAAATAATAGTGGTCAAAGGATAGCCCCCTGCGGGGAGCCAAAAGGGACTGGAAATGGATCTGATCGAGTATTACCCATAACAACTATTTACCTTCTGCTAGTCAAAACTGAGCAAAACCAGTCCAATAATGGACCTTTGATCACCAGGCGACATGGTAGAATTTAAAAAAGAATCCTGTGATCGATTGCATCAAAAGCATCAAAAGCTGTCGATAAAATGAGCAGCATGAGCAAAGAGCCACCATCGTCCAACATTCTATAGATGTCATCCTGGATTTGGAATGTGGCTGTTTCAGTACTGTAGCCAATTCCGAGTCCCAAATGAAATGAATTAAGTACGTTTTGAATACAGACATTTAGCTTATTTGAAACACCTCTTTCATGTTCATGAGTTTACCTAAAAATGGTACTCAGGTAACTGGTCTTTAATTAGCCACACAGTCAGAATCAGCACTGGATTTGTTTAGCAGAGATGAGACACGTGCAGTTTTTCAGAGCGTCAGGAAAGCAAACAGACACATGTGCGAGTTGAAGAAACTGTGCAAATGAAAGAAGAAAAGTAAAAACGTGTTCTATTACTTTAGGGGCCGGACAAGGGTCAAGAAGAAAGTAGCTTTGGCCTTTTGCATTCAAGAAATAGGTTTATCAGTATCTGGGAACAGAAAAGTGTCCCTGGTTGGTTTGGTCCAGTGATTGTAAGGGGTATGCATCTCTTACATAATGTCATTGATCTTATTTGAAAAAACAGCAAAATGTTGACTTTTAATACTCGTAACATAAGACTGTCTAGGAGGAATACGATTTTTCATAACTTTCAGCACAGAAAAAAGTGCCTTTTTCTGATTAAACGCTGATACATTGCGGAATGATAATATGAATATTTTGGTTTGGAGATCATGGATGAATAACAACGACGTGCCTTTTTTAGATTCTCTAAATTGTCTTCTGAAGATGAAGACCACAAAATATGCTCCAGACGGCAAACAGCCTCCCATTGAGAGTTTAAACTAGAAGGAAACCAGGGAGCTGATGGTTTAGATTGTATCGTTTTCTTGTGAAATAGAGCAATACTTTGCACATCATGTTGATATCGTCTTGAACACAGCTAAAAGTGTCATCAACTGAGGGATTATCATCTCATCTGTTTGGATAGAAATATTTGCCAACGGTGCTGAAAGAGAATGTGCATCAGTTGGTCTAGTATCTCTTTTTTGAACCAAGGATTCATTTACTTGACCTTGAGACTAGAGTAGTTGGAATGTTACAGTGAACAAAATCAACATTTGATTTGACCAATCAACATACGGCTTTCAGTTTCAAATCGTGTTGACTAATACTCCAATCAAGTAAGTTTCCCTTAGATGTTTAGGAAAGTCACAGTTCATCTGAAAATCTAAAAGCTTCAAAAATGATGCTAAAGAATTCAAATAGGGGCATACCAATATTCCCCAATGAATGTTAAAACCTCCTTAAAAGTAAGACTTGGAAAGCGAATGTGCATTTGTGACAAAATCCATCAATTCTGATAATGTCATGTTAAAGAGGTGTGTATCAGAACTTTCAAGGCAATTTATTTATTTATTTTAACATGTATAGAGTGCGCTAAACCCCCAGGCATCAAGGCGCTGGTTACACTTATTGACACAACTTAATCAGTACAGACAGTGGGGTGGTCCTCTGGGAGTAAAAACAATGGAACACAGTAGGACAGTGTATGTACAAAGATAAGGTAAGTGTTTGAAGAGGAAGGGTGTATTGAACACCTCCCGGACTCTTGGGAGAAAAGCAATGTTTAGAGCTGCTTGCGGAATGCCCAATAAGAATGTTCCAGTCTCAGGCATGGTGGTAGAGCATTCCAATTCTTGCCGGCAATTACTGGGAAGCTGGCGCCACCTGCTCTTGGGAGTCTGAATCTTGGGGCGTTGGGGTGATTTTTGCAGGACGATCGGGCGAGTCTAGTATCTGATGTTTTTGAGAATATGGACAAAAGTTATCTTGGAGCAGAGTTTGAGATGCATTTGTGGGTTATGGCCAGTGTTTTCAAACAAATGCACTCTCGGATTAACAGCCAGTGCGCATTTGTTCTGACTGGTGAAATGTGTTCTTTTTTTGCAACGTTCAAAGCTGCCCTCAAGGCATTGTTCTGTATGATTTGAAACTTGTTGAGGTTGCCGGCAGACATGCCTGTAAATAGAGCGTTACAGTAGTCCAATCTGAAACTTATCTATCAATGCTCTTATGATGGTGAGGCAGCGTTCTGTGGAGAGGAATGGTCTACAGGCATAGATACATTTTGTGGTATAGGCTGCTGCTGCTGAGACCATGGCATTGACTTGCCTGGATAGAGACAAGGTGGAATCTAGGTATACCCCAAGTGTTTTGACATTGCCGGAGACTGGGATGGTGATGCCATCGATGATGAAGGATTTGTAAACCAGCTTCAATTTGTTTAGAAGAGATGGTGAGCTGACCACAAGCAGCTCAGTTTTGTCGTTGTTACGGCAAAACATATGTGTCGCCATCCATGCTTGGATAGTTTGGTATACTGAGCTCAATGAATCTCAATCAGTGGGTAGTCATTGATAATAGGTAAGAGTAGCTGTGTATCATCAGCATAGTTTGTGTAAGAGATTCCCTGAGTGTCTAGTAGATTGAAGAGTGGTTTCGTGACAATATTGTGCAGTGTGGGTGACATGCAAGACCCTTGGGGGACACCACAGGTGATGGGGTTGGAGGGAGCTGAGGCAGATGTGGAAAAGTCTCTCCTTGTTCTGTTTGATAAAAAAGATGAAATCCAGGTAATAACCTCCAGGGAGAAGTAGGCTGACGATTGGAGGTGCTGGTATAGTATTCGATGATCGACCAAATCAAATGCGGGTAAGAGATCCAGCAGTAGGAGGAGGGCTAGTTTGCCAGAGTCTTTGGATACATCAAGCTATTTTTTAGATCAAGTAGGGCTGATTCAGTCCTGTGACCAGGTCGGAAGCCTGACTGTCGCAAGCCTAGGAGGTTGTTGGATTCCAGGTGCTGTTGGATCTGTAGAAAGGCTGTTCTGTCCAGAATTATCAGGAGGAATGGTACAGTCGTGATGGGGTGTTGGGTTTAGTGTGGGATTTTTTTTAGGAGAGGTTGGACCCAAGCATCTTTTAGGTTGCCTGGTACAGTGCCTGAAGAAAAGGGGGCATCGTAAGGGAGGATATGAAAGGTGCTAGTGCTTCAGCGCACTCTTTGATAACTGGGGCGGGGCAGATGTTGCCTTGGCATAATGAGGGCCTGAGACCCTTCATGATTGTGATGACTCCATTTTCCGAGATAGGTTTGAACTCAAAAAGAGGGGTATTGTGCCAGTTTAGGACAGGGTGGTTGTTTGTGGTTGGTAGTTTGTTTTTCTTTTGCAGGATTGTGTCTTGTAACATGGATATTTTGCTCACTAAAGCATGTTTTATGCTAGTCCACCAGGACCAAAAGGAGTCTTAAAGGAGTCTTTAGTACAGTTGGGGCTCGGAGGGGCTGAGGATTCTAACTCCCACAGTATGGAAAAGTATGGAAAAGAGCTCGCTAGTGCTAGAGTTGGCTTCAGCGATTCTGGCATTGTAGGTGGAGCTTTTTTGCTTGGAGAATGGCTTGTTTGTAGGCTTTTGTTGTGGCAGTAAATTGGTATTTGTTTAGCGATTGGGGTTGTTTCTCCATGAGGTTTCTGCTATGTGTTTGATGTCTGTGGTGAATCATGTGTTGATGTGGGTGATGAGTTTGGCTTTGTGATTAGCTAGGGGGCTATGGTGTTAGTAGCCATAGTCAAGGTTTGGTTATAGTTGTTGACCAAGGTGGCTGGGTCGCTGAAGCATGCTCTGTGAGCAGTTTGAGTAAAGGCAGAAAACGTGTAGGGGTTATGTTTCTGGAGTTTCTTGTTGGTATGGCAGGCAGCAGGAGGGGCTTGGCATGCTGTGCCTGAGTTCTAGGTACAAGAAAGATAATAATGTTGTGGTCTGACCAAGGGAAAGACACGTTTGGTAGAATTGTATGCCGCAGAGCCAGTCTAGGATCCGGACTTTGTTGTGGGTGGGAGTTGTGATAGGTTGTGTGAATCATGCGACACCCAAAGCATTGGATAGATCGAGGGAGTTGGAGTTATTGTTGTTGAAACCTAAATTGAGATCACCTAGGAGTATGACCATTGATGTGGGTTTGAAATTGGTGGACAGGATGAGTGAAATGTAATCATCAAAGGAAAGTAGAGGGCCCGGGGGCCGGTAGATCAGGTGGAAAGTTGCTGTGGCTGTGAGTGAGAGACTGAGTTTCAAAGTTAGTATTTACCCTAATTGAATGATATGGGTGTTAGATTCTCTCATGGTTATCAAATCCTTAGCTATGATTGCAACGCCCCGCCCCCTCCCATCTAGTATGTCTTTGCGAAAATAAATGATATAATTTTGCAAGAGCGCCATGGGGGGAGCTGGACCTGAGGCTGCATGAAGCCATGTTTTGGTAATGTCTATGTTGTTGGCAGGGATCAAGTCAGCAATGCCATGTGTGTGGGCTGCCACTGACCTGGCATTGATTAGGGTTCCTCTGATGAGGTGGGAATCCCCTATGAGGCCTTCAGTGTGTAGGTTGGTTTGCTTTGCCTGGGCTAGGGCTGAAGTGGACGTGGCCTTGCATGGGGGTCCTGCAGGTTAGGTAGCTGTCTGGTCAATGGGTGGATTAAGGATTACTGGTGGGTGAGGCACAGTATGGTTAGAGAGACTGGAGTCTATAGTGTAGTGATCTGATATATGCAATGCTATTGCATTATCAGGAGTGTGTAGGAGAGGAGGGTTGATGGCATTAGTGGTGTTGGCTGGAGCTGGGCACAGCTTGTTTGGGCTGATGAGGCTGGATGCGGCAGGTAGGGCTAGTATTAGTGTTACAGTGGACCTAGGCATGGCTGTTGGTGCATGAATGGGTTTAGGTGAGCGGGGCTGAGAAGGATGCAGATCGCTTAGTGAGGGTGTGGTTGGTTGACTGTTTGGCGAGGGAGTGTTTAGGAGGAAATATCAGCGGCTGCGGCATGTGTTTTGCAAAACTGACCGAGTGGGGGTGAAGGAGATTTTGGCAGACAAAAGTGTTGTGGCCTTGTTGCTGGTGGAGGCGGGGTATGCACAGAAGGTCTGTGCAGACAGGCAAGAGCACCTAGTGAGGCTGAGGCACATTAGCGGCCAATGTTTGGAAGAGGTATGCAGGTTCTTTGCTTGCAAGGGCCCTAGATGAAAGCATGATCATATGTTGTGGGTTTAATGCAGGGTGAGCAAATGAACATGATTGCAAGAAGGCAGCAGGGGGGGATTGTGAACGAGCAAAATAGTCTCAACACCATTTTCTGAGTAAGTTTAAAGCTTTGCAAGCTAATGTAGCCATACCTTGAGTGGGGCAGATGCTGGACTGGATGGCCTTCGACGGCCTGACAGGGGTGCATCCTTGTGAGGGGTCCTTGTGACGGGGCCGGCTTCACCTGCCGGCTTGCGCTGGCATTTGTGGAAGTATCGTGGGCTGAATAAGCGGCAGTGTGCAATGTTGGACATCGAAATAGCAAGGCAATACATTCCAAAGCAGCCAAGGAGTCCAAAAAGAGTTTTTGAGAACAAATACTTATGTTTGTTTGTTTGTTTGTTTGTTTATTTTATTTATATAGCGCTCCAGACCCGGGAGTAAAAGGGCGCTTAAGGATAGGTTACAGGCACAGTAAATAGAAATTACAATGATACATTTGTAAGAATATGTACAATATATACAGTCAGAGGTAATTAGACATGCAGTTGTGGCATTTTATGCATGTACAATATATACAATTTGTGGTGGGCTAAATCAAACTAAGGTTGTTTTTTTATTCCGTAACCATCCAATGGCAAGTTTCCTAAATAGTTGGAAGGATTTGGTCAGCTTGATGTTCAGAGCCAGAGTGTTCCAGAGTTGAGAGGCGAGGACCGTGAAGCTCGAGCTGTCGGCTATTTTAGAGGTGAATCTGGGCACATTGAGGCATAGAGTTTTGGAGGATCTGGTGATTCTGGTGGCTGGTTTCATGGTGAATTTGCTCGTGATGTAGGGAGGAGAAAGAATATACAGGAGGGAAAGCCCAAAATGAGCTCAGGACAAAGGGCTATCAATAACAAGAACACACAAGGGGGGTTGTCCTGACTCAAGCAGTCAGAGCTAATTGCAATTAGTTCGGATGCAAATAAATTTAGATGTGTATCTGTTCTCCTGTTATATCTATTATTTATACATATCCAGGGGAAAGATGAAAAAGCACCAAGGAGAAAAGATATATATACCACATAAACTTGGTTAATATGAAACTGGGAGTGTTTTTTATTTTACTCTCCTCAGTTAAATGTACACTTCTACATATATAGAAATTGCATGGACACATAAATCGTACAGAGATAATGTTATACACTTCAACAAAGCATAAACAAATTGATGCATAAATGTATCAACAGGTGCCATTCATATGCACTCAGATTTTTTAAAAACATATTTAGTACATTCCAAGTTCTTCTTATTAAACACCTTAGAAGAATGAAAGGTAAAATGGCACTTGTCCCTCAATACAATGGGACTAGCAGAACACTTAATTGCTCTATCACAGAACCTTGGATAGGTCTAACAGAAGCCAGGCTAGAGGGTGACCAAAATGGATCGACGTCACTGACATAAATCAAAGACAATTGGAAAGTGGGGACCTGTCCACCCCGAATGGGGGAGGGGTCCCTGGACGTTTCGGCTAGACATTAGATCACAGCCTTCTTCATGGAGCCAAGGTATGGAGACCCCCTGTGAAAGAGGAAGGGGTACTGTAGTTAAAACACCTTATGTATTGGCAGGGCATGGTATATAAGCAGATTACATGTATAAAGTTAATAAAATACATACAAAAGGACACACTGAAAAAACAGGGGAGCTCTGGTAGACTCATATTGGTGGTCAGGTACTAACCTTGCTCAGGACGAAGTCCTGGGTAATAGCCAACTGGCTAAAAATGGAATCCTGGTGAATAACTCTAGTGGAAAATGGTGTTTGCTACTTGATAGGTGGAGCTGGAAAACAAGTGCAGAGGAAAGTAAGGCTCATGTGTGTGGAGGGCCCCTGAGCAAAGACTGGGGGCAAAAAGGCAGGGTGAAATAGAACCTCATCACTATTTGTAGTACCTGCTTTTGCCACCCTCAGGGTCCTGTGGGCATCTTTCAGGGCTCCGCCCGCTCCTGCCTCGCCATTTCCGACAATTTCGCAAAGGCCGCCGAGTCCACGGCCCTTGCGCCCCTGCTTGTGCCCGTGGCCATTGGCCGCCCGACCTGCCTCCACTACAGTTCGCAGGGAGCACACACAAAGAGTAAACACCAGCCTTGGTCCGCTAGTCCCTGTGCGTAACGCTCCATTGCAGGGACACTACTCCCCACACGCATGCGCGGGGGCCCAGCAGCTGGCTACAACTGAGCATGCGTAGCCCTGCTCGGCGTACACAGCTTCACTCTGTGCCTCTTCGAGCCCACGATCGAACGCGAAGGTCGGAGCTCGTACATGACAGGTATGTGAGGTTCTGTCTTGCCTTCCTCTGCAATAGCAAGGTGGATAGCGCTCCCCTTACCATTTACAGCAAGCCTGACTTCCCCCCTAAAGGCTGCAGTTCTGCAGTTCTTCTGTGACGTTACAGACTTGAGCTGATTTTGTTCTCCTTCCCACAGATTCGCTCTGTTCCAGTCCACTGCATTTCTCCAGTTACCCCAGCCGGCCATTTTGGTCCTTCATTATTTGGACTGCCTTGGTGCCGGGACCATCTCCTTTTTTTACTCCAGGTAATTACGCTGGAACAGCCCTCTACCACACCCTGCCTTTTTGCCCCCAGTCTTTGCTCAGGGGCCCTCCACACACATGAGCCTTACTTTCCTCTGCACTTGTTTTCCAGCTCCACCTATCAAGTAGCAAACACCATTTTCCACTAGAGTTATTCACCAGGATTCCATTTTTAGCCAGTTGGCTATTACCCAGGACTTCGTCCTGAGCAAGGTTAGTACCTGACCAGCAATATGAGTCTACCAGAGCTCCCCTGTTTTTTCAGTGTGTCCTTTTGTATGTATTTTATTAACTTTATACATGTAATCTGCTTATATACCATGCCCTGCCAATACATAAGGTGTTTTAACTACAGTACCCCTTCCTCTTTCACAGGGGGTCTCCATACCTTGGCTCCATGAAGAAGGCTGTGATCTAATGTCTAGCCGAAACGTCCAGGGACCCCTCCCCCATTCGGGGTGGACAGGTCCCCACTTTCCAATTGTCTTTGATTTATGTCAGTGACGTCGATCCATTTTGGTCACCCTCTAGCCTGGCTTCTGTTAGACCTATCCAAGGTTCTGTGATAGAGCAATTAAGTGTTCTGCTAGTCCCATTGTATTGAGGGACAAGTGCCATTTTACCTTTCATTCTTCTAAGGTGTTTAATAAAAAGAACTTGGAATGTACTAAATATGTTTTTAAAAAATCTGAGTGCATATGAATGGCACCTGTTGATACATTTATGCATCAATTTGTTTATGCTTTGTTGAAGTGTATAACATTATCTCTGTACGATTTATGTGTCCATGCAATTTCTATATATGTAGAAGTGTACATTTAACTGAGGAGAGTAAAATAAAAAACACTCCCAGTTTCATAATAACCAAGTTTATGTGGTATATATATCTTTTCTCCTTGGTGCTTTTTCATCTTTCCCCTGGATATGTATAAATAATAGATATAACAGGAGAACAGATACACATCTAAATTTATTTGCATCCGAACTAATTGCAATTAGCTCTGACTGCTTGAGTCAGGACAACCCCCCTTGTGTGTTCTTGTTATTGATTGCCCTTTGTCCTGAGCTCATTTTGGGCTTTCCCTCCCGTATATTCTGTTTGAGATATAGCTGCTTGCTATAATAGGGACTTTTTCCTTTGAATTCTATCCGTTGCTACACTCATTCGAGCTTTACTGTTTAGGACTCCCTCTGGTTCTCTCTTTTCTCACCCACTATTGTTGGTCATATCATTCCTCTCCTCACCCCCACTGGATCCAGCAATCCATCATGGATCAAACACTTAGCTTCACGGAAGAACAGATCCTAGAGATCATTCAAGGACCCACCCTCTTCAATATAGAGGGCGCCCAACAAATTCTAGTGTCTACAGCATCAGGTGAGGACTTACTCAACCTGAAAAAACGCTGCTTTAGAACGGAAGTACACGGCCATTTCTTAAGAGAATATCTTAGAGCGAACCTAGTACCCATGGGACTGCAAGTACGGAATGAACCAGCTCTATTCCTAGAGGAAAAAGACTATATGCTTGGGTTTAGCAAAATTGCAACTAAATGCAGTAGGGACCTCATGGTCCTGACGATCACCACTGCCAGGAGAATACACCAAGATATCTCCAAAGAACTTAAGGAACAAGAGATTAAATTCCTCAATGATGAGAGTCTAGGAAACGCCCGTGACAAATTGAAAGAAATCAATAAAACAATGGATGCATTCATGAGCAGCACGCTGGATAAAAAGCACAAGAAACTAGCTAAAGACATTAAAAACTTCCAACTTGAACTCGTATATCCCTACTTATCAGTAGATTATAAGGAGAAAAAGGACAAAGAAAGATTACGTAATCAAACAGGCCTGCCAAGGAATAGACGTAAAACAGTTTCCTTCTGGAACACATCAAGTTCGGGATCATCGGATGATGACCTAACTAGTTCCTATGACAGACCAAGTACCCGGGGCAATCATCAACAGCCACCGAGGTTGCCTTTTTTAGGCCAAGAGGACCCCAGGGGAGGCTATTGGGGTCCTCCGCAGTTCCAGCCCATGCCTCCATTCAATTACCCACGCTGGAGGGCACCGAACTCCAACAGGAGATGGAGGAGACATTAGAGACCATACCTATCTTCAACCTCTCAGGTTGTGCACTTACCAAAGAGGAGAAATCTTTATTATCCAAAGGACTATCATTTGTACCCACGAATCATACCGATTGGTTCAGACTTGACCAAGAACTCTCGCACTTCTACAGGACTATTAGAAGAAAAATCTTCTTTCTAGACAAAGAAAGTCCCCCAGAGGTAGAAGATTCGGGATTAAGGAAAAAATCCGATTTCCTTCCCAGTGACAACGATATGCCAGCATCTGTCCTCGCTTTTGAAAAATGCATTAAGCAAGAAATGTTAAAAGTTCAACTCATGCCTGCACACAAAAGAAACAATCTCTCACAGGGAGAACAACAAGCTCTTAAAAAACTGTCAGAAAACTCTTCCATTGTAATCAAGGCAGCAGACAAAGGAGGGGGAGTAGTTGTCCAAAGCAAAGAACAATACAAGGAAATGGTGATGCTACTGCTTAATGTAGAGGATAACTATAAAAAACTTCGCAAGGATCCCACAGCAGAAATCAAAATGAAGATTAAAGAGACAATTGACTTCGCCATGGTGAACAACTGGATTTCGGATAGAGAAGAAATTTTTCTCAACAATTCTGAGGGACGCATCCCGGCGTTCTATGCATTACCCAAACTTCATAAAAACCAGACCACACCACCGGGCAGACCCATCGTGTCAGGTTGTGGTTCAGTGCTTGAACCTATTTGCCAATTCATTGACTTCTTTTTAAAACCTCTGAGTCAGAAAACTCCAACATACCTGCGCGATACTATGGCAACCATCAACAAATTTGAACATCAACCATTTAACCCAGCAGAAGATATTTTAGTGACCATGGACATCAATAGCCTCTATACTAGCATTCCTCAAGAAGCAGCGGTCGAATGCATCAGACACCATCTCACCCACCACATGTCACAAACAAGAGTCCCGATTAACTTCATAGTTGAACTACTGGAACTAGCCCTCACTAACAACTTCTTTCAATTTGAAGAAACCTTCTATCTGCAAATTCGCGGCACAGCCATGGGGGCAGCCTTCGCCCCAAGTATGGCAATCATATTCATGGCAGAGTATGAATACAATCATGTCCTAAACACATGCAATCCATTCCTCGACAACATCATGCTATGGCACAGGTATATTGATGACATCATCTATATCTGGAAAGGAGAGGCTACCACCCTCACAGATTTCTTTGGATGGATCAACAACCGTACGGAAGAAATTAAATTCACTATCAATAGCAGTAACATCAGCATCAACTTCTTGGATCTTACCATTAGACCTAGGAATAATACTTTGGAATGCACTATGTTTAAAAAGGAAACTGACCGCAATACAGTGCTCCATTATAAAAGTAATCATCCGCGCAATCTGAGAAACAATCTCCCCTATGGCCAGTTTCTCAGAGTACGCAGATACTGTACCAACACAGAGGAGTTCAAAATAAATGCAGCAGCCTTGGAAACCAAACTGAAAGCTCGAGGCTACCCTAAAAAACTCCTCAGAGACACCCAGAAGAGAGCGAGATTTACACCGAGAGAAGTGCTCCTCACACCCAAAATCCAGGACAGACAGCAAGACATTATGGCATGTGTCACCACTTTCGGCCCTAGCACAACTAAACTTAGAGGAGCAATCAGAAAATTCTGGCCACTTATACAACTGAGCCTACCTCAGGAACCGCTGCCAAGAATGGCACTCAAAAGATCTAAGAACTTAAGAGACATGCTCACGCATGCTAGAATGACCAAAACAAACACCAGATCCACCCTATGGAACCTGCGAGAGATCAATGGGCATCACCCATGTGGGAACTGCACAGTATGTAAACAGACAAGGAAAATGAATTCCTTTATGATTGGCAACAAGGAATGGAAACTCAAGCATTTTTCCAATTGTAAGACCCGCAATGTTATTTACATCATAGAATGCCCCTGCAAATTACGCTATGTGGGACAGACTTCTAGACAAGTGCATAAAAGAATTGGGGAACACCGCTCGAGAATACGTTGTAAGACTGTGACGGCCCCCCTGGTATCACATTTCCTTGAATTGCAACATGGCCCAGACAGCTTTATATGGTGGGTTGCGGATAAAGTATACAATACCAGCAACATCACCAACTCTCTCAATTTTAAAGAAAGCTGGTGGATATACAAACTTCAATCTACTACCTCAGGACTTAATGAAATAGAACCTCATCACTATTTGTAGTACCTGCTTTTGCCACCCTCAGGGTCCTGTGGGCATCTTTCAGGGCTCCGCCCGCTCCTGCCTCGCCATTTCCGACAATTTCGCAAAGGCCGCCGAGTCCACGGCCCTTGCGCCCCTGCTTGTGCCCGTGGCCATTGGCCGCCCGACCTGCCTCCACTACAGTTCGCAGGGAGCACACACAAAGAGTAAACACCAGCCTTGGTCCGCTAGTCCCTGTGCGTGACGCTCCATTGCAGGGACACTACTCCCCACACGCATGCGCGGGGGCCCAGCAGCTGGCTACAACTGAGCATGCGTAGCCCTGCTCGGCGTACACAGCTTCACTCTGTGCCTCTTCGAGCCCACGATCGAACGCGAAGGTCGGAGCTCGTACATGACAGGTATGTGAGGTTCTGTCTTGCCTTCCTCTGCAATAGCAAGGTGGATAGCGCTCCCCTTACCATTTACAGCAAGCCTGACTTCCCCCCTAAAGGCTGCAGTTCTGCAGTTCTTCTGTGACGTTACAGACTTGAGCTGATTTTGTTCTCCTTCCCACAGATTCGCTCTGTTCCAGTCCACTGCATTTCTCCAGTTACCCCAGCCGGCCATTTTGGTCCTTCATTATTTGGACTGCATTGGTGCCGGGACCATCTCCTTTTTTTACTCCAGGTAATTACGCTGGAACAGCCCTCTACCACACCCTGCCTTTTTGCCCCCAGTCTTTGCTCAGGGGCCCTCCACACACATGAGCCTTACTTTCCTCTGCACTTGTTTTCCAGCTCCACCTATCAAGTAGCAAACACCATTTTCCACTAGAGTTATTCACCAGGATTCCATTTTTAGCCAGTTGGCTATTACCCAGGACTTCGTCCTGAGCAAGGTTAGTACCTGACCAGCAATATGAGTCTACCAGAGCTCCCCTGTTTTTTCAGTGTGTCCTTTTGTATGTATTTTATTAACTTTATACATGTAATCTGCTTATATACCATGCCCTGCCAATACATAAGGTGTTTTAACTACAGTACCCCTTCCTCTTTCACAGGGGGTCTCCATACCTTGGCTCCATGAAGAAGGCTGTGATCTAATGTCTAGCCGAAACGTCCAGGGACCCCTCCCCCATTCGGGGTGGACAGGTCCCCACTTTCCAATTGTCTTTGATTTATGTCAGTGACGTCGATCCATTTTGGTCACCCTCTAGCCTGGCTTCTGTTAGACCTATCCAAGGTTCTGTGATAGAGCAATTAAGTGTTCTGCTAGTCCCATTGTATTGAGGGACAAGTGCCATTTTACCTTTCATTCTTCTAAGGTGTTTAATAAGAAGAACTTGGAATGTACTAAATATGTTTTTAAAAAATCTGAGTGCATATGAATGGCACCTGTTGATACATTTATGCATCAATTTGTTTATGCTTTGTTGAAGTGTATAACATTATCTCTGTACGATTTATGTGTCCATGCAATTTCTATATATGTAGAAGTGTACATTTAACTGAGGAGAGTAAAATAAAAAACACTCCCAGTTTCATATTAACCAAGTTTATGTGGTATATATATCTTTTCTCCTTGGTGCTTTTTCATCTTTCCCCTGGATATGTATAAATAATAGATATAACAGGAGAACAGATACACATCTAAATTTATTTGCATCCGAACTAATTGCAATTAGCTCTGACTGCTTGAGTCAGGACAACCCCCCTTGTGTGTTCTCGTGATATAGGGAGGGGCTAGGTGGTTTACGGCTTTGTAGGTGAGGCACAGGGTTTTTAAGTCAATTTTTTGTTGAATGGAGAGCCATTTGCATGAGTTTCTAGTGGCAGAGATGTGCTCGCGCCTAGAGATGTTTAATGTTGCTCGTAGCGTATTATTTTGGAGAACCTGTAGTTTGTTGATGATGGATTGGTTGGCACCTAGGTAAAGACTGTTGCAGTAGTCTAACTTGGATTGGATGAGAGCCCTAGCCAGCGTGAGGCAGCTGCTGGTGAATAGGAAAGGTCTGCAGGCTCTAATTAGTTTCCCGGTGTAGGCGGTGGCTGAGGCGGTCGTGTTTACTTGCTTAGTGAGGTTGGTATTGGCATCAAGATAAAAGCCGAGGGTTTTCACATTTTTAGCGATGGGGATAGTGTTACCATCGATAATGATGTTGGTGTAGTCCAGGCTAAGTTTCTGTAAGTTGTTAGGTGATCTGACAAGGAGAAGTTCGGTCTTCTCATCATTCAAGCAGAGGCCATGTGTGGCCATCCCCTCCCAAGCCCTCTGCACCGCACTGGCCTCTCACTTCATCTCTAAAACTCAGGACATCCTGTCCTCATTCTCCTCCTTTCACCTCCCTCCCTCTCTTCCCTGCTTTTCCTCGGGCCCTTCTGCAGCCACCCCTCCTCCCTCCTTCTCTGCCTTGCCCCTTTTCTCTGCTGACGAGGTTTCCAGACAAGTCTGATCTATGAAAGTCTCGTCAAAACAGGTTCACCCCTGTTCCTCCAAAACTATCAAGGACCACATCAACTCCCTAGCTACTGCCCTGGCGGACTTTTGCAACCACTCCTTCGCCTATGGAGTCTTCCCATCCCCCCTTAAGCACTCCCTTGTGCACCCTCTTCTTAAGAAACCCTCTTCCGACCCCTCCTGCCTAGCTAACTATCGCCCAATCTCCATCACTCACTTCCTGGGCAAGCTCCTGGAGAAACTGGCCATCTCCGAGCTTAACCTCCATGCTGAATCTGTTGGTAGTCTTCATGACCATCAATCTGGCTTCAGAGCTGCCAGAAGCACGGAAACAGCTCTCCTGAACATCCGTGAGGACCTGCTCTCGAACCTTGACTCCAACACTCCGTGTGTTCTCATTCTGCTCGATCTCTCTTCTGCCTTTGATACTGTCAACCATGCCATCTTGCTCAACTGTCTCCGTGATAACCTGGGTATCACTGGTCAGGCTCTGGCGTGGCTGACCTCTTTCCTTTCCAATCGACCCTCCCAGGTCCAACTGGGGTCCTTCCTCTCTGACATCTTTTTCTCTACATGTGGTGTCCCCCAGGGATCTAATCTCTCTCCCTGGCTGTTCAACCAGTATCTGGCACTCCTTGCCCACCGCATCGCCGCTCTCTGCCCCAACTTTCAGTGCTATGCGGACGATACCCAGCTCATTTTCAGGCTACCCTCGGCCTCCTCCTCTCCTTCCCTCATCTCTGACTGCCTGTCTGCTATCCGGGAATGGTGTGCCGCCAATGACCTCTGCCTTAATGCCAGTAGGCCTGGATTCTACTCATCGGCACACCCACTCCCTCCTTCCCTGCAGCTCTCTGGCCAGCCTCTCTTGGCCCTCTTCCTGCTCCTACCTGCAAGGCAAGAAACCTTGGGGTCATCTTCGACTCCACACTCTCCTTCTCTCCTCATATATCTGACGTCTCTAAGAAGTCACACTACCAGCTGCACCTCCTCAGAGGTATTCTTCCTTTCCTCTCCTTCCCCCAGAAGCTCACTGTCTCCCGAGCCCTGGTTCTCTCGAAGCTGGACTACTGTAACAGCCTCTATCTAAATCTGCCTGCCTACACTCTCCGCCCTCTGCAACTCATCCAGAACAGGACTGCGAGACTTGTCCTTGGCCTTAAGCCCAGGGACCGTATCTCTCCAGGACTGAAATCTCTACACTGGCTCCCAGTGGCTGCGAGGATTAAGTTCAAAACCCTCTGCATTGTCCACAAGGCCTTCTGGGGTCTGGGCCTAAATACCTTCAACTCTCTCTTCCTAAATATCTTCTTTCTCGAGCTCTTCGCTCATCCGTCTCCAACTCCCTCAGGGTCAGCCGTTTCGCCAAGCAACAAGCTGGGGGTAGATCTCTCTCTGCGGCAGGGGCCTCCCTCTGGAACAACCTTCCTGCCTCCCTGAAACCTGAGGAGAACCATCTCCGGTTCCGGAAGCACCTCAAAACCTTCCTCTTTGCTTCTGCTTTCTCTCTCCCTCTCCCCTGCTAAATTCTTCACTGAAACTGCACTGAATCTGCAACTGGGCCACTCTCACCGACCTCGGTCCTTGGCCCAGCCACTCTCCACTTGCACTGCCTCCCTGGCAACCCCTGCACTGCGGGACTGTCTCTGTATCCTCACAGCCCCCCTTCCCAGCACTTGTCTGCACTTACCTTGCACTTGCCACCAGCTGGGCCTATTATTTATTTTTATTCTTCTTACCCTTTACTGCACTTCCCTCCTCCCTTCCACTTAAATCATGTGAGCACCTCATCATCAAAATACAAACCACCCACCCCGCAGAGTACTATCACTTTGGAACTAATATATAGACCCCCAGGTCCCACAGGTACCTTCGAGGACGAAATCACATCTCTCATAGCCGAGAACTCCAAGCCTCACTCACAAAACATCATCCTAGGAGATTTTAACCTGGGGTACAATGACCCTAGCAATACTCCTGCGTCCTCCCTTGCTAATGCCCTTTCTGAACATGACTTTACTCAACTCATTACTCTACCCACCCATCAGAAAGGCAGAACCATCGACTGGCTTGTTGCCCATAATTGCAATATCACCTGCAAAGCCCCCCAACCTCTTCTATGGACTGACCATCTCCTCATATCATTTGACATTAGCATTAATAACCAGAATCCCAAACAGTGCCCCCTAGCACCGGCCTGTAAGACCAGAAACAAGCGCAACATTACCGCGGAAACCCTTACTCCACTGGTTCTCCCAATCCTAAATATGCTCCCTGCCACCACTGACCTCAACCTACTAGTCAGCACCTATAACGATGCCATGACTAAAGCCGTTGACGCTGTTGCCCCACTAACGTAACGCAAAGGCAAACCTAGAGCTCATCTGAACTCTTGGTACACAGATCTAATATCGAGTGAGGATTTAAATATAATAGCTACCCTTCCTCCGCGAGCATTAGGTCTGTCGGCCCTGAGGATAGTGTATTTGTCGGGAACCGCAAGGGTTAGATAGGGACCTGCTGCATCATGTAGCCAGGTTTCTGTAGTGAAAAGGATGTCGAGATCTGCTGAGAGGATAATGTCAGCAATTTCGGTGGGATGAGCCACAAGGGATCTGATATTAAGTAGAGCACCTTTTAACAGGGCGATGTTGGTGACGTTGGTGGTGATCTTGTTGATGGGCTTAGTCCTAAGTGTTGCAGGTGATTTATTAAGTGAGGTATGGAGTCTGGAGCCTAGTCTATTGTTGCGGGTAGTGAAGTTGGGGTTGGCTGTAGGCCAATATTCTAGAGGCTTGGGGGGGTTCTGATTGGTCTTGGTATGGACATGTTTAGTGGTGTTAGGAGAGTTGGATGGGGGTTGTCTAATGTGGCGCTGACTATGGCGGTGTGGTATGAATGGGCACTGTGTGGGAAAGGTGGCAGGGTAGGCAAGAAAGGTGTGGGACATGGGACGGGGTGGTGTCTCAGGCAGCAGAGTTTGGCAAGTCCATTGCTAATCGGTATGTAACTGTTTCTGCTGCATGGCGTATTGTTGTGCATGACAACAAAAGGGAACATGATGAGGATGAGCCAGGCAGGCATAATTGTGACTGCAGTGTAGGTTGGGCTGTTGAGCTGTGGGAGGTGAGAAGTGCTGTGGGATGGGCACTAGCAAGTGTGCATAATGGGTAGCATCTAGGATCAGAATACCTCAGTTAGGTTGAGATGCAAGAGGTAACACCTAAATATGAGATAGAATAATTAGACTAAAATGCACTAGCAATTGAACACAACGGTAGCGCCTAGGATCAGAATACCTCAGTTAGGTTGAAATGCAAAAGGTGACACCTAAATATGAGATAGCATAATTAGACTAAAATGCACTAGCAATTGAACACAACGGTAGCGCCTAGGATCAGAGTACCTCTGTTAGGTTGAAATGCAAACGGTAACACCTAAATATAAGATAGCATAATTAGACTAAAATGCACTAGGTAGCACCTGGGTACAGTAGAACAAGGGTAAAATGCATAGCATAATAGTGTTCAGATGCAATGAGCAGAATAAAGGCATAATGAGACACATTTGAGCATAGTACATAACATGATTAGGCTAATATGGGGCAGCGCCTAGTTCAGATGGGCCAGTTGGTTATAGGGTGTGGAGGGCAGTAGCAATAATCAGAGAGAGAGCAGTAGGCTGGATGGCAGTGGGGGAGCTGAGTTAAGGGTAGAGCATTAGTCTGAGATATGTTAGAGAGATTGTTAGAGACCAGTACGCTAGGTTTACAGGTTATGCAGAGTCAAGAATTGGACTAACACATTTTCGCCGAATCATGCGTTGATCAAGAGCAGCAGGAAGCGAAAATATTAACATTTAGCTGTTGAGTGGGCTAAAGCACATGCCAGTCACTAGCAATGCAAGTATAGATGCACAGGTGCCGGAGTCAATGGCTGCAAAGTGTTGGGTACGCTTGTGGTCGTGTCAGCTGTAGCTGTAGGTAGTGCACGATAGCTACATTAAAAGTTAACTTTTCGGGCGTACGTACGAGGTCCAGGGGGTCTGGCAGACGGCAGAAGCGGCAAGAACCACAGGCACAGAACAGGTGCTAGCATTGCTGCCGTGGGCCTTGGGTGGAGTGGGCCGGCTTTGCCTGCCGGCGCCCAATCAGGGAGTAAAAGGCAGAGGCAACCAATCGGATGGTGGCAGTGGCTGTTGGGGGTCTGGTTAGGCTCTAATGGCAGACAACAAAGGGCAGTCAGATATCTTGGAACATGCTGGTACCTCATGTGTCTCAATGGAGAAACGAGTGAAACGAGTGCGCAAAATAGCAGAAGCAGCTATATTAGGCTAGGCAGCCTATTCTTGATCCATACTTCGACGCTGCTTCAATTGTAGAAGCTCCGGTGCTCCGGTGCTCGTGGGGGCGTATGTGAAATAAAATAATGACCTGAAACTAGAATATGTCAAATTTGCTGAGAATGTTCATGAAACCAAGTTTCTCTGACAAAAACATCTGATTGGTGAAAAAGAACAGCATCTTAGATTGCAGCGGCATGTGCCACCGGTGAGCGGGAATTAATCAATAAGCAGTTTTATTTTTATTTTGAATGCTAATGGGATAGTCAAACCTCCCCTACACGATAATATTCCCCATTGCCATTCTGTGCTACTCGGTGTGTAATCAAGAGTTGAAAGGTTAGCTTCAGAAAGGGCTCTCATTTTCTTCTGACCAAGAAAGAAGGCGCAAAACTGGAGAGTCCATATTGTCTATTGTTTAATTGGCAGGTCTGTACACAAACACAACTAAGCAAACCAAATGCCAGCTGCTACAAATACCCTGCACAATAACTTTCCATCCAGGGGCACCGAAGGCACCACCTGAAGCCAAAACTGTAATCTAAGTCAAAATGTCTGAACATGTTAGGAACTGATCCAGCATACAAAACACATTCAAGTGCCAGTACCTTCCACATATCCTAAGTATCCTGGTATGCTTGAGGAGAAGTAAAAAGATGTGATATGTAGGCGCCTAATGTACCATTACAGTAGATTGACATTGACCTGGCATGAGTCATGGTGTGCCCATTTCTTTAAACGCACTTTCGCAGAACAAAAGCAGTCAGGGACTCTCCTGGGCCCAACAGCCAAGACGCGTGTGCAACTATTGTGGCTAGAAGGACATGATGCTTTATCCCTGAAACTGGAAATGATCAGAGTGTTCAGTACTTTGTGAAATACCTCTGTGCTGCGCCCACCTCTTGATGTCCCCACACTAGAAACACCTAGCCACATCAGCTTCATTACATATGTGTCTTGCTGTGAGTAAACGCGAGTGGCAGGGTCTGCGCACACAGCCAGGGCGCTACTACTCTTTAACTTGTATGCATTGGTGATTTGAAAAGCGCCACTAACAACTCAACTGCCACTGAACACAGAAAACAAAAGGGATCATAGCTAAGTTTCCCTGTTTTCCATTTTTAATGATTTTTTACACACATATATAGATTGAAATCTCTGTTGTCTTTCAGTATTTATTTGTAAAAAAGGAAAAGTGGACTAAAGGTCGCTTGCTTAGCTCTCGAGGTTGTCAATCAAGTATTGCAGGCCAAGGGCTGTGCAGATGAATACTACAGAAAGGCTAAACAAAGTATGCATTTCCCTTTGAAAATGTTAAAATGGCGGCAGAGATTTTCACATCAGCAGCAATAACAGAAGCAGGGGATCATAATGTTGGGGGTCGCCTGCCATGGACATCTGGCAGGCGCCCCAGGGTGCTTTTTCCATGATCACACCGCTGGCCCACTATCTGTGGAGGTTGGGGCCTGCCCTGGACATCCGGCAGGCCCCTTGGCACTATGGGGCATCAGCGCCATCGGGGTGGGGCACAGCCTGCCAGGCCCCTGACCGTGCGGCCTACATCATTAATGAGGCACGGATACAGTCGTTCCTCTTTGGGAGTCTGCAGCCGTTCTGTCTCACGATTTTATTGAGACAGCCGAAAGTGTATTTTTGTGTTGTTGTTTTTTTTCCGACCCCCTTTTCACTTCATATAGGGGGAAGGTTACAGTAAATCATTAAGGTTGGAGGGAATAGGGGTGCAGGTTGCAGGGGTCTCCCGGCATTTCTATATGCAGTGAGAAGGGAGTCGAAAATAAAAAAAAATCGACATTTTCGGCTGTCTCAGTAAAATCTTCTCAGTAATCACGTGGATCACAGAAGCAGCCGTTCGTTTTTGAGATAAAAACTTGTCCTGGCTTGAGGTGCAGATCAGCTCTGTGAGCGTCCAAGCATACACATTCAAGCACTACATGTTTCTTTAAGATAGATGTGGAAAAATACTAGATGCAACTTACATGTTTTATAGAGCAAACAACATAAATGTGGATAAACACAGATAGCATGGCATGTATATGGACACATATAGATGGAAATGTTTAAAAAAGAAATAACATAAAACAAGGGACCATTGTTATAGCGTAACCACTGCATTCCAGTTCCTAGGGGGAGGATGAGAAGAAAAAGGCGGGGTATCAGCAAAGCCCATGCAAGAATTAAAGACACAGGTAAAGGACCAAGCAGTATAGTAGACAGGTAATGTCAAGGGTCCTTTCAAGTGACAAAAACACAGCCCGCGTCTGCTACTTCAGTGCAGTTTAATGTCATTCACCCTAGGAAGATTTGGCACTAAAGGGCAGTTTTTAGTTCTTTGCCGAGCTTCATGTAGTCTTCTTGTAATCTCACGTGGTAGTCCGAATGTTCCCCTATCCAAGACGTATTTAATGTCATACCAATGTAACACTTCCGGGTTGAAATGGCATGGCCTGCTGTTACCATCAGAAGCTGATTTATGAGTTTGGGACAGTATATTCCACTGTATAGTGGAATATATATATTCCAATATATGGAACATGGGCAGTATATTCCATTGGGTAGTTTACTCATATATGCATGGTTCAGCGGAAGGGATGCATTGTGGAAGTCATGCACAAGGATTTAGAGCTGATTCTTTAGTCCATCTCTGCGAGGAATTCGACCATCTGCATGGCGGGTGTGCACTCGCCTGGGCTCTTTTGAAATTTTAAATAAAGTTGAATGATGGTAAAATCCTGAAAATGTGTGTGGCACACATTTTCCTATGCTCACTGCACGGCATACGCATAGACCTGTGTACTCTGGCTGGACACAGCCTCCAGGTGCAGTCCCACCCGTCATATTTAGTTGGGAGATGACAGGAGGAGCACACAATGAATGCCCTTAAGGTGGTGGGCCAAACCTTCCCCCTGCCATCTCAAGCCTAATTAATTAACAAAGGCTCCATGGATCTGCCCTGCCCTTTTGTTGGCCCCTGTAGCTGAGGACAGCAATTCACATAGAAATCAGAAGGTAATTCAAACAGGCCCACATGGGGCCTGGATACAGAGAGTCACAAAGGAGACAGGAAACCCCAAACCGCCTTTCACATGCAACTGTGTCAACATGATGCCAGCTCACACCCTCAATATTGATTGATAGTGAAATGTCTGGGACTGCGTGTTTACAATAGTTATGCCCGCAGAGGGACCCCATTAAGAAGGTACAAGTATGTGGGTTGACACAGCCAGAAAGTCTGGTCTTACCACAACTTCAAGGGAGACCTGCAGCTTTAATCAGGAACCACAGAGAGCTACATTAACCAGAGAGACCCTTTGATCCACAACAAACTGGAAGATGGGTGGCACTTAGTATTGCATTTTTTCACCCCATTACATTTTCTGTTGCAGAGCCTCTCTGGTTATGACCTCATGCATACAGCAGATTTTTGGCATGGACCCAGGATTGGTTCATTAAGGTAGGCTTAGACTGTACCAATTCCCGTGGTCCATTTGGCTTTAAAAGAGGGCTGAGCCCCTCTTTTGGGAGATCATCTGAAAGCTTCATCAGAAGCAGAAGGAACAATTCATCCTTGAGCCCTGGATGAAGGTACAGTCTGCCTTACATATTCCACCAATGAAGGAAGGCCAGTACCTCCAAGAGGGAAGAAAGATCCCTCCCCCAAACATCTTGCAGGGAACTGAGGGAGATACTGAAACCAGAGGTCCCTGCATCAGCTCAGAACCGGTGCCCAGCCAGCACACAGTGTTCCCTGCTAGGCTCTGCAGCAAGCTTCCTAGGTGGGACGTGCCCGAGAGTCTGTGAACCCTAAACCAAGGATAAGGAGTTGCCTGCGAAACCTCCTCAGCTTTGAGCCGTCCGCCTTAAAGGAGGACACACGCCCAGTGAAGAAACTAGGAGAAGTGCCTCGGCAAGCACTTATCTATGTCTGCCTTAAAAGAAATTTTCGAGCCACTCAAGCCCCTCGAGCTGCAACCGACTACACCACTGACTTTTGTTATGCCGCAGTCGCTAAAGCCATCTCTTATGCTGCGATCAGTGCTTCAGAACCACCAACCAGCACTGAGACAACGATTCCTAACCCTGAGTTACTGTGTACTCCTTTGAAACTGTGTGTCCTCTGCATTCCTTTACAGGTTGAGTTGTATTTTGTAGTGTGCTAGAACTGTCTGTTGTGATAATAATAAAGAAGATATTTGTATACAACCTTGACTGGACAGTCCCTTTTATCATTGGGTAATAATTGTATTTTTGCTGTGTTGCAACTAACCAACGATCCACAACCTTCCCGAGATATGCCCGTCATTCCGCCCACATTAACAAAATTGGACAAGGATGTTTATAATTTGCTTGTCTTTTCAATCCGGATCCCTTCTGGTGTACTAGAGGTGTGGGGCTGATTTACAGTTTAGATACCAATATTCATCCATGGACCACTGGTGCCTCGGAAACTGATTCTTCATATTGGTGGCGGACAGTTGGATCTAGCTGGAGCCTTGCAGACAGCTTAGTCACCCAACGAAAAAAGTACTTTTGCAGGCAATGTTTAGAACACTGATAGGTATTTGTAATAATCATGGATCTTGACATAATAGAAACTGTGAAAGGCATGACCAAGGAAGTCCTATGCATACTGTGTCAAGAGAGAGGACTTCCCCACACCACCATGGTTAATAAACCTGAGTTGCTGAGCAGCCTATAAGCTTGGGTAGAAGCGAGGGTGGTTGGGGGGAAGTCCCCAGGGGATGGCTTAGACCTTGTGAACCCAAATGGAGAAGTTATTCCAGAAGTTGTAGTGGAAGATGACAAAGAATACAGCAGGAACAGTGTTTCTCACCAACCATCCCGCTGGATGTCAAGCCTGGTTTCTCAACATTCTAGAATGTCAGTGAGGTCAGGGGCTAGTGTGGCAGGCATACTGCAGGCCTAAGGCCTCTGCATGGTCTCTAAGTGGCTGTGTAATTATTCTGGCTGTTAACGAGGTAGCGGCTACAAAGCACCTGCTATAGGAGAGCAGACTAGCGCTAGAGGAACAGAAACAGTGGGACAAGTTCACCATAGTGCTGCGCAGGCTGATGCTCAAAGAGAAGGAGGAGACTAACAGATTCACCTCAAGTGAAAGCAGCAGCAGTGGCTCAAACCAGGGTGCCCACGATAAGCCCCATGGGCGCATCCCCAAGGACTTAGCGCAGGCTTACAAAGAGGGAAGGATGTTTTTGACTGGTTTGAAGCGCTCAAGCTCAAGCTACAGGAGGTGAATGAGGTACTATGGGGTGCAGTGAATGGGAAAATGCTAAAATAACTTTAATTCGCTAAGAAGATTCAAAATGAGTGAAAGTTACTTTGGATTGGTTCAGGTCAACACTAGCGATGATTTATGAATGATTATCAAATGGAAAACGAAATTCAGAAGTTGAAAACAAGAAATAGCTGTTTTTCTATGGAGTGAAATTTAGCCAAATTGTGAATTGTGGCAACTTTTATGCATGCGGGAAACACGATTGCAGAAAAAACGATAAGGAATTGGAATTTAGCTTCAAAATGACATTTAAATTTCGTATCTAGGACGTGCGGTTCAAAAGTTACAGAGGTTCTTGTGAAAGCCGATTTTCAGAAACAGAGTCAAGATTTCAAAATGACAGATTGCACTTTAAAGATTCGGAACCAATATGGACTTATACTAAGGGGCTATGAAAGTACAAGATACCCAATGGGACAACCAACAGAACAGGGCACCTTCCACTCTGGTTGTTGTGCGCAAGACACTTGACTTTCTTTAAAATATCAGCGCATAGATGATTATCGCTAAAGTTATCACAGACAATATAATGAGAAGAATTCAGGGTGGACACAAGATTCTGTAATGCAGTTCTGGATAGGTTGAAATGGATTGAATAGGATTACTTTAAACTAAGAGATGACTATAGACAGTTCTAGAATAAATACTCAATCATATGGCTTTGGAATGGAATGGACCCGTCAAAGATCTGGTCAAGGGTTTGGACTTCACTCGCCACCGGACAGGATTCAGGGCACCTGGACTCTGCTCTCAGCAAGGCACTCTGGTCTGTGTGGCCTCTTGGACTGGATCTGATGGGTTCTGGATACAACTCTGCTCTATGGGTCTGGATCTTGGTTCTAGCACAGGGTTCTTAGCTAGAACAGCAAAACAACTCAGCCAGGCTGTTGGATTTTGTGGTGCCCCTTCGAAGTGTAGGGGTTAGAATCAGGTTTCAAAAGATTATGAATGCCAGCTGAAAAGAGTTCAGCTTTCTGGGTTAGGCCTCTCTGCTTCAAAGTTCTAGAGTCTGGATTCTAGAGTTTGGTTCTGGATCTATATCTGGAGTCTGGATTTTCCTGCAGGGTGCTTCGCCAAGAAATCAGTTGAGGAGTGGAAAGTGTCTGTTCTTGGGTCCTCAATAGTCCCTATTCATCCATTTCCAAAGTGGGTGGGGAGGCTGATTATCTATGCCCAACCCTCTAAGGATCTGATATGTCAGAGAATTTCCCCTCTCCTGATTTGAGACAGGAGCAGTGTGTCATATGTGTCAGAGTGACACAGTGTTTATGGCCCAAAGGAAATCCCTCCCCTTTACTTTTACTTAGGAAATCTATTTTCCCCAAAAACCATATTTCCAAGATGCACAACTTGTTAATAATACATAATTACATGACAGATTGCTTAAGGTGCATTTCTGTCCAACTTTTCCTACGAGCTATGGTTCATCACTGACAACTTGTTCGCTCTTTTGGTGGGTTTCTCAATATTAGTTCTGCACCAATTTTTACATATGCATACACATCCCATCTGGGCACATTCCTGTGATTTTTCAGGTTCCTACATAAACACAATGGCTACAATATGAATAATTTCCGGGTTTCAGTCTCAGAACATCACATAGATTCCAGCTTAGTCTTAAACTGTGAGCAAATTTTTCATTTTAACAATCTCTAAGTTTCATATTTTTGTCAGTTCAGTACACTTTGCTATAAGCATTTTTCTAAACATACATTTACTTCCAATTCAATCCATATTTTCTGTCTGACCCGCCCCCGGAGCTGAGTCAGAGGGTCATATGGCTTGCCTTCCTGCCAGAGCAGTTGTTGTGAGTTCCCATTGTTTCTTTCTCCGGGCAGCAGAGGAAATCTCCTCCCCTCCTGATTAACATGCCAATGTGAAATGCTCTCCTTTTGGTGGGAATGAACAAGGTGTGAGTTTCTCAGGGGAAGAAAGCCTCTTGGAAGTTTTAACTGAATCAGGTTACCTTCTGGTCAATTGTAACATAGTTCCTTGTGAAAAAAATACATTTAAAACTGTTAAATAAGCAAACCCATCTTTACTTCCAGTCCTTTTTCAACATGAAAATCAACGTGTGGCACTCTTCTATGGCATGTTGATGGAAATCTCTTCTTTGGCATAGTTTGAGTTCAATGTTCAAATTTACAGATGATAGGTTTTAAATCACTGGCTTCTGACAGAGGTGAGTAACAGTACTACACCCATTTTTGACAGATTTCTTTCAGCAAGCCACCTTCAATGTGGATTTTCTTCTGATAAGTGTACTTCTGTGGACATTTTATTTATGTGGATTCTTGGAGTAGAATGATGTTCAACACCCAACAAGGAGGTTGGATCTTTTAGGTGGTTTGTGAGCCATGATTTTTGCACATTTTTGACAAACAAGAAAACGGATTTCCAAACAGCTCTGTGTTTCTTTTTCGCAATCAGTGTTGCTTTTTCAAGTGATTTCAGGCTATTTTCTGGGTTTTGGCAGTGGTCTCCTGTGTTACCACTGACATAGGCAAAAGTGGATGGCGGCCTATTTTTCAGATTTTTACTGCGCACTTTCTAGTGATTTTTAGCAAGCAGCAAGCTTTCCGGTGGCCATTTCTGATGCTTCTGCTGCCAGCAATGCACAGTAATGTTGCAGGGCCTGGACTAGTGGGTTGAGACAGCCCCCAGGTTCATCATCTTTTCCTCCATCAGGGGTGGATCGATTGGTTCTCCTCGCCAGTCCTGATGGGAGTATTGAGCGATACTCCGGGCCCCTTGGATCTTTCCTCCCGGTCCCCGGGTAGTCCTCCTTGGTTAGTCTCCATGGTTTCCACTCCTAGGATGACAAAGCAAAAACATATTTCTAGACATTTCCCCACGACTGTTAATGTAGTGGGGCGGACATATACATTTTGAGAAATCAGGACACATTTTTATTATTGTATTTTATAGACTATATATTTGGAATATTTTAGAGTTGGAATTTTATGGACCTGGAGTGGCCCCCTCTGGGGTTCCAGAAGACTCCTCGAGTTGCTGCAGAGTGTGCCAAGGATAGAAACACTTTAGTTGATTAATATGTAATCACTTATCTTCCCCTTCTGCCAAACTGCCTTTGGGGATGCGGATCTTGTAGGCGACTGGTGAGATTTTGTCTACAATTTCAAAAGGTCGCCTCCGGGTAGGTAGACATTTTCGCTGTTTGGCCTGGTTCCTTTGGAAATTGTTTAGGTGGGCCCGGTCTCCTACATTGTATTCTTTTCAGGTAGCCTTTAAGTCATAGTGGGTTTTCATGCTGTCTGCTGATCTTTCTAGATTTAGCTGTGCATAGGCAAAAGCATGTTGAAGGTGTTTTCTAAGGTTTTCAACATACTCACGAGTTGTGGAGGCATTGAGCAATGTCTTCTCTTGGGTTCTGATAGAGCAGATGCTGGGGAACACCATCCTGCGTCCAGTCATCGGCTCAAAAGGTGACATCTTAGTTGCAGATGAAGGGGTAGATCAAATGGCCATTAGGACAAGTGGTAATCGAATATCCCAACTTGGCCCAGAATCTGCCACAAACTTTTTTAATATGCTCACAATTGTTCTGTTGTATATCTCGACCACATCTTTGTCATTACTCCACTGGTGAAATGGCTACCTCTGTCTGACTCGATCCTTTGGGGTAGTCCAAAAAGCGAAAAGATGTGGTTGATCATCAGGGCAGCTGCTGTTTCTGCCTTGCAGTTTGGGGCCGGCAGACATTCCACCCATTTAGTAAACAAGCATGTCACGGTCAACATGTACTTGTTCCCCCTAGAGGAGCGAATCACGGGCCCAATGAAATCTACTTGCAAATCTGACCATGGCAGTGCCATCACCCTCTTTTGGAGAGGCGCACGGTGTGTGAGTCATGGTGGCTGAAATTGTGCACACACAATACACCCCTTAAAGTATTGGTCGAGGTCCTGCCCCATCTGTGGCCAGTATGCAACCTCTCTTAAGATTTCAAGTGTTGTATGAAACCCCCTATGACCGGCTGTGCCCGCATCATGGGCGTGACTTAACATCAGGCTTCGGAATGAGGTCTGGACCACCCACTGATCATGGCCAGCTAGGGATCTCCTCACCAACAAACCATCTTGGATTCGGAACATTTTTGGACATTTCATCAACACTCTGAGGTCCTCTTTCCCTATGTAATCAGTATCCATCAGGGGAAAGTTCTCAGGGTCCTCAATGTGTTGATAAAACTTACCAATTATTGGATCCCCCTTCTGAGCCATAATCCAATTAGCATCTGGGGTCTCCTTACTCCATTGTGCAGTTGAGAGATCATTGTGAGCATTTGTCTGGGACCTAGTGATAGCAGTGACCTGGATTTCCCCCAACAGGGACTCGATCTCTATTAGATCCCCTTGGATGGCCCCGGTTTTGGCCAGCTGATCAGCTAAGTCATTTCCAGTTTTGTCTGGTCCCTCTACTTTGGAATGACCCTTGATCTTTTTCCAGTTGATGGTCAACCCATTCGAGCTGACCAGATCATCAATATTTTTAATTAACTTCCCATGTTTCAAGGGTTTGTTATTAGCATATAACATGCCTCTGGTTTTCCAGTTAACCAGGTGCTCCACAAACCCGTTCCATACATAATCTGAATCAGTGATTATGACCAGTTTGTGGAGTTGATGTTGGACAGCAGTGAGGATGGCTTGATGCACAGCCATCAACTCTGCCACTTGACTACTTCGGGGACCAATCTTGTACCCAGCGGGGGGGCTGTGGGGTCTCATTCACCGATGCATTCCCTATGCCAGCCACAAGTTCTTTTTCCCCATTTTTGTCAACATGGTAAGAACATCCATCCACATAGACAGTGGGCATTCCCTCACACTTGTCTTCTTCAAAGACATTGTGTGGGAAATTGAGGTATGCCTCCATGTTGTCCTTGATTTTTAGACTTTCGTCCTCGAGACAGTTTTCTCTGGCACAATCATGCAAGTGAGCCAGACCTTGCGCGAGGGGACTCTTCTTGTTTTGGCCATATCTGACCTCCACAGGAAAGCCTTGCATTGACAGAATCCACAAAGTAATTTGGGGATTACTCACATTTCCGGCCCAGATTCTGTCACTTTGGAGATATTGCAGAGGCTGGTGTGGAGTCTCCACTATGATGTGTTCCCCCTGGATAAACAGGCGGTAATTCTTCAATGCCCACACCGTTGCCAGGAGTGCCTTCTCACAATCGTTGAATTTTTCCTCCACGGAGGATAAAGTTTTACTCGCATAGGAGATTACTTTATTGACCTTGTCATGCTTTTGGTATACTACTGCAGTCAAGCATGTATTTGAGAACCCTGTCTCCAAGAAGAACTCCTTGTTTCTGACAGGGTAATCTAGGCAAGGCGCTTGTGAGAGGCTTCTTTTGAGATGTCTTACTGCCTCGGCTTGTTCTGGACCCCACTCCAACTTGACCCCCTCCCTTCAAAAGATGAATCAGAGTTCTGGTGATCTCTGCGTAGCCCTCAATGAACTTTCTGCTGTAATTAGTCAGTCCAAGGAGGCTCCTTAGTGCCCGCAGAGTTGTGGGGTCTTTCAATTTCTGAAGTGCTTGCACTTTCTTTTCCTGTGGACGGAGACCCTGAGGAGTAATCTCATGCCCCAAGAAATTTACACAGTTTCTACACCACTGTGCCTTTTGAAAGGAAAGTTTTGCTCCGGCAGCCCTCAACTGTGTCAGAACATAACAGATCTCCGCTATGTGTTCCTCGACAGTTGAGCTTTTGATGAGAACATCATCTACATAGGCCAGGTTACCCCTCTCACCCAGGTCGGACATGGCCTTATGTAGGAAAATGTTGAATTCATTGCCGGAGTTGATGTATCCGAAGGGAGTCCGGGTCCATGTGTACTGCTGCTCCCCAAAGGTAAAGGCCAGCTTGTATTGGTCCTCCCTACTGACAGGTACGGTCCAGTATCCATTGGTCAGTTCTATTGCAGTGAATACCTGTGACCCCTGGATCTGGGACAGCCCTTGGCCAATGTAGAGAAGAGGACATCGGGAAGTATGGACCCGTTTGTTGAGCTCCCTAAGGTCGACGCAGAGTCTCCACCGGCTGTTTGGCTTCAATATCCCCAGCACCGGATTATTGAAGGTGCTGTGGACTGGACGGATTATCCCAGGGGACTCAAGGTTCTTAATTATTTCAGAAAGGGACTCCATTGATGCGAGAGGCAAGCGATATTGCTTCACAAACACTTGAGTCATGCCATGGTCAGTGGGAATTGTTGTTGTGTGGATGTCGGTGCGACCACAGTCATATGAGCCCACCGCAAAGAGATCTTGAAAATCCAAGAAAACTTGTTTCAACTTTTGCTTCTGCTCCAGAGTCTCACAGGCATCAACTAGGTTGACTCTCTCTTCAACCATCTGCCTTAAGCCTGGAAAGACTTCTGGTTTCGCTATCTCACCGGCCTCCTCCAGCTGGGCGGAGAAGTCCCTGGTCAAAGTGCTGATTTGGACTGGTGGCTTCAGGTAGGAAAGGCAGCCCTCATGGACCTGGAAAATCACCTCATCCCTCCTCAAGTCACAAGTCACATCTTCCTTACCATAAGGGCAGGAAGTGTACACCAGAAAGTTCCCCCATGCCGGGTAAAGATCCTGTCTGGTATTGTGTTGTCATCACTGTAACTGTCAAAATAGTCCTCGGGGATTGGTCCTAATAGTTCATTTCCTAAATCAATGGAAAAATGTCGGTCATCAACCGCCATTCCAATAATGGTGCATGCGGCTAGAGTGATACTCTTTAAGTCGCTGTTATCCACCTCTATTGGAATGTGTCACTTTCTATATTGACTAGTGGTGTTGGGTTTACCCCCAACCCTTGCTGTTGGAGAGAAGCATTTAGATGAATATAAGCATCAGGGTTTTTCAATCTCTGTCCTCTTTTAACTTTCACTTCCAGGGAGAATTGTCGGGTCCTTTCTGGGATGGTGATTTCCTCTCCAATCTGAATTTCAACTGCATAAGGCAGCAGTTGAGCTGACCTAAATGCTTTCTCTGGATCATCAAAGCCCATGGGATTATCCGCTAATCGGGACCAAGCTTTGAAGTTTATTAGTTCCAAACTAATGGCAAAGCGATTGAGAATGCAACTGCCTAAGTAAAAGGCGGCAGTGACGTCTCGCACGACCCAACAAATATGGACTATGCTCTTGTTGCATATGTAGACTTTGAGCATACACCTGCTTGGCAGGAGATGTTTGGAATTGGGTGCTTCCAGATACATTTCCCATTTGTCATTCAGTCTAAATGTGGGAATGGCTGGATCTTTTGGGAGTGGCGGACCATGGCTTCGCTGATGAAGCTCTTACCGTTGTTCACACACACTCAGGCGAGAACAGAGTCCTTCCCTTCATTTAACTGAGCAGGGATGAACAACTGCTCTCCAATCTGCTGAATATCAGCCAGGCTCTGAGCTGATCTTTCATCTTTCCGGACTATAGGAGTGGGAATGTCTGATTGTGGATTGGTAAAGAATTTCAGAGTGTTTCCTTCCAGTGTGGAATGCCACCTTAGACTGGAAGGAAGGTTGATTTTCAGAAATAGAGAGGACCCCCCATCACCAGTCTGTTGTCCTACTGCTATTACTGTCACGTCTGGAATATGGTTGTTCTGGAAGTGAAATTCTACTTGGTCAGATTTTTGTTCAACCATGTGGCATGTGCCTTTTAAACTAACATTGTTGACACTCTGTTTCAATTTTATTGGTCGGCTAGTCTGAGTCCAGAGGACCTTGTTTACACAGTCTATTAGGGGTGACAACCTTCTCAGGAGGTCATTCCCTAGTAAACAAGGGGTGCCCTCTGGAGTCACAACTATGACCGGGTGCTTCATCTTGTGTTGCCCAATTTTAATGTCCAAATCCGCAGTCCCCTCGACGGGAATTTCCTTCCCGTCAAAGTTCTGAAGTTTTCCAGGAAGAGATGCAAGAGGAATTTGATAACTCTCCCCCTTCCTGAATTCAGTTCATCAAAGGCCTTTTTGGACAGAAGGGTAGCTTGGGATCCAGTGTCCACCAGTGCCAAAATTGTACCCTGCCCCTGTATTTGTGCCGGGGCATAGTATCTTCCCTCCTTCTCCGCAAGGGGGCACAGAAAATGTATATTTTTGGACAACTGGTGGGTGAGTTTTCTAGTTTTGGACATTGAGAGAGAAGAGATTTGGACAAAATTCTGTGGGGAGCCTAGGGAATCTGAAAGAAAAAGGTGGCAACTAGAGATGGGAGAAGTTTTGAGTTCCCCGGGTTCTGGTTCTGGGCTGTCCCCTCACCCCCTTTTTGGAGGCAGTCACCAGGATGGGTTTGACCCAGGGGATTTTCATGCTGTTGGTTCTGGGATTGGATGATGGGCGGCGCTAGCTCAGTCCCCACATCTACTCAGTCTGGATTTGAATCCTTTGGGAACCATTTCTCTTCGGGAGGAATTCCCCCCTCTCTGAAGGCGAAGATCCTTTCCCAGGATCCTCTGAGGATCCCTCTCCTTCAAATTGGAAGATTTGTACCTCCTCCACAAAGTGGGTCTGCTTGGGTCCTTTGTTTCTCCTACCCACCCTCTGCTCCTTGGGTGGCAGACTTTCAGGGGCAGGATATTTTGTTTCCGGTTCCTGGGTTTCCAGGGGCTGTTTACAAGTGGGGAAGGAAGTTTCCTCCAAGGCTTTACATACCCCTTGCCATTGTGCCTCCTCTCTGGGAACCAGTGGGTTGTCGGGATGCTGCCCCCGTCATTGTTCTGGAGCACCAGGTCTAGAGTTTGGGGCACTCTGTGCCGGCATGCCCATCCGAGGGTTCTGCTGAGCCCTCAGAATGTGACCCAAATCAGTTGCCATGTTTTGGACTTGGCGCTCTAACTGTGAAACCCACTCAGGCTGATACGGGGTTCTGTTTTCTCCCCTGGGCTGATCCCAGGAAGGGTAGCTATCCCGTCTCTAGTAATACCCCGGGTTGGGAAGATTTGGGTACCCCTCCGCCCTTGGCCTCCCCTCTCCCGGATTAGGTTGTCTGGGCTCAGGAAAGTGGGGAAAAAAGGATGGATTGTTCTGGGGTTGAACATTTTGTGGATACCTGGGGAAAAAGTTCTGCCCAGGATTTGGGGAATTTCTGCTCTCCCGGAGGAACTGAGGAGAGAAGTTCCCTAGGTTAGGGGCTGCTTGGTTGGATCCCCCCCCTTGGGCTGGAGGAGTCAACACATAACCCAGGATGGGTATGTTCCCTTTGTAGCGGGGATTTACATAGTCAGGGGAGTGAGGGATCCCATTTGTGGGACTACCTCCTTGGCTCCCTGTCTGTGACTGGCCCGAGGGCCTTCTGGGCTTGGAATTATTCTGCTGTACAGGCAAGTTTTTAGGCTCCCCCATCTCCAAATCTAAAATGGGGGCAACCTTTACGTCTGCCACCTTGGCAGCAGCAGGCGGGTTGAGTGTTTTGGGGCTTTTTTGAGTACTTTTGTTGTCTATGGGCTTTTGCACCTCATAGATCCGGGTGGCCTGTTCAATGAACCAGTCTAGTGATCTTTTCACATGAAAATCTCTCACTTATTTTGGTAGAGCATGGGAAAACATATTAACACATTCTTTGCTGTCCGTGCGCACCCTTCTGGTAGACTGTGCAAAGGCACGCTTTAACTCCTGCACACATTTTTGTGGGGCCTAATCCTTCCCACATTGTAAATTGTAGGCTGCCTTGCGGGCCTCTTGGGGATTTCTGTGAACAGAAAAATGCTTTAGGATGGCCGCCCTATATGTGGACCATCCTGAATGATTTTGTTCCTCCAGCCCGCAAAGAAACTGGAGTATCCTGGGGAGAATGTCCATTTCACATACTGAATGCAGCTACTGCTGTCTTTCAAATGGAAAGTCTCCATCATTTGCTCAAAGAGCTCTAAGTGTTCCCAAACAGCATTCTTAGCGTTCTTATGATAAGGCGTGATAACGCTCCTTATTGCCTTGATCTGTTTTAAGGGGTCCTTAAGCAAGGCCCTTTTTGTCTTATTGGCCTTCTTGGTTTGGGTAACCCTGGTCCATTCATTCTCTGACTCAGAGGCACTGCTCCCAGAGGTGTCCGTCTGGTCTTCCAGGTTCTCCCGGATTCTGCGAGCCTGGGAATGGCTGGCAGAATGTGGGGACCTAGTATCCTGTGTCGTGGGGCGCCCAGAGGAGTCTTCTGATTCCTCCTTGCTCGCAGGATTTGATGGGTACCCCCCCACTGTCCTAACTGGGCAGAGGTTTTCAGGATGCCCTTAGTGGGCCTACTCTCCTGGAGTTCCCCACTAAATTTCACAGTTCTTGGGTGCCCATACCCAGATTCCCGCCCATCCATGCCTGGGAGGTACTGGCCTATGAGTCCCATACTTCTAACTGGATAGTAATCTGCCATCCCTGTGGCCGTGGGCTCATTTGCGCCAGGGGAAATGGGGGTGGTAGAGTCCAGGGACTGGGAGAGATGAAGGCCTCTGGTACTAGGGTTCCTGAGGTTATGCTCAGGTGTTTCTCTTTCCCAACAAACCTCATCTCTGTCAGCCCCTGCTCCCTTTTGCCATGCAAGAACCTGAGCTTTCTGTTCCTCAATCAAGGCCTTACTAGTCTCTATCAGTCTCTCTTTCATGGCTGCATGCCTGTGGAGCTTGTCATTATTCTCACCGAGAGCCTAATTTTCTCTCTGTGCTTCCTGGGTTACTTTTGAGTACTGGGCCAGTCTTTGTTGCAGGAGGGTTACCTCCTGAGTCCTGTCCATACTGGCCTATTCCTTCCTTGCCAGAGCATCTTCCACCCTCCTGGTGTTCTCTAAGAATCTATCATGCTCTTTTTGGAGGTTACCCAGTCCCTGGAGGGCCAGGTGATTTTCTTCCAGTTTCCCTTTTAAGTGACAGACTTCCTAGCCTAAGGTGTCCCTTTCCTGTGCAAGAGCCTGCCTCTGTGCCGCCGGTCTTGAAGGGCACCAGCTTTCTGGCGCTCCTCCTCAAACTCTGCCTGGGTACCCATCCTTCTCTCTATCTAGGTGGCTTTGCAGGGCGGCTACCTGCTCTGTGCATGCCGTGTTGAAATCCAGTTGTTGCTCCAGCTTTTTCTGGCTCTGCAGTAGATAGTCCAAACATTCTTGGTACTCCTTCTGGAAGGCCAGAATTCTGGTTCCCTGGTCTGCCTTTTCCTGCTACAGGATACCCATATCCTCTTTGATTTTAACTAGATACTGTCTGCTTTCATTTTCTGAGTCTTGGCTCCTCTGCAGCCTCTGCCCAGAAGAGTCCAGAGCAGATTTGGCCTTTTCTAATGCCATCAGTTGCCTACTTGCCAGATCTTGGCCTTCAGCATATTGATCCTGTATGGCTCCCATAGATAAATATAAATATGCCGCTATCTTGGCAATCTTATTTTGCTCATCCTTGGCCTTAGGGGCCCTGTATAGTTCACTCAGGGCCACATGTAAGGGACCCTGATCTCCCCAGATATCTGACCCAGTTGCAGTGTTCTGTTGTGTGATTGCCTGCAACCACACATTCTGGTCCTGCTCAGTCCACTCACCTCTCACAAATAACTTATATAAAAGGTGTTCTCTAGCTATCTTGATGTCTACCAATGTAACCATTTTGGAAAAATTGATTTCCTTCCTGACTTACAGAAGTGTTTTATTTTATTTTGAAAAACAGACCGTTTCCTTAGAGCGTTCCCTTTTGAGGGGTGCTTTTACAGTGTAACACAGTGTAGTAGCCCAACAGGATTTATGTATCCTGTCAGTTAGCACACTGTATTAAACTGTACAAGTGGTATATCTAATCCAGAAATCCCGGCCACAAGCCCCCAATCTGTAAGTGATTTAAATCCAGTACTCCAACTAAGTCAATGCCTAGTATGGGATGCTCAATGGAAACCCTTATTTATCTATTTTAATGTCAAAGTTCTTTTAATTCTGGATGATGTACCCTTATATAATGCCCCTCTCTTTGAATTCCCCCGGTCTCACTGAGACCGGGGGAATAGGTTTAAATAAATAGGTTTGTTTTACAAATTAAAAGGTTTATTTGAAGAATTGAACAATATATAGATTACACTTTTATTAATATGAATAATATCCGAGTATCACACTTATGAATATGAACAATGATCAGCAATGGGTAATATTACAATATCAATAATCCCTTTAATCAGTTAGGAGTAGGAATAGGAAAAATAATATATCAGAGAATACTTTGTATGGTTCAAGTAAATGCAATGATAGGAAAGAATGCACACAGAAATAAAACTTGATATGACTTCAATCAAAAGACAATATAATCACTCTTTCCCCCTGTTGTTACTCACTCCTCCCAGTATGCACTATGAAGAGGTGGAAGAGAGCACACAGGTTTCAGGAATAACTAAGCAACAATTGTAATTTCAATCCCACCTCCCCCCCAGCAAGCTTAGAGAGAACAGGTATGATTTAAAAACAGGCCAAAATGCTTTTGAATGTGATTTGCAATGAATGGGAAAATGCTAAAATGACTTTAATTCGCTAAAGAAGATTCAGAATTAGTGAAAGTTACTTTGGATTAGTTCAGGTCAACACTAGCAATGATTTATAAATGATTATCAGATGGAAAACGAAATTCAGAAGTTGAAAACAAGAAATTGCTGTTTTTCTATGGAGTGAAATTTATAAGGAATTGTTTGAAAGCTGAGGACGTTAGCTTCAAAATGACATTTAAATTTTGTTTCTAGGACGTGCAGTTCAAAAGTTACAGAGGTTTATGTGAAGGTTGATTTTAAGAAACAGAGTCAAGATTTCAAAATGACAGATTGCGCTTTAAAGATTCGGAACCAATATGGGCTTATACTGCAGGGCTATGAAAGTACAAGATACCCAACGGGACAACCACCAGAACAGGGCGCCTTCCACTCTGGTTGTTGTGCGCAAGACACTTGACTTTCTTTAAAATATCAGCGCATAGATGATTATCGCTACAGTTATCACAGACAACATAATGAGAAGAATTCAGAGTGGACACAAGATTCTATAATGCAGTTCTGGATAGGTTGAAATGGATTGAATAGGATTACTTTAAACTAAGAGATGACTATAGACAGTTCTAGACTAAATACTCAATCATATGGCTTTGGAATGGAATGGACCCGTCAAACATATGGACAAGGGTTTGGAATTCACTCGCACAGGACAGGATTCAGGGCACCTGGACTCTGCTCTCATCAAGGTACTCTGGTCTGTGTGGCCTCTTGGACTGGTTCTGATGGGTCCTGCATACAGCTCTGCTCTATGGGTCTGTATCTTGGTTCTAGCACAGGGTTCTTAGCTAGAACAGCAAAACAGCTCAGCCAGGCTGTTGGATTTTGTGGTGCCCCTTCGAAGTGTAGGGGTTAGAATCAGGTTTCAAAAGATTATGAATGCCAGCTGAAAAGAGTTCAGCTTTCTGGGTTAGGCCTCTCTGCTTCAAAGTTCTAGAGTCTGGATTCTAGAGTTTGGTTCTGGATCTATATCTGGAGTCTGGATCTTCATGCAGGGTGCTTCGCCAAGAAATCAGTTGAGGAGTGGAAAGTGTCTGTTCTTGGGTCCTCAAAAGTCCCTATTTATCCATTTCCAAAGTGGGTGGGGAGGCTGATTATCTATGCCCAACCCTCTAAGGATCTGATAGGTCAGAGAATTTCCGCTCTCCTGATTTGAGACAGGAGCAGTGTGTCATATGTGTCAGAGTGATACAGTGTTTATGGCCCAAAGGAAATCCCTCCCCTTTACTTTTACTTAGGAAATCTATTTTCCCCCAAAAACATATTTCCAAGATGCACAACTTGTTAATAATACATAATTACGTTCCAGATTGCTTAAGGTACATTTCTGTCCAACTCTTATTTTCCTACGAGCTATGGTTGGTTCATCACTGACAACTTTTTCGCGCTTTTGGTGGGTTTCTCAATATTAGTTATGCACCACTTTTTACACATGCATACACATCCCATCTGGTCACATTTCTGTACTTTTTCATTTTCCTACATAAACACAATGGCTACAATATGAATAATGTCTGGGGTTCAGTCTTAGAACATCGCACATATTCTAGCTTAGTCTTTATCTGTGAGCGAATTTTTCTCATTTTACCAATCTCTGGGTTTCATATCTTTTCAGTTCAGTACACTTTGCTATAAGCAGTTTTTAAAACATACATTTACTTCCAATTAAATCCACATTTTCATTCTGGCCCGCCCCCAGAGGTGGGCTGAGTCAGAGGGTCACATGGCCTGCCTTCCTGCCAGAGCAGTTGTTGTGGGTTACACCCGAATTAGCATTTTCTATTCAGCCCAAGGAACCCATTGTTTTCTTCTCCGGGCAGCAGAGGAAATCTCCTCCCCTCCTGATTAACATGCCAATGTGAAATGCTCTCCTTTTGGTGGGAATCAACAAGGTGTGAGTTTCTCAGGGGAAGAAAGCCTCTTGGAAGTTTTAACTGAATCAGGTTACCTTCTGGTCAATTGTAACATTGTTCCTTGTGAAAAAAATACATATATAAATTTAAAATAAGCAAACCCATCTTTACTTCCAGTCCTTTTTCAACATGAAAATCAATGTGTGGCACTCTTATATGACATTTTGATGGAAATATCTTCTTTGGCATAGTTTGAGTTCAATGTCAAACTTTACACATGATAGGTTTTAAATCGCCGGCTTCTGACAGAGGTGAGTAATGGTACTACACCCATTATTGACAGATTTCTTTCAGCAAGCAATCTTCAATGTGGATTTTGTTCTGATAAGTGTACTTCTGTGGACATTATATTTATGTGGATTCTTGGAGTAGAATGATGTTCAACACCCAACAAGGAGATTGGATCTTTTAGGTGGTTGGCGAGCCAGGGTTTTTTGCACATTTTTGACAATCAAGCAAACAAATTTCCAAACCGCTCTGTTTTTCTTTTTGGCAATCTGCATTGCTTTTTCAAGTGATTTCAGGCTATTTTGTGGGTAGCCCAATGGTGGGTTTTGGAAGTGGTCTCCTGTGTTACCACTGACATAGGCAAAAGTGGATGGCGGCCTATTTTTCCGATTTTTACTGCGCACTTTCAGGTGATTTTTAGCGAGCAGCATGCTTTCCAGCTGCCATTTCTGATGCTTCTGCTGCCAGCAATGCACAGTAATGTTGCAGGGCCTGGAGTAGTGGGTTGAGACATCCCACAGGGCAGGCACCTCAACAGTTCAAAGTGTACTGGGAGAATGGACTCCTGTACAGTGAGCCAAAAGACTATTAGGGTGTGGGCACCAGAAGGCTGGTGATTCCCCAATGACACAGAAAGTTCCTTTTGGATTTGGCTCACCAAATTCCTTTAGCGGGTCACTTGTGGGTGACTAAGACATCGGAACAGTTGTCTGCGCACTTTTACTGGCCTCAGTTCAGCGTGAAGTTTAATTAATTTGTCCGGTTCTGCTTGACTTCTCAAGCTTCTGGCAAGTAAGGTGGTGCCACAAAAGGACCCCTTAATTCCACTGCTCATGGTTGGGTGGCCTTTTCAGAGAATATGCATGGACAATGTGAGTCCTCTGAATCCTCAAACCAACTCAGGGAACAGAAACATCTTGGTGGTGGTAGACCATGCTACAAGGTACCCGAGGCTGTCCCTCTGAGGAGCATCGAAGCCCACGTGGTTGTGAAGGCTCTGCTTGGGATATTCTCCCATGTTGGATTCTCCAAGGGAGTCGTTTCTTACAGGGGATCAAACTTCATACCACCATCTATGAAGACTATGTGGGAAGAGTGTGGAGTCACCTTCCGCTTCTCTACATACTTCCATCCACAGACAAACAGGCTTGTTGAGTGGTTCAATAAGACCCTGAAAGGCATGATAGGTGGCTTGGAAGAACACCTGAGGAGAAAATAGAATATTCTCCTGCCATCCCTTCTGTTCGTCTACAGGGAGGTGCCACACAACAGAATAGGGTTTAGTCCCTTTTGCACTTCTGTTTGGACACCCTGTACAAGGTCCCCTCAGTCTAGTGACAGAGGGATGGGAGGGCAACTCCTCATCCCCTACATGAGATGTGGTGGACTATGTAATTGGCATTTGGTCTAGAATGACAAAGTACATGGAACAGTCGACCAAAAACCTCAAGGCCAGTCATGAGCTGATGAAGCACTGGCACAACCAGAAAGCCACAGTGACAGTCTATTCTCCAGGCCATTGGGTGTGGATGATGGAGCCTTTCAAACCAAGTTCCCTTCAGGACAAGTGGGCGGGCCTTACTGCATTCTGGAAAAGGTCAGTGAAGTCAATTATCTCATTGACGTGGAAGGACCTAAACAGATGTGCAGGGTCTTTCACATCAACCGGCTCAAACACCATTATAGCCAAGATGACTTGACATGGCATTAGTGACTGATGAGAGACTGAGGAGGTGACCGATCCCCTCCCAAACCTCCTGCACACTGAAGCCACAGATGGGTCAGGTGAAGGTATCAACCTTGCAATGGACCTGTCAGAAAAGCAAATGACAGATTGTTGCTGTTTACTAGGACAGTTTTTTCCGGTCTGTTTTTCGCTGTCTCCAGGTTGGACAGATTGGTGCACCCATGATGTAGAAACTGGAGACAGAAAGCCGGTGAAGAGTAGGATTAACTGGATGTCTGATAAGGTCAGGGACACCATCAAGGAGGAAGTTTCCAAGATGCTGTCCCTAGGAGTGATAGAGCCATCCCAGAGCTCCTGCGCTAGCTCAGTGGTACTGGTCCGTAAAAATACCAGTGGTCGGTAGACGCAAGTTTGCTTTTTTGTGGACTACAGGGGGCTCATTTCTGTCATGAAGACAGATGTTCAACCATTTCCTCGGGCAGACAAGCTCATTGTCAAGCTTGGCGCTGCCATGTACATAAATAGCTTTGCCCTCATGGCAGGGTTCTGGCAGATCGGCTTGACAGATGGAGCAAGAGAGAGGTTAGCATTCTCAACCCCAGAAGGACATTATCAGTTCACTGTGATACCCTTTGGATTGAAGAATGCCCCTGCCTCTTTTCAGCAGATGGTTAACCGGGTTTTGTCTGGTCTGGAAAACTTCAGTGTCAACTACTTAGATATAATTGCTGTGTTCGGCCACACCTGGGATGATCACACTTCCCACCTGAAGCAAGTGCTTCAGGTGCTGCAGAATGCAGGCCTGACTATCAAGGCCACAAGCAGTGTTAGCGCAGTTTAACTCTCAAGGTGTAGAGAAACTTGTTGCCTACATTAGTAGGTGATTGACAAAAAGGGAAAGGAACTGGTCCATTATTGAAAAAGAGGCTTATGCGGTACTGTGGCCATAAAGAAGCTGAAAGCCTATATCTTTGGGTCTCACTTTATGATCCAGAATGACCACCGGCCTTGTCGATGGTTAATGGCCAGGCAAGGGAAGAACCCTAATCATTTGCATTGTGCCATATCACTACAGGGACTAGATATGGACATCCAGATCACTGCAGAACGTACACATAAACCTGTGTACTCTGGGTGGAAACAGCCTACAGGCCCAGTCCCCCTATCATATTTAATTGGGAAATGATAGGTGGAGTACATGATGCATTTCCAGAAGAGGGAGGGCCAAACCTTTCCGCTGCCAAGGCCACCCTAATTAACTAACAAAGGCTCCATGGATCCACTGTGTCGTTTTGCTGGGCCCTGTAGCTGGTGGCAGCAGTTCAGATACTACTGAGAAGCTAATTCAAACAGGCACACATGGGGCCTGGCTACAGAGGCTAATGAAGGAGTCAGGAAACCCTGACAACCTTTCAGGTGCAACTGTGTCAACCTGATGCCAACTCCCACCATGAGTATCGATTGACAGTGAAATTCCATGTCTGGGACTGCATCTTTACAATAGTCATTCTCGCAGGAGGATCTCATTCAGAAGGTACGAGTATGTGGTATGACGCAGCCAGAAAGTCTGGTCTCACCGCAGCTTCAAGGGAAACCTGCCACTTTAATCAAGAACTGCAGAGAGCTCCTTTAACTAGAGAGACCCTTTGATCTACAACAGACAGGAAGATGTGTGGGACTTAGTCTTGCATGTTTTCACCTCTTTACCTTTTCTGTTGCAAAGCACTCTGGTTATGACCTCACCTGACCTCACGCATGCATGAGATTGTTGGTGGGGACCCACGATTGGTTCATTAAGGTAGGCTTAGCGTACACCAATCCCTGTGGTCCATTTGGCTTCAAAGGAGGGCATTTGAGAGATCATCTGAAGGCTTCACCAGAAGCGGAACCATCTGCACTGTGAGGTCAGAGTCCTGGAGGTACTGCACTGTGTGTAACTGCCCATAAGGTGTAGTTGTTGTGTGGACATGCTGCCGAATGTAAAGCGCTAGTATAGGGGGATCACTATAGGGTGTCAGGTAATATTATCCCCACCAATAATATCGCCATATATATGGTTTTGGGGTAAGGCCATAGGCAATATTATTAGTGGGGGTCATTTATTGGGTTAATGGGACCAGGGGTGGGGTGACCCCCGGTCCATGTAAACATTATAGGGGTTGCAGTGGTTGTCCCCGCAGGTTCCATGGCTTAATATCGCCACAAAAATATGGCGATATTGTTTTATGGCGATATTTTTGCATTGGAATGAACACATGGAACCCACTATAGTGGGTAAGCTACTCATATGATGCAGTGAAGTGAGTGGGGCTATAGTGATGAATGTAAGGCGCCCAGATGTCGGAGTATAGAAGATCTTGCATAATGTAGAAATGCCCATGCAGAGCAGTGTGGCCTGTGGATGTTGTGCTGAATGTAAAGCACTGTAAGGACAGAGTGCAAGGGGTGCTCCATAATGCGGTACTGCTCATAAGGTGCAGTGTGGGGGTCCGGATACATTGCTGAATGGAAAGCACTGTGAAGCTGGAGTATAGACGGTTCTGTATAATGCGTACACTGCTTGTATGGTGCAGTGCAGTGTGTGGGGATATGGTGTTGAAGTAACGCTCTATGAGTATGGGAGGTGCTGTATTGTGTACGAAACTGTCCACAAGGCGCAGTGTGTCATGGGGATGCAATGTTGTATTATGGTGTCCAACTATAACGTGCAGCGTGGTGTGAGTATACGATGCTGTGTGTTGTTTATCACTCTTTAAGGTCCAGTGCGGTATGGTTTCGTGCCACCTTATTCTAGGCGCCTTATGTTATAAGATTGGAACTGTGTGATCATTCAAGAGCGCTGAGCACTCCGAGGACGAAAGGTCCCAGTGCCTGTCACTTACCTGTGAAGAGCGGCGCCGCCTGGAGACAGAAGGTGCTAGCCCGCTGTACGTGTAATTCCTCTCTGACACAGTGTGAGGTGTGATGATAGATCACAGCGCGCTGACACAACCCCGAGCACGGCACCTGATGCTGGCAGCTGAGATGGCGAGGAGAGAAGTTCACATCAGAGCCTCCCGGCCCTAACCACGCCAGTCTGCAGGATCCCCGCGAAGTTTAGGGGAAGGCTTTGCTGAGGGCGTTTACATACACCCCAAGGACATGCATCTGAGGTGGTTAAAGCTACACAGTGGGCGTTTCTTGTGCAAATGCAGGGTTGCTTGCTAATATCATGTTCTATTGTTATAGGCTGTGCCTATTTTAATCTGCTTCAGCAGAAGGAACCGTGGGGGCTCGAGGGGGAGGCGCATGTGTTTATATAACCAGAGTGCCGAACATAGTGTCAGCCTCGTTTTTACACCTCCTTTTAAAGCACCACCTCATTGTGCAGCACTGACAAGGCAGGCGAGGGGGCCAACACGGAATTAGGACGTGCGGCCTGCTCACCTCCTCCATTTCCTCAGTCCACCCCTATGGAATCTGTCTTGGTTTTGCACCTGGTCAAGACCAGGGGAACCACATGCAAATCCATTAGTCAACGTCACTTGCAAAGCATATTTGCGGGTGGGGTATACAGGGCCATCTTAAGCACTTTTGGAGGCCTGGACATGGATATCTTTGGGGGCTCCCCCTCCACCAAACCAGAGGAATTGAGTGATCTAGAATATCTGGTGCACCCCTCCGGCCCCCCACCCCCCTGTCGCGATCACAACCCATAGGTTGAAATGCTACCTCGCAGCATTCAAAATAAGTATGTTTACTCCCTTTAAGTCCCCTTACCATCTTCATTATTGCTCTAATCAGAATGATAAACAACCAGCATTTGAAGGCTAACATTAGCAGTCTACGAAGAGGTTACTTCTGTTCTAGTATAGATACAGGATACTTTTTTATCAATATCATCCAGGAAGGTATGCAGCCTGTAGTATTAATGCAGTACCGTATGTAAAAGGTACAAGTAAACCTGAATATTTATTTATTTATTTATTTATTTATTTATTTTAATAGAGAACTTACATTAGCTGCCTCACAGAATGCAAAGGTGCTCAAGTATGGATAGAGGAAACCAATTGGAAGAAAGGAGAAAGCTACACATACCATAGCATCGATAGTGGATTCAGATTAGAAGATTCCTGGGAGGTGTCTGTGTCCAGAAAGCCTGAGAATAGAAGTGGGACATGGTTTTCAAAAGTGTTGCCATTAGATATCAAGGGAACAAGTGCCTGGGGTGTGCAATATATCAATGCTCACTATCTAGTATAATCAACACTACAGCTAGTGAAACCATGAGTGAGGCTTTTTTGAAGATAAAACCTGAGACGAAAATCACTCCGAAGGGCTGTCAATTTTGAAAGGTTTAGGGACTGGCAATTTTGAGAGGATAGGCAATACAAGATTAAATGAGATGCGCAGGATCGGTTAAGAGGTGAAGCTGGGATTCCTGACAACTATGCAATTCCAGTTTTTACCATGAATTAAAATAATCTCATTTTATAAAAGTGACTTGGAAAGTACACCAGTCACATTACCAAACATGACAATTTTTAAAAAACAAAATATTATACTGGGGTGTTTTGCAAAATTGTAATGTTTCTAGCTGTATTCTCCCCATCATCAAGGGAAGTACATAAGTACCAGCATACCAATCAATGTGATTTAACAGATTTAAGATGGGTTTGTCTTTTGTATTTTAAAGCTTTAAATACTTCCAAAACAGTTGCTGGTGAAAATGTAATTGATAAACATGCAGAAAAACCTTTGACTTTTACAAAAAAGCAAAGCTCCTTTTTTGTGTCGAACGAGCAGACCTTAAATTATGCTTTCCCAAGTCGACAACATCTGGTCCGCTCTCTTCTATCTACTACCCTATACACTCAAATGCCATCAGCATGAGAGAAGGCAAACTTCACAGAAGACAGCACAGTAATATAAGAGATATTAGATGATTGGACCAGGATCACTGTATTGTCTGCTGGCAAAGCCAGGGTACAAGCATGAATGCTTTCGTTCCAAATTTTGATACTTATTTATTGCTTGGACTAACAGTTTATGCTCATCGTTGGAGGGGATTGCATAGGTTTTACAGCACCCCATATGAACAAACCAATCTCTAGGCCTTCACCATACGGATGACATGTTCGTTTTTATAGCAACCCCTATCTGATGCAGGTACATCGCTGATAATAGCACCCGTTGTGCTGAAAGACCAAGTACATATGCAGGCCGGTTTAATAACTTCAGACAGAGGAAAGGATCAGCCAGCCTTACAGTAATGTGCTAATCTAATCGTGCATATGAACACATATCTCTGCAATGAGTGCTTAACACACTGAGCAAACTTCTGAACCATTGTGGCACTCTATGTATCAATATGCATTTCAACTTTGGATATTGCACATGATCAACATATGTCCCGCAGGAAGGAAAGCATGCTACAGAAGTTGTGTTGTAAGGAACACACAAACTATGTATACCACAGTGAACACAGAAAGCAGTATATGATGAATTGATGAAGGCGGAATGTACTTGCCAAAACAGACAGGTTTAGAGACTCACCCCACAGCCCATACATGCTAATGTTGGTGGTCCCCTGAATGCAGTGTATGATTTTTAGAAAATTAGGTTTCATGTGTTAGCACTGGGCACTTTTAGAAGGTGAGACATACAGAGAAAACTGTTGTACAAGGAGACAGTCCCTGATATGCGCCTGAACATTCTAGGTCCCAAGGGAAGGTATTACACTATGCAATGCTGGAGTTGGATATCCTGGGATTCTATCTCCTGCGGTGTTATTGGGCTGGAGTAATTGCAGGCACGTGATAGGCTGAGCAAAATAATTTGATAACACAATCCCACAAATATGTGGAAGTTCAGCAGCACAAACAATACAAAATGTGCTTGGTGCTTGCAGAAGGAACAATTCACTGGTTTTCATCTAAGGGCAATCCTTTCTAACTAGGAAGGACATTTGAAGAGACAAAACAGCATGTGCTGATTTCCAATGATCACTTCCAGTATATATTGTACTCATAATAAGATTGTTACACTTCTCTTACTGAAGAAATTATAAACCCCAAGAAAACCTAAACAAATTATCTTCTGATAGATGTTATGCTGCATTGATTTAATTGTTTTTCCTTAGTTGGACATATGAGGGATGGTATCATTCTAAGATTGACAGTCTACTACTTCCTTATTGAACCCTTCCAAAATACTCATATGAGAAAGTGGAGGGTACAAATTGCATCAATGAGGTTTCCTGGCAGATAACAAAATAAAAGTAAGATATAAGAAGAGACAGGAAGAGAGGGTAAAAAGGGACTGAGAAGTCCTTGCCCCCTCGGCAATAAAAACAATTACATTTCTGTCCTCAAGATGGATGAACAGAACTGCCAGCATAAGCTCAAAGACAATTTTGGGAACACAGGAATGACCACAGATCTTTAGATTTGATGAATATGTCTGTCATAAAAGGACTTTAGGCTTGCACACTGGGCTATATCCTCATTTCAATTTTCAAAATATTCACCTGTTAAATTTTTGTACACATGAAGCAAATATACTCATTCAGGCAACATCGTAATTAAGATGTGAGAGTAAACTAGTCCTTGCTGAATGGAGGATGGTGACACCATGTAACCTGTTTTGTCATTGGCTAGTAACTTTACTATCCAGGCTCCAAAGGTGGGTACCCTGGTTGGCGGCTCTTTCATCATTTTCGGGGAGCGCACATGACTTCAGTCTATGATGATCTCATCAGCTGCACTTTTAAAGTCCATGCCCAGGCAGTTAGATATTGTTGCTAAAGAGAAGGTGTGTGTGTGGAACAGAGGTGGGGCCATATATGGTCATTATTCACCTACCTGAGGTTTCCTGATGCAGCACAGGCTAAGACCAAACCTTGCCAGAATGCCTTGAATCGTTGGGGATTCTTTATCATTGCTGTGAGTCAATGCACGGAGGCATGTAAGTTGATTCCTTTGATGAACTCAGTGTTAATAATGCGTTTAAATGCTAGATTTGTGTGGATTAGGAATGCCCAACGTTTGTCTTTTTGAGATGTGGTTGGCATGGATACCAAGTGTGAAGTATATGCCAAGGATGTTAACAAAACCTCACTGTTACTCACCCATGAGAGTAAAACATTGATGCGTTTGCGGCATCCTTTAGAGCTGCCTGATCTGGTCTTTTAAAGGTATGGATAAATGGTGCTGCCATATAGGACAAGGAAAAGGACATGTCTGTGATGGATTGCCATTTGCAATGGCAGCATAGCCCAAGCTTTTTTGATTTGTATTAAATAAAATGACGTGGGTAATCCTGTTTCTGAAAGAGAGGCTTTCTAAACAGGCCCCCTTTCATAAATGTTGCATGCTAAAAGTATAGTCCACGTGCCTTTACTGTAACCAGTCCCCTGACATCTACAGCCCCACAACTGCTGTGGCACAGAGTGTGATCATCGGACAAACATGCATCCCTGACACCAACTATGACCTAAAGTCCCTGGAGGCAGAGGTGATTTTTAATCTTTCGCACCTGAGATCCAAATTATAATAATTGTATGCCTTAGTGTGATTGGCGGTATTGGCATCTTTAAATAAAAGCCAAGCCCCGTTGCAGCACCATGAAGGCTGAGGATACACAATTACACAGCCACAGAAATGTGGTATCACACCAGTGTCATCTCAATGAGCAAGGCCTAACCATGACAGGACTGATGTGTATTGGCATCTAGGATGAGTGTCTCCACAGCTGCCACGTGGAACAATATCCACGATGCTGTCCTTTTGATTCACCCACAAGAAGGGTAGCATTGTATGCCAATGACATAGACATTTCCCCTAGGAGGTTTACTGGCAATGGTGATTCAGATATAACAAAGCCAGCCCCATTCCAGGGTGCTGACCACTGGAGTCCTTTAGAAGCCAGAAAGAATGGGAAGGGGTGGGATTAGAGTAGCCAGAGAGGGATGGTAGGCCTAGAGAAGGATCCCACCCTCTTGCTTTGTGTTATGGTTATTTTCTTTTTCCTGTCCTAGACATTTGCTGCAAGCAAGGTACCCTGGGTATAATGCAAATTCACAAGGGGGGTCCTGGGAGTCCCTCTGCCAGACATTAGTCCTGGTTACGAGAGTCTTACCCAGAGTCTTTAGCTCACTATCTTTCACAGAGAAGAAATATCCCAAACATATCAGTCTTTGTCCTGCCCTGGGGCAGTCCAGCACCGAAATGCTAGGCAATTCTCCTACTTAAGGCATAAAAAGTAACATATGCTAAATCTCTTCCTCTTAGAATCTTACGTTGTTCTACTGGATGGCATTCATGCTTAATTGAAATGCCCACACGCTCAAAAGGAAATCTCACTGGATCATTTTGGAGCACGTGAGGGGCAAGACCACCAAGATGAGTATGTCAGATTATTGTGGCACATGTTTCTGTTCAACCCAGAAAGGAGGGCCTGACAATGTGATAAACTCACGTTTGCTGGATCTGGTCACAAACCTACAGAATTTCAGAGACAGATGTTTCAGCATTTCCAGAGTTTTGCCATAGGAGTCTCCTTTGTGTTATATATATTTTTTTCTGATCGGTGTAGATGAAAGTATCAACTGGGGATGTGCGATTAGAAGACCATTTGAGCAGGATTCAGCCTGAAAGAAAGCACCTTGAATGGCACCCATTTCTGCCCCATTTTGATTGGAAGGAATTATTAATTGGCAGGATGGACTTGGATATGACCATGTGTATCTTGCCGGTAAATTGTCCATGGTGCAAGCCATGTATTGCGCAGAGGACATGTTGCACGTGATTCAGTGCATGAAGACTGAAAGAGGACAGGGTGGGCCAGATCAGCAGAGGAGGCGGGAAGAGATTAGTGCGGAGCAGGGAGGGATGTGTTGTGGAATGGGGGGCGAGTGGACTGGGGAGCGGAGGGGGGGCTGATGGGAGTGGAGAGGGGCAGAAGGACGGGGGTTGCAGGAGTGTTATCTGGATAGTGTGAGCAGGGAGGGAAATCTCCAGGGCTACAGGTGTGTCCCTCCGAGAGACAGCAAGGGAAGATGGGGAGGGCGGCGGTGAATGCAACGAAATGAGATACATTTTGCAACATCCAATGCTTGATGGACCAGTGCAATGGATGTTTTCAAATGGATTCTGAAAACATATTGTTTTAAGGACCGCCATGTACATCCGCCACTATTTTAAGGATCAGGACTGAATTCTACATTTCTCTTTTTCTGGCAAAATAGTTTATGGAGCTCAAGTCTATGTCAGCATATGACCAAGGCACAACCAGCAGTCTTAGATCTGAGCCAATGAGGAGCTGAACAAAAGAATGCCTTATTTGATGCTTGGGATTTAAACTACTTGTTCCAAATGCTGAGATGGAAGGAGACATTGTTCTGCTGCAGTTGTTTTTTGTATATCCTTGAGCAATTCGAGGCCACAACGCAAGCACACTAGCTAAAACACTCATGCGCTAGTGGCGATATCTTTCCCTGTTAGAAGTGAATCTAACACATATGTCCATACAGCCCTGGATGCTCAATTACTGCCATTCTTTGCAACCTATAGCCTCAAACACCATATGTGGTCATTCAATGGACCTCATCACGAGCTGGGCGGTAGCCCTTAAATGTGGCGTAACGGTATTACTGCCACATTAAAACACTGCCATCTTAACCACTTTTGTGGCCCTGGGCACAGAAATATTTGGGGCCCCGCCTCCACCAAACCAAAGTAAGTGCTCAAGAATATCTGGTTGCACCCCCAACCCCCTCATCCTGATCACAACCTATCGGTTGATATGCTGCCTTGCAGCATTCAATATAAGCATGTTCACTCCCTTAAAGTCCCCTTACCCACTTCATTCTTCCTCAAGTCAGAATACTAAACAAGTAGCATTTGGAGGCCAACATTAGCAGCCTAAGAAAAGGTTACTTCTGTTCTAGTATAGATACAGGATACTTTTTATCAATAGCATTCAGGAAGGTATGCACCATGTAGTATTAATGCAGGACCATATGTAAAAGGTACATGTAACCCAGAATAGACTGAGAACTCACATTAGCTGCCTCACAGAATGCAAAAGTGTTCAAGCATGGATAGAGGAGACCAATTGGAAGGAAGGAGAAATCTACACGTACCATGGCATGGATAGTGGATGCAGATTAGAAGTTACCAGGAAGGTGTATGTATGCAGACACACCGAGAGGAGAAGTGGGATGTGGGTTTCAAATAGTGTTGCCATTAGAGATCAAAGGAACAAGTGCTGTGAGGTGCAATATATCAATGCTCACTATTATAGTGCAAGCAGCACTACAGCCAGTGAAACTATGGGTGAGCCTTTTATGAAGAGCATACCCTGCGTAGGAAACCACTCTGAATGGCTGACAATTTTGAAAGGTTTAGGGAGTGGCAATTTTGAGAGGTCAGGCAATACAAGATTAAATGAGATTCCCACGATCACACAGTGGTTAAGGAGTGGATTTGTGTCAACTCTGTAATTTCTGTATTTGAACTCTTTCTTTTCCAGTTCTTATCATGAATTACATTTTTATAAAAAATTACTTGGAAAGTACGCAAATCACATTACCAAACATGACCATTCATAAAGAGAAGATATTACAGAAGGGTGTTACGTAAAATGGGAATTATTCTAGTTTCATTCTCTCCATCATCAAGGGAAGTATATCAGTACCAGCATACCAATCGATGTGATTTAACACTTTTAATCTGGGTTTTTCTTTCATATTTTAAAGCTTTAAATACTTCCAAAGCAATGGCCTGTGACATTCGTGCAAAAAAACCTTTGACTTTTACAAAACAGCAAACCGTTTTTTGTGTCAAACGAGCAGACCTTAAAATAGGCGTGCCCGATGCCTGCAACATCTGGTCTGCTCTCTTCTGTTATACCACCCCTTCCATTCAAATGGCCTACATAAGAAGATAGATCATGTAATGGGCTAAACAATGCCACTGCATCCAAGAGGCAAACCTCACATTAGACAGCACAGTAATGTAAAAGATATTAGATGATTTGACCAGGATCGCTGTATCGTCTGCTGACAAATCCAGGATACAAGCATGAATGCTTTTGTTCCACAGTCTTGAATTTGGATACTTATTCACCTCTTGGACTAACAGTTTATGCTCATCATTGGAGGTGCTTGCCTAGGTTTTACAACACCTCATCTGAACAAACCAATTCCTAGACCTTCACCATAAAGATGATATGTTTGTTTTTATAGCAACCCCTATCTGGTGCAGGTACATTGCTGATACTAGCACTGTTGTGCTATAAAACCAAGTACATATGCAGCTAGGTTTATACACTTCAAAATAGGAAAGGCTCCGACAGCTTTGCTGGAATGTGCTTTTCTAATCTTGAATAAATACACATATCTTTGCAATGAGTGCTTGACACACTGAGCTAACATCTAAACGATTATGGCATTCAATTTATCTATATGCATTTCAACTCTTGCTATTGCACATGATAAACATAATTCCCCCAGGAAGGAAAGAATGCCACAGAGTTGTGCCATTAGGAACACACAAACTATGCATACCAAACTGAACACAGAAGGCATTACATGATGTATTGATCAAGACAGAATGTACTTGTCAAAACAGGCAGGCAATGGGCTTAGAACCTCAGCAGCATGCCATAAAATAGCCTGACACGTGCTATTTAAGTCTGGTGAACAATGGAATCTTACTTCTTTAGATCAGGCAGCCTTGTAGGGCCCCCCTCCAAGGTGGGGGCCCTGGGCAAGTGCCCCTTTTGCCCTCCTATTCAAAGTCTCTGCATTTAAGGGCTAGCCTTATCACGGGTTGGGCTCTAAAAGTGCTGTTTTACCTCCAGTTTTTTTCTGGAGGTGAAAATCCCATTTTGCGCCCTGTTTTTGGAAGAATTACCGCCGGCTGTATTAGCGCGCAGTATTTGTGCGGAAAATTCCATTTTGGGTCCAATGAGGAATGGGGATTTACTGTTAATGCCCAACCCGTGATCCGGCAGTAATACCGCCAGACCTGTTGGCGCTAATGCTATTACAGTTGGTCGGTATTACAGCTGGGATACCGGCCAACTCGTTAGAGGCCATTTTATGGATGGCTGAAGGAATGGATCGCGAAGATACATGTCCAACTAACTCATGCCAACATTGACATGTAAACATTATTAAATAACCCTTGTGCTGCAAAGAAAAAACTGTCATATTGCGATTGGATACCAACTCAGAATGGAAGACTGAAATATACCACTACATTAGATCTGGTAAGTGAGGCGAGAAACGTGAATATGACTATTACATTCTTGGAGATGTTTCCATCAAGATATCATTGAGATCAATTTCTGCGGCTGCCGCTAAATCTTTATCCTTCGAAGGAGATGCCAAGCAGAAACTCAAACCAACCACTGTCGATTCTGTGCAAGTGCGGTGGTATCAGTTAAACAACCGGTCATTGAATTTTTAAAGTTGAGATCCCAAAGAAGTCTGTTTTTGAGGAACTATGCACTCAAAAATGACGATTTGGAAATGTGGTGGCTGGAAATTCTGTCTGGACAAAATTTATGTTAGCCTGTGCAGTAGACTAGCTTGATACAATTTTGATAAATTAGTGTTGCTTGACAAATGTGGATGGAACGGTTTTGTTGTCTGCATCCTTTTGAAAGGATGTTTAGGTAAAGTATGTAATAAAATCAGAAGTTTACAATAAAAAAATATATATAATAATAATTATATGCTAAACCCAACTCCACATTCCTAGATTCCACCATAATATGCTAGCTGTAACGTCTTACAAGTGGAGACTGAAATATTATGCCTGTTGTAGCTTCACATGCCAAGTATAGTGATAATATGTAAGGTGCACCTCACATGTACACATTCTTCCATCATATTCCAAACAAAGCCCCTATTTTCTTTGAAATACCATCACATCACAGGTAATGCCTCCTATGCATGGCATAACACTATATACAATTTGCAGCCCCACATGTACAGTGGTTCCCATACTATTTATCAATTAGCTGTTAATGATTTAAAGCCACCAAATGCAAGCACAGTCACTTCATGGTGGCACAAGTGGAGAAAAGGGGGAGAAAGGATGAGGAGGGAAAGGAAGTGCAAAGCAGGAAAGGGGGCTCTGTTCATTCTCAGTTTTGGAACAATCTATATCAGATTAGTGCTGAAAGGCCCAGAGAGGAAAGAGAAGTGTTAAAAACACAGCAATTAAATAGAAATACAACAACAAAAAACAGTGTAACACTGAACAAAGGGAGAACAACAATATAAGAACAAAAATAAGTGCCCCATTGGTTTTAGGATGAACACATTCAGGGGAGGTAAGAGCACAAGACAAAGAGATACTGTAGGTCCTTGCCTCTCCATAACTGGTATCAGGCGATCATAGAGGGCTGGAAATACTAGCAACCAGGACTCCAAATTTTGTTTGTACAAGAATGTCAAGTGAAGCTTCAAATGTCCCAGAAATACCAATACATTGCAGTTAATTAGTGTTAATAGTCATAGTATTTTCATCATACATAATGTGAAACACTATGGGCCTCATTACGAGGTGGGCGGAATGGGTTTAACGGCACCGGTAATGGTGCCGGTAAACCCATTCCGCCCTATTACGAGGTTCCCTTGCAAATGTCTGGTCAGACATTCTGGTCCCCCGCAAGGGGACCAGGGAGTTATTAGCTCCCTCCCCATTTCCATTGAGCCCTATGGGGGCTCGAATGGGAATGGGGATGTTTTTTTTGAATGGGGACTTACCAGGTCCTACAAGGTTGGAATTACCTGGTAAGTCCCCATTCAAAGAACCCGGACATGAGTTTGGAGGCAGCCATGGCGCAAATAGCACCATGGCTACCTCCAAACGCGTAATGAGGCCCTATATGTCAAATTGCTATCTTCATATGTCAAGTGCAGCCTCAAATTCACAGAAATGCCAATAATGCAAGAGGATGTCTCATTTGCAACAGGTATGATGAAGCTGCACATAAGCAGGCGTTGCCCCTCCACAGTGTCCCTTGTGTGCCAGCATGGAAACCTGCTACCTCACACACCACGTGACCTACTTTCCTGTACTTAACTTGTGTTTGTGGCTTCATCTTTGATGATCTGGTGCTGTCCTGGAGATTGTGTTGTATTGTAGTTGTCAGTAATATAGCGCCTTTTCTCCATTTGTATGACCTCAATCAACTTTGTAGTTGGAACACCCTTGGTGACGGCAGTCCATGTGCAGGAGGTTCTAAGATTTTAAATTAAAGACAATTGTGTGCACTTTTACCTGGTTAGGACTTTGGTGGGCTGGCTGTGCTCCAGTAAGCAGCCAGAGGCCAGGCACGTGGGTGGGCACTGTTGGTGGTTTAGGATAGAGTGCTTGTGCTGAAGATTCACTGTGTGCCCAGCTAGACCGAATTTTGTTTTCGTTGGTTGTTGCAGTATACTGATGGCAGAGGTGTTGAGGTACGTCAGGGGTTTCAGTGTGGACGCCTATGTGTGCTGCTAGTCTGGAATAGGATAGCCATAGCTGCATTCTAGGGTGCATGGAATGGGTGGCCGTGCCTGTGGCCTGTGTACACAGACATTGTGTAAGGTATATGTACCATAGGCTTGGCTGGAGTTCGACTTCAGTGGGTTTTTGTCCAGTGCGATTGGTTGGTCTCGCTATTCGTGGTCTCCCTGGAATGAATGGAATGAAAGTCTGAGCAGTGGGAGAGGGCCCGGAGAGATGACGGGCTGGGGTTTGAGGGGAGGATGATAGCTTGTTATGATGTGCCTCTGTGAACGTTGCCGGCATCAGTGGGGTATTGGTGTGTAGGAGTGTTGTTGTGTTTGGGAAGGTGGAGTTTGTCTGGGTGTGCCACTGTGAACGCTGCCAGCATCCGAGGGGTATTGGTGGATAGAAGTGTTGTTGTGTTTGGGGTTGAGGGGAGGACCATAGTTTGTCACAATGTGCCTCTGTGAACGCAGCAGGAAACTGTGGGGTACTGGTGTGTAGGAGTGTTGTTGTGTTTGGGAAGGAGGAGTTTGTCAGGGTGTGTCGCTATGAATACTGCCGGAATCTGTAAGGTACTGATGGGTAGGAGTGTTGTTGTGTTTGGGAAGGAAAAGTTTGTCACAGTGTACCGCTGTGAACGCTGCCAGTATCCGTGGGGTATTGGCAGATAGGAGTGTTTTTGTGTATGGGTCAACGTTTCTTTGCTCCTATCAAAAGTGTAGAGTGGGGGATGGAAAAGCAAGGTTTTTAGGGCGTTTCTGAATGGCAGGTGATTGTCAATATTACAGATATGCAGGGGTAGAGAGTTCCAGATGATATGTGTTTGGACGGAGAAAGAGGATCCGGCGAGTCTGGAGGAGTTGTACTGTGGGACTTCTAGGAGAGATGCTATGCCAGATCTGAGAGTCCTTGAGGTGTGGTAGTGAGTGACTTTGTCGTGAAGGAATTCTGGATCTGTTATGTTATGTTATGTTATTTGGCATTTATATAGCACCTTATGTATCACTGGTATGATCTCAAAGCGCTGGTAGGTTGAACGCCCTCGGGAACCATAGTTCAAGTCAGTAGAGAGAGAGAGAGAGTCAAAGGGTGCGTGCGTGCACCGGATATGTGTGCAGCCGGTGTGGCAGTTGCATGATAGCTGCTTCTTAGGGGTAGGTGTGGTGGTGGGGCTGTCAGTTGTATGTGTTCAATTCTGGAGGATGGCCACCCAGATTGATTTCTGGCTGCGTTAGGCCTGAGGAGACGCATAAACTACCAGTGTGTGCTAGCTGTGTTTAATTAGGACGATGAGGAGTATGTGGCAGGTTTTAGTATGAGAACAGCTAAACCGAATGGGTCAAAGTATCGATGTGTTCTAATTGAGTGGTGGTGCGTAGGAGAGAGTAAGTGTGGTAGTGTGATATGGTGGTTAACAGTAAAGCACTTGATTAATTAAGTACTCCATCTGTGCCATCTAATCTATCCGTGTTATTTACTCTGTCTGTTCATTCCACTTCGTCTGTTCATCCATTTCGTCTATTACATCTATTTAATCTAATAGTCCTTCTTCCCATTCCATCCACTCGACGCTTCACCACATGATCTACCTCATCCATTCCATAGACCCATTTTGCCCTTCTCATCAGATTAATGTGATCTATTCGTTCCGCCCTTCCTAGTCATTCAATCCGCTCCGTGTGTTCGACAGAACTCTACTTGTTTCATCTAGTCACTCCGTTCCATCTGCTCTATCTGTTCCATCCGCTCTGTCTGTTCCATCCGCTCTATCCGTTCCATTGACTCGTTGTGTTCAATCCACTCCATCTGATCCATCCACTCCATCTGTTCCATTCACTCCATCTGTTCCATCCAGTCCATCTGTTCCATGAACTCCATCTGTTCCATCCACTCTATCTGTTCCATCCACTCCATTTGTTTCTATCCATTCCATTTGTTTTCTCAGCTCCATCAGTTCCATCCTGTCTACTGTATCCGTTTTAAACCACTGCATCCATTCCAACCACTCAATTTGTTCCATCTATTCCATCCTTTTCCTGTGTTCTATTCGTTCAGTCTGCCCATCCTTTCCACTTTTCAATCTGCTCGTTCCTCTCAACTGTTCAATCTACTCATCCATGCTATTCGTTCCATCCCTACCATCTATTCCGCGTGTTCCTTCGACTCCGTCAGTTTCCTCCACTCCATCTGTTCCATCTAGTTCATTGTTCTATCTACTCGTCTACTTCGTTCGTTCGTTCCATCCACTCCATCCGTCGCATCCACTCCATCTACTCCATCCTTTCCATTCTTTCCAACCACTCCATATGCTCCGTCCGCTCCATCCACTCCATCTGTTCTATCTAATCCGTCCGTTCTATCACTCTTCCGTTCTATCCATTGCATCTGTTCCATCCACTCATCCATTCCATCGGTTCCATCTACTCCATCGGTTCCATCTACTCCGTTGGTTCCATCTACTCCGTCGGTTCCATCCACTTTCTATCGCTCATCTGTTCTCTCCATTGCATCTGTTGCATCCACTCATCCATTCCGTCGGTTCCATCTACTCCGTCGGTTCCATCTACTCCATCGGTTCCATCCACTCCATTGGTTCCATCCACTCTGTCGGTTCCATCGGTTCCATCCACTCCGTTGGTTGCATCCGTTCAATACACTCCATCTGTTCGATACACTCCATCCATTCCATACACTCCATCCGCTCTATATACGATCGATCTGTTCGATCTAGACGGTCTGTTCCATCCGTTTCATCCACTCCATCTGTTTTATCAAGTCCATCTGTTCCATCCACTCCTTCTGTTTGATCTAGTCCATCAGTTCTATCCACTCCGTCTGTATAATCCCCACCCCATCCGATCCGTCTCCACCCCATCTGATCCGTCTCCATCCAATCCTATCCGTCTCCACCCCATCCGATCTGTCTCCACCCATCTGATCCGTCTTCACCCATCCCATCCATCTCCAACCCATCAGATCCGTCTTCACCCAATCTGATCTGTCTACACCCCATCCGTTCCATCCCCACCCCATCCGTTCCCTCTCTATCCTATTCGTTCCATCTCCACCCCATCCGTTTCATCCCTGTTCCATCCGTTCCAGCCCCGTTACATCCCCATCCGTTCCAACCCCGTTACATCCGTTCCCTCTGTTCCATCCGTTCCATCCACTCTATTCGTTCCATCTACTCCATCTGTTCCATACACTCTACATGTTTCATCCGTTCCAACCATTTTATCTACTGTGTTCATTCCATCTGCTTCCATCCTGCTTCATCCGTTCCATCCGTTTCATCCGATTCCATCCGTTTCAACCGTTCCATCCGATTACATCCGATTCCATCCGCTTTATCCGTTCCATCCGCTTCATCCGTTCCATCCGTTTCATCTGTTCCATCCACTTCATCCGTTCCAGCCACTCCATCCGTTCAATCCACTCCATCCGTTCAATCCATTCCATCCGTTCAATCCATTCCATCCGTTCTATCTACTCCATCTGTTCTATCCACTCATCTGTTTCATCTACTCCCTCAGTTTAAATCATTTACCCTTTCCATCCATTTCATTCCTTTATCCACTTCATCCACCCACTCCATCTTTTCCACGCAATCAAATTACTTTCTGTTTGCGTCAGGCAGCCCAGGTTCCACCCAGTTTATCGTTTTAGTTTTCCATTTTCTCGATCGGGTCTCTCTGCTGGATTGTTATTTTTTGATTCATCATCCTTGAGTTTCTGTTTAATGTGGATATTTATACTGTTTGAGTTAACCATCGATTTTTAAGGGAAGAGCCATGTTTTCAGTAATTTGCGGAAAGACATGAGGTCTTCGGTGAGTCGGATGTGGGGTGGAAGTGAGTTCCACAGAGAGGGGCTAAGGCTGAGATTGATGATCCACCTAACCTGACTGTGTTGGTTTTTGGTATCACTAGGAGGCGGGCAGGGCTTGATTTTAGAGTTTGCGGAGGATGGTAAGGTTTTAGTTTGTTTTGAAGGTATTGTGGTTCGGTTTTATGCATTGCTCGGTGAGAGATGCATAAGGTTTTGAAGGTCACCCTTCGAGCAACCGGGAGCCAGTGGAGAGTTTTGAGAGCTGGAGAGGTGTGATCTCTTGGGCCGAGTGCTAGTAGCAGTTTGGCTGCAGCATTTTGTGCTCGTTTAGTCAGGTGGTATGCTTGGACTCCGAGGTAGAGGGAGTTAGCGTAGTCCAGTCTTGACATTACAACTGTTTGTACTGCGGCAAGTCTGTTTGGAAAAGAGAGGTATGGAAAAATGCACCTGAGAATTTTGAGGTGGTAGTGGCAGTACTTAGAGACATTGTTGACTTGGTGCGAGAGGTTTAGGTCAGAGTCAAGAGTACAACCAAGGTTTTTTACTGAGGTTGAGGTTGTCGGGGAATTGCCCAAGGATGATGGCCAGGATAGAGGGTGTGGAAGAAGTTCGGTGTTGACACACACCCTGATTTCAGTCTTGGTGGGGTTTAAAAGGAGGTGGTTTGTGGTCATCCAGTGATCAATGTCAAGGAGGCAGGCAGCGAGGTTGGGCTGGCAGCTGGGTTTTGAGTTAAGGAGTTTTAGGATTAGTTGGGTGTCCTCGGCGTAGTTGTAGCACAGGATATTGTGCGAGCGGATTATTCGTGGGAGGGTGGACATATAGAGGTTGAACAGGTGGGCTGATAGGCACGCTCCTTGAAGAACTCCAGTATCCACTGGTTGGGCAACGGAAGCAAAGGAGGAGAGTAGGGTTATTTGTTTCCTATTGATGAGGAAGGATGCTATCCACTTGAGAGCCTTTCCACGGATTCCTAGGTAGTGGAAGTGGTCGAGGAGGATTGTGTGGTTTATTGTGTCAAAGGTGGCGGATAGGTCAAGAAGGATTAGTGCAGCGCATCCCGCAGAGTCTGCAGTGTTTTTAAGGTCACCCCAGATTGAGGCCAGGGTGGTTTCAGTTCTGTGTCGGGGTCTGAAACCTGATTGAGCGGGGTCTAGGAGATTGTTGGCTTCCACAAAGGAATTTAGTTGGGAGTAAGCGGTTTGGTCGATGAATTTAGCAAGGAACCTGGTGTTTGAGATGGGGCGGTAGTTTTTGGGGTCGAGAGGGTCGAGGGAAGGTTTTTTAAGAAGGGGCTTTGAATGAGCAGTTTTGACTGCGTCGGAAAAAATTCCTGAGAAGAAGGAGTCATTCATGATGGTTCTCGCGTATACTCCTGCTTAGGTGGATGCAAATATTTCTTTGTGGGTTGAAGCTGGGCAGGGGTAGTGGGGAGCTGGATGGTTTCCGGGCAGATAGAAGTTTGAGAAATTGGTCAGTTGATAATGGAGTGAAGGAGTCAAAAGTTGGGTGGGTAGTAGTTGCAGGCGGTGGGTTGGCAGGTACGGTTGGTGGATTTTGTGGTGGGTACAGGAGGGCCAATTTGTTGATTAGGGAATTTGTTCTTTCGAGAGCAGTGGTGTGGAAGTGGAGAGAGAGTGAGCCGCAGAGAGATTGAGAAGGGGTCGATTGGGTGGTGTTAGATGATGGTTTGGTGAATTCAGAGATGATTTTGTGGAGTTGCTTGCTGGGGTTTTCACAGTTCAAGATTCGAGAGTTGTAATGGGCTTTTTCTGCTTCCCGGATTTCGGCTTTGTAGTGGCGATGGTGCCGGGCCAGGGTGGATCTACTCAGAGTGGTTTTATGTTTCCGTCATTTGCGTTCGAGGGATTTATATAGTTGTTTTGCGGTCTTTAGTTCTGGTGTAAACCATCTTGTAGAGGGGCCATGGCGAGCGGATGATTGGCAAGTGGGGGTGAGTCGGATTAATGAGGTATTGAGCCATGAGTCGAATGCTTCGGAGGTTAAGTGTTCACTGCATTGGGAGGTAGGGGGAGGAGACTGAATGAGCATGTCGGCTAGGTCAGGAATGATTTTTAGTTTCTTCCGGCATTTGTCTAGAATTGGAGGCTCTGGTTCGGGTGTGGGAAGTGGGGCGGATGAGCGAATCTTGAAAGGGACAATTAAGTGATCGGACCAGATGTCAGGGTTGGGGGGGTTTAGGTGTATATGGTCGTGGGAGCTGAAGATGGCATCAAGGGTGTGTCCTTTATATTGAGTTGGGCCGTTTATGTGGGTATGGAGGTTAATTGCAACTAGGCAGTCGACTAGAGAGTGGGTCATTGGGTTGGTGGGGGTATCAAGCCAGATGTTGAAATCTCCTAGAAGGGTGAGGGTGGGATGGTTTAATTGGATGGTGTCTATTGAATCGCAGAGGTTGCTTGAGAATTGTCTGTCGTAGCCAGGTGGTCTGTAGATGAGTAGGAAGCTGTGGGAAAACGATGGAGGGAGGGATAGTTTGACGAGAAGCGATTTGCAGGAGGGGATGGCTGACTGGCTGTCGATGATTGAGGCAGAGGAGTGTGACCGGAAGGCGATTGCTACTCCTCTTCCTCTAGAGTGTCGGTTGAGTGGGATGAGGGAATAGTCTGGTGGGAAGGCTTCATTGGCGATAGGGGCAAAGTCATTGGAGAACCAGGTTTCCATGATGGAGACTAGGTCTGGTTTGTCTGAGGCAAGGAGGTCAAATATGCTGTGTCTGTTTCTTGCTACAGATCGGGTATTAGAAAGGATGCATCTTATTTCGGTACAGGAGGATGATGTGGAGGTTGCAGAGGTGGGGGCTGGGAGGAGAGGGGGAGTAGGTGGGAGGGGTGGGTCGGTGGAGGGTTAGAGAGTGGAATCTGGGGTGAGAGAGAGGGGGTGTGGTTGATGGTTGATGGTAAGAGTAGGTGGGCGGTCGAGGTGGTGGGTGTTTGGGGGGTGGGGTTGTGATTGGTTGTGTGAGGTTTGTTGGATTTGGCTCAAGGGACTTGAAGGTGGGGTGTACGGGGTTAGGAGTTCCAGTTGTGGTTGGTGAGAATTCAAGGGAGAGGGGTTTCAGGCAGGGTGAGGGAGGCAGGAGGGTGGTGAGGATCGAGATTGGGTGGTTGAGGAGGTGGATCGAGACAGGAGTGTCGAGGAGTATTGAGAGATTGAGGGACACCAGATTTTCTTTTCAGGGTTTTTGTTGCGCTTGGTGTGTGAGAGAAGGTGTGTGAGAGAAGGTAGGAGGGTCGGAAGGTGAAAGGGATGTGGCTAGTGTTCTTGCTACGGCGAGATGTGCAGTTTTTAGGGAGGGGAAGGAGTGGGGTCAGATGAGGATGTTTGTGGAAGTTGATGAGAGGAAGGGGGTGGGGGTTTGAGGGGCTGGGTGTGCCCGGGAGGCTGGGTGGGCCGTTAGTTGGGGGGGGGCGCGGGTGCGGGCATGATGTTAGTGGCCGGGTGGGTGGAGGGGAGGGGAGGAACAGGGGTCTTAGGATGGTTGGCTCGCCATCGGGCTCCTCTGGCTTGGTGTTTGGAAAGGAGGATGGGTGGGGGCGAGGTGGTGGGTGGGTTGGGATGGTTCTTCTGGCTTGAGGGTTGGGCAGCGAGTGGACTGAGTGTGAGGAGGCGGGTGGGCTGGTTTGGGGAGGGGTGGAAGGGAAGTGCGGTGAGAGGGGGTGGCGGGCGTGAGTGGGTCACTTTCGGGGGACCCTGGTCGGTCTGGTGGACTCATGGCGTGGCTAAGCTTGAACTATGTTACAGTTGGCTTAGGAAATTTTATTTGCACTTTCCAAGTTTAACTATATTAGAGGGTGTTAAATATTCACACTTTCTAGGTTTACGTATACTACAGCTAGGGACAGGTTCTAAGTTTAACATGAACCACAGAAAGATATTATTCACTGTTTCTAGGTTTACCTATATGACAGTTATGGACAGTTCTTAAGTTCAACTGAGCCACAGAAAGAAGGTATTCAAACTATTTGTACCTATGCCACAGTTAATCACACTTTCAAATTTGACTGTAGCACAGGTTGATATTATTTGCACCTTCTAAGTTCAATTTTACCACAGGAGGATATTATTCATACTTTAAAAGTCACCTATACCACAGGATGATATTAATCACACATTCTAAGTTCAACTATACCATAGGTGAGATTAATCACAGATTCCGGGTTCAGCTATACCACATCTGTGCCACAGGATAATATTATTCACACTTTCTAGGTTTACTTCTACCACAGTTAGGGACCGTTTCTAGGTTCAACTGAACCCCAGGAAGATATTGTTCACACTTTCTGAGTTTACCTATACCAGAGTTAGGTATTGGACTGAACTAGACCACAGTTTACGGTATTAGGCACACTTTCTAAATGAACAAGACCACAGTTACGCTATTAGGCACACTTTCTAAATGAACTAGAGCACAAATTATGGTATTAGGCACACTTTCTAAATTAACTAGACCACAGTTACGCTATTAGGCACACTCTCTAAATGAACTAGACCACAGTTACGCTATTAGGTACACTTTCTAAAAATGAACTAGACCACTGTTAAGCTATTAGGCACAGTTTCAAAATTCAACTTTGGCACAATGTGGTCAATAGGACACTTTCAAATTTGACTGTAGCACAGGTTGATATTATTTGCACCTTCTAAGTTCAATTCTACCACCTACTATATCTAGGAGGATATTATTCATACTTTAAAAGTCACCTATACCACAGGATGATATTAATCACACATTCTAAGTTCAACTATACCATAGGTGAGATTAATCACAGATTCCGGGTTCAGCTATACCACATCTGTGCCACAGGATAATATTATTCACACTTTCTAGGTTTACTTCTACCACAGTTAGGGACCGTTTCTAGGTTCAACTGAACCCCAGGAAGATATTGTTCACACTTTCTGAGTTTACCTATACCAGAGTTAGGTATTGGACTGAACTAGACCACAGTTTACGGTATTAGGCACACTTTCTAAATGAACAAGACTACAGTTACGCTATTAGGCACACTTTCTAAATGAACTAGAGCACAGTTACGCTATTAGGTACACTTTCTAAAAATGAACTAGACCACAGTTAAGCTATTAGGCACAGTTTCTAAGTTCTACTTTGGCACAATGTGGTTAATAGGCACACTTTGTAAAATGAACTGGGCCATAGCTACGCTATTAGGCACACTCTCCAAGATTAACTAAACCACAGTTATGCCATTAGGCACACTTTCTAAAATTGAACTAGACCACAGTTACGCTATTAGGCACACTTTCTAAATGAAATAGACCACAGTTACGCTATTAGTCACACTATCTAAATGGGATAGACCACAGCTACGCTATTAGGCACAGTTTCTAAGTTCAACTTTGGTACAATATGGTCAATGGGCACACTTTCTAAAATGAACTAGGCCACAGTTACGCTATTAGGCACAGTTTCTAAGTTCAACTTCGCACAAAGTGGTCACTAGGCACACTTTCAAAAATGAACTAGGCCAAAGTCACGCTATTAGGCACACTTTCGAAATGAACTAGACCACAGTTATGCTATGAGGCACACTTTCTGAAAATGAACTTGACCAAAGTTACGCTATTAGGCATACTTTTTCTAAAAAATGAACTAGACCACAGTTACGCTATTAAGAACACTGCTTAAATGAACTAGACCACAGTTACTCTATTAGGCACACTTTCTAAAAATGAACTAGTCCACAGTTACGCTATTAGGCACACTTCTTAAATGAACTAGACCACAGTTACGCTATTAGGCACACTTTCTAAAAATTAATTAGACCACAGTTAAGTTATTAGGCACATTTTCTAAATTCAACTTTGGCACAATGTGGTCAATAGGACACTTTCAAATTTGACTGTAGCACAGGTTGATATTATTTGCACCTTCTAAGTTCAATTCTACCACCTACTATATCTAGGAGGATATTATTCATACTTTAAAAGTCACCTATACCACAGGATGTTATTAATCACACATTCTAAGTTCAACTATACCATAGGTGAGATTAATCACAGATTCCGGGTTCAGCTATACCACATCTGTCCCACAGGATAATATTATTCACACTTTCTAGGTTTACTTCTACCACAGTTAGGGACCGTTTCTAGGTTCAACTGAACCCCAGGAAGATATTGTTCACACTTTCTGAGTTTACCTATACCAGAGTTAGGTATTGGACTGAACTAGACCACAGTTTACGCTATTAGGCACACTTTCTAAATGAACAAGACCACAGTTACGCTATTAGGCACACTTTCTAAATGAACTAGAGCACAAATTATGGTATTAGGCACACTTTCTAAATGAACTAGACCACAGTTACGCTATTAGGCACACTCTCTAGATGAACTAGACCACAGTTACGCTATTAGGTACACTTTCTAAAAATGAACTAGACCACAGTTAAGCTATTAGGCACAGTTTCTAAGTTCAACTTTGGCACAATGTGGTTAATAGGCACACTTTGTAAAATGAACTGGGCCATAGCTACGCTATTAGGCACACTCTCCAAGATTAACTAAACCACAGTTACGCCATTAGGCACACTTTCTAAAATTGAACTAGACCACAATTACGCTACTAGGCACACTTTCTAAATGAAATAGACCACAGTTACGCTATTAGTCACACTATCTAAATGGGATAGACCACAGCTACGCTATTAGGCACAGTTTCTAAGTTCAACTTTGGTACAATATGGTCAATGGGCACACTTTCTAAAATGAACTAGGCCACAGTTACGCTATTAGGCACAGTTTCTAAGTTCAACTTCGCACAAAGTGGTCACTAGGCACACTTTCAAAAATGAACTAGGCCAAAGTCACGCTATTAGGCACACTTTCGAAAAGAACTAGACCACAGTTATGCTATGAGGCACACTTTCTGAAAATGAACTTGACCAAAGTTACGCTATTAGGCATACTTTTTCTAAAAAATGAACTAGACCACAGTTACGCTATTAAGAACACTGCTTAAATGAACTAGACCACAGTTACTCTATTAGGCACACTTTCTAAAAATGAACTAGACCACAGTTACGCTATTAGGCACACTTCTTAAATGAACTAGACCACAGTTACGCTATTAGGCACACTTTCTAAAAATGAATTAGACCACAGTTAAGCTATTAGGCACATTTTCTAAATTCAACTTTCGCACAATGTGGTCAATAGGCACACTTTCTAAAATGAACTAGGCCACAGTTACGCTATTAGGGACACTTTCGAAAACAAACTAGACCACAGTTACGGTATTAGGCACACTTTCTAAAAAAATAAGTAGACCACAGTTATGCTATTAGGGACACTTTCTAAAAATGAACTAGACCACAGTTACGCTATTAGGCACACTTTCTAAATGAACTACACCACAGTTATGCTTTTAGGTACACTTCTTACATGAACTAGACCACAGTTACGCTATTAGGCACACTTTCTAAATGAACTAGAGCACAGATTACGCTATTAGGCACACTTTCTAAATTAAATAGACCACTGTTATGCTATTAGGCACACTTTCTCAAAATGAACTAGACCATAGTTACGCTATTAGGCACACTTTCTAAAAATGAACTAGAGCACAGTTACGCTATTAGGCACACTATCTAAATGAAATAGACCACATTTACACTATTAGGCACACTATCTAAATGAAATAGACCACAGTTAGGCTATTAGGCACAGTTTCTAAGTTCAACTTTGGCACAATGTGGTCAATGGGCACACTTTATAAAATGAACTAGGCCACAGTTACGCTATTAGACACAGTTTCTAAGTTCAACTTTGGCAGAATGTTGTCAATAGTCACACTTTCTAAAAGGAACTAGGCCACAGTTACGCTATTAGGCACACTATCAAAATGAAATAGACCACAGTTACGCTATTAGGCGCACTTTCTAAAAATGAACTAGACCACAGTTACGCTATTAGGCACACTTCTTAAATGAAATAGACCACAGTTACACTATTAGGCACACTTTCTAAAAATGAACTAGACCACAGCTACGCTATTAGGCACACTTTCTAAGTTCAACTTTGGCACAATTTGGTTATTAGGCACACTGTCTGAGTTTGTGCGGTTTGTGCAGACAATTGAGCTGTGAGAATCAGTTCAATACAAAAAATCACGCACGCACAATGTTGTTGGGAGTAAGTTCTAGTTGCAAGAATCCATGACAGTAGGGCTTGTAGGTTTGAGTAGTAGGGTTGTTTGACATGAAGTCATTGCTTCAGTACCTACCCTTGCCACACTTACTTTTTTGGTGGCTGCTGGCTTCCTGCTTCGCCTGCGGATACCTGCAGATATGATCTGGAACCGTCCTTTGCCTCAGGGTCCTTAGCCGAAGGAGGATGCCGGGAAGAGGGATGCCCTGGGAGGGCCAGTTAAGACCGGTAGGGATGGCCAATGGGAGAGGGTGGTTGGATCGAGGGGCGGGAAAGCACGGAAAACCAGGACGAGGGAGCGGGGTGGGTTGGGAAGGCAGGCAGTCGAGTGGGGGGTTCAGGGCCAACACAAAGGGGCTTACACTTCCGAAAGGCACTTACCAGCTCACACCGGCTTCCAGGTGGGAAATGGAGCCGTTGGCTACCAAGAATCGTTAGACTCGAAACGAAGCGCAATTTGACCAATGGGAGGGGGTGGACGGATCGAGGGGCGGGAAAGCACAGGAAACCAGGACGAGGGAGCGGGGTGGGTTGGGAAGGCAGGCAGTCGAGTGGGGTCTCAGGGCCAACACACACAAAGGGGCTTACACTTCCGAAAGACACTTACCAGCTCACACCGGCTTCCAGGTGGGAAATGGAGCCGTTGGCTATCAAGAATCGTTAGACTCGAAACAAGCCGCAATTTGACCAATGGGAGGGGGTGGGCGGATCGAGGGGCGGGAAAGCACGGGAAACCAGGAAGAGGGAGAGGGGTGGGTTGGGAAGGCAGGTGGATGAGTGTGGGGCCCAGGTCCAACACAAAGGGGCTTACACTTCCAAAAGGCACTTACCAGCTCATACCGGCTTCCAATCTGTGTTGTGGATGGCCTGATGGGTGATGCACATGGCTTTAAAGGTAGTGCGTCGGCCAATAGGGAGCCAATGGAGGACTCTAGTGTAGGGCGAATGTGTCCTCTGGCAGGTAGTTTAATGAGCAGGTGGGCTGGATTATTTGCAGTTTCCTTAGCTGAAACGCTGGTGCGCCTAGGTAAAGGCAGTTTGCATAGTCTAAGAGGGAGAAGATGATGGAGATGATGGTGGAGAAACAGTGAGGATAGGGGAGGTAAGGGAAGATACGCCTCAGGATGCATAGGTGGAAGAAACAGGTTTTGAAGACAGAGTTGACTTGTTGGGAGACGTGTTGGGAGACTTGTTGGGAGAGGGATACATGGGAGAGGGATACATCTGTCATCAGTGTACATCCAAGGTTTTTCACCAAGGTGAAGGTTGCTGGTGGGGGGCATAGCGATGTTTTCCTGCAGACAAGGATTTCAGTTTTACCAAGATTGAGGATGAGATGGTTGGTCATCATCCAGTATTCAATATCCGAGAGGCATGATGGCAGATCTGGATGGTAGGGGCCTGGCGATTTAGGGATTTTAAGGATGATCTGGGTTTCATCTGAGTAGTTTTAGCAGGTGAGATTGTGGGAGTGGATGGGTTCTGGGAGTTGGTTTAGATAGATGTTGAAGAGGAGGGGAGATAGGGATGCTCCTTTTGTTACTGGTCATGAGGTGGAGATGAACAGCTGGAGGAGCTTTATTTGTGAACGATTAGAGATGAAAGCGGAGATCCAAGAGAAGGCTGTGTGTTTGATTCCTAATGAGTGTAGCCTGTCTTGTAGGATGGTGTGATTGATGGTATCGAAGGTGGCAGAGGGGTCAAGATGGATGAGTACTGCGCAGCTGTTCTTTTTAGGTCATCCCAGACAAACACTAGGGAGGATTCTGTTCCTTGGAGCAATCTGAAGCCAAATTGGGCAGGGTCCATGAGGTTGCTGGCTTCAGTGAAAAGGCCAAGCTGCTTGTATGCTGTGCGGTCCATCAGTTTGGCCATAAAGCAGATATTGGAAATAGGCCAGTAGTTCTGGGGGAGCAGTTGGTCGAGTGTTTGTTTTTTGACGAGTGGTTTGATGTAGGAGGTTTTTAGGGCTTCCGGGAATGTTCCCGATGTTAGGGAAGGGTCAAAGAGTGAGCGTGTGATACTGCCTGCACAGGTTAAGGCTAGGATGTTTTTGAGGACGGTGGGCAGGCAGGGGTTCTTAGGGGAGCCTAATGGGTGGCTTTGTGCTAGGACCGAGAGGAACTCCTGATGGGTGATTGGAGTTAAAGAGGTGAAAGTTTGTATCGAACAGGGATTTTGACGGGGGTTGGGCTGTGTGTGGGTAGGGGTTGGGGGCATGTGTTCCAGTTTAGAGAAGGGGCGCAGTATCTGTCAATAGCAACATTGTGTAAGTGTTCTGATAAGGTGTCACATAGGGATTGGGAGATGGGTGGAGGGGGCTTTAGAACAGGCCGGGAGTTGAATTCAGAAATTATTCTATGCAGTTTCTTGCTCTGGTTCCGAGAGTTTAAGATTCTGGTCCCATAGAATACTTTCTTGGGTTTTCCAATTTCAGGTCTGTAAGCTCTGGTTAGTCTTGCTACTGCGGTTTTGTTCTGGGCTCTAGGAATGGTTCTCCAGGTCCATTCCAGCCAGTGTATGAGGGTTTTTAGTGATTTGAGGTTGGTGGTGTACCACCTGGGTGTGGGTTCTGATCTCTGAGAGGACCATTTTTTTGGGGTGAGTGGTGTAATGGCGTTCAAGAGCCAGCAGTCGAAGAGTTTGATGGGGTGGGTGGCCCTTCCTGTAGGGATAGTGTTGCGAGAGAGGAGAGGAGGGAGTTGGCTAGATCTGGGGTGATAACAAATTTAATCCATAGCAGAATGAGAGGTGTGGGGCTTGGTGAGATCAGGCATGATCTTGGGTGCGAGCTGCGGTGGTCAGTGGTACAGAAAAGAAGATAGCTGAGTGATCAGTACAAGATAGGTGGTGTGGGGGCAGTGTGGATATGTTTGCAGTGGTGAAGATTGCATCGAGGGTGTGACCCCCAAGTGTGGGTGGGTGTGGAGATGTGTTGTGTCAGGTTTAATGCTTCTAGGTTGTCTGTGAGAGACTGGGTCATACGGTTTGAGGGTGAGTCAAACCAGATGTTGAAATCTCCTAGGATGGTAAGTGTTGGATGGAGATTGAGGATGGTTGTCAGAGCATCGCAGAGGGTGTCTGCAAAGTCTTTGTTATAGCCAGGGGGTATGTAGATAAGTAGGATTCTGTGCGAGGCGCAGGGTCAGAGTTGTAGTTTCACCAGAAGGGATTTGTAGTCTGTGGTGTTGGCTGAGCTGTCCTTAATTATTAGTGCAAATTGGTGTTTGTGTAGTATCACAAGTCCTGCACCCCTTTGCAATCTTCAGAACAATTAGGTTGTACCCCACTGGGAAGGCCTTGTACATAATGGGCTCATAATCATCAGAAAACCAGGTCTCTGTGATGAGAAGGAGGTCTGGATATTCCTCTCTGATGAGATCAAAGATGTGGAATTTGCTTTTGGAGACTGACATAGTAGTGGATGCGGGGTGGGGGGATGTCTGGTGGTTGGTGGAGTGTGTGACCAGGGGGTGGCATTAGAGAAAAGGGTTTAGTCGGGGTGTGTAGGGACAAAGGTGTGGGTGGTGGAGGATGTAGGGAGGAGGCGTGGGGAATTGGAGTTGGACCATGTGGGATGGGCGAGGAGGGGAATAGGGCTAGGATCGGGTTGGGTGCTGGCAGTGAGGTTTGGGCCCTATAGAGTGGTGTCAGGATTTGCACCTGGGTTGGAGAATGGGAGACGCTAGGAGGGGCTCAGCATGGTCTTGATCTAGGCCTTTCCTTGTCTTTGGGGTGGCCCATGAGGTGTGGGTGAGAGTGGGAGCTGTGGAGGTTGGGGATTTGGCCGGGGCTGCTCTTGCTGTGCTAATAGAAGGGAAGCATTTGCTAGGGGGGTGCTATGTTGCTCAGGTGAGGTGCGAGCAGAGGGTGCAGGTGGATACTTAGTGGGGTGTGAGGGGAAAGGTTGGTTTACCTGGATCACTGGGCGGTCTGGAAATATTCCAGGGGTCAATATTTTCTGCTCCCACTCTCCATCTTGCTGCTCTTGATTGAGCGGAACGAGATCTAGTTGGAGGGTGTAGCAGGTGGGAGTTGGAAGACTGGGATCATGGGCTGTGCATTTGGGATAGCTGAGTTAGGGTGTGGTGAGTCTTGTCATGCCTTCTGGTGCACCATACGTGGCTCTGATTTGGCCAGTGTGCGGCATGGTGTCTAACCTGTGGGAAGGGAACACCATATTATGTGACTGAGTAGAGGAGACACATCCAACTGGGCATGTCCAACTGGAGTACCATGCTAGATGTTTACTTACCTGGCCTTGGGTAACTGGTCAGGGTATTATGAGTGGGTTTGGGACACCTGTACAGAGGGAGTTGGAGGGTGGGATGCGCCTAAAAGGGGGTACCACAGTAGACAGTAAAAGGTAGTAGCTCCTAGATTTGGGATACCTGGATATCAGGAGACACGCCTAAATGGGGATACAACAGTAGATGGTAAAATACAGTAGCACCTAGATTTGGGACACCTGGATAGAGGTAGAGAGGCCTAAATGGGCATACAACAATGGACAGTAACATACAGTAGTGCCTGCATTTGAAGCATGTGGATAGCAGGAGAAATGCCTAAATGGGTATGATATGATATGATATGATATGGTATTTGTAACGCGCCTATACACAAGTGTTTCAAGGCGCGACGAGGCAGGGAGGGAGGGAAACAAGGGGAAGACAGACAAACGATCCTACTAGGCCAGGTGTCATTCAGATCGCGCAAGTGCGGAGGTAAGGGGAAAAGGAGGAAGTGCAGGGGGAGGAGGTGGGGGGGAAAGTACAGTACAAGGTAAGTAGCGTAAAAAATAATAAATAATAAATAATAAATAAAAATGGCCAGCTGGTGGCAAGTGCGAGGTAAGTGCAGAGCAAGTGCTGGGAAGGGGGCTGTAGGGATACAGTGACAGTCCCACAGTGCAGGGGGAGCCAGGGAGGCAGTGCAAGTGGAGAGTGGCTGGGCCCTGGACCGAGGTTGCTGAGAGTGGCCCAGATGCAGGTTTAGTGCTGAATTCAGTGGGGAGTTAAGCAGGTTTAGCAGGGGAGAGGGAGAGAGAAGGCAGAAGCGAAGAGGAAGGTTTTGAGGTGCTTCCGGAACCGGAGATGGTTCTCCTCAAGTTTCAGGGAGGCAGGAAGGCTGTTCCAGAGGGAGGCCCCTGCTGCGGAGAGAGATCTACCCCCAGCTCGTTGCTTCGAGAAGCGGCTGACCATGAGGGAGTTGGAGACGGATGAGCGAAGGGCTCGTGAAGGAAGATATTTAGGAAGAGAGAGTTGAAGGTATTTAGGTCCCAGGCCCCAGAAGGCCTTGTGGACAATGCAGAGGGTTTTGAACTTAATCCTCGCAGCCACTGGGAGCCAGTGAAGAGATTTCAGTCCTGGAGAGATATGGTCCCTGGGCTTGAGGCCAAGGACAAGTCTCGCAGTTCTGTTCTGGATAAGTTGCAGAGGGCGGAGAGTGGAGGCAGGCAGATTAAGATAGAGGCTGTTACAGTAGTCCAGCCTTGAGAGAACCAGGGCTCGGGAGACAGTGAGCTTCTGGGGGAAGGAGAGGCAGGGAAGAATACCTCTGAGGAGGTGCAGCTGGTAGTGTGACTTCTTAGAGACGTCAGATATATGAGGAGAGAAGGAGAGTGTGGAGTCGAAGATGACCCCGAGGTTTTTAGCCTTGCAGGTAGGGGCAGGAAGGGGGCCAAGGGAAGCCGGCCAGAGAGCTGCAGGGAAGGAGGGAGTGGGTGTGCCGATGAGTAGAATCTCAGTCTTACTGGCGTTGAGGCAGAGGTCATTGGCGGCACACCATTCCTGGATAGCAGACAGACAGTCGGAGATGAGGGAAGGAGAGGAGGAGGCCGAGGGTAGCCTGAAAATGAGCTGGGTATCGTCTGCATAGCACTGGAAGTAGGGGCAGAGAGCGGCGATGCGGTGGGCAAGGAGTGCCAGATACTGGTTGAAAAGCCAGGGAGAGATGTTGGAACCCTGGGGGACACCACAGGTGGAGAAAAAGATGTCAGAGAGGAAGGAGCCCATTTGGACCTGGGAGGGTCGACCGGAAAGGAAAGAAGTCAGCCATGCCAGAGCCTGACCAGTGATACCCAGGTTATCACGGAGACAGTTGAGCAGGATGGCATGGTTGACAGTGTCAAAGGCAGAGGAGAGATCGAGCAGAATGAGAACACAGGGAGTGTTGGAATCGAGGTTCAGGAGCAGGTCCTCACGGATGTTCAGGAGAGCAGTTTCCGTGCTTCTGGCCGCTCTGAAGCCGGATTGATGGTCATGAAGATTACCAACAGATTCAGCATGGAGGTTAAGCTGGGAGATGGCCAGTTTCTCCAGGAGCTTACCCAGGAAGGGAGTAATGGAGATTGGGCGATAATTGGCCGGGCAGGAGGGGTCGGAAGAGGGTTTCTTGAGGAGGGGGTGCACAAGGGAGTGCTTGAGGGGGGATGGGAAGACTCCAGAGGCGAATGAGTGGTTGCAAAAGTCAGCCAGGGCAGGAGCCAGGGAGTCGATGTGGTCCTTGATGGTTTTGGAGGAACAGGGGTGAACCTGTTTAGACGAGGCTTTCATAGATCGGACTTGTCTGGAAACCTCATCAGCAGAAAAAGGTGGAAAAGCAGAGAAGGAGGGCGGAGGGGCGGCTGCAAGAGAGCAAGAGGAAGAGCCGGGAAGAGAGGGAGGGGGGAGAGAGGAGGAGAGCGAGGACAGGATGTCCTGAGTTTTTGAGATGAAGTGCGAGGCCAGTGCAGTGCAGAGGGCCTGGGAGGGGACAGGAGAGGTAGAGACTGCAGCAGGGTTGGCCAGCTCCTTGCAGATTTTAAAGAGTTCGGCCGAGTTGTTAGATGCCTCAGAGATGCGGGCTTGGATAAGGGCTCTCTTCTTGGTGAGAACGGAGAGCCGGTATTGCCTTTGGAGCAGGCGACAGGCCAGTTTGTCAGAGGATGAACATGAAGCACGCCATTTCCTCTCTGCCACCCTGCACTTGCGTTTTAGGGTGACGAGATCCGAGTCATACCAGGAGTTACATTTGGCTTTGGGCTTCAGGCGGATTCTCATGACGGGGGCAAGGATATCGAGAGTATCAGATATAGAGGAATAGAGCATGGAGAGGGCTGTGTCAGGGTGGGAGTCAGCCGAGGGGGGAGGAGGGGGCGAGAAGGTAGCAGCGAAAGCCTCAACTGACACACGCTTCATGGGTCGGATGACCGAGAAGGTGGGTGGCAGTGAAGAGGGTGGCTTTGCCTGTGGGGTAGGGAGGGAGAGGTGGGAGGATAGGAGAAAGTGATCGCTCCAGGAGAGAGGAGTGGAGAGAGGGAGGGAGAGGGGAAGGTCAGAAGAGATCAGAGCATCAAGAGTGTGCCCTGCAGAGTGAGTAGGCCCAGACAGGAGAATAGAGAGTGAGAGAGAGTTGCAGAGTTCGCGAAAGAGACCAGTGGGGGGACAGGAGGCATCGAGGTGGATGTTGAAGTCACAGAGAAAGAGGAGTTGGGTGGTTGAGGACAGGAGTGAGGAGGAGAGGTCAGCCCATTCAGAGAGGAAGGAGGAAATTTGACCAGGTGGTCGATAGATAGTAGCCACGGTAAGGGAATGGCTAGGGAACCGTAGACAGTAAAATACAGTAGCACCTAGTTTTGGGGAACCTGGATAGTGAGAAACCCGCTCTGCTTGTCCAAGCTTTCCTTCTTAATTGTACATTGGTAATGTCTTGCTAAGGTTGTGATGGTGAGAAGAGGAGTTCCCACCCCATGTTCATTTTCCTAATCTAAGCAGCCAATAAGAGTTTAAGGAGAGGCTCTGGGAAGAGGAAGGAGTTGGAGCAGGAAGGTTGTCACAGATGGACTCAAGAACACACCAACTCTTGAAGACAGTTCAAGGGTTTTATTATTGGTTTTGTCAAGGGGCTCACTATCGTCCATCCCTCCCTCATTGGTTTTGTGCAGGCCATTCCATATCTATCCCAGGCATCCCTCACCCACAGGGTTATCACTTGAGATCAGTAACCTCTACTCAACCCACTTCCTCTCCTTTTGTTCTCTTGCACTTCCTACTCTCTCCCTTCAATGTTTCTCTCCATATCTACCTCCACTGTCTGATCTTACTCTCTCCTTCTATGCCCCAGGCCACTACTACTCTTACACACTGTTACTGCCACCACCTTCTTATATCTATTACTACTCCCCTCTCTACTCTACTTCTACTCCTCTCTGCACTCTACTTCCCAACCACACCTTCTCACCCAGTAACCCTTCTTTCACTCTTCAGCTCATTACCAAACACTCCCATCTCTATCACTCTCACTCTCACACCTTGCATGAACACTTACAACTTAGTGTCACTTTCTCTCACCACCCAATACCTCACCTTGCACACTCCTTCTGTCCGCCATCTCTCCTCTCCCTGGTCTCTTGGTTCTCCTTCTCCTTCCTGACTTCACCTGAATAACTTACACATTCCTGTTTCCTGTGCTTTTTCTCAGCCCTACAGATAAGGTGTGGATAAGCCACTTTAACTTCCACAAACTAGGAAAATATTCCAAAAAATAAAAACAGGCAGTACAAATACCTCCAACAAAGAATGAGAAACAAACACATATTACCTTGTGCTCCTGCTTTCGCCCACACAGATCCATGAACATGTTTGGACCAGCAGTGCACGTAGTACCACAGGGAGAAATTGCTATGACCGGAGGAAGTGAACATGTACCTTTTTAATGTGTATGAATAACTAGGTGCAAAGAAATAATTATTACAAAAACAGTTCCGTTTCCCAGTTTAAACATATTTCTACTCACTTCTAAAATACTCCCCTTGGGAAATGAACTTACATTTTGACTTCCTAAAAAATCATTTTACTCCCAACTTTAAAAAATATTGAGTAAAATACTCCCACCTCAAAATCCTATCTGGAGCACTGCTCTTTCTTATTCACCACCTTCTTTCTCAGGTGACTACCTCCCTCACCTGGTTCCACAGGCCAACCACTGGCTTCCTTTTGCCCGTAGGTGGTATTACAGGTGAGTGAACATTTAAAAGGGGTTTGAATGACTGCTCCTTTCCGATATGTGGGTCCACCAGTCTCGGCAATGGTGGCTCGCTGTGGGAACAATCAGTCTTAATGTTCTAGTTTACGTGAGGAATCTCTAGCATGTATAGGATGCCAGAATTGCACAGGACAGCTGTGCTGCCCTGTATCAGATAATGGTATTGTCCTTGTGACCGAGTGCCTTGCACATCTGTACGTAGCAGCCCATATTATGAGGTTGGGTGTAGTCATTGCCGGAGTTCAGGTTACATTGGAAGTTGAAACTGCCTGTTTGGTGGATGAGTCGTTCTGCCACCTCGGACCCTCTCGCTGTTTCTTTCCCAGTCAGGGTGTTTGATCATTCTTCTCCCGCCAGGTCTTCTGGCAACTGTAGTTTCCTAGGGGAAACAAACACACTGGCGGGCATCCTTCAGTAACGGCATGGGACCAGACAATGGCCCTCATTACGACCCTGGCGGATTTTTTCCGCCATCGACGGACTTTCCGGCCATGGCGTAAAGTCCGTTTACGCCATGGCGGATGGTGGACTTGCCGCCCCATTCCGAGGTCGGCGGGGCGGTAAGTCCCCATTGACCCATTTACCCTTCCCCATTCCCATTTCGGCCCCATAGGGTATAATGGGAGTGGAGAAGGAGTTAATTACGCCACCGTAAATTACGGTGGCGTAATTAACACCAAGGTCCCATAGCGCCATGGATTTTTACGCCCACAAAAAGCGGGCGGAAAAATGACCATGGCGCTATGGGAACTCGTAGTTGGCGGTAAGGGGTCGGCGCAGCTAACGCTGGCGCAAACCCCTTACCGCCAGGGTCCTAATGAGGCCCAATGTGGTACTCCTCATATCATGCATGCATGCACAAAAAGAATGGATAGGAACTGCTGCACCCTACCTCTGCGGTAGGACTGGCTCTGAGAATTGGAGTGGTAGGCCCCTGATCCTAGGCTGAGAGGGGCCCCAATCTAACCCTGTCACAAAGTAACATTAGCTCTCATCAGAGCCCTGTTTCCTTTAATGTTACGGCATTGTCCTTTCCAATCTCATGGTACGTTTCCATGCCCTGGCAGGCATGCCCAATGTACTTGGTGCGCTGGACTGCACACACATTGAGCTGGTGACTATACCACTCCATGAACGTACAGTTTGTGTGTGTGTAGCGGACTTCATCATTACGCACTGCTGTGCATGTTTCCCTGGATCCGTCCATGACTCCATGGTGCCGCATAACCGCACCATGCCAGGGTACTTGGTGGAATACAGCAGAGAGCTAACCTGGCTGTTGGGTGAGTGAAAGCACCTACACACACAACACATAGCATGTTCACTGGGAATGTGGGGGGAGGGTTAACCACTGTCACCAGGCCATGTGCGGCAGGCAACAAGTAAATGTATGTACACAAACTGCATGGATGAGCGGGAGGCCAAGGTTGGCATGTTGCAAATGTGTAAATGAAAGGACACATCATCACAATATGGGCACAGATGGAGAGGCACATGACATGCACAACAGGTACCAGAATGCATCTCATCACACCCATGTCACCTACTTCAGCATGCCCACTCTGTGCACATCCCCCCACCGCCTGCGTTACAACCATGTGGGTCTAATCACAGTAACCCCCCAATCAGCAGTAAGTGTCACAGCGTGCAGCCAGGGGATTTGCCTGTGACAAGCACGCATACCCATATGCATGTTACAGGAATCTGGACCAATGTAGGAGTACAGAATAACGAATGGGAGAGATGACCAGTGATCATGATGAGATAAATCATTGAGCATGGCACCCCTTTTCAAAAAAGGAGATGTGTGTGGCGGCTTGAAGGTAATGGGCAGGGTGGGGATCAGTTGGGTGGGGTTTGTGCCCCCCCAATATAAAAGGTAAATAATTACATGGGGTCATTTCTGCCATTCGCTACGTCTTGCGGTAATCCCATGTGACACAGACCCACATCAACACATGGCTGCTTTGCCTCAACCACCCAAATGACTCTGCCCCCTTGTGTCCCTCCCAAACAGGTGATTCCGGATAGCCCTTGCTGCCATGGCTCATGACAGCATTCAGGCATCCACAGACCCACCAGTAGAATGCATACAACTGTGCCCACATCAGGACGAGGTGCACCATAGAGCAAACCTTCAGGCTCCTAAAGTCAAGGTTCTGTTGCCTAAATTGGTCGGGGGGGGAGGGGGCTCTGATGTACAGTCCTGCAAACGTGGGCAAGATCATCCCAGCTTGTGCCATGTTACACAACATGTGCATCAGGCCTAACACCCCCCTCCCCCAGACATGGACATGCCTCCAGAGAAGGGAGATGACTGCAGTGATACTGAAGCTGGTATGCCATTGCCCCATCACAGGGATGACAGGGACATGCGTGAAACATGCTGTGAACTAATTAGGTTACTTCAAGGCACAGAGCATGAGCACATGGCCTAGCCCACACACCACATGTGAGAATGCACAAGAAATAAAGTACACTACCACAAAAAATGAATATCCAGACATGTATAGCGATGCAACACCCACTGTATTGTGAAATGTTTACGTAACAGTGACCTGGTGGAGCAACACCCCCCAACTATCCCTCCCCACTCCCCAACTATGCCTCCCCACTCCCACTCCCCAACTATCCCTCACCACTGCCCCTCCCCAACTTGTGGAACATTGTAATTACCCTTTTGCACAATTGTCACAAACCACATGTGGGTCCAGGGTTCATTTAAGTGGCTTCTTGCCACATGGCCCGCCCTTCTGCTGCCGGGCAGACAGGTGCATGGACCGGCGCCTTGGGCTGCTCTGCTGGGAGCTCATAGGTGTAGAGGTGGTGGATGGTAGGTCTATACTGGCTGCCTGCTGGTTCTCAAGAGCTGCAGCATCATAGCAAGATTATCTGCCATGGCTAAGATGGCCTCATTGCCCTCCCAGGGCCGTCGGCAGTCTGGCCCTGGGCACGGCAATTCTGTCGGGTGCAGACCTGGACAAACTCACGCATGGGTTGCATTTCATCCTGCATGCGGGTGGACTGCTGGAGGCGCTGGCACATTAGCCTGCCCATCTCCTCATTTTGCTCCTCCATCCGTCTGAGGCTAGCGTCCATATCCCAGACGTTGGGGAAGGCTGATGGTGTTGGGCTATGCAGGTGATGAGGGCCGAAGGCGGGACGTTCATATCCCTGGTCCTCTGAGGTGCCATCTTTGGGGTCACCGTCGTCCAGGCCAGCCTCACCATTGCTGGTGGATCCCATGTCCATAGGTGCATGGCTTGGAGGCGATGATGGACTCCAAGGATGTGCTGCTGCTGTGGTTGCCTGTGTAGGCGCAGCTGTGGTGGTAGGCCGGGTTGGCGCTGCAGTGGTGGTTGGCTGGGTTCCTGCAGCAGTGGTGGTTGCCTGTGTAGGCGCAGCTGTGGTGGTTGTCTGGGTGGGGCAGCAGTTGTGGTTTCCTGGGTGGGGGCAGCTGCCTGTGTGGAATCCACAGTAATGGTGGGGCATGATGTCTGTCTGCGCCTCCTCCGTGGGCTTTGGCCAGATGTGCTGGCACCACATTCTTCACTGTGCTATGATGTGCCTGTGAGAGAGAGAAAGGGCATGCAGTCAGTGGAGTATGTGACCCTGCATCATGCTGTTCAGTTGGTGTTATATTCAATGCCTGGCCCTCAGGGATACAGTCCTTGCATACGTAAGTGGTATGGGGCATAATTGCACGTGTGACAGGTCACCACCATTTGGATGTTGTTGGGCATGGGCACTGATTTGGACCAATGCAGCCATACTGGGACTTGTGACATGGCCATCGTGCATGTGCAGGGTAGGCCTCCGCGCTCAGGAGGGCAGACCATTGATACGAGTACGGGAGTCGTGCAGTGAAAGGGGGGGCACACAAGGGGCTGTTCACATTTTGATTTCTGCAATGGGGGCAGGTTCAAGGGAGGCAGGGGGTTGGGGAGTACACTGCTGGTGATCGGGTGGGCAAGTCCCTGCCTTGTCCAGGGCAGGGTGTCCATAGGCAGGTGACTGTGTGGTCTGCTGGTGGGGATGGGGCCTCCATGTCACCATCACAGTATTACACATGGGGGTCGGGCCCACAGACATCCTGGTGTGTGAGGCCAGTGTCCATGGTGTGTGTCTGTATCATCACTGGGTGCCAGTTCTGGGTTCCCAGTCCAGGAGGGGAGCTGTGACGGGCCTGGGGGTCCCATATGAATGATGGGATAAATAATCAGGATGTGCATGGGGAGGAAAGGGAGGTGTATAATTGGATGAGGGTGGCCTATTGCAGTCGTGAAGCCCAGTGCAGACCAGTGCTCCACGGCCATTTGCATTAGGGTGGTTGGTGGGGTGGGGGAGGGTTCCTCTGGGGTGGTGGGGTTGTGGCACGTGGTGGGTGGGCCTGGAATGTTTGGTTGCCAGTACACTGACATCAGGATGTCGGCCTTCACCATCTTGCATGGTTCACAGCAGGGGATGGTCAGCAGTCCATGTCATGTGATGTGCAGTCAGGCAGTCAGGCGTGGAAGGGATGGGGTGGCTGTGAGGGTGTGGATATGATGGTGGGAAGTGTGTCATTAGCTGTGGTGCATGTGTGATACCTAGGGTGGGGTTATGGGACATGTGTAGGTCCTCCTGTGTTCATTCCCAGCGCAGGTCCAGTGCACATGTGCAGACTGTTGTGTTTCAGTGTGTGTTGGGGTATGTGTCTGTGCACACTTGGCCACCTAGTATGGATGGTGTGACAGGGTTGGCGGTAGCCTGTGGAGGTGCTATTGGACTTGTCCTGTGGTGTGTGGTACATGTGCATGCACTATGTTACATTCATGTTCTTGCACATTTTACTCACCGCCCTCCAGTCTCCAATGACCCGAATCCCTCAATTCCTTCTAGATGCAGCATGGTGCGGCATATTTCCTCCCAGGGCATGAGTTTTTTGGGTAATGCCGTTCCATCGCCTGTCCCCATGCACTCCCTCCTGTGCACAGCCAGCAGTTGTCTCATTTGCAGGTAGAGGTCACCCCACCACTTGTGGCAGTCATGTGCACAGGGGCGGATGGGCCCCACAGCCGATACCTCCTCTGTCACCTCCTGCCACATGGCGACCTGGTGTTGCTGGCTAGCACACCTGCAGTCAGCAGAGAAAAGCTCCCCCCATTGTGGACTATGGTGCCTGTGAGGATTTTGAGTTGGGACTCAGTGAAGCGTGGTTTCCACATGTGGATTTGGGTCACCCTGGATTGCGTTTCCCAATATGGCTGCCACCTAACTTGCAGTTCCTGCAATGATGTTGTTTCCGGTAACAGTGTTTCGGTCACTGGTGTTTCTGGGATGGGTGTTCCGGTAGCAGTGCGACTGGCATTGTGGGTCACAGTGTCGATGTCAACAGTTGGGTTTTCATGGTGATTCCATGGTGCTGATATCACTGTTTCTGTCATGCCGGAATGAGTGTGCTCATGCACTTGAAATTGGTCGGTGAGTCTGTGATTGTGGATGATCTAAACGGTGTCAGCGTCATCAGGGAATCACCCGGGACTTACCAGAACACTTGTAATGAGGCCCATTGTCTTTTTGCAACGTTGATGCCATCACAGAGCAGGACCAGCCACGTGTAAATCAGTCTTGGTCCTGCCACCAATGGGAGCATTCCAGCCCAAACTGCAAGGACATGTCCAACTACATAAGATTATAAGCAACCCAAGTGATGTTTTGACCTCCAATATTGGCAGCAATGTATCAGTATGTCAATTATTCAAAATTCTTGGGGTAGCAGAAGAGGCATTCCATAAACCTTTGATCCCATTATGTCACACACCATAAGCAAGCTAACCTTTGCCCCCAATTACTGCACACCATGTCACGTCCCTAGTGCAAAAAACACAATTAGTGCACGTTTAAAAAAATAGCAGATATTATAGGTGGCATTAGGTTTTTTACATACCTACCATATGCTATCTAGGATTATGTCTTGATGTGCTAGGGCCTGTCTAGTCATCATTGGCTGAGGACATTGCTTTTGTAGGTGGAATCAGAGGCAAATGAAATCTGCCTGAATACAAAGGTGGCGAAATAGTGCATTTCCCTACTTCACAGATGTAATATTCTTCCATTGTTAAGAATAAGGTGCACCTATAGAATGCAGGTCATCACAGGATTCGGCTGGTGCAACAAACTAAACCCTCTCAGGAAAACTGTTGTACCGTGTGTACATTTTGCCCCAAACACCCGGTTTTAATAACTTTGAAATGATAGCAGGAAATGCTAAAAAGTGCCAAGATAAAAACACTCTCTGTATTCATGGTGAACTTTGTCTACCACACTAAAATTGTACATTCGGAAATACCAGGGTCCCAAACATATCAAAACTATAATTCTGCTAACCATAGAACATGACCTGTGTTGGAGAAATATCTTTTTAATTACTTTTTTTTACAGTTTACAATTAAACTTTTACACCAATTTCTTAGAAGAAATATTAACATAACACTTTTCATACAGTGGATGTTTGTATACAAAGAAGAAGAGAGATAAAAGAACAGATTAATGAAGTGAAAATCAAATAAAGCAAAGAATAAAAATGTAAGAATAAAGAGGAGCAAGCGATTGTAGCACATCCAATACTGCTACAATTGTCCAACAGTTTGTCTGGCATGCAATGTTTTATCAGTTTGAGACATCTTCCTTCCTTGTTGATTACACTGTGCTAGTAGTGTAGGTATGAGTTCTGCTCACCTGGTATCCACAGGGACGCCACCCAGCCGGGTTACTCGCTGGTATGCTTCTCAGCTTTGCCCTGATGTGGTTTGCGGGGAAGGTTCTGCCTGAAAATACAGGAGGACTGTGTTCAAGACTGACCGACTGGGGTAAGTATCCTCCCTCCACCCCTGTATAATTTCAATCCCTCTAGCGCCCTCTCCTCACCTTGTGGTAGAATTAGGCGTGATCTCCGTCCTGCCTTCTTTGAAGGTGCGTGTTGTCTTTCATGGGCGAGTGTGGTCCAGTTACTTCACTGACGCCGGCCCGTTTGATATTGTTCAGGTAGGTCTTATTGCTGTTCTTTAGTTTTGTTGCTATCCTGCATGTCTTTCTTTGTTTAAAATGTCTTTTTTTTCTCCCTTAGGTATGCGGAGCTTCAGCGCAGTGAACTGGTTTGGTTGAGCCCCGCTGGTAAATGATGGCGCATTAAGAGCGCTATGATGCGGTAAGAAAGCGCTATGCGCAGCGCTGCGAAGTCTTGCCTTTGCTAACCTGTGTTTTCCTTCCTTGTAGGTCGCAGTGTTCTTCAGCTCAAGTGAAATGTCCGGAATGGTGCCAGCCGAGAGGCGACCAGCCACGTAAGCCTTTTGAGCAGTTCGTAATTTGTAAATGTTTCTACTGCTTTCTTTAATGTTGCCTCTATCTTCCTCTTTCAGATCGTTCTGTCCGGGAGGCGTGCAGATTCTAGGAAGCTGTTCTCAGTAGCTGTGAGTGTTTAAAGACGAAGACTGCAGGTAAGATGCTGCTGCTAATGATGTTCCTTTTGTCTCCTTGTGGGTTCTGCTTCTCCGAGGTTCGAGGGAATAGCTGGACACGGTGAGCATCACGTTGCAAGCTGCAAAGTAACGCGAAGCGTGTTGTCTTGCTCGGGTGTGGTTTAAATAGTCCCAACAAAATAGTCCAGGTAAAGTAGTCCCTAGGCTACCACACCCAAAACACTAGACTGCATAGCTTGGTTCTTTGGAGCCAAGCTATGTGGATGCCTCCATGTTGGTTGACAATACAATAAAGTAGTTCTCAAGCACATTGTTTTTCATGGTGTATGAGCCTGGCGCCATAGGCGCCAGGACTGGCCATATGAGGGCTTTTGAAGAGGATGCAAAGCTCTAGAGGCCCGAGTCCTGACTCCACCTGGCCAATGGGTTGGCCAGAGGGGGTTTTGGGTGAGGGTCGTGACAGCACTCCCCCCTAAGGCCCCTCCCATGGTGTTCCTTCTGTCTGGTCCAGGTTTGGTTGGGAAGTTCCGATGGAATTTCCAGATTAGACGTGGTGCGTGGATATTCTCACTGGGCTCCCAGGATCTATCTTGTGGTCCAAATCCTTTCCAATCAATGAGATAATATAGCTTGGTCCTAGAGTATTTAGAGTCCAAGATATCTTTGACTTTGAATTCTGGTTCTCCATCAACAAGTTTGGGCTTAGGTGGTGTCCCAATCCGTGTGCCGGGTTGCATTGGTTTCAGGAGGGACACATGGAATACCGGGTGGATGTGTAGATTAGGTGGTAAATCCAGTTTCACTGCTGCTGGGTTGATAATTGCCTTAATGGTATAGGGTCCTAAGAATCTGGGATGAAAGGTCCGGGTTCCCTTGATGGCTACGAATTTAGCGGCTAACCAAACTTTGTCTCCTACTTGATAATCAGGGGCCTTTTTCCGGTGTTGGTCGGCGAATCTCTTTTGGGTATAGGGTATAGAAGGGCGTTTGTCCCGTGCTCCCGTGCTTGAATGCAAAGAATTGTTATATGCATATTCGGCTATCCATAGTAGGTCTTTCCAATTCCTTTGTTCGTGGTGCAGCAAGCACCGTAAATATTGCTTGATTGTCTGATTGGTTCTCTCGGTTTGGCCGTCCGTTTGGGGATGGTGACTGGTAGATAGCCGAAACGTCGATCTGTGCCATTGCACAACATTTTTTCCAGAAGTTGGAAACAAATTGGCTGCCTCGATCAGAGACCAGAACCGAAGGGAAGCCATGTAGCTTAACCACGCCCTCCAGGAACACTTTTGCCAAAGTGGCTGAATCTGGGAGGCCTTTGAGAGGAATAAAATGGGCCATCTTCGAGAATAAGTCCACAACTACAAGGATGGTGTTGAACCCTTGGCTTGGAGGTAGATCAGTAATGAAGTCAAGGCAAAGAGTGTGGCATGGAACTGGAGGAATGTCCAATGGTTGTAGGAGACCAGATGGTTTTTGTTTCTGTGATTTATTTTGTGCGCATACACCGCAGGACTGAATATACTGAATGATGTCCTTACGCCAGGTAGGCCACCAAATGTTCTCTTTCACCTTAGCTAGGGTTTTGGCGATCCCAGGATGCCCTTCGATCAATGAATCATGATAGTTTGAAATAATATGCTATTTTAATTCCTTCTTGGGTACATATAGGCGATCCCTAAAAAAGGGTAGATGGTGCTTGATGGTATATTGTTCTCCTTGAGTTTGCCATGCGAGGTAGGCATCTGGATTCATTGTCCGTTGGATTTCTTTTCGTAGTTCTGCTTGTGTTAAGGCTGTCGTGATACCCAAGAGTTTGTCTTCAGGTATAATAGGTACTAGGTCTGGAGTTGTATATATTATTTCATCCGTTTCTGACTCTTGGTCGAAATGTGATCACATAATCATATTTGGCGAAGAAAAGGGCCCACCGTAATTGGCGCGAGGACTGGGCCTTGGCTGTTTTGAGATATTGCAGGTTTCGCTGGTCTGAGATGACTGTAAGGATGCCAGGCTCTAGAGGCCCGAGTCCTGACTCCACCTGGCCAATGGGTTGGCCAGAGGGGGTTTTGGGCGAGGGTCGTGGCAGTATGTTACCAATCCTCTGAATGCCCCACAATACACATTTGTCCCAAATCGCATGCCAATCTCACGCTGCAAAAATATTTTCCAATAATTTAGTCAATGCTCAGATCAGAGCCGGTTGGAAGTTAACATCAACAGTTGATTCACTATGCACTCCTGTTCCTGATAGTTTAAATGATAAAGTTAGGTACAGTTTATAACAAATGTGTTTTAAATGTATTTAAGGTGCAGGAGAGGTAACAATCAACCCTGGCATATGGGTTGTGAAATATGAAAACAGAATAAGTTCCTAATAGAGTAACGTCCGTGCCCTGCTCACTTTCACTAGGTCAGAAAATGAGCCAAACAACCTAGGATATGTTTTTAATTTCAATTTTCGAATACAATTTTTCAAAATATCTTAAATGATAACTCAAGATCACCATTTTAATTTTCACATTTAATTTAATTTTCAAAAGGCCCAACGCATTTCAAGAATCATCTCTTATTCAGGGGCATATAATACATTCTGTTAATAGCTAAAAAGAAATTTCAAGAAACATATAATGACTTCTTTTGTAAACAATAATCAATCATTTTTCACTTTAGATCAAATTTGCTTTTGGTACATTTCTAATACTGTAGCCTATGATCAATCCTAACTGTAGCTCTTATGTATAGATTCTGGTGTTGTTGTCCCAGTAAATGATTGTCTGATTATTCAAAAAGAGATCCTATGCTTGACCTTACTGAACCACTCTGTAGTTATCTAATGCTTTTAGATAGTCAAATTGCATATATTACTGACCTGGATGATCTAATGAATCCACCCGAGTGTTTGACTGTGATCAATTCAGTTTGTTTTCTATTTGGATCAAGGATTCAAAAAAGGTTCCTGTTCTTCGTCTGGTAAAGATCTTTGGAAGTAAACATCAGCCTGCCCCATAAACAGTGCATCAGGACCTGCAATGTCAAATGGATAAACAGACTTAAATGACTGATCTATCCTTCACAAAATCAGGATGTTCAAATAATAAATGAAAGAGAGATTCAACAGGGACCTGCCCACAAATTATTTAGGCAAAGCTATTTTTAGCCCAATAACTTCTAACATTGGGAGGGCACTTAAGCAGAATTTCAAATACCATTCACTGTGTTTTTGTGACAGAAATGTGTCCGACAGAAGGAAATAGCTTAGGCTCTCTTTACCTTTCCAGATCTTCCAAATCCATTCTGGTGTCCTAGCATTGTTCTTCCTTTTCTTTACATAGTCAGACTCTGACATATCCAAAGTGGTATTTCTTGGTAGGCTAAGCACTGTTTGTAAAATGTACACAGAAAGGGATTCAAGTCAGGGCTGTCTAATGAGCAGTCATATAGATAGAAGCCCTAAGTGGGTTTTTCTGGTGAGTACGTTTATCTAACAAAGAAAGACTTATTTTTATGTGTTGTGCCCACCATGATGTCAGGGCCAATTCTAGTCTGATCACACTGATTCAGACTTACTTGAGGAGGCCCAAGACAGTTTTCCAGATTTTCCCTTCCAGACAATCTACAAATATGTTTTTAAATGACAAAAGTTAAGTGGTAGGATGTTGTCAAGTTTTCTAAATGGTGCATTTTACAGTTTCCCTAAATGAATCATCATTTCTTTCCGAATCTTTCTAATGTAATGTTTTATTTCTTTTCCCAACCATTTGTCAGATTATTGTTCAAAGTTTATTAAAAAAAACATGGTGGATTGTACATATATATAACAGGGTAAATATGTTTAAAAGCAGTGGTTCTTTTGTATTGGTTTGAATAATTCTTGTGTTCATTTCAGCCTGATGTTGTGCTGGCTTTTAGTTGACCAAAGTTTCACTTCAAAGCCATTCAGCCACCACGCTCAGGAGTATTTTCCAAGGTAATTAAAATTCCAATACCACAAGGTTTGCAGTGTTGCTGGTGATGAGCATCTGTTGGCCTAATCCTTTTGTTTTTCTGAAGCATCAAAAGGAAATTCTTTCATTAAAAGTGACACCTTTAAACCCTGCCTGGAAATAAAGCTCAATATATGCTATAAAGCTCAACATATGCTCAGCTAGGGGGTGAACAAAGCAGGCCTATCATCTAATTTTGAATCAATCTTTCACATAACCATTTTATAGATTTGTTCAAATTAGACATGTACTGAAGTATGAGATGTTCATAGGGCAAATGCAGGGCATGATTAAAATACAACATGCATTTTGGCTCATAACTTTGAAACCATACTAGTTACAAACATGGGCCTGGATGTTTTTCGAAGCTAACTGTCTCCTCTTTAATTTGCATGCCTTACGATGATTAAACATGATTAAACTGATTAATATTTATATACTTATGAATGAATATGATACATATTCATGTTGCATACCCAGACAGGCATCTATGATGACTGAGTATAGCAATCTATCTTTAATTTAGAAAGTCACTTCCATGAATTATGGAATAAAAACAAACAAGCTTTTGAAGTATTAAAAGCAGATGGGGCCCTCTCCTTTTTACAATCACACATAGAATTTATAATGACCAATTGAAGATTGGGGGGTGTATTCATTAGGTGTGTCTGACTATGCGGGAGGCCAATAGAAAGGTTGGCCCAATAAAATAGTGTGACATAATCATGACATAGGCTTGGGAATATTTGACACTTTAAAACATGGGATCACAGAGGGGGTTCATGGAGGCAGACCAGGAGGGGCATGTTGACTGGGAGATTTCAAATATGAAACGGTCACCGCTGTTTTCATGCCATTAAAAATCAATTCAAAGTGAGTATGAGAGTTCCCCAAAAGGAATGATATTTGTTTTCTAGAAGATTCGTCCTGATAAGTCCCAGAAGGGGGATGGTCTGGAAAGGGTGATACAAAAATACATTGATTTATGTAATGGGAAATGTACAGTGCATTCTGACTGCATTTTATGTTACTCTTTATTTATAATTTTTCAACACAGATTATAAAAAAAGAACAACAATATTTACATTTTAGACCATTGTACTATACATAACACTATAATTAAAACAACATTCACGGCAAGAATAAACTGTTGCCATACAATCTACAAAATGACCTAGACCTAATTTAAAACCATAAACCTGCGCACAAAATTGACATTAACAAACAAAGAAGAGTTGACAAACAAAGAACATGACAGACATGACATCCACCCACCCCAATCTCCTCATTAGTATTGTGAACAAAACAACTCCACTACACAATTCAATCTTTGGTCATCCATAAAGTTCAGTAAAACTACCCCACAGTTCATCCTAGAATGCTTCCTTGTGTTGCTTATAATACATAGTCTTTTCATACCTTGATAAAACTTGCACATCTAAAATCCACTCTTCCACTGGGTATCAGGTATTAATATCACCACATATATGGTCGCCGTAAATAATATCGCCGGGAAAATGTTGTGGCGATATTATTTGGGTAACCATATATATGGCAACAGGGGCAAAAAAAATAAAAAATACAAAAAATAAAAATTGGGGAGTTGCGGGGGTGTCCCCCGCATGCTCCATGCAGTAATGTCGCCACAAAAAACGACCATTTTTCAGCGATATTTTTGCATGGCAATATTTTTGTGGCGACATTATTACATGGAACCTTCCACTGTGGGCTTCTTCCTGGTCTTTCCAAACCTTTAATGTCTGCTTAGTCGCTACCAACAAAGTTTTGCTAATTCAGCTAGATGTTACCTACCAATTTTATGACCACTTCCTGATAGCTGCAGGATGATTACCAAGGGATTATGCAGATAAGCACCCTTTCACAACTCCACAACATATTCAGCAGACTACCCCTCTCCTTTCCACAACCCAAACACCTGACATTATCTACCATCCCCAAAGCACACATACGTGTGTGGGTCCAATATATTTTACCCAATTTTCTTTGATGAATATAGCGTAGTTGTAGATCTGCCTTAGCATTTATTGGGACTTTCCACACCCTTTCCCACTCTTCTAGTGTAAGATCTGTAGCTAACTCTTCCGACCACGACAGCCACAACCTTTCCCATGAATCATGCATTTTAAATCAGGTGAGATGTCATTTCAATCAAGCCCAAATGCACAGTGATATTTATAGCACATTTGTGCAGTTAAAGCACAGCTATGTATAAATTATAATCTCATTAAATTGCCGCCAATGTATTTGCACAGAAATTGTTAACATTTGACTGTATTATGAAGACGTCCATACCATAGCCGAATGAAACTCTGCTCGAAATGTGTAGCATTTGTACTCCCATATAAATGATGCAAATGTTAGTTCCATATACCCCTCATGCTTGAAAGTACACAATGGCCCACTATTAGTGAGACGATATGGGAGCAACACTAATACCATTCAACAAAATCCTTGTGCATTCTGAACCAATTAACTTGCGTTCCTATTCCAAACATGTAACACTTACATTCAATGCATTAGGGCATTTTTCAACTACATGCATAAGATAGCAACCCACAACCCCTCACTTTCACTAAGGGGGAACAAATAGACGTAAAAAGGATATAAACATACGTATATAAATGTCACTTTCTATGCAAGAGCTCTCTGATCCCAAACATTGTTGGTGCTATTGGGGAAAGCAAAGCTCTTTGATTCCTTTATAAATCTAATTTGATGTGCAGTTTAATACAGTGGCCAACAAGTCTAGAATGCCTGTTCTGAATTAAATATATATACATTTGATTATGTAAAAGGATGATTGTGTGTGAGAGATAGGGTGGTTGAAGCAGGCAGGTTATTTTGTTGTGGACCAGTTTCCTGTGATTGGGCAATATTGTGGTGCACTCCCTACATAAAGCCGGGGAACCACCTTTAATTCATTTTCTTTAAATAAATTCAAGTTTTGATCAAACCACCTATTTCTTGCCCAGAATTAAGGGGAGGGAATGTATACTAGAGGGCATTTGATTAGGGTTGCCATGCATTAACCAAAATATATCTTATATAAATAGAGGTTTTAAGCCAGGAAATTAAGCAGAAGACATCAATGATGCTGATGCATTCATGCATTAATAAACACCGAATCTGCCCAAGATCACTCATGTGCGTGAAGTTGCATTAGTGTGTAGAATTTGATCTTCACTGTTCTATAGTTTCTTAAGAGTAAACATGCTGTGCTTGCCAATTGGTATTTCTGGAATTGTAGGTTAAACAATAGTGGCTCTTGATAGGAGAAACATCATTAATTTAGATTGTTTATTTGGTAATGGGTTGCTGATTGTCACATAGACTCAGCCATACTTGTGATCCAGTATACAGTCTGGCCATGATGTCACAGGATGTCAGGGTTGATCTGAAAGTGGATTTTGATCATGCACTGACCAGATATTTCCTCCATTGGCAATGGCTAGTGCAAGATCTCCAGTTGTGGAAAGGTGAAATGGAAAATGTTGTTACAAATGTTAAAACAGATATTTGAGTGCCAGAAGGCACACTAGATTATGCCTTAGAAAAACTGTATTTAACCTCCACAGTTCAGGAGGAGAAGCAAATGCTTTTGTATGTGTCTGCCCATCTCTTTTTCCGCCTTAAGGTGGTGAGATATTTTGTCAAATCATGAGACCCCAACAGGTGTTTCCCCTCAGGGAGCTGCCCGAGTTCAAGCTCATGAAATTCCCACCATTAACAACAAAATACAGTTAGAAATTATCCACTAATGCACACTTTCTATGTACGTTGGAGATGAAAGATACATACAATTTGTTTTGTGCCTATCCAAGTTCAAGGACAGTATAACTTCTTGGCTCTCGAAGTGAGAGGGTCCCAGGAGACCTTCATATCTCAAGAAACTCTGAACCAAGAAAGAAGGCCCTGCATTACCTGCACACCTGCACACCCCTGCCTGATGAGATACATAGTTTTGATGAAAAGGAAATCCCAGTAGATGGGGCTACTGGTGTAGAAATCAACATAGGGGGACAAAGACTCACCCATTCGGTGATCGTTGTGGATCCTCAGAACACACTTATTTTACTGGGAGTCAATTTACTTCAGAGGCTTTCTCATTTGATGGATTGGGTGAACCAGGTTCTATTGACCTAAACTTGCCACCTGCTAAAGACAAGCGGCAACTATGTCAGTTTGAATGGCACCTATCATTTGATTGAAAACATTCTGACCAAAGTCCCAGACATCACTATAATATCCATGAAAGAACAAGATGATTGTGAAGGGACTCCCGCAGTACCTCTGAGAATAAATCTTCCTCCAAATATAAATTGGTTTTCCAATTTGGAGGGAAATGCACTGAAGTTCTATCCATGGCCGACCTCGAGTGAGGATCACGATCAACCGATGGATAACTGAGGAGACAAAATCAGCAAGTTACCTCCACTGCAAAGGAAAGAAGAACTCATATTCTTCCATATTCAACTCAATGAGGAAAGGAAACAGTTCTCTTCAAAGTTTAACTCAAAAAAGAAGCTTCACCAGGTAAAGTATACTTTGGTAATAACAGAAGGATCCGAAAATTCCTATATTAAATCTGATAGATAAATGGGAATCTGGACTTGGATCTTTTCGAACTGATTAAACCAATTTGAAATGCAACTTGACCCCACGCTGGCCTTTCCACCCATTTCGAGCCGATCACCAGTTCAAGACTGCACTGTATCACTAGAGCGTATCTAGCCAACTTGATTCTCTCAATGCCTGCAATCCATTGGGAACAGCCGACTCAAAATGTCTTGATGCTGACTCACACATTTAAAGTACCTAGAAGCCTAGCTTGATGCTGTTGAGCCCCAGGAACAAGCTTACAAGTATGTGAAGTGGTTATGAACCCCTGGGTCTATCTTAGAGGGCCCTGGTGACTAGCAAGGCTGCACACTAACCCTTTTACAAATACATCTTCAGTGACATTGCTGCTGAAACTGTTGCCTGTGCACCCCTCTCTTCAGCCCCAAAGTGCCCCTTTCATTACAAAGTCTGCATTTCTGTGTCTTCGTTTGAGGGATAGGTTTTAGTATTTTTGATTTGTATATTTGTATATTTAGGGGCTAATTCATGTTTAACAAATGGGGATTTGTGGGCAGAATGGCACACAAATCCCTGCTTTTCCGCGCAAATAATTCCATGAATCAGCCCCTTCGTTTGTTGGAAGTGTGCTAGTCTTATAGACCCTTGATTGGACATTCCTATATTTGGTGCCAGAATACTATTGTTGTTTGGTCTGCTTCTTTACTAGCTTGAATCCCTCCTGAAGATTATAGCCTGCCCTCAGCCCATTCTACATTAAAGTGGCGAAGAAGATATATGTGTTGGGCTGTGTCTGTTTCACCTTTTATAGGGATGCCTATTCGTTTAGTAGCAGTGCGGGGTTGAGTAGGAGTTGTAGTCATTACTCAGCCCTGTACTCCTGCAAAAGTATTTTTGTAATACAGAAAGCAGCTTCAAAAGGGGGGTGGATCTTATGACCTCCCTGTTAGGCAATGGGTCATCCTTCACTTCTGCCAAGAGGTCAAAGAAAGTGAGCATTTCCAAGTAGTACGTGGTCTAGATGAGAAAGCGTAGCTGTGTACACCTATCAGTCTCTCCTCCCTTATTCCTGGCTTGGCGCTGCTGCTAGGGGGCTCCATGGCAGGTTGCAGTGTTGAAGTCAGAGGCGAGGTCAGGAGGAAGCTGCCATGTCCCGGTGCACCCGCAAGGCTGCTGGGACTCTTAGTGCTGCTTATTGCATTTGTCTGATGGAAGGCTAGGTGTGCTGATGTCAGTGGAACCCAGGCATCTTTCATTCAAGCTTACACATGTTGCTTGTTGCCAAACCTGGATGCCCTGGCTGGGCCCCACATGTGTTCCCTGCACTGCCAGTTGCTTCCTGAATACAGCTTGACACCCTGCGCCGGCGAGAAGATGTCAATGGGATACGAGAGCACTGCATGGAAAGGTAAGGGTTAATAAAGTGTTTCAGTGGCTGTCTTTGTGTTTAAAATGTTATGTCATGTTTGCATATGCACACAAGAGATTTCGAATGAGTGTGCATGAATGTGACTAAATGGGATTTAAGGAGTATGCATGCGAGTGTGTGTGTGTGTGTGTGTGTGTGTGTGTGTCTTTGCTTATCTGGTTCTGTGGTAGTTGCTGAGTGCTGCTGTGTTCGAATACGACCTGTGCATGTGTGTGACTGTGTTTTTGTTTTGTGAGGTTTGGGGCCTGCACTGGAAGCATGCATATTTTTTTCAGTGTTGTACTGACTATATTGTGGAACTAGGCATCATGAACATTTGCTTATGTGCTTTACAATGCTGTGCTGTCATATATTGGTGCACCATCTTGAAAGTGATTTACAGTGGCAGTCTGGCATATATCGAGGCAAATATACTGGCATATATTTAGGCAATCATGCTGGCATATATTTTGGACCAAGTCATCATGATCATGTTCTTTGCAGTGGCATGTTTGCCATATTTTGTGTGCACCATAATGAAAGTGTTTTACAGTGGCAATAAGAGCACATATTTGCATTAAAACGTGCATTATGGTGCCATGGTGTCATGTATTCTGGACAGAGCCACCATGGTGCTTTGCAATGACAGTGGTAGCAGGGACAAAAGAGGCATATATATGTAGGCACATTCAGAAAGAAAAAAGTGTTTAACGGGCCATGATGGGATGTATTGTGGGCACAGGCATCCTTGCGCTTTACGGCAGTGCTGGCATATATCTAGGCATATGAGGCATGGAAAACTTTAAAAAGGCAAGGCAAGCACATATTGCAGACACATGTATCATGAACATGTGCTTTACAATAGCCATATATTGTGATCACGTTTATGAAAGTGTTTTACAGCAGCAATGCTGGCATGTACTGTGGACACAGGCATTATGGAAATGTTGCACAATGTTCCTGTTTACAGGTGGTGACCTGGTATCAATCTATTGGATTCTGTTCATATGTTATTCCACAGAACCAATAGTACATTTTAGGCTGTTTTTCTCAAAAATAGTGCTCTAAAATGCCCAATTTCAAGTCATTATTTTAAAAATGTTCTTAAATGGAGGACCCCCACAATCCCCCCTGCCTTGGTTCAGGGTCCTTTGCTATTCTCGGTCTCTGGTGCAAATTTGGGGGAGTTATTAACATACATCCAATGAAAAAGCTAACTGCCACTAACCTTCGATTATTCATTATGGAGGTCTTGGGGAATCCTGGAAAAAGGGAAGATCCCCCTAGAGAGACCACTGATTGCGTTTCGGAGGAGCAGATCTATCAAAGATCAGATCATGCGTATGATATCACAAAACAGACTAAAATGCAACCCACTTTAACAGAAACGTGGGGGCTACGACGACCAGAGGGCCATTTTCCATGTGGATCTTGCACATGTTGTGGACAGACAAAAAAGACAACAGAAATAGATCTCGGCTTGAGCACCCCATGGAAGCAAAAGGGTCTAACAAATTGCAATTCGCAATTTGTAGTATACGTGATCTGGTGCCCCTGTAAAGAAATATATATAGGGAAAACAGAAAGAAAGGTCAAGACTCGGATCACGGAGCACAAAAGTTGCATTAAAAATAGAGTACACGCAGCACCATTAGTAGGACACTTTATAGAAAACATACATAAGGTTGAAGAATTAAGGTGGTCCGTGGTCTATCAGGTTAAAACCAGTAACGATACGAATTTGGATCGTAAGAAACTACTGTTGAAAGAGAGAGAATTAATTTTCCTAACTAGCAGTATGGATCTGGGACTAAACGAAAGAATTGAATAAAAATTGCAAAAGTACGTGATCTGTCTTGCCAAGAGGGTAATAGACTGTGCCAAACCTTTTTACAAAGCGGTAAGGTAATCGGGACAAAACGAACATCTATATGAAATGTACAACACATTGCTATCAATAGTTTATATATTATATTGAAAACACATAACCAAATTTAGAAGAGCATAGGTATAACCTACTGATGCTGATGGGGCACACCCGCCGACATGTAGATGCTGCAAGAGTCCGGATTTTTTGATGGCGGAGCGGACGACACGCCCGCGAACGGTAGAGCAGTGGCGATGATAAAGCCAGCCGTCGGTGAAATGCTGTTAGGCAGTGGAGCTGCCAATGCCTCGGACAGTGAAAAAGAGGCAGCGTGTAGAAGAACGCTGTGTAACAGCAAAAAAAGCAAACCGCAGGAATGCAAGCCAAATAAGGGGGGGGCCGTAGGCGATACGCATACCAACACTGGAGGTATAGAAACAAGCACCTCCCCACCACCAAGGAAACCACGTGACATAATGGTCACATGACGGAGGGAGTTCCCGATAAAACCAGGAAATGAAGGCCGGCAAAGGAGTAGGTGAGCGCCGCACCGAAGGAACGTTGACAGTTTGAGGACGCTGCATTGAGGCACAATTAAACTAAAATAATGCGGGTAGAAAATAGATGTGCCATAACTTAGTAAGGGTGATAAAGGCATTCTGAGAAAAGAAGTAGTACTCCCCTATATGTTTTTGAGATTATAAAGGACATCTTTGTCCTGATGTTGTCCCATTTGTGTGTGTCCCTGTATTACAGAGAATCAACTATGGCAGTTGGGTCAGCAACAAGTGTGAGACATGTGCTCACTGACCGATAGGAGGAGATTCTCTTCCCAGCCCAGCCAGACGTAGGGAACAACACCCGGTCTAGGAAGTGCATAAATAGGACAAAAGAAACAGTGGTGAAGATTATTATAGAATGTAACACCACGACCCCAATTGCCTAGATAGTTAAAAGCACACTGTGATCGACCTGACATTTATTCTTTTTTGTGCTTTTTCTAAAACTGCAGTGCTCAGTTATTGTAGTTGGGTTAGCTACAATTGGGACATATGTAGCCTCCAACTTAAAGGAGGAAAGACAACCCACAACCCAGTGATACGTAGAGAACAACATCAGCTCTTGGAATGTTTCCAAAGATGGTAAGGCTAAATTTGTCCATAGGGTGGCTGGTAATAACTAGAAGGCGAGTAAAAGTGAAAAATTGCATTGAATGTATAGGGATGTAACCATTCCTAGATTCTGAGCCCAAGTATTTCGATATTTGTCCTCTTTAGCCCCAAGAAGGTTGAAAAAGCGCAATAACTAGAAGAAGAGGAGAACTCGTGAGAACTAAGATTTTCAAAAGTAGCAAAGCTGAAACCAATTAATGGAATATTGGTTACCTGGGTAAGAACTCTTGTGGGGTGATGAGGAAGAATGACTCTTCTTTGAAACTGAGCTACGGGAAAAATGAGTGTATTAAGTTACCAAGATACAATGAGATCATGCCAGGCCTAGTACTGGAATTGTATGGCCTCAAGGTGTTCACCTCGTAGTAACTAGAAGGAGGCTTGATTAGAGAAAACGAAGTTGAATAACTATTAAAAAGAGAAAGGAATTTTAATGAGACTGAATCATGTGAAACCTGTTCCGTGTACCAAGGGTGGGTACGTCACTGATAGATATAGAGGAGGAGTACTAAAGTTAATAACTCCCTCCTGCTGTGATATTAGACACAGCTAGTTGTATGTAATAAAATATACAATGTGGATGTATCGAACATTAATAGTCGATTGTCCTCTACTTGTTTCCCACAGACATCCATTCGGTGTGCTCACTTGATGAGAGGAACAAAGGAAGGGACTAAGTGTGGATCCCCCATTGGTCCCAAGAAGAAAACAGACTACTGTATATTACAACTGAATGTGGTTCTTTTACCCCTGATGAATTTCCGATTAAATTATTATCAATGCTAAAGGAAAGAAACATGTTGGGAGCATGGTTGAATGCAGTGTGAATGATTTGAATGAGTGGAGTGAGCACTGATAGGTTAAAGTGGTATGGACTAAGGTGGACCGTCTCATTTGGAGAGGGTTTCTAATTATTGATCCATGGTGTGAATTCATTGAATAAGAAAATTATAAATACTGAGAAATGAAGTGATCACAGAATATTGTTATAATATAGTGTTTATGATGTGAAAATGTATTGTCTGTTTTAGATTGATGTATACACAGTTCAGATAGAATAAGAGTGTATACGCCGTTTTTTAAGATTCTATGTTTTAGAGCGAAATTAATAAAAATATATTTTTGATATATAACAAAGAGTATGTGATGATTCTATGTAAAATAAACATATACAAGTGAATAGACATGAATGGCACAAGGGAAACAGGTGACCCTGTGAATATATTGTATTGTACCATAGTGTAGAGGGCTGTTCACACGTGGTCTAGAGAAATATTTCTCTAGTCTTTCGGATGTTGAAAAGGCTTAAATGGAGGACCCCCACAATCCCCTCTGCCTTGGTTCAGGGTCCTTTGCTATTCTCGGTCTCTGGTGCAAATTTGGGGGAGTTATTAACACACATCCAATGAAAAAGCTAACTGCCACTAACCTTCGATTATTCATTATGGAGGTCTCTCATGAGGATACCCGCCAACCCCAATTCCACTGGCAGGCTGATGGGAAACTGACTGATAGCCTGTAGGCAAAGCTAATTGTCTACCTGCTTGTGGGAGGGGGTGGAGGGCGCTTCTGCTGTTCCACTAGGATTAACTGAAGTTGCATCATGGCAAGATACGAGTATGCTGCTCCCTCCATTGGGCTGTGATTTACAAATTGTTGGCGTATTGTACTTTATTTGATGTCCCAGTCCCCTAATTGGTTGTGTGGCCTGTTTCAGGGGCTGATGTGCCTTGTTTAGCTGCGATGGCCTTCCTTTGTGATACTCCACCTCAGCTTGCTCGTGCTTGAACAGGTGCCATTTGTATGGGTCATTTTTAGTGTCAAAACATTTGATACACGACATCATTATGACCTTGATCCTATTTCCCTAAATGAAAGCACGTGCAAAAGACTGCGTGTTTGAAGGTAGTGAAATACGTGTGATTGCAACGCCTGGACACATTTGCCTGCATTTGCCATGCAATAGGTCGCCACATGATGGATGTGTGTGCCAATATCGTGCAGAGGTGCCAACACACGCATGAGGTGCATAGGCTGGGTACTCCACACATTTCTTACGCATCAGGCACCATGAAACCAGATCCTTGCACATGTTGGTACCAGACAGCATGTTTGAGGCCTTTCCGAAAACGAATAGGGAAGGGCCCATGAACAGAGAACCCTAAACAGGCCACTCTTTCTTCAAAACTATGAATTGCTCAATTTCACATCTTTAATGGATGGGTCCTCTTCACACCATCCTTGGGTGGTCACTTTCACTCCCTGAGTTGTATGTTTCACAGTCATGTGCTTTTCTAGCATGTTCACCCCCCCCCCCCTCCGCCCCCTATAAGATGGCAACATTCCCACCCTCTGCAACTTCTATGGATGGGTTGCTTTCTTTTTTTTATTAATTCGTTGTTTTAATCAAGAAAATCTTGATTTTTCAATTTAATTGATTAAAAGGATAAATAAAAATGCACTTACTTTTGTTACAAATCAACATATAACACAATAAAAATTAAAATGTGGAAAGACGTCACACAATATCATAAAATATACATCATACAAATAATTTAAAAAGACATAATTAGAGTAAATCTACTTTTACAACTATGCTCTTGTCCTGAATATTAAAGATCTCTCACAATTACTGGCTTTCTAGCAAGCATAAGCTATGTGAGAAGTTAAGAGTTAAGGATAGCAAATCTGACGGCCTTCTGGACCTAACTATTAAAGTTTGCTTGAGATGGATGACTTTTCTAACAAGCGTAAGCTATACAAGAAGTTAAGGATAGAAAATCTAACAGACCTCCTTTTACAATGATATAACAGCTACGATAGTCTTGCATGGTCACATTTTGATAGCCCTCAAACAAATGTCTAAAGAACATAATCCTCTGGGCTAATAACATTGGGCATTCAGTAACAAGATGTTTCAATGTTTTGGGTATAACTTTACAGAATCAACATTGAAGTTCACTTAATGATATAATTCTGCGTATACATAGAACTTCCTGTGTTGGCCAGATGTTTAACCAAAAGCGCAGATAATCATTTTGCTGTCTTGAATTTGGACACATAATTAGATAGCTTTCTGCCAGGCCATATCGTTTCAAAGCAAATGGATTGCTGAAAACTTTGCGATATCCGAAACATGCTTGCCGTGTTTGGATCCAATCATATTGCCATAATAGTCTTTTGGCTTTGTTTGGGTGTTCGAGTAGCAGGGTTAATGATATACCCGTTTTGCTCATGATCTTCTGCGCTTTCTCTCTCCAAACAGTGGAAAAAGTATCCTTCGATTTTACAAGATGATATGATACTTAAAAGGCCGGTTTTATTGGAGCCTATCATGCATTTACGATAAAGTGCACATAATTTCCATTTATACAATGCATACAATGATAAGAATCCCAATTCATGCCTGAGTATACATATGGTTCGGACAGAGGCAAATTTAATACTCGCTTCCAGTAACATCCTTCTATTGTTGACCAGTAATCATAAGGTTTACCCCCAAAAGCCTCCGTACCATATCAAATTATCGGGGTGAACTTTTGTTTAAATTATACAATAATAGGTATTATGGAAAACCTGCAATATCTTGCTTTGATCAATCGAGCTTGCAATACAACCGTTAATACTTTTCACATGGTGATCATCTGCATTTTGACTTGGCTTTGGTTATATATGTATCTAAATATACATAAGATGAAACTGAGTTCAAAAACATAGCCTGCAATGGCCATCGATGGTTAACAAGCCGCTGCTTATGATTACCAAATTGTATAACTTTTGTTTTCATTAAATTTATTGATATACAATTTTTCTGGGTGTATAAATCAAGAGCACCCAGAAAGGTACCTAGACCATTCGGAGTCTTTGAAAATAAAACCATATCATCAGCATAAAGTATAAATTTGATCTTCACACCATTGATGCTTGGAGAGTCTGCTATAACAGCATCAAAGTGGGATCCCACATCAGAGATAAAATAATTAAACATGGCAGAAGCTAACAAGCAACCCTGTTTCAACCCCCGAGCAATATGAATCAGATCTGACAGTAAACCCTCATTAGATAGTCTAACTTGAATTGTAGTACCGGTGTGCAGAGCAATAAGCCATTTCAAGATAAACCAGGGGCACCCTTTATCCATCCATTTTTTATAAAGTAGCTCACGTGGTACGGCATCAAATGCCATACTAAAGTCTATAAAGGCAGTGTAAAGTACCTGATGTTGTTGTCGAGCTTGCTGGATAACACCATTTAGGGTAATTATATTGATAGCTGTGCTGAGTCCCGGGAGAAAACCTGTTTGAAATGGGTCTCGAAAGCTATTTGAATCCAACCATAGATTGAATTGTCTCAAAATGAATCGAGCAAATATTTTGCCTGGGCAATCCAATAAGGCAATGGGTCAATAGGACTTTGGATCGTCCCTTGCCTTTTTTAAAAATTGGAAGGATTATTGATTGTTTCCAGGATTTAGGAATATCTCCTACCTTAAATATGTGCCTGAAGATTTGATAAAGGATTTCTGCCCACTCGTACGGATGGTTTTTTAACATGCCATTATGCAAACCCTCGGGCCCGACCGCTCACGAGCGGCTCAAATTTGTAACACAATGTATTACCTCAATTTCCAATGGGAATGAGTGAGTCGTGTTTTGCACGATGGAATTCCAATTCAGATCACAAAATGGGGAACAATATAGTTCTCGAAAATACACCTCCCAGACTTCATTAGATATGGCACTGATTTGTACGCGGCGCCTTGTGTCTTAGATGTGGCCTCATTCAGACAAGTCCAAATGTCACTTGTGGACTTAGTTAATATTTGCTTTAACATTTGCTCTCCATCTTTCTGATGTTGGAGAAATGGTGTCCTTTCAACTACCTTCTATAGGGCGCTTTCAGCTGCCTTGTCACTATAACTCGTGTGGGTATCGGATGATATTTCAAATTATGAATAGCCCACCTTAGACTCGTTTTTTTTTGTTGGAGTACTAAAAGCATGGCAATGTCTATATTTGATACTCAAATCTGGCATTATTGGGTGCTAACAAATTTGCATCATTTGAACATAACAATCTGTGGCAGTAGTGAGAGGGGAATTAAAGGTTTAACTAATGTCAGTTCTATATTGATTCAACTTGTATAGATTCCAATGCAATCGGGAGCCATTATTATTCACCTTTATATTTGCTACATGTGAATTTTTTTCTAGTGGTTGCTGCCTTCTTCAGGGCTTACAACACATGACTAACATATTATGGTCACTTAGGCTTCATGGTCTAACTTCCATGGATTGTACCCGTGTCAAAATATTAGTATTTACATAGATATAATCCAAGGTATCCTGCTGCAAATCTCTACCCCATGTGTGCTGTGCTGGCACATCACCTTCCACCGCGCCATTTAACATCACAAAGCCCCTTTCCTTCATGATGTTAGTCCAAAACTCCTTAACTCAAAACCCAGCTGCCAGCCCGACCTCGCTGCCTGCCTCTTTGACATTGATCACTGATGACCACATCCACCTCCTTTTAAACCCCACCAAAACTGAAATCATGGTGTGTAGCAACACCGAACTTCTTCCGCACCCTCTATCCTGGCTTTTATCCATGGGCAATCCCCCGACAACCTCAAACTCAGTAAAAAACCTTGGATGCACTCTCGACTCTGACCTAAACCTCTCGCACCAAGTCAACAACGTCTCTAAGTCCTGCCACTACCACTTCAAAATTCTTAGGCGCATTTTTCCATTCCTCTTCTTTCCCAACAGACTCTCCGCTGTCCAATCAATTGTAATGACAAGACTGGACTATGCTTACTCCCTCTACCTCAGAGTCCAAGCATACCACCTGACTAAACTGCAAAGAGCACAAAATGTGGAAGCCAAACTGCTACTAGCACTTGGGCCAAGAGATCACACCTCTCCAGCTCTGAAAACTCTCCACTGGCTCCCAGTTGGACGAAGGGTGACCTTGAAAACCTTATGCATCTCTCACCGAATAATGCTTAAAACCGTACCTCAATACCTCAAGGCAAGCTAAAAACCCTACCATCCTCCGCACACTCTAACATCAAGCTGTGCCTGCTTCCTAGTGATACCAAACACCAACTCAGTCAGGTTAGGTGGATCATCATTCTCAGCCCTAGCCCCCACTCTGTGGAACTCACTTCCACCCCACATTCGACTCACCGAAGACCTCATGTCTTTCCGCAAATTGCTGAAAATGTGGCTCTTCCCTTAAAAAGAAACCCAAGTTTGTTGAACAAAGATAACAATAAAAGATATAGACCTGATCGAACAAACGGAAAACTAAAACGTCCAGTGTAAATAAAACAGATAAACCGAGTAGAACGAATGAAGTGGATGAAACGGATGAAGTGGATGAAACGGATGGAGTGGATGAAACGAATGGAGTGGATGAAATGGATGGAGTGGATGGAGTGGATGGAGTGGATGGAACGGATGAAGTGGATGGAACGGATGGAGTGGATGGAACAGATGGAGTGGATGGAACGGATGGAGTGGATGGAATGGACGGAACGGATGGAGCGGATGGAGTGGATGGAAGAGATGGAGTGGATAGAACGGATGGAGTGGATGGAATGGATGGAGTGGATAAAATGGATGGAATGGATGAAACACATAGAGGGATGAAACAGATAGCGTGGATGGAACAGATGGAGTGGCTGGAACAGATGGAGTGGATGAACGGATGGAGTGGATGAACGGATGGAGTGCATGGAACAGATGGAGTGGATGGAATGGATGGAGTGGATGGAACGGATTAAGTGGATGGAACGGATGGAGTGGATGGAACAAATGGAGTGGATGGAACGGATGGAGTGGATGGAATGGATGGAGTGGATGGAATCGATGGAATGGATGGAGTGGATGGAGTGGATGGAATGGATGGAGAGGATGGAACTGATGGCGTGGATGGAACGGATGGAGTGGATGCAGTGGATGGAACGGATGCAGTAGATAAAACAGATGGAATGAATGAAACACATAGAGTGGATGGAACAGATGGAGTGGATGGAACAGATGGAGTGGATGCAACAGATGGAGTGGATGAACGGATGGAGTGGATGAACGGATGGAGTGGATGACCGGATGGAGTGGATGGAACGGATGGAACAGGTGGAGTGGATGAACGGATGGAGTGGATGAACAGATAGAGTGGATGGAGTGGATGGAACGGATGAAGTGGTTGGAACAGATGGAACGGATGGAATGGATGAAGTGGATGGAACGGATAGAACGGATGGATGGATGGATGGATGGATGGATGGATGGATGGATGGATGGAATGGATGGAGTGGATGGAACAGATGGAGTGGATGAACGGATGGAGTGGATGAAAGGATGGAGTGGATGGAACGGATGGAGTGGATGGAACGGATGGAATGGACATAACGGCTGGAATGGATGGAACGGATGGAGTGGATGGATTGGATGGAGTAGATGGAAGAGATGGAGTGGATGGAAGAGATAGAGTGGTTGGAAGGAATGGAGTGGATGGAAGGGATGGAGTGGATGGAATGGATGGAGTGGATAAAATGGATGGAATGGATGAAACACATAGAGGGATGAAACAGATAGAGTGGATGGAACAGATGGAGTGGATGGAATAGATGGAGTGGATGGAACAGATGGAGTGGATGGAATGGATGGAGTGGATGGAATGGATTATGTGGATGGAACGGATGGAGCGGATGGAGTGGATGGAAGAGATGGAGTGGATGGAACGGATGGAGTGGATGGAATGGATGGAGTGGATAAAATGGATAGAATGGATGAAACACATAGAGGGATGAAACAGATAGAGTGGATGGAACAGATGGAGTGGATGGAACAGATGGAGTGGATGAACGGATGGAGTGGATGAACGGATGGAGTGGATGGAACAGATGGAGTGGATGGAATGGATGGAGTGGATGGAACGGATTAAGTGGATGGAACGGATGGAGTGGATGGAACAGATGGAGTGGATGGAACGGATGGAGTGGATGGAATGGATGGAGTGGATGGAATGGATGGAACGGATGGAGTGGATGGAGTGGATGGAATGGATGGAGAGGATGGAACTGATGGAGTGGATGGAACGGATGGAGTGGATGCAGTGGATGGAACGGATGCAGTAGATAAAACAGATGGAATGAATGAAACACATAGAGTGGATGGAACAGATGGAGTGGATGGAACAGATGGAGTGGATGCAACAGATGGAGTGGATGAACGGATGGAGTGGATGACCGGATGGAGTGGATGGAACGGATGGAGTGGATGGAACAGATGGAGTGGATGAACGGATGGAGTGGATGAACGGATAGAGTGGATGGAGTGGATGGAACGGATGAAGTGGATGGAATGGATGAAGTGGTTGGAACAGATGGAACAGATGGAACGGATGGAATGGATGAAGTGGATGGAACGGATAGAACGGATGGATGGATGGATGGATGGATGGAAAGGATGGAACAGATGAAATGGATGGAACGGATGGAATGGATGCAGTGGATGGAACAGATGCAGTAGATAAAACGGATGGAATGAATGAAACACATAGAGTGGATGGAACAGATGGAGTGGATGGAACAGATGGAGTGGATGGAACGGATGGAGTGGATGAATGGATAGAGTGGATGACCGGATGGAGCGGGTGGAATGGATGGAGTGGATGGAACAGATGGAGTGGATGAATGGATGGAGTGGATGAACGGATGGAGTGGATGGAACGGATGGAGTGGACGGAACGGCTGGAATGGATGGAACGGACGGAGTGGATGGATTGGACGGAGTAGATGGAAGAGATGGAGTGGATGGAAGAGATAGAGTGGTTGGAAGGAATGGAGTGGATGGAAGGGATGGAAGGGATGGAGGGATGGAGTGGATGGAGTGGATGGAAGGGATGGAGTGGATGGAGTAGATGGAGTAGATGGACTGGATGGAGTGGATGGAGTGGTTGGAGTGGATAGAGTGGATGCGTGGATGAGTGGATGCAGTGGATGGAGTGGATGGAGTGGATGGAACCGATGGAGTGGACGGAGTGAATGGAATGAATAGGAAGGATGGAACTGCTAGAACACATTAAACAGTTGATGAAACAAAGGATGAAATGGGTCTACGGAATGAATGGAGTAAATCACGTGGATGAAGGGTCGAGTGGATGGAATGGATAGAAGGTCTAGTAGATTAAATAGATGTAACAAAAGTCATGGATGAACAGATGAACCGGAATGAACTGTCAGAGTAAATAAAACGGATAGAATAGATGGTATAGATGAGTGCTCGATCTCAACCGCTTTACTGATAACCACCATATCACGCTACCACACTTACTCTCTCCTATACACCACCCCTCAACTAGAACACAGCGATACTATGACACATTCAGTATAGCTGTTCTCATACTAACACCTGCAACATACTCCTCATCATCCTAAATAAATAGAGCTAGCTGAGCACACACCGGTAGCTTAAGCGTCTCCTCAGGCCTAACGCAGCTAGAAATCAGTCTGGGTGTCCACCCTCCAGAATGAACACATACAACTGACCTCCCCAACACCACACCTACCGCTAAGAAGCAGCCATCATGTAACTGCCACACCGGCTGCATATATATCTGGTGCACCCACATATCTTATGACTCTCTCTCTCTCTACTGACTTGAACTACGGTTCCCGAGGGTGTTCAACCTACCAGCGCTTTGAGATCATACCAATGATACATAAGGCGCTATATAAATGCCAAGTAACATAACATAACATAACATACTATTTCATCATGTGCCACCTCTGTATCACCATGAGGCAATAGATGTAACTTCATGTTACCAAGTATGAATGTATATGATATACTCTGATCTGTCACTAAGGTGTCCAAGTGCTAGAGCAAGCACATAAACACAAATCTGCTCAAACATTTGCTTACTCTAATAGATGTTAATAATACAAATGGCTAATTTGCCTCTGGTCAATTTCACGGCTTGAAAGTAAGGTGAAGGAGATGGATATTTTACACTTGTGAATCCGGCATCTTTACTAATTGCTAATAACAACCCACCCGATGGGTGACCCACTGGTTTTTTAATAGCTAGTGTTGTAATTATCATATGGGATGCCCACACCGGCACCCCCATAAGTCAAGTCTCCTGGGGCGCAAAAATATCGAAACTCGCTAGGCCACTAACCTTAGAATTGATGATGTGTTTGTGGGCTTGTGTATTCCAGCAGACAAGTCTGATGGTTTTGTCAAGTGCATCATGTTATGATTTTACAACACATGTATCTATCAATGGTGTGTGAGTCGGATGAATGTCTGTTCTCTTCACTAGCTCACACTGGCCAGATTTGTATATCTTTATTTGAGGTCTCTTGACTTGTTGGTCATCTTTTTGTCTTGTGCCAGAATAAAACCAAGGTCAAATAGCGCCATTCTGGCCTGTTATAAGATGTTAACTATTAGACCAGATCGGACATAAATTTTCACTTCAGATAAATCATCTTGGTTGACAAATTCTATTAACTCAATGTCTGGTGTGGCCAGTTCCATCAATGTTGGAACTTCGGTATAAATGTTCAGTATACTCGTCCTATTCAGAACATATTTCGGAAATGGTGAAGTACGACATTTAAGAATTACACAATGATGATTTAACTGTTTGATTGTTTTTCCGCTATTTGAATGATTTGAATCTGAGAATCCTTGGACATAATCTGTACATAATCAGAAGAAATTCTAGCTACCCCTTTGGCGCCTTGCTGCTCATTTCCTGGGCAAGTCATTTTAGAGGGACCATTTAACAAGGAACTCACATCAGGGAATGGCAAGCATTGAGCTGTGGTGTCAATTTAACTTCGGTTTTGAATTTCTATAAGGTATGAGTCAATTGACATCTTTATAATGTCCCTTAGGTCCTGCGTAGATGGAATGACCTGACTAGGTGTCACTAATGGTGCCAGAGGAGTGGCCCTAGTAATCTCTACAGGGTGCGATGGTAAGGATGGAATAATTGTTTAGTTATTTTGTTGAACAATCTCGTGTGATACCTGATTGGTAGACGAACCAGGCATACAAATCATTTGAGGACCTGTTAAACTTCCAGGCCCATGCATCACAGTCATTCGACATGAAGTTGAGGGAATAGCACTTAGAGGAAGTCTATTAGCAACTATCTGTTCGAGGTCCGGCTTCCGAGTCACTGATGAGTTCAGCGTCATATAGGCATTAATGGAAGCTCTAATCTCCTCCCTAATTTCATCAATATTCAGAGAAACCAAATTTTTTCTGCTCGTAATAGGAGCTACAGGGGCTAGTGGTGCTTCACAATTTGCACTATTGGTGTCAATGGAGCTCACTAAAGATGCCCCTGCCTGGGCTTGGTCTGTGTCTGTTCCTATATCTCTCAGTGAGGCCATTTGAGCTGTTAACGCCACAAGATCATCCAGTGGTTTATATGCCGATGATGACTGTGACTTAAACGAGAAGGCACTAGCCATGTCTCTTGTAGCTATGATTTCCTGTGATTTTTCTAGTCTAGTACAGGCCTTGGTGAATCTTTGGGGTTTGACCTTGAGCTGTTGGTGATGACCTCCTTTGACCGACCTTGAAGATTTCTTTGGTTCATCATTAGAGGACTGAAGACACGCTGCTTTGGCTGGCAAGGCATGACAGGCTGGCGCAAAGAGCTCAAAAACATTGGTTGGTTTAGGCATCACCACTAAATCAGCAATTAATGCGGACTCAACGAGATTGGACTTTTGGTGTATGCCACTCGATAATTGTTGATCCTCGGCGATGGACTGGTTATTCTCATCAAGCACAAGTTGCAACACTGGAGCAATTTGAATATTCTCTGAGTCATGCATAGGACTTATCCATATGCTGGAATGAGTAGTAGCATTATCAGTTTAGGTGATTGCCAGATCGCTAGGTGGTCTACTTGTATGTGTGCACACCTCTGGCATAAGTTGTAAACTACTTTCATCAATTTCCATAGGGCCCACAGTGCCACAACCATTTTTAATAAGTTCTTCCAATAGCTCTGTTTGGTGGGACATTTTTCCGTCTAGGATTTCATATAATCGTGCTACTGGCAGGAGAGCAGTATTCATTGCGCTCAGTGTATTATTAAGGGCTGGGGCTTCTGGAAAAGAGAAACGCTTTGATTGGTTTTTATGAATAAAAAATTCAGAATCCTGTGCTGCCTCATGAATGAAGGGGCTTCTTCCACAAAAGAGTACTTCTGGCGAGTGTAATTTGCTTGTGCTTTTGTTCTGACACAAAAGCTTCGTGATTCGCGGGGATTCAAGTTCCTCCGCTATTTCACTATGTGTATGATCTTCGTGCAGTTGTATTAGATCTCTGGAGTTTGAGCAAATATATAAGATATCAGGCGTTGGAGGACTGGATTTGTTGGATATGTTCATAAAATCCATAATATCCTCATCGACTTCACCCATTATCGTTAGTTGTTCATATGCTCTATGGAGTTTCTGCTGGGCTGGTACCGAGCACCGGACAGATTCCATAACCATACCTGGACTTGTGTGAATGGACGACTGTAGCAGACCAATGGGCTGTAGTTCGCCTGCTATGCATGCTGATTCAAGGGTTGTGTCTGTGACTTCTCTGATTAGAGAAATAACGACTGGATTATTAGGGTCAGCCGACTTTAGATTAACTGTAAGCGATGTAAGCAAAGTAGGCGGCATCACCTCCATAACCTTTGTCGTTAGCATTGGGCCTGTACACTCAATCGTATTCAACACTGCATTGAATTTGTTATTTAAATCTACGGCTGTTCCTGGAACTGAATCCCCTTTTTCATTTACAAGTGGGCCGTTTGAACAATAGGTACATGTATCTGCTGTAAGCGATAACGAATGCTGCAACTTGACACCCGAACGGGTAACTGAGGCAGAGATCGTTTTTATCGGTCGATTGGTATTTTTGGCTCCCACCGCCATCTTTAAGTTGTCTACGGAAAAGGGCCGCAAAGATGGAACACATGGCATGCCTGTTTTCAAAGTACATTTTTTAAGCACCATAGACACACAATAATTGGATATCCTGTTATGCCGCCCAAAGTGGGAGTGCTGCTTCCTCTGTCCGCTCGTCAGCTAGACAGCGAGACAACACCACACTTAAGCACCGCACTTCTGCCACTGTGCACGCGCCAATGCGCGAGCACACAGAATATAAGGAATTCTGGGGAAGGAGGCGGCTCACAAGCCTTGTTCAATAATGTCCAATTAGTGCGTAGATGGTGTATAACAATGTATCCAGGCATGTCGCTCATAGCTTCACAAACACAGCGAGGTCCAGCGAGACAGCACCACACTTAAGCACTGCACTTCTGCCACTGCGCTTTCACAACCTCTATGACTGAATTATCTCTCAACTTCTATGTGTAGGCATCCTTCACACCCTCTTTTGGTGGATCACAATCCCGCTCTTGAAGGGTGGGTCAACTTCATGCCCACCGATACCAGTGCTCTCATGTTTCCAGTGGCCATGCATGAGAAGTCCATCCAGTCTTGCTTTTGCTTGGAATTCTGGGACAAGCTCCGTTGCTAGGCAATACTTCTCTGCACACCAGAGACTAGAGCAGCCCTGCAGTATCTCTTCTGTCTTTACCTCCCATTCCTCTCCTCTTCTGTTTCTACATTGGTTCTTTTCTCCTCTATCCATTTCTTATATCTTTATTTCTAATATGGAAAGACTATATTAAAAATAAATTGTCTTTTGAAGCCGGCCGTCAGCACCACAGCGGGTGCCACCCACCAGGGAAGTGCCCCCTTTTTTGGGGCTGGGGCTCCAGGGTGGATAAACTGACTGCGGTACTGATGGTAATGAGCGATGGCGGAGATTGTCACTTTTCTGCCATCTCTCGAGAATCGTGACTCCAAGTGGACACCCATCCAATTGAAGTGACAGGTGCAGGCATCTCTTTGCAGATCCTCATGGGCCAGATTCTATGGTAGCTACATCTCCCAGTCACCCCTTGAGGATTGCCTTCCATCACTGGGCTTCTTCAGAAGCTGAGGATGGGGCGGACCAGTTGGCAGGAGCCCCCCCCCCAACTCGACCCGCTCATCCTGAGGCATCTCACCCACAGCGCGGTCTGAAACACTGCCTGCATGCTGTCTTGCTACACAAGTAAGCGTTGCCCAGTATTATATTGCAAGCCTGCACAAGTGAGAATAGAACACCTCACATTCTAGCAAGGCTTGAAAACCATTCAAATATGGCCGCCACATATCCTGCGACGACATCGACGACCTCGTAGCAGTGCAAAATCCCTCCCGCCGAACAGCTGATTGGCTGTGTGTTGTTACTTCCCGATACCCACTCGACCGGAGGCGGAAGCCGGCCGCTGCAACAGAAGGGCCCTGTCTGCAGCTGTCCGCAGATGGCCATTTTATCCAGCCTTCCTACCCAGTATGTCCTGCTATCGCCATCATAGCTACATCGCTCTCACTGAGATCACCACTGCAGAGCATCACTAGTTTGTTCTGCTACAAATAAGTCGCAGCCTGATCACCTGCACAGTACAACAGTCCTTCACTCGGTCAGGAGCCCCCCCACCCCGATCCTTCCAGGGCTGCAGGAGCAGAGCCTCACAAGCGACCGCTGAGCAGCATCAGCGCTGCAGGGTCAGCGTGATGCCTTCTCCCCCTCATCTCATCGCCTGCTGCCTTCCGTGACACCACCCTTCACTACGACAGTCTCACCAGCCACAAAACCGAGGTCTGTACCATATTAGCCATACTGCCCCTCTCACAGCCATATAGTGTGCTCCCGAACCTCCTGCAGCTACGATGGCCGCCTTCACACTGGTGCCCAATTTGTTTGTACTGGTTGCCTAGCACCCGACGGAGCAACAACCAACATTACCATTTACACTATTCGCAACTTGCGCATCTATTAACTCTACCCCACCTATCAGCTGACTTTTCCTGATTATATGAAGTAACCACATCTACCAAGTTGGATTGCCCGTTTGCGCGCTCGCCGCGCCACACGCTCTGCCTTTATTAACACAGCGCACCGCGCATACTGTATGGCAACTGTATTGCCTCACTACTGCGGGCTGCTCCATGCCATACTACCTTTCAGTGCCCTATGTATACTTCACTGTAACTGTACTGCCTTGCTATTCTGCGCTGCACCATAGTGTAACTGCATGGCCCCACTGTCTTATGCTGCTCCACACATCCATAGGGCCCCATGCCCATGGCACTGTAATACCACTGGTTCTATTTGCTGTATTGCAATCCCGATTCCTGACCATTGTCAATCTCTCTCACTGCTCTAAGCTCACCATATGACTATTGCATCCAGCCTATTGTGCCTTACCTTTTGACTATTGCATCTAGCCTATTGTGCTTTACCTTTTGACTATTGCATCTAGCCTACTGTGCCTTACCGTTTGACTATTGCATCTTGCCTACTGTACCTTACCTTTGACTATTGCATCTAGCCTATTGTGCCTTACCTTTTGACTATTGCATCTAGCCTATTGTGCCTTACCTTTTGACTATTGCATCTAGCCTACTGTGCCTTACCATTTGACTATTGCATCTAGCCTATTGTGCCTTACATTTTGACTATCGCATCTAGCCTACTGTGCCTTACCTTTTGACTATTGCATCTAGCCTACTGTGCCTTACCTTTGGACTATCGCATCTAGCCTATTGTGCCGCACTTTGCACTGCCCTACCTGAACATTCTGTGCATTCTGCACCGCTCTACTTAGATGTGCTTGAGATTTGTTGCTACTGACCTGCCCATACTTGTTGCTAGCCTACTGCACCTGCACTGCCTTACTTCGTTGTGCTTCCTAATTGACTCGTGCCCATGTATGCTACTCTGATCCCCGCCTGCTAGGCCCACACTCTCAGCAAGCCCCAGTATCGGTTTTGCCCTTGCCCCCTGATCTGGATGTGCCCCACTGCCTAGACTGCCGTAACTTGCAGCCCCAACTGGCGATCCCCACATAGACCCGTGCCGCACTACCCTTCCAACTCTGGTAACCTGTTACCACGACTGTCCATCCTAAGGCCTCTGTTCTCCTTATTACAAGTAATAGAAGTCTCCTTATTACAAGTAGCACTTCTAGTGTGGGTATCTACCTGGACGCTCTACATATCATCTACTAACTTAGTGGCATTCAGTACCTTGCTCACCACATCCATGGCCTCCACCTACAGTCCTGGCGATACCTATCCAAGTATGGTTTCTCAGAACCACAACATCTACCTCAATGCGCCAGCCTTATGGCTTGACCATTTCGCTAAAAAACTTACACCCAACCAACCTTGCCCTACCGCCCTAAGAAACACAAGAATAGGCTCTAGACTTATGGGCAAAAAGGGTCACCTTAAGTACCCGGACCTACATCCTAAAACCTTGACAACCAGCCCGCCCCCACAAACGTCCACCTTACCCACGCCCCACTGCCTTCAGCCCAACCTTCCTTTAACAAGCAACGTCGGCTCTATCAAGGCTGCTCTGATCAACGCAAGGTCTTTAGCTGCCCATGCTCTGGACATTTCTGATCTGATCAAGACTCAGGAACTCGACCTCGTCGCCATTTCTGAGACCTGGCTACACGCTGCATCAGGCCCTGCACTCTCTCTGGCTATGCCCACAGATTACTCCATCATCAGATGTGACCGTACCTCAAGAGGCGGAGGAATTGCTTTTATCTACAGAAACTCACTAGGACTTAGAACCGTTCCTAGCATTAAGGTGGAATCTGCAGAGCTACTCTCTGTTAAACGCCAACTCACAGCCAACCAAACCGTCACCATCCACCTAATTTACAGACCCCCTGGTCCTCCTACTTCCTTTGTGGACGACATTTCTGCATAAGTACTTGACAAAGCGAAATCTAACTCTCAAACCATCATTCTTGGCAACCTTAATGATTCTGCGGCCCTCGACCTTGCCAACACCCTAACAGATTTAGGCTTCTCTCATCACATACAAGACCCAACTCACATTAAAGGATGGACCCTTGACTGGCTGTGTGTCACCAACTGCAATATCAGCATACTCTCGAACGCCCCCTGCATCTGGTCCGATCACCACATTATCACCTTCAGCATTGACGCAACCAACCTACCCTCGCCCCCTACCATCCCAGCCACCTGCACTAGAAATAAAAAGAACATAACCACAGAAAAACTACTACCCCTCATCCTTCCTACCCTTAATAATGCTCTCGACACCTATTCCGACCCTACCATCTTAGCTGACATGTACAACCAGTCAGTGCTTGCAGCCATCAACTCTATTGCCCCGCTTAAACTTAGGAGATCTAAACAGCGTGCTCACCTTAACTCGTGGTTCACTCCCCAACTCAGAGTGCTACGTAAAGAGAAACGCATTGCAGAATCTCGTTGGAAAAGCCACTCTTCTGACACCCATAAGGACAGTCTTCTGCTAGCCACCCTTAACTATAAAGAAGACATACTCAAGGCTAAAAAAGATTCACACAACAACCGCATTGCGTCAGCCCAGTCTAACACCAAGGAACTTTTCAAAATCCTTAAGGAACTTGAGACACCTGCCCCCCCCCCCCCCCGACCCGTGTACCAAAGACAGTATCTGGTGCACGAACATCCAGACAGCACTCCTGGGTAAAATTGCTACTCTCCAAACTAAAATCAGAGACAAGCAAAAATCCCTACAGTCTGACCAACCACTGACTACTCCTTTACTTAATACGCCTCTAGCCAAACCCTCTCATAAACCTTTATCCTTCTCCCTGCTCACTACCTCGGAAGTAGAAAAAATCATAAATAACCTCAAACCGTCCAACTGCCAAGGTGACCCTTCCCCGGCACCTATCAGCAAGGAAGCATCCCATGACTTAGTCCCGTTCATCACAGCATTCATAAATGCCTCATTCAAGTCAGGTATAGTCTCGGATAACCTAAAGGATGCGTGGGTCATCCCACTTCTCAAAAAACCCTCCCTTGACCCTAACATCCCAACAAATTTAGACCAATCACTACAGTCCGTTCTTGCTTAAGATCCTGGACCGCGCAACCTACCTGCAGATTCAAGACTACCTCGAATCTAACAATCTCCTGGGGTTAAGACAATCAGGCTTCTGTCCTAAACACGGCACGCAATCAGCCCAGATTGATCTGAAAACTCAGATGGAGACACTAAAGAACAATGGGAAGTTAGCGCTCCTCCTTCTCCTTGACCTCTCTGCGGCCTTTGATTTGGTCAACCACCAAATACTGTGCCAACATCTTAAAACTGCGGCCCACTTCTCTGATTCTGCCAATGCCTGGATCCACTCATTCCTGAGCAACAAATGTATGAGGGTCTTCTCACCCACAGCATCAGCAGACCCTTCCCCCATTCACTGTGGCGTTCCCCAAGGCTGTTGTGTGTCCCCTACATCGTACAACGTAGTCACGAAGCCCCTCTTCGATGTGCTTGACTATCTGGGTGTCTCCTACACAAACTATGCGGACGACACCCAGATACTCATTCCTATCACGGGCGATTACACCGCAGGCACCAAAGCCGTGAAGGATGTCTACCTGGTCATCCAGGCCTGGATGGCACATCACAAACTTTGCCTTAATGATGATAAGACCGAGCTCTTACTACTTGGATCAAGCTATCGTCTTAACAAATTAGATCAAACCTACAAGTCCTTCACCATTGACGGCAACGATATCAAGGTCTCCAAAGATACTAAGACGTTAGGTGTCTACCTCGACTCCACTCTCGCACTGAACAGACAAACAAATGCAGTAAGATCGGCATCAGCCTATACCTGTAAACTTATCAACACCTGCAGACCCTTTCTAAACTCCATCAACTGCATCACCCTCGCCAGAACACTCATTATGGCCAAAATCGACTACTGCAGCGCTCTCTATCTTGGGACCAGTCAGTCCAACCTCAATAAACTGCAAACTGTACAAAATAATGCCATAAGGGCAGCCTTAAATATCCCGAGACGCTCCCACATCTCCTCTGTCAGAGCTGACTTACGCTGGCTCCCGGTAAAACAAAGAATTGCCTTGAAAACCCTAGCCTTGACCCACAAATGCCTGAATAACATGGCCCCACCCTACCTCTCCTCCCGCCTTACACCCCACACCTCCACTCGACCCACGAGATCAGCCCAAACTCACAGCCTCACCCTGCCCAGATTCAAACTCCAAAAAGCGGGTGGCATGAGTTTCCCAGTCTTAGCTTCCAAACTCTGGAACACTCTGCCTACTCCTATCAGAGCTGAACCGTCGTTCCAAACCTTCAAGAACAACGCCAAAATTTGGCTATTCTCTCAAGATCTATAAGGCTCCCCGCTCAGACCTGCCTGCCACTTGTACTATAAGTTATGGGTTATACACCTTCCTTTGCATTTGTATCTTAATCTGCCAATGTATTTCTTGCTGTACATTTTATTGTATATATTTGTGTGTTTAAATTTACTGTGTATGCACTGTTTACTGTACCTGCTTGCAAGATTATGCGCCCGGTTGCCCCTGGGCCTGGTTTGCGCTTTATACATAAACAAAACTTCAAACTTCAAACTTCTTCAAGTGAGCCATTCGTGGTTCTTGACTTTCCTCGTGGCATTTTTGAGCTGTTCAGCCACTCGCTCCCCCTTTTGCCAGTGATGTTTACTGAAGTGATTGAGACACTTGGCTTCAGGGTTCACTGTTCTTGCTGCCCTAGGTTGGCACTGCGGCTTCTTACTGTCGAAGCATTGTTACACATCTGGGACGTGCCTGGTGGGCCGTCCTGTGGTTGGTGGGAGTACATCCCAGGCAACCCTTAATAGCCAGGTGCACTTCAGATGTCAAGGATGCTGTAAATGCTTCCACATTCCAACAACATGTGAAGTTGTCCCCCGTTTTCAACCCTGATGGTCTATTCAGGGCTGAGGTGTGCAGGATGCTCGTAGTCCCATCTGACCTTGACAGCTGCTGGTGTTGTGCTACCTTTTGATATGCCAATGGTTACCTGTGCCAACTGCCCCTTTTTGCATGTGTGCCATTGCGGTGAGTTTCTTGGTTCTAGAACTTGACAGAGATTCAACTGTGAAAGAAAGAATGCAACATTTCTGCTTCTATGATTCTTGGAATCCCACTGTGCAGTGATTACGTGAACGTCTGGTTGAAGCCTAGCTGCCCACTTATTGCGGCAATTGTGTCATGGTGGTGTTTGATCACCACCCCCCACATTGGTCTGTGGTATGGGCCTAGCACTTCTTTGTATGGGAGTGCTTCATAGACGGAGGCTCTTAAGACCATGAGTAGATGCAGAGTCTGAGGTGGGCAGTCATTTGGATGAAGGGAAGCCCTGCATGGCTTTAATTGGTAGCTCGGTGTGGCAATGTTGGGAATGTTGGGATACACCTGTAATACCCAGTGAGGCTAGTGGGGTTCCCAAGTCTGGTACTGCCTCTTCTTTACTGGGAACAGGCTGAGTCGTGCCCCACCAACCTCATGCCCTAGGTAGACCACTGAGCCCTGACCAGCTAGCTGAATCTTTTGAGTATAGCCACTGTATTAAATTTAGCTGAACTTTTTAGTATAGCCACTGGAAAAAGTTTAGCTGAATTTTTGGAGTATAGCCACTCTATTAAATGTATCTGAATTCATGAGTATAGCCACTGTGTGGAATTCAGATTCATATTTGATGCAAATGTCCACTAAACCTTCTAAAAAATGTCCAATATCCTGCATACTCACCCTCAAAAACAGAACTTAACACACTCACGCCTCTACCACAGCGAAAACCTAAAACCACCACAAACTGCACACACTACGCAACACCCAATAAGAAACTAAACCAATTACACACAACTCACCCCATACACACTCATACACAAAACACCACATAACGTCTTCTACCAACTAAAAAGAAACCAGCACACAGTGATCGTTTTTTCCGAAAGGAATCTACCAACAGCACCTTAAAGCTCTCTAGCGCTTTCCCTCTCGATCCCACGAAGTAAGCCCTCCTTCCTTTTCAGATCCGCCAGAACGCCTGGCGACCATGAAAATGGCAGCAGTGCCTGGTATAAATCACAATAACATAACATAACATGCATGATGGAGGGCTCCCTGATCACTCTCTTGTGTTCACTTGAAGAGTCTCTTTTACACGCACTGGGGAGGGACTTTTACACACCCAAGGGCCCAGTGAATCTGGCAAAGTCAGTGCACGGAATAGACTCCAGGCCTCATGATTACTAAAGAGCCCCCGTCCCCCCCCCACACAGTGATATTCTCACTTCCTCTGCACCCCCCCCCCATGCAATGTCAGGGAGCTTAAGTGAAATCCATGCACACGGACAAGGCCAGTTGACCCACCGCGCCAAGGAACACTTGGGAGCCAGAAAACAAAGCACAGAGCATTACTCTTTTCTTTCCCGCACCCCCACAACTCCTTTTTGTGGTACAGCTAATGTTTCGGGACTTAGGTGAGCTTACTGCAGTTAGAAAACACTAGGTTCGGGCCGTTGATTAGTGTCTCAGTGGTACGATTTAATTGATGGGGAGTTTAATGGTGCGGAATCGGAGAGGTGGTTTAATTAACAATGCAAAAGTCAGCTTCCCAGCTGCCTCCAATAGTGGGCCCCTTTGTTCTGCTCACAGGGCTGGAGCGGCGGGAGGCGGCCTATCAAAGGGAGCCAGCCTCCTGCCGAATTCCTCCGGATTAACTCGTGTATACGTCTCTGCTTCAAGTGGTGTTTCGCCGCGGTGCCCCTGCTGTCTACTGAAACAGCCGAGAAGCGGCAGCCATGTCAGGAGGAGCAGTGTGCGGCGTGAATGGACCCGAGAAGCGGCAGCCATGTCAGGAGGAACGGTGTGCGGCGTGAATGGACCCGAGAAGCGGCAGCCATGTCAGGAGGAGCGGTGTGAATGGACTGGAGGAAACATGGGGGTCGCTTGTATCGCTATGCGCCATGCGAAGGGGACGTGGTCTAAAAATGCAGGGTGCACTGCTCTCAACCTTTGACACGGGTAATTTCATGGGAGGTGACGTCACAGGAAATGACATCACAGATAAAATACCTGTGGGTGCTGCACTTGCTAGGCCTTGTTTTTTGAACGACATTTCTGCTTTGACCTCAAGACAAAAAAGTAATGGATGAAAAGTTTTAAATAATAGCCACTATCCTTACCTTGGGCAATATTCCATACCACACACTGATAGCATGGCCAATAGACTCGTTTGCAGCTGACCGGCCAGACCGGCCACCTTCCGCAATGGGCAGATGGGCTAAGAAATGATGGTATAAAAGGCAGCCCACAACAACGATACTGGTTATGATTCATTTAAGTCTTGTATTCATCCCCTTTGTAGGCTGGCCAAATGGCAAAAGTTGTAGAACACAAAACCCAGTTACATAACATTGCATTACTTGGTGATTTTACTCCACTTTCCCCTCCAGACTTACATGATTATTATTCTCCCCGAAACCCTGCTGTGACCCTTCATCCGGAAGGCATGCTCCCCCACAACCCGTCATACATAAACAGGGACATCAGTTCACCAAAATCTCAGGCGTAACGGAAGTGACATCTCGGACCAGATGACATCACCATGAGCGCCATCACATGATCTCTGTCCCTGAAAACAGCACAGGAAGAGATGCCAAATGACCTTCTGCCTTAGTAACTCACAGGAAGTGACATAGACAAATAAACAAATCCTACAATATGTGTGTGATTAATAAAATAAACAGTACGAAAATAGGCAAATAGCTATTTTGGTTTTCACCCATACATAGACTATGGTGCTGTCCTGATGTGTAATGGGTGCAGGTATGATAGTCTGGAGGCTCACCCACCAGAACTATCATAGACCAGGAACACTGGCATCGCATAACTGCGAGCACATCACATGTCCAGTATAGCCATAATATGCAAAATACTTCCTCACAAGCCAGGTACTGCTATATAATGATAAGTGCGCAACCTCATGTATCATATAGTGCCATCTGGCACCAGGCTAAGCCTCATATATCATGTACAGGCATCATATGGAAGCTACAGCCTGACAGGCCCAAATTCTGTGATGTTCGACAAGTGCAGCCTCAGCCCCCTTGCCGCCCCCCACAAGCACTGTCATCCGACTCTAGGAAAGCCTGAAATGCTGGCTACATGATTCAGTGTGTTTTTGTTTTCTTGTGCGCAATTCACTGAATCACTATTGGTGATCTCAATTTGAGAAATTAGGAATCATTAGGCACTGTGAGGTAAAGTTATTTGCCCAGGATCAAACATGGTGATCAAATGGAGAATATGGGTCTTGTGCCTATTTCGCTGTCTCCCGTTTACCCAGTAGAACACATCTCCGAGCATCCCAGCTTTAATGTCACATCAACATACTAAGATTGTTGCATTAGGAGCAATAAAGCTACCCACCCAGTAATAACTCAGAAGACGCCCGCGCAGGTGCTATTGTGGAAAATGTAGTTTTGCTTTGCGAATGGACACAGCATAAACTTCTTCAGGAATTATTTGCGTAGGAGCAGTGATCATTTTGAAATTTGGAATATGAGTAAACACACTTCGTTTATAGTGCCTAAAACAAGGTGCTTTATTGCAGGCTAACACTCTTTTTTTCACTGAGAAAAGTCACTATTTGACATCTAAGTGTGAGGGCTAGCAGGGCAGGAGTCTGAGATGCAGGGGTATCAAGTAGATTGACAGGGGTAACAGCTGCAAGCCCTAGCTTCCCCCAAATGACGTCCATGTGTAATTCCCATTGAGAAAGCCCTATTTTTGTTTTAAATGGCCTTTTGACAAGACCAGAGAGTTGACCAATGTATAGACACCTAGGCCATTATGCACGTATTGTATTCGTCATCCTTGGGCGTGGTGGAGGAAGGGTGGATGGTGGTTCTGAGGGATAAGTCTAAACTACTACACCACAAGAGTCCCTTGCCAACGCTCTATTATACCTTTCATAAGACTGATGGCGTGTCTTTAAAATTCAATTCTAAAGACACACCAGTCTTACACTGGCTGCCCGGTGGTATTAAGACCTCAATAAAAAATATTAAAAATAGGAAATGAAAACATTAAATTGATTCCTTGGAGGCAGTTGCATTTTATTTGGTAATTGCAAGTAATATACAATGTTTTGAATATATAGGCGCCAATATCCCCTCTCTCTGATATTTCATGGAACACATCGAAATGACACGCCAAGGGGGGTGAGAAGCAGCAGCACGCATGCTTAAGAGCCAATGCAGGGAAATGAATGGTTAAGACTCGAGCTCTCTAGCCTCCAAGGGAGGCGAGCTAAAGGGACTCCCATTGAGCCCGCGATTGCCACTGTAACTCAGACCAGCCTTTCCCGATTTGGTTTCTTTAAATCGGGCCCCGGGGGCAAGATTTAGTCCTGTTTGTGTCGGTAGCAAGAGTCGCACAGCGAAATCTAATTGGCTTTTCCGCCAACGCAAGCCCTTCTCGGATGTATTCCTCTGGAGGCCGATGGTTAAAATATCTTCTGTCTATTCCAAGCACCCCCTGCCCCCCCCCCAACAGATCCTCTCACGCTGATTCAGAGAGAAATTGGGAACTGCAGCAGCAAATGCAAACGTATGCTAATATGAAAGAGACAAACACTATACATATGTATTTACATATATGTCAACCCTTTGAGCACAGAAAATGTGTGTGTGTGCGTGCGTGATGTACTAGGGGGGCAGTCGCCGCCCTATATTTAAAGTGAGTCGGATTTAAATAGGAAATTCAAAAAATGAATTGTTAAGAACTTTTAATTTGAGCAACGGATTTGGATGACATTTTTCAGACAATTGTATATGCCCAGGACCCTCCCCTCACCCCACCATCATCATCCCCCCAACTTGAAAGTTTGGGAAATATTCTTTAAAAAATAAAAAGGTTATTAAGAAAACAAAAAAAAGCACTTCCGGTCTAGTCCCCATTCATTTTTCCATAGATGAAAAAGGCCAATTATTGCTGCACCGCTCAGCCAAAAATCTCTGGATGGCTTTGGACCAGGTTTGAAACAACTTGGGCAGGAAGCGTTGAATCACAATGCTTTTGTGGTTTGGGGTTATTCTGTCTAGTAGATTTTTAAATATTTGACGGAGAATGGGGTGCCCCTTCTCCAATATAAATAGCCATATCTGCCCAATACATTCAGTATCCAGTGTTTAGGAGGGATATAAATGAAAAAGCCACCATCTTCTTTTTTCTCTCGATGGGAGAGGTACCTGCGGTCATACCCTAGGGTATGGGAAAATAAAATGCTGAAAAAAGGCATTTGCAGGTACAAAAGCATACACATGCCGTTAGGCTAGAGGTGGGGGGAGGCAAGAGGATACCAAGTGAAATTTGACAGTTGGACAGGGGGCTAGTGACAAAGTTTGCAACACAAGCTCAAACATTTTTCACATTCACTCGGGTATAACATGGGGTATAACCCTGGCTAACTGACATTTGAACTGAAACTGCATCACAGAAACAAGTGTTGTGGGGGGAATGGGAGAGGGTAGGGGATGTGAGAATATCATCATAGGAATGAACGGAATAGATACATATGAGGGGGCTACTTGGTGAGGGTCTGAGAGGGCAGGGAAGCCTTGTTTTTCCACCGTTTTTCCTATAACGACTGGTATAATGACTACAAATAACCGAGAGTATAACCAAGGGTATCTGTAGTTCACTACAATGTAACCGTCGCTTTAGAAAAAAGGTTATATAAAAAAGTATATATACAGTGTAACTACAGTGATGTTGGGGGTGAAAAAATCAAACAGCTGAAGGCCTGGAAGTGTTGTGAAATATAAAGTGGGCATGTGAGTGGCCTGTCCGTTTAAAAAAAAATAGAGAATGGGCATGACTGAAGGCCATGTCCGCTTTCCATGGTCGAATGGCATTGCTAGTGAGCAGGGAGTGATTTAAAAAATACAGTGGGCAAGGCCGAAGGCCAGTTAGTGTTTTAAAATATATAATGGGCATGGCAGGAAGGCCATGGCCAGTGGCACCAAAACATATACAGTGGGCATAGCCAAAGGCAGTGGCCATTGGCCATGGCCAAAGACCATGGACAGTGGCACTGAAAGAAGATATACAGTGGCAACAGCCAAAGGCTGTGGTCACTGGCCTTTGCCAAAGGCCATTGAGTGTGGCTGTGAATATTATACAGTGGGCAGGACTAGTGGCCTTTGGTGGCGAAAAATATACAATGAGCATGGAAAAAACTATGGTGTAACAAAGCCCTTGAAATTCAAGGAAAACACTCGGGAGGATAGCTCAGCAGCAATGTGCTCGCCTTGGAAGCAAGACGACACAGAGCAACACAGGTTCGATACCCGGGTCAGCGCTTAGAAACCTCTGGGTACTAAGCACATTATAAATGACCTATCATATCATATCAAGTTGAATTGCAGTTAATATGAGTAAACTGAACGCAACAACACCCTTGAAATTCAGCATATTAGGAACCTCAGGACCAGCTTTACTCGGCACGTTCCCATTGCAAAGCCCAATAGCACATGTATATTATAAAAGAAGAAATTTGCAATGCCTTATAAAGTGGCATTATGGGTGAGATCAATGGGAACGGCCCGAGTGAAGGCGGTCCTGAGTTTCCCTGTTTTGTTGAATTAAGTTTGCTCACCTTAACTGTTTTTCCTTGACTATATATATGCTTCCCAGGATCAACCCATGACTTCCCAAGATCAAACCATGACTTCATGGTCCTCAGGAATAGCACCCTGCTTGCGTACATGGCGTATTATTGAGGACACTGGACCTGGCTGTTGGGTGGGTAAAAGCATCAACACACACCTTTTTGCATGTGCACCAGGGCACGGGGGAGGTTCACTGGCACCAGTGCATGGCCCACATCCACCATGCCAATGCAAGGACCCAATTGGCACACATCAGTGGGTGGCCACGACTGGCATCGACCACATGTGTCAATGGATGGACACCCCCATCACAATCTGGGCATGGACAGACAGGCACATGCAATGCACTCCAGGTACCAGAATGCATCACTTCCATGTCACAATACCCTGCATATCCCGACTCAGCCCCACTCACCACCACCAAGTTGCTAACCCATCCTTGGGACTCAGACCCTACAAATGGCCTGACCAGCATTGCATGTGACAGGATGCATCAAGGTGAATGAGACACGCAAGTGCACAGACCCAGATGCATGTATCACTCACTCACATCCCAATTGTATGCACTGCCAAGTCACCTCAATCTAATGGCCCTCCCTGTGTCTCATTCCATGCAGGTGATTTTGGTTATCCCCTACTACCATGGCTGATGCCCCTGTGAGAGATCCCCAGACTCACCAGGAAATAGCCTTCAATTGCGCTCACATCAGAACACAGATGACAACTGAGCAGACCTTTGGACTGTTGAAGGCAAGTTTTTGGTACCTTTGCTGCTCCGGTGGGGCACTGATGTATGGGCCAGTGAAGGTGGGGAAGATAGTCCTGGCCTGTATCATGTTGCACAGTATGTGCATCATGGCATAACATACCCCTGCCCCCGGACATGGATATGCCTCCACCGGACTTTGATAACGATGGTGACGGGGATGCACCTGTTGACATGCAACAACACCATCACAGGGATGTCAGAGACGGGCATGCATATTACCAGGAGCTCATTCAGAACTACCTTTGAGCACACAGCCCATGAAACACACTGCATGTGGTGCAACACAATAATAAAGCACACCACTTCACAAATTGAATGTCCAGACATGAATTACTATGCAGAACCATGTGTATTTAGGAATTAACAAACATCAACAAACGTGTTGCTCACCACCCCCTCCCCAACTAATCCTCCCCAAAATCCCCTCCCCAACTAAGCCTGCCCACCACGCCCTCCACAATTAACACCCCCCAACCAACCCTCCCAAACACACCATCCCCAAAACACCCCCTAGTTTGTAGTAGGGTAACAGAAAGTCTGCAACTGGCTCACTTCCGTGGACGCTTTACACCAGACCTGCACTTTTGTGGTGACCCTAACAGGCACAGGGATCTGTGCCTTGGTCTGCCCTGTTGGGAGCTGGCAGGCATGGCGATTGAGGAGGGAGTTTGGAACCAGCCGTGTCCCTGTGCTCTAGATCCGCCTGCCGGGGAAAGGGTGAGGGACTCAGCTAGAGTCGAGATTGCCTCATTCCCCTCATGGACCCTCTGTGCAAGCAGTTCCGTTGTGCACAAGGAGCGGCCTAGGGCATGGGCACAGTGCCGGCCTGCAAACTTTCCCACGTCATCCTGGTCTCCTCGAGCTGCTGGCGCCCGCTTCCAGCCATCTCCTTGTGCCGTGCCTCAATTTGTGAATCCCTGTCACTGATACTGGGAATCAGTGGTGGAGATGGGCTGTGGAATCTGGGAACCCTCAGTGGTGTCCCCGCCCTCCTGCACGGCATCATCATCTGTTGAGATGGCAACATATTTGGGAGGGTAGTGGGGGGGAAATGGCCCTCTTGGTGGCCCACTCTGCTGTGTGTCGGGGCCAGCCAGCTGTGCCTCTGTGGCTGGTGCTAGTATAGGTGCAGGGGCAGCTGGATGTGCCTTGTGGCTGGTGTTGGTGTGGCCTTGGGTAGTGATGGCATGGGGTGTGGCTCTCCTCATCTGGGTGGGTGGCTGTGATGTGCTTGGGCCACATTGCTCAATGTCAGATGAGGTGCCTGTGCGGATGAGATGGGCATGCCGTTATTCACCTGTGTGTCAACCAATGTCTTTGCTACATGCAGTTCATGCATTGTGTGTCATGATGCCTGTGCATGGAGTCATGATGTTCGGACTGCTTTGATGTATCAGTTTATTGAGCATTTGTTAGGCGCCTACACGGGGGCGTGGCCTGATGTCCAAGGAGTGAGGACGCAGGTTCCCTGAGCTCCGGCTAAGCCACAGCAGTCTGATCCTTTTCTGGGTGCTTCTGGCCCATATATACCATCCACACTGCGATCTGCCAGCGACCGAGGCGAGGAGCTGTGCTTTCCTCCTTACCCCGACAAAAATCAGAGCCCGAGAAGCCTCTGCCGTGATCCGGCCCAGCTCCCCCTCCTCCCTGTGCGAGGCGCACAAGATGGCGGCCGTTTCGTGCTGACGGACCCGAGGCACATATCAGCGCCATGAGCCAGCGACACCGGAGCCGGGCTGGCCCCGCGTGTCTCCTGTGGATGTTCCCTTCTTAGGGGTACAGGGCGTACCCGCGGGCTGGCTTCTGGAGCCCACAAGAACGCCATTTGGAACCGGGGGGTGCCCCTCCCCCCACGGCCTGAGCGTCCTGGATAACGGCCGAGGGCCGACGCTGCCGCGAGGCGAGGAGTCAGTGTGCGGCTGGCACACACCGAGGTAACTGGACCGGCAGCACTTGGGGATCATCTCAGCGGGAGCACCTCCCCCACGACACACGCCCCCGTTTACACACTGAGGAACGGAGCTGATCCATACCCGGGAGACAGTGCGTGATCAACGCACTTGGTGATTGTCTCCCCTGATCTACGAGCTGGGTGTCCGGTGTGCCTGTTGGGGGGAGACGCCGTTCCGCGCCAAGGGGGCGGTGCGGGAACGGATTGTGGCGGAACCCATTAAGACCATTCACGGCACTCCCTGACAGTCACTCCAGCATCGGGAGCCGCTCCCCGAAACAGAGCTTCCTCCATCGGCGGTGCTGGTGGTCGTCAGCCATCTGCCCATCGCCACAACACCAGAACATTGGAGACCATCCACGACAATCCTAGACAGTTACTTCAGCATCGGGGAGCCGAGCAGCCGCTCCCCGAACAGAGCTTCCTCCATTGGCGGGGCCGGGGTCGCCAGCCAACTGCCCATCGCCACAGTACCAGAACATCGGAGTCCATCCACGGCACTCCCAGACAGTCAATTCAGAATTGGGGAGCCGAGCAGCCGTTCCCAGAGCCTCCTAAATTGGAGGGGCCGGGGTAGCCAGCCATATGCCCATTGCCACGACCTCAAGACACTACCCTCATGTAATGGGCACATCCAGGTTCTCCCAACCACGTCTCCCCTACACACAATAATGCTAACGTGGTGGGATCCTTCCTTGGGGCACGCATAGGTCCCATTATCAGCGCTCCCTGTCTGCCAAGAAAACCCACCGCCATCAAGGAGTACGGCCACCCCATAGGGGTCAAATCAATCAATTGGACACCGCGGATCCTCGCTACGGAGCCCCCCCCAGTGCTCCGACCATATGATACACTGCCTGGACAGTGTTATTTCAAGAGCCCCCAAGGAAGCCCCCCAGCATCATAGACCACTGCAGAAGAGGCATGGTCGCAGACCTAAACGCCATTTATGCCACTGACACAAGGCGCCACCATGCCTTAGGGTCCAGACCATCATGTGAGTGGCAGACCTGCACTGTCGTACACTGGGTTGTGACAAGCTGTAAGAGTTCACACACTCTACTTCTCTGAGGGAGAGTTATAGACACGCATTACCCAATGGGACCAGATGGCCGCTGCAAGAAACAAAGCCAAGAATGCCACTTTGGACCATTTCATAACAGCCAAGCCTCACCCTACTGCCCAACCTACCCCAAAAGGCTCAGCAACACACGATGGCCTTGAAGATGAGGTCAGGCATAACCAGCTGCTAGAGGCGATCGCAGCCCTGAGAACATTCATTGACACGAAAATAGGTGAGGTTAAGGCCGATATCCAGCTCATACGGCATGATGCCCGTAACCTAACGGAGCGTGTCACCATTATTGAATCCTCCCAGAAGGACATTTCGGATGATACGACGGCCCTAAAGACGGAGGTTGTAGACGTCAAACGCAAAGTGAGCTTCCTCGAGGCGAGGTCTGAGGAGGCAGAGGGTCGGGCCTGACGAAATAATATTAGGATTCTAGGTATACCGGTGGGGACAGAGACCATGGACCCGACAACCTATGTGGAATCCTTAATACAGCAGGAAATAGGGGCAGCGAACCTCTCACAGGGTCTCGCCATAGAGAGGGCTCACAGATCTCTTCAGAAGGTTCTCAATTTTCCTGACCGCGTGGTGATTCTGAAATTCTCGAGAGAGAGAGAGAGAGAGAGAGAGAGAGAGAGAGAGAGAGAGAGAGAGAGAGAGAGAGAGAGAGAGAGAGAGAGAGAGAGAGAGAGAGAGAGAGAGAGAGAGAGAGAGAGAGAGAGAGAGGAGAAATAGAGCGGGGCAATTCAAAAATCACCATATACCCTGGTTATACTCAATCGGTGCAGAGAGCAAGGAATTCCTTCGTCCCGATCAAGGCTAGGCTGAGGAGACTAAACCTAAAATACATGCTGCTCTACCCTTCACGATTGAAGGTAATCTACAAAGGGCGTGCGATATTCTTAGAGTCACCAGAAGCAGCTACCAAGTGGATGGAACATAACAACCTGGCTGAGGTCCCCATGGAACCCACACCTGAGAAACATAAAGAAAACAGCTAAGGATGATCGCTTGGTGTCCCAGCTAGAGCACCCATGGTCCTTGTAGTATACCTTAAATCAGAATGAAGCTACACTACCACTGAAGCAAAACTACGACATGAGAATGCTAAATGACTGCAGGGCTCACCTGCACATGGACACAAACCATGGACCCGCTGATGACCAGTGCAGGCCAGTTGCCTGCACGCAACCACTCACACCAGAGACCCGGATTGGGTCAGACAGCGCGAGAGCGCCCTAGCACTGCACCCCGGTGACAGAAGCTGGGTGTGTTAGTTACAGTTACTTTTTCCAAGTCGTTATTGTTTCGACTGTCCTATCTCAGATGAACAATGGCCGGACTGGTTTGGACATTGGACCGGAGGCAGGGGCTGCCCATCCTATACAAGCGGAACAATATGTGACATATGATTCGACGCATATAACCCAGACGGGAGGGGGGGTGCTCCCCATTATAAGGAACCCACTCATGCAATGGCAGCAAGATTCAAGTTAATCACATGGAATGTTAGAGGGATGGGAACCTATATACGGAGAAACCGAATATACTCGTACCTGAAGAGAAAAAGGGTATCACTGGCCCTCCTTCAAGAAACACACCTTACCACGGAAGCCACAGACAAGATGGTAAGCTACTGGGGGGGCCAGGGCAACGGCACATCCTACTCAAGGTATGCAAGAGGAGTCTATACGTGGGTGAGTCCGGAAACACCTTTCCACCAAATGAGGGTAGAATTGGACAAAGAAGGCAGGTACGTGATAGTGTGGGGCATGCTTGAGAACTCCCCTTTGTGCAGAGTAAACCCATACTTCCCTCAACACAGCATACCCTCTCACATCAAGGAGTTATGTGCCAGATTGTTGCATTATAGAGAATATACTTTTATATGGGGAGGAGACTTCAATTCCGTCATGAAGGTCGAATTAGATAGATCCGTAACGCCACGTATACCTAACAACGTTTCCTCAGGGTCCCTCTCTAGGATGGTTGCAGACCTACATTTAACTGACATTTGGAGAGACCTTCACCCCTTCGACAGATCATATTCATTCTACTCGGCTCCCCATAACCTCCACACCAGGACAGATTACTTTTTCATCGCCAACGAGCTTACCCCGCAAGTAGAATCGGCAGATTATATGGGCAGATCAATCTCGGATCACTCCCCTTTACTGTTACAGCTCTGCTTCAAGGGCCCTCGCCCACCTATCCCGATGTGGCGCATGCCAGTAGACACCCTAACCGACCCCGCATTTAAGGAAACCCTAGGTGAAAAGCTAGAAGAATATTTAAGGATCAATAAGGGATCAGTCGGGAAATGGAGCAAACTCTGGGAGGCGATGAAAGTAGTATCAAGGGGAGAGATAATTGCTGAAGCAGGCGGGATCAGGAGGCAGCTGAGAAGGGAGCTAGAGACAGCAGAGGAGAAAATCAGACACCTTGAAAGCGACGGCCCATCGGCCACTGAGAAGGAACCAGAACTGAAAACAATCAGAGAAGACTGCAGGGTTGCATGGGAAAGACTCTCAAAGTTTGACTTCTCTGTACGCACCCTGAAGGCCCACAACGAAGCAGATAAGCCGGGTAGAATACTTGCATGGCTATGCAGGAAGGAACACCCGAGACCAGCCCTCAAGGAGATCAAAGATAGGAATGATATAACCCATAGGACACAACAGGAGATTAATGATGTTTTCACGGATTTCTATACTGAGCTATATGCCCACGAGAATCAGATTCCTATGGCAGATATAAGAGACATGTTGGCCGAAGTAGGACTACCCAGGTTGAATCAGGAACAACGGGATACGCTGGGAGAGGCCATCACGGTTGAGGACATCTCATATGCGATTAGATCCCTTTCCACATGCAAGTTCCCCGGGACTGATGGTCTTATCCCAGAATTTTACAAGGCCTATGAGGAGATTTTGTCCCCTGTATTGCACGCAGTATACATGGAGGCATATGAGTCTGGAACTCTTCCTAACACCATGAGAGAGACCCTCATAGTCCCAATGCTCAAGCCAGGTAAACCAGCCGAAAAGTGTGACTCATATCGTCCACTGGCGCTCCTAAACTACGACGGCAAAATATTAACAACCATATTGGCTAAGAGGCTCTCGAGGGTGATTGGATCTCTGGTGCACGAAGAACAAAATGGTTTTGTTCCGGGGCGAAACACTACTGCCAACCTCAGGAGGCTCCAACATATAATAGCACAAACAACCGAATGCAAGGAAGACCTAGCAGTACTCTCACTTGATGCCATAAAAGCCTTTGACTCAATTTACTGGCAATGGCTGATTGAGACTCTGAGGGAGTTTGGGCTAGGAGAACATTTCATCCATTGGATCAAGGTGCTCTTCAGCAACCCGGTAGCAAGAGTAAAAATGGGAGCCATGGTGTCGGAAGCCTGGTCTATTCAGAGGGGTACCAGACAAGGATGCCAGCTGTCACCAATGCTATATATCCTGGGTTTGGAACCAGTGGCAATCTACTTCAGGAAGCAGTTTTTTGATGCTGGCATTAACACTGGTGGGTGGGACAATATTATTTCTTTATACGCAGATGATGTCCTCCTATATCTGCGAGACCCCCTGAAGAATGCCCCAAAAGTACTGGATGTCCTGGATAATTTCGCGAAATACTCGGGGATAAAATTTAGCAGACAGAAGTCATGTTCGTTCCCACTTGCAAGTCTAAGGGGAAAGCCTGTGGAAGAGCTTCCTGAGATCGGGATCCGTTGGCAGGTGGACGCCTTCCGCTATCTAGGCCTTACTATCACACACACACCAGTATCCACCCATGAGTCCAACACGGAGGCTGCAATGAGTGGAGTACGTAGATCCATAAAATTCTGGTCGAAGCTCCCGCTCTCCATGATGGGTAGAGCTGCAATATCCAAAATGATAATACTCCCCAGGTTCCTCTACTGCTTCACCAACGTGGCATACTACATTCCCCCACCCTTCTTCAGGAAGCTGGAATCCCTGATTAGGGACTTTCTCTGGGGACGAGCCAGACACAGACTCACACTAAATGTCCTTACACTTACCTGCACCGAGGGTGGCATCCAACTTCCCGATTTCCAGAGATACTACTTGGCGGCTCAATCGACACATCTAGCAAAATGGCTTTCAGACGAACCTACAGCTGAGTTGAATCTTCTCTCCCAATTAACCTCACCGTTGCACCCCAAAGAGATAATATGGAACACACGAGTTGGGCCATCCAACCCACCCATGATACTAGATGTGGGGAGACAAGTATGGAACAGGGTTAGATCCATAGTCGGACTACAACACTCATATGCACCCGATATCCCCATGCTGGCGGACGTTTGCAAAACCCCCAGTGATCTATCAACTCTGAGGTGCTGGAAGAGTTATGGCCTCTACACATGGGGAGACATGTTCTGCGAGGGACTCTTCAGGGACTTTGAATCACTGCAAGAAAGGGACGGACTTCCACAAGGCCAATTCCTAGGGTACCAAAAAGTGAAGCATGTAGCCAAGGAGAATTGGGACAAATGGCCTGAAGAGCCAGAGACACACCCCCTTTTGCGGGAAATATACGACCTCGGCGACGGCTGGAAGCCAACATCACGGTTATACACCCAAATAAACAACAGGCCCAACCCAAGGAGTGCACGGCTGAAAGAGAAATGGGAGACCGACTTGGGGACTGAAATCACAGAGGGTGAATGGTCGAGAGCCCTGGCATACCCAAAGGAGGTGTCTAGGAATGCCAGGTTCAGACTGATTCAACTGAACGTACTATATAGAACTTATATGACCCCACACAGGATATCCACGTTTAATAACACAGCCGACCCAAAATGTCCTTGGTGCACCTCCGACCTGGCGAACATGATCCACATGTTCTGGGCTTGTCCCAAATCTCAGAAACTCTGGCAGGCCGCTGAACAAACCTGCAGGAATGCTGGGCTGGAGACATATGAATGGACACCCAAGGAGTGCCTATTGGGCACTTACCCGAGGCTGAGTAAAATCAGGCACCTGGCAAAACCTATGGACATGGCTTGTGTGTTAACTAAGAGGACGATTGTCATGGCCTGGAAATCGCCAGCAGGCCCCAGATATGAGCCCTGGATTAAGGAGATGGAGAGGTGGACCATGGCCGAAACTAGAGCTTGGGAGGAGGGGAACAGCCGGGGAGGCGACGACGCGAGCAACAGACTAGAGGCTTGGAGGGCCCTCCTGAGAGACATGATTTTTTGGACGAACTATACACCTCCTTGAATCTAACCCCCTTGGACGCCAAAGGGGAACAGAGCGCAGAGATCAGTCCATTATTCCCATATGCGTCACTATGTCACTGCCCTGAGTGGGTCAATGCAGAGAACTGGCTTCGGACCTGGGCCCCTAACCTAGAAACATGGAACACGAGGTGCTAGTAAATGGTGGGACAGTCAATGTTGTTATTTTGTTTGTTTATTCGTTATTGTTTTACTGCAGTCTAATTGGCACACAATATATGCATTAGATGATGCAATCTAAAGCAGTTGCTCAACAGTTTTTCTGTACACTTATAAATGCCAATAAAAACATTTAAAAATAAATAAATTGTTAGGTGCCTACACAACAGAATTGCGTTTCAAGACACCACAAAGCTGAATGGGGAGGGAACAAGGGAATTAATTACAATGGCAAAACAGCAAATAAACATTTGTGGTCCAACTAGGCCTTGTGGCATTCAGCCGTGAAAGTGCAGTGAAGAGAAGTGCAAGATAATGGCATAGGTGAGTGGGGGAATGGATATGTGCAGATGGGTGCCCAGGAAGGAAGTGCCAAGGAGTGCCAAGGAGGAGGCCTCAGGTTAAGTGCTAGGGCAGACAAATCCCAAGGGTGGGGTGCACAGTCGCCAAGCAGGGCCAGCAGGGGCACTGCAGTGGGGTGAGGGGCGTTGCTGGTAACAACTGGGTAGAAGGCCTGGTAACCTGAGAGATGCATGAGGACCAGGACACCAGTCTCAGAAGTAGTGGGGTGGTAAGCAAGGAAGGGAAAGAGGTAGAGAACAGAAGAGCTTTGAGAAGTTTCCAGAGCCTAAGGAGGTCCAGATCAAGTCCGAGAGGGCCAGGGAGGCTGTTCCAAAGGGAGGCACCAGCCAAAGAGAGAGGCCTGCCCCCCCCCAATGTCTGCTTTGAGAAGGGTTTGACAATGAAAGAGTTGGAATTAGAGGAGCGGAGGGCTCTGGCAGGGGAGTATTTAGGGAGGGAAAGTTGGAGACAGCGTGGCCTGAGCCCCAGAAAGCCTTGTGGATGATGCAGAGGGTCTTGAATTTCATGCTCACAGCCACAGGGACCCTCTGTCCATGATGCATGCAGGCATGTGAGTGTGTTACGGGGCACATTGTTCGTGGTGCATGTATGCCACCTTCGTCTGGTGTGTGCCTTGTGTATGTGTTGCTTCTCATGTTGTCACTTTGTGAACATTACCAGTACTTATTTGTGCATATGTATGTTTGGATGTTTGGGGGGGGGCAATGCTTGTGTACCCCTGGACAATGCACATGGTTTATTGGCCACTGGATGGGTTGGATGTGGCTTGGTGGCATGCAGTTGTACATGTCTCCATGTAGCGGGCACTGCATTTGCCTGTCCACTGTGTATTGTTATTATGGTGTGGCACATTGTACTCACTGCCCTCTCCATGTACCCCTGCACCTTTGTCCGCCGCTGCAACTTCCTCGATCCCTTCAAAGTGCAGCACACTGTTGAATTTGTCCTCCCATGGTATGAGCATTATTGGCAAGGCCAGTTCACTAGAACCTCATAGTCAACACTCTGTATCATGATATGCATATAGGTCACCAGGACCAAGCATCTAGTCACTGCATCTGCTACGCTGATTCGTCATTAGAATCCACAATGATACTGCACATCATATTATGCATCTAGGTCATTAGGACCCTACACTCAACCTTTGTTTCTTGTTGTGCCTCTAGCTCATTAGGACCTCATAATCCTCAGCCCATTTCCTCTTGCTGTGCCGCCAAGTCTCAGAACACCACCCCTCTCACACTAGTGGGATCACTAAGGGCTCCCCACCCCTGTACTTTTAACGGCACCTTTCAGGATACCTTCTCTCTGCCCTCCACAGAGTCACCCTCACTGTGGCCTCAATTCTCCCACTATTCCATTCAATTACACCTAGCCAATTCCTCCCTCCACTCCAATCTAGCAAAAACAACACTCCCTTAGATGTCACTTTCCCCAGGGATTTCCCCATCAACTCACTCAGCCCTGCAGAATGGATCCAGCGCTTTGCCACACCACCTACTCCACTAATACCATGCCCCGTGAACACCAGAAGCAAGCAAGAGATTCGATCTTGCTTCCTTAACCATAAGGTGACCGAAAGGACGCCCTTTCAACTCCCACCATCTAAACCCAAAAAGCGCTTGCTGACCTACTATCCCTACCAGGGATCCTTCACCCACTGCTGGGACCAGCACGGGAGGACCACTATCTGCAGCAACGCCTCCTACCATCAAAGGAGCACTGATCAATGCACGGTCCTTAGCTGCCCATGCACTCAATATCGCAGACCTCATTTCTGCAAACCACCTGGACTTTTTCACCATCACAGAAACCTGGCTTCACCAGGAGGCGAGCCCCACACTTTCCCATGCACTCCCAGAGGGCTACACTATTATCAGAATGGACAGACACTCAGACAGAGGAAGGGGAGTTGCCTTGATAGCAAAAACCCATCTGGGTCTCAGAGGCATCTCCCATACCAGCCTTCCCACTGCCAAAATCTTATCAGTTAAAATCCCGCTAACAGCTAGCCAAACTATCCTTATGCACATCATCTACCGCCCACCAGGTCCCATCTCCTATATCAAGGAAGATATCACAGACCTCCTATCCTCCAATGTTAAATTAGGCTCTCAAATCATCCTACTTGGAGACCTTAATTTAGGACTCCAGGACCCCAATGATACCAACACCCTAGCTTTGGAAATCTCCATCTCCCAGCTTGGTTTTAAGCACAGAATCACAGAGCCCACACATATCAAGGGTCGAACTCTGGATTGGTTGTCAGACCTTAACTGCTCCACTAAAATACTTCACAATGAACCCATCTCCTGGTCAGACCGCCACTACATATCCTTTGCCATCCAGGGGACAGCACCCCCGAACCTTATTATTGCCCCTCCCCAACTTTCTATAGAAATTCCGGAAAATAACACTGCCTAACCTACGGCCTTTAATCAATAACATCCTGGACGCAACCATTTATAAGAACCTAGATTTGAATAATTTTTTTATAACAATACCTTAGAGTCAGCCCTGATCATCATTGCACCACTCAAACTAAAAAAGGCCAAACCAACTGCCCACCTAAACAAATGGTTCACTCCAGAACAAAAAATCCTGGGGACCGCTAAAAGAGTGGCTGAAACTATATGGCGAAAATTGCCTACTACTCACAACAAGGCATTGCTCACCACAGCGGCTGCCTCCTACAAATCTGCCATCCTCACCACCAAAAAAGATACCTACAATACTGGAATCATTGACGCTAAATCAAGGACTAAGGAGCTCTTCAGCATCCCAAGGGAATTGGAATCCCCAGCACAGACAACAGAGGACTGTATAAAGGATGCAGCCTGGTGTGCCAAAATCCAACAAGCCTTAGCTGACAAAATAGCTTCACGTAAAAACCAAAATATAAGCTAAAAAGGACAGCCTCACAAGTGGCTCTTCTACAAAGCACTCACCTGAGCAACAAGCCCCTCAGTGCGGGTGCCATTTGCATTCTCCCTAGTCACTCCTAAAGAAGTGGAAGACATCATTAGAGGCTTAAAACCCCCAAAATGTCAAGGAGATATCTGCCTGGCTCCTATCATCAAGGAAGGTGCCAAAGAATTGTCCCCCTTCATCGCCACAGAGATACATTCTTAATTCAATGCCAGCCTAGTCCCTAACAACCTCAAGGAGGCTTGGGTCATGCCACTGCAGAAACACTTGGAGGATAATAACCTACTTGGCCTCGGACAATCTGGCTTTCGGCCCAGACATGGCACAGAGACAGCCCTCCTAGACCTGAAAATACAGATGAAGGAGGCTAAAGACAAAGGTAACCTGGCCATCCTACTGTTGTTAGACCTCTAGGCTGCATTTGATTTGATTGATCACCAGATCCTCGCTGAACATCTGGCTATAGGAGCTGCCTTCTCCACCAACGCATCCAACTGGATCAAATCCTTCTTATCCAATTGAACTACCAGAGTTTTCTCACCATCAGCCTTAGCAGACCCGATCCCTATCCACGGCGTGGTGCCTCAGAGCTCTTGCATCTCACCAAAGCTTTACAACATATTCACAAAGCTCCTCTTCGATCATCTGGATAACATGGGTGTCATCTACACGAACAACGCAGATGACACTCAGGTTCTTATCACGCTCACAGGCCCTTACGATGAGGACTCCAAGATAATTAACACAATCTGCTTAGAAATCCAGGTTTGGATGGCTGCCCACAGCCTCTGCTTCAAAGACGAAAAGACGGAGCTCTTGATTGTCGGCACTCAGGCAGGCCTAAACAAGCTTGATCTGAGGTACATATCCTTTAGTATTGATGGGAATCCGATCATAGTTGCCAAGGAAACAAAAACCTTAGGTGTTTATCTTGATTCGGCTTTGTCCCTAAAGAAACAAGTTAGCTCTGTTGCGTCATCTACAGCCTACACCAACAAGCTGATCAATGCCTGTAAATTATACTTCTCCCCAACAGTTGTACTACGCTAGCAGAGACTTAGCGCTATCAAAGATTGATTATTGCAACACGCTTTTCCTAGTATCCTCTAAACAGAATCTTAACAAGCTACAGGTCCTACAAAACAATGCCCTGAGATCAGCATTAAACATTCCTAGATCTAGCCACATCTCGAGTCGCAGACGGGAGACCAACTGGCCCTCGGTGCGCGATTGTATAATTTTTCGCACTCTGGAAATCACCCACAAATGCCTGTCAAACTCGGCCCCTAAGTACTTGTCAGACAAATTCTCCAAACACCAACCAGCACTACCCACCAGATCTTTCCACTCACACTGTCTCACAGTACCAAGGTTCAACCTAAAAACTGCAGGAGGAACTAGCTTCCCAGTTCATGCCGCTAAATGTTGGAATTCCTTGCCTCCTACCATCAGAATGGAACCCTCCTTCTGTGCTTTCAGAACAAGAGTAAAAATGTGGCTCACTGATAAGCATATCCTATGAAGTCACAGTCCACAACAACCACAGATTTTTTCAACTGACTGTTACTTGTGCTTTCATTGTACTGACTCCTATGCACTTATATGTATTTATTGCCCACAAGACCTATCTGTAACCATTGGCTGACCTGATTGTTGCTATCCTATGTATGTATGCCTGTAACATTCTTAAGTTTTCCAGCGCCCAGTTACCTTAGAGTTAGGTGCGCAATACAAATAATAAACAAATACAAATACAAAGGCTGTACCAACGCCAGTGGCCAGGCATTTTTTCCAGTGGGCCGACAGCAGGTTGCAGACACTCAGGAGGAGGACATTCCACTGCTTATTGCAGAGTTTATCTGTGCGTAATACTGGACCCATGGCCGACACCTTCTGCGCCACCTTCTCCCAGATGGCATTTTTCCAGAGTTGGGAATTGCTCCGGTAGTCGGTGGAAAACAGTTCCGCAGCATGTTGCACTATGTTGTCAGTGAGCATGCTGAGTTCTTGCTAAGAGAAGCGTGGCTTCCGCTGCCGCACTTCAGGGACTCGGGATGTCATGCATGCTGTGAGGATGCCGGTATCAACGTGTCCAGATGGCAACAGGAAGTGGGTGATTTTATGTGGATTGTGTTTCTCAAAATGGCCACCGGTGAGCTTCCCATTCCTGCAGTGAGGTTGTTTCCTGTCCCAGTGTTTCCATTGCCAGTGTTTCTGTGTGATGCACACCAGTAACAGTGCCATCTGTATTTTTGATGGCAGTGCCACTGGTTTTGGGCAGGGTTTCCATCATGCCGGTTGTACGGTTACCAGCATACCGGATTGCATGCTTACACAAGGTTGTGATGTGCCAGTGGTTCCATGGTTGCAGTTGCTGGAAACGGTGCCACCGGCTCCACAGAATCACTGCCACACAACTGGCAAACTCGTAATGAGGGCCATAGCAAGTACCTGCAGCATGCCAAGTGAGCGATACCTCCAGCATGCCAATTGAGCAATACCTGCGGCATGCCAAGAGAGCAATTTATATGGTTCAATCACAGACTTTGAGTTAGCACATCTAAAAACACTACCCACAGCTTTCAATGTCAGTGGTGCAAATACAGGTCCAACGAGGACAAGCTCATCTAAGACATCAATACAGTACCCACCCTCGTGAACTGGGATATTGGACGATACACAAAGCGCTATTTGAACCGATGTGAGACCCATTATCTGGCCGAGAGACCTATGCTTTATTTATTTAATTTGCTCCCATCGTTGATATGCTTGAAGAGAAAGTAACTGCTCCTCTCCACTCATTCCACGGTGTGGCGATAGGCTGAAACTGTGCTGCCCATGTGCAAGATTTTCCCTGTGCGAAGTGCATGGCGGTGTAAAATAGGCAGATTTGTATCCTAGGCAAGGTAGTCTGCAGCTAGTGTTGTGGCATGGATAGCCAATGGGAAAAGTCTAGCTGTGGAAGCAATTTTAATGGCCTTGTTTCAAACCCTATGCTATTCACTATCGTTTTTATTTATTGTGCTTAATCCACAAACACTATCGAAAGCAAAAGACATGCACTCCACTTCCTGATAATATCACCTAGGAGAAGCACAAAAGAGCATCAACCCATCCTTATGCTCACAATGTTCTCTGCTATAGGTACGCTTCTGCATGTATCACTCATGTGACGGATTGGGAAAGTGGAACTGACATGAGCCTCCAATTAAGCACATGTGAGAGCAGTGTCTGACAACCACCCCTGCCAATGCCTATTTAGAAATGGCCTTGTATTTAGTTTTTCAGAGAACTACAGCATTACAATAAACAGACAATAAACAGACTTCATTATTAAAATGTGAAAATAATTTCACGGCTTGGCTGGCTAAGGGGAAAATTGAGCGAGGACTAATGATTTCGTGCTGTGTTATTACAATGTTTCTAACACCCTAACCGTCCAACATTATTTCTGTTTCGCATTTTGTAACTTCTATTTGCTTTTTTAAAGTCAAAGCTTCATACACAAACAGTTGAATTGGCAAGAGACATTCTCTACACTTCTTGATAATCTGATAATCGTTTAACGAGGCTATATGTCCCAAGGCAACGGTACAACTCTGTTGGTTATGGCCCGCTGCCCAAGTTAAGGGCCAGAGCGAAGCGAGGGTTCCATAACATGAGCGGTAAAGACATTAGCGACAGGGTCGGACCTCTGACACAGGGCATATCGCCATTAGCACCTGTGTAGTTGTCTACAAAGGTGCTAAAAAGAAACGTGCCTTTGCTGCACGGCCTGGCACAGCACCAGGGATCCCAAGTCCATTTTGAAAACGGGCTCAGTAAAACGCTGCATGGGCCCGGGCCACGCAGTAAGGTCAGTTTATTTTTTAAAATAAACAACATTTACACATTCTTAGCACCCATATAGGAAACTACACAGGTGCTAAAAGATGAGGAGGGGCAGGGAAGGGAAGGAGGAGCAAGGAAGGAAAGAGGGCGCTGGCTAACAGGACATAGGATGCTAGCCATACAATACAGGCGTGTACCATACAATACAGCACGCATTTTGAGCATCCTGATTCAGCATCAGGGTGCACATAGTCAATAAAGTACACTGGTGGCCTGATAAAGACAGGAAAAGCATAGAGCCGTCATTTGACCGTAACCAGGATCGACCATCTAGCAGTTATGGCAGGATTCTTTTCCTTTTCTTCTCGTTATGTTTTACAGCAGAGCGCCCTTGTCTGCATCCTATTCTACTCAAGCGCTGCATTTCCACTTTTGGGGATTAGAATGGCCTACCCATCCTCGGTCCATACTTAATATTGGCCATTAAGGTACATAATCTACATATTTTGTCTACATTCAGACAACTATGACAATAATGAATATATTCCTTGTTTTCTCACGTTACTTTTCTGAGCACTATTTTGTCTTTCTATAACATTTCAGTGCCCCATTTCTAATGCTAAGCTTGAAAGGAGCTGTAGCAGTTTCTCTACAATGGGCTCCCTACACCCCCATTTCACTTACTAAGCCAGAAGGCAGCTACACCTGTTGCTACCACTGTTAAGGTCAGTGCACGAATGGAATTGTGTTTACTAGACACCATTTTTTAATCCCCTCTTTTAAGTCTGTGTACATACTGTTGTGTCACACTTGTAGTTAGATACACTCATTAGAACATTCCTATATATTGCTCCCTTTTACTCACAGTCCCCTGTGCTTCTTGCAGGGGACTCTGTGCTTTGGCTCCAGAAGAAGGCTCTTTAACAACATCTGCCAAAACGTCTGTGAACCCTAGCACAATTTTTGCTGCCTCCTTGTTCTACCCCATTCGGGGTCTCTGATTTAACTTCTAGACGTCGACTCATTACAAGGTCACCCTTTAGCCTGGCTCTAATAGAGCTCTCCAAGGTCTAGTCTCCTAGATGCATTATATTGACTATGTTCTTACTAAGGAAGACACAAGACTACAAAAAATCTTTATATGGAGTATCCGTTTCCAAATACGAGGAGTAGAATCGTGCGCACCTCTTAGACTCTGATACTTGGGACTTTTCTCTGTATAAATTTACAATGTTTAATATTGAATCATAAATTTGCATGAAGTAATGCTTTTGTTTTTGGGAATTCTTCCTTGCATGTGTAAATAACTTACACTGTTGGGACTACATTGTTATCTGTACCTTTCTCAAATCATGAGATAACTTACATTGTGTTCTGTGAACCCCATTTGTGTCTTTGTTTACATTGTTCACAGCTTTTTAAACTCATGCCACTAAGCCTACTAAAAGGAACAACCAATCCCTGCTCTACAAATGCGCCCTACTCAATGCCCGATTACTTAATGCCCACGCGCTAGAGGTAAATGATCTCATCACCAACCAAGACTTGGACATAATTGCCATCACTGAAACGTGGCTCCACAAGGCCTCTGGCCCAGCCATCACTATTGCACCCCCCAAAGGGTACTCTATCCTCAGACAGGACAGGATAGCTAAAACAGGAGGAGGAGTTGCCCTATTATTCAAAGAAAGCATATCGATCAGACTTGTACCCCACCAGGGAGAAGGAAAGGTAGACATCCTATCCGCCAAAATAGCCCTATCACCAAAAAGTACCATAAATTTACATGCAGTCTACTGCCCACCAAGAACTCCATCAGACTTCATGGGACAAGTTACCCACCTTCTAGGAAGTAACCTCAAAAAATCTACTAAAACGCTACTCTTAGGTGACATCAACCTAGGCTTCAATGACGCCAACGACAAAACTGCCACGTCCTTCACAAAGGACCTTAATGACCTTGGCTTCGCACAGAAAGTCACCTCACACACAAAAGGTTGCATCCTTGATTGGATTATAGACCACAATTGTGACACAAATCTGGTCTCCAATACAGCCCTCCCATGGATAGACCACCACTGTCTGCAATTCGCTATCCCCATATCCCCATGCACCAAGCCCACTACACCAGCCCCGGCGACAGCAGCCAGAAGTGCTAAAAAACTCACTGCAGAAAACATCAGTGTCTATCTCAATCTCCCATGCCTAGCACAACCATTCTCACCTGACCCCGTCACACTAGCGGAATTATTCAGAGACACATTGACTAGCGCCATTAACACAGTCGCCCCACTATAAAACAAAAAAGAAAAAAAATCATTCCATTCCAATTCATGGTTCACAGAAGAGCTACTAAATCTTTGCAACTCCAAGCGACAGGCGCTAAAAACCTGGCAGGCCAACCCCTGTGACACCACTAAAGACATCTTTCGAATCATCGCAAAAAAATACAAAGATTCCATATTCAAAGCTAAATCAGAATCATACAACAACAGAATATCCTCATCCAACTCACAATCTAAGGAACTCTTTACCATCTTTAAAGAACTAACAATAACCCCCACCTGCACAGACGAAATCGTTAAAGATGAAGCCTGGTGCTCCAGCATACAAGCTGCCATGCTAAAAGAAATAGACCTCCTCCAAAACAAAATCTCTGCCCACTACAAAGCCTTACCTAAACATAAGCACCAGAAGCAACCCCACCACAACCGTATAGGTAACAACCCTCCTAAATTCTCCTTCTGTGAAATATCAGAAGTAGAGGTCCTAGACATCCTAAAACATCTCAAACCATCACTATGTAATGGCGATGTATGCCCCCCCAAAATCATTAAAGAATGCGCAGAGCAACTCGCTCCTCTATATACTGCATTCATAAACGCCTCATTCAAAACAGGTATAGTTCCCAAGTGCCTAGAAAGAGGCCTGGGTACGTCCACTCCTAAAAAAACCTACTTTAGACCCCTCTCAACCTAATAACTACAGACCAATTACAACCATCCCATTTCTTCTTAAATTATTAGACAAGGCCGCCCATAGGCAAATCCAACTGTACCTTGAAACCAACTCTATCCTTGGAAAGAGACAATCAGGGTTCCGCAAAGGACACGGAACGGAAACCGCCTTACTAGATTTGAAAAATCAAATCACATCCATCCTCGACAAGGGTAAGCCTGCCTTACTCCTGCTCCTAGATCTATCAGCAGCGTTTGATCTCATGGACCGTAACACCCTCACCAACCACCTCACGAATGCAGCGCACTTCTCCAAGCACGTTGCAACATGGATCACCTCCTTCCTAGAAGGCAGAGCCATGAAGGTGTTCTCCAATATAGCAAATGCTGAACCCACGGTCATACACTGTGGTGTTCCCCAGGGATCTTGTATGGCACCAATGCTTTACAATCTATTTACAAAGCCCCTCTTTGATAAACTGGATGCACTTGGGATCACATACACAAACTATGCTGATGATACCCAAGTGCTCCTTCTACTCACTGGGAACTATCTCCATGACGCTTCGACCCTTCAACAAACTTACTCCACAATCCAAGCCTGGATGGCCACCAATGGCTTATTCCTCAACGGAGATAAAACTGAAATCCTCATACTCGGTCAAAAACCCACGCTAGCCAAATTGGGCCCGATTTATCAAAGCTTCTGCATAGACAACTGCGTCATCCCAGTCCTATCCTCAGTTAAAACGCTCGGAGTCCACATTGATGCTACACTTTCTATGGATAAACAATTTAGCGCCCTTGTATCGGCCTCCGCTCTGAATATCAAACTGGTCAATGCCATAAAGCCATTTCTAACAAAAGATAACTGCCTCTCCATTGCAAGAGCTACCATAGGAGCCAAATTGGACTACTGCAACTCCCTCCTAGCGGGCACATCAAAACAAAATCTAGCCAGACTCCAAACCACTCAAAACAACTCTCTCAGAGCAGCTCTCAGCATTCCTAAAAGGGAACACATGTCTCAAGCAAGAAAAAACGCTCAAAGGCTACCAGTTAAAGACCGAATCACCTTTAAGATTCTATCCACCGCACACAAATGCATCAACCTAACCGCACCCTCCTACTTATCGGACACACTAGTCAGAACACATTCCACTAGACCCACTCGTCTAGAATACACCAACCAACTCACAGTACCACGAATTACCAGGGCCAAGGCAGGAGGAATCGGATTCCCCTACCTGGCACCCAAGCTGTGGAACACCTTACCCACAGCTCTCGGAGCTGAAACTTCTCTCCATGCCTTTCGCAAAAAGCTAAAAACAACACTCTTCAATTAGCTACTAGTACCCTGTAGTTACCTTACACAGCTGCCCGCGCACCTACTGCCCCAGCCCCAAAATGCTACCTCATGTTGTATGTATTTACACCACTACTGTAACTAAGATATGAACAACTACTGTAACCAGTGCCTTAATGCCCACGGGCTGCTGCGTGCTCCATGTTTGTTTGTGTTCACACGACCAATGTAACTAAGACTTGTATATCTACTGTAACCAGCGCCACAATGCCCTCGGGCTGCTGTGCGCTCAACAAATGTGATTAAATAAATAAATAAATAAATGCTTATGTTTAAAAAAACTTTAAAAAGAGTGTGTAAGCAATAAGAAAAAAACGGACTTCCAATAACTATATTGAGTGTCTAGTTGTATTTTTACACAGCAGTGCATTATATGACAGTAAATAGAATGCTGCCAGTTTGCCGTATATGTAAGTAAACTTGCATATGAATAAGTTGCAATGGAATAGAATTTTGACAGGCAGGACCCCTCCCTTTTCCTTGTTTACAGGAAAAGCATAGAAGAACATCAACTCATCCCCATATGTCACAATATACTCTCTTATTTTCTGTTGCTGACATGGACTTGGAACTGCCATGGCCCAGTTGGGATTTTCTGGCTTTGTGTTTTTTACTGGGTATGGCTACGGTTGGTGTACCCTGTTTACCGTCGCTGGTTAAAATAGGCAGCCTTGAATGGGCGTGGTAATGCCTTCCCTTATTCCCACCCCATCGCAACTGCATCCATAACCACAGTTGCAGGATGGGAGCTGCTGCTAAATGCACACAGGGGTTAATTGTCAATTGAGCAACCTCAATGTCTTTTGGGGGAAGGAAGCAACAATGCTAGCAATGTTTAGCAAAGCTAGCAATGTTTATGTCGGTTTTCATAGGACACCTCAGGGTAAGGCACCAGAGGGGCAAAGTCTATGGCGACTGGTACACAATAACCCACTAGCTAAGGTCCCATTAAGAGGCCATTACCAAAGTCGGTTGCGGGGGAGTGGCTTAGAGTGAGGTGTGAATCCACTCCACTGCCATAGGTGGAGAGGAGAAGGAGTTCAAGTGGGGGATTTAGGGAAGGGCAATGTCTTTGGTGCCTGGCAAGCAATCACCCACTAACTAAGGTCCCATTAAACATTAAGGTGCCATTACCAAAGTGAAGAGAGGAGTTGATAGAATTCATGTTTGGTGTTGATGAGAGGGAGAGCAAGAGACAACAATTGTGTGCCGTCCCCTGAGCCATGCAGTAATTCAGCATATCTAGGAATGGCGCTGATGTGTTGCTGGCGGGGGGAAATGGGGAGTATACAGTCCAATGTACCATAACATGGAGCGATAAAAAGTAATGTTCACTTTGTAGCTGATGTATGGGGTGGGTTAAAGCTTATTCACGCTTCTTTAGGATTCCCCATCACAGCACTGGTGACGTAGCAGCAAGATTGTTCACCTCTGGTGGCAAGGAGCTGGGTTTGGTTGCCACCTGTGCCAGCACCCTTTGGAAAAAACCTTTTTCAGTTGCCCTAAAGCAATTATAATACAAAAACAATAATATTGACTACCACAGAACCTTGTCACAGGGCAGATGGTGACTGCTATAAGTGGCACTTCTGAGAAAGACTTCTTTAGTCCTCTCAGACTTAGTTAATAATGGAAAAAGGAATTATTCATCAATGAGCCCGGCACTTCTCGCTGATACACCCGTGGCATGTTCATTTATAATTACCTCTGGAATGCGGTAGGAGCCGAGATAAGGTGGGCCAGATCCGATGTGCTGAATTTCCTTGAGCAGGCAGATGTTCTGCTCCAGGAAAACGTGGTCCCGGGATGAGGTACTATTGCTTGGATATGTGGCCTACTGTATTACCACCCTGAAAAATGTGCGGCCTGATGCTTCAGTGGTATGGTCATACTGCTTAAGTCAGACAAAGAAAACTGAATGAAACACTCAGTTAATCAGTCGCTCACAGATTGAACCCCGGAAGGGGTTACTATAAGTCTTGCAAAAAGTACAGAGAATTTTTATAAAAGTTCCAATGTTCTCTGTACTTTTTGCAAGACTTATAGTAACCCGGTCTGGGGTACAATCTGTGAGCGACTGATTAACTGAGTGATTCATTCAGTTTTATTTGTGTGGCAGTTATTTGAGTCCACGTGTCTCTGGAATTTCAACAGTCAGCTCCTTCAAATTTTAAACATCAAAACAGTTAATTTTGATTACCATTATTCATTTAAGTGGTGTCCACCTTTCTCCTTTCCATACTGCTTAAGTCCTCATATTGTTGTGACTCTGTCCCCATGGAACCTTTGCACCCTTTTCTTCAAGTGGTCAGGATAAAGAGAGCTCCGGCGATGGACATTTTGCTAGTGACCTTTAATAACAGCCCTCACTAAGTATATAAGAATGGTTGTTTTCTTGGTCTGGCCGGGGCGATGGATGTACTTTTAAGTATGGCAGCTAGTCTGGACGCTGCCATAATACTGGGTGAGGATTGTAATGTGAAATTGGGGATGGGTTGGGTTTACTGCTTTTTGACAATACTGAAGATTGCATGAGGGGATCTCTGAATCATCTTTGATGGACCCCCATAATTGTATTGAGGGGCTTAGTTTATTGCAATATTTTCATGATTGGGGAATTCGATCAGTTAATGGGCGCTTTCCCAATGATATATTGGGAAAAGTGACCTTCTCTTCAGCCCAGGGTAGTTCCGTTATTGATTACTTCTGTTTCCCACTGAAACTTTAGAGCAAGGTAGTGAATTTCCATGCAGCCAAGGACATAATCAGTGATCATTATCCTAGTGTTCTCGAATTAGAGCTACCACATAAGGGCACGCCAAATTTTAATTTGGCTGTGGACAAGACCTCTTTGCATAGCAGTAAAAGAAGCCTTAAATGGCCCTTAATTGATCGTGGGGAAATATTGAAAGAAATCATGTTAGTGAACTGGCATGAGATCAATATTTTGGTAGATGGAAGAGACTCGAATGATAACCTTCTTAAGTTTTTAACTAAAACGTACAATGTTTTGAAGCAATGCATGATTAAAGGGCAGGATAATAGAGTGAGGAATCAGGGATGCTGGTTTAACTCTGCATACACTAAGACTAAGTCTAGGCTATTAGCCACCCTTAAGAATCCAGCCCAATCCAAAAGTGAAATAATTCCGGCCAGGGCACCTTACAAAAAAGAAAAAAAACCTGCTCAGAGGAAAACTGAGAAGGAGACGCTGCCTGGCATGACCTGGTGTCTGCATCTGGTGATAACAACTTAGAATTGTTCTGGGAAATTGAATCATGGTCCGTTCTATAAATATAAATCGCAAGGCCTGGACACTTTAGCCTCTAATCAGGCATGGGAAGAGCACATTTCGCGGCTCTACAGTGAGGATTCCTGCAGGGACCTCTCTGAGTTGGCCTTTACAGCAGAGTTTTCCACATAATATTTAATCAGGGACATGGATGCTGTGTATTCCTTATCAGTGGCGGAAATATCCTTAGCTATTAAAAGCCAGAACACAACAGCGCTGGGCTTAGACCCACATTAACACCAAACCTTCTTGGGTGATTCACTGTAACACAAAGCTTTCAATTGATCTCCCTCCGCCGGGTTCGGACAAACTTTCTCTACTTTTCCAAGCTCTCTTTACTTCAGAAATCAAAAACTTCTGACTGTGTGCAGGAGTTTGCTCAACCCATCGCAGGACCACTTTGATTCACAATTACTCGCTCTCTTCTTGATATGCTCTCTTTCTCACTTAAACTTTGCCAATTCTCAGCTGGATATCTTACAGAGACTTTCGACTAAGCACCCACAGTACCAGGCCACTCTGTGAAGGGTCTGTATCTTGCTTCAAAAGTAAAATCACATTATTCCAAGATAGCCGCCAGGCAGGGAAGACGTGCGTGAGCAGAGCTCCATCTCCCGGCTCAGGGGCCGCTACAATAAAGCCAGTCAATTTAAGCTGTTGCGGTCCCTGAAAGAGGTCAGAACTACTGGTGGTAACAGCAATATGACAGAGGTGTTGTGAAAAGAGATGGGAGAGCATTTTCTGCACAGCCGTCCGCATAGCAGCACCGCTTCGGCACCAACGTGGGAGCACGCCCAAACCACAGACACCCGGCAGGGGACCTCTCCTCCTCGCCACAGTCGCCGTACTCTAGGGCACATGAGGAAGACCAGCAAGTGAAGCAACAGTGAGCCCGGAAGAAGCGGGGGGCCTGACTAAAGCGCACCAAAACGATCGGACACCCACCAAAGGAAATCGGGCGCCCAGCACCCAGAGGCAGGGCCCCCACTGAGGAGAGGAGGAGCCCAAGAAGAGGAGAAGCACCTGCAGAAAGAAAGGATAGACCGGGGCGAGAGCCAGCAACACCGTCGGAAGAGCCGATCCAAAAACACGCCCGGAAGGGGGAGTGAAAAGGAACACAGACCCAGACACGGTACGGGGGTAAGAACATCCAGCCCCTGCTGGAAGGAAGCACAGGTGAACTGTGGCCTAAGATGGAAGAAGAGAAGGCCCGCGGGGGAACGAACTGGCCCCCTCCCACTTCCCTTCCAGCAACAGTCTTAAAACCAAGCGTGCGGTCGCAAGCATACAGGACCAAGGGGAGAAAAGAGCAGCCCTGTGATGCGCCAACCCACAACCCCAACTGGTGATCATAAGAGGAGAGGAGGCACGCAGAGAGCCCCCCCCGGGGGGACACATTTATGCTGAAAAGTTTATATAAGTACACGGCATTAGAGAGAGCCCCCCCTTGGGCAACATAGTGGAACATAACTATCCAAGCACATCAGCAGTGGCGAAGAGGGGCAAGAAAAGATACATACTACCACCAAAGACCCCCTCCGGTGCCCCCCTTGCAAGCAGGCACAAGGGAAAGGGGGAAACCACACGAACAAACACAAGGGAGAGCAGAGAGGGTCAAAACGCCAGCCATAACAATAGGCGACAAATAAGCAGCGGGGGGAAACACACGGATTCCCCCCCTCAAGAGAACCTGCAGCACAGCATACAGATCAGAGAGGCAAAAAAATAAAAAAAGCAAATATAAAAAGCGGTGTAACTCGGAGGAGCAGGGCACAAACAACCACCACGACATACCACACCAAACCAAGTGAGAAGGGACATCAGACACGCCACACAGGCAACGATCTCGGCCGGGACAGCACACATGTCCAAATCCAGGGGGTGGCAGTCACAGGCAACAACCAAAAAAGGGAAGCAGGACCAAAATCTAGCACAACTTTGCGGGGCGGACACGCAAGGGATCACAAAAACTAATACCCAAAAGGACACGGAAGAGCAGACACGAGCGGTAAAGGAAAGAGCCGATATGACCACTAAAGAAGATATGAGGGACTGGTTCAAGGAATTCCAAGAACAATTCATGGTCTCTATGCACTCACAATTCGAGACGATGAAGGGTGAGTTGAAACAAGCAGTGTAACAACTGAAATCGGATGTAGGAAAACTGGAAGAGAGGACCGACATTTTAGAGAGATCAATCCAGAACATGGATGAGGAGACGCAACTATACCCAGTAACCCAAAAACGTCTGGCCAGAATATGTCACAACTTGGATATACAATGTGAGGACCTAGAAAACAGGTCCCATAGATCAAATATACGTATCAAAAACATGGTTGAGTCGGTCGAAGAAAAAGACCTCAAAACCGCTGTGCAACAAGTATTCAGAGATATAGTAGAGGAGGAAGATGAAACAGAGACCCTCATAGACAGAGTCCATAGAGTGGGCCTGCGACGCTTGGGAGAGCCTGGAACGTGCCCTAGAGACATACTAGTCGCAATGACTTTGTACACACAGAAGGAGCAGATACTACGGAAAGTGAGGACGATGGAGCAGATAAGAATGAATGGGGTACGCATACACCTCTTCCAGGACCTAGCACAAACAACACTCCAGAAGCGCAGGGAAATGTCACCAGTCACAAAAGAACTCATAGCAAGACAAATTCAGTATAAATGGATGTTCCCATTCGGCCTTCTATTTACATGGGAGGGCAAACAACAGAGGGCCACCACATGTGACGAAGGCATGTGAATCATGAATATACAAGAAGAAGTGGGTGAAGAACCCGAAATAGAGAAGCCACACCAGGACAGAGAGCCCTGAGAGGATGGCAAACTATAACATCCAAAGATAAGCGCACATCCAAGAACCAGGAAACCAAGTAGACAAAACCAGCTGAAAACCAACAGAACCCGATGCAAAAACCTATAAAGACGAAGCGACCGTCGGCAAATGCATAGTCACGGTCAGAGCCGGGAAGCACCGAAGGAGACCAAGAGACCTTTAAGTGGGGTTTAGGACTCCTCACAACCAAGTTATACCTGAGTTCGAGAGGGCATGGCGCGAAAGACAACACACCCGAGCGATCATAGGGCCCAGGGCCCTCCTCTGGGAAGTTATGGGAGGTGAGCGTTAGTTCAGGGATTAAAGGGGTTGTTGGGGGAAAAGTTGGGAAGGGGGGAGGGAGGACACATTGGAAGGAAAGAGAACCAAATCAACGGAACCTAGCGAAACATGAAAGGCAGGAAGACACCTACAGAAGATGGGGCTAAAAGTTCTTACATGTAACATTCGAAGGCTAAACTCCCCAATAAAAAGGATAAAGGCAGAACATATTTTACATATAGAAAAATTTGACATCTTAATGCTCCAGGAAACGCATATTAAAAAACAAGACAAGGGGAAAACTTGGATCAAGGGATTCACACAAATCCTCCAAGCAAACGACACAGAGAAGAAAAGAGGGGTGCTAATCGCATTCGCTAACTCCCTCAATGTGCGAATCCAAGAGACGCTATCAGACAAACAAGGCAGATTTCTGTTTGCGAATGTGCAGATCGAAGGCTACCCCCTGACATTAGCAACCATATACACCCCCAACACAGGGCAAGATGGTTTCATAAGAGACTGCATAGATAAGCTGGAATCCTTTGCGAAGGTGGAAATAATATTAACCAGAGATTTCAACCTTGCATGGGACCCAAACAAAGACCGATCAACCTCCAAACCCTCGTGGCAGGGATCGCCGTCAAAGGCCCTACAGAAGGCCATAGCTAGGCTAGCACTGGAGGACACTTGGCGGAAAATCCGGGGGTCGACCTGGGATACGCACACTTCTCACATGTCCACGGAACATCTTCCAGGATAGACTACATTTGGACCTCGCGAAATCTGCTGGGGAAGATCTGGGAAGTCGAGGTAGGCAATATCTCTCTTTCAGACCATGCCCCACTTATGGATATCGCTCCCCACCATAGGCAAACAATCACGCCTATGGCAGTGGTCGCTGCCAGGAGAAATCCTACAGGACTTCGTCATGAGAGAGACAATTAGGGAACGTATAGAAGAATACTTTAAGGAGAATAATACGTCAGCCATAACCAAATCAACCCTATGGGAGGCCTTCAAAGTGGTAATACGAGGTCACATACTTGTGCTTAATGCACAAAGAGACAAACTAAATAAGAAATAGGAGGCCGAACTAGAAGCAAAGAGTGCAGAGCTACGCGAAGAAATTACACACGACCACTCCACAAAAGTGAAAAGAGCATACAGACATGTACAGGGCCAGCTGAACTCCCTTCGAACCAAACGAGCAGAAAAGAACCTCCTACACATGAAACATTGGTACGTCATGAAATCGGACAAAGTAGATAAACTACTGGCAAGACAGATAAGGGGAAAACAACAAAGCCAATCGATAAAAGCCCTGGTAAATGAACAAGGTCAGAAATGTACACTATCAACCGAGATTGGAACAATCTTCAAATAATTTTACCAAAAACTATATGCGTCGGATAATCCAAGAGAGGATGATCAATCTGCATATTTGAGAAATGTGGCCCTACAGGCAGTAATGCAAGAGGAAAAGCAAAGGCTACACGGGCCTATTACGGACGAGAAGGTGAGAGAGGCGATCCGAGACCTACCGAGCAACAAAGCACCGGGCCGGATGGATTCACCGCAAAATTTTACAAAACATATACAGGGGATCTGTCCCCAATCTTAGCTGAATTATTTAATACCTTTAAAGAAAACGCGAATATCACACCATCCATGAACAAAGCGAACATTCTAGTTTTTCATAAACAAGGGAAGGATCCGGAAAATCCCCAGCTCGTACCGTCCCATAGCACTAATAAACCTGGACGCGAAACTGTACACCAAAAGTTTGGCCAAGAGACTTACGAAGGTGCTCCCTAAATTGATACTCCAAGACCAAGCAGGATTTATCCCCAACAGAATGACCCACGATAACATCAGACGGGTAACCCACCTGATAGAAAAGATAGGGCATACACGATCCCCGGCCAAACTACTGGCGTTAGACGTGGAGAAGGCGTTCCACCGTGTCGAATGGTCACTGCTATTCCACATCCTGGAGAAAATGGGCATGGGGGAAGACTTTATAAAGATGATCCAGGCCCACTACAATGCACCATCAGCCTGCATTGCGGTAAATGGGGAACTTTCCGACGTGATCAAGATAAGAAGAGGCACCAAACAGGGGTGCCCTCTCTCCCCACTCCTATATGCAATTTTCCTGGAACCACTCCTGCAGAGGATCAGAGAAACCCCAGAAATAAAGGGGATCGATATGGGAGGTATACCACATAAGTCAATGGCCTACGCAGATGACATGCTATTGGCTCTGTCGGATCTGAAGAGGTCCCCCCCCCCCTTATAAGCGAAATCGAGACATATGGACCCATTTCAGGACTTAAACTCAATAAACAGAAATCCGAAATCCTAATCCTAGCCGGAAACGGCAAGGAAATCCACAGGAAACAGAGGAATTCCAGCTAAAAGTCTCAAAGGATGGGATTAAATACCTCGGAATAATATTGACAAACAAAATTGCAAACCTCTACACAGAAATCCTCCCGGGCCTCCTGGAAAAGACTAAAAGAGACCTGGAAAAGTGGAACCCGCTCTCGATTTCATGGTGGGGCAGGATGACAGTGATAAAAATGACGGTCTTGCCAAGACTACTGTACACCTTCCAAGCGCTCCCCATCCAAATCCCGCCCTCCGTCTTTAAAACTCTTACCAAAGCAATAACAGCGTACATCTGGCAGAAAAAGACCCCGAGACTCTCGAGCCAGACACCTACAGCGCAGAGGGAATTGAGGGGAATGGCACTCCGACATTTTCAAAAATACTACGAAGCAGCCCAACCATGGGTTCTGAAAGAGTGGATCCCAGACAACTCTTAGAAAATATGGGAAGCACAGGACAGGGCACAGACACCAGAACGTCCGCATCAGCGAAGTCATGAGAGCATCACTGGCGGTATGGAACAAGACAACAAGAAAAGAAATCCTGACAATTGACCCAGCACCCTTTATGCCAATACTCAGGAACCTGGAATATCAACCAGGATTGAAGAAGGGGACGTTCCAAAAATGGGAAGAAGCCGATTGTACAAAGGTTGGGGATATGTATAACGGCCAACAAATTAGATCCTTCGCAGAATGTTGAGAGCTACTGGGCCTCTCAGATAAGAACAAGTACAAATACGACCAGCTACACCACTAGCTGTCCACCCCGCAAATTACACAAGCGGCAACCAGGGCCCTGACCCCATTTGAAACATACATAATGACACAATCAGGATCAACAAAAATGTGTCTCAGCCACATAAAAATGCCTCAATGCACCAACAGAAGACGTCAAGTGGCAATATATGAAGCGATGAGAAACAACGCTGGAGAAAGTAGTGACGAAAGCGCAATGGGACTATGTCTGGCACATAATCCCCAAATGAACGAGAGCAATACAAATAAGGCAAGCATGGATAAAAGTTCTGATCCAATGGCATTACACCCCCGAAAGGCTACATAAGATGTACCGCACCACCCAGAACAAATGCTGGAGAGGATGCAATGCAGCAGGTAACTGGAGACATATATGGTGGGACTGCCCGATACTACTTCAATTCTGGACAGACATGAAGACCCACATGCAAGCCATGTTCAAGGGCACAGAAGATCTGAAAGAAGAGGTATGGATGCGTGGTATGTGGAACCCCAAGGATAGAACACTGATGAAAACCCAAAAAAAGAACATCATGGGGCTCCTAACAGCGGCCTGGCTAGAAATAACACAGAAATGGAAGCAGAAAACACCTCCGTCCATCCTGGACTGGCTCAGGAGAGTCTGGTCACACATGGCTATGGAACGCATCATGTATAGCATCCAGGGGGAACAACAACGTTTTTTCACAGACTGGGGAACCGCGCTAGAATATATGCAGAGTGACTATATGGCACATTGCTGCCATCACAAATTTCGCATTTTGGACATGTTCATATAGACTAGAAGATGTTGGTGACTGAATCTAAGGGATAGAAAAACAAGTATTCCGGTGTGGGGAATGGGAGGGCAGGGAGGGAAATGGGATAGGGACTAAAGGGACAGTCCCAATGTTGATGTTTAAGAAATGCAATAAAAACAAATAAAAAAATAAAAAGTAAAATCACTCATTAGCAGTTCAACATTTTTTATTTTTTTATTGCTTTTTATTGGCATTTTCCAACACAACCGGCATCTATATGAACCCTATATTCCCACCACGCTGCATTTGGTGACAATACATTCAATCAAGGCATCATATTTTAGTTACACTTTCTTAGGTATCACATGTAAGGAGCTCAAAACATGCTAGTTCTGGAGCATTTAATATCTTTCTCTGCTATCTTCTCATCAAGCTTGTCCACCTTCTTGTATTCTATTGGCTCTGTGACATGCTACATTTTGACTCTTTAGTCCTGGGGGGTTGTGGTGGGATGTCATTCACCCTTCATGATTGTGATAGCAATTAGTGGATATAAGGGCCCACGTACATCCGCCGGCAGACGGAAGGAAGCCGGCCATTCGGAAAAGGCCAGGGAAAAAGGCCTTGTTTGCCGTTGCTGCATCCCATTCCACCCCTGCAGGAGACCGAGAGAGGGCAGGAGCCCTTCTCACCCTGCATCTGCCTCCCCCTCCGTAGCACGAGGCACGTGAGGAGCAAGGCCCCGTTCCGGTGGAGCTGCTTCTGAACGCTGCGGTAAGCCCGCAAGCAGCCCCTGTTCCGCCTCGCATTCCCCGCTAGAGCTGATGTTGCTGTAGCCCCATGATCAGCTGTGGATCGTAATTCGTGCCTGATCAGCTGTGAATCTTGCCGCGCCTGGTCCCAAAATGGCGGGCGCTACGCGGCCTCAAACCAAAGCTCGTATTGGTTGCTGAGAAACCATACACTACATCCACGACGTACATCCGCCGGCAGGCGGAAGGAAGCCGGCCATTCAGAAAAGGCCAGGGAAAAAGGCCTTGTTTGCTGTTATTCGCCGGTGGCCGCCCGGTCCGCCCTCAAAGGTACATGTTCACTGACACTTTTAAATCTATGCCCATCTTGCATGCAGACACGATCCAGCATCGGATCATCACTATCCCCTTGCCGAGTTAATGCCTTCGGTAGCCTGCAAACCTATGCTGGACATTGCCTATTGCCTCTGTGTAACTTAGCTACTACTTATGACATTCTATGCCTACTGCGCCTTTGTGCAATCTACCCATCCCCTATGCTGATGTGCTTCTCTGTGTAACTTAGTCATTGCCCATGCTGATCCATGGCCCCAGTGCCCCTGTGTAACGTAGTCATTGCCTATGCTGATCTATACTCACTGTGCCTCTGTGCAACCTAGTCACTGCTTATGCTGATCTATGCTCACTGTGCCTCTGTGCAACTTAGTCACTGCCTATACTGATCTATGCTAATTTAGGTGCTGCCATGAGTATTGTAGCCTGCCTTTGATGCCCAAAGCTAGACACTGCTCTGTGCATATTAGTTTAATTGTACTGCCTTGCGATGCCCTGTGCTGATTCTAATTTAGGTGCTGCCATGTGCATTGTAGCCTGCCCTTGATGCCCAAAACTAGATACTGCCCTGTGCATATTAGCTTAATTGTACTGCCTCGTGATGCCCTGCGTTGATTCCAATTTAGGTGCTGCCATGTGTATTGTTGCCTGCCTTGATGCCCAAATCTAGATGTTGCCTTGTGCATTCCAACTTAATTGTGCCTTGTGACGCCCCACTCAAGTATATAGATATATTAGCCCTGACTAAAACTGTCAAACCTTGGTGCTAAAGCAGCAGCATAACTGTATTGCTGTCCCTACTGGGTCAACCCAATTTACTTGTCTCTGTGTCCTCTTCGCCCAACATGCGCACCCTCCAGACCTGCCTCTTATATACATCCTGGTCCTTAGCCTGGACTACTCTAACCATCACCACAATAATGGCCCTCACCAACCTCTCCCCTTGCAACCTACAAGAAAGAAACTTGCGACTGAGAGCTAGGCTGCCACGACTTTACGACACTAAAAACAGTAGAGCCAGCCCACCAGTACCTACACGTACCTCTACCGCCATTAAGCCTAACATCGTAGCCTCAGCGACGATAAATCGTCCCGAACCACAAGGTGACCTATACTACAAACAGTGGAGACCCAACCACCCCAATCCTGGATCTGCCAAAGATACCATTACTACTCCTACATTATCAGGAGCCCTTATTAATGCTAGGTCCCTTATAGCACACAATACTGAAATAGCAGATATACTGGCTACGGATAACTTAGATATCCTGGCTGTTTCGGAAACCTGGCTCCATGATGCAGACGGACCTGCCCTCATGACTGCCATACCGGACAATTACAACATCCTAAGAGTCGACCGGCCTAACACTAGAGGAGGCGGCCTGGCCATCATAACCAAAACGCAGCTAGCTGCTAGACTTACCCCACACCCAGCAATCACATCGTGCAAACTTCTCTCAGCCAAAATACCTATGTCAAACAATAGCACACTAACGATACTTCTAGTGTACAGACCACCAGGCCCACTAGGCAATTTTGAGGAAGACCTATCTAGTCTCCTTACTAACAGCATTAAAGACTCCACCCAGCTCCTTTTACTAGGTGACTTTAACCTGGGCTTTAATGACGCTGAAGACAAACAAGCCCAATCTATCCAATCCATTCTAGCCAACCACGACATCACTCAAAATGTCCTAGCTCCTACACACACAAAAGGATGCGCACTAGACTGGATAGCTAACCATAACTGCGACATCACCATTTCTAGTATTCTACCTCAAATATGGACGGACCACTATCTCATATGCTTTACAGCCAGCATCGAGCCTCCCAAACCCAACAAGAATAAAATTGCACCCCCCATTCCAACGAGAAGCAAAAGAGAAATTACAGCGGAAAAATTACTCCCCCTACTCCACCAGCTCTCACCGCCAGATGCAATGATTCCAACCCTAGCGAGCTAGTTGAGTCATTTAACAAGTCCATGACCCAAGCTCTAGACTTGATCGCCCCTATCAAACTTCACAAAAGTAAAGGTGAAGCTCACCTTAATTCTTGGTTCACCCCCCAACTCAAAGAGATGCGCATCCAAAAATGCAAACTCCAAGCTATCTGGAGGCATACTCCCTCCGCTGACAACAAAACCACACATGCCAACTTTGCCAATAGATACAAGAAGGAAATAATTAAAACTAAAAAAGATTCATTCAATGATAGAATTAGTAAAGCCAACTCGAACTCCAAAAAGCTCTTCACTATTCTCCGAGAATTGGAAAATCCAATTCCCCCTACAGACAATGTCCCCAAGGACAACTCCTGGTGCACTAGCATCCAAAATGCCCTAGCAAATAAAATTAGAACCCTTCAATCTAAAATCGCTAAGAAAAAAGCCTCCTTGAGCCCTAGCAAAACTCATGCCACCCCACGGAAAGAAACACTGAGCACACCCACCCAAAGCAACTGTAAACCTTTCAGGTTTACTAACATCTCTATATTGGAAACTGAAAAGGTCATTCTATCCCTTAAACCATCGAACTGTCAAGGCGACAGCTGCCCTGCGCAAATCATCAAGGATGCAGCCAGAGATTTAGCATCCTTCATCTCGAAACATATAAACGCCTCCTTTAATACGAGCACTGTACCTACAAACCTTAAAGAATCTTGGGTATTACCCCTACTCAAAAAACAGACACTTGACCCAGCAATTCCCACTAACTACAGGCCCATTACTACGGTCCCATTTCTCCTTAAAATCATGGACAGAGTAGCCTACCTCCAAATCCAAAACTATTTAGAGACACACCAACTACTAGGTTCACGACAATCTGGCTTCAGACCACTTCACAGTACTGAAACGGCCCTTATTGACCTCAAGACGGAAATCGACGAGTTGAAGGATAAAGGTACTACAGCTATGCTCCTCCTCCTTGACTTATCAGCGGCCTTTGACCTGGTGGATCATGCAGTATTATGCAACCACTTAGCGTCTGCCGCCCATTTCTCAAGTGAACCTATAGCATGGGTACAATCCTTCCTAGCTAACTGTACGATGAGAGTGTTCTCCCCTGTAGCGGCAGCGGACCCAATCCATATCACTTGTGGTGTCCCACAAGGTTCCTGTGTCTCCCCAACAATGTATAATATATTTACTAAGCCACTCTTCGACAAACTTGACAGATTAGGGGTAATTTACACCAATTATGCGGACGATACGCAGATTCTCATACCACTATCTGGCAACTTTGTCGAAGACACAGCTTTAGTAAACAAAATTTACCTCCTCATTCAGGCATGGATGGCCTCCCACGGCCTCTGTCTAAATGACGACAAAACAGAGATACTGATCTTGGGTTCCGACTCCAATCTAAAAAAACGTAGTACCAACTATAGCAATTTCAACATAGATGGCAACATAATCAAGGTGGCAACCGAGGTAAAAACTCTAGGTTTTTACCTCGATTCCACTCTATCCCTCAAAAAACAATTTAACTCCCTGGCATCCTCCACAGCGTACACCTGCAAACTAATCAGGACCTGCAGACTGTACCTTTCCAAAACTAACTGCATCACTATAGCTATCGCATTAGTAATGTGGACTATTGCAATGCTCTCTATGCAGGAGCTAATAAAACCATCACAAATAAAATGCAAATCCTTCAAAATAAGAGCAGCCCTTGACATACCCCATAGAGAACATATTTCCAACATCAGGAAAGACCTCCATTGGCTTAAAATCAGCAACAGAGTCCTTCTCAAGACACTATCGCTCACCCACAAAGGGCTCAACAGCACAGCGCCCCCCTACATTTCGGCCAGACTGACCAGAGAAACGTCCAGACACTACACCAGGGCTACCAACCACTTCCTGCTTGAAACCCCCAGATTCAGACAATCCAAAGCGGGCGGAGCTAGCTTCCCTGTCAGAGCTGCCCAGGGGTGGAACGCATTGCCTACTGCATTAAGGGCCAACCTACCCTACACCAACTTCAGATGTAAGGTAAAAAACTGGCTCTGGTCCAACGACAACTAATTCGCCCAGCACTTACGGCCATGATACCACTGAAACCAGTCCATGACTATTCTGCTTTTACCCATTCACCTTTTGTATACACCTTCAATACTGTAACATGTTAGTCTTTCATTTTCAACTGTTTGTATTGACAATTGACATGTATGCACTGTATTGTTATGCTTTTTAACCTCTGTATGTAACTTAAGCTCAAATAACCTTGTACCTGCTGCGCCCGGCTACCCCTGGGTTTTGTGCGCATTATCAAGTAATAAACATAAACATAAACTTGTCTCTTGCATCATTTCGTTGAATCGATAATCCATTGTATCATTGCAGTACAGGACATCAGCCTGCCATTTCCTGATTTCTAGACATTGTGTAGCACCCCACTACATTGCCACACGCCTCTTAGCCAGAAGCAGAAGTAACCCAATCAGTCTCTTCATGCGCCTGGGGGTCGATTTGGTGTATCCCAGCTGTGCTATCATAGAGTTCAGTTCCATTCTCTCCCTAATTATTTCTTCAAGAGTCGGAAACACAAGCACCCAGAATGAAAAAATTGGGGGGCATTCACACGTATCATTCATAAAATCGGCTGCCATGGTGCCACATCTGCCACATCCACTGCAAGCCTCTGGGAAATAACTGTATAGTTAAACAGATGTGTGATAGAATTGATGCATGTACTTCCAGTGGATTAGTTTAAATCAAGCATTGAGAGCCACCCTCCTTGTCCCTTCACAACAATATCTCAATTCCCCGCTTCATATCACGTGTCCCAGAGAGAGTTCCAATTTTCCCCTGGGGGAGGTCTTCCCTTCCCTGGAGTTGAGGCACATGGGATAAATGGCTGAGGCCACCCTATTAATGTACCCCCCTGGAGTACTTTGTCCAGTATGGGGGCCACATTTGGATGTTCGGGGAATGTCGGGAATATTTGCAGTAAGGACATTCTCAGCCTGTAATACAGGAACACATCCAAGGAAGTTAGTTCTCCCTTGGTCTTCAACTCTTCCACTAATATGAACCGCCCATTAGGGAATAGGTCACGGTAACAACCCATATTCAGTCGTTTCATGAGGTCGACGAAACATAGTTCACTAGTAACAGAAACAGTGCTGCTATCGCGCGCTCCACCTCCACATGCCTCCTGTCCACCTGTTCTCCGAACCAATAAAGGATAAACCCTGCTTGGGCTACGTTGTAAACCATTTCAAACTCAGGTAGCGCTAGGCCCCCCTCATGATCTACCAGTTTCTCCCACGATATCCTGGCTTGCTTCCCTGCCCAAATAAACTGCATTGTCGTGGATCACAGATCTCGAAAGCACTCACCTGGTATTGTGATAGAGACATTAAGAAATATGTATAAAAACCGGGGCAGTGACACCATTTTAATTTGGAAGACTCTGCCCTAGAGGTTAAGGGGCAGGTTCCCCCATCTGGCCATAGCATCTCTAGCTTGTTCCAGTAGCCTCTGATAATTGTAGTTATATAGGATGGCTGCATCCCGGGCGATGTTAACCCCTAAATATCGGGTCTGGATAGTGTGCCACTGAAATCCCCACCCATCTGGATACTGCTTCACGCTGTATGTCCGTGGGAACAGAACCGATTTTTCTGCATTAATTGTAAGCTCAGAAAAGAATCCAAACTACAAAACATCACTCATAATGGGGTCTAGGTTACGTCTGGGGTCGTTAATAAAGAACACCATATCGTCATATTGAGGGAAACCACCAGCTTGTGCTTGTATAGTTGAACCCCTCTATGTAGGTGAGTCACCCTTATTCTCTCTGCGAGTGGCTCTATTGCCAGTGCGAATAATAACCCTGATAGGGGGCATCCCTGCCAGGTGCCTCTCCCCAACTGTATATTTGGTGTGAGCTAACCGTTCACCCATATTCTGGCAACAGGCGACATGTAGAGCAGTGACACCATAGCTAAGAATTGCTCCCCCACCCCCATCATGTGCATCACTGTGAACAGGAAGGGCCATTCCACATAGGGCAGCCACTATCGGGTCTTCTTGTCCCACTGCTGAGATCAGCCCAAACATCCTCCGTTTCCTATAGGAGGTGGATCGCCCCGGGATGAACCCTGTCTGATATGCCTTTACCATTGTATGCATCAGGGGTGCTAACCGTGAGGCCAGTATTTTGGCAAGGATTTTATTGTCTAAAGTAATGAGAGGGATTGGTCAGTACGATGAGCAGTCATTGGGGGGCTTATCTAGCTTAAGCAGTACCACCACCATTGCCTCTCGCAGGGATTCCCGTAACCTGCCCACCCGCAGACTTTGATGGTACATCTGCAGCAGGTAGGGAGCAAGCATCGCGGCATAGTAGTTGTAAAACTCTGCCGTTAATCCATCCAGCCCAGGAGATTTCCCAGACGGGAGAGACCCAATAGCACCCAGCACCTCATCCACAGATACCAGGCGACCCAACCTCTTTCTTTACTCATCCGTGCACCAGTGTAAAGCAACCTGATCCAAGTATTTATTCATCTCATCCTCGTATACCTGCGTGTGGGAGGAGTATAGCTGACCATAGAACTGAAAGAATTCACTTATGAGTCTGCAAATCTTTCCACTCCTTGTGTATCTGTTACTGACAGGACCCGTTCTCTGTGACTATACAACCTTGTACCTCTTGCCAGTAGTCTGCCCAGCTTTTGTCCCTCCGCATATTGCCATACCGCTGTTCTCCACCCAATTAGTTTAGCTTCCCTATGCGCTAGTTCATTAAACATTTGCAGATGCTTCATAATTTCCTCTTGTTCTAGAGACGTGATTGCCGCCAACTGCAATGCACGTCTGTGGGTCTCTGTGTCGGCTAGTTCCTTCCTAATTTGTTTCAGCATCCGTGATTCTCTCAATAGGCACTCCCCTCTCATTATGCATTTGAAGCTCTCCCAAAGGACCCAGCCTGACTTCATCAACCCTTCATTATTATCAAAAAATATATCTATTGGCCTCGTTAGGCCTTCTCAGAACAGTGCGTCTGTCAAGCCCTCACTAAAAAACCCAGGGCATCCTCCCTCTCTCACAGCCCATAAGTTCCACATTCAGTAATACAGGGGCGTGATCTGATAATGTGCATGCTAGGATGGCTACCTCTGTGACTGCCCCCAACAGCACATGAGAGACCAAGAAGTCTAGTCATGATGCTGAGTTATGAACAGATGAATGGGATGTGTATTGTAGTGCCTCCTGATTCCTAAATGACACATGCCCTGCAGTTTGCTCGTCCCCCTGTGTGCCAGGCAGTGGGAGCCCCATGTGCGATCCCGGCTCGGTTCCATGACTGCATTGAAGTCCCCAGCCCAGATGGTGTCCCCAGGTGGGACTCTCCCCAAGTGGAGGTCTATCCACTCAAGCGTTGTTACAATGTCTTGATTCGTGCCATAGTAATTGACCAAGGTGTAGAGTCCACCTTGTATAGTTCTCTGTACTATTAGGCCCCTTCCCTCCCGGTCCTTGATTGTGGTAACCATACGAAACCCAATGGAGCTGTGAATAAGAATGCACACCCCTCTCGCATATGAGGAATTAGATGAAAAATAGCAGTGGCATCCCCAGTTTCTTCCAAATTTTCGATTCTGCCTCTGACGTTAAATGCGTCTCCTGCAAAAACGCTATTCCCACCTTATGTCGTTGAATGTATAGTAGGACCTTGCGACCTTTAGATGGACAATTTAGGCCCCTCACGTTCCGCGTGATACTTCTAAGTGACCCAGACATTACATGTCCTTGGTGACATTTCTGTCCCGGGTTTATTAATCTAATCAATGCAGTTCAATGTGATACATCTTTGCTCGTCTGAGTTGCTGGACCATTGCCCTTTCTGATTCTCAGTGTTCCTCTCCCTCTCTTCTTCTCTCCCTTCACCCCCTTCCCTCACTGACAACCCCAACCTGTCAGTAATCTGATCCCCCAACCACACCCTGAGCTGACAACACCAACATATCAGCATCACCTTTCATCCCCCTTAACAAACCTGAGCTTCCGCTTGAGGGGCAGCAAGATGCTCAGCCACCCTCAGCACCTCAGCTAGATAGACATTCACTCCCCAGCCATTAGACTCTTTCCCGTGTCATCATGTGACCACAAGCAGAGACAGGTTATGCTAGGTGCGATGTCACCCATCTTGGGGTCCAACGGGCTGTAGATTTTTTATGCACAAGTGCGGACGCGACCTTCACGATGCCCGACACCACTTTAAAATGTTCAAATTGGCCAGGGATTCGACAGGATCTTGTCCGGAATTAATGAGTTGCAGGGAGCTCACAGACTCGCTGCCATCTTGGCTGCGCTTTCTGGAACCATCATTCCATCAGCAGTTCAACTTTACTTGCGTCCTTTATCACACACGTTTTAACAATGTTCATTCCAGCGCTCACCATACAATGTTGCTGCTTGCAACTATGGCTTCAACATAGACGGGTCTTGCATCGGTCTCCACAACTCACCATTTGTGTTGATTCACTGATGCTGCTTTGTTCCTGGAGCCAACAACATTACCACAGTGGCTGGCGCTTCTTCCCGCCTTGATTATTGATGTGGGAGGGCCCTGGGCACCTCCGGCACACAATGCAGGGTTCTCCAACCTGGTTTCCTGGTCTTATGCTTTCTATTCTCGAGGTTTCTGGAAAGTAACGGTTCCTTGTCAAAAAGGTCAAGGGAACTTCCCTCCTTGCAATCCCCTTCTGTTTTGACATCTTTCTTCTCTTGATAAACTGCCATCTCAGAACTGCTGTTTTCTCGTGTGCTTTGCCCCGCTCACAGTGTGCTCTTGTGTTCCGTCTTTTAGCTATGTGGGGAAGCTTAATGGAAGGCAGGTGTGTGTGATGGTCAGTAATTGCCTGACCACGCCTGAGCATTGTATTGGGACACATCAGGTATACGACTCGAGTGTTAGTCTGTTTTCCCTCATTGCGGGCTGTCTGTGTGAAAGTGTTTGTGTTGTAAAAGGCGGGTAGAGTTCCTCCATATCCTCCTTGGTAGGATGGTGTAAAGATGTTACAGGGAAGGGGATACTGCATCTTTCCATACGGTGTCGCACTCCCATGCCCTGAAGACTCCTCACCCAGGTGATCCTCCCACACTGGTCCACCCCCAGGTACTGGATCCAAAAGCAATGGCCTTGTCCTGGCCACCTGGATGACAGATCCCCGGGGACTAGTGGGAGAGACACCTTCTGGAGGCAGAACCACAATGTACTTTGTGGTGTAGGTGTTCTTGATGCTCGACATGGTTGAGTCGGCTTCACAGCACTTTGCAGGCTTCTGTGACGACAGAGTTTGAGATAGGGGTCAGCTGCGGGTATCAGTCAGCAAGCCGGTTCATCGAGCGAAGCTAGACGAACGGCAGGCTGGCCTATATGGCGGCTCAGGGTCAGGAATCGTTATCTCAGTGCTGGTCGGTGGTTCTGAAGTTGCAGTCAGTTGTGGCTCGAGGAACTCAACTGGCTCAAAAATGTCCTTCAAAGCAGATGTCTGCAGCTGCTCGTTGAGGCACTTCTCCCAGCTTCTTCAAAGGGCTTGTGTAGTCTTTTAAGGTGGACATCACAGAGCTGAGGTCTGTGCTGCAAGCAGCTGTCTTGTCCTTGGTTGTAGGCTTAGAGACCTTTTGGCAGTTACTATCTAGGAAGCTTGTTGCACAGTCTAGCAAGGAAGGATGTGGGCTGGCTGGATACTGGCTCTGAAGCAGCCAGAGCATTCTGAGGTCTTTATCTCCCTCTGTTCTCTGGGGGATGTTTAGGGGAGGGATATTGCTTCCCTGTTTGGAAATACTGGCCTTCCTTTACTGGAGGAAGATGTAAGGCAGACTATATGTTCAGCCAGGGTCCAAGGTTTGAGTTCATCTTTGTTACTTTAAGTGAAGTCTTCAGATGATCTGCCAAAAGAGGGGCTCATCCCTCTTTTAAAGCCAACTAGGCCACAGCGATTGGTGAAGGCTAAGCCTACCTAAATGAACCAATCCTAGGGTCCCCACCAAACATCTCCTTTATGCGTGGGGTCATGACCAGAGTGCTTTGCAACAGGAATGGTAAAGGGGTGAAAACATGTGATACGAAGTCCCACCCATCTTCTTGTCTGTTGTGGATCAAAGAGTCTCACTGATTAATGGATCTCTCTGTGGTTGCTATAACCACAAAGCATATCCTTTAAGAAATACAATGAACACACACCTGTGTGCGGTTGCGTCTGACAATGATGAAAATGGAGAGCCTTCGACACCCCACACCGGTCTCTGGTATGTAAACAAACGCAGCCCGGCGGGGAATCTGGGAAACCCTCCACGGGAGTAAAACCGAATTTAAGGACAGGGCGCCAGCACCACAGAATAGATCTCAATGCTGTCAAGCAAGGTTTCATTGTCCCACGTGAGATAATGAATGTCAGGAATGTAGGCAGGGAAGAGCTGAGAGAATAATTCAGCGCCCACAGTAAGTCCACAAAAGGATCTTGACCCAGATGAAGGAAAAGAAGTATCAAAGGGAACAGTCAAAAACAGTGGTGCAATAATGTAGTGCACGTGCTTGGTAGGTTTAATGACAGCGCAGCACTACTGGGAAAGGCAGTGTCTGCAATAATGAAGTGTGGGCGCTCGGTAGGGAAAATGGCAGCAATGCCCAACTGGGAAATGCAAAGGCTGCAACAATGAAGTACGGGCGCTCGGTAGGTATTATGACAGCGTGGCACAATGGGGAAATGCAAAGGCTGCAATAATGTTGCGTGGGCGCTAGATAGTGGAAGGATAGCACGGCACAAATGGGAAATGCCAGCAAGGGCAGCCAAAGGAAGTTTTCACTATTGCAAAGACAAGAATGGTGAACACGTTGCGCAGGGTGTAGAAATCTCAGGAGGGATGGAGTCCAGACGTCCCACTACAGAGGTGAGCCAGGAACAGAGAAGAGAAAGAGGAGTTAGCAAAAAGAAAGGTGGGATGGGAAAAAAGGATAAACATAGTAAGAAAATCAATTTGAAGTTTTTAATAGAAGAGTGTATTTTGGAGCAGGTATATTACCATGATTACGTGGGGATTTGGTTTTCGGAAGATGTTAGACAGCTCAAAGTGCTAAGGCAGTGACCACCATAGCGAAGCATAACAATGGAATCAGCCACTTTTTGATCACACATGGGAAGGGTGCAATTCCCCTGTTCTCAATCTATATGGAGCCCACGGTTGGGCAGCAACCCTTTATGGGGCAGGACTATTGGATTACTGCATCAGTGCACAAATCAATGTGGTGGATAACCATTTCCTAAAATCACTACTCATGCAACCAAAGGGTGCCCCAATGGCTAGCTTGAGATTTAAGTGTGACATTAAGCTCCTGTGAGACACAGCTAGTAGACCATTAAAATATTGGGTCAGATTTTGGAGTACCCCGGAAATTGCTAAATAAAGGAAGGCAATTGTGAGTCTGCAAATTGTTCCTGGGTCAAACTCGCTCCTGTGGTTGCAGAGCATTTGTAAAGGCTTTGAGGCCCTTAATTTACCAACTTTTTTGGACTGAGGCTGCTGAATTAACAATGAGCCGAAGAAGGTGGCCCAAATTAAGTGTGGTGATGACCTGAAAAGGAAAATGTATAGAGCATGTGCTGTATTAATGACAGGTGTACCATACTTATTGGTGAACGTAAATGTGGGTTTTGAGCCCTATTTAGACTGGATAACGCCTGGGTATGTCAATGTATAATTTGTGTTGAACCTGATGAAACATTAAACTATTTCCTACTCATGTCGCCCGAGCATCTGGACCTCAGGAAATGCTACTTTGCGCTGCTTTTCAGGTTAAAGGGTGTAAGGCAAATCTAAACAGCTGCATTATTTTGTAAAAGTACTGCTGATATGAATGCTATCTATTTTATTGTGAAATTTGTACACAAAGCATGGCTAAATATAGCAAAATCGGTGCTGCAGAATTGACACTATGGGCCTCATTACAAGTCCGGGAGTAACCCTGCCGGAGCTACCGGCGGGTTGCTGTTGGACTCATAACATTTTACTGGTGCCTGACCTCCCGGTGACACTGGAGATTGCAAGTTCGGCGGTCCGGGAAGTCAGACACCGGTAAAATGTTAGTCCCCATTCCCGTAGTCCCATAGGACTCTATGTGAGTGGAGACTCGGAAGTGCTGGCACCGTTGCTAACAGTGTCGGCGCTTGCGTGAATGCTCTGCCAGGCATGGCTGCTGGCCCCGGACGGGTCAGACCTGTCAGGTGCAGCGGCACCGGCAGGAAAACTCGTAGTTTACCAGTCCGGAAACAAGGGTTGTTTGATTCCTGCAACTCCCTTTTGCCCCTCCATAGGTCATATTTCTGCTTCTGTAAGACTGTGAAGTTGTTTACTTGCCCACATCTTGTGATGGCATTGGAAAGGTAACAAAATGTGCTGTCACTTCCTGTGATGTCCTTAAGGGATAGAAGCACATGTGTGTGTGTGTGTGTGTTTTGTATGTCTTCTGCTGTCCCTAAAGCTTTGTTGAAATTACACTAGTACCAACAAATCATTTATGTGAAGTAGGATACAGAAAGGCAGCTGTACGGCGTCAGTGCTGCCATACATGACAACATGAGTTATATTATCATTGACGTTACAACACACCACGGTAATACCATATATGCCAATCCTCCAGGGGCGGAGCCAGCCACAAAATGTGGGTGGGCGCTGGATGGCAGTTTTGAAAGCTGGTAGTGTGTGGGGCCATTAAACCTATTATACAATTGATCCCACCCCAAGACCAAGAGGTTGAATAGATATTGTGCCTTCCTTTGGCCCATTAGATGAATCTTTCCCCCCAACTCGCCACAGGTGTATCCATGATTGCCTGGAGATAATGCAATAGGGCTCACCCTATGGGGACCCCGAAGGGGATACTGGGCTTCTTCTGCCCCTGGCTCAATCTGTAGGAGCTAACGAGCATAGCGAGGGAGAGCGAATCAACCAAGGTGGGTTTGGAGAATGTCCCCCCCCCCCCGAGAAAAATGTTTCAATAAGGGGTTAAAAAGGTGAATTTTACAGTAAACTTTCTGTGATCCGTTAGGCAAAAAGCCACAGTTTACACTCGGCTTTGTAGGGTAAAACATGAAAAAGTCCATTAGATACCATGTTTCAAGCACATTGTCATAATGCCTTTGCCCACTGTATCCCAGTACTCTGCACGTGTGAAAAAAAAACTTTTCTGTACAGATTGTGCCCATACATGTCCATTCTAGTGCACCTATGTACGCAGTATTGCATCATAAGAAAATACTCATGTTTGCATTGCCCATGGTGCCAGTAATGATACTATAGCAAAACATGTTCATGCTGGCTCTGCTAATATATGCCGTAACTCCACATAGAACATGCTCCTTTTGGCTTTGTCTTAATACCAGTTAAAAAAAGGTCACGCCACAGTAGGAAAACATGCCCTTACTGAGCCGCTGTTATGATAGCTCAGAGGTTTGAAGCCACGCTGATGCAATCTGAGTGTGGTCTGCAGGTCGCAGGTTCAAATCCTGGCAAGGCCAACTCAGCCTTTCATTTTTCTGAGGTCGATAAATGAGTACCGTATTCGGTTTGGTGATCATTTTAAATGAACATGTTCTCTGTACAGTGCTTTGGCAAACGTGCTATAAAAATAACATATCATTACACAAAACCCCCATTTAAGAACACTCATCATGTTGTAGTTGCCCCCTAATGCCAGTAAAAAATGTCATGCCACCCTGTATGTGGACTGCTCAATTCCCCTGTCTGCCTTCAAAACCCAGGTAAACCATTCACAGTGAATTCATTCATATTAAACACCTGTGTATAGGCGCAATATAAATAAAATATATCATATAATTTGCCTGCATTAAAGACACCCCCACATATACATGCAGTTACACACCCCCTCATATATATGCATTCATACATGCATACAATCCTTGCATACACACAAACAAAAACACTTTTTTTTTCTTTCCCGTTTCCCTCAGGACATGCCCAGGCCCTACCAGTCTACGACTCATCATCTCACAAGCTATTATGTTAGCTCTCCTTCCGTTTTCATCCTTCTTGACTTTTCCTCTGTCTTTGATACGGTCAATCATGCCACCCTGATAAGCCGGCTCTGTAATACCCTTGCCATCACGGACATGGCTCTGGACTGGTTGGCCTCCTTCGTCTCGGACTGACCTTCCCAAGTTCAACTGGGCTCTTTTCTCTCCTGCATCTCAATCTCCAACTGAGGTGTCCCCAAGGGCTCTATCCTCTTGACTTAGCTTTTCAACATCTCCCTTGCCCCTCTAGCTCATTTGATATCCACCTTCTCTCCTAACTTCCAGTGTTATATGGATGACATCCAGCTCTCCTTCAAGCTTCCCTCCTCTGCCTCCTCCTCTTCCTCTCTAATTCCTGACTGGCTGTCTGCTATTCGGGCATGGTGCACTGCTAACGATCTCTGACTTAATGCCAGTAAGACAGAGATCCTTCTCATTGGGACCCCTTCTCCATCTTTCCCTCCGACACTCTGGCCGCACTCCATGGGCCCCCTTCCCTCACCCTTCTGTAAGGCAAAAAAACTTGTTGTCATCTTTGACTCCTCTCTATCCATCTCTCTTCACATCACAGACCTTGCCAAGAAGGCCCACTTTCAGCTGCACCTGCTCAGAGGCATTCTACCTTTCCTCATCTTCCAAAAACTCAATGGGCCTCATTATGAGTTTGCCGGTCCAGCAACAACGGTACCCGTAATCTTGCCGGTACCGTTGTTACCGGACCGGCAAACTACGAGTTCTGCTCGCGGGTGCCTTTTTGCCCACCAGGTAATGACCTGGTGGGCAGACCAGCACACGCGAGCAGACAATATCAGATGCACCGGCACCATTCACGAATGGTGCCAGTGAATCCGACCCCCCATTCCCATTGAGCCCTATGGGGCTCGAATGGGAATGGGGAGCATTTTTCTCCAAGCGCCTGGGAATGGGCAATTACCGGGTCCGCTGGGGCTGTAATGTCCCTGCAATTGCCCATTTCCGGGCGCCAGAAAAAAAATGACTCCGGCGGCAGCCGTCCTGGTTTTACCAGGACGGCTGCTGCCGGTGTCATAATGAGGCCCAGTGTCTCCAGAGCTCTGGTCCTCTCCAGGCTGGACTACTGCAACAACCTCTTCCTCAATATAACCAATTTCTCCATTCACCTCAACCCCTTGGACCACATCTCTCCAGCATTAAAATCTCCACACTAGTCCTGTTGCCGTGAGGAACAGGTTCAAGACCCTCTGCATCATCCACAAGGCTTTCTAGGACCTCGCTACATCAATCTCTTTCTCCCTAACACCTCCCTGCTTGGGCCCTTCAGTCATCTAGCTCCAACTCTCTACAGATCAGACGCTTTTCCAAGCAACAAGTGGGGGTAGATCTCTCTCCTCCGCAGGTGTGTCCCCCTGGAATGGCTTCCCTGTCCCTTTCTCACAGGCCCTTCCGCCCTGACAGTCACTCCCCCCCTTCCTCCCCTCTCCCCTGCACTTCTCTTTCCTGCACTTGTACTATCCGAATGTCACAAGGTCTAGTGGGATTGTTTATGTTTTGTCCTCCCTGTTCCCCCACCCTCATCTTGATGCACATCAAAACAGATTGTGTATAGGCAGATTATAAATACCCAACAAATAAATAACCAATAAAAACAAAGCAATGCTAATCATTGGCGGAATGGGCCTACTAAAAGTTGAGCCCGCCTTTTAAACCTTTAGCTTCCACATAGTGGGTCCATTGATATCCCTTGGCCAGGCTTTTGTCCTCTGCATGTTTGCTGATGCCGCAGTCATATTACGACTGTTTTCTCACCTCGGAGAGCTGTATATTTATTTACTTTTAAAGTATAAAGTATGTTTAAAAGTAAGCAAATACACTGCTATCAAAAGTGAGAAATGCGACAGCTTCTTGCCGCCTGAGTCCGAGCTAGGCCTCAAAGCAGAGTGATGACTGCTGCCTCAAAGTGGGAGGGCTTTAGGCCTCCCAAGCCTAAGCCTGACGCCACCCATGCAACCCTCCCAGTTAAGGCAGGAGACTCATTATTTTTAAATCAATAATATTGTTATTTTTCACGTTTTCTTGCCTAAAATAGTTGTAGCCACAATTCATTCCTACTAGGCAACCTGAATCAACATCTGCAGGACCGCCCCACCGGCAGGCAGAAGCCGGCGGCGGAACAAGGCCAGGATAAAGGCCATCACCCCCTGTTTGCCCCTGTTCGCCATCGTGAGCCCACCAGAGCCCCTCCGACCCTCCGACCTCGGGAACGATAAACAATTTCACATCATCAGTCCAAACCACAGAGGACTCGAAACACAACGGTAAGGTTCACCTCGGAACCCGAACAAACCCTAAAAGGACTAAACAACTCTGCCCTACTGCTACACTCGCGTGTGCTCTAGCAACATACCACAAACACTATGCAATTCCACACTATGCTACCGCTTGCTTGTCATGATGCCTACCCCCGGAGCACCAGGCCAGGCCCAGCACCCCCGGGAGCAGGCATCATGCCCCCGGGTAAAAGCCCAGCGGCCCCTTATAGGGGCTCTTTGGACTCTGTCCTGGCGCCGTTGGCGCCAGGCTCATGTTGGACATCAGTCCTGGCGCCATAGGCGCAGGCTCATAAAGGAAGGTGTTTTGTGCACTTACCTGATGCAGACCATGCTGCAAGATTCAGGCCTCCCTGAGACCTGAAAGGGACTATTTGTTCATTGAGACTATTTTGCCACTCGGAAGTGGCCAGGGAAGGATACTTACCTGGAACTACTTTGGAGCTATTTAAGCCACGCCCAGACAGTAGCTCACTCTTCGCGTTGTTCTGCATCCAAGCAGCTGAACGCTCACCGTGTCTGCTCCTGCATCTGGTCTCCAGCCACACCCGCCTCGATCCTGGAACACCTGTAAGGAAAGAAGAGAAGAGAAAGGTGAAAACCAAGAATTTTATCAAACTTCTTACCGGCATCCGGAACCTTCACGCAGGCGTTCCTGAGAAAAGACTTTCATTTAAAAGCACTGCGTTGCTCGCTGCAGCGCCGCCTTCACTCACCTGTCCTCGGGAGTTCTTCTGGCTCCACCGCGACTGTCTGCACCAGTCGCCACATCTCTGCGCCTAGGGGAGAGAAGAAGAGACAAAAGGTGAGCAGAAGGAACATATGAGGAAACCCTAATTTTCCGCCATAACACTTACCGGTCTTCTGTTGGTGGACCATTCCTCATTTCGGGTCGGCGCCGCTTCGTTGGCAGGTACCGCACCCCGGCCCCTATGGGGAAAGGACAAAAGACATTACTGGAGGAATATAAAGACATTAAAAGGGATCGCCCCCATCGCTAACTCACTGAGTTTACCATCGGCAATTCAATCCCTCAACGCATCGCCTTCATTCTGCACCTGAAATAAAGGACAGATCACAGGTTAGGAAGGCAACAGAAAAGGAGGCTCTAAACTTGAACTTTTGTAATCTTCATACTTACGGCGTTCCGCTCGGAAAAGTCAAGTGGATTTTGCCAGCGCCATTCTGAAAACCAGTGAAGTAACTGGACAAACACGCGCCCCTGCACCAGAAGCAGGATGGAGAGTTCATCCTTTCAAACCATAAGGTGAGCTTCAACCGAGGATTTCGGAGGAAGTTAGAGAAGAACGAAGGGGGGAAGAGGGGAGCAAGCACACTATTCTGCAGACTGTTAATCCCCTTTCTCATCTGCAGAAGGATATTCCTACTGGCCAGACAAGCAAGATTTGAGGGTCCTGTTCAGTCGGTGTTCCGAGTTCTGCGCATCACGCTCGAAGAGGCCACAGCAACCCAGACTAGACCAGCGCCTCCGTGGGAGTCAGGTGAGCATTACACTGTTTTACCAATGTCTAACTCTCCCACTACGGGATTTAACTCTACAACTGCCTGAGAGGATGTAGCCACCCTCTCTCAGGACCACCCTCCTCCTTTCTCCATCATGTACATGTTCCTCCGGTTAGGCCGCCGCCTTGCAAACCACCAATGTTCTTGTAACGTAACCATGATTCCTGTGATTTTAGCTAAAATGTGCTACCATAATGTAACTAGGTAAGCTGTCCTATGATGTAACTAAGAAAGTATGCCGGCCGTGCAATTATAAAAGTATTCTTGTAAATGTAACAAACGATTATCATAACGTAAAAGAAAAGTATGCCTGTCATTTAACTAAGAAAGTATTCATTCATGCGATGTAACCAAAACAGTATTATTGTCATTTATCCCTGTTACCCCTCCCTGTAACTAAGATCCCTACAAGTAACAGCGCCACAATGCCGGAGGGCTGCATGTGCGCTATACACATTTAAATAAATAAATAAATAAATAAATTCCTATGGGAAAATTAATTTATCCCGATTTCTCTGTCGAAATCTCGCTCTAAGGTGCTACAGAATGTTGGCATGTATGTAATACTTCTTTGACAATTGCTATTTCCATGTTCTAGTTTGAGTTAGTTTTTCTTTATAGCTGTGGCATTACTTTCACGCGGTTCGGCAATGAATTTTTAAACACCGCACATTCACATTCAAGACGCTACAGAGGCAGTAGAGAGAGGACGTATCCATTCGCAATCGATAGATTTGCAGATGTGCGCCTTTCCTCTCTCCCTCTTCACTCCTTTCTCTCTGCTTTCTTTCATTTGCGATTTCCAAATGTAACAAGAAGCAGAGAATTACATTAAAACAACCGTATCGAAGCGCAGCAAAAAAAAAAAAAAAACACATTAAGAAGACAGCCTGTGACAGGGGATCTAATGGCTCGCGATGCGCATGCTCGATCCAGCGGAAGTAATGTAAAGAAAACTTGTGACAGCTCTAGAAAGCAGAGCTTGTTTCGGAGCATTCAGCCGGAAACGGGGAGCACGTCAAGCGAGAAATCATAACCCTTCAGTCATGTGTGACTCAATTAGATGAATAAACAGATTTAGAAAGACATCAAGAAAAGCAAAGAAAGCTAATAGGTGCACTTAGACGCCGGAAAGTGCCTGCGTGCCATTAAGATTCGAGGAGGGTACACAGTGATCATAAAACAGTGGAATATCTGATTAGATTTTGGCCACCGATTGGTGCATGAATCTCTTGGAAAATAAGCTGTATCCCCAGAGTGCACTCTGCCAACATCACTTAAGCCGCAGGGCAGTCGGATGACATCCTCTCCTTTCTGCTCATTTCAGTGACCAGTCGCAGTAAGTGGCAGGCTTGACAATAGCGGCGCTTTCTCATACATGCCACAGGCAAGCGCTCCTGGGAGGAAGATTTCGTCAGAGAAATAGGGAGACATACATTTTCCCATAGGAATGCATTTAGGCTAGAATGATTTTAGGTGGGAGAAAGAGAAAAATAATATTTTTTACTGAAAAATCAGGGGTCACCCACCTAAATCGGGTGGGTTGGCATGTACGCTTTCTACCTGGCACTCCAGCCACCCCGCTGCAGTGCCCACGGCTGGACCTGCACTAGTGGTGTGCAGAACTAAATGAACACATCTCACCTGTGTACCAGTTGCCGGTGTTCCGGGTGCCATTGTTGCGGTTTATTATGCGGTCACACGCAACTCAGGGAGTTCCTTTCCCCCCAGGCAAGGTGGCGCACAATAAAGCACTTTTTATTCAAGATCACTTTGGTGAGGCCTCCAACCAGTCTCCCAACAACCCCAACAAATACCCTTTGTCACCAATGGACTAGGAACCAGGCCGGTGTATAGTAAGAATATATATATATATTTATTTATTTAAGGTTTGACAGATCAACATCAGCCACCAATGCTTTGGCAACACCCAATATCTCAACAGTACTCTATTATTCAAACAACACAGATGACATTTTGAAGCATGCAATAGCAACTTACAACAGATGGGGAGCAGGTGCAAGTAGATCTAGGTCACCTGGCCTAAGCCTCGCCCACCTGGTGCCTTCCTGCCTGCCGCTCTTTTTTACCACTTAGCAAGCCCCGCCCACCTGGTGTCTTCCTGTTTACCGCTCTTTTTCATCACTTAGCAAGCCCCGCCCACCGGGTGCCTTCCTGTTTGCCGCTCCTTTTCCCTACTTAAGGAGCCCTCCAGCCTCTTTTCCTTTACAGATGGGGAGCAGGTGCAAGTGGATCTAGGTCACCTAGCCTAAACCCTGCCCACCTGCTGCCTTCCTGCCTGCTGCTCTTTTTTACCACTTAGCAAGCCCCGCCCACCTGGTGCCTTCCTGTTTGCCGCTCCTTTTCCCTACTTAAGGAGCCCTCCAGCCTCTTTTCCTTTACAGATGGGGAGCAGGTGCAAGTAGATCTAGGTCACCTAGCCTAAGCCCCGTCCACCTGGTGCCTTCCTGCCTGCTGCTCTTTTTAACCACTTAGCAAGCCCCGCCCACCGGGTGCCTTCCTGTTTGCCGCTCCTTTTCCCTACTTAAGGAGCCCTCCAGCCTCTTTTCCTTTACAGATGGGGAGCAGGTGCAAGTGGATCTAGGTCACCCAGCCTAAGCCCTGCCCACCTGGTGCCTTCCTGCCTGCTGCTCTTTTTTACCACTTAGCAAGCCCCGCCCACTTGGTGCCTTTCTGTTTGCTGCTCCTTTTCCTTACTTAAGGAGCCCTCCAGCCTCTTTTCCTTTGCAGATGGGGAGCAGGTGCAAGAGGATCTAGGTCACCTGGCCTAAGCCCCGCCCACCTGGTCCCTTCCTGTTTGCCGCTCTTTTTTACCACTTAGCAAGCCCCGCCCACCTGGTGCCTTCCTGTTTGCCGCTCCTTTTCCCTACTTAAGGAGCCCTCCAGCCTCTTTTCCTTTACAGATGGGGAGCAGGTGCAAGTAGATCTAGGTCACCTAGCCTAAGCCCCGTCCACCTGGTGCCTTCCTGCCTGCTGCTCTTTTTAACCACTTAGCAAGCCCTGCCCACCTGGTGCCTTCCTGTTTGCCACTCTTTTTCCTTACTTAGGAGCCCTCCAGCCTCTTTTCCATTGCAGATGGGGAGCAGGTGCAAGTGGATCTAGGTCACCTGGCCTAAGTCCCGCCCACCTGGTGCCTTCCTGTTTGCCGCTCTTTTACACCACTTAGCAAGCCCCGCCCACCTGGTGTCTTCCTGTTTGCCGCTCTTTTTCACCACTTAGCAAGCCCCGCCCACCTGGTGCCATCCTGTTTGCCGCTCTTTTTCACCACTTAGCAAGCACCACCCACCTTTTTAACCCTGCCTCTTCCTTCCTGCTCTTAACTATTAGATCAAGGGTGTCTCTCGTCCGGGCGTCCTAAGCGAAGGGCAGACGAAGAAAAGGGGAATTCCTGTTTGGACCTGTTCGGACCAGGAGGACTCAGGGCCCGACCCCCTGCTCAGACATCAGGTAAGCATGCACCAACATGTGTTACTCCCTCTGGTCCCCCCGTGATGTTCCCTTGTGCCCCCCATTCTCGCACACAGGTGTTGCCTGTTTTGCTTGATTCTTCTACCCTGCTCCCCCCTCACCCCACTCAAGCCTACTTCTGCAGGAGTCTGTCCTGATACATACTGGTTTCACCATCCCCGTCTTGTGGACAATGCTGGATTTGACTTTTATGGACTTCATTCATTCATGGTGCGTCACCCTTTCTCAAGTCTCATGCTGAACTTCTTTTGCATCTTGTACTCATGGTTGCCCTGAATCATGCTGTTCCCATCTTCATCTTGCATCCTGGCTTGCAACATTATGTGTTAATACTGACTTCTGCAATTGTATTCACTCTCCCCTCTTGCTTCTCCAGTCTTTAGACTGCTAACTCTCTGTTCTCTCCTCCTTTCCCTTCTCCCGTTTTCTATCTCCTCCCCTTACTTTCTTCTATGCACTTACTCTATCAGAATTGTCCCTGGACCTAGTATGATAGCAACCTTGTCTGTCTCATTCTCCCTCCCCTTACTGTTTTTTTTCCTCCCCACCCCTCCTCCAGCACTATCTGAAATGTTGTCAGGCCTAATATGATAGTCGCTTGTTTTGTTCCTCCCCTACCTTTCTGCACCCCTTTCCCTCACCTCTTGTTTTTTTTCCGGCTCTACCAGAAATGTCATCAGGCCTAGTACGGTAGTCGCCTGTCTCTTTCCATTTCATTCCCACTCTCCCCCTCCCTTCCTTATCTATGTTCTAGCTCTTGCACTATCTGAAATGTCATCAGGCCGAGTACGATAGTTAATTTCACATCCTTACTGTTCATGGCTTATAAGAATGTCATTGTTTTTTTCCTTGTTCCCTCCCTTGCCTTGAAGCGCTTTGAAACACATTGTTTATAGGCGCTATATATATAAACTATCATATCATATCATATCAGATATAATTTTGATTTAGCCCATGCAAAACATTCACAATACCATACAGGGTTCACAGGAATTACGTAGTTTGAAACAATACTTTTCTTCCAGCAACCCCCACCTTCCAGGCCTCATTTAAATATGACCCCTTTGATTGAAAAGCAAGGTGCAGGGAGTGAGACCACAATGGAAAAAAAGGCACTGTTTGGGAAGGGAATTCAATGGAAAAAATCCTTTTGGGCTTGTTACTTGAAATGCAATATTAGGGAGAGGAACACAGTGGAAAAATCAGCTTTTATTTAAAAGGCAAGGTTGGGAAAAAGGAACTCACATGAAAATCATTTTTCAAGACACATGAAAATAAAAGGCAGGACTTGATAACTTGGGGTCAGAGAAAAATGCGAACCGAAAGGGAAATTCCGTTTTGAACAAACATACCGATCAGAATCAATACTTTGTAATTCTGATTTCAAGTGAACAGGGAATTTCGCTTAGCAACACACATAAAGATGAGGTGCAATACTTTGTAATTCTGATTTCAAATGAATCGGGATGAATGGGAAATTTCGTTTTTGCACCGTCCACACTGACTTCAAAAGTGCTGTTTTGTGAATTACTTATTTTTGGGATTATTGACCCCCCTTTCTATGTGTAAGTCAAGTATTTCAGAAACTATCAACCAGGTCTTTAAGGGGCATACCGGCTATAACACGCTAGGTATGATTTTTGTTAGTTTTGAATTCTAACAACACTCAATCTGTGATTTTCTATATGGGAATTAATTGATTTACTTTAATCCAATGTGCTAAGGATCTACATAGCTTCCCCCTTCCCCACATTTTAATGGAAAGTTTTAAGGATGGCTGCTCCCAACACAATCCGATTTCAACAGAGAGGGTGGTTTTCTTTGAGGAATTTACTTTGAATCGATTTAATACATTGTGCGAAGGGATTATTCAGTTTCACCCCCTCCTTCACCCACCAATGGAAAGCGATAAAGGCAGTTGATTTCCCACGCAATTGATGGCTTTGGGATATCTACTTACATGTGAGGCTTTCATCAGGGAAACAGCCAGGCTCCTCTGAGGACAGCCGGGTCTGGTCAAGGGCTGTCAAATAAGGACTTTCTCCTGCACCCATACTCCTTCTGCTCATCTGGTTTGGGTCCCAGCTAGCTTCTCTATGTCCCAGTCCCTGGGCCTGATTACAAGTTTGCCGGTCTGGTAACAATGGTGCCGGTAAGCCAACCGGCACCGTTTTTATCATACCGGCACACTATGAGTCTGCGGGAAGGTGCCGTCCCACCCGTCAGGGTCAGACCTGGCGGGTGGAATGGCACCCACCCTCAGACTTTCACTGAAGCACTGGCACCATTATTAATGGTGCCGGTGCTTCCGTGATCCCCATTCCCATTGAGTCCTACGGGACTCAATGGGAATGGGGTTCAACATTTTCCAGTGCCTGACTTCACGGACCGCTGGGCTGTAATGCCTCAGTGTTTCCAGCAAGACAGGTGCCGGAAAAATGTGCAAGTCCGGCGCCAACCTGCCAGTTTTACGGCACAGTTACCACCGGGTATGTAATGAGGCCCACTGTCTCCAATGCAAAGATTGAAGCCTCTCTGCTAGCTGTTCCTTCCAAGAGTCCATCATCAGCTTTCTCCCAGAATAATTCACAAAAAGCCCAGCTCTGATGCAAACCTGCCCTTTTCTAGGGCTACTGACACTGCAACCTGGTCATAATTCCTACAGTCAGGATTGGCTACCTTGCTCCCTTCACCTCCCACCAAGATGCCTACTGGCTGCTGATAGGACCAGAAGTTGGGAGATATGTATGATGTAGGCTGAAGGAGGAGAACAGATACACCATTTTGAAATGACAAAGAGATTCTAAATCTTTTGTTCTGAAAAATCTCATAATGTAGTAACTCCCTTGGTCCTTCAGATAACCACATTATTATCAAATATCTGGGTTCTATATTTTATGGGGAATCGGACCATACTAATTTTATTTTGGCGGACCCTTCCTGAGCGGAACCACAATTTTTTGCGGTTTTCTGGTGCAGCGAAATAGGTAAAAATGGGGCCATTTTCAATTTAAACATTATTTACATGATCTACCCCTTTGCCAACTTTCCCATTTCTTAGGCGTATGAAAACAGCAGAATCATAATTTTCCACATAACTTAAATAAGGTACATCACAACATTTTTGTTTTTACAGGGTCCCAATCGGCCTGTCATCCCCTTTAATTTGAGGCCGGGTTGAACTTGGTGGGACACCCGCTGCTCCTTTTTATTTAGGAAAAATGGTATTCAATGTTTAATCAATGGCAGGGCCTTAAATGTGTGCGTAGGTTTCATTTCTATCAAGACATGTGACCAGCCATCTGGTTTATCTGTGATTATCTTAACATTTCTTCTGCTGGGCTTCAAAGCCTTGCTCAGTACTTAATGTACAGTTTATGGGAAGGTTGACCTTAAGGTCATTTCTGCTGGACATGTTGCTAGGAACTAATCGACAAACAGACATTCTTCTTGGTGGGCCTAGCCAAAAAGATCTGGCGTTCAAATTTCAAAGGGTCTTTGTTCAAAACCAAATGTACATTTTATGGGACCCTGACCTTAAAGGTCGTTTCTGTTGGTTGTCCTATCAGCAATTCACCAAAAATGTGATCTCTAGCTTTGTATTTCTTTATATTTTTACTGGACTTATAGGCTGGTTGCCTTGGGGAACCCAGCCCCCAAAGGTTGGTGTCACAATTCTAGATACATAGCAGTTCAGTGCAGGAAAACAAAATCAGCCAGTTACCTACAGGGTCCTAAAAGAATAACATGTCCCATTGGAACTGTATATTCAACATGTTGCATTTCAGATTACATTTAGTCCTGATGTTCATAAATTACATTTTTCTTCACATACTGTATAAACAGAAATAAGATCACTTTGTCCAAACAGATAGGCCCTATTTACATAAGGAAGCAGGATTCAAATCTACACCAAACGATATCGGCACTTCTTTGTTCCTGCTGTCATTTTATCTGATGGAATTAATGTCTCTTTCTTCCGGGTGAATGCACTCTGTCCTTCACTTTCTTTCTGTATTGCATGTCAGCTGTCATTCCTCCTTTTTAGCTTCCAATTGTGCCTTTTCATCTCATGTCTACTGCTGCCATTTTTAAATATGTCCATGTGTAATGTCTTTCTTTAATATAACAGTTGAAATAACATGAGGATCCCAATGCTTCAAGTAGGCCTTGCCAACATGTTAGTTCACTTGTGAGTTTAACTAGGCCCATTTCTTTCCATGTCACCATGCCTTAAACTGGAATATGGATTGTTTTGGACTGGTCTGCATTTCACAATGGATGACACAAGCCAGATTCACTTTTAAATACCGGCTGGTCTGGTCTATTTATTTTAGACCTTCCGGGGCTATATTTTACCCCAAAGATCCCCCCTCCTGGGTCTTTGATTCAGGTGACTCAGAGAAAAGTGCAAGGAAAGCGTTGTTTTTTTCTCTTTGCTTTTGGCTTTGGTTCATTCTATGAATTTCCTCGTCGGAGCACGTCTGCTCTTTTTGCCGTCCTGAGGAAGAGGCATTTTGGTTCTGGACCCCTCCCTTTTTATGGTGGCTCCACCTCTGGGCTGTTGAGGCAAGGAGTTATTTAATCTGATGAGAATAAAAGAGTTAAGTTAAGTATTTTATACACTACTACTTTCCCCGGGATTTTCGACATACAAATTGATAACAGAAGAACAAGTTACATGTTACATTTCACTTGACATATACAATTTACATATGATTTTTACTTTTGGTACACTTCTTATACGTATACATTATTTTACTCCCTGTAATGTGTGACTTTCTCCATCCGGGTTTTCATTCTATACTTTTATTCTTCAGATGGTTCATGGGCTCTACCCTCAGTGGGTTCTTCAATTCATCGCAAAGTCTGTCTGCGATGACAGCTTTTCAACTAATTGATATGGACCCATTTCTCTTCCATATGTTCTTCTTTAGGGATGCAGATTGTATAGGTGACAGGTGAGATTTTATCAACAATTTCAAAAGCACTGCACCAAGACAGGAGGAACCTCAGCTCTTTGGTCTGGTTCCTCTGGAAATTGTACAGGTAGACTCTGTCTCCTACTTCATACTCTTTCTTGGTAGTTTTTAAGTTGTAGTGGGTTTTCATCCCCTCTGCTCACTTTTCTAAATTGCGCTGAGCATAAGCGAAAGCATGCTGAAGGTGTGTTTGTACATTTTCAATGTACTCATGGTTCGTAGACGTGTTGATCAGGGTTGGCTCTTTAATTCTATAGAGCAGATGTTGAGGTAGCACCATTTCACATCCAGTCATGAGCTCAAATGGAGAAAGTTTTGTTGCAGAAGAAGGTGTAGACCTAATGGCCATCAGGACAAGTGGTCATCGGAGGTCTCAACTAGGTCCGCTACGAACTTCTTCAAGATGCCCACAAATGTTTTATTGTACCTCACAACTCCCCCACTCGAGGATAGGTGGTAGGCAATGTGGAGTTTTCACTTTACCCCTGGTATCTCCTACATCTTGGTAATCACCTCGCTGGTAAAATACCTTCCCCGGTCTGACTCAATCCTTTAGGAAAGGCCGAATCAAGAGAAATTGTGATTGATCATTAGTGTGGCAGCTGTCTCCTCATTACAATTTGGGACCGGAAGACATTCCACCCACTTGGTAAACAAGCATGTCAAGGTAAACATGTACTTGTTTCCTCTAGAAAGGCGGTGGCATTCCCCTTTTCTGTAGAGTAGCTCTGTGAGTGAGGGAAGTTGGGTGAAACTGAGCCGACACACCACACCCCTTTAAGAATAGGTCCTGGTGCTGACCCATTTGTGGCCAGTATGCGACCTCTCGCAAGATTTCTAATGTAGTATGAAACCCCCTATGACCGGCAGTGGCTGCGTCATGGGCGTGACCTAATATCAAGCTTCGGAATGAGGTAGGTACCACACACTGGTCACTTCCAGATATGGATCTCCGTACCAACAAACCATCATGGATTCGAAACATTTTGGAAAACTTCATCAACACCCGGCGATCCTCCTTCCTGATATAATAGGATTCTCTCAGAGGAAAATTCACAGCGTCTTCAATATGTTGATAACATTTCCTGATAATTGGGTCCTTTTTTTGTGCAGTAATCAAATCTGCATCTGGGATTTTATTACTCCACTAGGCATTTGAGAGTTGATTTTTGGTATGGGTTTTGGACCTGGTGACATCAGCGACCTGGATTTCCCCCTACAGGGATTCCGTTTCTAGGAGATCCCTGTGAATGGCTCCGGTTGTGGACAACTGGTCTGCCAAGTCATTTCCAGTTTTGTGTGGTCCCTCTATTTTGGAATGACCTCTGATCTTTATCCAATAGATGGTCATCTCATTAGAGGTTACCAGATCATTAATTGATTGTATTAATTTCCTATGCTTGATCGGTTTATTTGCACACAGCATACCTCAATTCTTCCAATTAATCAGGTGTTCCACGAACCCATTCCTGACATAATCTGAATCAGTCATTATGACCAGTTCTTTGAGTTGGTGTTGCACGGCAGTTAGGATGGCTTGATGTACCACCATTAATTCTGCCAACCGACTACTTTGTGGACCTATTTTGTACCCAGCAGATGGTTCTGGGACATCATTCACCCAGGAATTCCCAATGCCAGCCACTAGTTCTTTTTCCCTGTGATTATCAACATGGTAGGAGCACCCATTCACATAAACTGTGGGTATCCCCTGACAAGTGTCTTCCTCTGAGACTTTGTGTGGGACAATAAGGTATGCCTCCAGATTGTGCCTGGTCCTTATATATTCGTCCTCGAGACAGTTTTCTTGAGCACAGTCATGCAAGTCAGTCAATCCTTACGCTAGAAGACTCTTCTTGTTTTGGCCATGTCTGACCTCCACAGGAAAGCCTTGCATGGACAGAATCCAGGAAGTAATTCTGGAATTACTCACGTTCCCTTTTTGGATTCAGTCTCAGGTTCGACAGGTTTATCAATCACAGTGTCCTTACCACTTGCCCACTCGTCACCTGATGATTATGTGTGGAACTTTGCGGGTTTGTCGGTTGAACTCTCCAACGTCTTCTCCGTCCAGGCTGTCTTTGTCTTCTTCCTAATGGTATTTCCCTTCTGCTTGAAGACATAGGGACGGGCTCCCCCAGAGGCCACTTTGCCTGTGAGGCTATTTGCCCGGCAGGGGGACTCTGGGGAGCCCCCCCCAAACTAGGGAAAATCTTTGCTGAAAAACTCTGGCAGGTCTTGTTGAGGTAGGTTGTGGTTTGTAATCTGTAGAATGATCCAGTATTTTGTAGTAGACTTCAGTTTCCAGCATGCACTGGTAAATAGTATAGTAGACTTCAGTAAGTAGCAGAAGAAATGAATAAACCAAGTTCGATTCGGATAGATGGGCTTGCGGCAAGATGCGAGCCAATCCGAATATTGCTCCGTAGAATAGAGTCGGGAACCTCTGATGTCTTGAATGCATGCTAGCAGCAGCATGCGGTAAGAACAAGCCACCCGATTGCAAGGGGAGGTGCCATGGACAGAAAGCGAACACAGAATCAGCGAGAAGCACCACGTATACAGAAAACAGCTGAGGGCTGTAATAAGTTGCTCGAAAGCGGAGGAGGTCACAGGGAAACCGCGTGAGAGCTGTCACAGGAAAGTCAAACAAGGAAGGGAAAACAAGGTAACAATGAGGCGCAGCGGATAGCGGGAAGGAGCGTTGAGCAGTACTCACGAACAACAGAAAGAAAGTTGCAATGCACAGCTGCTCTCCATTAACTGGTAATTATAGCTACTTCAGGGGAACAACTAGAATGCTCCTTGTATTAACTCGGGGGAATTAGTCCTTCTTCCATATCGCCCACTTACTCCATAACTTCCATGGGCGATAAATAAAAGTATGACCCCTTCTCAGCAGTCTTCCTGCCGGCTTTCCCGGATGTAAGCGATGAAACCTCTGGATGAGTTGAGGTGGGGAAATGTGTTTAACAGGTTCCCCTGAACTCTCAGACATTGGGTACCCCTTCCATAACACTGGATACTGCAAGGTGCCTTTCTTGTACCTTGAGTCAAGCAGTCTGGACACTTCGTATTCCTCTGTCATTCCTGTGGGTCTGTATCTGGGTTTTTTCGTCTGTCTGGTGTGAGGATCCTCCACGTAATCCTTAAGTAAGGAGGTGTGAAAAACAGGATGGATAATTTGCAGTCTTTCTGGAAGATTCGCTATGCAAAGGTGAGAAAACTGATTACCCCTCTCTATGTCAGTACAGATCAAGGCTTGGTGATAGGTTGTACTATCCTAGGTTCTAGTACACATATATATCATTTAAATGGTGCTAACAGCTGTTAGTCTTAGTGCTACCTTCTAAGACTGATGCCACATATCTATAGAACCACATCTCTATTAAACATTAAAAAAATCAAAAAAATCAGAAGAATCATAAATAAGTCCATACAAATTTATTCACTTTGAGACAAATTTAGAAAAATTTAAAAGAGAGAGAAAGATTTTAACATGTATGCAACACAATAAACAATACAGGGTCTTCTCAGCCCATTCTTAAAAAAAAAAACAGTATCATCTGTAAAGGGGTTAGTTGGATCAATGCAACACTAACTACATTCGATTTGAAAGTGTTAGATACAAGACTTCAATCATTCCTAAGTGTTTTGTCAGTTGTCGACATGTTTCAGCCTTTCTGGAATAACAGGTTTGACAATATTTTGTGAATTTTGCCAGATATCGTGTTGACTGATGCTAAATGCCCATCTATTTCAAACGTAACAGTGTAGTTATCAGATGAAAATCGCTTTCTTATCACAGACGGAAACGCATCCGGCAAATGTCTCAAAAGAGATAATTTTGCTGGCTGTGCTTCCTGTTATGGGGTATATGAGAAAGTTTAATTACTACATCTGAAGAAATTGTCTGTCCTGAAGAAGGCCACGGAAAATAACGGTTGAATGGACACTAGAGATAGTGCTCTAAATTCCAGAAAGGCCGAAACATTTCGACAACTGACAAAAGACTTATGAATTATTGAAGTCTTGTATCCAATACTTTCAAATCAAATGTAGTTAGTGTTTCATTGATCCAACTAACCCCTTTATAGATGATACTGTTTTTTTTTGAAAATGTGCTGAGAAGACCATGTATTGTTTATTGTGTTGTATACATGTTAAAATCTTTCTCTCTCTTTTTAATTTTTCTAAATTTGTCTGAAAGTGAATACATTTGCATGGACTTATTTATGATTCTTCTGATTTTTCTGATTTTTTTAATGTTTTATAGAGATGTGGTTCTATAGATATGTGGCATCAATTTTAGAAGGTAGCACTAAGACTAACAGCTGTTAGCACCATTTAAATGATATATATGTGTACTAGAACCTAGGATAGTACAAACTATCACCAAGCCTTGATATGTACTGACATAGAGAGGAGTAATCAGTTTTCTCACCTTTGTATAGTGAATCTATTATTGTTCTCCCATTTTGAGAAACTGATCCCCCGAAACAAAACATTTTGGGAGATTACATTTGTGAAAGTAGTCTTGCTGGAAGATCCAAGCGAAAGGCAACTCGGTTGATCTTGGCAGTGATCTTGAAAGGTCCGATAACATGGGGAGAGAATTTGCCTTGGTGTATCCACCTGGGTAAGAACTTGGTAGACAACCATACTTTAGTGCCAAAGTCCCATAATGGATTAGATCTCCGCTTGAGGTCAGCCCACGTTTTGCTTCCTTGACGTGAAGTCTCCAGATTGGACCTTGTTCTCTTGTGAAGAGTCTGAAGTGTGTCCAAAAGATGGTCAACCGAAGGTATGTTAGTAGACACTGGATCAAACAGAGGGATGTGTCTGGGATGGAATCCATATGTGCATGAAAAGGGGCTCATGCCAGTTGAAGAATGTTTTGTGTTATTGTATGAAAATTCCGCCATGGGAAGGAGTTGATACCAGTCATTCTGCTCGTGGTTACAGAAGCATCTGATGTATTGTCCCAAGGTTGCATTGAGGCGTTCGGTTTGCCTGTTGCTCTCTGGGTGACATCCTGATAAAAGTGACCTCCTTATACCTAAAGACTTGCACAGAACCGACCAAACCTTGGACGTGAACTGCGAGCCTCGGTCTGAGACTATGGTTTGTGGAAGTCCGTGTAACCTAACCACATCTCTCAGAAACACCTCCGCAGTGATACATGCAGTTGATGGATCTTTTAAGGGTGTAAAATGGGCTAACTTGCTAAATAAATCAACCGTGACCATTATGGCTGAGTAACCGTTGGAAACGTGCAGATCCATAATGAAATCGTTTGAAATGTGTTGCCATGGACCAATTGGTGGGGGTTCCTGTTGTAGTAGACCTAAAGGTTTGCTGTAAGCATATTTGTTCTGGGCACATATGGGGCATGAAGCTACATAGTCTCTGACATCCTTTGTCATAGTAGGCCACCAAAATTGTCCAGATGTGAACTCCAATGTGGCATTTTGGCATTTTTAGTCCATGACACCAGGCCATGGCATGTTTTTGTAGGTCATGAGTGGGTAAGAAAAAAGCTCCTTCCTTTAATAGCAGTTCTCCTCTTTGCGTCATTCCTTTGTCAAAGATGTTCTTATCCTTACTTTGGGTGGTTTGTACTTGTTGAAGAAAGGAGTTAACGGTGTTAATGAATATTTTCCCTGCCAAAAGAACTTCTTGACCTTGAGATCCTCCAGAGTCTCCACCTTGACTACAAGAAAGAGCATCAGCTAGTGGATTGTCCTTTCCTGGAAAGTATGTGATTACGAAATCAAATTGTGAAAGAAAATAGGCCCATCTAGCATGGCTGGAATTCCGACATTCCATATTCTTTTGTAGCTTAAGGTTTTGGTGGTCTGTACAGACCTGGAAAGGACAAACCACACCTTGTAAAAGGTGTCTCCACTCCTCACATGCTTGTCTTGTGGCCAGGAGTTCTCTTTCAAGTACTGAGTAATTCTGTTCACTCGGACTAAGTGTTCTGGAGTAATAGGCTGTGGGGTGTTCTAATCCGTCCTCTTTCTTCTGCAACAAGGCTGCTCTGATAGCACCACCCGAAGCGTCGGTCTCCACAATAAAAGGAAAGGATTGGTCCGGTTGTCTCAGAATGGGGGCTGTCACAAACGCTTCTTTGAGTCGTTGAAATGCTTGCTCTGTCTTTTGATTCCAGCTAAACTTACTCCTTTTTGAGGAGATTCTTAATAGGTAGAATGATGTCACAAAAGTTTGGCATAAACTTACCGTAAAAGTAATAACAAGCCACCCGATTGAAATGGGAGGCACCGTGGTCGGAAAGCGGACACAGAAGCAGCGAGAAATGCCGCGTATACAGAAAACAGCCGAGGGCTGAAACAAGTTGCTCGAAAGCTGAGGAGTTCACGGGGAAACCGCGTCAGAGCAGTCACAGGAAAGACAAACAAGGAAGGGAAAACAAGGTAACAATGAGGGGCAGCAGATAGCGGGAAGAAGCATTGAGCAGTACTCACGAACAACAGCAAGAAAGTTGCAATGCACAGGTGCTCTCCATTAACTGGTAATTATAGCTTCTGCAGAGGACAGACTAGAACGCACCTCGCATTAACTCGGGGGAATTCTCCCATATCACCCACTTACTCCATAACTTCCATGGGTGATATATATGACATTCAGTCACTTTGGAGATATTTCAAGGGTTGGTGAGGAGTCTCCACTATGACGTGCTCCCCTTGGGTGAATGGACAGTAATTCTTCAACTCCCACACCGCTGCCAGGAGTTCCTTTTTGCAATTGTTGAATGTTTTCACTACAGAAGGCAAAGTCTTGCTTGCATATGAGATTACTTTGCTGACCTTGTTGTGCTTTTGGTACAATACCGCCATTAAGCAAGTATCTGAGAACCCTGTCTCCAAGAAGAATTCCTTGTTCTTCATGGGGTAAGCCAAACAAGGGGCTTTGGAAAGGCTGCTATTTAGTTGTTTTACTGCCTCAGATTGTTCTGGACCCCAATTGACCCCAGCCTTCAATAAATGGACCAAGGGCTGTGTGACTTCAGTGTAGTCTTCAATGAACTTCCTACTATAATTAGTGAGTCCAAGAAGGCTTCTTGGTTCTCGCAGAGTAGTAGGGTCTTTTAATTTCAATGATGCTACCACCGTTTTTTGCCTGGGTACTAACACCCTCAGGGGTTATTTCAAGCCCTAAAATGTTCACACAGGTCTTACATGACTGCGCCTTCTGAAAGCACAGTTTTGCTCTGGCCTTCTGCAACTGGGTCAGAAAATAGCGTATTTCAGCTATGTGTTCCTCCACAGTTGAGCTCTTGATTAAGACATCATCTACACAGGCTAGGTTACCCCTTTCACCCAAGTCGGGAATGGCCTTATGTAGGAAGATATTAAATTCATTGCCAGAGTTTATGTATCCAAAGGGGGTTCGGGTCACATGTATTGCTGCTCCCCAAAGGTAAAGACCAGCTTGTACTGTTCTTCTCTACTCACGGGTACTATCCAGTAACCATTGGTCAGCGCAATGGCGGTATACACCTTTGGCCCTTGGGTCTGGGCCAGTCCCTGATCGATGTAGGGAAGGGGCTATCTTGACATGTGGACCCGTTTATTTAACTCCCTTAGGTCTGCGCAAAGTCTCCATTGGCCATTCGGTTTGAGTATACCCAGTAGCGGGTTATTAACAGTACTGTGGACTGGACAAATTATCCCATGGGATTCTAAGTTTTAATAATCTCTGTGAGTGACTCCTTGGGTGCGAGAGGCAACCAGTATTGCTTCACAAATACTGGAGCCATCTCGGGGTCCGTGGGTATGGTGGTTAAATGTATCTCTGTGCAACCACAATCATAAGAATCCACTGCAAAGATATCCTGAAAATCCCAAAATACCTGTTTCAGCTTCTGACTTTGTTCCTCATCTCACAGGCATCAGTAAGATTGATTTCTTCTTCGAACATCTGCTTAAAGCCTGGGAAGACCTCTGGCTTGGCAATTTCGGTGGTATCCTCCAGCTGGTTGGAGAGATCTCTTGTTATAGTGTTTGCCTCTACATGAGGTTTCAATGATGGGAGGTAGTCACTGTTGATTTGAAATACCACCTCATCCTTCAGTCACAGTTCATCTCTTCCACACCATAAGGGCAGGAAGAGTATATCAAGAAATGTCTCCCTTGCCTGGTGAAAATCTTTTCCGGAGGGATATTGTCATTAAGATTGCACCAGTCATTTGGAATTGGTCCAATGGTCTCATTACCTAAATCAATAGAATAATGTTGGGCATCAACTGCCATTCCAATAAAGGTGTCTGCGGCCAAAGTGATACTTCGAAGGTCGCTGTTATCCACCAATATTCAAATGGTATCATGTTCTAGTTCAACTAGGGGTGTCGGATGTAAATGCAAACCTTGCTGTTGTAGATGATAATTCAAATGTTTATAGGCGTCCTTGTTTTAGAGGTTCTGTCCTCGCTTAATCTTTAGGGGAATTGGAAATTGTTGCTCCCGTCCCGGGATGGTAACCTCTTCTCCCACTTGAACTTCAACCGCATACGGCAGCAATTGAGCTGACCGAAATGCTTTCTCAGTGTTGTCAAAGTCCATGGGGTTACCCCCCAATCGGGACCAGGCTTTGTGATTAAATAGGTCAAAATTAATGGCAAATCGATTGAAAATGTCCCTGCCTAAGTAAAAAGTGGAGGGGACATCTCTCACAACCCAACAATTATGTTCTATGCTTTTGTTGCCAATGGACATTTTTAGCATACACCTGCTACGCAGGACATATTTGGAATTTGGAGTTTCCAGGCCCATTTCCTACACATCAAACAATTTAAATGTGGGAATGGTCTTATTTGTTTGGGATTTTTCTGAATAATGCTTCTCTGATGAAGCCTCTTCCATTATTCAAGTATACTCTGGCGAGAACAGGCTCCTCACCCTCATTTACCTGAATGGGGAAAAACAGCTGTTCATCCTTTATCTGGATGTCTGTCAAACTTTGAGCTGGTTTTTCATCATCTTTTGTCATGGGGTTTGTTTTTTCTTCTGATTGTGGCTTGGTATAACATTTCAGAATATTTCCTTCCATTGTGGAATGCCACTTAAAACTGGGAGGGAGATTAATTTACAAAAATGTAGAACAGTTCCCATCACCAGTTTGTTCTCCTACAGAGATGACAGTAATGTCTAGACTTGATTGTTCCTAAAATGGAATTCTATTTTGTCGGACCGTTGTTCAATCTTGTTGCATGTGCCATTCAATCTCACACAGACACAGGGGCTTTGTTTTAATTTGATTGGCTGGTTAGCCTGAGTCCAGAGGACCTTGTTCATGCGGTCAATCAGGAGTGATAACTTCCGAAGGAGGTCATTCCCCAGTAGGCAAGGTGTGCTCTCTGGAGTGATGACTATTACCGGGTGTTTCACCCTATGTCGCCTAAGTTTGATCCTCAGATCCGCAGTCCCTTCGATGGAACTATCATTCCCATCGAAGTTTTGGAGTTGTCCAGGAAGAGGTGTGAGGGGAATTGGGTGACTCTCCCCCTTCCTGAATTTAGTTGGTCGAAGGCCTTTTTGGACATGAGGGTGGCTTGGGATCCAGTATCCACCAGCACTGATAATGCACATTGACCCTGTACCTTGATGGAAGCATAACATCTTCCTTGTCTCTCTTCAAGGGGGAAATGAAAATGTGCAATCTGTGCCTGCTTGGTAGTAAACCTTTTTATGTTGAACTCTGACACTGTGTGATCTTGGACAGTTTTCTTTGTCAGAGTCTGGGAATCTTTAAAACATATTTTTTACCCAGAAACAGTTGGGATTGAGAAGTCCCCTCTTTCCCACAATTCTTTGCTGTCCCCCTTCTTGGAGACAGTTATTCAGACCTGTTTGGTTAGAGGTCATCTGGTTGACATTGTTGAGGTTAACAAATGTGTTGCTCTGGGTCAGTCTACATACTTACCCAGTCGAAATCAGGGTCTTTTGGGACCCATTTTCCCTTGGAAGGCATCCCTCCATCCCTGAAAGAGAAGGTTTTCTTCCCTGAATCCTCAGGGGGATTCTTCTCTTTTGAACAGAATGATGCGGACTCCCACCACAAAGTGGGTTATTTCTTGCTTTTGATTTCTCCTGCTTACCGTCAGTTCCCTAGGTTCCAGCTTTTGAGGGTAGAAGATTTAGATTCAGGTTCAGTGGTTTCCAGGGTTTTGGTTCCGGTGGAAAAGGAAGCTTCCTCTAGGGCTTTGCATATCCGTTCCACCCGGGCCCCCTCCTCTGGAACCTGTTGGTTGTCAGAGGTTTCTTCCCATCATTGCTCCGGGGCACCAGGCCCGGATGTCGAGTCATTCGGGACAGCAGTTTCCATTTGAGGGTTCTGCTGAGCCCTCAACATGTGACCCACGTCTTGTGTTAAGTGTTGGACTTGTTGCTCCAGTTGAGACATACTTTCTGGTTGGTAGGGGGTCTGAATTCATACCTTTGCTTCTCCCGGAAAGCAAAGCTGTCTCTTCTCCCAGAGTAGCTTGGGTATTGAGAGTTTCTCTGATGACCTTCCATCCTACGTTTCCCATTCTCCCTATTGTCCTGAAAGCGGGGAGAGAGAGGAGGATTGTTCTGGAAATTGGGGTTTGAAGGGTATCTGGGAAAGAAACTGAGGTTGGGGGTTGGAGTATTTCTTCCCTTGGGAGGGAAGTTCTGAGGGAAGTTTCTTAGGGTAGTACTTACCTGATTGTGCCCCCCCATTGTGCCAGGGGAGTCCATACATACCTCAGTATGGGTCTGTTACCCTTGTATCTAGGGCTGATATAGGTGGCAGTGTCAGATGGAGAGTTGGTCTGATACCCTGCCTGGCTATCACCTGATTGGGTTGGATCTGAGTGTCTATTCTACCTCTCATTCTGCTTGTTGGTGTTAGTTGGAGGAGTATTATTAGGCCCCTCCCCCATTTCCAAGTCCAATATGGGAGTATTTTTCACCTCCGCTACCTTTGCAGCAGTGGGTGTTTTTGACGGTTTGTGTTTTTTTAATTTTTTTTTACTGTCAGAGGGCTTTTGGACTTCATAAATCCTGGTGGCCTGTTCTATCACCCAACCCAGGGTCCTACGCTCAAGGAAGTTCCTTACTAGTTGGGTCATAATGTATTTCAGGGAGCACATGGAAGTAAGTGTTGATATACTCTCGGCTATTGGTGTTCACCCGCCCAGAGGTCTGTGCAAGTATTCGCTTCAGCTCTTGCATGAATTCTCTAGGCGCTTGGTTTTCCCCACACTGCAGGTTGGAGGCTGCCTTGCGGGCCTCCTGAGGGTTCCTGCGAATGGATAAGTGCTTTAAGATGGCCGCCTTGTAGGTGGACCATTTTTGGTGATCTTGTTTTTCAGCCCTGCAAAGAAGCTGGAGTATTCAGGGGAAAATGTCCATTTGACAAACTCCATGGAATTATTTTCATTCTTAATACCAAATGAAGTCATTGTTTGGTCGTAAAGCTCTATATGCTCCCATTCGGAGTATTTGGAGTTCTTATGATAGGGAGTCATAAAGCTCTTTATGGCCTTTATTTGCCGAATTGGGTCTTTCACAAGACCTCTCTTCTTTTATCAGACTTTGGTTTCCGCTGCACCTGAGTCTACTCACCCTCTGACTCAGAGCTGCTGCTATTGGTGGTCCACTCCCTGTCCTCTAGGCACTCCCTAACTCTATGAGACTGGGAATCCCTACCAAAATGGAGGAGTCTGGTCTCTTCTCCCCTGTGGTACTGTGGGCTCTTATGGTCACTTCCCTGGTACTCCGCTTTTCGCACAGGGAAGTACTCATCTTCCTCATCCCTCATTCCTGGTATGGTAGGGGAATCCCCCTGCATCCCTGAATGTGTGGAGATTTTTAGGATGCTCTTTTGAGGCATAGAGACTGGTTCTTCCCTGTCTGCAAAGCGGACCAGGTAGTCCCTTTGTAACTTCAGTTTCTTCCAGTCCAACTCCCTGATCTTTTCATCATAGGAGCCCTCATGGTCAGAAGTACATGCCAGGGTATTTTTAAATTCCCAGAGACGACTGGTTTGGCCACTTTCTCTTCTACTGGGTAAAGATGAATATTCATCAATATCTGATAAGGACTGGCCTTCTGGCTCAGTTGGACTAGGCCTGGTTGGGTCCAGCTGCTTCATGTTTCCCTGGTCTTGAGAACTGGCAGGTATGAAGTTAGCTGCACCCTGTACATATGAGGTGGTGTGTTGGCTTGTGGTCCCTGGTAGATAGGTCATCATTCCGTGATCAGAGTGTGCTTTTTCATACCCTGACTGGTCGGGGTGCCTCAGAGCCTGTTTGTATTTGACAATTTCATTCTCCAACGTCTCACATTTACTTTTCTGGGTCCCTATCTCTTGATGGTATACAGAGGCCTGATTTTTCAATTCTGACACCAGTAGCTGCTAGCACTTTATTTTGTGCCATCATTCGGTCTCTGAGTCCCTTGTTCTACTCACAATGGGACTCATTTTCCTTATGTGAGGCTTGTAATTGTCTGGGCGTATTCAGATCTCTTCTTTCTCAAGAGACTAATCTCCTCCCATTGTGCAACGCTGCCTGTGTTGCCTGCTCTATGTCCACCTCTGCTTGCCTTACATGGCGCCTTAATTTTTCATTTTCTAACCTCATGTCAGTCAGTTCCTGAGAACATAACTCACTTTTCTCCAAGTCTTCCTGAAACAGGGCACTATTCTCCTGACACAACTTGCTATTTTCATCCCTCAACTGCTCTCTCTGCTGTTTCAAAGTGTTCAGATCTTGATGCATCTTATCGAAATCACCCTGAGAATTAACATCCCTAATGACCAACTTGCTGTTTTCAGCTTTCAGTTGTTTGATCGCTGCTTGAAATGTGAAAATATCCTCTAAGCAGGCTCTATTGTGAACAACCTGCACACTTAATTTGTGTTGATTTGCACTCAGGTTTTCAACACTTTCTTAATACTCCCCTTGCAGTACAGAAAATGTAACCACTCGCTCTGCATTTGCTTGCTGTTATGTCCCAAACTCATCTTTCTGCTGCTGAATAATATTTGCACATTTTGACTCTTTTCCACTTTTTCTTCTAATTGTTTCAATTCTCTCTATGCTTGATTTAAAAGCTCAGACTGGTTTTGCACAGAGGCTGCACTATGCTGGCACCTTTCTTCCATGATCATCATATGGAATTTCATATATGCCCTGAGCTGAGTCATTTTAACTTGCTCATCTTTGCTGGTCTGTGTCATGTAAATGTTTGTCAGGGCCTGATGTAACAGCCTATTATCCCACACATATCAACATTTCCAGGCTAACCTCCTGCATCATTTTAGCTTGCCACATTTCATGATCTTGTCCTACTAATTCACCTTTAATAAACTATTTGGATAGGAGGTGCTTCCTGACCATATTGATTTCTATGGTGCTCATTTTGAAATGTGTTGTGCACCTGATATACTCTGCATGTAAGGGCAAAAATCTGAACCCTGTTCCTGCTTAGTTTCCACTCACAAAAACAACACAAAATCAACACTCTTTTATCTACACACCGCCCTGGAACCCAGGGTATTGGTCTGAATGGCACGTTCACAATGTAGCACAGCTTTCTATAAACTTCAATGCGATTACAGCCAAATGAACAGTCTGCTGCTACTGCACTGTCACAAGTGAAGACTCTCTACCAATCCCGGATGAGCCCTCAGTTTTATCACAGTTTATTATGTGGTCACACTCAACTCAGGGAGTTTTTTTCTCCCCAAGCAAGGTCGCACACAATAAAGCACTTTTTATTCAAGTACACTGTGATGAGGCCTCCAACCCATCTCGCACCCAATCCCAACAAATACGCTGTGTCACCTATTGAGTAGGAACCAGGCTGGTGTATAGTAAGAATAAATATTTATTTATTTAAGGTTTGACAAAACAGACTAACATCAGCCACCAACGCTGTGGTAAAACCCAATATCACAAGCGTACTCTATTATTCAAACAACCCGGATGACATTTTGAAACATGCAATCGCAACTTAGAACAGATTTAATATTGATTTATCCCATGGAAAGCATTCACAATACCATACAGGGTCCACACGAATAACTTAGTTTGAAACAATACTTTTCTCCCAGCAACACCCCTTCCCCCACCCTCCCTTTGCAGGCCTCAATTAAATAATACCCGTTTGAAAGGCAAGGTGCAGGGAGTGAGAGCACAATGGAAACATCATTTTGGGCTGCTGATTTACAAAGGCTCTGTTTGGGAAGGGAATTCAATTGAAAAAACTGTTTTGGGCTTGTTACTAGAAATGCAATTTAAGGGAGAGGAAAACGGTGGGAAAAATGTAATTGTTTTTTAACTTTTATTTAAAAGGCAAGGTTGGGAAAGAGGAACTTGCATTAAAATCGTTTTTCAACACACATGAAAATAAAAGGTAGGTCTTCATACTTTGTAATTCTGATTTAAAATTAATGGGGAATTTCGTTTTGCAACACACCTACAGACGAGGTGCAATACTTTGCAATTCTGATTTCAAATGAATGGGGATGAATGGGAAATTTCATTTTTTGCACCCTCCACACTGACCTGAAAGGTGGTGTTTTGTGGATTCCTTCTTTTTCTTTGTGGAAGTCAGGGATTTCAGAAACAGTCAACCAGGTCTTTAAGTGCTATACCAGCTCTAACACACTAGGTATGAATTTTGTTAATTTCGAATTCGAACAACACTCAACCCATGATTTTCTAGATGGGAATTAATTGATTTACTTTAAGCCAATGAGCTAAGGATCTATCCAGCTTCCCTCCTCCCCACGCTTTAATGGAATGGTTTAAAGATGGCTGCTCCCAACTGAATGCAATTTCAACAGAGAGGGTGTTTTTTTGAGGAAATTACTTTAAATGGATTTAATAAATTGTCGCAGGGCCTATCCAGTTTACCCCCTCCTTGACCCACCAATTAAAAGGGATAAAGGCAGGTGACTCCCACACATTTGATGGCTTTGGAATATCTCCTTACATGGAAGGCTTTGGTCAGGGAAAACAGCAGGTCTCCTCAGAGGACAGCACAGATCTGGTCAAAGGCTTTCGGTCAAGGATTTTCTCCTACACCCAGATTCCTTCTGCTCCCCTGGTTTGGGTCCCAGCTAGTTTCTCTATTTCTCAGTCACTGTCTCCAATGCAAGGATTGAGGCCTCTCTGCTAGTTGTTCCTCACAAGAGGCCAGCAGTAGCTCTCTCCCAGAATAATTCACAAAACCCCAGTTCTGATGCAAACCTGCCCTTTTCTGGGACTAGTGACACTGCAACCTGGTAATTATTCCTGTGGTCAGGATTGGCTAGTTTGCTCCTTTCACCTCCCACCAAGATGCCCACTGGATGCTCATAGGACCAGAACTTGGGAGATATGTATGATGTAGGTTGGGGAGGAGAATAGATACATCATTTCAAAATGACAGGGAGTTTCTACATCTTTTGTTCTGAAAAATCTCATAATGTGATAACTCCCTTTGTCTTTCAGATAACCCCATGATGAAATATATATGTGGGTAATACTTTTTATGGCGAATCAGACCATACTAATTTTATTTCAGCATGCTCTTCTTGAGTGGAGCTACTGTTTTCATGGTTTTCTTCTGTGCCTAAATAGCAGAAAATTGGGCAATTTCCAATTTAAACCTTATTTTCATGATCTACCCGTTTGCCAACTTTGCCAATTCTTAGGCGTATGAAAATGGAAGAATCATAATTTTCCACATAACTTAAATTAGGTACATCACAAAATTTCATTTTTGCAGGGTCTCAATGGATTTTTCATCCCCTTTAAGTCCGGGCTGAACCTGGTGTGACACCCGCTGTTCCTTTTATTTAGGAAAAAACATATTCAAGCTGTAATCAATGGCGGGCATAACATGTGTCTGTACGTTTCATTTCTCTCAAGACATGTGACCAGCCATCTGGTTTATCTGTGTTTATCTTAAAAGATGTTCTGCTTGGCTTCAAAGTCTTGTTCAGTGCTTAATGTACGGTTTATGGGAATCTTGACCTTAAGGTTGCTTCTGCTGGACATGTTATCAGCAACTAATTGACAACCAGACATTCTTCTTGGTGGGCCCATCCCAAAAAGGTCTGGAGTTCAGATTTCAAGGGGTCTTTGTTCAAACCTAAATACACGTTTTAGGGGGACCTGACCCTAAAGGTCATTTCTGTTGGTTGTTTTATCAGCAATTTACCACAAATTAGATCTCTAGCTATGCATTTGTTTATATTTTTAATGAACTTACATGCCAGTTGCCTTGTTGAACCGAGTCTCCTAAGGTCGGGGACACAATTCCAGATACTCAGCAGCTCAGTGCAGAAAAACAACAGTAGCCAATTACCTGCAGGGTCATAAAGGAATATCATTTACCATTGGCACTGCATGCTTAACATGTTGCATTTCATATTACATTTAGGCCTGATGTTCATAAATACAATTGTTCTTCACATACGGTATAAACAGATATAAGTTCACTTTCTCCACACAGATAGGCCCAAGATTCAAATCTACACCAAACAAAATAGGCCCTTCTTTGCTCATGCTGATGGAATTAATGTCTCTTTCTACCTGATGAATGTACTGTGTCCTTCACTTTATTTCTGAATTGCATGTCGGGTATCATTTCTCCTTTTTAGCGTCCAAATGTGCAACTATTTCTTCTCATCCCATGTGCACCTTTGCAGTTTTTAAATCTGTCCATGTGTAATGTCTTTCTTTAATGTAACAGTTGAAATAACATGAGTATCCCATTGCTCCAAGGAGGCCTTTCCTACATGTTAGTTCATTTGTGAAAAGTAAGTGTCTTTCTCCACTTGCACCCCCATCCATTTTAATACAGTTTAACTAGGCCCATTTCTTTCCATGTCAATGGGCCTTAAGTCAGAAAAAATAAGTGTTTTGGATTACCTGCATTCCCCAATGGATGAAACCAGCCAGCTTCACTCTTAAATACTGGCCTGGCCTCTTTATTTCTGACATTCAGGGGCTATATTTTACCCCACACCATTGACTGGTTGCACGCATAAAAATAGAGCCATTTTCCGTTCGTGCCATCGATGCACAATTAGGATTGGTATAAATGCTATTCAAGGGATGAACATAACCTTGGCAGTAACTCACACAATTGCCTTGTTTTGCTATCAAATTCCAGCTACTTATCATTGATTAGGTATTGCATCACATTTCCAGATACACCATTGCTATTTATTGTTATGGTATTGCATTAAAGATAGTGTGGCTTTCACCTCTAGCAGTTATTTGGCGCTTTGAGCAATACCCTTAAGGACCAGATGATAATTAGGAGGATATGGGAGGTCTAACAAGGACAAAGATGGGTCTTTATTTTACACAGTCTAGATATGTGCTATCCTTTGCCTATCATACTCTTCCTTTTTAATCTTGTTCTGAAAACATTGCACTTCTCTTTCACCTCCTTTCTTTTGAACTTTCTGAGGCTCTCCAATACACACTGGGTGGGGCCAGTGCTGTATAATAGTTCAAATAAATAAATGAAAGGATTCAAATCTCGGATGGCAAAGAGTTCCACAGGTCAACAAGCTACTCTGAAAAATACCTTGCACCCCACTTGACCAATCTGTACTTTTAAATCGCCAGCTGGCCTATTGCAGAAGATCGAAGCTGTCTAGTTGGGTGGTAAAGAGTCAACTGATTTTGCACAAAGGATGCGTCAATTTTCTGCATTGAATGATGAACCAGCCAGGAAACCTTAACACCCTCTGCAGCCAATGGAGAATGTTCAGGGCGGGAGAGATATGTTCTCATCCGCCTCAATTGAAGAGCATCTTTGCCAAAGCATTTCAGATCAGCTGACGTTTTTGCAAAGTCACCTCCAGAAATCCCAAATAAATGACATTGCAAAAATGAAGCAGCCCGACTAATTGACTAGTTGTATCCTATGAGGGAATATAAAGTTGTCAAGAACTTTTTCGCAAGGTGTGGAAATACAAAAAGAAAGATTCAGTGACTTGTGTTATATGTTTTTTTTTTAAATGTAGAAGATGAAGCTGTACCCCAGAGCTCTGATCTTGAGGGGCTAACAAGATCGTTGGCCCAGAGTGATAGACCAAATATGAGAGGACCAAACCTATTTGCCACACAATTGAGTAGTCATCAGAGTCTTAACTCTTTTCAGTGGATTGCACTTCCTTTGTTTTTTGTTCATCCAATGGCTCACTACCCACATGCAGTTTTTAAATTGCTGAACTGTAGTATGCAGGGGATCCCCCTAAGGGAGAAAGGACTGGGCATTTGCTGCATATATGTAGTAGGTGAGCCCAAAAGATTGTATGAAATTGGCTAGGCGTAGCATATACCAGATAAATAGCCGTGGCCTCAGGGCAAACCCAGTGATATTCCACAGATAATGGCTATTTGTGCCGATTCAAAACTCGAAAGAGTGTCAGACTGTCTTCAATCCATCAAAAAAGATGTTACCACACCAAGGCTCTATCTCTATTAGCCCCAGCTCCGTGCAGCAAATCCATGAAAACCACAGGGCATAGACCATGTTTCTACCAGTAAATTTCAATCCATTCCCCCTCCACCACCATGAAAATGAGCCCCACTGGGTTTAAATAGTACTTCTACTTCTGGAACTTCTGATGTTTTCAGCAACATGCTAGCGTGGTATTTTTTATTTTCTTCGAATTCAATCCTCCATTCCAGATCCGTGGCAAATCTGAAATATGGCAAATCAAGACTGCTTGGTCTAAAAAGCAAAAGCGAGAATACTTCTGACTTCAGAATTAACAAATGACCTGCATTTCTTGGCCGCCAAAGTCATTTAATCAATTTTGCCCTGCTAAACAGTGACTGAATGACATATTTCTAACATGTAATCTTATGGCTTCCTCTTCCGCAAAGTTAAAATAGGCTTTCATGGCTGATTCCGTTATGCCCAGTTATCAGATAAAGGGCAGAATACATAATGAGAATATAATGTTCACATTCTGGGAGGCCCATTAGGCATCTCGTGGCTATATTCCCTTATTGCTTGTTGGACAGAATGATCAGATTTAATCAGGCTAGTTTAGAACACCATGGGCAGTGCCCATTATCAAGTTAGCACATCATGACCTGCTTTAATGATGCCCAATTAGTACATTAAGGAGAGAATCTGATATGCCCAGCAAGCACAGCCTAGAGCCCTAGACAGATGTATGTATGATTCCCAGTTAGTATGGCAGGGCCAGCTTTCCTTAGCACCAGTAAACACCATATGACCAGAGTTCCTTCCGACCAATTGGCACAGAAATCTCTGATTTCGGTAGGCTCAGTAAGCACGGCATGGCCAGTTTTGGGTGTGAAGCAAACTACCTGTGGTGTTTCTGCTACCACTGGATTGACACATAACTCTGGTCTCAACAACGTGACCAGGGTGCGTTAAAAATAAAAATAAAAATGAACATGTTCACAAAGATTTTAAAGAAGTAAAGGACAATATTCTCTTTCAGCCTTGTTATGCTCAATCACCTATATAACAATGTATTGTCTACTTAAGCCCAAAAAATGAGATTGTGACTTATAGAAGTTACAATTCTTCTGATAAAATATGTTTTTGATTTCTGCACTTCATGAAGGAGACAGTAAAAGCACATCTTCAATATTGAGTGATCCATTCTTACAGAAAACATCTTAAAAAAACAGTTTCCTTCACAAACACTGAAGCTACGTATATCTTTGACCAGATACCTTCACAACCCGTAGGAACAGCATGGCTTGTTTCCATGTTGCCCCTTTAACACTTCATGTTCAAAATCAATTGTGTACGAATAGAACAGAGTAGCAAAAATTACATTGTAGCCATGTAGCACAGCAGGGACAATTCCTATTGTGCTCAATTATCAATTTATAGTCAGATTTCACGATGACCAGTTAGTACATTATTGTCATTTATAATAATACTCCATTAGCACTGATTGGTCAGATTGCATTATATCCAGTTAGCACAATGCCCAGATTATTTTTGCCCAGTTAACACATCACACTACAGTTCCAATATGTCTGGTCACCTCTTGTGGGCAGTTTCATTATAACTAGTAAGCACCGAACTGTCAGATTACACTGTCCTCAGTTCACAGTAGATTGTGGTAGCACACAATTGGCAAATTACATTCTATAAAAGGTAGCACATAATAACCAGGTTCCATTCTGCCCAGTTAGCACAAAAGTGTCCAACTCATTTATGCCAAGCATGACTATTATGGCCCCATCCCATTATCACTAGTAAACAAAGCATTGCCTCCAAGGTCAGGTACTGCACAACATTCATGCTCTGTCAAGCCTTTGGCAACTCTATACTGAGCATGCAGAAGGATACATATGGCCTCAATAGTTGGCATGCAGTAACTGGTCCTGTCAATCTGCTCAAACCTTTACTCAGTGCAAAGCAATCGTTGGCAACAGGTGGCTGCATCACCACACACGCAAAACTAAAATCAGAACATTAATGTTACCAAAAGAAGTAGGTGGAAAGGTAAGAGGAGGAGACAGGGGCAGGTTAATGTGAGCTCTATGCTATAGAAGGCCAAAAACACACATGTGTTTCTTTATGTGCTTTGTGTAGTCCCAACATGCAACTTAAAGGCTGCAATGGAGTGCTTTAAGCAATGGTAAGCTTACCGAAATGCAATAAAAGATTGCAGAAATGAGAAAATACAGATGCTCCCAGTAAACACAGTGATCATGGGTGTAAGTGAGTAGTACATTGATCCGAGGCCATCCGACCATGGGCTCTGAGATGTTCTCCCAATTTGGCAAGACTCCTAGAACGTGGTAACAGAAAATTACCAACCGGCCCATCATACCCTCACTTACCAACCTCTTGCATTACTTGAAGGGCTTATGTCTCCAGCTTTGCTATGGCTCTCCCAACTCTCACTACTCTCAATGTGAGTGATAGGCATTATGAAATTGTGGTTCTTTGCTTGTCAACTCCACCATCGCATGCAATGCAGGGAGGTACAAGAACTGCATCAAAGGACACCAAAGGTCTTGGCTGCTATTACCTCGGGTTCTAGACTGATTCCTGTGAGTCTCAATGCAGGTTAAGCTTTACACTTTATACCATTTGTTTCGTGTCTGGCGATTGTGGCGTGCTTGAGTAAGCAGCCGGACAAAGGGATGGCATGTTTACAACAATCTTTATTTAAATAATAATGAAAAAGGGCCATATTTCCCTGTCTTTAAAGAGTTTTTCCTACCTAACTAAAGAAGAACTTGAGTGCTCATCGTCAGGGTGGTGATCAAACTCAAAATGTCCATCCTCTGTCGAAACTAACCTACTCTAGCCCTACCACTAACAAAATATATTAACATAAGCAATGTCAGGAGAATGTCTCCCTCTGGTGCAATGGGATCAGCCGTAGGGGTGTACTTCTATTAGTCTTTGATAATAGTTCAAGCTCCTTTCTTGTCGAGAATACCAGGAGAATGACTCTCTTCTAGTCCCAAAGTTCAACAACTGCTCTCTCGTCCTGGTCGACTTGGTCAGCCTCCAACTTGCTGTTTAGTAACCTTTTGCCTTAGTTTCCGATTAAAAACTTCAGATGAAGGCGCCAGGAGAAAGACTCCCTTCTCCTGGTTCAGTTGGTTTTGCCTTTGGCTCACTTTGGATAGTTTCCTGCAACCGTTTTTAATCAACCTTTGCATTTCCTTCCAGGCTTGTCTTAAGGCATGTTTAAAAGTCAAACACTCATGTTGTTTCAAACATACAATTATTTCTTGTTTTTCTTTCCCCTCGTCGTGTTTTTGAATAGAAGGGAACGTTTTCCTGTATTGTCCTTGATTTCTCCTGAAACTCTGACACAGGAGATGGCTCTCATGGCACTCTCTTGCCTGAATGTCTCTTTTGATGATAGAGTGTTAAGGTAGAGTACTCCCAATAAGCTCTTTGCTTTCAGTCTCTTTAGCACAAATGAGACGAGGAAGATCACTGATACTGTAATCTTCACACTTGATACTTCCATCCCAATTCTGGAGACGAGGGAGATTATTCCAGAGGCTTTCATTCCTTTCAACCCTCTTGATACAACTACTCACTCCCAATGTATTCTTCCCATTCGGTACTTCTGAGACCATTACGGAGATGAGGGGGATTTCTCCCGAAGCTTTCTTCCCATTCAATATTCTTGATACAGTCACTGAGATGAGGTAGATATTTGGTACTTTTGACACAGTGACTGAGAGGACAGAGATTACTCCCTATGTCTTCTTTTGCTTCAGCACCCTTCCCCAATACCCTATCGGGTATCCGGTAACTCCTGTCGTCTCTTCTTTGTTGGAACCAGGTCACCAGTTCTTCCTGGGGTGTTGGGCTGATGTGTTCTCATGGAACATTCTCTCTCCTTCTCTTTCCGCTCCCTGCTGCCATGATTTGGCTCTGCAGGGTCACCAGCCGGACAGTATCGGCACAGTTAATGGACCGCTCCATCCACCTCCCCTAGGTCACGCCACTGTCGATCAGTTTCCATATTCCAGTCTGGCCTGCTGCAGGTCGGCCAACAAAAGACCCCAGCAATCTGCTGTCGGCGTCCTCCCAACTGGAACTTTGCTTCACCGACATATCTTCTTGCTCACAGGTTTGAACTTCCCGGGTTTGCGAAGCTTCACGCCTGCTTCGCCTCTCTTGTGGTCTGTTTTTATTCTATTTGGCTAGTTCCTCCACAGCAGAGTGTCACATTCCTTTGTTTGTGTCCACTGGGTATTTGTGATGACTCTTTGAGGCCACCTCTTCCCAGTACCTTTCATATTTGCCAAAGGAGTATTTTGTATAACTCCATCAATCTTCTTCTTCACAGTACTGCCGAAAGATGACTTGGGAGCAACCTGTATGTCCCTTTTAGTTTTCCTGATGTTAGTAGTATCAATATATACAGGACGAAAGGAAGGAGTATTACAATAGCATACAGTAGTGCTTTCAGATGGTTTCTCTGCAGACTTTATGGGTTTCATAGATACAAGGTCAAGAGGGCTAGGCAGTTCCATCAGGGAACGGCAGTCCTTGTCCCCGCAAGGGCAGTCTCTAATTGTGAGGTCCCACTTCCCGTCATCCCTAGGCGAAATGTTGCCTAGCGGACTGACCTCCCTAGCCTCACATGGAAGGGCTTCTCTCTGGGGAGAAGTGAAGTGATCCCAGGAATCGTCTGAAGAGCCCAATCATAGAATAGTGTGCACAGACCCTGAGTGGGTGTGCTCACATGCACACCCAGAGTGCTATGTGCGACCATGCTCCAATGATCTTGCTAGCTATTAAACATGTTTATTCCCAGGCATAGGTGCTGCACTTGGGAATATGCAGCAGACACTAACAAAGCGGCAGTAGTAACTACCATACTGTCAGTATGTACAAATTGCCACAATATTCTTTTGGAGACTCACCCAAAGGTGGCTGCCCTCTTAGACTGCAACTACCTTCACAGGGTCATGTGAAACCCTTCAAATGTTGAGGGCAGTAGCGCAGGAAGCTTTTGGTGTCGGCCTTAAGGGGGATCCTAAGCAAGGAACCTTCATTACAAATGAAACCAGGTCAGTGAGGGCTGCTGATTTTCTTAATTGGTTGTGTGATAAAACTTCTCCTGATAGCGCATGTGCTACTAAGCTCAGCAATGCAGCCTACATCATTGTAGTGTGGTTCAGGGAGGAGGGGCACACATAAGATTAAAAAATAATAACGGTGCATTTTATAACACCGTTTTTGAGAATACATGGTTAAAAAAGCCATATCATTATTTACAATCGGTTCTTCTGTGTAACACATGAAATAATCCAATCACTGGATGTCCGGTCACCAACAGTACATAGGAGTATTGTACAACATTATTATGATGCCTGTGCCTAGAATATATTACAGAGGCATACATACAATTTAAAATATACACCTCCTGGAAGGCCGTCCGGGAACCGCCCTAACACCTCTGAGGTGTGTCCCACATGCTGCAGCATGCCTCAGCAAAGGACTCTTCAAATTCAACCGCATCACCGTGACCTTCATCGAACTGCATTGGCTCCCACTTCAAGCTCATATCACCTTCAAATCTTGCTGCATCATCTACAAGCTCAACACCCTGTAGTGCCCACGCTAGCTCGCTGAGAAGCTCAACATCACTCGAGGCCTGTAATCCACCAGAAGCTTGGACTTGAACTCCGGCATGGCAGGTGGGAAAGAAATAGAAGACAAGCATTCTTTGCATACGCCTCCGGACTATGGAACCTCCTTCTCGTCACCAGAATCTCCCCCTTGCTTCTACATTTCCGGAAGGAGATCAAGATCCTCCTCTTCAGCGAACACCTCCTCCTTAATACCTAAGCCCACACCCCACCACTCTCCACCTAACTTTAGAGCCATTGATCTGCTCCTTCCTGTATCCTCCATTGGTTATTTGTAGAGCACTTGCTACCTAATTACACCCCAACCCCCCCAACCCCCCCAGGTTCTTTATCGTTGCTTTCCGATCCTCCACTGCCAAATCCCCTCACCTCCCCTGTTGTTAGCAGTGGGCAGTATCCTTAGTTTGTGCAGTCTGCGACTAAGACCACTAGGGGTGGGATCCCTGGTAGGGTGGCCAACTGTTCCGGATTTCGCGGGATTGTCCCGCAATTAGGGACTCTGTCCTGCAGTTTGCAGAGTGGATGTCCGGGACGCAGGTTGCCCACTCTGCAAACTGAAGCGGGCATGTACACAGCATGGCGCTGCCGCCTGCTGCCTTCTTTACCTGGGCGGCTCTGTAGCCCTGGCTCCTACAGGTCATGTCGGTGTAACGCTCGACACCTGGCTTCATTCAAATGCTAATGCTTTGTTCCTGGGGTCCTGATGGTCATGTTTGCAGTTAAAAAACCTGACCATCACCTCCCAAGGACAAACCATTTGCATTTCAATTAAGCCAGGAATTAAGAGCCATTAAAAAAAAAATACATTTAAAAAGGGGCGGGTCAAATGTGAATGACGTGACGTCATCACCGCCCTTGTGGGCAAGTGTCCCGCAAAAGACTATCAAAGAGTTGGCCACCCTAATCCCTGGCCAGTATTTTGTATTTGCCTTTCCCCTTCAAAATGGCACTCTGCATTGCATGGCATGCCCAAGCATGCACATGCGCAATAGGGATTCCCTAGGTTAGACGCAAGCACATTGTCATGCAAATAACAAAATGTGCACATGAAAGCGCACCTGTAATAAGATTTGCCCGGGTATGCTGCTCCTTCTTCCTGGGCGCTAGAATGCATGTCCTCTTGCTTAAGGGGCTAAGCAAGGATGGACCTTCAAGGAGGGAAGGTTGCCTGTCCTGATCTCGGCTCAGCAGCGTCTTGTCTCTGATAGTGCGCCTACAGACCACAGCTGCCATGACCTTGGGGGTCATTAAAGCTTTCTGTTTTGCCCGTAATCACAGTTTCCTTCTGGCGACCTTTCTCAGGGCTATCCGTTACAGCACTCAGTTAAGGTCTGCTCGGCAGACATCAATTAATGTTAAATGCATTAGGAGCTCAAGTCCATGTAAATGGCTCTTCTGTGAAAAGTTCCAAATCCGTATAAAAAGTGCTCATATTCGTTGTTCCCAGTGGCATTGGTTTTGAACCAAATCCCACAGCCGCGCTTTAACCCCTTAAGTGCTAGGTACGGGTAAGTTCAACACTTATACATATGGTATGGAGCAGTTTGCCTATTTAACAAGCAAAAAGGTATTGCCTTTGAGCCAATGCACCCATTTTATCCACGTGGCACAGAACAACACTCTGCATGTGTACTTCAAGCAATGGACAAAGCAGACAACATTTCACAATGATACGGCCCATGGGAGAGAATACAGACATGTCCAGTACTCGCACGTCACTGCGAGCGGCGCACCCCGCCCGTGCCTCCGTTCCATGAATTATGTAACTTGTAGCCCTGCCCTTGTAATGGGAAAGCAGCACTACATGTGCCAGAATGCAGAGAAGCGAACAGCACAGGATGCGCCACTCACACGCGACATGGGGCCTGGTTAGGACTCCAGGGTTACCGCACATACCATCGCTTTAACCGCGCTCTGCACAACAGCCTGCCCATGATACAGACAACTGTAGCTGTCAGATGTGGATCTAGGTTGAAAAACAAAATCCCAAAAGATCGAGTTACAAAATTGCGAAGCCCGCGTGTTCGCATTTTGTAACTCGAGCTTTTGGGATTTTGGTTGTTTGTCGCCCGCTGTGCATTCAATGTATGCGCCCCCCCCTACCCTCCACATCCCCCTTAGTCCATAAAACCGAACTAGGGAAGCGGGGGACACACACGCAAACCCCACTTTCCCTTGTTCGGTATTGTGGTTTCAGTCTTTTTTTACCATGCCGAATGCGCACTAAGTGCTCATTCGTCATTTTTTATTCGACCATTTCGGCCAAACGGTCGGGTTTCATGTACATCCACCCACAGTTTCTGTTTATTTCCTTTATTTTCTGGTGCATGCATTTCTAAACTTACATTGTCAGAAACATGAAGAATAGGGCCACAAATGCAGCCAAGCAAACAAGTTTGTACAAACCACTCACACCTGGCATAGTTTAAGGCAATATGTATCTGCTTTACAAGCGCTGAGTGGGCGAACCTGAGTTGTTAGGCTATTTTGTTTTGAAAATGGCGTTCCGCTACACTCAGTGCAGGATAATGGAAGCGTAAGACATTTACACATTTATGGAAGAATAGTTCAGCTGGCAGAGGGTTGTCCTCCCGGCAGCAGTGTCAAATAAGGTGTTGTGCATCTTTCTTACAGTGCATTTCTGCTACACTGAGATTTGATTTGTTTAATAATCGTACTCTGTTTATTTATTTATTTTATTTATTGGGTATTTATAATGGGCCTATACACAACATGTTTCACAGCACAACAAGACAAGAGGGGGTGAACAGGGATGACAAAACCGGTCCTACTAGGCCTTGTGACAGTCGGATTGTGCAGGTGCAGACACTAGAAGTGCAGGTGAGATGGGAGGGGGGAAGGGCCGGTCAGGGCGGAAGGGCCAGTGGGTTAGTGAATGCCAGGGGTGGCCAGAGTCAGGGGAATGCAGAGAGTGCAGGGGAAGAAGGTCCACCTGTTAAGTGCAAGGTAACGCCTGGAAGGGCACAAGGTGTCAGGTCTGCCCTGGTCCTAGGCGCAGGAGCGATGCAGAACCAACCACCCCCTCAATGGTCTTGGTGCCTGCAAGTCAAAGCTTACACAGATCTCCTCAACCAGAGCGGGGAAGGAGGGTTAGGGTCTCGATGGCTGGATGGGTGGGGGGTTCTAGGATAACCGGATTGAGGGATAGGAAGAGGTTATGGATGGGACAGGGTAAATATGATGATTGCACACTTTTGACACCAACCATGTTTGTTTTAACCGACACTTCTAGAGAGGGTTGATTATCCAACACCTTTACATGTAAAGGTGTTCCCCTTCACACGTTTTTACCAAATCTACATGCAACATGAATTTGCTAGCCTCAACACATGGGTTAACTTCACTGCCACAGTTGAGTATCAATCACAGGTTTGAGCCCAAATACATAGCACAAAGTCAGTTAACATGCACTTGCACACTTAGTTTTTTCAATGTTCTAGTCCAGTCCTGCAAGAGCTGTCTAGTCCTGTGCCACGTCTCTGAAGTCCTTGGGTCCAGGTCAGACTAAAAGAAAAACAAAGACAAGCATTAACGTATGCCTCAGAGTTTAGGTAATCATGCTCTCCTCACAACACGTTCAAAACACACACATCCTGCACACATTGTGCGTTAGGTTTCCAGATCCCATTGGTGTGTGCCGCCGCACGTGGCTTGTAACACCTAGTAATGGGTGCTGCCCATCGCGGTCTTACTTCAGACCGGTTATACAAAGTCAGCGTGCTTTCACTTCATGCGCCCGCTAAGTGTAAGTTTCCCTGGGCGAAAGCACGCAGAACTGCAATCATCCCCAAGCTGCCTTGGTTCCACTTGTTCTGAGCACGAACAACACTTTCCCGAAAAATCCCGCCCACTTATCTGTGCTCAGCTGCGCAGGGGCTCTGGAGGGGCTGGGACATGCCCCCTGCGCTTTTCCCCTGTGTTCCACCGACTCCCAGGGCCAAGCGGTACTTATCTTTTGTATCCGAGGGGCCAGATCATCGCTCCGGAGGCTCTGGGCCCCTCGCGTTTGATTTTCCTGGAGCTGCTGGGCACACGTCCTCTCCCTCTGGTTTCTCAAGCACAAGCCCTGTGCCTTGGAGCTTGCGCATGCGAGTTCACGTGCCACACCCGACACAGCTTCTCATTGGCTCGCGGGCCCGCAAGGCATGCTGGGAAATGTAGTCCTGGCGTGCCTTTTGCTGGATCCTGTAGTTTTTGAGTCCCTTCTGCCTGCACATAGGACACAGCAATTGTCTATAGGGCTGTAAGCCCACAAACAAAGGTCTTTTTAACGCTGTACCCCCCACAATCCCAATGGTCCTTAGCCCATGCCCTGTTCTGCCCCTGACACAAGGGTTGCAGACAGCCAGGCTAGTGCAGGGGGAGGGAGCCCGCAGGGCAAATGTAGTTTGGGGAGGTGCAGGGGTGGGGAGGGGAGACTAAGTGCGGGGGCAGACTGGTCGAGGAGGGCCTGCTGCCCTGTAAGAATCTGAAGGAACCAGGCAGCCAGTCAAGAGGCAGAGGGGGACATTAGCAGGGCAGTGGGAGAAGGAAGGAAGAAGCGAAAAGGAGGGTCTCGAGATGCTTTGGGAACTTCAGGAGATCCTGCTGAAATCTGAGAGGGGCAGGGAGGCCATTCCAGAGGGAGACACCTCTGGAGGAGACAGATCTAGTAACATCAGTAACATCACTATCTGAGGCCATGCAAGGTCAACGGCCATATGACATCTCTTCTTGCAATGGCATCTTGGTCAAAGAGCACATGATGTCCCTTCCTCTGGCCCTGACATTTCAGTAATTTCATGTTAATGCATTGGCCCCACAACTTCATTTGTGAGCCTGGCACTCTTATATGCGGGCCCTGCAGGGCAAACGGGACAACGGCCATTTCCTAGAGTCTGTTCTGTTTAATTTCCCATGAGGCTGCGAGTCAGCACTTCCAAAGCTCACTCTGGGTGTTTCTTCCTGCTCTGCCCTCCTGTGATATCAGCAAGGTTGCTTCGAGGTGGGTGGCGTGAGCCGCACATGGCGCTGGCTTATCTTAGAATGTTTCTCACGCTTTCATTCCTTCCGTCATCTGTTTATACATTACTTGCCAAGTGCATTGTTCTTGTAGGCTCAACGTCCCAGTATTACTCGGTGCTCATGTGTTTAAATCCTGAGTCTTAAGCCTTCTTAATGGCGAGCACCTTTCTTGGTTTGCTTACACTCTGTAGAAGGGGCAAGGCTCTTTTTGTTATGCCATAGTCTTTACTTCCTGGAATCTTTGGACAGTGTTCTGAATCCCTCATTGGGGAGGAGGCACGAGGTGTGTGAGTAATCGCTGCAGACAAAATGATACAAATCCTATTAACCCCATGAGTGCATCCATTATTACACAAGCAGTCAGTGTACACGACGGGCCTCATCACGAGTTTGGCAGCCATTTGGTGGTAAATGCACGGAATCACCGCCAACCTCTTTAACATTTATCACAACGGGTCCCCTGGAATTACGATGTAATAACGAATTCATGAACATTGATGTACTTTCCCATTTCTGGACTTCATAGGACTCCATGGGGATATTTGCAGAATAACCAAGACCGGTAATTTTGCTGCAGTAACTCCAGAGGTTTTTGGGAGTCCTTTTTACTCCTTGTAATCACCTGCTTTGCTCCCGGTAGATCACCCGCTTTACCTAAAAACCCATAATACGGCAGTGTGGTACTGCAGCAGCAATGGAATTATTACCCCGTCTCACGGCCTAAACTGCACCAATGAACTGATAATCTTATACATATAAAATTCTTTTAGGATGTCTGTACATTGGATTCTGGGCATGATGACACTGAAAGCCATCACCCCACCCCTTCTAAATTCCATGGAAACAGGATTCAAGACATCCCTAGGAGACCAAGGGAGTGTCAGATGTCACAGCCACTTTAACCTCAAATCCAAACTCTGCAATCATGAACCATACATACTTATTTGAACAGTCACAATCATTTTACTGGTAGGGTGAGTGTTGTGAAAAATTAAATGAGCACCAATCCCAGTGTGTATTTTGGACTTTGTATTTCAAGCATACATCTTTTATCCCAGGCATATTTTGTCAAATATAAATATCAGTAGTCATTCTTATTTCCCCAAAATGTTCTTCAGTTTTATGCAAAGTAACCAGGAGCACTCATTGGTTCTATTTCTTCCCTTCCTATTTCCCATACGGGGTATTATTTCAAACGAGCACAATAGGAGTGCACCATCTATCCACTATGGAATGATAATCTCTGCAAAGCTAATTTATTTGGATATTCTAGGTTTTGATCATGTCCTTTGGTTAGTATCACCAAGTATAATATTCTTGATATGACTGCAATGTGTACTGGAAGTGCTTATTAGAAATTAACATTGTACCGTTTTGGAAAGAGACACTCTTCAACAACACACCACCCTCTGTTGTTTCTCCATTTGTGCTGTTGTTAGCAATGGTTGGGGTGGCTCCTGCAAACGCTCATCTGACAACTTAAGTTCTACCTGGAGAGATGGAGCAGTAGAGGGAGGAAGAGAACGTGCAAGAGAGAACACACTAGATCGGCATATAATATGCCGGGGACAGCTAGTAAGTCATGAATTCATTAGTGTTTTAATAGGTTTTCTTTTTAAATCTCTTAAGGTCGCTGTTCAGACTTGTTCAAAGTGCTACAGGGAAATAGGAGAAAGGGAAGGTGAGGAATGGGAGAAAGAGAAGGAGGCGGACGAAGAAAGGGAAAGTAGATTCTTACATGTTTGCTTTACATGTTTCGAGTTTACTCTAGAGGGTTCAGATGATGGGGTTTTCTGTAGTTTATCACATTTTAATTAGTTTAAGCATTTCCCATATTTGCCCATTCATTTAAAGCATTTATTTTGCATCACTTGACCTGAGGTAATTCTTTAGACAGCCCTGACTCCAGTCACTCAACATGGGGAAGTCTAATGATATGATATGATATGATAGGTAATTTATAACACGCTTAATATCCAGAGGTTTCTAAGCGCGGACCCGGGGATCGAACCTGTTTTGCTCCGTGTCGTCTTGCTGCCATGGGGAGCACGTTGCCCCTGAGCCATCAATACTGAAACTTTACATGACTAAAATAAAGAATAGCAGTGCCTATGTGGCATTCTCAACAGCATTTAAAAGGGAGCATTTAACTCCAAAATTATTGATGTGAATTTCGAATGTCTCCACCTTAAAGACGTTTTTTTTTTAAACCAGTCTTTGCATTTTATTTTACGTTGAATGTGTGCTAGTATTCCTTTCTGTACATATCTCCTGTGTTTGCATCTAAATTATGAAAAGAACAAGCTCTTTGCTACATTCTCTCGCTCTCGGAAAATATTTAAAAGTGATTAGGGACCTAGTGGAACTTAGTTTCTTTTTTATAGGGCGGTGTTTTGCTAAACAGTTCTTCTTGGATATCTTTTGTAACAAACATACTAATAGGCCAGGTGCACCACTGGCAGCAGGGGCGTAGGAGACACATAAAATCTGGGGGGGGGTGGGGTTGAGGGGGGGCAGAGGACACCTTGGGGGCTTTGCTTTTGTGCATGAGGGAAGTCCCAAAGGTGGACTTGGGGGAAGTGACGTCCGGAAGTTCTCCAGCAAAGCGCACATTAGAAGCCCCAGAACCAATGTAATATAGAAAGGAATATATTGCTAGGTTGTAGGTGCTGACTGGCAAAATGGGTGGTCAATGTCATCTGTAAGTTCGAGGCCCCTTATAAATGAAATGATTGAAAGGCCCTTATGTTGCCCCTGGGGGACCACATTGTTTTTCCGGTTTTACCCATTTGGCCGTTAACTTGTACCAGCCTCAAGCCCTTAACATAAGTTGCACCATGTTCCCACTTACCCTGTGCCCTTCTTCCCCCAACCGCTCAAGCAGAACCCTTGGGCCCTTTCCATGAGTTTTGTAATCATGAGGGGAGAAGCTCCCTGCTGTTTTGTTTCATTATGTTACCATCATTATTTACCATGTCCATTTTGCTGCCTCAACTCCCATCAAGGGTGTGTTACAGGTCTGATGCTTTGTTTCTAATGTTCAGGTACAAGGGGGTCAGAGGAATGTATGTTTGTAATGATTTAGGAAGGCAATAGGTTATTTTTTCAGGCAGGTTTGGTTACTATTAGGTGAGGTCAGGTCGCTAGGTGGGTATGCAGAGTATCAAGGTGTGTTTTTCCCCTAACATCCCTCTACCTATCCAATTTTGTTACCCTAACTCTCTTCCGATTTCCCCATTTCCCCCTACCCATCCACAACCTCTCCCTAATCCCTCCTTCCCTCACTGGCTGCCACGTGGTCACCTGTAATTGCTATCATCAGGAACCTGTGCCAACCATGGTGGGAGGGTCAAACATCCGGCCCCGAGCTAAACAAGTTGTGCACCCATGCATTAAGGTTGGGGCCACTAATATGGAACTCCTTTTGGGGGATGCCTGGGATGTTTCTCGTTACTCGTCAGAAGATGCTTCGGTATTACATTCATAACATAGCTCCCAAAACGTGTGCAGTTAATTTACATTAGTGCTTAAAAATGCACAGTGCAGCCCCTAATTACGTAGACATCTGGCCATTGCCATATATGTGAGAAGCGGCTACCTCTTCAGAGTTTGCGCTTTGCTCGTTTGTTGGCACCATTCGCCAACCACACAACCAGGCCCTAACATGGAAGCTTGGGCCACCCCGCATGCCTCCTCCGCCGACCAGGCCTTAACATGGAAGCTTCAGCCCCCCACATGCACCCCCGTGCTCAGCATTGTCTCCCTTATGTGACTCTGGGAATGTACATGACAGGTTGTTGGGTGCAGGTGTTAAAGGGAGCTGGGGGCTATATACGTCTATACTGAGATCTGGGTAGGCAATACACCTAGAGTTGTAGTGAATAATCATTCCTCCTACACTAGGCCACATTTAAAGTATCAGCCTGCAGTTTCAGGTTACTTTTGACACACATGCAGGCATTTACATTTCATTAACTTCTGCGGCCTTCAAAAGCATTTTTAAGTGGGAAACAGAAGTGCTTGGTGTCCTTTCACTAGGATACGTCCTGTTGGTTTGCATTGCTTTTCTGCACAGAGTGCTGAGGTCAGTGATGGGGTAACATTTTTAGGGAAGGAGGGAAATCAAGGGGTGGGGCAAGGGCCTACACACTCCAGAACATTCCAGAGATGTTCATAGCATTCTGAGAGCATAGCTCCTTGCAATATGGGGATTGCAGTCTCTTATTCAAAACGGGAAAAGCAAAACCACGAGTCCCAGAAAGCAGATGAAAGCCGGGACTGGATGGGAAACTCACAGAGGATCTGGTGGCTTCTGACATGTGATGCAGACACATCGAGTCGCCTTGTATGACAGTAGGAGGAAGGGCCCATCATTTGATGGGAACACGGTTGACAATAGCAGAGTAAGGCAGAACTTGACTAAGGCAAAGTGTGCCATGCAGTAGCGCTCCAAGACCCAAACCCAGGCAATGCTCACTTTTTCCATTTTCAGCACCTTATATGAGTCGTGTATGAGGACCCCAGTAATGATGTTAAAGGCTGCAAGGGCCCCTTTGCATGACTTTCATGTGGCCTGGCAATCTTCATGGATGTATCCAGCATGTGAGGACCACTTCAGGTGACATGGAATGCTACGTGGCCCGGCCCTGCAGAATTATCCAGCACGTCTGCCAGGTGAACAACAGGATGGTCCTCCTTATTGGAAAGATAGGAGTGACTTAAGAAGAGGCAGGGTCGGGTTGCTAGGGTGCAGAGGGTCCAGGGAGCTGGGGGGTCCTTAAGGGCGAGGAACCCCAGAGCACTGTCGAAAGAGGGCACCAGCTTGTGCCGTGCATGCGTGTCTGGGGCCCTGGTGTGATATAGCCACATGCCCCCTGGGAGACCTCAATGATATGGGAGGGACATTATGTGTGCCATACCAGGGCAGAGACTCAGAGTGCAGAAGCCATGGGTGTCTCTTGGCTTGAGCAATAAGTTTTGCATCCTTTTAATTTCTGATCCATTCTACTTCCAGGCCTGTTTCTTGACCTGGCCCGGGTGCACTGACATTGCCTTTGCAGGCTCTATTGGTCTGGAGGACCGGGGCCAAGACCAAAGGAACCTTTCACCCCCCGTCACAGCATCACACACTCAGTCATGCTGTCCCCCCTCGTCCAGACAGTCACACAACATCACACACACACAGACACTACTACTCAGTCACTTACCTCAGCTAGCTCCGGCTCGAGTCGAGTCTCTCTCTAGTCTCCCACTCCCTCGCCTCGATAATCAAATGCAGTTGCAGAGTTTTCTGCACGCGTCGATGCCAGGCTGCTCCACTTCGCTCTGGCCTCTGGGCAAACGCAGGCAGAGGCTGCACGGCAGTGCACTGCACAGGGGCACGTTAAGTACTTTAAGCCTGCAGTCTGCCGAACTGGTACCTTTGCACACTGACGGCTGCAGCCTGCAAAACAGGGCTCAAGTCGAGGGTACACGCGGGGGGACAGAGTCCACCTACTTTTTTCAGAGGATGGGCTCAGTCCCCCGCAGCTAAAATGATAAACAGTGAATGTCCTCTTTAAATTTATGCATTAAAGCCGACGACAGGGATCGAACCATAACAAACAACTAAAGGTAAAATATCTCATTTCGGTTCTGCAATTCCAGGGGAAAACATTTGTATTGGTTCATGGAGTTTAAAAAATGCACATCTTTTAACGTTTTCAAAAAGACTATTAGCAGAAAAAATCCTCTCTGGGCTTTGTGTGTGTATTTTTTTTATGAAAGGCAAATGACATTCGTCCTGTGCAATGTGGGTGGTTATGCAAAGCAAATGTAATATTTCACCTTGATATGCTAATTTCTGGTGACTTCACATCCCCTTGCATTTGTTGACGAGTCCCCCCACTTTAATTTTTGCAACTTGACCCCTGCTGCAGAAGTATAATTACACGCTGCAAAATGTTTACACGCTGCATGCACAACACTTACATATTCTACTTACTTATTCTGGGGGGGATAAATGCCATTATATCCCCCCACTTAAAATGGTGGAGGGATTGGTCTCCCTTGTACCCCCAATGTCCTACACCCATGACTGGCAAGACCCCCCCCACCATCTGTTTGATTGGTGGAGCACCATCAACTTAAGGAAAGGTCCATAAATGCAGAGACAGCTTTTTTTTTCTTTGCACACTTTATTGGAGTATTGACATAGCTGTCCCTTCTTATGAGTGTGTTTGTAATATTCACCAAGGTGAAGGCCCACCAGGGATTTTCATCAGTAGGCCTCCACAAATCAAGCATCTCTCAGAAAGTTCCTCTAAGATCTGAACAAAGATACAACACACATCAGCATCAATAAATACCAAGAGGATGGTTTCGGAAAGCCAACACCTTAATGGGTGCATATCACCCCAACTCTTTGGAAGACAATCTGGAAAGAGTGCAATGAATGTTACACAAAAAAGGTAATTGTGACTTGTGGGAAAGCGGAGAAACATGGTCCAAACTCTTGGCAAACTGTCTGATACAGTAAAGAACCAACAATTAAGTAATCCCAGGAACAAGAAGTGATGACAGGATATTGAGTGTCTATGGAGTTGCATTTGCAGAATTTGTTTGGTTCTGGCAATTATTATACCCTGAGGAATGCAGCGACACTGAAGACAGCATGAGAACGGTTTGTGATAACTTAAAACTAGACAGAATGGATGTTCGTCTAGCTGAAGAACTAGATGCACCCATGCGGTTAGTTGAAGTTGGGGCTGCCCAAAAGGAAACACAGCATGGAAAAAGCACTGGCCTTGATTGGTTAGTGTGGAATTTAGCAAATAGTTCAGTGGGCAACCTCTAAAAATACTACAAGAGGTTTTTGCTTTGGAAAATACATAAGAAGGAGAGGCGCCATTGACTTACCACCAATTTACTGTCAATTGAAAATGACTCCTACACAAAGCGCCTTCCAATTGCTTGGACACATTGATGAAGGTCTTGATAAAACCAGACCAGGTGGGATTTCTGGAGGGCAGAAAGGGAACAGACAACACCCGTTTACTCCTTGACCTACAGGTGTATGAAGACAACTTAAAAGCTGTGGCTGCAATATCAATAGATGCAGGAATTGGTTTTGATAGAGTTTGATGGCATTTGCTGTTAATGGCTTTAGCTTTGGAGCTAAGATAATGACAATGGTAGAGGATTTGTATAAGGCTCTAGATGCATGTGTGTGGGTGGATGGATGCCTGTCATTCTTTGATCTGGACATGGAACCACCTGCAGAGACCAGACTAACAATGCTAGGGGCGTGCAGTGCAATGGTGAAGCACAAATAATTGTGCTATATGCAGACAGCATGTAATGCTATATTACTATGCTTTTGTTCTGCACTGAATCACAACTGTTGTAGTTTCAAAGTCCTGAATCCTTGTCTGAGGAGAGTTGTGCGACCACCCAGTGTAGTCCGAGCTTTGTATGCTGGGAAGAACGGCATGAGCAAGGGTGAAGTGATAGCGGTGGGGGATGTGAAAGGAGTTACTAGATGCATGGAGGGTGTTGAGCCAATCTAAATGCTTGTAATTGTATGGATGAATGTTCATCCGTTATATATGTTATGTTATCTTGCATTTGTATAGTACCTCCTGCCATGGGTTATGGCATTGAAATACTTTGCTTATAATAGAGGCTAAAGGGGAGCATGGTTGAACATGCAGTAATGGTAGAGAGGAGCAAAGTCGGGTAGATAGCTGGGATGAGGGCAGAAGATAGGAAAAAGACTCAGGAAGGCATGAGAAGGAAAAGGTGGAGGAGCTATGTGTACAATTGGACCAAGTTTATTGTGGGACTCAGTGGTTTTTTTATGGGGTGCAGAGCCGAAAGGAGAGACATCTGGGGAGAAGTGTTCACTGCAGCAGGGGGTATGTCTGGAATGTACTAATTTCATGGTGAGCTGGGCATGTTGTACCCATGCCTACGAAAACACAAGCAGCAACGTCCTTCTACTTACTTCCTCACTAGGCCCCCCAGCAAACATTTCGGAGTTGTAGAGGAGCAGGTGGGCACATTATCCCCAGCTGCCGGCCCCTCACCGCCATCACTTTGGAACAGCAGGAGTAGAGCCCTATGTGGAACACCAGGTATCATTCCAATACCGCATTGAGTGTATGAGAGACGATAAGTACTCAGACAACCGAATGGAATGTGCCCCATTACTGAAAGGGTGGAAGGATGTCTGCACACACCATCAGACATCAAAGATCTAAGTGAAATCGGACAAGGATAGAGTGGCGTCATGAAGGAAAAACAAGAAGACGCACTGAAATGTTATACAGGTACTTAAAGGATAAAGTGTAACTGGAGTAACAAGAGAAACATATAATTGAATATGAAGAAATCATATGCACCAAAGAAATAAGTGAGTTGAGATGAAGTGAATGTATATACACAGAAATGTGAGGTAGTTGAGACATATAGAAGCTTGCTGCAGAAGAAAATATAACGTGGCTAAGGCCGCCATGATGAAAAGATGGACGTCAGACTTGTGTTGAAATCAATCGAGCTACCTCACAGAAAGACCAGGCTGCAGAGTCAGAAGATGCTGGAAAAACAGTATCCAGTTATTTCAGCGACAACAATTTCAGAGAGGGATTTTTTTTATTAACCCAAAATAGCAGAAAAAACACATTTCAAAATAAATATATATATACATGTGTTGGGTAAGGGGAGAACACAGTTGGGGAGGGGTTTCAGGTGGTCTTAAACTCATAGGGAAATAGGGGGCTTGGGGTGGGGTCCCCCACAATAGAAAAAAGCTACAATTCTGTATCTATTTCGCTCTTTTGGATTTGTTAAAAAATGTCTCTCTGAAATTGTTTTTGAAAAAAAGCCCTGTGAGAGACACAAAAAGGAGTCTATTGGCTTGGGAATAAGGATGTTACATCAAGGAATAATTGCAAGGCACCATGGGAGTAAAAAGGATAAACCATTTACGTAAGACATATTTCTCTTAAATTAAGCAAAGAAGAAAAATCTGCAAGTGCCAAGCATTGGACAATCAAAGATGCGAAAAGCATATGCAAGGTGGAGTGAGCAAGTCTCCACAGACCAAGAAGAGTAAAGACACCCAGCTTGACTAAATCAAATAGCAGTAAATAAAAGGTCGAAATTGACAACATTGTGGTCTCCTCACAAATGATTCAGAAGTTGAAAACAAGGGCTATTCATTTAAGCTCCAGAGGTAGATAATGGTGTGCCTACATTCCCTTAAAATTCCCAGAAAAGAGAACAGGCTACGAGATCAACTATAAAGAAGAAGAATTGGCTTAAGGCTTGACCAATCAGAGATGATGGACTAAATGGTAAAGTGGGTAGTAGTGTGATGTTGCTCTCTGCACCTGAGTTTCGTTTTTCCTACATGCTGCTAGTGAGCTGAAAGTCCACGGTTGGGAGAGCATGCCAACCTATCAAAGGGTCTATGTAGAAACACGCTATACAATTTTGCACAGGCCATCCCGCTGCTGTTATTCTGTATTATATGTATTTAGAGGTGGTTCAAGGCGTGCCCACTAGAAAAGGGGCATCCAGTAACATTACTAATACTTATATGTGAGCACATAGTATATATGGACTATCTTTTAGGGAGGGGCAACAAAGAAGAGTATGTGTTGGGCTAATATGTGCATACTTGGATCTGCATCTGGTTGTGTATCCTCTAATGCCGCACTGCAATGTTTCATTGAGAGGCTCCTTTTGGGTCCTTTTAGACCAGTGGCAGATGACACGAGAGCTAGAGATTTTATGCAACCTTAGGGTTTATCTTCCAAGAAAACATTGGAAGATGCATCTAGAGGTGAGTGTCATGGTGACAGCTGTTTGGGAGTGGGGAATCCACCTCTATCACTTTGAGGGGCATTGAACTGATTAAAGATCATGGCCCTCCCACACACCGTGTATCAGCAACCAGTGCGCCCCAGGTGAATACCAGAACATTATTAGAAGGAAATGGACAAACTTCAACTAAAAGTACTGTGGAATAGTCGTGGACATGAAGTAACATGAAGAAACTGTTTCTTGGTTGGGGCTGGTAGATTCTAATTACCTAATTTGAGGATGTATTGTTGGGATGCAGTTTTAAATCAAGATGCTCATTAGAAGACACTCATTGGAACTGAGGCTACAGCACAATCATCGTAGATCAGAAACGTTCTACATGAGAACAAAACATTTAAAAATATTGCTGGAATTGAAAATATATTTTTTTATATGCCAAATGGAGGACCATCACACTTGTATTTAAGGCGAACTCGTTCTTGGGATGAATATGTTCCAATTCTTCAAACTCTTATAATCAAATGTAGTTGTAAGGAAAAGACACCAATATAAGCAATTACAGAATGCCCAGAGACCATAGGTGGCCTTTGTGAGTGGTCCTAAATGATCACTTAAGGGAAGTAAAACAGACCATTGATGGAATCCACAGCGAGATGAGTGTTATAGGGAGGCTGTGGAATGGAGCATGAAAGTGGACATGGGAGAGCTTCCTAGACTCAGTTATGCAGGACAATGAATTACACCAGCTAACCATAAACTGCATCAACTTACCTGTGTGTACAAACACATTATTGAGGAGGAAGAGGAAGGTATGTTCGCAATAAAGACAAAGCGGAAATCCAAAGTAGATGTGATTATCATTGAAAAGAATGGGAAAATTTACTGAGAAACATACAAAGATGTTGGGAGTCCAAAAGTGAAACTAATACACCCAGGGATTCTTTCTTAGAACACGCAACACGCCTGCTAAAGTGTTTACAGTAATGGATAACTACTGGTAGTGTGCAACCTCACATGCAAACCCAACACACATGTTGTGGTCAAATGCAGGTGTTCAAATGAAGGTGCTAGCATTTTTTGGAAGGGCTCTACCTTCTGGGTGGAAGTGTCCAAAAATTGTTGGTCTTGTTGGTGAGACTGTTAGCATCAATTCTCCCATCAATTCTCTGATGACCATTCTTAGTTCTACATTCATGGTTATTGTATTTCAAGGTGATAAAATAACATGGCTTATATAATAGTAGCAGTGACATGTTCTGCAGTATGATACTGAGACTTTGGAAGACACATTGAAGACCACGGATGGAAACATAACTTGTGCATTTGTTAATAGAGGCAACATTGGAGAGGATAACCTTGATACAACGCCAAATTAATTATAATGATTACTCTGGGTGATCCCTACACTGTATCCTTTTTTCGTAATACCAGTGCATTTTCCGCTGTCTCTCACTTCTCCCCTATTTCCTTTGTTCAGTATGTCTCGGCTCCTCATGCTGCAATATTCTGTCACTGAGAATTGATTCAGTAGATCACAGGTCTGCAACCTTCAGCTCTCCAGATCTTTCGTACTCTGACTTCCATAATCCTTGCTATTGTATTCTAGCCATGACTGATGGCAGTAAGAGCCAAGGGCCACAGACCCCTGCAATAGATGGCCTCCGAGGATGTGTTCTGATTCACTGTTAATTATTGCACCACGTACATTCACCTAGACGGAAGTGTGATGTGTAGACTTTCATTACCTTTAAACTACTGTTATTGTTCTGTAAGGTATGACTATTGTTCTATAAGACACATGTGAAAACAAATCAAAAGAGACAAACAACAAATAGCCTACACTGTCTGATTTTAGCAAACTGTGTCTTAATTAGCTGAAGGAACATTAATTGATCCATCTGACCTCTTCTTGGAAGGAGGTGTGTAACCCTTTCTCCCAGCAACTGTAAATGGGCTCATTAATCTGCTCTGGACCTGAGGGTTTACCAGGGTTTTGAGTCTGCACAAAGGACCATCTTGTAATGTAGACACACTGGGGAGACGTCAATGCTCCAGATACGTGCCCTCATCCTCCCTGTCCTTCTCTCTTGGAGTCAATCTGCATAACTCAAGCCTTGTAAGGAAGGAGAGTGTGCTACCCTGGCCAGTTTATCCTTCATCATCTTCGTGAATCCTCTGGGAAACATCGTTCATTGTGTCCTTTCCAGACACCTGTACTTAGCAGCAAACTACTTGAAAAGTGTCACAAAGGAAAGACCATCCATGGCGTTCTGCTGCTGATCACTCTGAGCCTCTGTGGCATTGAACCCAGTATCCACACATGCAGACACTGAAACTCTTGTCAGAAAGGCAGAAGAATTATCTAATACTGGGTCACGTGCCATTTTCAATGGCATAGCCCAATAGCAGAGTGTCCTCCTCTCACAGAAACCTTCTAAACAGTCGCTCTGCTACTTCTCTGCCTTGTCATTCTGAAACCCACTTAAACCAACATATTCCACACAACCTCTCGTCATCAAGCACACTACACACCTCCCTTCCCTTAACAAAAAAACAATGACACACGGAAAAGAAACATTCGAATAGGAAACATTTTAACAGAACAATTTTAACAGAACTGACACTCTTGCTCTTCATTTTCACAAAGACCAACCAAGTGCTCCTTGAACCTTTCGGGTTGCCTTATTTGCCTGCCAGATATCCTGTCAACAACCTCCATTTCACTGAGTTCTCCACCCGCAGAGACCAAGGGCACTCCTGATCCCCCACATTCACAATTCTATTCACATTCTAAGTTCTGCCATCTTCTGTCATAACAGCATTGTGGAAAATACTTTTTACCCTACAAGGCTTTTACCATTTCAAAGGTCCTTGTCTCAAAGGTGCAGGAAATTTCACTCTCACCAGATCACCCATTTGTACACAACAACTTTTGATCACCTTTCTTTTTATCATATCTAGTTTTGTTGACCATTTGTCTCTCTCTGACAAGTGACTTGGCTCTCTGCACGCACTCCCATGTCCACCTCATTCTCTTCATCCATGGGGGACACATTTTGCAATATGATTTCCTTCCTCTACTTAACTTGAAGGATGCATCCCTGTCGCCCCATGTGGACAGAACATTTGCGTTTCACTAGTACTCATCATAAACTCTTCCCAATCTTGCCCACGCCCATCTTGTACAATCTTTTATAACCTAGTTAAATCTCTTGGCAACTCCATAGGCTTGAAGACGATATATGGCTGTAAACTTGTGTTCAACTCCATTCTCATCCAAATACTCACACATCTCTTTAGATGTAAACTGGACCCCTTTGTTCGAAATCACGACACACGGGTAGCCTTCTGCTTGAACACTTTTTCCATTAACTCAATAACATCGTCAGTGGTGATGCTCATGGTGAGTTTCACCTCCACCCATTTTGACAATACATCAACAAGTACAGTACAATATTTATACGCTCCTTTGCTCCAAATAGGCCCTACAAAATCCATACCTATCCTCTCCCATGGCATTTGTGATACAGGAAGCAAAGTCATGGGACTCTCTCTAGACATAAAACTTTTTTCACTTAAAATACAAGGTACACAATTTGTCACAACTCGTTCCACCTCCAAGTTGCACCCTGGCCACCAATACTCTGCACGAACCACCTGTTTTGTCTTAGTAATCATTTGCTGCCCTTCATAGACAATTCTTTTCCTCACACCACTGGTAGGTATGATTCTGTCACCTCTCATGAAATATTCCCCATCACCATGCAGCTCATCTCTCACTGTCCACAACCCTTCCAACTCTGTTGCCATCACACACATCTTTGTGATCATCAAGGTTTCCTTGCGCTCTTCCCTCTTATTTCTCAGAACAACATCATGGACCATGCTGTCATCCCACTTCACTTTTGTGACCATCTTCTGTTCCACATGCACGACACATTCATGCTCACTGTCTTCATTTTCATCTTCTTCACGCGTAACCATGTGGGACAAACAATCTGCAGGAATGTTCCTCTTCCTTCGATCACATTTTCAACTTTGAAGCAATACTCCTGAAGTGCCACGACCCATCTCCTTATCCTGGATGACACTCCACCCAAGCCTTTCTTCTGCAAATTTTCTTTTAGTGGCTTGTGATCCGTCTGTATCGTAAAGCATGAACCCCACAAACATGTCCTACAGTTTAGAACAGCCCATTTGATGGCCAACAACTCCTTTTCAATGGTGGAATAGTTAGATTCTGCCCCTCTATGTAAACAGGATGCAAAGGCTATAACACGCTCCTTGTTTCCTTCCTTCTGTGTGAAAACAGCTCCCAAACCTGTATTACTCGTATCTGTAGAGATGAGAGCTTTCCTGGCCATCTTAAAGTTCTGGAGAGAGGGAGTGCTTCTTAGAGCAGATTATATACTCCTAAACTCTGAAGCACACCGCACAGTCCATTCAAAAGAAGCTTTATTCTTTAATCTCTTAGTGATTGAATTTGCACTTGTCTTGACTTAAAGTAAGGCCCTTTTCTATTAACATGCCCATCACTTTGTTCAGTCTTTGATGTGTTTGCTGGTTAGGTCCTAACACCAATACATCGTCCTGGAAACATATCACTCCCTGCTCATCCTTGAATATCACATGCTTGATCCTTTGAAAAATGCACACCATGAAATGAGACCGAACGCATCCTTAAAAATTGGAAAAGAGTCTCTGGAGTAATAAAGGCTTTCAGCTGTTGGGACTCAGGATGCAGTTTTATTTGGTGATATGGTGAGGTGGGGTAGAGAGAGGAAAACACACATGCCTCTCCCAAAGTCGAGAGCATTTCTGTGATATTTGGAAGAGGATGGCGATCAGGTATGGCTCACCTATTCACAGCTTGAAGACCGACACAGAGTCTTAGCTTGCCGTAGAACTTTGCCACCACTACCAGCAGTGACACCTACTCTGAAGATTCATTTCTCTCGATTATTCCATCTTGCTCCAGTTTCAGAAGGACTTTTCTCATCTGATCGCTCAAAGTTGTAGGGATAGACCTCAACTAGTGCACTGCAGGTTTTGATCCTCGTACAAGGCGTATTCTATGCACAAACCCATTCAAGAAAGCTATGTTTCCATTAAATAGTTGCATGTTTTACCTGTCGGTATCACAAAAAAGCACACATTCATCATCTTTGGGATTTCATCTGATGTTCAGCTTCTTCTGCTGCAGCCAACTCAGCCATGGAACTGTTCCTCTTTCAGTTACATACACCTTGCCAGATGCAGATCTCCCTTTGAAATCTTCCTTTGAACCACCCTAACACATTGATGTTAGTGCCACCGTATGCCCAGGCTTTATCTCAACTACCTTCAAGCGCGTATCTGGAAAGACGTCATCATATATACTCTTGACCAGGGTGTATAATTTGCCTGTGAATCTATCATCAAATACACTTGACGGCCATTGATTGTTACAAGATCCCTTCCAAATCTTCATCTCCTTCATTATCTACAGCAAAGACCGCTTCCTCCGTTTGCTCGTATGACTCATCTGTCATACTTATGGTGTGAGACCTACAAAATGCACCAGGTGTCCCTTTAATTTTCACTTGGTGCATTTCACTTCCCTTGCTGGGCAGGAGATGCTGTTAGCAAGATGGCCCGGTAGCATCATACTGATCGCAACGTCTTTGAGAGGGAATCTTAGATTGTTTAGATGAGTTTGTGGCCACTTTTGGTTCAGTTGGAGGCTTATTGTTGGAGACAGCGGCAACAGTCTCAGTAGTATCTTCCACTTGCTTGCATTGCTGCACTTTCTTCTCCAAGGTCTTTATGTATTTTCTGGTATTTTCAACTTCCTTAGCAATGTGTAAAACCTCTTTTAATGGAAGGTCGCCTTTTTCCCGCAAATTTTCTCTAATTTTTCCATTGCAACATAAATTGATCTAGACGTTCATCAGTCGGTTGGCCAGAATTGCACATTTTTGCCATATCTCTAAAGGCTGTGATGCTTCCACAGTCTCTTTTTTCCTTCTGTGTCCTTTTTCCCAAATTCTTAGAGTTCCAATATTATGCTGAGCTTTGTCTCATAATGTTTGTCTAACTTGACTAAACACTTCTCATACTCATTAAGGTTAACAACTTCTTCATTGCAAAGTCGAATTAGGTCATCCAATTTCTCTTGTCCTGGCATTCCCAGGCAGTGCATTAGTAGGGATGTCTTTCCTTCTGTGCTGAAATTTGTTCAGCAAACAGCTGCTGCATTATGGTCAAAGGATTTCTTCCAAAGATTCCATGGACTGGGGGTCCCCTGGACTAGGAAGAAATGTGAGAGGGGGAGCAATGCTTTACATCATTTCTACACTAGTGTGATCTCCAGTCGCAATCCTGGAATGCTCTTTTCACTGTCCTTTTCTATTTTATTGTTTTGCTTTGAATATATTGCTTTTCATATAAAAATGGATGCTGTACAGCTATTCCCTGTGTGCCTCTTTTTATTTTATTGTTTTGCTCTGAATGTATTGCCTCTCAAACACATTTAATGCTGAAAGGCTTTCTTCTCTGTACCTTTTTTCTGCTTCTTCCTATTTTTTTTAGTAACTAAAGCTGATGATACAGTTCGCCTCAAACAAGCATTTGCACCTGCATTCACTGTTCTCACAAAATCTTTGAATTGTCAATAGGTTATGAAATGATATGATATTTTATTTATTGCGTGCCTACACAAAAGTGTTTCAAGGCGCAACAAGGCAAGGGAGGGGTATAAGCAAGGACAAGACAACAATCCTACTAGGCCCAGTGCCATTGCGGTCATGCAAGTGCATGGGAGAGGGAAGAGGGGAAGTGCAACAGGAAGGGGAGGAGCGGAAAATGCTGAACAAGGGATACAAAACAATAACAAGTAGTGCAGCAGGCCGGTGGCAAGTGCTGGAGTTAAGTGTGACAAAAGGTGTCAGCAAGTCCATGTAAGGGGACTGTAGGGTTGCAGATACAGACCCAAGAGCAAGAGGCACCAGGGGGCAGTGTGGGTATGCAGCTGGGAGGGCATGGACCTGGGCCCGATTTCAGAGGGTAGCCAGGTGCCCAGTGCAATAGCAGACAGTGATCAGCAGGGGAGAGGAAGAGAGAAAGCAGAAGCAAAGAGGAAGTTCTTGAGGTGCTTCCGGAACCAAAGATGGTTCTCCTCAAGTTTCAGAGAGGCAGGGAGGCTATTCCAGAGGGAGGCTCCAGCCGTAGAAAGAGATCTACCAGCGACTCGGGAGTTGGAGGTGAAGGAGGGAAGAGCTTGAGTAGGAAGATATTTCCGAAGGGAGAAGGTATTTTGGACCCAGGCCACAGAGGGCCTCGGGGACAATGCAGACGGTCTTGAACTTAATCATTGCAGCCACAGGGAGCCAATGAAGAGATTTCAGGGCTGGAGAGATACGAGCCCAGGGCTTGAGGCCTAGGACAAGTCTCACAGTCCTTTTCTGGATGAGTTGCAGAGGGCGGAGAGTAGAGGTAGGCAGATTTAGAAAGAGGCTGTTGCAGTAGTCCAGCCTAGAGAGAACCAGAGCTCTAGAGACAGGGAGCTTCAGGGGGAAGGAGAGGAAAGGAAGAATACCTCTGAGGAGGTGCGGTTTGTAGTTTGACTTCTTAGAGATGTCAGAGATGTGAGGAGAAAGGGAGAGTGTGGAATCGAAGCGGTCACAGAGGTTCTTAGCCTCACAGATGGCAACAGGAGGAGGGCCAAGGGAGGCCAGCCAGAAACTGACAGGAAAGGAGGGTGCAGGTGTGCCGATGAGGAGAGTCTCTGTCTTACTGGCATTCAGGGAGAGGTAGTTGGTGGCACACCACTTATGGATTGCAGACAGACAGTCAGAGATGAGTGAGGGAGAGGAGGTGGCAGAGGAGAGCCTGAAAATGAGCGGAGTGTCATCTGCATAGCACTGAAAATTGAAGCAGAGAACAGCAATGCTTGGGCGAGGGGTGCCAGGTATTTATTGAAAATCTAGGGAGAGAGATTAGACCCCTGGGGAACACCACAGGTAGAGAGTGAGATAGAGGAAAGTAAGGGCCCAAGTTGGACCTGGGAGGGGAAAGAGGTCAGCCAGGCCAAGGCCTGATCGATGATACCCAGGTTGTCATGAAGGCGGTTGAGCAGGATGGCATGGTTGAGCGTGGGAGGGGAGATTAGAATCAAGGTTGGAGAGCAGGTCTTCATAGACATTCAGCAGAGCATTTTCCATTCTTCTGGATGCTCTGAAGCCAGACTGATGGTCATGGAGACAACCAACAGAATCAGTGTGGAGGTTAAGCGGGGAGACGGCCAGCTTTTCCAGGATTTTGCCCAGGAAAGGAGTTATAGAGATCGGGCGATATTTAGCCGGGCAAGAGGGGTCAGCTGTGGGGTTCTTGAAAAGAGGGTGCACAAGAAAGTGCTTCAGGGGTCAGGGGAAGGCTTCAGTGCCAAAGGAGTGATTGCAGAAGTCAGCTAGGGAAGGAGCGAGGGTGTCAATTTGGTCCTTGATGGTTTTGGAAAATTAGAGAAGGACCTGTTTTGACAAGACTTTCATGGAACGGACTTGTCTAGAAATCTCATCGGGGAGAACAGAGGAAAGGAAGAGAAAGAGGGAGGAGAGGCAGCTGTAGGCGGGCCAGAGGTAGCAGAGAGAGAAGTGGGAAGAGGAAGAGAGCACGAGAGGGTGGACAGGATGTACTGTTTTTGTTAGATGAAATGAGAAGCCAGTGCCTGCAGGAGAAGTAGAGACTGCAGCAGGATTGGCCAGCTTCTTGCTTATTTTAAAATGTCAAGCCTAAATGTTAGATGCTGCAGAGATGCAGGCTCTCTTCATAGTGCGGACCACAAGCCTGTATTGCCTTTGGAGCAGGCAGCATGCCAGTTTTTTTAGAGGATGCACAAGGAGCCGGCCATGTCCTCTCAGTCACCATGCACTTGTGTTTAAGGGTGATGAGTTTAGAGTCATACCAAGAGCTGCACTTGGCTTGGGCTTCAAGCGGATCCTCATGACAGGGGCGAGAACATAAAGAGTATCAGAGATAGAAGAGTGGAGCTGGGAAAGGGCTGTGTCAGGATGTGAGTCAGACAGGGGTGGAGGAGTGGGGGAGAAAGTGCCAGCAAAAGCCTCAACTGACACATGCTTCATGGGCCGGATGACTGAAAAGGTAGGTGGCAGAGATGGAGTTGGCTTGGCCTGGGGGGTAGAGAGGGAGAGATGGGAGGAAAGGAGAAAGTGATTGCTCCAGGAGAGAGGAGTAGTGAGAGGGTTAGAGAGGGGGAGGTCTGAAGATATGAGAACATCCAGAGTGTGCCCTTCAGAGTGAGTTGGGCCAGAGGGAAGAATAGAAAGAGAAAGAGAGTCACAGAGGTCACGAAAGAGTCCAGAGGAGGGACAGGAAGCATTAGGTGGATGTTGAGGTCTCCACGGAGGAGGAGTTGAGTGGTCGAGGCCAGGAGGGAGAAAGAGAGGTCGGACCACTCAGAGAGGAAAGAGGTAGTCTGACAAGGTGGCTGATAGATAGTAGCAATGGTGAGAGAGTGGCCAGGAGAGAGAGAAAGCCGGTAGACTAGGCATTCGAAGGAGGAGTAGGCCTGCATAGGAATAACAGAGGCAAGAATCCACTCTGTGAAGATCAAGGCTACACCCCCACCAGAACAGTTAGATACGGGCATGGAGGTGATTTTGTAGCCATCAGGGAGGAGAGTGTCAAAGCTCATGGCAGAACTGGCCGTGACCCATGTCTCGGTGAGACCGAGGACATTGAGGTCGAGTTCTTTCAGGAGGTGGCAGATGTCAGAGGAGTGTTTAATGGCAGAGTGACAGTTAAAAGTGGTGATATGAAGAAGGTTGCCAACCTTGAAAGACTTCCGAGGAGGGGTACAAATCAGAGGTACTGCCTGCGGAGGTATAGAAGGAGCCAGGGGGAGGGCAGAAGAGGAAGGAAGAGAAGGCAAGGTACCCAGGGAGGAGTTAGAGGTGGGAAGCAATGAAGCTGGAGAAGAGACAGAAGGCACAGCAGGAAAAGGAAGGAAGTTGATTAGGTTCAGGAAGCATCTATCAAAGAGGATAAGGTTGGCCTGAAGGCCTTGGACCAGAATGGTACCATTCAGGTAAACATTAATGATGACCTTAGAGGAGTGGAAGGTGGCCAGCATGGCCTCCCAACGGGTGATACCATTAATGGGAGAGGAAGAGAAAGGGGAGAGCACAGAGACCATACGAGGAGTCCATAGGTCTGGTGAAGGAACGACAAAGAGGATGTCATTGAGGCTCTGTCTGGAGGAAGCACTGGTGTAGGTATCAGCAATAGGGAGGCCTGGGTTGGAGACCAGGATACCTTTTTTGAACCTCTTCTTGCCAGACTTTGTAAGGAGGATAGCATAGTCAATAGAGAAACAGTTGGAGAAGATAGGAGAATAAGCACAAAAGTGATGGGTGGAAGGTTCTGAATGAATCTGAACCACTGGCATTGCTCTGGGCCACCTTCCACACCACCGTTTTTTAGCCCGTCTGCGCCATTCAAAAGGGGTCCAGCCATATGCAAATCAGTCAGGTACTGCCACCAATGGTAGCAGCCCAGCCCGAACTGCAAGGCCAGGTCCCCTCTGCACGGAAACACAAGCAACCCCAGACATGTTTCGGCCTTGTTGGGCCTCCTCAGTGAGGTGCAGCTTGGTTCCCTATGGCGCAGCGAGCAAGGGACCCACGTCTGGGTAGAGATGGGAGGAAAGGAGAAAGTGATTGCTCCAGGAGAGAGGAGTGGTGAGAGGGTTAGAGAGGGGGAGGTCTGAAGATATGAGAACATCCAGAGTGTGCCCTTCAGAGTGAGTTGGGCCAGAGGGAAGAATAGAAAGAGAAAGAGAGTCACAGAGGTCACGAAAGAGTCCAGAGGAGGGACAGGAAGCATTAGGTGGATGTTGAGGTCTCCACAGAGGAGGAGTTGAGTGGTCGAGGCCAGGAGGGAGAAAGAGAGGTCGGACCACTCAGAGAGGAAAGAGGTAGTCTGACAAGGTGGCTGATAGATAGTAGCAATGGTGAGAGAGTGGCCAGGAGAGAGAGAAAGCCGGTAGACCAGGCATTCGAAGGAGGAGTAGGCCTGCATAGGAATAACAGAGGCAAGAATCCACTCTGTGAAGATCAAGGCTATACCCCCACCAGAACAGTTAGATACGGGCATGGAGGGGATTTTGTAGCCATCAGGGAGGAGAGTGTCAAAGCTCATGGCAGAAATGGCCGTGACCCATGTCTCGGTGAGACCGAGGACATTGAGGTCGAGTTCTTTCAGGAGGTGGCAGATGTCAGAGGAGTGTTTAATGGCAGAGTGACAGTTAAAAGTGGTGATATGAAGAAGGTTGCCAACCTTGAAAGACTTCCGAGGAGGGGTACAAATCAGAGGTACTGCCTGCAGAGGTATAGAAGGAGCCAGGGGGAGGGCAGAAGAGGAAGGAAGAGAGGGCAAGGTAGCCAGGGAGGAGTTAGAGGTGGGAAGCAATGAAGCTGGAGAAGAGACAGAAGGCACAGCAGGAAAAGGAAGGAAGTTGATGAGGTTCAGGAAGCATCTATCAAAGAGGATAAGGTTGGCCTGAAGGCCTTGGACCAGAATGGTACCATTCAGGTAAACATTAATGATGACCTTAGAGGAGTGGAAGGTGGCCAGCATGGCCTCCCAACGGGTGATACCATTAATGGGAGAGGAAGAGAAAGGGGAGAGCACAGAGACCATATGAGGAGTCCATAGGTCTGGTGAAGGAACAACAAAGAGGATGTCATTGAGGCTCTGTCTGGAGGAAGCACTGGTGTAGGTATCAGCAATAGGGAGGCCTGGGTTGGAGACCAGGATACCTTTTTTGAACCTCTTCTTGCCAGACTTTGTAAGGAGGATAGCATAGTCAATAGAGAAACAGTTGGAGAAGATAGGAGAGACATAGAGCGCCATAGGGGATATGGGCGAGGAGAGAGGGGTGGGGGTGCATGGGAAAACTAGAGGAGAAAACAGGAGGGGGGTGCAAGCCGAAGAGATAGAGCAAGACGGCAGCATCAGGAAAGATGAAGCACAATGCAGCCACTGTCACAACTGAATTTGAAATCAGCAGGGAACACAAATGCAATGCAGCCACTGGGCACAACTAAATTTGAAATCAGTAGGACAAATGAAATGCAGCCTCTGGGCACAACTACATTTGAAATCAGCAGGACACATAACATGCACTGGGCACACTAAATTGGAAATCAGCAGGACAAATGAAATGCAATGTAGCCACTGGGCACAACTAAATTTGAAATCAGCAGGACACAAGAAACACAATGCAGCCACTGAACACAAGTAAATTTGAAATCAGCAGGACAAATGAAATGCAATACAGCCACTGGCCACAACTAAATTTAAAATCAGCAGGACACATGAAATGCAATGCAGCCACTACGCATGGCAAGTGGTAATGCGAATGGAAGTCCAGGTGAGGAGGAGAGGGGGGAAAAAGCCAGAGGGGTAGGCAGTGGTGCTTAGTAATGGCGTCTAACCAGCATGGAAGTGGAAGTGTCACAAATGTTCCTCTAAGAGTGTGCAGGGTCCAACAGCCACCATGCGATCCTAGGGGGTAAAGGAGAACACCAGACCCAGCCAGGCAGCGGACAGGGAGCAGACAGGGCCTTCGATGCAGGCCTCTGATCAGAAGGGCGGCTCCCACCTCCTGGCTCCAAGGATTGGCTAAAAAGAAGGAGGCCAGCCAATCGGAGCGGGAGCAGGCCAGGCACAACAATAAGGGGCACTCCAAACAATAGGGGTGGCCATGTTAGCACGGTGCTGCTGCAATGAACGAACGTGTCTCGATATTGTAAAACACGTGTTTGCATCCACGTGGGTGGAGCAGTGGATCGCTTATCCAAAAGGTGATTCAAAGCAATTAAAGATGGAAATGCAAAAGCAAAAAGGCTAAAGTGGAGTTAAACTCCCAGAATTTGAAAAGGAGGCTTATCAATATAGGTGACCGCAGATGTTAGGCCATGGATGCATAATGCTGCTTCCTGCTGCTTTCGGAGCACCGATCAGCTGCTCCTCATCGCCCATACGAGAGAAGATGCATCCATAAACTGTCCCATTCAGTGCACACATTCAAATGTTGCTCTTTTGAATGCGCGTGAAAACTGCTTCTCAAGCACACCACACGCTGTACTGGTCTGCACCACAGGCCCTGTTGCGGGAGCCCTATTGTTGTTTGCCATTGCTAGGCAATGCTGGGACCGCTGCTGGGAGTGTGACCATGCTAAAAGGTCCCTTCCTCTAATGCGCTCTAGCTCGCACTCCAGCTGAGTTCAGGCGCGGTCAACGTTGCAAACAGCCAAAATCCTTGCAAAAAAGGGGCCAATATGTAATATTCAAACTATTCGAAAGAGTGTTGTATAAGCCCATGGAGACAAGAGCAACAACAGGACGCAGAGCGTAGGCACAATGGAAGCATCCTCGCTTCAGTAGCGTGGATTCGTGCTGGTGGGGGCTCGTCACCAAAATTGAAGTATCAGGTGGACACAGGCAGTGGGTGAGACACATATTTTTATTTGAGTCTCAATGATACAGCACATCAGCGGAGCATTCTCCTCTCACAGCAATCCTCTGAACAGTCACTCTACTACATCCTTGACTTCCCATTCTGTAACCCATTGAAACCAACACATTCCACACAACTTCACGTCATCAAGCACACTGCAGTCTACAGTAGTCCGCAGGTATGGACACCAGGTATGGACAATACTTTCTGGAAGAGACCATGTCACCTATGCTGAGTGTTGAAGGAACAGGACTCCAGATTGACAGGGCCAGTTTCTAAGCCTATTGTACAACAGACAAATGACATGGAAGCTGCTAGCAAGCATGGACGCATGTGCTGCACCCAACCTATCATTGGAAGCTTCATTCACTCACACTGTGCCATTCATCTGTCCGGAAGAAAGTTCAGAGTCAAGATCTTGGAATGGTAGACAATGCCTATCATTTCACAACCAAGTGCATTACCGTAAGTGGGAAACACCACGTTGACTGGAGGCATTATGTCGATCTCTGCACGTATTCCGCAAACCCTCAAAATCCAGATTGCAATGCTTACTGCGATATCAAGAACAATATCCAAGGCCAGCTTGCATCAAGAAACCAGGTTTCCCTGCACTCTGTGGGCTGCAATACTGACAACGATGTCCAAACACTGCAAATTCTCCTGGCTATTACATGTACACTAAGAACTCTATGCAACATTTCAGAATTCCTGCACAAAGCTAAAATTCAGTGATCCACATCGCATTTGGCCATCACCAGGAAAGAGTACCTTCTCAGCTGGTTAGTGACTCTATGTCATAAGGCAATGAGCCACTTACATCCGTTCCTATCACAATGACCAAGCATGAAATTGAACTTCAATCAGTGTCTCAGAATGTAGCATCTGCTGAAACCTCTACAGGGTTTTGAACATGGTTCAGGGTTAGACCCTATTGCACTGTACACACAACCATCTGTAAACAAACATCTACATCTGTCAATCCCAAAGCACCAGCTATTTTCAGAGATATGGTGCAACACCACAGTGCTGCTAACAGCATTTGCCAGCACTCACGCTTCACTCTCTGTGCACCACAACGCAGCATTCTCCAGTCACATCCTCAATGTGATTTGCCACTCCTCCAAAGGACACACAACGTCTCTGTCTCACATTCAATCTCCAGACAAAATGACATATGAACAACTGTTTCCCGGGTCAGAACCTCCAACTGCTTTAGCCCAAGACCTTTGAGTAGGGGACTGCCTGACTTGCTTATTTCTCTATACTTCCAAAGCCATCAAACGTGATGCCAATGTCCAGCACACCTGGTCCCCCTTTACTGTGTGGGAGATGTTTCCATTAAGTATGATACCCCACATTTTATTGTAACATATTGTTAGGTCTGGGCCGTTCAAGGACGTCTAGGCTCGCGCAATGGACAGCCTGGCCACTAGACGTGCTTTCCCTACCAGCTCACTTGATCTGGGTGGAATGCTTGGCTCGTCGATTTGCCTCGCCAGTAAATCCCAGTATCAGGGTTTTAGGTATGCTAATGTGTAAGATCTCCTCTAGTTCGGTAAGTACTGCCCTGACTCATCTTTACAATATTTGCTTTGTTTTGCTAGGGTCTGGTACCACCTATGTAATATTTTGTATCCCTATGCTGAATGCAAGTTGTGGTGTTGTGGGTCCATTTCCAATTGCGTTCCCCTTCCTTCACTTGGCGGACCCAACCTTGATCCCTGCGCCGTGCTTTAATATACTAGGCTTCTAGTAGTTTGGCCCATGCAATAAGATTATTGCATGTCCTTGAAATCACTCCCTTGGTTGAAGTGTCAAGAACATCAAGGTTTCGAATGATGTGAAGTTGCGCGTGGCCACTACCCATATTTCTGTATTGTGGGCCCAGTGTCTCAGCCGGCAAATTAACTAAACCGCTCACACTCTCCCACCCCAAAGGCGTCTGAGCATTCACGTAATAAAGTATTCTGCCTATCCATGAGATCGCTAGGTGCCTCCAAGACCTCATATTTTCCCTTACCTTCGCAATAGCCGCCGGTACATTTTGTTTATATAGGTCTGTAGCAAAACAAAAGAGGTGATGGCTGGAAGGTTTATTATTAATCTTAACATCTGGAATTGCTATGGGCGACCCTTCACACCACCATTCTTTACCTGCCAAGCCATTACAAAAGGGGAAAGACCATATGCAAATCAGGCTTTGTCCCACCCCAAAAAGGAGCAGTGCAGCCTGAACTGCTGGGTCACATCCCTTCTGCAGTAAAGTCTCCGGTTCAACAAAGTGAATAAAATGTTGTCCGCAAAAAGAGATATTTTATATTTGTTGCCTCCATATCTTACTCTTGTTATGTCCTGACAGTTTCTCACATTTTCGGCAAGAGGCTCAAGCACCAATGGGAACAGTAGAGGGGACAGTGGGTATCCCTGACGGTGTAGGTGGAAGGGTTGAGGAAGGTGTCCATTCACCCCTTATACTAGTGGAGGGAGCTGCATAGATTGCCATAATGCCATTGATTATTTAGGGGCCGAACTCCATACCAGAGGAAGTCCCACTCTATCCTGTCAAAAGCTTTCTCAGCATCTAGAGAGACTAGGATTGAGGAGGAGTTCTGCATGTGGGCTACATCTATGAGATCCAGGACCTTGTGCACATTGTCTACTTCTTGTCACCCATTGACAACCCCACATTGGTTGCCCTGCACTAGTTCTGGTAGTAGCCCCTCTATCCGTTTTGCTTTACTAGAAGCGCATATTTTCACTTCAATGTTTTAGAGGGTATTGGGGCAGCATGAAGCAGAGTTCAGGGTCCTTCCTCTGCTTAGGGAGGACTGCAATGTTTGCCTCCCCCATTGCTAATGTAACCCTTTCCTGGCCCATGCAGGCATTATAGGTATCTGCCAAGCGTAGGGTCATTACTCTCTGTAATTCTTAATAGAAAAGTGATATGAAGTCATCAGGGCCTGGGGTTTTTACCATGCTTTGTGCCCCTATCATTTTCGCCACTTCCTGGGTGGGTAGTTGTACCTTCCCCATGGATTTAGATGCTTCCCCTTTCTTTGCCTCGCTGGTGATGCTTATTGACAATGCTGTCCCTCACTTCTTTTGTTCTGTTGTTATTTTGTGTCACTTTTAACTGGTACGCCAGTAGCCAGGATGGTTTGTCTCCCATGTAATTATATCTATTACCTGCTCTGCAAATGAATATTTCTATGTAAGTGAACTGCAGTTCAGCTAGTTGTTTCCTGGCTGCTTGCAGTTTTCAGATTCTTTTTAGTACTATTTGCTTTGTGCACCCTTTTTAAGGCCTGGATCTCCTGTATAAAATCCTTCTCTTCTGCTGTTTTGAGCTTCCTAAGTTGTGGTTCCTTTGCTATTAGAGGGCTCCTGATCAACGCCTTGAAGGCATCCCTGACTATTTGATTTAGAAGGGTATAGCTTTCTTTATCCTGGAAAAAGTTTGTGATCTCAAGCTCTAGTTCATTTTTTTAAATTGTTTTTATTATTAATTATTTTTTATTTGGTTAGTCGACAAGTCAACTTTCCAAATATTTTTCCTTAGAAACTTGTTATACAAAATTATACAAAAATAATTACAATTATTATTGCACAAAATTGCACAAAGTTAAAACAAAGTAATCCATCTATTAATCATTAGACAGTTTGAGAAACAGGGCAAAATAAAAACATATAGCCAATCACTAAACACTGTGGAAGGAAAGAATAATCTTCGCCGTTTTTTACATCAATATTCAAATGGTGGTAAAACCACTTCAAGATAGTGTACTATGGCTATTCTTATTGCTAGTCTTGGACTTTAGAATATCAATTGCCATATCTGATCATAATTTAAGTTACTTTGCAGGTCGAATACTTTCTTAAAGAACCTTTCACGTATCGAATTTAATTCAGAACATTCCACAATGAGATGTTGTAAGGTCTCTTTTTTGTTTTCATTCAAACAGTATCGATAATATTTCTGTTTTGGGGAACCAATTCTCTACTGCACAACACTTTGCATGTGTGCCATAGATTACGTCTGAATGGCATATATTGTGTGCGAATGTGTGGGGATGGACATTTAATCAAGTATTCAGCCATTACTCCATGGGGGTAATTCGTGGATTATTTGTGCCGAAAAAAAGGGATTTGTGCGCCATTCTGCCCACAAATCTCCATTTGTTAAACAAGGATTTGCAGGCAGAATGGCGCACAAATCCCGTTTTTTTCGGTGCTAAGAATCCATGAATCAGGGCACATGTCTCTTGCTCCCAAACAAAAAGTTTTCAAAATCTTTATGTGAGGCACACCTTGCTAAATTATCTGTCCAATCATGTTGGTAACATTTTATTTTTGCACACCCAGGATTAGTAATAAGTAAATCCAGGGTAATAGAGGCATCAGGTAACGCATTCATTGTAAATTTATGCCAAGTTATGGGGAATTCATTTTCAGATATTAGCAAATAGTGGGCCACTAGTCTTAGAATGTTAGATGTTTCTAGGACTAAAAGGCATTTTCGAAATAGTGCACACCTGTTCCATGCCACCTGAGAATATAAGGACAAGGCTCCAAGTTGTGATATGATATGATATGATATGGCATTTGTAACGCGCCTATACACAAGTGTTTCAAGGCGCGACGAGGCAGGGAGGGGGGAACAAGGGGAAGACAGACAACGATCCTACTAGGCCAGGTGTCATTCAGACCGCGCAAGTGCAGGGGTAGGGGGAAGGGAAAAGTGCAAGGGGAAGGGGAGGGGGGAAGTGCAGTACAAGTAGAATAAGTAAATAAATAGGGCCAGCTGGTGGCAAGTGCAAGGCAAGTGCAGACAAGTGCTGGGAAAGGGGGGGCTGTAGGGATACAGAGACAGTCCCTCAGTGCAGGGGTTGCCAGGGAGGCAGTGCAAGAGGAGAGTGGCTGGGCCTAGGACCGAGGTCGGTGAGAGTGGCCCAGTTGCAGATTCGGTGCAGATTCAGTCGAGAATTTAGCAGGGTAGAGGGAGAGAGAAAGCAGAAGCAAAGAGGAAGGTTTTGAGGTGCTTCCGGAACCGGAGATGGTTTCAGGGAGGCAGGAAGGCTGTTCCAGAGGGAGGCCCCTGCCACGGCGAGAGATCGACCCCCAACTCGTTGCTTCGAGAAGCGGCTGACCCTGAGGGAGTTGGAGATGGATGAGTGAAGGGCTCGGGAAGTTCATGTCGTATTATGGGTAGAGGAGTGCAGCTAGGTAGTTGCAGGATTTGCTTCCAAAATTTGGATTCCAGAACGTCCCAGTATTTTTGTTTTGGGGAGATGTAGCTTCCAGACCATAAAGTAAATTAGGGACAAATTTCATTTGGTAAAATGTCATTATATGCCTGAAGGAATATTTTCCAAACCTCTTGACTAGAATTTTAGCTTGCAAAATTAAGTTTGTAGTCTGCTTCTGCGTTCTAGGGTGTGCAAACTGGTATTATTTGTGTCTTGAACGATCACACCTAAGTATTTATATTGCTGGACATTTATCAATTCACTTCTCTGTAAATTCCATTTGTGCTTGTACTTTTTTGACTTCAAGTTGTTATTTCAAGCTACTATTTGGGTCTTACTTGTGTTTATCACCAAGTTGTTTTCTTTGGCATAGACACCAAGTTGGTGCAACATCTTTTGGAGACCCACTGGTGTTTGCGAAAGGAGAACCAGGTCATCCACATCCAATAATTATGGAATTTTCTGGGTGCCTAGCCTAGGAGGATCAACAATACAGTTGGCAAAGGTTTCCCCCATGCCCAATATGAAAAAAATGAACAGGAAGGAAGTGAGCGTACAGCCATGTTTTAAACCTCTTTGCGTGACAATTGGGGGAGATAATTTGCCATCAAAGGTCTACTCGAACTTGTATTGATGATTCCATGTGAAATAGCATTATCAGGGATATCAAAGCGATCGGGCACTCATGTTTTCTTAGTTTTTCATATAGAAGTACTCGATCTATAGAGTCAAACGCCGCCTGAAAATCAATGAAACCTAAATAAAGTGACTTTCCCCGGCCAGCACATTGAGACTTAATCATGGATCATTAAGATTCTCTTTAGTCGTCCACACATTTAGTTCTCTGAGCAATAGTCGACAATAAATCTTGCCCAGCACATCTAAAAACGAGATGGGTTGTAGCTATTTGGTGATTGCCGATCTCCCTTTTTATAGATGGGCACTGTGATCACGTGTGTCCACGTTTTAGGTAGACTATGGGTGTGATTTATAGCTGAAAAAATGTTATGCAGTATAGATGGCCAAATCTTTGGATGACATTTCAATGTATAGTTGGACAAGCCATCAAGACCCATTGCTTTGGAATTGCTAGCTTTTTTGATAAAATGGAGAATATCATCTTGGTATAAGGAGAGGGGAAATTTAATGGGGATTTTGAACGATTCCAAAGTATCACAACTATTGGGAACGGAATATAATTCATTAAAATGTGTTACCCATTGGTGTGTGCTAACAGCAGTTGACTGCATGGCAGTTTGAGGCCCTATTGTAGATTGGTTTATAATGGGACACATCTTGGATATGTTTTTGTTTGCCAAAATGTTTAACATATTGGCACCATCCCTCTGATATAGCTGTGATCTGTGGCCTTTGATCCAGTTTTTATAAACATCTCTGATTTTCTTCGAGGGCTCGTCTCTGGTGGTCGGGGGACAATGGCTGAACTTTCTCAATTCTGCTCAGTATAACGATTTTAATGTTCTTACAACATTATCATATATATGCAGATGCTGTTGTTGCCTAGTCGTATTTGATTTTGTATGCTGGAATAGATGCATCATATCGCTATATACTATCCCCACACTTTCCAATTGTCTTACTCCACTACTCAATGATTGAGTTAAGTATTGGTTGAAGTGAAACAAAGCATCTTCCGAACATCAGAGGCAATTCTTTCCAGAGTTAACCACTAGACATCCATTTTGTTGTATAACCTCACTAACTAGATTTCCAGCTTTCCCCTCCCATTCTGCTGTTAACATATTATGGTCACTCATAAGAGATTTAACCACACAAAATGTCTTAATTAATGGCAAAAGAACATTATTGACATAGATATAGTCGATGGCCATTGCACTGGCACCTTGGCTCCATGTTGACTCTGGAGGTATGTCCGAATCAAAAGCTTCATTTAACATGTATAAGCCTCGAGATTCAACCAGCAAGTTCCACTGATACAGTCTCTCCTTGTTGTGCAATTTGATCGAGTCAAAACAGTTGAGGTTCAAATCACCAGCTAATGTGAGGTGAGATGTCTTTTGATTTGCAACCACTAGATCCAACAGAGCATTCCGATCTCTAAAGAAACAGTCATCTGACAATGCCACTGGATTCCAGTATATGTTAAGTACGGCATAGACAGTGTCCTGTGTCTTTAGCTTTCCCAGCAGCATATACTTATTAGTAAAACTGCCCAAAACTGCCCAAAACTCGGATGAGAACCCCCTGGCTATTTTTACAGCTATGAGTAAGCCCAAGAATGGTCTCCCTTGGAGAGATTTGAGTCCCGGATTTAGGTGTATATGATGGTTGTCCCGAACTGGAGGCTGGGTCAACCACGTTTCCTGCAGTAAAACTATGTCAAATTTGCCTACGTTGCTTTGGTCATTATATAGAAGATGATTGAAGCCTCTTGTGTTCCAACTTAAGAGAGAGATGTCATAATTGTAAGGCAGAGAGACTAGTTAGCGTTGATTGCTGTTGCATTCACATTGGCATTGCTTGACATTTTGGTGGACACTATTTGCTTTGGTACTCGCTACAGTTTTGATTTGTTCAGCTAGACATTTTTTCTTATCAGAGGGAAGCTCTCCAAGCGGGGCCGCATCCAAAGACAAGATAAAGCACAATTTATATTGAGTTCCTTTTGATTGCCAGATTAGATTTTGAACTACTCGCGAGTTCCTCCACAGTGTGACAGAATTTAAATGTGTGTTATCTGTGAATTCAACCAATGCGATGTCATTGGATATAATATCCTCTAGCTGATCTACATATGAGAATATAGCCATCACTGACCTTCGATTTAGGTCATATTGGAAGGCAGGAGAGGGTTTACAGGCCAACACCAAAGAATGGGAAGCAGGTTGTATACTATTGAAAGGGTTGGCACCATTAACCAGATCACTTTTGTGCTGGTTGGTCCTCTCAGTTTGTCTATTGAGAGGGCTTTGCTCCTTAAGGTTACACAAAGCACTCTCAATAAGACACATGAGGGCCCCTGAGATGTCCGGTGGAGCTGAAATGTTGTTGAAACTCGGAAATGTGTCATGGGGAACTGGAGGGGCACGGGATACCAGTGTCACTATTGGGAGGTTTGTTGCAGGATTCTAATCCGGTATGACTACTGGGACTGGCATCAAATGTTCTCCAGATGTAATGAGCTGCTGTTTTGCACCTTGGTTCCACTCAATGTGGAGTGGTTTTGCTCCACTGGGTAACTCTCCCACCTGTAAGGGTCCATTTTGGTGCCTAGGATTACAGGAGCTAGTGCTACGTGGCCTGCGTATATAGGCATCCACTGCCTTGCGGATTTGTGCTCTGTGCATATCAATCACCTTTCCTTTACCTACATTTGTTGGTTTGTTACTTGATAGGTCTTTGGAGATAGTTGATGAACTTCTCTTTATGGATTCAGCATTTGTGGTCTTATAGTTGGTAACCTCTTTTACCAGTTCGTCCAAAGGAGTGTACTCAAGCGCATGCACAGGTTTGAACAAATTATCTCCTCTTTTCTTCGCTTGTGATTCCTGTAAGAATTTTTTCTTAACAGCTTGGGAAGCAATTGACACACTCTGGGAAGCATGATTGCCTTAAAAAAAAATTCCGATGTAGAACTCCCTGAGCTCTTAACTAGTTTCTGATTTTTGGTCAATTTCGCTGATGCAGTCTTTTTACATTTAGTGGGGATACATGGAGTGAATATCGTATACGTTTTTTTTTCCCTACCACAGGGTCAACTGATTCCGACATTTAAAGTTGAAGTGCTCAGATTAATCGAGTTGGATCAGCTACTGGGCCCTCATAGATCACCTTATCTATGAATAGTAATGGCATATTGGTATCATTTTTTCTCCCACAGTGCAGGGGCTAGAATTTTTTGCTGTTGCTCGATATCAGTTTGGCAAGCAATAGAAGTTACTGTCGTTTTCGGGGTGGTGGATTGGTGCCGAGGGCTCAATTTAGAATCCAAACTTAACCCCACAGAGTTTTACAACAAATGCATTTTTTCCAGGTGATCTGCCTGATTAGATCGTTTGCTATCTAAGGATTCAAATAGATTATATTGCGAGGTTCATTGCCTGTAATGTAACCTCTAGTAATTTATCGGTGGGCGTCATTTGCGTGGATATATTTACATTGTGTATTACTGCTTCAGGTCTCCGTGGGGTAGGATGAATGAAAGAAATGGCTGAATCTGTAGTGCTGTAGCTGACATCAGGAAACATAACAGGTGAGCCAGACAAGTTTTCAGGTAATATTGTAGCTGAAAAAGCGGAGTCATTAGGATCTAAATCAATCACTGCCTCATCAGCTGCGGTTGACTTTATTGATGAATTGGGCTCAGCTGTTTTTAGTGTTGATGGTACCATGTTTAAGATCGCAGAATCAGACAACGAAACGTTGTCCTTGTTTGTTTTCGTTTGAGCATCTAAGGTTGATGCAGGGCATGCCGTTTTCAATGTGCGGGGAATTATTGCAATGCAACCGCCAGAAGTTGCTGTAAGCATTGGAAGACCTTGTTTCCGCGACTCGGCGACAAACGCGATGAAGAGGCAAAGCGGTACTTCCAGGTACTTCCACTCGGTGCGCGCGTGCTGGTGTGCGCGAACTGCCAATTTTGTAGCTTAGCCTGGAACGTGGGCGTGGCTTAACAATAGTAATCAATATGGAGCCAAATTAACTCTCCAAAGGCTCTAAATGAGGAAGAGACAGAATACAATTAATATTGTTCCTTCACTGAGGGATAGTTCAGTTGAATTTCAGGGATAGAGTCTATAATACCGTTTATGTTCACAACGTTGCAAGGCAAGTCCACAGTGGTGAAAGAACGTCCTGAGGCAACAAGGTACTTCCAGGTACTTCCGCTCGGTGCGCGCGCACTGGTGCGCGCAAACTGGCAATTTTGTAGCTTAGCCTGGAAAGTGGGCATGGCTTAACAATAGTAAGCAATATGGAGCCAAATTAACTCTCCAAAGGCTCTAAATGAGAAGGAGACAGACTACAATTAATATTGTTCCTTCACTGAGGGATAGTTCAGTTGAATTGCAGTTATAGAGTCTATAATACAGTGTATGTTCACAACGTTGCAAGGCAAGTCTACAGTGGTGAAAGAGCGTCCTGAAGCAATGAGGTGCTTCCAGGTACTTCTGTGCGGTGTGCGCGCGCTGGTGCGTGCAAACTGTCATTTTGTAGCTTAGCCTGGAAGGTGGGCATGGCTTAACAATAGTAAGCAATGGGGAGCCAAATTAACTCTCCAAAGGCTTGTGTATGTTCACAACATTGCAAGACAAGTCCACAGTGGTGAAAGAGCATCCTGAGGCAAAGAGGTACTTCCAGGTACTTCCGCTCGGTGCTAGTTCTTTTATAATGATTGGATCCTGCATAAGTTGCAGGCTCAGTTTTGCATCTCCCACTCCAGCAAGTTCAATGCACACATGATCGAGCATAGTCTCATACTGTGAGGGTCCCAAACTCCGTGCTCCCTCCCTCGATAGAGATTCGTCTTCTCCCACTAAGATGCTGACAATCCTTAAGTAGGAGTCGTACACATGCGAGTAGAAAGTGAAATCCCTTTCTCCCGGGTGACCCTCCCTCCAAGGGTCTTGCTGTTTCATGTCTCACAAGGCTTGGCGTATGTTGGCACCATTTGTACCTGTCCCTACCTGTCTAGCCTGGACCTATCATCTGCATTGGAGAATACCAAATTCAAATCACCCATCAAGATGATAGGTCCTTCTTCTGCAGCCTGGAGTGTGGGGAGGAACGCTCACAGAAATTCACCCTGCCCTGTATTTGGACAGTATATTGAGGCTAGAGTGAGGACTCTATCTTGTATCTTCCCCTTCAATATAAGACACCTGCCTTCTTTGTCACTCGTCTTAGTCGATAGTTGGAACATAAGGTCGACCCCATAAGAATGGCTATCCTGTTTTTTTCCCCTTTGCCGGTGGTGAAGTATCGTGTGGGTAAATGCCTGGATTTCAGCCTGTATGTGTCTCTGGAGAGTAGGTGTGTTTTTGGATCCCTGCTAGCTGTGTTTTATGGTCCCTGAGGAACTTTTGGATCTTCAATCATATTTATTCAATCGACTTTGATGTTTACCGGTTGAGTGTCTACTTGGGGTGTCACATTGTTGCCTACTGTCTGTCATTGTTGGGGGTTACCGTTCCTGCTTTGGATGCCTTTGGATGTCTTGACTGCTGGGTTAGTTGTGTGTCTCTGCCTACCTGGGCTCTTCCCTCCTGTCTATCCCTTCTTCTGATGTCTCCTCCTCCCGTGCTGCTGCCCTCCTTGAATCTGCTCCACCCCAACCACTCCCCGTACCATTTTTGATTTCCCCACACACCTCACATTTGAATTTCAGCAGTATCCTGGTACACAGCTAGTCAATAGTGTGGGAGGCGAGGAGTAAGCGCCTTCTCCAGTGATGTGCTGGAATGTTGGCTTTCACCTCTGTTGCTAGCCCTCCTGGACGGAATATTCTCATCATATGAAGTTCATCAGAGGCGGACTGCATGCTTCCTTCGGGCTGCCCCTGATCATCGCCCATCTGTTCCGTAAGCAGGTTTTAGTCCGTATCATATTTCAGTTTCCCCCCTCTGACGACATTACTTGTTCTGGTACTCATAGCTCGCATGGCTCCTGGATCCTCAGACCCACCTTCTTTTCACACGCCCTGCTGGTACCGCCATCCATCCCATCGATGATGGTGCCCTCGTGGACCCAATTTACGCATCCATCCTCAGGATGCCATAGGCTTCCTCAATCATGGGCCTCCTATGGTTCTTGTTGTGCCACGAGAACAACAGGCACAATGGGAATGGTTCCATGTCATTTCATCGTGGGATGAAGCAACAATGGGTTTTTCTCTGTTGATATTTCAACGAGAAAACTCATAGTTTTTATTCATTTATTTTAATTTTGGAGGGGTTCCCCCTTTAACCCCCATCCCCTTTAATTATTTAACTATTCCTGAACACCCACACCCCATCTATATATTTTTTTGACCCCCCCTACAAAATTCTATGCGTTTTCACATTGAAATGTCAACGGTGAAAAACCCAGCGTCCCTTCATCCCACGACGAAAGGACGGTGTACCGTGGCAATGTCCATTGGCATATTAATTTTGCATTTCTCAGTTTCCCTGTTGCTCGTCTTTATGCAATTCTCTGCTGCAGCGTCAATGCTGGACGATCTTAGAAGATCCTTAGTGATTGCCCCAGAAAAGCGATCACTTCTAGCTCCCTGGCCCATTTCAGAGCTCTCTCTTTTATTGTGTAGGAGTGAAATGTCATCACTATGTCCCAAGCCCCGTACCACTGCTCTGTCGGGCTGTTCCAACCCTAAGCACTCTATCCAAGAGTATCCCTTTCACCTGGTCTTCAGTGCAATGAAAGCATGTAGCAGCTGTATCCAATCTGTAAATTCAGTGCCTTCGGTGCCCTCGATCCACCCACTCAAATGTAGATTCTCCCTCCTATGCCTGTTTTCCAGCTCTGCGATCTTGCTCAGAATCATCTCATTCATCCTATTGGTTTCTTCCAGCACGGTCGCATTTTCCTTTGGGCTTCCCTGCAGGGCTTGGATCACAGTTTCATTACCATCAACTCCTGCCGCGATCGCCTAAAGTTTTTTTTTTATCTCTACCATACAGGCGATGATAGTGCGGGCTGTCGCCTGTAGCTCTTCTGTGAACCGCTTCCCTATCTCATCCTTCAGAGTCCTCAGACAGATCAGCAGGTCTTGCCTGGTGAGGCCTTGCGATGAGCCTCCCTGTGGCATGTCGTCTAGTTGCCTCTGCTAGTCAGGTGGCATCTCCTGTCCTTGTGTCAGCTCAGCATTGTGCTTCGTGCCTGGCATTCTCCCCAGAGTCTCCTTTTGCTATAGGGACTCTAGTGGTCTACCGGCCCTGCGGCACCCCTTCTCCTGCTTCCTCCCCTGTTTTGTGATTATGTGATGGCTCCCACGGCATGGCACAGGGTCCATGTAAGCTCCCTGTCACTTTGGGTTAGACCGCAGGGGATGACTTTGTTTATCTGTCCATAGTGAGCTGGGCCAGCTATTGGAACGTTTCCATCTCTACTCTCTTTGCCTCATGAGACTTCGGCACAACTGGTGGGACCAGGGTTCTTAGGATATCACAGTGCCCCACTCTCAATGGGGTTGGCCAGTCCCTCTTTACCCAGCTCTCTCGTTCTCAGTTGCTGGCGCCATTTTGGGGTTAGAGATCTACTCAATTGTGCAAGTTTCGATCTCCTTGCTTCACCCTCGTCCACTGCTCCAAGTGGTCGGGCCCTGGTACTGTCTTTTGCACCCCTCGGGCTCTAAAGGTTGCAGTGTGGCTTCAGGGTGCCACCAGGCCAGCGCCACCTCACAGCTCAGCCCGCACAGCCATCTTGCATCACACCTGCCTCTGGGCCTGAGCTGCGGTACTCCATCTCTGCCCAGCACCAATGCCCCTCAGCAGAGGTTGCCCCTGTTCCCCTCATTCGAGGATGCGCATTCTGCGCCAACCGTCTACGTTGTCTGCTATGGGCCATCCAGCATGGTCGAAATCAGTCGGAACTCCCAGGTTAGGTGGCCATCTTTGTGCGTGAATGGCCACGCCCCCTTGCTATCTTTAACAATAGGCCCATATTGAACAAATATCACAGCTGCTTCACATGGAGCAATTGAAATCAAATTAAATGGCAAGCGTTTCTTCCAAGGCTGGGTGGAGAAATTAAAGCTAAATCCAGTTAGCTCTTGGTTTACATGCGGCCTACTGCCTAAAGCAACGTAGAATCCATGTTAACCCCTGACTGGGTCTCATACCTATAGGGTAATAGTCAGTAGTTCTCTTCTTGTCTCATGAGAAATGCCATCCTTTCGCTTTCGGCAGACCACTTTAGATTAGCACAAAATGGAGGGCGAGATAACACAACCCCAACATGGGCATGTGCCATTTGACCTGATGTAGCCACTTTTCACATTCTCAATGAGTGTAAGGTTGCTTTGACACGTGGAATGCACTCGCTCCAAATCCGAAACTCTTGCTGTGGATTGGAATTAGGAAAAAGCAGTCTGGTGTTTGTGGCTTTTGGAAACAACTCTCCAGGTCACTGCGTGTTGGAGGGAATTGTGGTGGTCATTGCTTAGAGCAAGGGGCTTGTGAAGCAGTTACATAGGAACGTATGATGCTGTTGAAGAAGTCTTAGCATCGAATCTTTTTCAGATAAGGTGCCTGCCAGGGTCCAAGATGGTGTCTGGAACCAAGGGATCAATAGCATGATCTGCAAAGGCTTTAATGGTGGTCCAAATGGAGAACTGGTTCTGGTCTTCTACTCTTGCACTTGGGCCAACCTCTCGTGGCTTCTCAGTTCAGTGTATATTTCATCACAAGTGACCTCCATGGCTTCTGCCCCAGTGGTGTCAGAATCATGCATTAGTGGGCTGGAAGCATGGATGTTGGTGTTTCTACCAGAGAATAGTCCCACTCATTTACTGCGTTTTGGGACCACAACTCTGAGTGGGGAGCTATTTTCCGAGACAAGCCTGTTAGCACGCACGCCACAATCTCCAGCGCGTTCCCTGCATCTGTCCCTGGGCAGGGTCTAGAGCTTTGAATATTTTATGATCGGGCATAGTTCACTTTATTGAAACAACTCTATGCATAATGTCCTTGACATTACAGCAGTTATGTTACTGAGATTTATATCGCACATCGCTGCCGTATTCATGGTCTCCAGAGCCGTTACTAAACTATCAAGGCATGCGAACCCTGGAGCTATCCGATGGAGCAGGCTCCCTGGCGTATGGAGCACGCCTGTACTGATTGCTCTCTCTGCAATGAGATGAGGGTGCAAAGTTGCTTCCTCTCTCCCAGTTGCTGTGGCTGGTAAGGTTTGAGTGAGTATGGCATTAGGGAGCCAAATCAGTTCTTGGTGATCTGATTGGTCTTTCTACAGCAATGGAGACATATGGGCATCATTACGAGTTGGGCGCAAAGGGATACCGGGCACCGGTAAGGACACTGGTGCCGGTAATCCCTTTGCACCCTATTTCCGAGTTCCCTTAGCGGGTCCCTTCCTTAACACCTGGTTTTACCAGGCGTTAGGATGGACTCCCGTTAAGGGACTTTAGATCTGATAACGGTACCGCAATTGTGGTACGGTTATTAGCGCCTTCCCATTGAGCACTATGGGGGCTCAAATGGGAATGGGGAATGGCTTTTTGAATGAGGACTTACCGGTCCCGCAAAGGTCGGAATAGACTGGTAAGTCCCCATTGAACGAGGGCGGACTCGGTACCGGTATTGGAGGTAGTCATGGCGCTAATAGCGCCATGATTACCTCTATACTCAGAATGAGGCCCATAGAGTGTCGTGATCGGGGGCCGGGAGTAGCAGATGCCCGCTGTGGCACAGTCTCATGCTGCCTTCCTACCTGCTCTTCTTTGAGGGTGTGGATTTCCAGGTTATTGACCTTTTAGAGTAGAGGCCCCTTCAGCTTCTCTCCGATTTTCTGTTGTAATGACATAGGCTCTGCTTGCTTCGCACCCTGACAGGTCTTCTGCACCAGATCAGAGTCAAGGTCGTTACAGCGATACCTCATTTTGAGTGTGTGAGTTGCAAAATGTGTTCAATGCGGGTGACAAAAGCAGACAAGTTTTCCCCTGTGCTCATCAGTCTAGCATGGCATTACACAGGGTTCTCTACGCCAAGATCTGTGCTCCAATTGATTAATAGGAGGATCAAGATCAGAGTCAGTGGCACTATCAGGGGGGGTCTTCGGCAAGCTTTCAACTACATGTGTTGACTTATCGCTGTCCCTCACTTTCTGGGAGGTGGGTATTTGATTTGTCTGGTCTGGCCCACACTTGGTATTCATCCTCACCTCTGGGCTTTGGGGCCTCCCCTGAATAAGGAAACAGTCTCACATAGATGACAGAAGGGACTACAGGAGGCGAGATGGCAAAGCCTGTTAAGAAGCTTGTGATGCATTGCATAGTGCCCGGTAAGTTCTGGTGCCGCTGAGCTTGCCATTATGCAAGGCTGAGGGAATAAAAGATTGGAGCAAATACACTACAAAGCATAATGAAGTCGGCTGCCAATGCATTCCATATCGCAAAAGCCTTTCTCGGAACATTGGGAAATCTGGCGGGGTTGACAGCCATCTTCATTAAACTTGTTTGTATAGATGCAGGTCTTGTTGAGTGAGGGAGCTCAGTACAGCTGACCAATGAGGATGCTTACATTGTGTAAATTGTTCTTGCTCTTGATTCGGTGTATTGACTCTTCATGATGGCCGAGGATGGACGCCTGGTTGATGAAAAGTTACCAGTACCAAACCCTCATACATGCCTCTTTTGTACCATGACTTCCGACCAAAGCCACATAACTTGATGACCACATGAGAATATCATCACCCTCGCTAAACTAGTTCCTGGCACCACCAGACAAGAATCACACACGCAGGAGCACCTCACCTCCACAAACCCAGACTAGGAGATGACAGGAAGAGCATTGGGATTCTTCATGCCTGCCAAGAGCAACCCCTCACTAACCTGGAATGGAAAGTAATGGGAAGAACATTAGGTTTCCAACCCACTGCCAGGCTCATGCCTCCATCACACACCCCACCACCCGCACCCTCAAACACTCCTTTACTCCGCCCCCCCACAGCTCAAGAAACAGCAATCAGACAAGGTGATCATGAGCAGTACGAGATTGTGCACATGGCAGATGTGCACTTTTTGACTCGCACACAACATAACAGTAACTGGATCCAGATGAAACCATTTGAACTGGTCAACTGGATTGTCTACCAGCGCTGTGTGGCCTTGGGAACTCTTTCGGAAAAATTTGAAAAAGTAAACGTCCATCAACAAGTTGTGCTGTGGCAGTCCCAAAGAACACCAGCACAAGAAGCAGAACACCAGCACAAGAAGCAGAACTTCAAACTTGTATTTTAGTGTAGAGCAGCCCGGATGCTGAGAATGCTGGCCTTCATCTTCTTGGACTGGCACAATGGCTGAGATGGATCTCTGCCTCCGAGGTCAGGGGTGCAATAGTTATTGGTTTACACTTTACAGAGTCACTCCATTGGAGCTTTAAATCCGCTACATATTAGGATTTCTAGGTCGATTTGTTACATCTCTGAGGCCACTCCGAAATAAGGGCACCTTCAGTTTGCTGCTCCTACAACGCCACCCCCCCTGTTCGTTTCTTTCCTGTCCCACTCACCCCCTTGACCACCAAGCAGAGCCCTCTCCCGGCAGCAGTCTGGCACTCACAGATCCATTGTCCCCAATTGTGCTGTAACCCTGTTGTTACCTGCCCCACTCCTCTGGCCATCCTACAGGTCCCACTTCGACCTTTGCAGAGTCCACAGCGTTTTTCTGCCAAGCCTGCATGCAGTCATGTGTCTTCTTCCCATAAATAATTGGTCCTGCACACATCAGTATACTGCATCACGAGTTGCCCTGCGTTCTTTTGTACATTTTAATCAGAGCAGGGTTTCCCAGGTGCGCAAAAGACTGAACCACTAAGGGAACTTCTTCTCCTGGTTCAAGTTTGCAATGTGCTTCTGGACTTATCAACTTTGCTTAACCTCAACAATGATGTCCTTGAAGAACTTGATTTCCAGGTTCAAGTATTCCAGTATGCAGTTTATCTCAACTTTTACAAAGTCTTTTACATGGTTTAGAAACTGTCTTTCCTGGTTCCTGTCAGTAGCATGTCTCATTTTGACTTTGCAAAGGGTCTCATTTGGTTGAGAAACTTTGTCTCCTGCTTCCTGTAAACAGCGTTTCTCAACTTGGCTTCACAAAGACTTTCACATGCTTTAAGATCTTTCTCTACAGGTCCCTGCAGCCAGTATTTCACAGCTCCTTTCACTTGATAGTAATCTACCCATCTAGCATCACCTCACGGGAAGAGGCTCAAACGTCGTGTTATGAGACCTTTCCACTCCACAAGATTCAGCTCTTCCTCACACCCCAGGGCTTCAAAATGGTGGTGCAGGCTTTAGTGATCTTGCATATCGACAGGGGAAACACGCTCCTCGTAGGGCTCCCATCTGATCACCTGGACATCCTCAAAGTGTCCTAGGGTGTTGCAACTCGCCTCATCACCGGCTCTAGGAAATTTGACCACATCACCCCCACCTTGCGTAAAATTACACTGGCCCCCTTCCTGGCTAGGATCTTGTTAAAAAAATGCATGCCTCAACTACAAGGTAACCATTGCCGGCATGCAGGCCTATCTGACGGCCAGACTAAAAACAATGGGTGGCGTACAGTCAGCTCACAGTAAGACTATCATCAGACTGGAAACTAGACTTGCTCGCAAGGAACAAAACTAGGAAGTAATCCTTCAAATGCTACGCTCCGGTCTCCTGGGAAGGCTTTACAGTGACGATTGTGACTGCTCCAAGTCTTCTTCAGTTTAGGAAAGAACTGAAGACCTGGCTCTTCCAACAGCACCTTGGTGTAACCCAGATTCCGGCTATCCTGTGCACACCCCATCTGTATATATTTTACTGTGATAATGATTCCTTATTTTTTCTCAATGACTTGTTAAATTCTCCCTACCAATGGTTGCTCTATTACCTGCATAGTACCCTGTTGCTCATGAGCTAGGTTTGCACTGAGCTAATAAATAATAATAATAATAATAATAATAATAATAATAATAATAATAATAATAATAATAATAATAATAATAATAATCAAGTTTCTATTGATGGGAAAACAACTTCACCCAGAAAATGGGGGTGGTTTCAACTCATTCTTGTATTTTTTCCAAAATGGTTGTTTCTATATCCCAGAAAGTTGAGGAAAAATGATCAGAGAGGCCAAAACAAAGGAAGAATTGCCGCGCACTGTCAAGTGTCTTCACAGTGAATAAAAAGGAAACACACCTCGGCACCCTGGAAGTATAAACCTTACTCTACTACACCATTGTCTCGGGAGGATAGCTCAGGACCAACACCCTCGCCTTGGAAGCAAGACTATGTGGAGCCACACCAGTTCAATCCCCCGGATCGCCATTTAGAAACCTCTGGGTATTATAAATAACCAATTACAATTACAGTCCTACCTGCTCCCATTGCTTAAAGACCAGCATCTTGGGAGGGGGAAACATTATGCCTCCTTATATTCACTATATTCTTCCTTCCGTTAAATCTTTGTGTACCAAACGCATGACCCAGTGGCCTTTCGCAGCCCAGTATGTTCCTTCCCCAGAGGAGCTTTCTCTGAATCCCAATGCCCAGTTGAATCCAGTGTGAATGAAGCAGGAATGTGCTGACAGTATGGCGCTGGGTGGCAACAGCAAACCAGTCTTCTGTATAGGGAGGAGCTACCTCCGTGTACTGCAGGTAGAGAGAGCATTGTGCATCTTTCTTTGTGGGAATTGTGCAACTTGCATTTTCAGTTCGTGTCCTTTCAAACAGGGCTCTCCAGCTCTGCTCTCCCGCAGCAAAACCAATACCACGATTTCACAATATCCACACAAAATACATTTCAATAGTGTGGCTACAAAGCTTGTTTTACATAGTGGTTCCATATCGGTTATCCTGAATACGTGGTGTGATGGCGGATCTCGAGGATTGGAGTTGGCGCTCCTGATTTAGAGTACCATTAGTCTGACATCTTGTAATCTGTACTTCTGGGATGTCTCCCATTGATACGCAGTGCCCCATGCCATGTGTGACACCAGGGCCGGCTGAAGGTGCATGGGAGTGAATTCTGCCCGATTTCAAAATGATGTTTGGGGCCCCCTTGCCTACAGCTGTGCGGCCCATACATTATAATGGAGATGTTTCCTACTGCAAACTCCAATGAGTGAGTTCCCTGGTTTAATCATTGAAGATACATAACATGTAATCCCCTCCTATGTAAGCAAACACTTGTGTATAGGCGCGTTATAAATGTCATATCATATCATATCATATTGAGCACCAGAGAGGTGAACACAGGGTGACACATGTCTGTGGTAAGTTAATGCCTTCTAAAGCAGTCTGCCTTTGGTCAGCCTCCAAGTTGTGAAAACGGATGCTTCCTTGTGGAATATTTTCGTACTCTCAGTGCCACCTTTTGGCTTCATTCTATAGCAACATCCTAGATAAAGATGGGGGGAGTGGATGAGTAGCTGCAGATTGTCTGTGGACAGGTTTATTGGCCTCTGCACAGCAGAACAAAGGAACATCGTGGGTGACTAAATGACCTTTTAAGCAAGGAATTATGCTGTTAGGTCTCCTTTGGCAGTTTCTCTAGCCCACACCGCCCCACCCCCCCTTCAAGGTGTGGTGGCCCACTTACATGGAAAAGGTTCAAAGGTTCCATGGCAGGCTCCAGTGCCACAACGACAATTGGGCTGATTGGGCTTTAGCTCCCCCCCCACACCTCCAAACTGTTGAGTTATGTTGACTTGACCTGGCTGACCCACAGCGCCATTGCAGGACTGGACACATTCAATAAACGCTGCCTGCTCTGCACAGTTAACAAAGACCTGGCAATGACTAAAGTAAAGCATTTAATTGTTGACAACTCTATGCATACATTTTTAGGCATTTGTAATTGTGGGTGTTAGTAATTGCATGTCAGGGGAGTGATTGACAGGAGACTGCTAATTCTCACAGCAGCCCTTAAGTGTCTGGTTTCAGATGTGAAGGAGAGTGTTCACTGCTTGTAACATTGAAGATACAACAGACCTTAGATGCCATAACACAAGCAAGTTTGCCCCTGCTACAAAGTCTCCTACATTAGCCCCTCTCCCAACAATTGCAGTGTTATCCCGCCCTGATGCAACCCCCCGCCCCCCACCGGAAGGCATATATTGGGCATCGCTGCTTTTCCAGAGAAGGTCTCTTTTTATTATGACACTTGTGCACTTTCGCCTAACAGTGCTGGCATGCACCGCGCTGTCGGCCAGCAGTAGGCCAGGAGTGCAGAAGGTGTCACACCTGGCATGGACCCACGCACAGGCAGCTGCCCGCTGATTTCGTAGCTGACTTTCCGGTCCTGGGAGCCTTGGGGGGGGGGACTGGGGGGCGGGCGGTGGGGGAGTGTTGCCTGCCTGTGACTGCAGGTGGGCTCAGCCAGGGAGCGAGGGGAGCAGACACTCTTCCCATGCTAAACGCGCACGAGCCGCTTCCCTTATTTTAATGTCGCAGCTTCAATATCTTTTCAATATCAGCGGCGGCGGCGGCAGCGGCACCATTGTCCCTGCCGGCTCATCAGTCCCTGGGCACCCAGCCCTGCAGTATTCACTGCCAGGGTCTGCCACGCTGCCAGCAGCACTACAGGGCTCGCTGTCAGAGTGCTGGCAGATGGGCAGCGAGCTGGATAAATAGGAAGCGAAAAAGGGGGAGAGGAACAGAGACTATGAATGAGCAGCCGTGAATGCCAGCTCCAAAGCCTCGCCTGCTCCCAGCTGCCCACCTTCAGGGCTCGGCCCTGTGCCTGCGACCGGAAGAGGGGGGTACGTGCACTTGAGCACTTGACGAGTACAAGTGAAATGTTCACTTAAATCACACTATGAATAAAGAATAAGTGGAGAGATAGCAGGGGAGCAACCACCATTCAAATGTTGAGGGAGGACCTGAGAATTGTCACTTTTAGTGGATGTTGTCTGGAGATTTGCTCATAGACAAACTGCATTTCGCCCATAAGGGGCGGATGGATTCTGGGATTCTGGGCATATTGTCACCGGGCCTTCATTCATTTCACCTTTAAGAAGTATAGATTCTGCCCATTGTCCAAGGACAAGGCACTGCATTTCACCTGTTAGATTCTGGGAGTTTTGTAACTCAAAGGAAGAATGTGTAACATGTTTACCTTTTCTAGTGGGTTCGGGGGAATGTTCAAGTCCCAGGAACGAACCCGGACCTGAAGGCTGGATGGCTCTACGGATTAGAGGGACACATAATCTTTCCGCCTGGAGGAATGATGGATTCTGGGAATTATTTCAGGGATAAAGACAACTTGACCCTTGTCGAAAGTAGAGGTTCTGGAGCTTCACCCATGGACAAAAACCTATTGCAGGATGGATGGATGGCCAAAAAATCTTCTACCTATTGAATGAATGGGCTTTGGGGTTCAACACACGGAGAGAAAACATGTCATTAAAATGCAAAATTGCAAATACAAATACAATTTCCCATTGTGTTAAATTAGTTGGTTCTGGTGATTAGCAAAGAGGCGGCAAGGCAGTCCCCTCTAGGTAACAGTGTTTCGGTAGTGGCCCCAGGACAATCAGCAAGGTATGGGTGGAAGGGATGGGTTTGGGGCATTCACCAGCGACAGAGAAGTTGAACAGAGGAATGGCTTCCTGGGATATAGACAAAGTGAGGGAGAACCTGTGTGGAACAAACTGGGAGCGTGTATGCACGTTTAAAGACTCAAGCTGAGCTGCTACAACACCTTATTCAACCAAACATAGTCCAAATGCTGTCACAACTTACAGCTAGCTTACATTTGGGTAGCACAGACAAAGCTGAAGACTACTGCCAAATGTTCGGGTGGATTAATGTTTCTCAAATACATTGGAATAAATGAATAAAAAAGAATGGATTCATGTAATTAAAATAGGAAATACATTATATCACCTTTAGGAAGGATATCTTCCTGGAGTTTATTCACTCACCCAGGAATGTAAAACATACCATTCGGAGAAACAACATGTCCTCTGTCTTTGCGCAAGGGCACGCATCACACTAACTATAGTAAGGACACATTCTGAGGAACCATCCAGGACATAAAACAGATCAACTAGAGCAAAGGAGGGTTCCATGAGTTCACACAGCTGGGGAAACTGGTGACATTAGGAAAGATGAGTCCATGCATGGATGGAGAATTTGCCCTTTGAAGAAGAAATGAGTATTGGCATTCTCTCCAGAGACTCAGAACCTTGCCCGTAGGAAGGATCTGCAAATTCACTCAGGAGACATAGAACCATGTCAAGTGCCGAACGGATGGTTGCTGGTTATTAAGCCTATAAAATAGCTTGGTTAGTTAAGTGCTTGACTCAGACATTTGTATTTAGCTTTGTGAGCACAGTTTGAAGCCCAGCAAGTCGAAATCAGTGCAGAAACATTCAAATGAATAATAACAACCCATTTTACCACCGGAAGAGAGAAATCTAGCAGGATGCACTTCACAAAAACGCTGTTTTTAATATGTAAACAGAGAAACTTTCCAAACAGTATAGACCACTGGAATTACCAGATAGGTACCTACCCTCCCATCATTAGAGTAGAAATATCCAGTTTACTGTCACAGAGATACGCATTCTCCCCCTCAAAGGCGGGCTGGGATGAAGTTATTTACTCCAGGGACTCAAAGCTTTTCACTTGCAGCGCAGGACGGGCTCAGTAGAGCAGGTAAACAAAAGTGTTTACCTCAAATAGCAGATAAGTTCAATGTTACTGGAAAAGCACAAATGAATAACCAAAGAAACAGAACTTTCTTACTCTGAGAGATAATTGATTCAGCTCTGAGCCCTGGGGAATTGGGTCGGTCAATATAATCTCTGCGACTGAATGGATTTAGGAAATTGGCACAGGAATCAAGATCCATTTTAACACAATCCTTAATTTCGACTGGATGCCTTTAGGGGAATTGCCTGGGAATGCCTAACTCACCACCTCACTGTTTGAAAGGCTCAACACTGGAAATGACCAGTCAATTGCTTTTTGGCCTTTTTCTGAAGGCCCTGCATTGAGGTTGTTGGGTTTATCTGATCATCCATTCTTTGGCCTCTCTCTATAGGCATCAAGTCTTTGAGCGATTTTGAATACTAGGCTGATGCTTTATCTGGCCGATTACTGTAAACACTCTTCTATGCATGATATAATATAATTGTTGCATATAAACACTGAATCAGAAAACAGCTTATGGCATGACTCCAACTGCTTACCGAAAGAACAATAGAGATTATAGTTTGCACCCGAATACTGCATGATTTACTGTTAGCCATAACTCTAGTGGCAAGGGTTTTCACAGTTTGCCCACCATTTCAGAGAGAGATCAACCACTTAATTCGGAATATGCTTCTGGACTTTAAGTAGGCCAGTCATTGCTGAATGGAGATTTCTCCCTGATACATTGTGCACAAAGTGATTGTGTAAGAATGCAGGAGAACACGAATGGTAAGATGTATGCATTAAGCATAACTGTTATTAGTGGATAGGGCTTTCTATTGGGAGCCAGTGTAGCTGTCAGAGAGCTGCAGGGGTAGGTTCTCTCGCTGCATCATTCTAAATGATCAGAAGTTTATGTAGTGCACCCTTTGAAAGACCAAGGTAGGCAGCATTACACAATTCCATCTTAGTGGGGAGGAACGCGTTGACCATCACAGCATAATGAGCAAAGGGGAATTTCTCAAGGAATCTGTCCAGAGTACGCAGCTGGAAAGAACAAGCCCTGCAGACTGCCATAATCTGGGAATCCCGGGATAAATGAGCGTGCAACCAAACTCCAAGTTTTTTGACTTTCATTAAGGGAACTAGACAAGGTCCCAAACTAGAGGGCCAGTAAGTCTCAAGCCAGGTATGTATAGCTGCAGAGTGGGAGGGGCTATTCAAAGATCCTCTGTGATGAATTAGAAAGAAATGAAAATTTTATTTTATTGGGCGTTACATTTCTACTGATTTTGAAATCATCCATAACTTGATTTGTCCTAGACAGTATTTGAAACAGGTTACCTTGTTCTTGTCATTACGACTTAACTTGAACTTCAGCTAGGTATCATCTGCAGAGACATAGATCGAGGAACCAAAGGGCTGATCAAAATTTGCCAGCATTCTCATTTTGAGATTAAACAGTAGTGGGCAAAGGGACAACCCCTGCAGCACTCTTCAGTTTTGTGCTTTCCTATAAGATTTGCTTATGGGTAAAATCATTGTTTGCTCTATCTGTAGTTCTTATTTCTAGGTTCCCTAAGTGATCGTTCGTTTTTTTTCTTTTCAATTTTTTGTTTCTCCTTGGTTGTTTGCTTACATTGTACTGCCTGCATCCCTGCTGTCGCCATTCTTTACTGCAAGGTTCCGTTGGCAATTGACTTGTCTATATCGTACATCTGATTTTCTGTCATTGTTCTGTCCTCTGTGTGCCCCTCCTCCTTCTGTGACCGCCCGCCCTAGTTTTGCCCCCCACCTGCCTGCTCCCTAGCTCACCCTGCTTCCACTCTCCACTCTCCCTGTCCCCCTCTATTGTGCTCTCTGTCTCACCTATCTTCTCTAACTGCTTTTCTATCGACTATCCTATCCTTCTTACTAAGTCTGGCAACAAGATGTTTAGAAGGGATGTCCTGGTCTCCAACGCAGGCCTCCCTATCGCTGATACCAACATCAGTGATTCCTCCAGACAGACCCTTACCGACATCCTCATTGTCATTCTCTCTCCAGGCCTATTACCACCCATATGGTCTCTGTTCTCTTTCCTTTTTCCTCTTAATCCATTAATGGTGGCACCTGATGGGAGGCCCTCCTGGCCCCCTTCCACTCCTCCAAAACCATAATTAATGTTTACCTAAATGGAACCATCTTGGTCTAAGGCCCTCAGGCCAACCTCCTCCTTTTCGATAGATGCTTCCTGTGCCTTATCAACTTCCTTTCTTCTCCTGCTGTCCCTTCTTTCCCCTCTCTGGCTCCTCTCCCTCCTCCATCCTCTTCCACCTCTATGCCTGTGTCTGCTGCTTCTCCGGTTACCCTGGCCTCCTTCCTCCACCACCCCTCTGGCACCCACCTCCTCCTTGTCTACATTGCCCTCTCTTCCTTCCTCCTCTGCCCATCATCAGGTGCCTACATCACTACTGCAGGGTGTACCTCTGACCTCTACCCCTCCACGGAAGTCGTTCAAAGGGGGCAACTTGTTCAACATTGCTACTCTCAACTCTCGCTCAGCTGTTAAACACTCCTCTGACATCTGCCGTTTCCTAGAAGAACTTGATCTTGATGTACTCGGTCTGACCGAGACGTGGTTCACAGCCAGCTCTGTCACAAACTTTGACACTTTCCTTCCTGATGGCTACAAGATCCTCTCTGTGCAGAGAACCAACTGTCCCATTGGAAGTGTAGCCTCGATCTTCCTGGAGTGGATCCCTGCTTCTATCATTCCTCTGCAGGGCTACTCCTCCTTTCGATGCCTGGTCTGCAGGCACTCTATCTCTCCTGGCCTTGCTCTCACTCTGGCCACTATCTACCGGCCGCCCGGCCATGTAGCCTCCTTCCTCTCTGAGTGGGGGACCTCTCCTTTTCCCTCCTCACCTCTACCTCTCAACTTCTCCTCCTCAGAAGCCTTAACATCTACTTGGATGCTTCATGTCCTTCTGCAGGACTTTTTCGCAACCTCTGCGACTCTCTCTCTCTCTCTATTCTTCCCTCTGGCCTGACTCACTCTGCAGGGCAGACCCTGGATGTTCTGATCTCCTCATATCTCCCCCTCTCCAACCCTCTCACCACTCCTCTCTCCTGGAGTGATCACTTTCTCCTTTACTCCCAGCTCTCTCTCTCTCTCTCTCTCTCTCTCTCTCTCTCTCTACCCTTCAGGCCAATCTGACTCCAGCACTGCCACCTACCTTCTCGGTCATCCGATCCATGAAGCGTGTCAGTTGAGGCTTTTCCCGCTACTTTCTCTCCTCCTTCTGCACCTTTGGCTGACTCACTTCCTGAAACAGCCCTATCTAACTTTCATCTTTCTATGTCTGACACTCTTGATATACTTGCCCCTGTCATGAGGATCCGCTTGAAGCCCAAGTCCAAATTCAACTCTTGGTACGACTGCGACCTAGTCACCCTCAGATGCAAATGCAGCGTGGCTGAGAGGAAGTGGAGGGCAACAGGTGCACCCTCTGACAAAATGGCCTGCCGCCTGCTCCAAAAGCAGTACAGACTCTCTGTCCTCGCCAAGAAGAGAGAGCACATCCAGGCCCAAGTCTCTGCGGCATCTAACAACTCGGCCGAACTCTTCAAAATCTGCAAGGAGCCGGCAAATCCTGCTGTAGTCTCTACCTCTCATGTTCCCTCCGAGCCCACTTTACAGCATTGGCTTGCCATTTCATCACTAAAACTCAGGACATCCTGTCCACCCTCTCCTCCTCCTCCACTCCTAGCCTGCCTGTGGCCTCCTCACCTCCTCCCTTCTCTTCCTTTCCTTAGCTCACCCCTGAGGACGTTTCTAGACAAGTCCAATCTAAGAAAGTCTCATCAAAACAGCTTCTTTCCTGTTCATCCAGAAACATCAAGGAACACATCGACACCCTTGCTCCAGCCTTGGCCGATTTCTGAAAACACTCTTTTGCCACTGGAACCTCCCCCTCCCCCTTTAGCACTCCCTTGTGCACCCCCTCCTAAAGAAGCCCTCTGCTGATCCTTCCTCTCTGGATAACTATCGCCCAATCTCCATCACTCCTTTCCTGGGCAAACTCTTGGAAAAGCTGGCCATCTCCCAGCTTAATCTTCTCAATGAATCTGTTGGTTGCCTCCATGACCACCAGTCTGGCTTCAGAGTGGTCCGAAGCATGGAAACAGCTCTCCTGAACATCCGTGAAGACCTGCTCTCTAACCTTGATTCTAACCTTTCTTCTGTCCTCATTCTCCTCGATCTTTCTTCTGCTTTTGATACGGTCAACCATGTCATCCTGCTCAATCACCTCTGTGATAACCTGGGTATCACTGATCAGGCCCTGGCCTGCCTGACCTCGTTTGTCACTGATTGACCCTGTCAGGTCCAATTGTGGTCCTTCCTTTCTTCTATCTCTATTTTTACCTGTGGTGTTCCCAGGGGTCTAACCTTTCTCCCTGGCTATTCAACCAATACCTGGCACCTCTTGCCCACCGTATCGCTGCTCCCTGTTCCAACTTTTAGTTTTATGCGGATGACACCCAGCTCTCTTTCAGGCTCCCCTCGGCCACCTCTATTCCTTCTCTCATTCCAGACTGTCTGTACAGAATTCAGGAGTGGGGTGCCCCCAATGATCTCTGCCTTAATGCCAGTAAGACGGAGATCCTCCTTATCAGAACACCAGCTCCCTCCTTTCCTCTTTCTCTCTTGCCGCCCACTCCGGGCCCTCTTCCTGCTCCTACCTGTGATGCTAAGAACATCTCTGACATCTCTAAGAAGTCAAATTATCAGCTTCACCTCCTCAGAGGTATTCTTCCTTTCCTCACTTTCCCCCAGAAGCTCACTGTCTCCAGAGCTCTCGTCCTCTCTAGGCTGGACTACTGCTACAGTCTCTTTCTAAATCTTCCTGCCTCTACTCTCCATCCTCTACAACTTGTCCAGAACAGGACAGCAATACTTGTCCTTGTACTCAAGCCAATGGATCCTTTCCCCCAGTCCTGAAATCTCTTCATTGGCTTTCTGGGGCCTGGGACAATACTACCTCCAACTCTCTCTTCCTAAACATCTCCCTACTCAAGCTTTCTGCTCATCCACCTCCAACTCTCTGAGGGGCAGTCACTTTTCCAAGCAGAGAGTTGGGTGCAGATCTCTTTCTTCAGCTGGGGCCTCCCTCTGGAACAGCCCTCTGCCTCTCTCAAACTTGAGCAGTACCACCCCCGGTTCCGGAAGCAACTCAATACCTTCCTCTTCTCTGTTCCTCTCCCATGCTGATGACCCGCCTGCCTCACGCACTGGTCACCTGGCCATCCTTTGGACTTGGGCCCAGGTCCCTGCATGTCCAGTTGCACCTCGCAGTGCCTTTTGGTTCCCCCAGCACTTGTGGTCTGTATCTGTAACCCTACAGACCCTTCTCTCTGCACTTATGAGCCACCCGCTGGCTGCACTTTTTGATTACCTGCATGTCTCCATTCCCCCAATCACCCCTTGGCACTTCTCCCCTTCCCCTTCCCTGCACTTGCAAGATCTGAATGACACAAGGCCTAGTAAAATCATTGTTTGTCTTCCCTCTGTTTCCCCCTCCTTATCTTGTCACGCCTAGAAACACTTGTGTACAGGCACGTTATAAATCCCATATCATATCATATCATATCATATCATATCATATATCATATCATATCATATCATAAGAAAACAGGGTGTCCATGCCATTGCAGATCTGTAATGCCCAGATCATTTAAACAAGTTCAAACTAACCTTTGGCTAATGGTTTGTTTGATAATGATGTGTTATTCATATAGCACTTTCGTCAATGCACTTCACATAGAACACCTACATGTAATTATCACCCAACTGAAGTCAGTGCTCATTTTTCAACCTCGGAAGGATGAAAGGCTGGGTTGGCCTTTGCAGAATTCAAACCTGTGACCTGCAGATCACACACAGATGGCAGAAGCAAGTGCTCAACCCTCTCAGCTATTCAATGCTGTTGTCAAATCATGAAGGATGGTGTGCAGTCATAATGTCGACATCAATAATGTCGACAGTCAAAATGTCGACAAATTAATGTCGAAAAACAATAATGTCGACAAACAAAAATGTCGACATTATTCGATATTTTTTCGACATTAATTTAGTGTATGCATAAATACATAAATAAATATATATATGATGTGTTGAGTATGAGGGGTGGTTGGGGGGGTGTGGGGGGGTGGCAAGGGGGTGTTGGGTGAGGGGGGGTTGGGGGGGGGACCCCCCCATAGTAAATACAATTTTTTATTTATTTAATTATTGAATAAATAAATAAATAAATAATTGGTATGTGTTGAGTATGAGGGGTGAAAGGGTGGTTGGGGGGGTGTGGGGGGGCGGCAGGGGGGTGTTGGGTGAGGGGGGGTTGGGGGGGACCCCCCCCATAGTAAATGATCATTTTTAGGTTATTTATTTATTGAATAAATAAATAAATAAATAAATAAATAATTGGTATGTGTTGAGTATGAGGGGTGAAAGGGTGGTTGGGGGGTTGTGGGGGGGCGGCAGGGGGGTGTTGGGTGAGGGGGGGTTGGGGGGGGACCCCCCCCATAGTAAATGATCATTTTTAGGTTATTTATTTATTGAATAAATAAATAAATAAATAAATAATTGGTATGTGTTGAGTATGAGGGGTGAAAGGGTGGTTGGGGGGTGTGGGGGGGGTGGCAGGGGGGTGTTGGGTGAGGTGTTGATAGTTTTAAGGGTTTATAGTCATAATGTCAAAAAAAAAAATGTCGACATTTTTTTTTCGAAAAAATGACTTTTTCCATTATAAGTATAGGATGTCGACATTATTGTCTGTCGACATTTTTTTTTTCGACATTTTTGTCTGTCGACATTTTTTTTTCGACATTATGACTATAAACCATGAAGGATGAGGGCCCCAATACCTCCTCCATCCACCACTCGATCACTATAGTCCATCTCAGCCACCACTACCATTCCAGTGCTAAACCTCAGCCGACAACCATCTTGGGCATTGTTCAGAATCCTGTGCTCTTCCACAAAAGACTAATTGGGAAGTTGCAACTGCTTCCAGAAGTTTGCTTGGATAGGGTAGTTAAGAAATCAGATGGAAATTGGATCCGTTCTCAGGATACAAAGAAAGCTTCTTCAATAGTGGTGTAACAGCAGCTCACCTTAACCACTCTAGATGCAAACAAGCGTTCAATTAAGTGGCAGAAGCTAGGCGCCAGGAGAGAGCACGCTTCTGCAACAATCCTAGCAGGGCTGGGATCATGGAGAGAGCCTGTTGGATGGCAGGTTGCCTAAAGCTATAGCAATGCAGCTTCAGAGATAGGCTGGAAGGAGGTGATAGTAAAGATATCCTGTAATAACACAGCTGAAGCAAATTCAGGCTGAATCTTAGCTATTCTGTCTGAAAAGAATTGGGTGATATTGTCACAGAGACGATGAGAAGGTGTTCAGGAATTCTGTATTCATTCACATTCAGGCCTTGTTTTCCGTCTGGAGAAATTTCATCCAAAGGTGAGGTACACACTAATATATACCCTTGTAACGATCCACGCCCCATCTGTGGTACAACTCCATTCACCCCCCATCCTAAATATTGTCTGCGCACTGCCCACTCCTTCCCACGACCCCCTTCGATTAACCATAAGCATCAATTTCCATGCACCTCACCAGTCCAATCTAGCTGAGTGATATGGGTCTAATAAGGCAGTACAGTATTCTCCTAACAGTCTTACTTTATTATAATATGATATGATATGGCATTTATAACACGCCTATACACAAGTGTTTCAAGGAGCGAAAATTGTCTAACCTCTCTTTGGCTCTGTGAGCATTTAATGGGCTATGGATTTAGGGAGACCATGGGGGAAGCATTTGAAATGAAAACAAAGAAAGCAGTACTTCATGGAAGAAAATACACAAGCCCCAAAGAAAAAATTGTTGTCCCATCATTTTCTTCAACACTTTCAGAGTCAGAGGGTTGCTCCGATCAGGACTTCTTTGTAGGGCTCCGAATTTGGGATCATTTATTTCAACTAGAAAACCAGTTGTTGGATGGGCTGTTGCAGCAGATTGCTTGTCTCTCAAACTAGTGTCTGATTGACTCTCTCCCTCTCTCTCTCTCTCTCTCTCTCTCTCTCTCTCTCTCTCTCTCTCTCTCTCTCTTTCTCTCTCTGTCTCTCTCCCTCGCTTTCTGGCTTAATGGTCTAGCACTGTGGTAGGCCAGCAGGTTGCACCTGCGCACCAGCAGACAGTGTGGAGGAGCCTGCCCAGCTCACAAACATTTGCAATTGCATTAATTTAACCTGGAGCAATGGCAGGCACCTGTGCAACATGCTGTTTGTTGAAAAGGTATAGTAACAGTGAGCTGAGGCAGTCAAGGCCTAAGTAATACAGGGCCTCATTAGGACGCAGGCGGAATGGGCTTAACGGAGCCAATAAAGGTGTCGGCGCCGTTAAACCCATTCCGCCCTATTACGAGGTCCCCTTGTGGGATCCGCTAAGGACCTCTGGTAAAACCAGACGTCCAGACCGGGTCCCGCGAGGGGACAAGGGAGCTAACAAAGGGGCTGTTATTAACGGGCCCGTTGTTAGCTCCCTCCCCATTCCCATTGAGCCCTATGGGGGCTCGAATGGGAATGGGGATGGTCCGGGTCTGGGTTCCCTGAATGGGGAAATACCGGGCCCTCCAAGGTCGGAGTGGCCCGGTATTTCCCCATTCATTGAACCCGGACCCGAGTTTGGAGGCAGGCATGCCCTTATTAAGGGCATGCCTGCCTCCAAACTCCTAATGAGGCCCACAGTCATCAAAAGTTTAGGCAGCAACATGTTGAAAAGCAGCTGAGAGTGATTTGGATGGTGTCATCATCATGACAGTGTTATCGCCAGGCCAGCAGAGAAAGCTAAAGTAGGGGGGATTGTAAACTCTGCAGAGGGATCCCCAAAACGCTCCTTGAAGCCTAAGCCAGCCTGGGCAATCCTCCATGTGCAATGCACATGATGAGATGATCATACTGCCATGCCTTGAAATATTTAACATAACTAAGTATGTTTTTGATTCAGACATTACAGGCCCGATTCATGGAATACTTTGCGGGGAAAATAGGGATTTTGCAGGCTATTGTTATAACTCGGAGGTCAGACCTGATGGTTGTGCAGTTATGAAATACCTCCGTCCCCAAGTACCGCTCGAGCAGGAATAAATAACTGCCCTAGCAATCTTTGAGGCCACAGGTGTAGAGTGTCGTTGTCAGCCTGATACCTGGAACGCCGGAAGGACCCCTGAGTGCTGTAAGGCAAATGGTTATGGTCAAGTAAACAACCACAAGAAATTGGCAGAGAAAGCAAAACAAGGTATAATGACACCAGTTTACCCAGAGGATGGTAGAACAGGTAGGGAACCTATAGCAACAGCAGGGGAACCAACAGCAGGCTGAGATGAAGGATCGGCACTCCGGACAACACCTGTAGCAAGAACGTGATTCGTGGTGATTCTTTGAGCAGTCCAAAGGCCAAACAGGAGGTCAAAAGTTCCAGGGTATCAGAAAGTTCGCCAAGTCCAAAAGGTAAATCCAAAGCAGGTCCAAGATAACGTTCCATGGTCAAGAGAAGGTAGGTAACAAGAGGTGGTAAGCAAAGCCTAGCAGATCTCCAATAGAAGCAGCTGTGAAGCGCCGTGTGTACTTTGCCGGCTTCTTTTGAAGTCGCAAGCGGAGTCACATGACAAGTCACGTGACCGCTCGCGCGCGTCACGTGGAGCGTGACGCGTCCAGTGATTGGTGCTTCCTGATGCGTGGGTGATGATGCTGCCGGCGAGCGGAATCACGTGACAAGTCACGCGACTGTTCACGCGCGTCACGTGGAGCGCGATGCGGCCCGTGACTGGTGCGTGAGTGCTGGTGCTGCCGGGCATGGAGGAGGCGCCAGGGTAACCGCCACCACGGAAAGGGGCGGAAAAAGGCAACCCTGCCTCTCGTGGCATCTCGCCTGCTGTGTCTCCCCCGCTGAGGTGGGTGGCGGGCATGGTAGCGGGCGGTGTCAGGCAGGTAAGAGGAGTGCAGGGAAGGGTGTCGGAGTGGGGGCATGAGCGGGGGCATGACAGAGCCCCCCCTTAAAGGCCCACGACCGCGTGGGCAGGAGGGATTGTCGCGGTGAAAGCGGGCAACCAAACGGAGAGCATGGACATCCCGGGAAGCAACCCAAGAACGATCTTCAGGGCCGTAACCCAGCCAGTCCACCAGGTACTGCAGAACACCCCTACGAACACGGGAACCCAGAATGGCCCGAACCTTGAAAACGTCAGGAGACGAGACAGAGACAGGGGCAGGAGGGGACACCAACCGGGTCGGGCCAAGACAGGGCTTAATCAGGGAGACGTGGAAGACTGGGTGGATCCGCCAAGAGGAGGGCACAGCCAGGCGCAACGCCACCGGGTTCAGAACCTTGACCACCCTGTAAGGGCCCACAAAACGGGGAAGGAGCTTGCGACAGCCGGGAATGTGTAAATGGCGGGTAGAAACCCAAACCCGATCCCCCACCCTATAAACAGGCGCAACCGCCCTCCTTCTGTCAGCAGCCGCCTTCATGGAAGCCTGCGCTTCACGTAGATGGACCAAAGTTTGGGCATGGACAGCCACGAGATCCCGTGCACAGGCCAAGGCGGCTGGGGGTATCAGAAGAGGAGAAGTCTGGAATGGGGAGGGCAAGGGGATGCTGACCGTAGAGGGCAAAGAAAGGTGAGAAACCAGTAGCAGAGTGCAGTGTATTGTTATAGGCGAACTCAGCGAGGTGTAAGAGGTTGAGCCATGTGTCTTGATACTGCAACGTTAGACAGCGCAGGTACTGTTCCAATGATTGGTTGACCCTTTCCGTCTGTCCATCGCTCTCCGGATGATACGAAGAGGAAAAATGTGAGTTGATGCCCAACAGAGCGGTAAGGGCCCTCCAGAATCGGGAGGTGAACTGTGTACCACGATCGGAAACCAACACATGGGGTAAGCCAAAAAGACAGAACACTGACTTGAAGAAGTGCCTGGCCAAGACTGGGGCCGAAGGTAACCCTTTGCATGGTATGAAACGTGCCAGTTTGGTATAAGAGTCAACGATGACCCAAATGGTGTCGAAACCCTGCGTACGTGGTAGATCAGTGATCAGGTCCATGGAGACCGTGTGCCAAGGCCGTGGGGGAACGAGGAGAGGGAGAAAAAGACCCAAGGGTCGGCCCCTACGTGACTTGCCCTGGGCACAAATCAAACAGGTATTGACGTAGTTTTGTACGTCGCGCTTCATAGTTGGCCACCAGCACCATCGTTTAAGGAGGTCTAGAGTGCGATGTTGCCCGGGTTGGCCGTTGATGGCAGCATCGTGGGACCAGTCTAATGCTTGATTCCTGGTTTCACTTGTGGGTAGGAAGAGCTTCCCATGAACGAAAGGCAGCCCGTCTTGCATAACCGGGTCCCATTCCGTTATGGATTGTGGATACTGGGAAACCCATTGTCGAATAGTGGATAGGAGAGAAGGAGTCGGTGTACAAACACAGGCGACATGGGTTTTGCCTAACAGGGTGTCAGGGTACGACGGAAGGATCTCACCCCTGGGAGAATGAGATAGGGCATCTGCTTTGCCGTGCCCAACACCAGGCCTGTGTTTGACCACAAAATCAAACGCGGCAAAGAAGAGGTGCCAACGTACCTGCCGACTGTTTGTACATTTTAAGGAGGCAAGGTCCTGGAGTATTTTGTGGTCGGAGAACACCACGGTCTGGTGTTTGGCCCCTAGGAGGTGGTGTCTCCAGACTTGTAGTGCATCTTTAATGGCCAGTAGTTCTTTTTCCGTAACTGTGTAATGCAGTTCAGTTGCCGTGAATTTGCGTGAATGGAATGCTACTGGATGCAAACGATTGGTGGTAGGACAAGGCTGGGACAGTACAGCGCCCAATGCATAAAAAGAGGCGTCTGCTTCAAGGACGAAAGGAAGCTCAGGGTCGGGGTGTTGCAATACCGGGGCAGTGGTGAACAAGGTTTTCAGGGAGTCAAAAGCGCCTTGTTGTGCCGTGGACCAGACATAGGCGACAAGAGGGCTGGTGAGGGTAGTGAGCGGGGCCACCACAGAGGAAAACCCGGCAATGAACCTCCGGTAAAAGTTTGCAAACCCCAGGAACGATTGCAACTGTTTGAGGTTGATCGGGATCGGCCATTCATTGATCGCCCGAACCTTGGTCTGATTCATAGAAAGACCCCCGGGAGAGATATGAAACCCCAGGAACTCGACCTGGGTGGTATGGAATAAACATTTCTCGGGTTTGGCGTATAGAGCGTTGTTTTGGAGCCTTGACAGCTCTTCTCTGACATGCGAGACGTGTTCATCAAGGGAGGAAGAGAAAACCAGTATGTCATCTAAATACACTACAACGTAGGTGTTCAGAATGTCGCTGAATATGTCGTCTATGAAGTGCTGAAAAGTAGCTGGGCGTTGCAGAGGCCGAAGGGCATGACGGTGTACTCGAATAGACCTTGTTGTGAACAGAAGGCCGTCTTCCACTCGTCACCGTCACGCATGCGTATGAGATTGTACGCCCCGCAGAGGTCTAGTTTGGTATAGATTGTAGCATGAGCGAGCCTGTCTAACAACGGGGTGATGAGAAGTATGGGGTAGCAGTTTTATACCGTGACAGCGTTCAAGCGCCTGTAATCGATGCAGGGGCGAAGATCCCTTCCTTCTTCGGAACGAAGAATATAGGGCTTTCAGTTGGAGAGGTCGATGGGCGTATGTGACCCAAACGTAAGGCCCGCTAGATGTATTCTTGCAGAGCTTGTTCTTCCGTCTGGGTCAGGGAGTAGATCCGGCCCTTTGGGATAGAGGCGTTAGGGACTAGATCGATGGGGCAATCGTAGGGTCGGTGCGGAGGTAGACCCTCCGCAGAGCCTTTGTCGAATACTGCTTGGAATTCGAGATATTCAGGAGGGATTCTACCCGTGACCGCCCCTACCGTGTGTGTATCCTGGACACCAGAGTTGTTGTCTATGGCCAAGGAGGCGACAATACCCAGGATGTCTGCGGGACTGGAAACCTGAGGTGTCGCGTGCAGACAGTAGTACTGACATGTTTCGGATTCGAAGGAGACCTGACCTGTCCCCCAGTTAATCAGGGGATTGTGCCTCCGTAACCAAGGGATGCCCAGGATCACCCCGAACTGAGGAGTGGCTATGAGATCAAAGGAGATCATCTCCTTGTGGACTTCCTTCATAACCAATTCCAGTGGGGCTGTCTGTTGCATGATTGGACCAGAAGCAAGAGACGTCCCGTCCACTGCCTGGACTGGTTCAGGGTGTTTCTTCATGACCAAAGGCAAGTTCAACGAACTGGCTAGGGCTATGTCGAAGAAGCAGCCTGTAGCTCCGGAGTCGATTACGATTTTCACTGCGTGGGAGCCAGCAACGTGGTTCAGGGATGCCTGTATCACCACAGGTCGAAGGGACCGAAAGCAGGATCAGAGGGATTGTGTCCAGGACTCGCCCCTGCCCCTGATCTCAAGGGCGAGTCTTCGGAAAACCTGGGTTTCTGGTTTTTGGGCGGCGGGGACACTCTTTTACGAAATGACCGTTGAGACCACAGTAGAAGCAGGCATTGTCTGTTCTTCTGCGCTCTCGTTTGACATGACTAATGGGCCTGCGTATCCCGCCAATCTGCATGGGCTCAGGTGTGGTGTCGGCAGGGGATGTAGACGGGAATAGAGGCAACCCTGATTCCACCCGCCGTTCCGTTCGTCTAGCATCCACTTGTAACGTTAGGTCAACCAAGTCAGCATAGACTGTGGGAAGCGAAGGCACCACAGATAAAGCGTCTTTCATGACCCCAGACAAGCCCCGATAGTATACCACTGTTTTTTTGTTTTCCGGTCAGGAGGTCTCAGCAGAGAGCTGGTTAAACTTGGTGATGTATTCAATGAGAGTAGAGCGACCCTGAGTGAGATCCAGGAGTTGCATATCTCTGGATTGTGCTTTGTATCTGGTGTCAAACACCTTGGCCATTTCTTGGGTCAACAGTTCAAAATCGTACAATGCAGGATGGTCGCCTTCCAACAACGGATTAGCCCAGGTGGCGGCCACACCAGATAAGTGGGAGAGCAGAAAGGCTGCCTTTGATACTGAATCAGGGAAGGCCTGAGGACGGCACAAGAAGTGTAGTTTACAGTGATTAATGAAGGTGCGGTATTTCTTTGGGTCGCCTTGGTATCTTTCGGGGGCTGCCAGAGGGAAAGGGTTCTGGATTACCACAGGGGCGGCCGGGATGGTGCGGGGTATGACAGGAGGCGGGTTTTGAGGGGGAGTGATATCATCGAGTTCGGCATCTACAGGTAAAGGGTGGCGTGTGCTTTGTAGGGCATCGAGGCGGTGGTGCAATGCAGTAGTGGCAGCGGCCATGTCAGTGCGTAGGGCTGTGGTAGCGGTTGCCATGTCGGCCCTGAGTGCTGTCACTGCCTGCATTAAAGCTGTCACAGGGTCCCCGGCAGAGGCATCCATAGCTGGACGACCATAAGGCTTCACAGTCTGTTTTAACTCGGAGGTCAGACTTGATGGTCGTGCAGTAATGAAATACCTCCGTCCCCAAGTACCGCTCGAGCAGAAATAAATAACTGCCCTAGCAATCTTTGAAGCCACAGGTGTAGAGTGTCGTCGTCAGCCTGATACCGGGAACGCCGGAAGGACCCCTGAGTGCTGTAAGGCAAATGGTTATGGTCAAGTAAACAACCACAAGAAATTGGAAGAGAAAGCAAAACAAGGTATAATGACACCAGCTTACCCAGAGGATGGTAGAACAGGTAGGGAACCTATAGCAACAGCAGGGGAACCAACAGCAGGCTGAGATGAAGGATCGGTACTCTGGACAACACCTGTAGCAAGAACGTGATTCGTGGTGATTCTTTGAGCAGTCCAAAGGCCAAACAGGAGGTCAAAAGTTCCAGGGTATCAGAAAGTTTGCCAAGTCCAAAAGGTAAATCCAAAGCAGGTCCAAGATAACATTCCGTGGTCAAGAGAAGGTAGGTAACAAGAGGTGGTAAGCAAAGCCTAGCAGATCTCCAATAGAAGCAGCTGTGAAGCGCCGTGTGTACTTTGCCGGCTTCTTTTGAAGTCGCAAGCGGAGTCACATGACAAGTCACGTGACCGCTCGCGCGCGTCACGTGGAGCGTGACGCGGCCAGTGATTGGTGCTTCCTGATGCGTGGGTGATGATGCTGCCGGCGAGCGGAATCACGTGACAAGTCACGCGACTGTTCACGCGCGTCACCTGGAGCGCGATGCGGCCCGTGACTGGTGCGTAAGTGCTGGTGCTGCCGGGCATGGAGGAGACGCCAGGGTAACTGCCACTGCGGAAAGGGGCGGAAAAAGGCAACCCTGCCTCCGGCGGCATCTCGCCTGCTGTGTCTCCCCCGCTGAGGTGGGTGGCGGGCATGGTAGCGGGCGGTGGTAGGCAGGTAAGAGGAGTGCAGGGAAGGATGTCGGAGTGGGGGCATGAGTGGGGGCGTGACAGCTATTCTGTGGGCTGTAAGAGGATTCAATTCAACACTACAGCTAAGTAAGCGCCTAGTTTATAGTACTGAAAGAAAACCCTTATTGATATACCGTTATGTCCAGTTCATGCGTTCTGGATGACTACCCCTATATCACACCCCTCTCTTGGAATCCCCCTGACCCCACTGAGCCAAGAAGTAGTTCTGTTTTGCAAGTCAAAAGGTTTATTTGATAACTTAAACAATATATATTATATCACGCTTTATAATAAATTAATAATTGAATATCACACTTAATCTGATATGATAAAGATTAACAACGGAGAATCTGGCACTAGCACACTTCTTGATAATCACTAAGGAGTTGACATGAAATGGATAAGGTAGCACACTGGTAAATAGGTACAGAAGTATAATGTGGTAGAGAATGCTTTATGTAAGCTCAGGTGGATGCAATATTCAATGAATGCAGTACAGAAAATACTCAATATGATTTCAACCAAACAATGTAATCACTTTTCTCTGGCAATCCCCACCCCCCCTTGATGCAAGGCAAGGAAATGGAAGGAAAACACACAGTTCTCAGAAATGCAATCAATGTAAATCAGTTCACCCCAGCAAGCTTACACTACAGAAAACAGATAGGAGTTTTGAAAACACAGGCAAAATGCTTTGATATGTGCTAGCAATGGATGAGAAATATGCTGGAAATGCTTTTAATTCCCTTTCAGAGGTTCAGGGTGAGTGGTATCTAGTTAATATTAGTCCAGGCTCACACTAGCAATGAGGCAGGGATAGTTAGCAGGTTAAACGAATTTCTGGCAAATGGAAGGCAAGCAGCAGCAGTTTTTACATGTGAAGAAATTTGCAAATCGCGGTAAAATTCGCGAATGCGTGTTCCGCGATTGCGGTAAAACTATAAGGGGTAGGAATGCGGTTCTAGGTTCGTAGGAAAGCCACGATTCTAACCTTTCAGATGAAAGTTATTGCAAGTCTCTAGCACAAACGGTTGCGGAGATATGAGCGATTTTGTGAAGGTCGTTTTTCAGATTTGAAATTTTAAAGTTCAAAAAGACAAGTGCAGCTTGCAACTAGGAAATGACAAGTGACAGCTTTACAAATGACAGGTGACAGTTAGGAGGCAGTTCTACTTAGATTAAATAGATTGAATTATATTATTTTAACTAGGAGATTGGTTCTGCACAGTTTTCTAGGTACTCACACTATATTCTTGAGTGAAATGGGCCTCGCCATGGATCTGGTCAGGTTTTAAACTCGCCTCTGGTCTCTGCACTTCACAGTGATCTGGGTCAGCTCTCTCTGGTTCTCTGGTCTGGGTCTCTAGTTCTGGATAGATTGAAGTCTCTAGTTTGGCTCTCTGGAGGTTTGATGGAGGTAAAGTATGGATTTTCCCGACAGAGCTTCCAGCGGCAGATGGGATTTGAAGGTCCCTATCTGTCCTGTCTGTCTGCTTTTATGTGTTTAGAATGTGGGTGTGTTCTAGCATCACTGACCCTACCTCTCTCTCAGCTTCTAATTGGTCAAACTTCCATTTATCATTTGATTGGGGAATGAACTGTGAGTCAGAGGGATGTCATTTTATGGCTTGCAGATAGGACACTCCTCTGTCAGATTGCACACATTCTATATTTGATAATAAAAGACATATTTCACAGTTACACAGTTGCTTGAAATTACATATACATGGTGTGGCTGAATTTAGCCATGTCTCTGTGCAAATCTGCTGTTTCTAAGAGCTTGCATTCAGAAATGGCACATAATTGACTTTTTAACTGATTTTTCACTTTCTGACATTGACCCAACTTTACATACATGTGTGCAGGGAGTATGGACATTAACTGATGAAGTTTCAGATTTTTAACATGCATACATTTAGAGTAATATCCACTTTTCCGCTAAAACCCCCCTGAACACGCCACCGGGTCGAAAAACCTCTTAAAATGTGGGCAGAAAAATCACAAGAATTATGGTATCATTTATAAAATTTTCACATGTCCGCTCTATGAATGATCCATCTTTTTAAAGTTATGTTCTGGCTCCAAAGGGGTGTGGTTTCCTCTCAGCACAAGGTAGAAATACTGGTTTATCCAGTTCTGCCAAGCCAGCTTGCTCTCACAGGCAGTGCCCCTCCCCTTTCCTCAGGAGGAAGCCACTTTTTACGACCATTTACGACTCCTGCCAATAAAACCTTTGCCTGAGCCAGGACAGGGCTTTGTTCAGAGCTCCTGTAGAGCACAGGTAATTCAATTATCAGATAGATGGCATATCCTTAGTGTGAGCAGCAAAAGGGCAGCTAGGCCTGGGAACACAGCTGTGACTCAAGTTTCACTCCTGATGGGGGTAGTTGCCAGGCAAATTGGAATCTCTTTAAGCTGTCATTTCTGTTCCCCAGTTTCTGCATTCAAATAAAACTAAACATTTTCACATATGCAGCTAGAAGGCTGATTCTAAGTTTAAAACTATGACATTTAAACAGTTACAAAGGCATGTGACACCAAACATAGGTCACTCATTTAATCTAAACATTTTCGATTTTAGTGTCTTTAAATCCAGTGCAACTTAAACTGCTGCAATCCACAGTTCAGCCAGTTTTGTTATAAGCATTGTTTTGGGCTCTTCATTTCCCAGATTTTGTAGGCACACAAAACTCCATTCTACCAAATGTCTGCTGGTGTTCAGTGAATATTTTGCACATATTGCAATGTTTGAAATAGGCACTTTGGCTTGCCTTCAGAGAAACACAGGGTGGTTTTAAACTGCCGGCTTTTGGATAGTGGTGAGTACTGGTACTGCACCCATTTTTGAGATTTAAGAAATGAATTCCCCACCATTCTAGGTTGCATTTGGCAATCAGCATTGCCATTCCCAATGGTTTCATACTACTGTGCGGGTAGTCCAATGGTGGTTTTAAAGCGCTTTGAAGCTAACCGGCGCTACTGTTTTTCCTTTGGCAACCCATTTCCCTCATGGCAACCCGGCCTTTCATTCTCGCACTGGTGGGTGGCAAGTGAGGCAACCATTTTGGTGGGCGCACAAACTGCGCAGCTTTCCTGGATTTCGGCGCACATGTGGGTTTTCCGCCATCTTGAATTTTCTAAGCCCACAGCACCAAATGTTGTGGCATGATAGCTTAAACGTGGGTCAGGACACCCAACAAACCCCCCCCCACGTGACTGCACTTTGAATTTGAGTCGATGGGGAGTCGCGTGCCTAAGGGTTTTTGACCCACGCACCGGTCTGTCCGCATAATCTTCTTCCTCTTCTGTAGATGGCATAGTTCAGCATCTTCTTCTCCATCCGGTACTGATCGATCGGTTCTCCTCGCCGGTCCTGATGGGAATATTGGGCGGTCCACTGGGCCCATTGGATCTTCGTTCCCGGTCTCCGGATCGCCCTCCTTGGCCCGTCTTCAGGTTTTCTTTCTCCTAGGACGACAAAGGAAGAGCGGCAATACCTACTCATAGACGTTTTTCCACCACTGTTGAGATAGTGGGGCAGCATATGCATTTCATCATAACGAAACATTACATTCTTATTTTGAAAAAAAACAGTATAACTAAGAGACAGTTTCATGCAAATCACAATATTTAGAGACTAGATGTGGTATGTTTTATGATTGGAGCAGAATTAGTCTGAGACAGTACCCGCTAGGATTCCAGAGGATTCCTCCAGTTGTTGCAGAGTGTGCCTGGGATGGCAACATTTCAACTGGTTTATGTGGACCCACTTGTCTTCCCCCGCTGCCAAAGGACCTTTGGGGATGTGGATTTTGTAGGCCACAGGGGAGATCTTGTCGATGATCTCATAGAGTCCTTTCCCTGTAGGCAAAAATTTGCGCTGCTTGGCCTGGTTCCTTTGGAAGTTGTATAGATAGACCCGGTCTCCCACCTGATATTCCTTCCTGGAAGTTTTCAGGTCATAATGGGTCTTCATGCTATCAGCTGATCTTTCTAGATTCCGCTGAGCATAAGCAAAAGCATGTTGGAGGTGTTTCCTTAAATTCTCCACATACTCATGAGTAGTGGAGGCATTTATCAGTGTCTGCTCTTGGGTCCTGTAGAGCAAATGCTGAGGAAGCACCATCTTGCGTCCAGTCATCAACTCAAATGGTGACATTTTGGTTGCAGATGAAGGGGTAGACCTGATGGCCATTAGGACCAGAGGTAATCGGATATCCCAACTTGGCCCAGAATCTGCCACAAACTTCTTTAATATGCTCACAATTGTCCGGTTACATCTCTCTACTGCCCCAGAAGTAGCTGGTCTATAAGCAATATGCAGCTTTCTCTTGACCCCCAGTATCTCCCACATGTTTGTCATTACTTCACTGGTGAAGTGGCTACCTCTGTCTGACTCAATCCTTTGAGGTAGACCAAAACGGGAAAAGATGTGGTTAATCATCAAGGCAGCTGCAGTTTCTGCCTTGCAATTTGGGGCTGGGAGACATTCCACCCACTTGGTAAACAAGCATGTCACAGTCAACATGTACTTATTCCCCCTAGCCGAGCGAATCACAGGGCCTACAAAGTCGATTTGTAAATCTGACCATGGCAGTGTCATCCCCCGCTTTTGGAGAGGCGCGCGGTGCGTGAGGGATGATGGCTGAAATTGTGCACACACAAGACACCCCTTCAAGTATTGGTCGAGGTCCTGCCCCATGTGTGGCCAGTATGCAACCTCTCTTAATATTTCCAATGTTGTGTGAAACCCCCTATGACCGGCGGTGGCCGCATCATGGGCGTGACTTAACATCAGGCTTCGGAATGAGGTAGGAACCACCCACTGATCGTGGCCAGCTTTGGATTTCCTTACCAACAAACCGTCTTGGATTCGGAACATTTTTGGACATTTCATCAACACTCTTAGGTCCTCTTTCCCAATGTAATCGGTATCCGTCAGGGGAAAGTTCTCAGGGTCCTCAAGGTGCTGGTAAAATTTACCAATAATTGGATCCCCCTTCTGAGCAGTAATCAAATCAGCATCAGGGGTCTCCTTACTCCATTGTGCAATTGAAAGGTCGTTGTGAGCATTTGTCTGGGACCTAGTGATAGCAGTGACCTGGATTTCCCCCAACAGGGACTCAATCTCAATTAGATCCCCTTGGATGGCCCTGGTTTTGGCCAGCTGATCAGCTAAGTCATTTCCAGTTTTGTCTGGTCCCTCTACTTTGGAATGACCCTTGATCTTTTTCCAATAGATGGTCATCTCATTCGATGTGACCAGATCATCAATGTTTTGGATCAACCTCCCATGTTTCAAGGGTTTGTTGTTAGCACATAACATGCCTCTGGTTTTCCAATTAACCAGGTGCTCCACGAACCCGTTCCGTACATAATCCGAATCTGTGATTATGACCAGTTCGTGGAGTTGATGCTGGACAGCAGTGAGGATGGCCTGATGCACAGCCATCAATTCTGCCACCTGACTACTTCGGGGACCAATTTTGTATCCAGCGGAGGGTTCTGGGGACTCATTCACCCATGCATTCCCTACGCCGGCCACCAGTTCTTTCTCCCCGTTGTTGTCAACATGGTAAGAGCATCCATCCACATAGACAGTGGGCATTCCCTCACACTTGTCTTCTTCAAAGACTTTGTGGGGGGAATTAAGGTATGCCTCCATGTTGTCCTTTATTTTTAGACTTTCGTCCTCGAGACAGTTTTCTCTGGCACAATCATGCAAGTCAGCCAGACCTTGCGCGAGGGGACTCTTCTTGTTTTGGCCATATCGGACCTCCACAGGAAAGCCTTGCATTGACAGAATCCAGGAAGTAATTCGGGAGTTACTCACATTTCCGGCCCGGATTCTGTCACTTTGGAGATATTGCAGAGGCTGGTGTGGAGTCTCCACTATGATGTGTTCCCCCTGGATAAACGGGCGGTAATTCTTCAATGCCCACACCGTTGCCAGGAGTGCCTTCTCACAATCGTTGAATTTTTCCTCCACAGAGGATAAAGTTTTGCTCGCATAGGAGATTACTTTATTGACCTTGTCATGCTTTTGGTATAATACGGCCGTCAAGCACGTATTAGAGAACCCTGTCTCCAGGAAGAACTCCTTGTTTCTGACAGGGTAAGCTAGGCAAGGCGCTTGTGAGAGGCTTCTTTTGAGTTGTTTTACTGCCTCGGCTTGTTCTGGACCCCATTCCCACTTGACCCCCCCCTTCAGGAGATGAATCAGGGGTCTGGTGATCTCTGCGTAGCCCTCAATGAACTTTCTGCTGTAATTAGTCAGTCCAAGGAGGCTCCTTAGTTCCCGCAGAGTTGTGGGGTCTTTCAGTTTCTGAAGTGCTTCCACTTTCTTTTCCTGGGGACAGAGACCCTGAGGAGTAATCTCATGCCCCAAGAAATTAACACGGGTTCTACACCACTGTGCTTTCTGAAAGGAAAGTTTTGCTCCGGCGGCCCTCAACTGTGACAGAACATAACGGATCTCCGCTATGTGTTCCTCCACCGATGAACTTTTGATGAGGACATCATCTACATAAGCCAGGTTACCCCTCGCACCCAGGTCGGGCATGGCCTTATGTAGGAAAATGTTGAATTCATTGCCGGAGTTGAGGTATCCGAAGGGAGTCCGGGTCCATGTGTACTGCTGGCCCCCAAAGGTAAAAGCCAGCTTGTATTGGTCCTCCCTACTGACAGGCACAGTCCAGTATCCATTGGTCAGGTCTATTGCAGTGAATACCTGTGACCCCTGAATCTGGGCCAGCCCTTGGTCAATGTAGGGCAGAGGCCATAGGGAAGTATGGACCCGTTTGTTGAGCTCCCTAAGGTCGGCGCAGAGTCTCCACTGGCCGTTCGGCTTCAATATTCCCAGCACCGGATTATTTAAGGTGCTGTGGACTGGACGGATTATTCCCCTGGACTCAAGGTTCTTAATTATTTCAGTAAGGGACTCCATTGATGCGAGAGGCAAGCGATATTGCTTCACAAACACAGGAGTCATGCCAGGGTCCGTGGGGATTGTTGTTGTGTGGATGTCAGTGCGACCACAGTCATATGAGTCTACCGCAAAGAGATCTTGGAAATCCAAGAAAACTTGTTTCAACTTTTGCTTTTGTTCCAGAGTCACACAGGCATCAGCTAGGTTGACTCTCTCTTCCACCATCTGCCTGAAGCCTGGAAAGACTTCTGGTTTGGCTATTTCAGCGGCCTCCTCCAGCTGGGTGGAGAAGTCCCTGGTTAGAGTGCTGATTTGGACTGGAGGCTTCAGGTGGGAAAGGCAGCCTTCATGAACCTGGAAAATCACCTCATCCCTCCTGAAGTCACACATCACATCTTCCTTACCATACGGGCAGGAAGTGTACACCAGGAAGTTCCCCCCATGCCGGGTAAAAATCCTGTCTGGTGTTGCGTTGTCATCACTGTCACTGTCAAAACAGTCCTTGGGGATTGGTCCTAACAGTCATTTCTAAGATCAATGGAGAAATGTCGGTCATCAACCGCCATTCCAATAATGGTGCCTGCGGCTAGAGTAATACTCTTTAAGTCGCTGTTATCCACCTCTATTGGAATGGTGTCATGTTCTATGTTGACTAATGGTGTTGGGTTTACCCCCAACCCTTGCTGTTGGAGAGAAGCATTTAGATGTATGTAAGCATCAGGGTTTTTCAACTCTTGTCCCCTTTTAACTTTCACTTCCAGGGAGAATTGTCGGGTCCTTTCTGGGATGGTGACTTCCTTTTTAGTCTCAATTTCAACTGCATAAGGTAGCAATTGAGCTGACCTAAATGCTTTTTCTGGATCATCAAAGCCCATGGGATTATCCGCTAATCGGGACCAAGCTTTGAAGTTTATTAGGTCCAAACTAATGGCAAAGCGATTGAGAATGTCACTGCCTAAGTAAAAGGCGGCAGTGACGTCTCGCACGACCCAACAATTATGGACTATGCTCTTGTTGCCAATGGAGATTTTGAGCATACACCTGCTTGGCAGGAGATGTTTTGAATTGGGTGCTTCCAGGTCCATTTCCCATTTGTCTATCATTTTGAAGGTGGGAATGGCTGGATCTTTTGGAAGTTGGCGAAACATGGCTTCGCTGATGAAGCTCTTACCGTTGTTCACACACACTCGAGCGAGAACAGAGTCCTTCCCATTATTTAACTGAACAGGGATGAACAACTGCTCTCCAATTTGCTGAATATCAGCCAGGCTTTGAGCTGATTTCACATCTTTCTGGACTATAGGAGTGGGAGTTTCAGATTGTGGATTGGTATAGAATTTCAGAGTGTTTCCTTCCAGCGTGGAGTACCACTTTAGACTGGAAGGAAGGTTGATTTTCAGAAATAGAGAGGACCCCCCATCACTAGTCTGTTGTCCTACTGCTATTACTGTCACGTCTGGAATCTGGTTGTTCTGGAAGTGAAATTCTACTTGGTCAGATTTTTGTTCAACCATGTGGCATGTGCCGTTTAAACTAACATGGTTGACACTCTGTTTTAATTTTATTGGTCGGCTAGTCTGGGTCCAGAGGACCTTGTTTACACAATCTATTAGGGGTGACAACCTTCTCAGGAGGTCATTCCCTAGTAAACAAGGGGTGCCCTCCGGGGTCACAACTATGACCGGGTGTTTCAGCTTGTGTCGCCCAATTTTAATGTCCAAGTCTGCAGTCCCCTCAACGGGAATTTCCTTCCCGTCAAAGTTCTGTAGTTGTCCCGGAAGAGAGGTGAGAGGAATTTGGTAATTCTCTCCCCTTCCTGCATTCAGTTCGTCAAAGGCCCTTCTGGACAGAAGGGTAGCTTGAGATCCAGTGTCCACCAGTGCCGAGATTGTACCCTGCCCCTGTACTTGTACCGGGGCATAATATCTTCCCTCCTTCTCCTCAAGGGGGCACAGGTAATGTACATTTTTGGACAACTGGTGGGCTAACTTTCTGGTTTTGGACATTGCTAGCGAAGAGATTTGGGCAGAATTCTGTGGAGAGCCTTGGGAATCTGAAAGAAAAATTTGGCAACTGGAGATCAGAGCCATTGTGGGTTCCCCTGGCTCCGGTTCTGGGCCGCCCCCCCCTTTTTGGAGGCTGTCACCAGGATGGGTTTGAACCAGGGGATTTTCTTGCTGTTGGTTCTGGGATGAGATGGTGGGTGGCGGTAGCTCAGTCTCCACATCTCCCCAGTCTGGATTTGCATCCCTAGGGACCCATTTTTCTTTGGGAGGAGTTCCCCCCTCTCTGAAGGAGAAGATCCTTTTCCCAGGATCCTCTGAGGATCCCTCTCCCTCAAATTGGAAGATCTGTACCTCCTCCTCAAACTGAGTCTGTTTGGGTCTTTTGTTTCTCCTACCCCCCCTCTGCTCCTTAGGAGGCAGACTTTCAGGGGCAAGAGATTTTGTTTCCGGTTCCTGGGTTTCCAGGGGCTGTTTACAAGTGAGGAAGGAAGCTTCCTCCAAGGCTTTACACCCCCCTTCCCTTTGTGCCTCCTCCCTGGGAACCTGTGTGTTATCGGGGTGCTGCCCCCGTCATTGTTCTGGAGCACCAGGTCCAGAGTTGGGTGCGTTCTGCGCCGGCACGCCCATCTGAGGGTTCTGCTGAGCCCTCAGTATGTGGCCCAGATCCCGCGCCAAGTTTTGAACCTGGCGCTCTAACTGGGACACCCGCTCAGGCTGATACGGGGCCCTGTTTTCTCCCCTGGGCTGATCCCGGGAAGGGTAGCTGTCCCTCCTCTGGTAATACCCCGGGTTGGGAAGATTTGGTTACCCCTCCACCCTTGGCCTCCCCTCTCCCGGATTCAGTGGTCTGGGCTCAGGGAATTGGGGAAAGAAGGATGGATGGTTTTGGGGCTGAAAGTCAGGTGGATATCTGGGGAAAAAGTTCTGCCCAGGGTTTGGTAAATTTCTGCCCTCCTGTGGGAAGTTTGGAGGGAAGTTCCCTGGGTTAGGTGCTTGGCTGGATCCCCCCCCTTGGGCTGGAGGAGTCCACACATAACCCAGGATGGGTCGATTTCCCTTGTAACGGGGACTTACATAATCAGGAGAGCGAGGGACCCCATTTGTGGGGCTGCCTCCCTGGCTCCCTGTCTGTGACTGGCCCGAGGACCTTCTGGGCCTAGCATTATTAAGTGCAGGTAGGTTTTTAGGCCCCCCCATCTCCAAATCCAAAACGGGGGTGACCTTTACCTCTGCCACCTTGGCAGCAGCAGGGGTGCTGTTGGCTTTGGGGTTTTTCTGGGCATTACTTTTGCTATCTATCGGTTTCTGCACCTCATAGATCCGGGTAGCCTGTTCAATGACCCAGTCTAAAGATCTTTTCTCGTGAAAATCCCTCACGAGCTGGGTCATGATATATTTGGGCAAGGCATGGAAAAACGTATTTATAAATTCCCTGCTATCCGTGCGCACCCTTCTTGTGGTCTGTGCAAAAGCACGCTTTAACTCCTGCACAAATTCTTGTGGGGCCTGATCCTCCCCACATTGCAAATTGTAGGCTGCCTTGCGAGCCTCTTGAGGATTTCCGTGAACAGAAAAATGTTTCAGGATGGCCGCCTTATATGTGGACCATCTTAAATGATTTTGGTCCTCCAGCCCCGCAAAGAAACTGGAGTATTCCGGGGAGAATGTCCACTTTACATATTGGATACAGCTTTGGCTGTCCTTCAAATGGAAAGTCTCCATCATTTGTTCAAACAACTCTAAGTGCTCCCAAACAGAATACTTAGCGTTCTTATGGTAAGGCGTGATGACGCTCCTGATCGCCTTAATCTGCTTTAAGGGGTCCTTAAGCAAGGCCCTTTTTGCCTTATTGGCCTTTTTGGTTCGGGTAACCCTTGTCCATTCTTCCTCGGACTCAGAGGCACTGCTCCCAGAGGTTCCCGTCTGTTCTTCCAGGTTTTCCCGGATTCTGCGAGCCTGGGAATGGCTGGCAGAATGTGGGGACCTGGTCTCCTGTGTCCTGCGCAGTTCAGAGGAGTCTTCAGATTCCTCCTTGCTGCCAGGATTTGATGGGTACCCCCTCCACTGACCTAACTGGGCAGAGGTTTTCAGGATGCCCTTAATGGGCCTACTCTCCTGGGGTTCCCCATTGAACTGTACTGTACTTGGGTGCCCATACCCGGATGCCCACCCCTCCATTCCTGAGTGGTACTGGCCTATGAGCCCCATACTCTTAGCTGGATAGTAATCTGCCATCCCTGCGGCCCTGTGCTCATGTGCGCCAGGGGACATGGGGGTGGTAGAGTCCAGGGACTGGGGGAGATGAAGGCCCCTGGTGTTAGGGCTCCTGCGGTTATGGTCAGGAGTCTCTCTTTCCCAGCGGACCTCATCTCTATCCGCCCCTGCTCCCTGTTGCAATGCAAGAGCCTGCATTTGTGCTTTCAGTTCCTCTGTTAAGGCCTTACTCGACTCTATCAGTTTCTCCTGCATCGCTACCTGTTGCTGGAGCCTCTCATTGTGCTGGCAGAGAGCCTCATTTTCCCTCTGTGCTTCCTGGTTGGTCCTGGAGAACTGGGCCAGTCTTTGCTGCAGGAGGGTTACCTCCTGAGCTGTGTCCCTATTGGCCTGCTCCTTTCTTGCTAGAGCATCCTCCACCCTCCTGGTGTGCTCTAGCAAGTTCTGGTGTTCTTTTTGGAGGTCACCCAGTCCCTGGTGGGCCAGGTGATTTTCTTCCATTTTTCTTTTTAAATGGCAGACTTCCTGGCCTAAGGTATCCCTTTCCTGACTAAGAGCCTGCATCTGTGCCGCCAGGTCGTCCCTTTGCCTTTGGAAGGCACCAGCATTCTGGCGCTCCTGATCAAACTCTGCCTGGGTATCCAGGTCTTTCAGAATTAGTTTGTTGCTCTCTGCCTTCACTCTATCTAGGTGGCCTTGCAGGGTGACTACCTGCTCAGCACATACCCTGTTGAAGTCCAGTTGTTGCTCCAGCTTTTTCTGGCTTTGCAGTAGGGAGTCCAAACCTTCTTGGTGTTCCTTCTGCAAGGCCAGAAATCTGGTATCCTGTTCTGACTTTTCCTTTTGCAGCACATCCATATCCTCCTTTATTTTAGTGATGTACAGTCTGCTGTCATTTTCTGACTCCTGGCTCCTCTGCAGCCTCTGCTCAGAAGAGACCAGGTCAGATTGGACCTTCTCTAACACCATCTGTTGCCTATTTGCCAGATTTTGGCTTTCAGCACATCTATCCTGCATGTCTCCCATATATAGGTATAGGTATGCTGCTATCCTGGCAATCTTATTGTGTTCCTCTTTGGCTTTAGGAGCCATATATAGTTCACTCAGGGCCACATGTAATGGACCCTGATCTCTATATATATCTGACCCTGTTTCAGTGACCTGTTGTGTGATGGCCTGCAACCACACATCCTGGCCCTGTTCGGTCCATTCACCTCTCACAAATAGCTTATGCAAGAGGTGCTCTCTGGCTATTTTCATGTCTACTAAGGTCGTCATTCTAGAGATTGGTCTCTGTCCTGACTTACAGAAGTTTGTATTTTATTTTTGCAGAACAGAACTTTTCTTGGAGTGTCCCTTTTGAGGAATGCTTCACAGCGTAATGCAGCGTGGTGATCCGACCGGATGTATGTATCCCGTCAGTTAGCACACTGTATTAAGCTGCACAAGTGGTATTCTAACCCAAACGTCCGGCCCGAGCCCCCAATTTGTAAGAGGATTCAATTCAACACTACAGCTAAGTCAGCGCCTAGTTTATAGTACTGAAAGAAAACCCTTATTGATATACCGTTATGTCCAGTTCATGCGTTCTGGATGACTACCCCTATATCACACCCCTCTCTTGGAATCCCCCTGACCCCACTGAGCCAAGAAGTAGTTCTGTTTTGCAAGTCAAAAGGTTTATTTGATAACTTAAACAATATATATTATATCACGCTTTATAATAAATTAATAATTGAATATCACACTTAATCTGATATGATAAAGATTAACAACGGAGAATCTGGCACTAGCACACTTCTTGATAATCACTAAGGAGTTGACATGAAATGGATAAGGTAGCACACTGGTAAATAGGTACAGAAGTATAATGTGGTAGAGAATGCTTTATGTAAGCTCAGGTGGATGCAATATTCAATGAATGCAGTACAGAAAATACTCAATATGATTTCAACCAAACAATGTAATCACTTTTCTCTGGCAATCCCCTCCCCCCCTTGATGCAAGGCAAGGAAATGGAAGGAAAACACACAGTTCTCAGAAATGCAATCAATGTAAATCAGTTCACCCCAGCAAGCTTACACTACAGAAAACAGATAGGAGTTTTGAAAACACAGGCAAAATGCTTTGATATGTGCTAGCAATGGATGAGAAATATGCTGGAAATGCTTTTAATTCCCTTTCAGAGGTTCAGGGTGAGTGGTATCTAGTTAATATTAGTCCAGGCTCACACTAGCAATAAGGCAGGGATAGTTAGCAGGTTAAACGAATTTCTGGCAAATGGAAGGCAAGCAGCAGCAGTTTTTACATGTGAAGAAATTTGCAAATCGCGGTAAAATTCGCGAATGCGTGTTCCGCGATTGCGGTAAAACTATAAGGGGTAGGAATGCGGTTCTAGGTTCGTAGGGAAGCCACGATTCTAACCTTTCAGATGAAAGTTATTGCAAGTCTCTAGCACAAACGGTTGCGGAGATATGAGCGATTTTGTGAAGGTCGTTTTTCAGATTTGAAATTTTAAAGTTCAAAAAGACAAGTGCAGCTTGCAACTAGGAAATGACAAGTGACAGCTTTACAAATGACAGGTGACAGTTAGGAGGCAGTTCTACTTAGATTAAATAGATTGAATTATATTATTTTAACTAGGAGATTGGTTCTGCACAGTTTTCTAGGTATTCACACTATATTCTTGAGTGAAATGGGCCTCGCCATGGATCTGGTCAGGTTTTAAACTCGCCTCTGGTCTCTGCACTTCACAGTGATCTGGGTCAGCTCTCTCTGGTTCTCTGGTCTGGGTCTCTAGTTCTGGATAGATTGAAGTCTCTAGTTTGGCTCTCTGGAGGTTTGATGGAGGTAAAGTATGGATTTCCCGGCAGAGCTTCCAGCGGCAGATGGGATTTGAAGGTCCCTATCTGTCCTGTCTGTCTGCTTTTATGTGTTTAGAATGTGGGTGTGTTCTAGCATCACTGACCCTACCTCTCTCTCAGCTTCTAATTGGTCAAACTTCCATTTATCATTTGATTGGGGAATGAACTGTGAGTCAGAGGGATGTCATTTTATGGCTTGCAGATAGGACACTCCTCTGTCAGATTGCACACATTCTATATTTGATAATAAAAGACATATTTCACAGTTACACAGTTGCTTGAAATTACATATACATGGTGTGGCTGAATTTAGCCATGTCTCTGTCCAAATCTGCTGTTTCTAAGAGCTTGCATTCAGAAATGGCACATAATTGACTTTTTAACTGATTTTTCACTTTCTGACATTGACCCAACTTTACATACATGTGTGCAGGGAGTATGGACATTAACTGATGAAGTTTCAGATTTTTAACATGCATACATTTAGAGTAATATCCACTTTTCCGCTAAAACCCCCTGAACACGCCACCGGGTCGAAAAACCTCTTAAAATGTGGGCAGAAAAATCACAAGAATTATGGTATCATTTATAAAATTTTCACATGTCCGCTCTATGAATGATCCATCTTTTTAAAGTTATGTTCTGGCTCCAAAGGGGTGTGGTTTCCTCTCAGCACAAGGTAGAAATACTGGTTTATCCAGTTCTGCCAAGCCAGCTTGCTCTCACAGGCAGTGCCCCTCCCCTTTCCTCAGGAGGAAGCCACTTTTTACGACCATTTACGACTCCTGCCAATAAAACCTTTGCCTGAGCCAGGACAGGGCTTTGTTCAGAGCTCCTGTAGAGCACAGGTAATTCAATTATCAGATAGATGGCATATCCTTAGTGTGAGCAGCAAAAGGGCAGCTAGGCCTGGGAACACAGCTGTGACTCAAGTTTCACTCCTGATGGGGGTAGTTGCCAGGCAAATTGGAATCTCTTTAAGCTGTCATTTCTGTTCCCCAGTTTCTGCATTCAAATAAAACTAAACATTTTCACATATGCAGCTAGAAGGCTGATTCTAAGTTTAAAACTATGACATTTAAACAGTTACAAAGGCATGTAACACCAAACATAGGTCACTCATTTAATCTAAACATTTTCGATTTTAGTGTCTTTAAATCCAGTGCATCTTAAACTGCTGCAATCCACAGCTCAGCCAGTTTTGTTATAAGCATTGTTTTGGGCTCTTCATTTCCCAGATTTTGTAGGCACACAAAACTCCATTCTACCAAATGTCTGCTGGTGTTCAGTGAATATTTTGCACATATTGCAATGTTTGAAATAGGCACTTTGGCTTGCCTTCAGAGAAACACAGGGTGGTTTTAAACTGCCGGCTTTTGGATAGTGGTGAGTACTGGTACTGCACCCATTTTTGAGATTTAAGAAATGAATTCCCCACCATTCTAGGTTGCATTTGGCAATCAGCATTGCCATTCCCAATGGTTTCAGACTACTGTGCGGGTAGTCCAATGGTGGTTTTAAAGCGCTTTGAAGCTAACCGGCGCTACTGTTTTTCCTTTGGCAACCCATTTCCCTCATGGCAACCCGGCCTTTCATTCTCGCACTGGTGGGTGGCAAGTGAGGCAACCATTTTGGTGGGCGCACAAACTGCGCAGCTTTCCTGGATTTCGGCGCACATGTGGGTTTTCCGCCATCTTGAATTTTCTAAGCCCACAGCACCAAATGTTGTGGCATGATAGCTTAAACGTGGGTCAGGACACCCAACAGGGCACAACCCCCTTCGTTGGTTTATGGAATCGACTCTGCAGGACATTTACGGATCTTGTGGGGACTCTGCGCTGGTCCTGCTGGAATGGGCCCCTAGGGGTCCCTCATGCTATGGAGACAAGGCAATGACCATACACGAAAAGATGCGCCAGACATGAGGTTTCAAAATCCCAATGCTAGGGTTTATTGCAAGCAAAATATGGTATCAATTGGTCAATTCTGATCTCACGCCCCGCGAGTTTCCTAGACCTCGAGGGACGCAAGAGAGCGAATTACGTACATCAGTTACATATATACAAAATGCATACCATACAATCAGCAAAGTTATGTTCAACACCCCTCTGTACTAAGTTCCTTTGAACTCTGGATGACGATGGACATATCCAACGAATATGACGATCATAATGCTTTCGATGTCTATTCTAGTAACAATGTGCAATTTAGAAAGTGCGGAGGCATCTTTTAGAACACGGTGGTTCTGTTCTTGGAAGCAATCTGTACATGGGGGAAGAGCCACATTCCAAGCTTTATTATCTATGAGGTACTATTCATGTCCTGGGAGCCGACACGTTCTAAGGGGTTTTGCGAAGGGAGGCCGTAAGAGAAGCATAATTCAAGCCTTTAACTGTATTATTCTAACATAGTCTACCATCTTACGAGACTGGCTCGCAGCTGTGAAGTGATTAAATGCCCTGCAGCTTCCTCCCAAGGCTACAGAGAGGGAGCGTGGGCATTCATTTCTGGGCTACTTATGAGGAGTTCAGCAAACTCTTCAGTCCCGCGACCTTGTCCTTTCATATTCAGACAACAATGTTAACAGTTGAGCAGAGTAAGCAGAATCCGCAAGAATAGCAAGCTGCAAAGCAGTTTTTTAGACAGAAAGCAATGAGCAATGGTTAACAAGCAAAATGGCGATTTCTGCTACGTTTAAAATGGGCGCTTGTTGGTCAAGCATAACAGTCTATATTTCTATAATTCGGTGCATAAGACGGTTGGCCCATGGCCATCAAGTTACGTCTGTCATTCAAATGAAGGGTATTCATTTTTCCAGATTGACAAACCCTCCTTTTGGCCATGTGCCAAATGTCTTATTTATTCATTGTATCCTCCTCTTCTGAGGAGGAGTCTGGGGTATCTGTATCTGAATCATCTCTATCATTAATGTCTATCGCCATGAATTGTTTTACTATTTTTGTTTCCTCAGTGTCTCTGTTATTCCGGCCATGTGTTTCTTTTCCTCTGAACCATGTGCATACATCCCTTAGTACATCCATCAGTTATTTCAGTGCATATCATTGGTAAGCATTGTATGCAACAACAGCATGTTACGAATATCCCAAGTACCATCATTAGTATTGAAATTAACTTCCATCCCCAAGACCGCAATAATCCCCATAACCAGGATTCTATCCCCCAAACTCCTGCTTCAGTAGAGAGTGTGGAATTTATGACATGTAATTTCCAGATTGCTTTAAATATCGTAGGGGAGTAATCATCGATATACACACAGCATGCAGTTTTTATGAGCTTGAAAACTCCCCCACGATCAACTAATATTATATCGAGAGCCATCCTGTTTTGAAGTTCCATCAGTATTATTCCTTTTTCTTCTAACGTCATATTCAATAAAATATCCGTTGTGGAATCTATTGTTTTTTGTAATATTCCAGACAGTTTTCTTATATTGTAAGAGTTTTCTATTTGGGACAAGAACAGTATAAATGATTTGGCTATATCCATTGCTATCATTCCATCTTCACTACTCCTTTGAGTTCTACCTTTTGTTCGTCTGGCTACTTCTGCTGTTTCCAAGAGGAATACTCCTGGAAACAGTAGACCTAGGTAGCATGTACCTCCCCAGTTCCTAGGTAACTATGGATATGCTTTTTCTCCACATATAAAATAAACAGGGTCTCCCACGTACACGGGTTCTATTTCATGTTTTAAAACCACTGTGTTCAGGCAGTTACTAAACGTTCCTACTTTATAGGAACCCTTTTTCTGTAGACATAGGGGAGCAGTTTTGGGGCTGTGATCCACCGCATAGGCAGGGGGCACAGCATCGTTATTCCATTCATCCCTCATCCGAAATGTCATTACTGATGCTCTTTCTGCTGGCGGGGTTGGTCTATTCTACCTATGTAATCTATCTAGTCTTGTTATTTTTCGTGTATTCTTTCTCACGGGTTCTAGTGCAAATACGCAAGCTTTTTGGAATATGGAACAACCCACAGCTCTCATGATTACTTCCTCAAATTCATTCATATTGGTCTCATCTAGCTCACCCGTATTACTCTTGTTCCATTTCCCAAAGAACATTGCACTTAACGTTTCTTCACAGGAATAAATCAATGGCAATGGTTGTGCATACCATCCTATCCCTTTCCCACGGTGCTGTGGTAAATGGGCGCAAACCCAGCAATCTTTTTTCTTTAACACCGCATGGGTCATGTTCATGATGAGCAACAATGTATTGTTGTCGTAACCTTCTCTATGTCTTTCTTCCATTGGGGACAAAGTACCAGTTATTACATGAACCGGGTTTTCAATAGCTGTTTTTGGCAAAAGTGTTTCTAATGGGTGTACGTACTCCAGGAACCATAATGTAATAGCTGTTATTGTTGGTACTATCATACTTAAGAAACATAGGACCAATGTCCAAATTAGTACCTTATTCTTCTCATCATGCTTTTTCCCTAAATTTACAGTCTCTAAATCTATTATCTTTTCAGCAGGGGTGCAGGAGGAGGCTGAAACCGGTCTTGACTTGTTCTTCATCGTCCTTCTTCTTGCTGGCGAAGTTCGTCGTGAATGTCTCTCGTTCTTGATGCCAGAAAAGTTCAACGAAAAATGTCACAGTTCAATTCTCCAGCCTTTTCACAGCCTAGATCATTTATCCACTCCGAGCAAGATTAGTTGTTCTTTCTCCCACTGCTCAGAGGATTTCTGAACAGTTCTTTATTGATGGAGTACCATGTGCATCCAGCTTGTCCTGCTCTGGCTTAGGACACAGGTACTCTATAAGCGCACCGAGGAGCCGTGAGTTTTGAATTGTCCGACTTGCACAATTCTCACACTTCTCTCCTCTACGCCCCTGGTTCCTACTCCATCCGTGAGTAGAACCAAAGGCCAAAAAGAAAAGCACCAAAAATCTGTGGATCACTTTGCCTGTCGAGGCCGCAGATTATATCTATTCACTCCTGCTATGGTATGATCCGTGAATAGTGCCCTTGCATTTTCAGTATCAGGCTCAGTGTCTGCCTGTGGCACAATGATGGGCAGCGATGGGCATCGTGGCAATGATGTAGTTTCTTTCTCTGGCTTTGGTGCATTCGCGAGAACTGGTGGGCGCCAAAGGGGTACACGCGTTGTTTCTGCTCGTGTTTGCAATGCAGGATTTGTGACGCTCGGCAGTGATGTTGTTTCCGCTGAGCAATGTTGGGGCACTTTTCGCCCTTCCCCCTTACTGGCAGCCTCCTCAGACTCTGTTTCGAGTTTCACTCCTCGTTTGCGCTTTGTTTCAACTTTCACTTCTCGCTCAGGCTGATGCTGTGGCACTGGACTGGCAATAGTTTCTTTTGTTTCCGAGACCGTTGTCTTTTTCTCGTCGTCTGGATAAGGCAAAGTTTTCAGTGACGCTGGGAACCTTTTGGCATGGGTAGCATGGATCCATGCCTTACGTCCGTCCACTCGGATGGCCGTCTGTGTTGCCAAAAGTACTTGATAGGGGCCACGCCACCTGGGTGCTAGTTCTGTCTTCCGTTCAAAGTTTTTGATTAGCACCCAGCTCCCAGGCTCCAGTGAGTGTCCTGGTCCTGTATATCGCATCAGCAACGCCTCCTGCACCTGCTGATGAATCAAACGCAACTTTTGTATTAAAAGTCCACAGTAAGTGCTTAACATAGGATGCTCGACCTCACATAATTTTCTAGGCTGTGGTGCGCACCATACATTTGCTGGTCCCCCCATTATAATCTCATAAGGGGAGAGCCCAGTCTTAGCCTGCACAGACGTGTGCATACACAACAGCGCTAGGGGTAATGCATCCATCCAACTCAACTTGCTCCAGCGCAAACTTTCGCTATCTTTGACTTCAGGATTCCGTTGTGTCTCTCCACAAGCCCGGCAGAACTGGGATGCCGGAAACTGTGGAACCGTTTCTCTATTTGCAGACCTGCACAGATCTGTAGCACTACTGCGCCCACAAAGTGGGGCCATTGTCTGACCACAGGACACGAGGCAACCCAATCCGGGAGAAATACTCCTTCAGCATTACTTTTGCTGTGGACATGGCAGTACAGTCTTTTAAAGGATATGCCTCCACCCACTTGCTGAATGCACAGATTACCACCAACACATACTTGTAGTTTTGGCACCTTTCCATTTCTATGAAATTAAAATGGATTACCTCAAATGGCATAGAGGGTGGGCCGAAAACTACCTGCTGGAGTCACGGTTCCCTTTCCTACATTGTGTTGCAGGCACGTGATACAATTCTGCACTAGTCTTTCTGCATTCTTTTTTATGTGCTCATTTTTCCATATTGTGGATAAATGCTGTACCATTTTCTTTACGCAAATGTGGGTAGGGCTATGCGCCATTATAACCATTGCAGTTACGTAACAATTTGGCAACATCCAGTTCTTTGTTTCCTTGTCCACCCAACATCCTTCCAAATCTAACTCAGCAGAGCCCTTCGCCCACCCCTGAATCTCTTCGGTCGTGGCCTCAGCCTGCATTTCTTTGACTGTGGCAACTCCATTCTCTATCATACAAGGACAAGGTACTTCCTCAGTCTGTACTGTCATCATTTTATTCCCCAAATCTGTGGCTGTTTGCTTCGCAATCCTGTCTGCAAACGCGTTTCCCTCTCCCACTCTGCATATTACTTTCTTATGCGCCTCGCACTTTACTATAGCTAGGCGTTTTGGAAACGCGAGCGCAGACAACAATCGCACAATCAAAGGGCCATGCTGAATCCTGGCTCCATGTGATGTCAAGAAACCCCTCTCAGCCCAAAGTCGGCCAAAATTGGGAACCACGCCAAAGGCGTACTGGCTGTCAGTATAAATATTTATGTTCAGATTCTCAGAGAGTTCACAGACTCGGGTCAGTGCTATTATTTCTGCGGCTTGTGCCGAATTGTAGGGGATCCTTCTGCTCTCTACAACTCTCTTTAGGGTAGTAATTGCATATGCGGCTGTTGATGTGCCATCAGGTAATTTAAAACAAGAGCCATTGCAAAATAACTCCCCATTTGGCTCTTTTTGCGGAATATCGCTCAAATCAATCCTTCCCTTTGTTTCTTCTTCAGTGATCATTAAACAATCCTGGGGTGGTGATTCGTTGTCACCAATTTCTGCTATGGGCAGTGGCATTAATTCTGCAGTATTCAATGCGCGACACCTCATAATTTGGATGTAGGGTGCAAACAAGATGAGCTCATATCTTGTCAGTCTAGCTGAGGTGAGGTGTTGCGTCTGCGTCCTATTTAATAGAACGTCTATAGCATGTGGCACCATCAGAATTAAAGTGTGCCCCAATACCATTCCTTCCGTTTGTTTCACTGACGCAGCAGCCGCTGCGATGGATCGCAAACATTGTGGTAGTGCGCGCGCTACAGGGTCCAGCGTGCAAGAAAAATAGCCGCACGGCCTATTTCTTCCACCTTGTTCCTGTGTCAAAACCGCCAATGCACATCCTTCACTCTCACTCACAAATAGTCTGAAGATCTTTTTATAGTTAGGAGTGCCTAAAACTGGCGCAGCACACAATGCAGCTTTCAATTGCTCTCAAACGCTTTCTGACATTCCTCATCCCACTGTAAAGGCATCTCTGCATCCTTTTTAGTCAACTTTATCATCGGCTTCACAATCAACGCAAAATTACTGATCCACTGCCGACAATAAGAGGCCATGCCTATTACAGCTCTCACTCCTTTTTGAGTTTTTGGAATAGGCATACTAGAAATACTTTCTATGCATTCTGGTGTTAATCTTCTCCCTTCTTTCGAAAGTAGGTATCCCAAATAAGACACCTCCTTTTGATTATACTGGAATTTCTTCAAACTTGCCTTATGACCATGGGTCGCTAAATGTGTCAAGAGTAATACAGTACTTTCTTTGCAGATCTCTTTCGTGTCAGCAGCTAATAACAAGTCATCTATGTACTGCAAGAGTACGCAACCTTTGGGTAGTTCTAGCATGTCTAGTTGTTCTTTTAGCGCTCTGCTGTAAATGCTCGGGCTTTCTGTGTATCCTTGTGGAATGCGTGTGAATGTGAATGATCGACCTCCTAGAGTGAACACGAACAGATATCTACTGCTCTTATCCACTGGGATGCTAAAGAATGCGTTCTTCAAATCAACTACACTAAAGTATTCTGCAGTGGCCGGTATCATTGTCAGTATTGTTGTGACATCTGGGACCAAAGGGAATTGTGGGTCTACCACTTTGTTCAATGTGCGCAGATCAATTATGAAATGATAGGGTACTTCATTGCCTCCTTTCTTGTAAACTGGAAGAATCGGGCTGTTGCACGTGCTTCCTGCAATTTCCTCAACCCCCCCCAATCTCACTAGGTCAGTAACAATGCTTTTCAATCCCTTCTCACCTTCAACAGAAATCTTATACTGGGGAATTCGTGGTAGTGTTACACCTTCTTTCAGAGTTATTGTTGCTGGCTCTATTTTCAAGCATCCTACATCGTTATCATGCATTGCCCACAGACAGGTTGGTACTCTACTTAGCTCTTCTGGCAAATGTTTTGACATAAATTCCGATACTGGTGCATCGTGAGGCCACATCGTGAGGAACACCCCATCTGCCGTACAATGTATGACTGCCCCCAATTTTCTCAACAAATTTAATCCTAGCAAGTTCTCTCCACAATTCTCTGTCAAAAGAAATGGACACTGTTCCGTAAATGGTCCTATTGTAATTGGGACAGCTTCGGACATGGGGTTAATTACTGGTGTACCTGCGAACCCTACAGAACATTCTTCTGCCCCGACAGTGGTATCTCCGGAACCAAGTGATGGTCTATCGAACACTTCTGTGCCCCTGTATCTACAAGGAAACGGTGCTCCTTATTCCCGACTCTCATTTCTACGTAGGGTCCTCTCTGATTCACGGGAATAGACACTGGTTCCGACCCCTGCCGTGGGCTGTCCTATCGCGAAAATAAAACATCATCCGATGTGTAGTCACCGCTACTGCTATAATACGTGTTTGGTTGTGTATCAAAAATATTCCCATTTCCCCCTCGATGTCCTCCACTCTGATCATTTCTCTGTTGGCCCTGCCCACCCTGATTTTGGTTCGAAACACTTTGGTTCAATGTCTGGTTCTGTTGTGCTTGGTTTTGGCCATATGATTGGGTTTGAGTGTCTCCATTGGTATATCCCTGCTGCTGCTGCATGTTACTTCTGCTTGGGCCATTCGACCCCTGATGTCCTCTATGAGGCCTTCTCTGACCAAACCCACCTCTATTCTGTAGGTGCGGGCATTGCGCTTGCCAGTGTCCCTCCTCGTTACAGTATGCACATTGATTTACTCCCAATGACACCCCTTGCATATTATTCAAATTTCCCCAGCCTTGTGCATTACCTCTACCTCTATTGTGTCCAATGACCTGCTGCAGCAACACCCCTACTATCGTTTGCATCGCTTCCTTCCTCATCTCCAATGGGTACCCATTACATATCTCACTTACTTCTTTTACTGACGTTCTTTTATTCGACATCCATCGCATTGTTTCCCCTACCCATACCTGCAATCTTTGTTTATCGCCTATCTGTCCCGGTATCGGCAAATGCTTTGTACTACCTGGAAAAACTCTCGGCCATGATTTTTTCATACTCAACCTTGACGCCTCCTTCCTACCTTTCTTAATAAACTCTCTACTATACTCAGGTGTAGCAAACATTTCAGCATATCTGTCTTCCATTTCATTCTTTACTTCAATCAGTTTGTGAACATGTTTTCTTACATCCTCATCTCTTTGCTCACTGCGTGCTAACTTATTCAAATCTAACAACCGCTGTGGCGGTAAATTCCCAAGTATCTTTTTCCACTCTCCCACCAGAATTTCCCCCATGCATTCCAACACTACCTGTCTCTCCTCTCTTCTTCGGTACCCATACAATGAGGCCAATGCTGCTGTCTCGTCATTTCCTTCTATGTACATTTCTGCCTCTTGCCGTAATTCAATCTTTCTCTCTTTGCTGATCGCGCTTCGAGTTACCCGTCCAAATCCTGTTCCTTCAGCCCCGCCTCTCGCCTCCCCAGTCTCAATCTTGACTTCGGGAGGGGCGGATGGTGCTGAATCTGTCTCTAAAGCGGGAGGTGCGGATGGGACAAGTGACACAGGTGGCATCAGTGAAGGGCCTTGCTGGGTGCTGGGAAATTGTGTGTCTGCGGTCTGCGCTTGTGGGAGGGCTCGAGCTGTGGGTGGGGCTTGGGTTAATGCTTGCGTGAGGGGAAGTCCTTAGGCTACGGGAGGGGGTAGGAGAGCTATTGGTTGGGCCCGCATCATCACTGCTAGCGTGTTTGGTTTTGATTCTGGTTTTGGGCCTCGACCCGTGTTAGTTAACAAATGTTCCATTAATTCATCTACTGTGTGTAGTTCACGCTGCGGGTATATTCTGTCTATGTTCATCTGGTCCCGTCACCCTTCCCGTCTTAGACTCTCAGTCCTCCTCTTCCTTCTCTTCTGCTATCTCAAGTTTCGTTTTATGCCTACGCGCATGCTTCTCTCTACTCCTTAATCGGAGCATCGCTTCCCTCCTCCAATCTTTGACGGTCTCAAAAGCTGCAGGTCGCGCTTTATTTCTAATCAGCACCCTCTCTAGGTTATCTATTCTCCCCATCTCAAAACTACCATTAATCGGCCACTGATGATCGGGTTGCTTTCTAGTTTGCCTATGCAAAATTTCACAAAATATTATCGCACCCACACCATATTTTGCATACATATCATAGGCCGGCATTCCCCCAGGCGGTGCACATTGGCCATATTCCAAGGACTGTCTACCGCAGCTGAAAAGCCCTGCTAAAGTGGACAGTACTGCAGGCATGTTTCTTTAACCTTCCCCTTTAGTTAGCCAACTTTACCTGGACGTTTGAGTTTGCAAAATCAACACTCTACCAAAAATCAGGGTTCTCTTTGAATCGGGGAATGACTCACCTGATAAAACAAGTCGCCTGTTCTAACGCACCCTCTCCCCACGTCGTGTCTGTGCTTCTCTGGCTTCTGCCTCGTCTCGGGACCCTCGCCTCCTTTGCCCTCTGGCCCGGTACGTCGATCAGGGATCAGATGTGTGCAGATCTGCGGAAGGAATCTCTCCTCTCTTCTACAGGGCGCCCCGTACACTTCTTGATCCCGGCTCGACCGTTCTGTCCTCGCCGTTCTTCCGCCTTTACTCCGTTACAACGTATACGATGGGTAAAGTGGGGGGGGGTCGCTATTCGGGCACCATCTTGAAAGGGGCGCCTAGGGGTCCCTCGTGCTATGGAGACAAGGCAATGACCATACACAAAAAGATGCGCCAGACACGAGGTTTCAAAATCCCAATGCTAGGGTTTATTGCAAGCAAAAGATAGTATCAATTGGTCAATTCTGATCTCACGCCCCGCGACATGAGTTTCCTAGACCTCGAGGGACGCAAGAGAGCGAATTACGTACATCAGTTACATATATACAAAATGCATATCATACAATCAGCAAAGTCATGTTCAACACCCCTCTGTACTAAGTTCCTTTGAAATCGGGATGACGATGGACATATCCGACGAATATGACGATCATAATGCTTTTCATGTCTATTCTAGTGCAATTTAGAAAGTGCGGAGGCATCTTTTAGAACACGGTGGTTCTGTTCTTGGAAGCAATCTGTACATGGGGGAAGAGCCACATTCCAAGCTTTACTATCTATGAGGTACTATTCCTGTCCTGCCGAAATGTTCTAAGGGGTTTTGCGAAGGGGGGCCATAAGAGAAGCATAATTCAAGCCTTTAACTGTATTATTCTAACATAGTCTACCATTTTACGAGACTGGCTCGCAGCTGTGAAGTGATTAAATGCCCTGCAGCTTCCTCCCAAGGCTACAGAGAGGGAGCGTGGGCATTCCTTTCTGGGCAACTCATGAGGAGTTCAGCAAACTCTTCAGTCCCGCGACCTTGTCCTTTCATATTCAGACAACAATGTTAACAGTTGAGCAGAGTAAGCAGAATCCGCAAGAATTGCAAGCTGCAAAGCAGTTTTTTAGACAGAAAGCAATGAGCAATGGTTAACAAGCAAAATGGCGATTCTACTACGTTTAAAATGGCCACTTGTTGGTCAAGCATAACAGTCTATATTTCTATAATTCGGTGTATAAGACGGTTGGCCCGTGGCCATTAAGTTACGTCTGTCATTCAAATGAAGGGTATTCATTTTTCCAGATTGACACTGCATGTCTGTGTCTTCAGTCAAGCGCATGGTGGGGCCTGCACAGAGACAAAAATTGGGGCAGAATGTGGTATAATGTGGGTGAGTTGAGGGACAAGACATGCAAAGCAATGTCATGCCCAATCCACCGCAAACCCAACAAAAATTCATGGATTCCAACGTGCAACCTTACATTGGGAAAATTCACATGCAAACCCGGTGATCCAACCGCAACATCATAGCAGGCGTAAAGTGCAACGTGCAAGGGATTAAATGCGTATAAAGCAGCTATGCACACCATACGAATGTAGCACAGCCACGATGAATGCTGCAATAGTGGGAGTCCATGGACACAGAAGGAGAAAGAGGATGCTAAGGCCCAGGCCCCAGACCTTTGCTATATGCATCACTCTGTTTGGTATGCCTGATGACCAGTTGTATGCCAGGTACCCGTTAGCACCTGATATCATCCTAGACCTTGTCAGGGAGTGGGCGCAAGACCTAGCATCAACCAGCATCTGCTTCCAGGCCTTTACCTCCCTTGTAAAGGTGCTCACATCACTACATTTCATTGCCTCTGGCTCCTTCCAGCGTGACACTCTCATAGTCTCATAGTAGGTGGGATATCACAGGCCACACAATCTCGCTGTCTCCAACAGGTCTTGGCCTGCATTACATCACATATATGTGCCGAGAACACTGGAGAAAAGGCAGAGAGTGTGCCAGGATTTCTATGCGGTTGCACACTTTCCACTTGTACTTGGAGCCATAGACTGTACACATGTTGCACTACGTCCCCCTGAATGACAGAGCACATCGCAAGCACTGGCATTCCATCAGCATGCAGGTTGTCTGTGATGCAAATGTAGTGATCATGCAAGTAAATACCAATTTACCTGGCAGCGCGCATGACAGCTACATATACCGCCAGTCAACATTCTACCATGCCCTGGCATTGTGAAAATATGGCAACACCTGGCTCATTGGTGAGTATGAACTGGCACGCACATGCATGCATGCACATTACACACCGAACAGCAGACCGTGACAATAAGTGCCAATAGCAACCATGTTAAAATTTTCAGGGGACAGTGCTACCCGCTATCAACATTCATGATGACGCCATACAGGAATCCTACCACTCCAGCTTAGTTGGCCTATAATGCTGTGCTGAGTGTGGACTTGTCTTGGACACCACCCCCAGAAGGGGGGCAGAAGTACCATAAATTGACTGCCAGCATGGGTAGACAAAACATGAACAGCTGAGTGAATGGGAAACTGTGCAACAGGCAACACACATGCAAAAGCTGCAAGCAATCACACACTAGAATCCCTTCACCATGTGTCCCAAAACCCATGTAGTCGGATGGGCTAGCCTCATGACAACTCACCAATAAATGCCCTACAGTGACAGCCTCCCTCACAGCAATCTCCCGCAACCACTGTCCCTCTGATCGACTTGCAAAAACAGGAAGCATACAACCACCAGCCAACTGACACCATGTGTTCCCAAACCCATGAAGCCAGACCTGCTCACATCAGTACACGGAAACAAAAAAAAAACCCTGCACAGTGCCAGACTCCCTGCTACCAAATACACAACAATAAGTGTCACTGTTAGTGCATTCAACTTACCTGCAAAAGGTACCCACCTGCCTGGCATCCACAGCATCCCAGCTGAAACAACATTCTGAACTTGCAAAGACATGCATTGCATCAATGTAAAAACACTGTACAGCAATGTCAACTCCCATATGGAACATGGAAATATCCATGGACCATCCAGTGTCAATGTCCGGAAGTGCAACAAAGCAAGTGTCCTCAGCTTTCAACATACCACCAGCAAAACTCACCAACAGAGAAATCACTGGCAGTGAAGGAAACAGATTACTAGCACAGAACGACGTGCACCCTGGTAACATGCATCAGTCCATCCTGGGATGTGGCCACAAGTGGGGACACTGTTTGCAGGCATACAAGTCCTGCACACACACTGTCAGTTGTTACGTGTGTCTTTAAGACAGTCATGGATACATGGGAGGAAAAGGACTCCAAGTATGGAGTTGATGATCTTGGGAGTGGAAGTACAAGTGTGGTATGTGATGAGAAGGATGACAGAGGGCGAGAGCGAGACAGGACACAGAGCGATGAATGTATGAAGTGGAGTGGAACGAGAGAGAGGGAGAGAGAGAGCGAGAGAGAGAGAGAGAGAGAGAGAGAGAGAGAGAGAGAGAGAGAGAGAGAGAGAGGGAGGAATAGGGGAATCGCAGTACCAGGAGGAGGCTGGCTGGTGGGGAGATGAGGAGAGACATGCAGTACATTACAGTGGGTGAGGACAGAGAGAAGGTGGGCAAGAGAGGAAGACAGACACATAATCACATGAATAAAACAAGCATGGTCAGAGAGCCTGGAAGCCACATAGATGGAAAACTAGCACATGTTGGGGCAAGGAATGTCAAAAGTGGGTAATGGGGAAGGGCAGATTGGAAAAACCAAGGCCACCTGTGAAAGGCCAATGAGCAGCTTCACTTCACAGAAACAACTTGCAGAAATCACCATGCCATGTAAACCTAAAAAGACCCATATCCACAACATTCCTGCACATAAGTGCCTCCAACTACATGCACATACCCTGCAGCAACCCCACCCCATTGCACATCACTGTAAATGGCCATGTAGACAATACTCAGCTGTTCAATCACCCCTCAATAGACCACACACCCTGGACGTGACTGTCCCAGTAAGTGTGCGTGGATCACAGGGTACACTGGCAACATCTACAGTGACAACTGATGAACAGAAGGTGGGAGGAGTGTATGATGTACCACATGCATGTGGACAAACACACACCTGCACTGACATTTACCGTGACTCAAACATAACACCCCCAAGAAGTGGATTTGTGAGAATGCATGCAAATATTGTGGTGATGACTAATACAGACATAACACGAGAGACTGTGCTCATACTTACCTGCTGACAGAGCTGCCTTGATGTGATTCCCTCATTACCTCCACTGGAAACTGTACCTCAGCATTTAGGAAAGGAGTGCTAGTGACTGGCAGAGGGCATGGGGACTAGGGAGGTGAAAGGGTAAAGTGTGGACCCCCATGGAGTGCAGTCACTGGATGAATCAGGATCACTGCAACAACATGGGACATGGTATGTCACCAGCCATAGTACCAAACCATGCATGCAGCACATATGTGAAAAAAGTCCATATACACATTGTTATCTGCACTTGTCATCCTGTTGTTCTCACGGCAACCATGGCAGTTGACACCACTGTGCATGGCTGCATCTCCAGTACTGCACTCATCAATCCTTGGAGCAGTCAACAGCACATCTCTCAAGGAAATAAGAATAGAAAATAATTCCATCTTAGAATGGGTAAAAAAAGATGCCTCGATCCTGGGCAGGGGTATCAAAAAGAAAGAAAAATGGGTCCTTCGCCATCAAGTGGTAGGGAAAAACAAAAATCGGTCCACAGCATTCAGGTAAAATGAAAATATGTCCATCCTGGACTGGGGGAAAAAAATGCTCATCCTGCAGGGGAGAGGGGGAGGTTGCATATCCAAATCCTTCCTATCCGATTGAACCTCCCTCCCAGGTCCAACTGGGGCCCTTTCCCTCCACCATCTCTCTATCCACATGTGGTGTTCCCCAGGGCTCTAATCTCTCACCCTGGCTCTTCAACCTTTACTTGGCACCTCTGGCCCATCTCATCTCTACCTTCTCTCTTAACTTTCAGTGTTATGTGGATGACACTCAGCTCTCCTTCAGGCTCCCCTCAGCCTCCTCTCCTCTCTTGCTCATTCATGATTGTCTATCCACGATTCAGGAATGGTGTGCCTCTAATGATCTCTGTCTGAATGCCAGTAAGACTGAGATCCTTCTCATTGGGACCCCTGCTCCCGCCTTCCCTGTTTCACTCTGCACGCCCTCCTTGGACCCTCTACCTGTGCCTTCCTGCGGGCAAAAAACCTTGGTGTCATCTTCGACTCCACCCTCTCCTTCTCCCCTAACATCTCCGATGTGCAGAAGGCAAATGCGGAGGAGTGGCCGCCAATTTCAAGACTATGCTAGATATTTGGGAAGTCGATATGGCTTGTATTAGTGGATGTGAGTTGTTTCACTTTAAAATTAGGACAAATCCTGAAACCACTATGAACATAATACTATTGTATAGACTCACCCCCAATGTTATGAAGGACCTATTTCAACAATTGAGTAGCCTGTTGCTCTCAAACCTTAAACCTAATACTAAAACACTGGTTCTGGGAGACACAAATGTGTGGCTGGGCTGCAAAAAAGATCTAGCGGCCCAAAGCCTGGAAAAATCCCTTGGTAATCTAGGCTTCCTATAGCTTTTTAGAGAACCTACACATATTAAGGGAAATGTTTTGGACTGGATTGCCACGCACAATGTACGCACGAGTGACCTCATTGTAAGCCTGTGCCCTTTGTCAGATAATGTCTTCATTCATCTAAATGTTCTAGGTGAAGCTCAGATAAATAAATATCTAATTAACAAAACAGTATAAAACTGTGAGAAATATAAAGAAACTCTCACCAGAAGCCATTAAGAAATGGCTGTTGCCATTAGCCACAAAGTATGAGATTTTAGGTAGCGCGGACTCAATGAGTAAAGAAATTCAGGGGACATTACAAAAAGCAGTCGTGCCCATAAGAACTAGTTGGTTCCTATCAGGACATTCAATAACTGGTTTACATCAGAACTACAGAACCTTAAATCAAAGAAAAACAAACTCTTTTTTAACTGAAGACACTCGAAACTAGAGGGTGACAGACAAGACTATAAAGAACACCTAAAGCTTTAAAAAAAGGTCTTTATAGAAGCTAAAAGAAATATGCTGGATCATGGGATTCACACACATGAATCCAAAGAACTGTTTAAAATGTTAAAAGAACTAGAAACTCCATGCCCATCAGCGGATGATTTGCCTATAAAAAATGCAGAATGGTTCTCATCTATCCAAGATGCTACGTTGAATAAACTGGACAAGATCAAACAAAACTTGAGGCAAAGAAGACAGAGGCATCTTCCGTCAAACCACACATTAGGAAAACCCCTGTTAAAAGAAGAGAAACTTTTTTTTAACTTTCTCCCAGTAACACAGACAGTATTGACTGAAATTATTGATAAGCTGAAACCAACCAACTGCAAGAGCTACTCTTGCCTAGCAGAGACTTTTAAAGCATGTTCCTACATCATGATACCTCTATTTGGAAATCCATGTTCCCGATCATTTAAAATCTGCCTGGATCACCCCTTTGTTAGAAAAAGACTGGCAGGTGCTGTCATGATGCCTACCCCCGGGCATCCGGACCAGGCCCATCAGTCCCGGGAGCAGGCATCCAGATGCTTAGAAAAAGCCCAGCAGCCCCGGCTAGGGGATATCTGGGTACAGTCCTGGCGCTGTAGGATCCAGGCTCATAGAAGGGGTCAGTCCTGGCGCCATAGGCGCCAGGCTCATATGCTTACACTTACCTCATGCAGACCATGCTGCTAAGAATACAAGCCAACGTGAAGCCTGAAGGGAACTACTTTACTTCAGGGACTATTTTCTTACTCGGGTGTGGTCTTGGGGGAACTTCTTACCTGGGACTACTTTGAAGGCTATTTAAACCACGCCCGAAGAGCAGCACACGCTTCGCGTTATTCTGCATTCAACAGCGTAACGCTCACTGTGCCTGCAAGTCAGCATCCAGCCTTCTGCCACGCTCGCCTCGAGTCTGGAGCTCCTAGAAGAAAGGGGAAGAAGGAGGAAAGATTAGAACAAGAACATTACTTCTATTCCTCACCTGTTTCCGGATCCATCGCGCATTCAAACAAGGAAAGAGACGTTAATTCGATACGCGTTGCACCGCCCGCTGTAGCGCCACGCTTTTCTCACCAGCCTTCGCAGCACCTCCATGATCCACCGCAGAATGCATCACATCTTCGCCGAACTCCGGCACCTAAGGTGGACAAAAGGACAGCAAGGTGAGCCGAGAGAGAATAAACAAAGGCAATCTCTGTTACCACCATAGACTTACCTGATTTTACCACCGGAGACATTTTTCATCTCCAGGGTCCGGCGCAGTCTTCATCTCATCTTCGCCAAACTCTGGCACCTAAGGGGAACAAAAGAACAGCAAGGTGAGCCGAGAGAATAAACAAAGACAATCTGTTTACCACCATAGACTTACCTGATTTTACCGCCGGAGGCATTATTCATCAAGACGTCATAATTTCTCACGACGCAACTGTAAAAGGAGGAAAAGCAACAGATTAAACACAGGTATCATTTACCGGACAGTGTTGGGTAATACAGACTCTTACCTGAACGCTACCAGCTGCCACGAGGGGTCAAGCTGCAAGATAAAAGGAATCGGACAAGAGTGAATATCAGACATTTTAAACTCTTACGAACTATATACTTACGGTTCCTCGCCAGGGACCTCAGAGTCAATATTGGTCTGGAACTCTCCCAACTCCTTCGGACCAGTGAAATAACTGGTTATCTACGCGCCCCTGCATTCCACGCAGGATGGAGAGCTCATCTTTTATAAACATAAGGTGAGACTATGAAAGGAGATATCGGAGGTGATTAGTGGGAAGAACAGTGGGGTGTTATCACTCAAATCCACGGGTGGCTAATTCCCTTTCTCCACTTTCAGGAAAATACTTCTACGGATCAAGCAGACGAAATTAGGCGGGCCAGTCCAATCTGTCATCTCTGCACTACGCGTCACTTTGGTGGAGACCGCAGCTGTCCAGTTCCGATCAACGCCCTGGTGGGAGCCAGGTGAGCGTAACATGTGCCCCTTTGAAGCATTAAACTATAGACCGATCACTGATACTCCTTTTTTACTTAAGATTTTAGATTGTGTCGCTTATATTCAGATTTTTGAATTTTTTAATAACCACAAGGTTTTACACAAGCGAAAATCTTGTTTCAGACACGGTCATGGTAGTGAGACAGCTTTGGTAGACCTTAAGTCCAACTTATTGCGTAACATGCACAAGGGGGGGGGCGCTATTTTGATGCTATTGGATCTGTCAGCCGCTTCCAACCAATGAAACACAGCATGTTAATCACCAGGTTGAAGAAGGTGGCAACTTTCTCAGAAGCCGCCTCAGCTGGGATACAGTCTTTTTTGGGAAACATAAGCTGAGGTTGTGCAGCGACCTAGCGGAAGCACCACCAAGTACCATGCATTTTGGAGTCCCACAGGGTGCATGCTTATCCCCATACCTGCATAATAATTTTACTGTCCCTCTTTTTGAGTTATTAGACAGAAAAGCCATTGAATTCACCAACTATGCGGATGACACACAAAGTGTGATCCCATTATCACAGAATTATGAGCAAGACACATCTAGATTGAATGAGGTCTATGATATCATTCAAGCATGGATGGTGGAGAATGGTCTTGCACTAAACAAGGATAAAAACGGAACTCATGGTTGTAGGAACAGCAAACAAAATCAAAAAGCTTGTGGACAATTACAAAAGATTTAGAGTTGCAGGGTATGATCTTGAAACCAAAACTAATGTTAAAACCTTAGGAAAAGTCTTGGACCAACATCGCCCGGTGTCATCATCGGCATGATATATAAAATTGCTGAAACAAATCCACCTTATCATTTCAAAATCAAATTGCGAAATAATTGCAAGAGCCATTTTTGGGTCTAAGATAGATTACTGTAGTAGTCTTCTTATAAGCATTAACAAGGCAGAGTATTCCATACTCCAGGTCATTCAAAATAGTGCAATCAGAGCAATTGCAGGGCTTTGAAAGAGTGATCACGTAACCAAGGCAAGAATAGACTTGCCTTGGTTACCTATTGAAGAAAGAATTACGTTCTACCTACGGGTTATGGTGCAAAAAAGCATCATGTACACCGGGCCCTCCTACCTGATTGAGGCTTTCCCTGTAAAGACGAACATGAGAATGCACAGATCAAATGTTACACTACAGTTAAAAAAGCCTATATCTTTGCTCACCCAAATGAAGCAAGGTGCCTCTTACGCGGTAGCTCCTATGGGTTGCAACTCCCTCCCGGAAGAGCTCGGAAAGATTAGCCTGATTGAAAATGCTAAGAAGAAATTGAAAACCTATCTATTCAAGTAACTGTGGTATTTTCATTCGGATGTATTCACAATCTTATTCCCATTAGTCACGCATTATGTTATATGTTTGTCTTTTGTTGTCCGTTGTGCCCATAAGCCTCTGGGTCCTGAGGTTCGCAGTATACGTTTTAAAATTTAAGTAAACGTTTAAAAAAGTAAAGCCTCTAAGAAGTCCCACGACCAGCTGCACCTCTTCAGAGGTATTCTTTCTTTTCTCACTTTGCCCCAGAAGCTCACTGTCTCCAGAACCCTGGTTCTCTCTAGACTGGACTACTGCAATAGTCTCTTTCTAAATTTGCCTGCCTCTACTGTTCCCTATCTGCAGCTAATCCAGAACAGGACTGGATTGGCCTCAGGCCCAGGGATCGTATCCCTCCAGCTCTGAAATCTCTCCACTGGCTCCCAGTGGCTGCAAGGATCAAGTTCAAGACCATCTGCATTGTCCACAAGGCTTTCTGTGATTGGGGACCACACTACATCCAACTCTCTCTTCCTAAGCACTTTCCTTCTCGAGCGTTCCGCTCATCCACCTCCAACTCTCTGAAGGTTAGACGCTTCTCTAGGCTGAGAGTGGGGGGTAGATCTCTCTCCTTGGCTGGTGCCTCCCTCTGGAACAGACTCCCTGCCTCTCTCAAATTTGAGCAGGACCACTTCAGGTTCTGGAAGCAACCTTCCTTTTTGCTTCTGCTCTCTCTCGCTCTCTTCCCTGCTGATGTTCTTGTCTGCTGCACTAACTGGTTACCTGGCCTCCCTCTGAATCCTATGGTGACAAAGCTCCTTTACAACCAGTAGCCCCATGCACTGCCTCCGGGCCTACTGTGCTCTAGGGACTCTATCTGCAACCCTACAGTCCCCTTCCACCTTGAACTTACTTAGAACAAGCCACCCCGGCAGCACTAACTTGAGCTGTGCTTATTGTACTCTCCCTTTCCCTCCCCTGGCACTTCTCCTCTCCCTTGCCCCATACCTGCATGATCTGAATGATACCTTGTAAGATTGTTTATTTTGTCCTCCCTTTGTCTCTCCTTCCTTGTCTTGACTCACCTAGAAACACCTGTTTATAGGCACATTATAAATGACTTATTATTTCATATCATATCATGAGTAGACAGAAAAAATTAAAGCAATCCCCCAAAAATCCCTCCATGGGCTCATGGACATCAAGGAAACTGTGGTTGAGGAGTTGTGGGTGTGCTGGCACCCCATCCTGTGATTGATCTGCAAGGTGGTTGTGGTGGTGGCTCCAATCCACGCAGCTCCAAGGCCTGATCTTCATTGGCCAGGGACAACCGTGACACTGAAGAATGCACCAGCATCACAGCGGTGGTGAGGTCACGATGCGCTTCCACATGAATGGCTACAGAATCTGTATGCGTGCTCACTCGTAACGCATCAAGTTGCTCGGGCAGTGTCTGCCTCAAGGCATCATTCTCCTCGTGGAGCTGTGCCTTTGTGGCTGAGAGTTCATCATGAAGTGCAGTCCTCAAGCTCTCCATCTCACAGAGATTTCGTCTAAGAGATGCCAATATCTCACGCCTCAGGGCTTTTCTATGTGCCCTAGCATCTGCATGCAGGGACTCCTGCAGATTCCTCAGATCAGCCCATCGTCCCTTGATGTTGGCCTCCATGCCAATGTCTATTGGAGCGGCTAGAGGACTGCATGATTTGCAGCCGTTGCGCATCCCGGTCCGCTGGTGGGGTCACGTTCTTGGCCAGTTGATCCATGCACTCTGCAATTCTATCCAGCACATTGCTTTGTCAGATGGCATTATGCAACATTTGCTTCTCCTACACTGTCTCTCCAGCCTGCACACATCCACCATGTTTGTAGAGCCCACGGCGGTATGATACAAGGGACCAGGCCCATTGCTGTGGTGCGTCAGTCATTGGCTCCAAGTCTGCAACACTCCATTGCACAGCCCCAGTACCTGACACCAACTCATGGGAGGGTGGCCTTGCAGCCATAACCACTGTGGACGCGGGGCCTGCCACTAACTGGACTTGTGAAGCAAGCTGCACCGCTGCAGAGCAAACTACCCCAACTGATCTGCCCATTGGGGCACTCACCTTCTCCCTCACTGAGTCCTTCCTCTACGTCTGGTGCATCTGAATCAGCAGAGTCAGAAGAATCTGAAGAGGCCGGGTTACAGCTGAAAATGACCTGTCGCAACTGTGGGTTTTCACAGTGCAGTACACCACAGCCTCATCTTGTGGACTGGTGTACCACCTCCTCTTCTTCCTCCTCCTCCTCCTCTGAAACCACTGCATCATCACTGGCACATGGACATAGATTGACATTTGCAGTCATGTGTGTCCTGACAAACATGCACATGTGCAACAAAGGGCAGACAGACACAAAATGGCAGGACACCCATGCATCTGACATTGTGACTTGTCACACTGTGATCTGTATGACACGGATAGGTGGCATTTGCTGGCATGGAACACCACCCCACCCCTGGTCCAATCCATGCCGTTAGTGTACACATAGACATATTAAAGTGGCAAACACAATGATGCAAGGGATAAGGCGTGTGTCTGTCATGCATCGACTGATAGACACATACAGGGCTCTCATGTGAGACAGGTGGTACTATTTTGAACCCTATGTACACATTTGTAAATCAACCATGCACCTACATGACATGCAATGCAGACATGCACACTCATTGGCATTATTCATGGCCCTGACCTTTTGCATGGAATGTCTACTGTCATATCTATTGCAGTATAACTGACTGGCCACATTGCCATGAAGATCTACCATAGTGTATTATTCACCATGTTATGTCTAGTGTTGCCCCTTGTATTACACAAGTGTAGTTGCACATACATACAGCCTGCTACACAGGGCAGTGGTCTGCGGACACTGATTCCCAAGCAGGCTGATCACACCACTCCATTTCATGGCAGGGGGTTCAGATAGGCATCCTGACAAGGCATCCTGTAAGAGCAGGTGACAATAAATACTTTAAGCTTCAGCAAATTAAGTGTGTGGTCAATGTATATCACATGTACTTGATGTACAATGCAATGTGACATACACCAAAACTTGGCAATGAACGATACATGTGGATGTGGAATTGTGTGGCGTGACACAGAGGTGTGCCCTGTGGGCGATGTGTGCAGGTCAGGGGTGCACATCATTGGGTATTGCAAATTGCACATGTGTCGGACATGCAAATCCTGCATGAAAGTACTTACAGGGTTATATGGGCCACCAGACAGTGATGTGAAATGTCAAGCTGACATGTGACACACATATGGACCACACAGAAAATTAACTGAACGCAGGCCATGTGACTGAGGTGTACATATTAGCAAACATACATTGACAAGGATGGCTGACAACTGTAGCCAGCTGTACAGCTACACAAATATGGGTAGGTCAACCATTATTGCCCACACATACCATGCACAAAAATACCACTCACTAGATGTGTCCTCATGGGCCTCCACGCCTCACCCTTGGAGCTGCTCATTGGTGATGAGTTGACTAGTGGCATCTTCGATTGGAGTCAGCTCCACTTCCTCTGCTGGCCCCCCTCCAGTAGCCAGTACAGAGGCCAGGTTGGCACTGAGGTTATGCTTGGTCCTCCGTGTGAGATCATTTCACAGTTTCTGGACCTGTTCACTATTGCGCCTCTCCACACCTAAGGTGTTGATAATGTCAGTAACATGATGTCAATGCACCAATCGATGTGCGGCTCTAAACATGCTCCCTGCATATGGAAACATCTCACGATGGTGTTCGGTCACAAAGTCAATAAGGATCTGGAGGTCCTCATCACTGAAGCACCTCTTCCTCTGCGGACCCGTCTCCTGTGCTGTGACTTGGGTTGGAGCCTCTTCCTGCTCTGCAGGGTGTACCTTCTTGGCCCTAGTGGCCCTAGGTGGTACTGGTTCACCTGTCTGGCTGCGACCATGTTGACGTCCAGGTTTCGGGTCATACGCGACACACCATAGGCCTCAAAATGGTCAAAAATACATGTGCGTATGTGCAGTGGCCACCCACAAACAGAAAAATACGGTGTGCATTACATGAAGGAAACGGCTTTCATAACACCCACAAATATGTGTAAACGATACTCGTCCATCTTCGTTCCTTCACGTGCACGAACAGTGATGCGCATTGGTGCCTTATATTGCACCGGCATAGTAGTGAGCTGCGTTGGCATGTTGCATAGGAGCGCTGCATCTCGTGCGTAGGACGGAGCTTATGCGTTAAAGGCCTTTATTCTGTTTTCAGCTGCTTTGGATGAGAGACACACACCAAAGTTGCTCCTGCACGCAAACTAAGGATTTTGCCTCCTCTAGTACTGCTTTGGATCACTGACTCCTTATTTGCTGCTGCCTGGTTGAGTGTGAGTGTCTGCTTGCAGCCAGCACTGTCTCAGAGAACCAGCTGTCCTACTTTTGCCTGTACTCCTGTGTTGGCCATGTGCTCACCTCTTCTGTATTGGGACTTCCACCTCTCCCTGCCAAAACCACCACAGCTCCACAGCACCTACCCAGAACCCAGCAAAACCATACCTGCCTCGGGGGTCCATGTCTGGACCATCAGCACCATCGACATCATCTGAAGAGTGCAAAACCCCCATGTCGAGGCAGAGGGCTGCCAAGTTCACCTCCACCGAAGTTGGCATCCTGGTGGATTGGGTCCTGGGTGATTGTGAGGCCCTCTTTAACACAGTAACTCAGCTGGGTAACAACGCAAGACTAACGATCTTGGATGACATCACGGGTGCCATCAAGACAGAGGGGGTGGCAGACCACACGAAGAACACAGTCCTAAAGCATTGGGACTACCTCAAGGCCCATAGCCTGGCGGTGGCAGCTCTTGCCAAGGAACCCAGTATGCAAGCAGCCACTGGTTCTCCCAGGTATAGCTGCGGGTCCCTGAGAGGTTATATCCAGACCTTCATGCCCAGATCTGTGCTTGAAGAAGTCGTCTGGAAGCTGCTGGGGAGTATGCATGAAGAGCAATGCTCTACAGTGTATGGGTGGCATGCATGTTTGCAGATGCCAAATTCTGTTTGCAGCTTGTGTGTGTTGTGAGATGCAGCAGCTCACTGCCTCATGGCAATGCTTGGTGTATGTGGCGTTAGACATTGTATACTGCTATATCTATTGGTATTGGCAGATTTATCATCATTGACTTGTTGGACTCGGGCACATGATATGCGAGATCATGGACCAAGTGCGGGGACAGTACGGATGAAGGCATGCTATGTTGTCGGCATGTGAGGTACATGCATGATGGACAACTCCATGTATGGCACACCTGCAAGTGCATCCATGCGGACAAATCTGCTGAGAGTGACACATGTGCATGGATGTCTGTGAATGGCAAGTTGTTGCATTGACATCTCCAGGACAGGGATGTGACATCTCATCCCACTACATTTGGAGCACATGTGTACGTATGTACATGCAATATGTGTACGCTGGGCCACAAAGCATGAGCAATTGATTCACAGATATGTGTTGCGGTACATGTAATTTGCTTGCAGGTCATGCTGTCACATATGCATGTTGGTGACTGTGTTTGTGTGGGCAGGTGCCCTGGTGCAGTTCCTATGCCGCTGCACAAGTCATAAATTATTTATTTATTTATTGGTCATTTGTAAGACACTTATACAACAGAATTGTGTTTCAAAGCACCACAAGGCTAAATAGGGAGGGGATAGGGGAGATAGCAACCATGGTAAGAAACAAAACCAACAATAATATATATACAGTTGTGGTCCTTCTAGGCCTTGTGGCATTCGGGTCTGCAAGAGCAATGGAGAGACGAGCAGGGGAAGGGGGATGGACGGGGGGGCAGAGGAGTGGACAAGTGCTGGAGGAGGGCCGACAAGGGTAGTGCTAAGAGGAGCCAGGAGGAGCTAGTACAAGCAGATCTCAAGGGTGATATGTGGAGTCACCAAGCAGGGGCCCGCAGGGCAATGCAATGGCGTGGGGGGGTGCTGGTAATGCAGGGGAAGGGGAAGGGCCTGAGAGTCTGTGAGGTTCATGAGAATCAGGCCACCAGTCACTGGGTGACAGTGGGGTGGTTAGCAAGGAAGGGAAAGAGGGTAGGAGTTAGAGAAGAGAAGAGTTTTAAGCACTTTCTGGAACTTTGAGGCGGTCTGGCTCAAATCTGAGAGGGGCAGGGATGCTGTTCCAAAGGGAGGCGCCAGCTGCGGAGAGATATCTGTCCCCCACTCTCTGCTTAGAGATACATTTGACAGTCAAAGAGTTGGAATTAGAGGAGCGTGGGGCTCAATCAGGAGAGTATTTGTGGAGGGAACGTTGGAGATAGTGTGGTTCCAGGCCCCAGAAGGCCTTTTGGGTGATACAGAGGGTCTTGAATTTGATCCTTGCAGCCACTGGGAGCCAATGCAGAGATTTTAGGGCTGGAGAGATTGCAGCCTTAAGGCAGGAGAAGGGGTCCCTATGAGGACTATCTATGTCTTACTGGCATTGAGGTAGAGGTCGTTAGCAGCACATCACAAATGAATTGCTGACAGACAGTCAGGTATGAGTGAGGAAGAGGAAGAGGCTGAGGGTTTCCTGATGGAGAGCTGCGTGTCATCCGTGTAACACTGAAAGTTGGAGGTGAAGGTGGCTATCCTATGGGCCAGGTGGGCCATGTAGCCATTGAAAAACCAGGGGGATATGTTAGATCCCTGGGGGACATTGCCCATAGGGAGAGTGATAGGGGAGAGAAAGGACCTCAATTCCACTTGGGATGAGTGGTCAGAGGGAAAGGAAGCAAGCCATGCCAGGGTCTGATCAGTGATACGCAGGGTATCATGGAGACGTGCGATCAGAGTGTTGTGGTTTACTATATCGAAGGCAGAGGAGAGGTTGAGTATGATGTGGAAAGAGGGAGAGTTAGAATCAAGAGTTGAGAGCAAATCTTCACGGGTGTACAAGAGAGCAGATTCCGTGCCTCTGGATGCTCTAAAGCCAGACTGGTGGTCATGGAAGCAACAAGCAGATTCGGTGTGGAGGGTAAACTGAGAAATAGCCAACTCCTCCAGGAGTTTTCCCATGAAAGGAGTGATAGAGATCGGGTGATAGTTTGCTGGAATTGAAGGGTCAGTAGAAGGTTTTTTGATGAGAGGGTGCACAAGGGAGTGCATAAGAGCAGTGGGGAAACTCCAGTGGTGAAGGAGAGGTTGCAGAGGTCGGTCAAGGCTGGAGCGAGAGAGTCAATGTTGTCTTTGATGGCTTTGGAGGCACAGGGGTCCACCTGTTTGGATGAGGCTTTCATAGTCCAGACTTGTCTAGTGACTTCCTTAGGTGTGACAGGGGAGAGAGAAGAGAGAAGGGGAGGGGAGGGGTGGACACGGAAGGTAAAAGAGATGTTGGTGCATGAGGTGATGAGGAATAGAGAGAGGATAGGTTATCCTGTGTTTTTGCAGTGAAGTGTTCAGCCAGGGCAGAGCAAAGGGCCTGGGTGGGTGCAATGGTGGAGGAGGCTCCGGCAGGATTGGCTAGTTCCTTGCAGACTTTGAAACATTTGTCAGTGCTATTTGATGCCACAGAGATGCAGGCTTGACTAAAGACTGTTTTGTTGGAGCGGATGCAGAGTCTATACAGCGTTTGAAGGAGGCGGCAGGCCAGTTTGTCAGAGCGTGCGCCCGAGGAATGCCATTTCCATTCGGTTGCCCTGCACTTTCTTTTAAGGGCAGCCACTTCGGAGTCATGCCAAGAGTTGCACTTTTTGGAAGCTTCAGTCGTGCACTCATGACAGGGGCAAGAATATCAAGAGTGTTGGAAACAGAAAGGTTAAAGTTAGAGAGGGCTGTGTCAGGGTGGGAGTCAGCCACAGGAGTAGAAGGAGCAGAGTAGGAAGTGGAAAAGGCAGCCATTGCCACTCTTTTCATGGGTCGGATGACCTTGTAAACGGGACACAGTGCCGGGCTTACCAATACAAGAGGAGAAGAGAGCTTCAAGTGAGAAGAGAGAAGACTGTGCTCCATCCAGGTGAGAGAAGTAGTGAGAAGGATAGATAGAGGGATGTAGGTTGAGATGAGAGCATCCAAGGTTTGGCCCACGGAGTGCATTGGTCCAGAGGGTAAGATGGAAAGAGAGAGATCAGGCAGGAAGACAGTGTATCAGAGGATGAGCCCAAGGCCTGCCAGTTCAGCAACTCTGCACTTGCATTTCAGAGATTCTAGATTACAGTCGTACCAGTTGTTGTTCTTGGTGTTAGGTTTTAGACGGATCCTCAGGGCAGGGGCAAGGATTTTGAGAGTGTTAGAGATGCAAGGTGCAGATTAGTAAGGGCAAAGTCAGTGGGTGAGTCAGTAGTGGGGGTGGGATGGGGATGATGGTTGAGGCAAAAGCAGCAACTGACAATCACTTCATTGGTCAAATGACGGTGAAGAAAGCTGGCAGTACAGGGGGTGGTCCACATAGAGGGCCAAGGGGCCCCAGATAAGAGGAAAGAAGATAGTGGTCAGACCAGCCCCTTCAGAGGGAGAGGGAGATAGGCCCACAGGGTCTGTAGATAGTGGCGACGGGGAGAGAGAAAGTGGGGATGACCACCAGGTTACAGGCAAGGCATTCAAAAGAGGAGTAGGATTGAGTAGGAATGATGGAAGCAGGGACCCACTCAGGGAAGATCACGGCCACTCCACCTCCAGACCTGTTGGGTCTGGGTTTGGAGAGGATTTTGTAGCCCTCAGGAACGAGAATGTCAAGAGCAGTGACAGAGCTGACATTGAACCATGTCTCGGAAAGAGTGAGGACATCCAAGTAAAGGTCTTCAGAAAGGAGACAGATGTCCGAGGAGTGTTTGACAGCAGAGCGAGCATTCAGAGTAGCCAAGTGAAGCTGGTTACCACTTTGTTTGTTTGTGGTGGAGAAGTGTGGGGAGGGGAAGACAGGGTGGCAGGAGAGGGGTGGATGTTTAGGAGAGAAGGCAGGGGCTGGTCGAGAAGGCGAAGAGCAGGTTGAAAACATTAGGCCATAAAAGTGCCATTGTGATAGACATTTTATGATCCACCTAAAGGATGAGAAGTATGCAAGGAGGACTTCCCACAAAGTGCCACCATTAATGGGAGAGGAGGAGAAAGGAGAAAGAGTGGAGACCAGATTGGGGTCGGGGGGGTCCATAGATCAGGAGAGGAGACTGTGAAGAGGATGAGAGGATGTCCACAAAAGTCTGTCTGGAAGTGGCATTGAGGTAAGTGTCAGCGATGGGCAGGCCTGGGTTGGAGTCCAGGAGAGCTTTTTACAGCTTTTCTCTTCCAGACTTTGCGAGCGAGGAAGGATAGGTGATCAAATAGCAGTTGGAATAGATAGGAGAGATGGAGAGTGCCATGGGAATAGCGGGGGATATAGAGATCGGCAAGGGGGCTGCACAGTGCAAGGGAACTCACCAAGTGGCCTAGCAGACAGGCAGGCACAGTGGAGGAGGCATGCAATGGGAGACAGTCAGTGAGGAGAATGAAAAGAAAATCATCCTTGATTCAAGTTTCCCCATCAGGCACAAATATAGTGTAAAATGGAGGATGCAACAATTTTAAAAGCACACCTAGATTTTAGTTTTGCCAAAGAGCACTAATACAGTACAGAAAGAAGGGTAAGATGATTAAGGCATTCAGAAAAAGAGACTGACATTGGAGACATCTGTTGAGGGATAGCACGCCAAAGAGATCATTGTGATGGGGGTGAAGGGCGGGGCAGTCAATTAAAGCCTGCATGGATGTGACCACATGGTGGAGGGCCACAGAGGAGGGATGCATCAGTGAGACGATGTGTTGTACACAACTCAGCGTAGGGGTGAACAAGTATATGGCCAATTTGATTCCCCTTGCAGGTCAGTTGGCTGGATGTCAGTGAAGAAGCACTGCTTAGCGGTCGTTATGGCTCGGTAGAGACATGAGACATTCTCTTAGGCATCCCAGGCCGGAACAGGGCCAGGCAGGGAGGGACTAGGCCCTTAGATGAGGCCCTTTGAGGTGGCCAGCGTTCACCTGCTGCCTCCGGATGTTGTCCCAAACAAATGCGGATGGCCAGCCAATCAGGCCCAGGAGGCAGAGGCATCAAAGAACAGCTGAATCACGCCATCTCGGGCAGTTTCCATGATGAAAGGCCCACACGGCCTGTAGTTGGAAGGACACTGCCTTCTGTGCGTGGAGAGCACCAAATGGGGCTTCCTGAACAATCAAACTAAAAGGGCCAGTGGTGAAAGATGACACCTTATTTATAACGCAGAACTTGAAGAGGCCGGCATTCGCCTGTCACTATGGATGTTGTCCCAAACAAATGCGCATGGTCAGTCCATCAGGCCCGGGAGGCAGAGGCAGCAAGGAACAGCTGATTCTGGCCGTCTCGGGTGGCAGCCATGATGAGAGGCCCACGCGGCCTGTAGTTGAAAGGGCACTGCTTCTGTGCGTGGAGAGAAGTAAATGAATGGGTCTGCCTGCACAATCATACCAAGAGGGAAAGAGGTGAATTATCCACCTTATTTTTAACATGGCCCTTGTGGGGGCCTGCGTTTGCCTGCCGGCTCCAGATGTTGTCCCAAACAAATGCGGATGGCCAGCCAATCAGGCCCAGGAGGCAGAGGCAGCAAGGAACAGCTGATTCGGGCTGCCTCGGGTGGCAGCCATGATGAAAGGCCCATGCAGCCTCTAGTTGGAAGGGCACTCCGTACTTGTGTTGGTTGGTCATTGGTATGGTGGCGCTGCCTATTTTGGGTGATGTATTGGTGGCCACCCAAAAATGTGCTGTGTTGACATATGCATGTGTCATGACTGTGGTTCATCCTCCACACTACACTCATGCAGCAGTTGACATACAGTTTGCATGGGTACGTACAAGTGTGTGTGCATTGTGTGTGTGTCAGTTCCTGATTGCAACATGCTGCATGGTTGGTGATGTTAATGTTGTGTATGCCACTTATGCATTTACGACGATAACTGATGTGTCTTTTGTCCCATTTTCCACAGTTGCTGCAGCACGCAAAGAGAGCGGAGGCATCGCTGTGGAGCAGAAATGCAGGGACCGGGCCACCAGGCTGAAGCAAATACCCCGGCCAGCCACCATTGAATCCACCTCATCTGAGGGAGAGTTGGCTGGGGGAGCACATGTAACATCGGGCAGAGTTGCTGGGGGTACTTCCCAGGAGGTTGTTGTGGTGGGGGACTCCTGAGTGGGTGTGGGTCAGGGTGCGGAAACAGAGGGGCCATCCAGGGAGATGGAGGGTTTGGTGGAGGAGGAGGCAAGTGAATGCCAGCACACAATGTCTGGTGGGAAAATCCAGGAGGGTGATCAGGCTGCACCCCTAGGCCAGGGACACGAGGATGTGCAGTGCACCGTGGAGGTAGCTGCACAACCTCCTGTCCGTGGTCCATCTGGTGAAGCCCTGCCCACCGTCGTGGAGTCCTACACAGAGACTGAGCCCTCCCTTGTCCCTGACAAGACTAGCCCTGCTTTGGTGCATGGCCTGCTGGCTGGACTGGCGAGGTGGACAGCCACGATTCATGATGCTGTGACAGCTGCTCATGAGGAGCTGTCACAGCATCATGATTCCATGTGCCTCTACCTGGGCCAGCTGGCATGTGCACTAGTCTTGGGTGGTCTCTGTGCGCTGGCACATTCACTTGCCCCCTCCTCCACTGACTCCTCTGTGCCCCAGCCGTCTTCTGGGTAGCCTTTCTTGCAAGGTAACATCAAAGCCCCCTCTACACCAATGCCACCCACACAGCCCAGTCTGGTGACAAGCACGTCCCTGACTCAGGTTGAAGTCCCAGCTACTAGAGAAGGTGTGGTCACTGTACCTGCCTAGGCACCAACACAGGGACAAGCATCAGTTGGACAGTGTCATCTCAGGACAGTGCTGGACTCTATCCCCCAATGTGTAACTTCCAGACGGCGGAGGTACCTGTGCAGCCTACTACCATGCAGCAGCTGATAAGGAGTGCTCAGAGACAATCCTTATAGGGCCATTCAACCTAGGGAGGCACGGATTGCTAGGCCCAGGCAGGGGTGGTGGAGAGATGGACTCTGAGGCAGGCTGCATCCTGCAGGAGGCTTGCAGGGATGCAAAGGAGGAGGAGAGGAGGATGTTCGGGGCCTGCAAGCCATCCAGGAAAGAGCGAAGTCCCGCCCCCATGTTGACGACGGGGAATGCGTCTGTGCCCTGGAGGACGTGATGAGACAATTGCGACTGCTGCCTGTGTATATAGCTTTTTTTGTGGATTTTCTTTTTTTTTTACATTTGATCATTCCCCCCTTCAACATTGTAGTTTTTTACAGTGTACATATATTGAATACAGATTTATGTTTATTGATGACTAAGTTCTTGCTGTCTCTTTGTTCATGTGCTGCATTTGGTTTACTGTGGGTTTGGTATGCATTTGTTCTGTGACTGTCACGTGGGTTGGGGGCCTCACTGTGGATATGTGGGATACACTCATCACTTGTGCATTTGTTATTCATTAGGTGTGTCCCTCCCAATGCATGGCCACCCACCTGCACACATCAGCTATCACTGAGTGGATGCTCTCGCCAGGCTGAACATCTTCCACTCAAATGCTTCATCTTCACATGTGATTTTTTAGGTTTGGCTGTACACATTATCCATCTCCTTGGCTCACACACTCTCAGACATCCTTCACAGCACCAAAACACATGCCTGTTCAGCTTGTGTTAGGTCCAGGGGCTTTGATTGCTATGCCTTCCTACCAGACTGCCGTCATTCATTGATTTGTGCCTGCTACTATGCATGCACACATTACAAGTGACTCTGTCCTATCAGTGATGTCTTGGACTTGTGCCCTCCTAGGTCATACACCTACAGCACATTGAGGCAATTGCAATGGCACATGGCCACAATGATACATCACATTTCATTATATAGCTTTACTATGTCACATGTACATGGTGCATTCACAGTGTAGCTGGTGCTACATTCTGCTGTCCTGTTGTATTGCAACTGCTTGTGATGTACAAGGGAGTCATGTGATGAGCTACAAACATGGACTCTGCAGCAGTCCCCCAGTTGTTCAGGCTAGGAGTGTATATGAGTGTATCGGAGCGAACAGGAAAGCCCTGCACTGGCTAGCACAAGAAGACAGGATCACCTTCAAAACTATGACCCTGGTTCATCAATGCATATTTGGACAGGCACCCGCCTATTTGAAGGAACGAATTGTCCCTTACACCCCGAGCCGAGCCCTAAGATCGGAGGCACAGGGACAAATTGCTTGCATCACAGCTAAAAGAGCAAATGGATTAGGACGATCCTTCTGTGTGAGATCGGCCCAGACTTGGAATGATTTAACGATTAAACTTAGACTACAGGAAAACTACATGATCTTCAGAAAAACTAGTATTTTCAAATAAAGTCAGTTAGTTAAGAACTAGTATCAGAAATCTGATGTCCTCTCTAATTTTGTTTTTCCACATCTAAATGTATCCGCCCGATGCCTGCGGGCTGTTTGGTGCAATATAAATAAATACATAAATAAATAAATATGTGGCCGGCGTGATTGATGTTGGAGGCAGGCCAGTGGAGTTGGTGGAGTTGAGGTAATTTATTGGTCAACATTGAACTGATAAAGGTGTAATGTGGCATGGCCATGCTGGGTTGGTGTCAGAGGTGAGGGGGGCTCGTGGGTGATGTCAGGACCTGAGGGGCTGCCTATGGGTTGTGTCTGAGGGGGAGCAATGGCTGGTGGGTGGTGTCTGGGTTTCAGGGGGCTGCTGTGCAATAGGGGTATATGCCAGCAGTTTGGGTGTGTTGGTAGTAGGCTGGACGGTTCGCAGTTTTGCAGCCATTACTTACGGGGACCTCACACAGAATCGCAGGGGTGCAGCCGTTACTTACGGGAGACTTCGTCCAGAATCGCAGGGGTGCATCTGTTACTTAGGTGGGACCTCGCGCAGAGTCGCAAGGGTGCTGGATGTTGGGTCAGAGGTGGACGTGGAGGTTTGAGGGAAGGTTGGTCTATGGATATGGTTTGGGTTTGTGGGTGGTGTGTTATGGGTGTTCCTTTCACAGCTCGGCTTTGTTTGCAGATAGGGTTGCTTTGCGATTTGGATTCCATGAATAAGGGGACCGCGCATTAGAAACTTTGCACATAGGGCCGCACTGAGTCATTTTCGGCACGAGGACTTTGTGGCTTCAATGCAGACGTTTCTGTGAATCAGGCCCTACATCTTTTCACTGAGCGTAGAAAAAAGGGGCGCGGCACCTGGCCCCTGGTGTCCAAACATAGCATCCTACAATGTGCACAGCCTGTAATAATATTATGTGTATGCCCATGGCAGAGTTACCTTTTGTTGCATGGGTCTGGCGGCACCTGAAGGAACATTGACATTGTAAACAATTCAAGGACCGTGGTCAAGAGTTTCAGTGGAGGGCCATTAACATCTCCCATGAATGAGCGCAAGTCACCAAGCGTAGTGAGGGAACCCTAAGTAAAGAAGAAACATACCCCTTCCCCAAGAACATGTTTACAATAATTTATCGAAGTGGTGGATTTTACAGCACAGTTTGTTCGAAAAGGGCGGTAAAAAGGCATACAATCTAAAATTGGTACTCTATGGTAACACATGAAAAAATCCAGTATATGTGAAATTGAAGGGGGCATTAACAAGTATTGTAGTCTATAGAGTGATGGGTGTTGCGTAAGAGAGGAGTTTCACACCCCAGACACTAAATCGTGAGACCGTGAAAACATTTATTTGGGGTCACTCAGCATGGTCTCAGGTGGCGTAGATTGTACCCAGTCGCCATATTGAAAACAAATTGCTGTGCATCAGATTGTAGATATTGTCCATTTTGTAAAAAAAAAAATGTAAAAACCCTGCATATTGCACTTTTCAGATTCCATTTACAATGGATTCCTCTGGGATCCACCTGCTTTTAGCAGGAGTTAAACAAAGGAAGATTCCATAGGAATCCATTCGTTTTAAACCTGCATGAAATCTCATGCAGGCATAAAAACGATGTGGTTTTACAGGCCGGGTGGGCATGAGGTGAAGGGAATTTATTCCGCACCCTTCACAATTTGCCTGCAAAAGTCTTTTAAAATGTCCGAGTGCAGTAAAACAACTGTAAGGGCTGGGGTTACCCCTTTGCGCCATATTTTTATACCTATTTTACTGCATCACGGCTTGCCTTCATTCTGTAAATTAATCACATGTGAGAAAGGGGAGAGGGACAAATATCACCTTGCTCCTTTGCAGACTATCAAAGAGCATTTTGGGAACATCTCAATGACCACAGGATTTTGTATTCGACAAGTATGTCTGTGATATTACATTAAGCTGAAATCCTTCTGAGCACACAATGTAACCTGGATTTGGTGTACATTTCCTTTGTCACAACACTCACCCTAAGAACAATGTTTCTGAAAATCGTGGATCATATATACACTTTGGTACAGCCTTTGTGCTTGTGGGTTTTGGGCTGTCCTTCTTAAACTACAGACTTACCTATGAGTCTTTCTTCTCGTGTAAGCACTGGCACACAGTAGGGCAGAGTGGAATATTGGTAGTGTGCCATATATTGAGGGGGTCAGGGCATCCGTATGTGCCCATGGATAGGAGACCCTAAAACAAATTAAACACTGATATCACCCGTTGACCGTGCACCCAAAAATAACGATGCTGAAAATGTCAAACCTTTTAATGAACATTGTACCGCAAGTGTATGTGGGGGGGGCGTGTTATGGTAAGAAATAAGGTAAGGGGACTATGGGGAGGCTGTAGAGGGTCTCACCCCGCAAATACTTCTGGGGAAAGAAAGATAAAAAATGACACATTTTCGTATTCCTCATTTTTTTTCGCAGTGATCGCATAGATCCGTAGTTTTTTTTAGAGTAAAGCCAATTAGTGACTTGCTCAAGAGGAATACACATTCAGGATTGCCAGGCAGGGGCCAGAAAATGCAGCTACTGGCTTGAAAGGAAGCTGATTACATTTGGTGACTGCAAGGGAGTGATTAGATGCATTTACATGTTTGAATCGAGAAGGAAGATGTGTGATACATAAACGTGATGTTTAGAAAGGGGGCAGAAAATCACGGTCACTCACTTGAGTGTGCTACTCTCACATACGTTGTCCTGCTAAAGCAGAAACTCACAAGGCCTTCCCTGAATGTGATGATGTGATGCACACACTTGATTTTTGGTGTGGGAGCAGACACTCACGTGAATGGTTTGAGAAAAGAGGGTCTCTCTCTCTCTCTCTCTCTCTCTCTCTCTTTCTCTCTCGCTCTCTCCTCTCTTTCTCCCTCTCTCTCCCCCTCTCTCTCTCTGTCGCGCGCGCCAGGCCTCAACATACCCGGAACCTAAATATAGTAATGTCAGATGGAGGTGTGCAGCTGGCGGGCGTGTCACAGCAACATCAGCATCCGATGTGTGCAATGTATATGTCTGAATTGTGCGTGGTAGTGTCCACTCTATTAGGCGCGGGTACTCTGATTTGCAAGATGCAGCGTTGCACAATAGGACTTGCAGCCTAGTTTCGTTGTAATGGAAGAGGTTTAGTCCACTTTCTTTGGGCCAGGCAGGGAAGTGATGCAGATTGCATCAAGTCAGCGACAGGGATAATCAAAGCATTATGTAAATAAGCAACACTTTGTGATATATTTCCCACCTCCTCCTAGTTCTACTAAGTCAGACAATGATGACAAAGTGAAAGATTAGCTACCTCTCTCTGATATGCAGCATTTCTAAAGTGCTGCATATGCTATGCGCACAGCCTCCTGCTGCTGCTGCTGCTGCTGCTGCTGCTGGTTACCCTCAGACAATAGCAGAGTGCTGTCTGTGTGTTTTCCGACCGGGTAGGCCTTGCACAAGGGTTGTATCCTGTAACCACACCTTGATTAGTGGCAGATAATCATTAACAATTGTGTATTTCCCAATGTTGCACAGGTCCTGTTGGGCAGTTGGATCAGGTGACCTTCCCCCAAAACTCATTTGTGTCAGTGTGTGTATCCAAGTCTATGGTTGCCCATGTGTATGTTTCCAGGTGCGTATTCATATTTGTCCACGTGTGTGGTTATTTGTGTGTGAGTTTATCCATGTGGGTTTGTGTGGGCATGTGTGCGTGGGTGTTTGTCCATTAATGTGTTTGCAGATGTGTGTGGGTTCTTTGAGGAAGTTTGAGGGTGGTCCATAGCAGGTTGAGTGAGATGGATGTTGTTGAAAAAGTGTTTTGTGGATGGATTCTCTTTCATCCAAACCACTTATGTAATGGATAAGATTGTTAAAGGGGTCAGAAAATGTATTGGCCCAATCGATCGGGCATGTATTCCCAAGTATACATTTATCCTTTAAAAAATAGCTTCCAATGAAACTTACCTGAGTTTTTCTCACTTTAACACATGCGAAAATGGCGGGTTGGCTACCGCCATCTTGTGCTAATCTTATCCGTTGATCCATCGCCCTTAGTTCAAGTGCCCTCCTAGCACTAATTTAGATCACCCACCCCTAACGCTGACATCACTAGATGTTCACATCCCATTTCACAATGCCAATGCATGTCTCATGTCAACGTCCTCTGTCCGCAATCTATTGACGTGTCTCCATGGTAATGCCTAGTGGCTTCCTTCCTCGACAAGTGTAAACAAACCCTTTCTGATCACACAACGTTGGAATTTATTTTTCCTTTGTGTCAGTGTATTTCATTTTGAGGTTCCCTGGCTTGTTTCTGCTCTTTTCAGCTATCTGCCAAGTATGACACACTGAGAACTGGTACTTATACTGCCTAAAATGAATGAACTCAGTAGTTGCTTTTCAGTTCTTATATTATGGGCAAATGTCTTTACCAAACCACATTTAAACATGTGCCTTTGCAAACTTTTAGCCTATTAATATTGTCTTGTCGTGATGTTTTTTTATAACATGGCTGTTTCTTCACTTGTCTTTCTTTAACATTCAATGTTCATGGGAAACCTCTTTTCTTTACGGTATACAAACAAAAACGTTTTTATTTACCTCACTGTTGATTCTGTGCTTTTTCACTATTCAGGAACTATGGCAACAATTCAGCCCTAACTCTACAAGCCCAAATATTCAGAAGAGGAAATCCTTGAAAGAGAAAAAAGTCGAGAAAATGTGGAATCAGATGAAAGTCATGAGGATCAATCGCCGGAGCCTGAACCCAGTCGCATGGAATACGTTTCCACCTGGTGTACCTGCCATCGTTGTGAGCTTATGCCTACTCTGGTGGAGAACTGCTGTTGCAGAGAAAACCCTGCCTGCTTGGCCTACATTGACAAAGAATAAACAACACTGCTATGCATTACCGAGCAGCATGACTTCAGGGCCGCCTGCCTTACAAGATTCATGTTGCGAATGATGATGGTCCTTATACACGAACTTTGACCTACAGTTCACCCTCGCAATTCAAGTAACGAGTACCTTCACTCTAGATATGTTGTGTATTTGAAAACTGAGATGCCTAACATAATGGGCCTCATTACGAGAATGGCGGTAGCCATGGAGCTATTAGCTCCATGGCTGCCACCGTTCCGGGCTCCATTACTGGGTTCCTGCAATGAGGATTTACCAGGTTACTCCGAGATAGGAGGACCCGGTAATTCCTCCTTGCCGGAACCCATCCCCATTCCCATTGAGCCCCAATAGGGCTCAATGGGAATTGGGAGGCAGGCAATAATGGGCAGATTACATCTGGCTCGTTATTGCCTCCCTCTTCCCCTCGCGGGACCCGGAAAGCACGCCTGGCTTTCCCAGGCGTGCAATCCGGGTCCCGCGATGGGAAGCTTGTAATTGGCATTGCTGGATTGAAGGGGGCCGGTGCTGTACCGGCCCCCTTCGTTCCGGGAGCACCAGGGTCATAATGAGGCCCAATATGTTGCTCCACTATATCAATAAAACTTCAATTGATCACTGATGAAAGAATTATTCTGTAAATTGAATAAATTACTCATTCTAATCAAAAACCAAAGTGTTCATCTTTAGATTTATCGTCTGAAGAATTACGTTTCTTTGACTTGGAAGTATCTCCCAAACTGTTTTTGCTGGAATGTGCATTCACATTTCCAATGCCTTACATTTTACAAGGCAGTGCAAACAAAAAAAAGGCAATTATTGGGTTCATACAATTACATTATTTCTGTATTTCTTACACAGCTGGTAACGCATTGTGGCATTTCAGGGGTGTTTACATGGTAGATTGATGGAAAACTGGGATTTCGCGTTCAAAGAGTTATACCTGCCTGTTTGGTTCAAGCCATTCGTGATGAATTCCCAAGTTACCACAGACAATACTGTCGATTTATACAGACAGTACCTCAACCGCAGTTATTGCCATCCACTTTACCAAACTAAATTTTAAAAAAAAAGAGTTCATCTGAACAGTTGTTAGAAATGTTTTGTACGTTTACAACATGTCCAAACATCCATCCCCTTCGCTATCAATGACAGTTCCCACCTGTGGGCGTGCACTCGCAAGGGGGCTGGGCGGATGGGAATGCTCAAGGTGCTGAATACCATGTACACCTTTCATTGTTATTTCAGCTGGGGACCTTTATCACATAGTTATAGTTGCAAAAAAGAAGGGGATGCAGGGCACAACTTAATTAAGAAAAAGTTCAAGAATGTAATACTTCTGCAATGTCCATATACGTTCCTCAAAGTTGTTTAGCTTGTATGGTTGTTTCAGGTGCAAAATGGCAAAAAGTCTCAAGGCCACCCAAGACTGGAAAGGAACACACTAGAAAAACCTGTAGATTTCAAAAAGTTAATTCTTATATGCACTCCCGTGGGACTCAAGATCCCAAATTATTATCTAAACGTACGAGGGACTAATCCACAGAATAGTTGATCCCTCAAGTTCTTTTACAATGTTAACAGTTTGAGAAGTATTCAATGTTCAGCAGAGGCTGGATGTATACATCATGTTTGTACATTCATGGTAAATAGAAACTTTTCACAGTCTCATTAAATAGATAAATGAAAAATCTTCAGATTCATTTTTTAATTCAAAGTGTAATCTTAATAATAAGCATCATGAAGAAAAAGTGATTCTTCAAATTCAGTGGTAAGAACATAATACATGCCTAGAAGAGTTTAGACTATACAGTGATAAATTATGTTACATGATTCAAACAACATATTATACCAACATGACCATTTTCAAAGTGGGTGCAGTTAGTATCATCCTAATAAGCTCCACTCTTGATTATTATCCTAATAAGCTCCACTATTGATAGTATTGTTAGTAATTGTCAACGCGTTTCAGATTCTTCAAAAATCCTTCTTCAGGCCCTTAGAGCATATGATTCCTTATTCTTATTGCAATTAGACTTGGATGTGCACCTTCGGGGTAACACAAAAGGCTAACCTTAGTGAATTGTCAATCAGGGGTATAATGTAACTTCATCATGTGCCTGGTAAAGTAAGGAACAAACCTTCAGTCTCCTTGTTCATAATTCCAACATCTGTCTACAGGAGTCCTGTATGATGAAAACAGGGGTGTAAGTATCCTTTTGTATAAAATATTACTGTATATACCCTGGCCTCAAAGAGGGCTTTCTTCTCACCTGGCTGTCTCCTTAACAGTATATGCCAGGACAGAGAAAGGTCTGCTGTCGTGTTGAAGGTAGCAGAAACCACAGAATTCTGCAGAAAAAGAACAAAGTAGTTCGAAATGGCAGGCGGCTCTATTATCTATATTCTGAAATGTATGATGTCCAAACTACAAGTCCTGCAAAACAATGTTCTCTGTGCCACCCTAACCTTGAGCAAGCACTATCATTTCTCGTAGGCAAGAAGATCCACCCACTAGCTCCCCATCCGTGAACAAATTTCCTTAAAAGTTCTCGCCATGACCCACTGATGCCTGTCCAACAAAGCACCTTCATACCTCACCCAGAAGGTCAAGAGACACGTGCCCAGCAGACCCTTACGATCCACTTACAACCACTGCCTCAGCACACCGAGATTCAAATGCAAGAAAGCTGGTGGCTCCTGCTTCCCTGTCCACTATGCCACACTTTGGAACAATCTCCCACTTACACTTCGGGAGGAGCCCTCCTTCCACCTTTTCTGGAAAAAGCTCAAAACCCACTTGTTTAACTCACTGCTCTCACCCTCGCTTCATGAACTTTGACAGTGAAACGCATTATATGTAACAATTCTACATTATCAACTACATGTAACAGTGCCTAAATGCTCACAAGCTTTGTGCGCTACTTTAAATGCAAAAAATAAAATACATAAATACAATAAGGTTAAAGTCAACCAGAATGACAATGGGCATGTCGGTAGGAAGTGACTCAATGAGAAGGTTCAGATCAGGGAAGAAGGAGTTAAGAGCACAAGGGGGTCGATAGAGAGCCAGAGGAGTAGGATCACAATAGTGGTGTAGCCAAAAGAAGAAGTGGTGATGTCAGACAGGGGTAGGGTGGCAGTGTTAAGGGCCATATTATTAAGCAATACCACAACAACACCCCGGCCAACAGCTCAGGGAGAGTGGTAAAAAGTGGCAGAGTCATTGTGGAGAGCTGCTAATGTAGCAGAGTTATTAGAGGAGATGCAGGTTTCTGTGATACTAAGCCGCAAATGTTGAGGGTGATAAGAGTTGAAGTGGTTAGTGATGTAGGAAGACTTGCTGCAGCGGAATTGTGCAGTCCAGAGGCTAAGTGAAAGAGTGATAGGAGGTGGTGGAGAGGGCAGGTGATTTGCAGTACGCAAGAAGCATATATTAGGCTGGAGATCCTGGGAGAATGGGAGTGTTGTGTTTAAAGAGTACAGATGCTGGGGGAAGGAGGGAGATGTGGAGACCAGAGAGTGGCAGAAGGTAGACCAAGTTGAGGCAGAAGAGAAAGGAGGAAGAAGAGTGAGTGTAAGTGGAATTGAGTGAAGCCAAGGTGCATAATAGGGGGTAGAAGGAATAGGCAAGTGAAGCCAATGAAGAAAGGGTGCAGCCCAAGAGATAGCGGGAGGGGGTAGTTGAGTGAGCAGAAAGGAAAGAGGGTGGTGGTTTTCTGAGAAGACGTCGATGTAAATTCTGAGTTGGACTATAATGGGGCTATAGGTAATCAAAAAACAGTTAACAGGCCCAAAACAGTAATCTTTTTGTTACATGTTTTTTTGTAGATTTATGTAGCACACCTAACCTAAAGGTATCTGGGCGCAGGATTACAAGTTGCAAAGAGTTACAAGTAGTTTCATTTACATTTACATTTGAAGGTATAAACAAAGACACATATAAATACAGCAAATAGTACAGTTACTGTGCAGGTGTAAACAAACTCTGATGCAAGGCAATGCACAGTTGTAATATACATACATATATGTGTCTCCTAATATTTGAGTCATATTATTCTTGTGAAAATAACCAGGTTTTTCTTTTTTTTTCAAAAGGCCCAATAGGCGGTCTCAGGTCAGATGGCAAGGCATTCTAGAGCTTAGAGGCTAAGACTGGAAAACTCTTGCGCAATGTTTTTTGGTTCTGTGAGATAGCAGAAGCTCTGCAGTGAATGTATAGTCAATGGGTGGAACGATACGTATGTGTGGAAGCAGGAGTCTGGTAAAGGGTGAGCTCGTTAAGTTCTGGCTTGAGCAGGAATTCTGGCACTAGGCCCTTTCCAACCCTTACAGGCCCAAACAGGGCGTCTGGCCCTTGGCTGCAGATGCCTGGGCTGGATGGCCAGCAGAGAGTCAATAAAGGAGGATGTGCATCTCATGACTCTCTGGGAGCCAGTTACAGTGATTACGATACCTTCCAGATTTACAATCAGGATGCAGGCAGAGTACTGAGTGTTGTAGGCCCAGGGGCATTGGTTTTGCCGACAAAACCCTCAGATGGTGCACAGGGTCCTCTGCGAAAGGAGGATGTGGCTAAGAAAATACATGAACACGAACATTCAGTCATTCACAGGACCCTCTGGGACCAAATCACTGTGCTTTAGATGGCTTCCAGACTTCCAGCCAGGCTGCAAGCCTGGTGCTGGGGATTGTAGACACATGGAGATTCGTTTTGCAGACAGGACCATCATATGGAGCACTGGGTCCTCTGGGAAACCAGGATGTGTCCATGAAAAGAAAAAGAAAACTAATATCCAGTCAATCACATCACTCTCTGGTAGCTAAACGTTGTGCTGAAGAAAATTGGCTTTGTTTTATAGGACAACACTATTTTAAACATTTCTTTTTCCTTTTTTCCATTCTCCGGTGCTAGGGTGAGTTCGAGCTGGTCTTGAGGCATGGTAACTTCTACTTTAATTTGTAATTCTTGTTGGCACTGCAGCACGTGTGAACCCCCTCCCCCTCCCCTTGCTCCCTGGTTGCTCTCCTTCCCGACCTCCATCCTGCCCACCGCACTCCCATTGGCCATCAGGCCCGACTTGCAGCAAGGGGCTTCTCACTCTCAGCCCACTGCACCATTTTCCATTCTCCAGTGCTGGGGTGAGTTTGTGCCAGTCTTGAGCCACTGTAACATTAACTTTAATTTGTAATTCACGTTGGCGCTGCAGCACATGTGCACCCGCACCCACTCCCCTTGTCTCCTCTTCCTGGTTGCTCTCCGTCCCCACCTCCCTCCCGCCCACTGCACTCCCATTGTCCATCAGGCCCTTACAGACATCCACCCTAGGCAGCCCCTGCCATGGCAGCCCACCTTGGCGAAGGACCCGAAGGCAAAGGACAGCTCCAGATGGTGACTGCTGGTGTCAGCCAGGGAAGCATAAAGCCTGCAGCCATCAACCTGCTGAATCCAACAAGGTAGGTGTGGTTCAGATAGGTGGGGGGCAGCAACCACTGTGCCCCTCTAAACTGACCCACCCCATTTATCCTCTTTTCTCTTATTTTCACCATCCACAAGCATCTAAGTGAACTGTTTTTTTAGCCATCTCCCGTTCTCTCCAGGAAAGTCGCATTTCTTGCACTGCTGTTGTGTTAAGACTAGGCCTTTTTCCCTCTTTTTACGAACGTCAAAGCTGGGTATTTTAACATTGCTCTTGTGTTAAAACTAGGCCTTTCCCCTTTCTTTTAGGAAAGTCAAAAATGGGTGTTTTTACATTGTTGTTGTGTTAAGATTAGACCTTCTTCCCTCCATTTAGTAAAGTCGAAGCTGGGTGTTTTTACATTGCTGTTGTGTTAAGACAAGGCCTTTCCCCCTCATTTTAGGAAAGGTGAAGGTGGGTGTTTTTAGATTGCTGTTGTGTTAAGACTAGACCTTCTTGGAGGGAATGAAGACAATGGTGCACACCAACGTATTTTTAGTTACTTAAACGTAGAATAAATTCTTGAGGAAAAGCAAAAAAGCTGCTTTGTAGTTTTAGGTGCGGGGGAGGAACTGGGATCCTGGCACAGAATCCCTACATATAACAAAGAAGGGAAGGCTAGACCCTCTTCCCTCCATTTAGTAAAGTCGAAGCTGGGTGTTTTTAGATTGCTATTCCTCTCATTAAATCTGGAAGGAAAAAGGTACAAAAGGGATATCCTGGTCTCCAACGCAGGCCTCCCTATCACTGATACCCACATCAGCGCTTCCTCCAGACAGACTCTCTCTGACATCCTCTTCGTCATTCCCTCTCCAGACCTATGGACCCCTCATATGATCTCTCTTCTCTCTCTTCTCTCCTTCACTCCCATTAATGGTGGCATCTGGTGTGAGGCCCTCTTGGCCTCCTTCCATTCCACCAAAACCATCATCAATATCTATTTAAATGGTACCGTCTTGGTCCAGGGCTCTCAGCCCAATCTCGTTCTTTTCAATAGGTATTTTCTGTGACTTATCAATTTTCTCCCTTCTTCTGCTACTCCCTCAAACACTTTTCAGGCTCATCTGCCTTGTCCTTCCTCTGCCGCCTCTCTTCACCCACCTCCTCCTCCTCACTGGCCCTCATGCCACCTTTGACTACTGCCTCAGCCCAGTCTCGGGCCTCTCAATCACTTCCGCTGGGTGTTCCGCACTCCTGTACCCCACCCCGGAAGTCCTTTAAATGTGTAACCTGCTCCACATCGCTACTCTTGCTCTGCTGTCAACCACTCCTCTGACATCTGCCACCTCCTCGAAGAACTTGACCTGGATTTCCTCGCTCTCACAGAGACAACGGCCACCTCTGTCACGAGTTTTGACACTCTCCTCCCATGAGGGCTACAAGATCCTCTCTGAGCTCAGAAGCAACCGGCCTGGAGATAGAGTGGCCTTGATCTTTCAGGAGTGGGTTCTGGCTTCTATCATTCCTATGCAGGCCTACTCCTCCTTTGAATGCCTGTTCCACAGGCTCCCTATTTCTCCTGACCACTCCATGACTATGTTCACCATCTCCAGGTTCCTGGCCAGGTCACCCTCTTCCTCTCAGAATGGGCTGGCCTTTCCTCTTCTCTCCTTGCCTCTAACTCTCAACTTCTCCTCCTCAGAGACCGCATCATCCACCGGGATGTCTCTATTGCCTCCTCTGTACTCTTCCACAACCTCTGCGACTCTCTCTCCATTTCCATTCTACCCTCTGGCCCGACACACTCTGTCTGACACACCCTGGTTGTTCTCATCTTTTCAGACATCCCTCTCTCTAAACCTGTCACCAGTGTAGAGGTGGAGCCAAGTACCCCCACCCAAAGCTCCTTCCCCATGTTGCCTATATGTTGGGAACCTGAATGTGAAACGTACGACGACAATATGATGGCCATTTCAATGAAATCCCGGAAGAAGTGTGAAAACTGAGCAAAAGAGAAGATTGGTGACGTCATGAAGAAAAGAGCTGTCACACCCAGAAGAGATGCAGAGATGAGAGAACATAAACACTCTATATGACAAGGAAGAAGGAGGCAGAGACTGTCCAATAGACAGATAAAGAGTTCATTAGACTGTGGTTCGTTCGGACACTCTTTGTAGCTGCTAAGCAAGGAGTAAAGAAAAATCTATTGTTCGTGAGCCACAGGAGTTTGTTGAACATTGGACTGAGACATATTGAAGTCTTGAAGGGAAAAGTAATGCCAGACCTAGAGTTCCTCTTTGATGATTGCAAGAGGGAACAGTTCCCCGATTCCTTTCTCATTGAGTTTCTCTTTGAAGGTGCCCATGGCGATGCCTAATGGCAACATTCACCGGATCATTCTTGCTGTTTTCCTCTTCATTCTTCATGCATATCCTTCATTGGCTAGGAGAACAGTTGACGTACATGCATTTTTGCAAGATCCTAAAAATTGTCCAATCATCAGGAGACTGTTCACAGCCATAATCGAACAAATCCTCCAGCTACCTGAGTACAATACAGCAAGCACAGATGGTCCTGTCTGACGAAGGTGCTCACAAACTGCTTGGAAAGGTCTTTTATTTCTTGATTGAAGAGTGTCCTTATCTTGTTGGTTGACAAACCAACACTCAAGTATTTCTGAGGGATCCTAGAAATCGACCGATGATGAGTTGGCTGATACATGAAATTCGCAGGCAGATCTGTTTATTGCCTGACACACTTTGAACGCGTGAATGGGTTTATCGAGTGACGACATTCACAAGCTATTGGCCTTGGTATTTTACTATTTGCTGGAAACACATCCTCATTTGGTTTGGCGAAAAGACAACTCTTTTGTGTTTATCCAGAATTCTAATAATCGTCCTGCAACCAGCCAGCAGTTTGTGGCACTTGTGGAGCTTGATATTAATAACAATGTGACAAACAACGAGACAGCACCATGACTTGCAAGAGCCTATCGCTGTATAAAATGGGCATACTGGTATGTAATATACACATGCATTATATTCATTGTTTTTCTACTTTCACTTACAGTACGTACGGTAGGAATAAGACCTGAGGTGGCAGGCCAATACCACCCCAGGTAATGCGGTATTGGCCCGCCGCCGAGGGTCATATTGCCATTAGTACCCCGGCCCATTAGACCGGGGTACTAATGGCATTTTTTTTCTGTTTTGCATGTTTCGAAACAGAAAAAAAAAGTGAAAAAAATGGCCACCGGGAAAGGAAAAATGTAGTCAATTTTCCCTTTCCATGGCGGCCATCGGGAGCGGACACGCTGGGAACAGAAGTGTTCCCAGCGCGTCTGCTCCCGAAAAAAAAGAAGCAGAAGGTAAGTGGGGTTGGGAGGGCGGAAGGGAGGGCAAGGGGAAGAAAAAAAATAAAAATATACCGCGGTCTCTGGCGGGGGACGATGGAAGCCTCCAGCCGTGTGGAGGCTTGGAGCAGGGATGGCCCCGCTCTGAGTCTCCACATGGCTGGAGGTTTCCATTGTCCCCCACCATAGAACGCAGGATAGAGGGTAAGTGGGGTGGGGTGGGAGGAGGGAGGAAAGGGGGAAAAAAATGTCTTGCCTAAGTCCCCGGCGGGGGACGAAGGAAGCCTCCAGCCATGGGGAGGCTTGGAGCGGGGATTGCCCCATTTCGAGCCTCCTCATTGGCTGAGGGGCTGACACGCCCCTCGCCGGGAACAGAGTAGCCGACACGCACGGCGTACAAGGGAATACCGTGTGGTATGGCTCACAAATGATCCAATCACCACGCTGTATTCCTGTAGCGCCATGCGTGCCAGGTACTAATGTCTATTATGTAGATCCAAACAAGGCAGTAGTTCCTTTGTATCTTCCTATGCAGCAGGAGGGTACAGATGTGGCGATCATAAGTCCACTGAGGGCTTATGGGATTGTTCCTACTCTAGGGGTGCATATGAAAGTGCCTAATCCTGTGACAGATACGTCTAAGCTTCCCTTTGGGGGGAAGTCAGCTTTGCAGTGATTCATGATTCATTGCTACCTTTGTATTATGCCAATAGGAAGAGACCTTATGTGACTATTTCTACACCAGTAGCACATGTAAAGACACCGGTTTCACTGACAAGTGTTCCTATGATACCCCCAGTAAGAAGGAATTATGCAGACATACTTCATGAGATGATTATAAGGCAAGAAGGAGACCTAAGAGAAGTACAAGGGAGGATGATCAAGACCTGAATGATTATCTAGACAGCACAGCACATTTGGGAAACAACATATGGTATCAGCACATGAAAGAGGTAGGAAGGAGAACCTCAGAGGAGGAATGCTATGTATGTGCACTCCTGCCTTATAGTATGGGGAAGTCTAAGATATTCATTGCCATTAAAATGGATGTCAGATAGCACACTGTCTATCTCACATTGAACTCTGCCGAACGAGAGGTCAGTTCATGGGCCAAACAGCCTACTTAGGATGGACAACAGAATGGGCAGATCCAGACGAAGATGATTATGTGCAAGACACGAAGACGAGAGCAAGAGCCCACACTAAAAATCATGTGATAAGATACAAACAGCCTGGAGTGAAAGAGGCTGGAATCAGATGGGAAGTAAACAGAAGACTTGAGAGTCCAGGAAAATTAGCAGAAGACATTAAAAGATGGAAGAACAGAGGCCAAATGCAGAGTTGGGGTTCAGTACTTTCTCCAGATGGATGGGAAGAAGGAGTGGTCATCTGCAGAGTGTGGGTAGTGAATGGATGCTACAAACGGACTATTGAAATCACAGAGAATGGATGCAAACCACTATGGCTGACACTTGCCAAACTACTGACTTGGTTAGAAGACAAAGGAGGTCCCTTACAGATAGTGCCTCTGGATAATGCAAAGCTGTGTTTCACAAATAATGGCACAAGAAAACTTGGAGAAAACCAGAATCCATGGTTTTGACCAGCCCACCAGCACCTGGATGATTAGCCTGTGTGCTGCTTGCGTAGGTGGAATATTACAGAGGGGTACAAGGGAGCCAACCAATTAAAGAGGATGACATAATAGAGAGCTCTATAGTTTGTATACCCAATTGGATGTTGTGTATTTGATGATGTTCATAGAGACCTGCACTAGAGGAGGGCTTAGTTGCCCAACCTGATGTTAGAGACCCAATCACCTTCCTAACAAGTATGGAACGTATACCTAGATGTTCCCGTTAAGCCTATCACCTTACCAAGGAGGTTTTTGTAGTTTTCAACGTAGATTGACGTCAATGATGACGAGTTTTTAGTATCAAAGCTGCTTTTTCATGACATGCATTGAGTGTGAAGATCGAGCAAATTTGTTGATGTTCGTTGTAACTCCTTGTTTTAGATAATTGATTGTACTTTGCCAGCTTCCTGAGTTAGTTTGATTATTAATGTTTGCATATATTCTGCATTTCCATCTACCTCATAGTATTGCTACCTCGTTTTAAAGGGTTGGGTTGAACACCCCAGTTCACCACTCCTTTCCCTTGGACTGACCACTTTCTGCTCCCCTCAAACCTAAAACTTCTTGACCCCCAGACACAGCCCTCCAGAGCACTGCCACCTTTCTTCTCGGTCATTCAGCCCATGAAGCAAGTGTTAGTGGAAGGGTTTGCCTCTACTTTCTCTGCCCCTTCTACTCCTGTGGGTGACTCAAACTCTGACACAGCCCTCTCTAACCTGCAACTTTCTATCTCCAACACTCTGGACATCCTTGCCCCTGTCATGAGAATCCGCCTGAAACCTACCTCCAAGTGCAACTCTTGGTATGACTTTGACCTCGAAAGCCTGAAACGCAAGTGCAGGGTGGTTGAGAGGAAGTGGAGGGCTTCGGGTGCATCATCTGACGAACTGGCCTGCTGCCTGCTCCAAAGGCAATACAGACTCTCTGTCCTCTCCAAGAAGATGGTCCATATCGAAGCCTGTGTCTCTGCGGCATCTAACAAACTGGCCAAACTCTTTCAAATCTGCAAGGAACTGGCCAATCCTACTGCAGTCTTCACCTCTCATGTTCCCTCCGAGGGCCTCTGCACGGGGCTGGCTTCTCATTTCACCACAAATACTCGGGACATCCTGTCCTCACTTTCCCCTTCCTCCTCCTCCACCTCTCTCAGGCCTCCTCCTCCACCTCTCTCAGGACCCCTCTGGCCACCTCTCCCTCTCCTCTTCCTTTTTCCTCCTTCTCGCTGAAAACACCTGACAATGTTTCTAGACAAGTCCGATCTATGAAAAGTGTCATCCAAGCAGGTTCTTCCCTGCTCTTCCAGAACTATAAAGGACCGCATTTCCAGCCTTGGCCGATTTCTGCAATCACACTTTCACCACTGGACCTTTGCCCTCTCTCCTCAAACACTCCCCTGTGCACCCCCTCCTTAAAAAGCCTTCTGCCAATTCCACCTTTTGGGCAAACTATCGCCCAATTTCTATCCCTCCTTTTAAGGAAAAACTCCTGGAACAGATAGCCATCTCCCAGTTTACCCTCCACACTGAATCTGTTGGCTGTCTCCATGACCATCATTCTGGCTTCAGAGCAGCCAGAGGCAGGGAAATGGCTCTCCTGAACACCTGTGAAGATCTGCTCTCTAATCTTGATTCATGCTCTCCCTCTGTCCTCATCCTCCTTGACTTTTCCACTGCTTTTGACATGGTCAGTCATGCCACCCTGATCAATCGACTACATGAGTACCCAGGCATCACAGATCAGGCCCTGGCATGTCTGACCGCCTTCCTCCTCGACTGACCCTCCCATGTTCAACTTGAGTCCTTTCTCTTCACCATCTCTCTCTCCACATGTGGTGTAGCCCTGTGCTCTATCCTCTCACCCTGGCTCTTCAATGTCTATCTAGCCCCTTTGGCCCACATAATCTCCACCTTCTCTACTAACTTTCAGTATGATGCAGATGACACTCCGCTCTCTTTCAGGCTTCCTTTAGCCGCCACATCTCCCTCGCTCATTCCTCACTGTCTATCCATGATCCAGGATTGGTGTGCCTCTAACGATATCTGCCTTAATGCCAGTAAGACGGATATCCATCTCATTGGGACCCCTGCTCCCGCTTTCCCTCTCTCACTCTGGCCTCCCTCCTTGGCCCCTCTACCCTCACCTTCCTGTGTGGCAAAAAGCCTTGGGGTCTTCTTTGACTCCACTCTTTCCTTCTCTCCTCATTCCACGGATCTTGCCAAAAAGGCCCACTTCCAGCTGCACATCCTCAGAGGTATTCCACCTTTTCTCACTTTCCTCCAGAAGCTCTCTGCTTCTAGAGCCATGGTTATCTCCAGGTTGGACTACTGCAACAGCCTCTTTCTCAATCTACCCGCCTCTAATTTCTGCCCTCTGCAACTAATGCAGAACAGGACTGCAAGACGTATCCTTGGCCTCAAGCCCAGGGACTGTATGTCTCCAGCCCTAAAATCTCCAGACTGGCTCCCAGTGACTGCAAGGATCAAGTTCAAAATCCTCTGCATGGTCCAGAAGGCTTTCTGGGCCCGGTGCCTGCACTAAATCCACCTCTCGCTGCTGAAATACCTTTCTTCTGGAGCCCTTCGCTCTGCTAACTCCAACTCCCTGACGGTCAGACGCTTCTCTAGACAGAGTGGGTGGTAGATCTCTCTCCTCTGCAGGTGCCTCCCTCTGGAACGGCCTCCCTGTCCCTCTCAGACTGGACGCGGATCACCTGAAGTTCTGGAAGCAGCTCAAGGCCCTCCTTTTCACCTCTGCCTTCTCTCACTCTTGCTTCCCTGCTAACTTACCTGTCTGCTGCGCCGACTGGTTGCCTGGTACCCTCTGAGTCGCACTAATACCAGGCTCCTCCTAGACCAGTCTGCTTGCACTGCCACCTGGCCTACAATGCACTTAGGTGCTGTAAAATGTTACCGTTACAGCCCACCTGCTTCCTATCACTTACATTGAGCCGTGCTGCCCTCGCTGCACTTAGCCTGAGTCCAGCTGCCCTGTTTGAACATCCCCTTCCACTCTTATTTGCATTTCCTCCTCTTCCCTCCCCTTCCACTCTTCCTTGCATTTCCTCCTCTTCCCTCCCCTTCCACTCTTCCTTGCATTTCCTCCTCTTCCCTCCCCTTCCACTCTTCCTTGCATTTCCTCCTCTTCCCTCCCCTTGCACTCTTCCTTGCATTTCCTCCTCTTCCCTCCCCTTGCACTTCTCCGAATGACACAGGCCTAGTAGGATCCTTTGTCTTGTTTTCCCTCCCTTGCCTTGTGGCGCTTAGAAACACTTGTGTACATGCGCGTTACAAATACCATATCATATCATAACCGTGCAAGGACGTAAAGAACTGCATACGTATTTCACCCTTATTGGGGGATTATAAATGCAGTATAGGCTGAACTTCTTGTTTTTGGGGCTTAAGGGTATGGTTAGCAATAACCAGCAAAGTTATGGTGGGTTTATAAGCTTGGAAAAAAGCCTTCTGCACAATTAATCGTTGCACATCTGTACAAATGTTAGTGTTCAGTCACTTAAAATTCGATTTCAATTTCAATGTATACACGTACTACTATCACACGGTTACACGACGCTCATGACAAGTCGTGACATTTGTTTAAAAAAGAACAGATCCGACAAAGCAACAGAAGTTTCCCAAACAGTAAGGTTTTAAGTTTCTTACTGAACGGTCATTTCAATTTCAATGCAGCTTTTTTCGATTATCTGCAAGACTGGAATTTGGGGATTGCGGGCACACCGTGTAAGAATGCCTCGCCACCATTGACTCTTGTCTCTTTTGATCGAATCCTACAATTTCTTCACCCGATTCGGTCCTTCACCATTTATGGTATGTAATGTAGTGCGATGTAAGACGGAATGGAATGCCAGAACTGTGATGAGGAGATGGTCGCGCGAACATTGAGTATGGTGAGTGTGGCGTGTGTTTCAGGTGGGGTGATAACAAGGGGAAACTAAAAGGATGTGGTAGATAGTGCGAGTGATCTCTCCCGGGAGAGGAGAGCCACACTGCAAAAAAGGGCAGGTGATCTAAGCGGGACTGGGCAGTGCAGCGCACGGGGAGGAGGATGATGATGTGGGCGTGAGGCAGAACGGAGGCGAGCAAGAGAAGGAGTAGAAGCCGGAGGAGGCGGAGGAGGATACTTACTTTGCAGATGCCGGTGGCTGCCTGTAAAGGGAGGATGGTGAGTTCCGGGATGGGAGAAAGGCGAGTAAACTGCACTACCAATGTCCACCCTGTGCTCCTCCTGGGTGTGTCAGGACTTCTCCAGATCCGAGGCAAAGACATAGGCTGAGAAGCATGCGACAGGGCAAGGCATCGAGCGATAGGTTCTGGGCATGACTGCAGTAGGTGACCATGTTTGAGCGGAGGCACAAAGCCACCTATAAGACTTAAGTGGCAGCTATGGCATCTGCCTGCAGGGCACCTTGCACTGGTGAGGTGGAAGCATCTTACACAATGTCTGGAGATGCTGGTTGCTCTACATCATGTGTGGTGATGTGAGAAGCAGTCAGAACCACAACCAGTGACACTGGTTCCAGTGGAAAAGGCCAGAGCTCTCAGGAACTCCCTGGCTCCCCATCCCTCTGCTGGGAATGGTGGCTGTGGCTCCACATGTTGCTTGCATTATACAGCGGTGGTAGGCCTGGGGGAGCTCCATGGCAGTGCAGTTGAAGATGCTGTGGATGCTCATCCGCCTGCCAATCAACCCAACATTTAGTGAATTGAGTTAAGTGGCAAGAACGGTGTTTGCTCAATGCAGCGCCTAGAAACACTTGTGCACAGGCGCATTATAAATGACTTTGTCATATCAGTGTGAGATTAAGAAAGGAGCAGCTGTCATGCATTAGGGAGGCCCATAGAAATATCTGTGCTTGTGGTTATTGCGCAGCAGGCAGAGCCAGAAAAATACTTGCCAGAAAAGCTATTGCACAGAAGGGAGAGCCAGATAAATATTCGTAGTTGCAGCTATTGTGCATTCAACAGACCCAGAGATGGTTGCAGCTTCTGCAAAGCAGGGAGACACTGAGAAATATTAGCAGCGGTAAATATTGTGAATAAGGGATATTCAGAGCAATATCTGTGGTTTTGTGTAATAGTGGTTCCAGATATTGTGAAACAGAGAGGCCCAAAGAAATAGTGGTGCTTGCAGCTAGCGTATCAGAGAGACCCAGACACATATTTGCAGTTGTTGATGTGATATGGCAGGGACAACTTGGAGTATGTTCATGTTTGTGGCTTTCGGTAACATTGAGAGCCAGAAACGTTGTCATGTTTGCAACTCTCTTGTATTGCAGGGAGAACCTGATAGGTTTCCAAGTGTTCAGCTCTCATTTAGACATAGGAACTTGCACAATTCTCAAGGGAGGGCTGTATGTGACAGGAAGAAACCAAAATATGATCAAGGCTGCGGCTCTTGTGTACTAGGGAGAGCACAAACAAGTCTCATATTTGAGAATCCATGCCGCAGGGAGAGTGCACAATATTCTCATGTTTGTGGCTCTTGATTATGAGGGAGAGTCCAACCGATTTCCATGGTTCTGGCTCTCGTGTAATAGAGAGAGCCCAAACAGTTTAAATGTTTATGGCTCTCAGGAAGCAGACAGAGTCCCATATTTGAGCCTCTCATTTAACAAGGAGATCCTGGAAAAATGCTGAAATGTGTGAAACCCATGTAACATGAACTAGCATTGGCTAGCATTGGCAATGCAAACCTTTTTTGGCTTTTGTGCAGGAATGGGATAGGCACTTGACAGGCACTGTCCTAGTGATATTAACTACTGCCAATTGATGGTAGGGGGTGCAAAATGGTGTACAATATACACACACATATAATAGTAGTGCCTGGCAAATGCCTAATATTTATACAGAAGCCAAAACTCTTGGCTTTACCAATGCTTGGTTTTAAGAGGACTTCAGTGAAGGACACACATAGGGCCCGATGAATGGGATCATCTGCACGGAAAATAGGGTATGTACGTGTGCAACTGCGTGCAAAGCCGCCTCCGTCGATTCATGGAATGCGCTGTACTTTTCTTAGACTTGTGTGGAGTTTGTGCTGGCTTAGCATGTCTATGTGAGCTGTTGAGGGCCTAGCGCGAGACTCCAAGCAGAGTTTGGGCATGGCTTGTGCAGAGGGCTCCGAAGGAGGCAGAACACCAAAAATGGGGAAGAACTTGCAAAAAAGTGGTAGTTCCAAGGGACAGCCTGCAGGCAGTCCCTTGCATGCCCACAATTGCGTGGCATGAGACGTATTGATGGATTTGATCGCTCAACGTCTCGTCTCGGCTGGGAAATGGCCACGCAAGTCCTTCATACGATCCGCCACCTGTAGGCAGGCATAATAACACTTGCACATAGGATTTGCAGCGTGCAGGTGGGGTTGCATGTTGGATTCCGGGGTGCGTGTATTCAATCGGGGTTCCGATGTAACTTAGGGACACTGCGCAAGCAGTGTAGCAGGGTGCAGGAATGTTTTATGGGGGTTCGCACACAGATTGCTGAGTTTTTGCTGATTTACGTTTTTTTAAATGCATGTTGTCGGGGTGCCGGACACAGTTACCAGGGACCCCGCACAGGGTCCCTGAGTCACACGCCTGTTTACGGGGGACCCCATGCTCTGTTTGAAGGGTGCACATATTCGTGCCTGGGGGAGCGCGCAAAGGTAGCTGTTATGGCTGTTTATGCTTTGTGTGTGGGCGTGTCAGGGGCATTCCAGCCGTGACTTGGAAATATGGTTACTTTGCGCTGTAAATTCCATGAATACGCCGGGCACACAGTTTCCTTTCTGCGCGCAGGCTCGCACAATGTCCTTCTTGGCACGCGGCCCTTGTAGGATTTCTGTGCACATTTCCATGAATCAGGCCCATAGTGCATATCAATCAAGTGGCTGAAGGCAGACCTGGTTAAGACATTTTTATTACACTAGTAGCATGTTTACACCTCCAATAAATGTGAAGCAGGAGTCTGGGTAAAAAACCTAGCCACACAGCTGCTCTCCGTTGATCCCAACCTGGGTTGTAAAATTATAGCAAAACTTCAGAAAGCTTCATGTCTGCGGTTGCTCAATGCATAAATGAAGTATCCAAAACTACAAATCTTCAAAAGAAATGAGTCTTTGTTGTATTTTGAAATCTATGGTTTGTAAAAGGAATTATATCAAAGAAAAGTCACTAATAATTTCTTAGTGAGGAAGTGGCTAACACGTCTTTCATGTGGTACAGACTGTGTATGCATTTTGGAGATTAATCTCCTTCATCAGGGCCAGTCTATTGCATTGTAAATCAAATGAATACACAAAAGCGATACAATAACACATCAATACAAAAAAAGGTAAAGGAAATGGTAACATACCAAACGTGGACAGTTTCAGTTTAGAGTTGAGTGCCGGAAAAAAAAGATAAAAAGGTGTGAGAGGCAAATCAAATGCATAGTGTTATGAAAAGGAAGGAAAATGAGTAACTTTTACCTGTAGAGTGTGAAAAGCCTTATGCTGTCAAGGTAAAGACCTGTAGCCGTGCATGTAGAAATACAGAGCGCTCGTAGTGAACACTCGAGGGTAAACAAGCGGAAAATCTTGCCGCTCTATGGGTAAATGTGGAAACAAACAGAGGGAAAGTGGTAAGAATCATGGACTGGCGTCTAGGTGAGGATCGATGCGTTTCAGGCATAACTTACACGAGCAGAAGTCTCTCTCAGTGATCCTGTCCAGGGCAGATGCGCGAGCCTAACCATGGATAACCTTGTTTAACCGTCGCTAAGGCAACAGTGCTCTTTAATAACCACGTGACCGCATCGCGTCGGGAAATGGCGTGATGCGAGGGCTAAAAGGTAATGTTGCTAATATAGACCCCGGATGTTATTAAGAAAAAACAAACATATATGTGGATGTCTGCTATCATACTGTAAATTAAGGATGGTCAGTAAGAAAAAAAGAGAAAATAGAAGCAAGCATAGAAATAGAAGAAACACATAATACGGATATGCACTAATCAGGCAAATGACAGTTACTCCAATTCTAACAAAACACTTAGTATATGTAGAATATCCATGCATTGTTTCTTTGAAATGCTGATGGGCAATTGAACACGAAAAATAGAAAAAAGCATAGAAATAGAAGAAACACATTCTCTGAAGATACATATCAAAAGCCAATGGCGATTATTACAATATTAACAAAATTCGTGCAGTGTTTTTAGAATATTCATGCATTGTTTACAAACAATGCTGATGGGCGGTTCAACACAGTTTGGCGCGCAAGTTCCCCATTTTCCACAGAAATAACTCCATGAATCGGGCCCTACATGAACAGATTCTTGTACTTATACTAGAAAAGGTTTCGTGAATCGGCTCCACTCCATTTCATTGGCAAAAAACAATTAAGGATGAGGAGAATCTTTTGCAACTCGAACCATCTGTCTTTTCTTTGGAAATGCTGGCGCTGGCAGGATGGAAGACATAGGTTCCAGCAATAATGGGAAAATAAGGCATGATCCAAACCTTTCTGATGCTTTGACATGTAAGTCGAATAATCGAGTGGGATCCAGAGGAGGAGCATACAATCCTACGGCACTGTATAAAACAAGAGCAACATATTTTCCATTTCTTCACAGATGGAGAATATCTATTTCCCACATAAATTAACCACAGAATGTTTTAACTTAAAAATGACCTGAACAATGCTATTGATATCTTATACCAAAGTAGTATATAACATTGTGCAGAAACAAAACTAGAGTCACGCACTGGTGTCTGGGGAGTCCCCCTTTGTTGCAGGGCAGTCTGCGCACTACATGCCACAAAACCATCCAATGGCGAGAACGCATGCCTCTGGCCACGTAAGCGGTGAAACACGATGCAATTGTGTTCAGCTTGCCGCTAAAAATAGCCACTTCGGCAGAAGTAAAGCAAGGCTGTTTACTGTCAGAGTCACCCTGTCATTCACCACAGATAGCTGGAGACAGGGCCTGCATTATGAGATCTGACACGTGACACCACAGCTTAGGCCGTCATTAGGGAGCCGTGCGGAACAAGGGACATACTGAACCTTTCTTTATTTGATAAAAGCCAGCTTTATATAGCGCAAGTTCGTTTTCAGTTCTATTCACCGTAGGCTTTTATTATGCATCCTAGACAAGCGCTGCCATTTTGTCCAATACTTCTGATATGGTATTCAGTGGCGTGTCCATAATCTTCTGACCGGGGTGGCCCAAGTGGGGCACTGACTTATGCAGGGGTGGCATGAACTACGACGGTAAACGCACATAACGATCATAGTTTAGGATAATGTGGTGGCACCTGGGTAGCCAATCAGATTCCAGGAGTACCACGTGCCACCCCAGGCCACTCTCTGGACACACCACTGATCCTATGCTCCCCAGACAACTATCCCTCGCCCCCCCAGTTGCCGTGTCCCTCGTTTGCTACCCAGCATCCCTTTCTCGGCCTCAATAGATCATCAATGCAGATTCCTTGGGCCCTCTTTCCTCCCTTTTACTCTGTTTCTTTCTCTGGCAAAAGTGCCCACACCTGGACCAGGCAACCGCATTTCTTCTACTTGTCCGAAATTAGCAACCAAAATGTGTATCACCATTCAACTATTTTACATAAAACTTCCTTTCCTGTCACTCCCACAGATCCTGCTTTTAAATACAAGACACAATTTGAAAACGACACATTAATTAACAGTCCACTTGAATAAATCCCTCTTGTTCCCCACATCAGTGAAACTGAATTTGGGTGGTCCATCTGACTGTATGGCCTGTAGAGCCTCTACTGTCCCCCTTCCATACATCAAGCATGCATTCACGGACCGCACGGGAGACGGAGCAAGGTTGCCAACATGCACCTTTATTGAAGTTACAACTCTAACTGCCGGCGGCCCGGCCAGCCCCTCCCTAGCCCGCAACGTCACTTCCCCTTTTCCCAACAGCCCGCAACGGCGGACTTCCACATAACGATGTGGGCGGCCCATCAAGTGGCCGTGGCTTCATACCCTGACATGGCCCAGGAGGAAAGTCCGAAGGCCCCAGGCTCCGATACAATATGTTGTACAGCAATCCACGTGGTCAACCCTCCCAACAGCCCCACGGGCCTGGAATGGTTGCTATCTTTTCCAGCGGGTCGCCTTGGGAAAGGTGGTGTAAATGGTATCAGGTAATAATATCGCCTTATATATGGTCACCGTAAATAATATTGCCAGGAAAATGTCGTGACGATATTATTTGGGTGACCATATATATGGGGACAGGGGCAAAAAAAAAATATGTTAAAGAAAAAAAAAAGTGTGGCGGTTGCGGGGTTGTCTCCTGCACGTTCCATGCAATAATGACGCCACAAAAAACGGCAATTTTTCTGCAATATTTTTGCATGGCGAGATTTTTGTGGCGACATTATTACATGAAACCGTGTAAATGATGCACTGGCCCTTCCTTTATTTGATGAACAATTGCTTTATTCAAGGCCCGTTTTTCCCAAACTCTTTTCATCTTCGGCATTTGCCTTTAATCCTACACACGCCCATACATTGTTTGAATAATTTTGATATGGTCTTCCCCAATGCCCCTAGACAATCTCTTGGACTATTTGTTGCATCCATCTTTGGTTCATCCCAGTATCCATATCTCATCACTTCATTTACTTTGACACCACTTTGCCTGGCCATTCATACCTTTCTACACCCAATGGTGGGAAGAGACACATCTGCTGCAAGTGATGTTGCCTGAGCTCTGGGGTTCATGTGAGGAAGCAGTGTTTGGTGTCCTCTTTATGACCTCATCTGCCATCCTCCAATGCTTTGCTAAATTCCCTGGAAAGGCGGTGCTTTGTTGACATGTACTGAGAATCATGAGATTGCCAGAAGCAGCTCCCCTGGATTTTCCCTGGTGGGCCTTGTTCCACTCATGGGAAATGCGCACTGCGATGTGAGGACCAACAGCAATGGTAGCCAAGATGCAGAGCGACGGCAGTGTGAGGACAGTTTTTGAGGTCGGGTGTGCGAATGGAGGCACATCGATGGAAGGACTGCGTGCCATACAGTCTCTCTTTCTCCCTTAGACCCGATCCTGGACTCCGAGGGACAGAAATGAGCAATCAGCACGGGTGATGCCATAGATTGGCACCACTGGGTGAGCACCCGTGTCCTGCTATGCTTGGTGCTTCATTCCATCAAAGACAGGTCTTTGTCTTGGTCGTCTCTGCTTTTCCGCTGGGAGCTCCATGATCAACCTCTCCTCTGTATCTAGGATCATAGAGTTGTAAACCATCACCTACCAATGTCCTAGAACAGCAATACCAAAGACTCTGTCAAATAAGCATGGCGATTCCCTATGGCCATTATCGACAGCAATCATTGTGGTGGTAAGCAGCCTGATCTTCCCTATGAGCCAGTCTATATTCCAAGTAAAACAATTCTGCTCCTAATCAAGGAACATCTCACATTAAATGTTCACATCACTGAGGAATGATGACGTCCAAGTCACACTGATCATTGGAACCGGTGGCTTCAGAGCCAGTTGCCTCTCCTCCTTCAACCCTTCTTTACATCTGAACTCTGTATGGAGCAACCTGAATATCTCTATACGTGCCCTAGCCTTTGTCTTATTCTTTGGAGCTGTTATCAGATGCCCCATCATGGCTTTGCGACACCCATGTATGATAGCTTGACAACCTTTTAGAATCTTTCCTCTGTTCCGTCCAGTTCACATGGTCCTCGGTGGTATCTTGGTCTCCACTATTCCATCTCGTAGACTGTATCTCAATGGACAGCCTTCCTAACTCTTCTTCAGGTGACACTGCCTGGTTACCACTCTGTGCCCCCTTGTTCTGCCATCTTCTCCTACACTCATTCCACAAAGTGTTGAGTGACCCATCCACGCAAATTCCCCTTTCCTTCCTCCCATCCTTTAATCTCTGCTCTTTATTCTTTGTGTAATGGCCGATGAATTCCACCAGTCTCCTCGCACATTCTGACTTCTATTTGGACACCCCCCTCCTTTCCATTTGATCACCATTCCTTAATACTTTCTCTGCCATTTCTCTGCATCACACACTTACCAGTTTGTCTGGGTCTACTCTTCTTCGGGACCCTTAATCCATGTCTCTCTCACTGTCTTATGTTCTCCAGTTCCAGCTCCAATTGCAGCCTTTTGGACTTTGCCCCAGAGAACCCGGATTCTCAGGCCATTCCACATTTTCCAAGTTACCCCACAATGCTGTGTTTGCACTCTATTAATGTTCTACCATTTAGGATGCAGTTTGGTCTCAGTGCCCGCAGGACCCACTTCTTGCTCTGAGACCTATCCCTTCCAGCCTGATCCTCAATAGTTTCCCTATCTCTCCCATGTCTATTATTTGTAGCTTGCATCCTCTTCAGAGAGCAAGCTGGCAGAACAATCCTTCATAGCGATGCTGCATTCTGCCACTATGTACCTGTTATCACTCTTGCATGTACACTTGTTTCCTTTTGACAAGGTCTCCCACTGTAGAGGCACTCTGGAACTTTCATGCCCATATGACATGCATTCCCCTGGCCGGGCTACCCTATGCTTTCTTCTGCTCCTACCCTGATTGCACACTTCCCTCCGCCTTTGCCTTTTTTAAAAAAAAATATTCTTTGTATTGCAATTTTACACAAACATGCTACATATCCAAAGACCAGCCATAAACGAAAAGGCTTTATCAGAGGCTACAACATCCATAGTGCAATCAGAAAATCGGGCCTTGTGGATCTCGGTGCGCCAAGTAAAGAAGAAATATGCACCAGCTCCCCCAGGTGCCAAGTCACCTCATCCCTTATCCTGACTCGATGTTGTTTTCACAGGTATAGTTGTCAGCAGTTTCTCAGCAGTCTTGTCAACCCAAAAAATATACTCGTTCTCGTTCCAAGAGACCAATAATTTAGCAGGTCTAAGCAATCCCCTTTAATCCTGGTTTATTTATGATATTGAGCATCTTCCTTTTCTTTTCTGTCACTGGTGCCAAGTCAGGAAAGATGAAGATACTAGCCTCGTGGAACTCCAAAGACTTTTTGACTGCTGCAGCCTTCGGGATACCATCGCTGTCATGAGCGTCACTGAGCTTGACAATGAGTGTAGACCTACAGATGCGTTTGTTGATGTGTTGGAGATGGGGGATTCTATGGCACTTGCCTAAATTTATAGGGTCCTCCTCAACCTCCAAATCCAACACTGGGGCCAACTGGAGACAAAACTAATGGGGTCATCCCCTCCCACTTCAGCTGGCAAGCCTAAAATCTGCAGTTGTTGAACCTGCACCACATTCTCTAGGTATTCCAATCTATTCTCCACAGCCAAGTTCCCTTTAATCACTGCTTCCATATCTCGCCACATCTGCTGAACCGAGGGGTAAATTGGGCTCAATGTTGATCCATTTCGTTAGTTCTTTGCTCTAGAGTGGGCCAGAAGGATAGCTCAGGGACAACACGTTTGTCTTGACAGCAAGACAATACATAGCTGTATCAGGTTCGAATCCTGGTCTCACGCTCAGAAACTGGTCTCTGGTATTAAGTGCGTTATAAAAGAACAATAATAATTATTTAGTGGCAGTTCTCGTCCCCAGCTGGGCCACTTTCTCACTCATTTTTTCCAATTTGTTTCCCACCGGTGACATCGACTTCTCAATCCTTCCCAACGCAGCCATCACAGGATCCTGTGCCACAAGCTTCTCCTGGCTGTGTTGCCTTCCATGCAGTGAGAAACAATCTACTCCTCAGCCTTAGTTTTCTTGCTGGACTTCCCTGATACCATGTCACCCTCCTGCACCCAGTAGAAACTGGTCTGGTGAGATGTAAGAAAAAGGGTGTAATACGAGTGTCCCTTGTCATACCACTGCCATTATACCGAAAAGTCCCTGATGCCATACTGGATCCTACATTGCAATGGGAAACACCAATGTGCTAGTAGCCCGATCCGCTCTCCATCAAGCCTCCGACTCAGCCCCTCACCATGCATGGATCAAGGCAGCATGCTGTCATCAAAACACCTTTTACGCCCCCTCCACTGCAGCGCTCCATTGAGTGTGCCCGTCCACCCAGGCTTTCACATCCATGTGGGAGACCCAACATCTGATTCCTCCTGCCACTGTCTCTGATAGTCTCCACCCCTCCTTTAAGACCAGGTACATCAGGCATGCACCAATCGTGCGCTCGTTCTGAGCTGTGGGCCGCAGCCTCCAACACAATTTCTCGGCTCTTAAATGCTTGTTTGCTCCCACCAAATCCACACCACCACTACCTGGGAGTTTATGATTCCCCCAGGAAATCCAGGCTGATCTTTCACAGAGCACAGGTGGTCACTTCATGGAGCGGCCTTCACGTCAGATCAAGAGCTGCACGGAAAGGCTGCCATCTTCTTTGGGCTCTCGAGCGCCCCCTCCACCTTTGCCATATACTATTTCTATCAGCCACACCGCTCTTGCCCCGAGGAGTGTGGGAAGTGGCATGATGTTGCTAGTGCACTCTTCACAAAGACCTAAAACTTTGAAAACTTCACAAAGCTGAAAACCTCTTTTTAGATATGTCATTGTAAGCCAGACAATCTGTTTTTGTGGTTTCTTTGGGTTATTCAGTATGCCATATTAGCACGAGACATGGCACTGGGGTTGAGGCTGCGTTTTTTCTTCTCCCTACTAAAAAATAATTCTGATAATGTATTGGGTATTCAATTATATTTTGAAACCAGGAAGTCTGTGCGGCAGCATTTTAGACAGAGTACCTCTTCGACTTCCTGTTTTCCTCATGTGACTGGCTGGAAGTCGAGTGACGATTCTGTATACACTCGCATGTCTGGAAGAATTGGAATTCCATTCTCTTCTGCTTTGGGAATCTCCCATTTTCCTATGACAAAATGGGGCAATGTATTAATACATTTGGTTTTGGTGACCTTGTTTATTATATTTTGGGGGGTTGTTGAAGGCCGGGGCCACAAACATTTTTCAACTTCCTTTTGTGGTTGAAATTTACGATTTGTTTCTGAGTGCACAGTCACACACTACACACAACATAAGTCTGGGTGTAAGTCATGGCCTGGAGGATTAGGGGCTTGAGATGACAATACAAATCTATATCACAATCATTAGGCAGTGCATCCATACTTGCATTTGTGTGGGGATTTCATAAAGAGCAAACGGTTGCCATAATGCATCATGGCACTGTCGAGAAAATGCAGATTTGGGCAATGAGGAGAGTTCAAATGGCACATTCTGCACTGCCATGTGAATAAACAGGTCTTACATTTCTCCTGAAAGAGAGGAGCCAATTGTTGTGTGTTCAGGACTGTGGAATTCAATTTAAGAACAAAACAGTAAAAATGTCTGCCGATTGTGTGTTGATCAAAATTTGGAGCAACAAAGAAACAGGACGACTGAGACTTGAGCGATCTGGTGGGTAGATAGCGGTACAAAGTCTGATATAGAGGAGTGTAGAACAATTAAATGTTATTACATATATAATGGTATGTTTTACACCATTTAGAATATTGCGTTTGAAAAATGTAAAGATAAAATGTATTTGATTTGTTTTACATTTTATTTTCAGTGAGCTTCTGTGCCTCAATAAAAATAATTCAACCTTCTTGATTTTGTAATAGTGGTGGCATTTTTGGGAACTTATGGGAGTGGAGAAAAGAGGTATCACAGGAGAGGGTGGCAGAGGAAAATGGCAATAGATTTTTAAGTGGTACATGAAAGAGGGACAGTAGAAACAAAACAGCCGGCTGGTGAGCTTTGGTGAAGTGAGTCATCTGGTATGATGGCAACTTGCATGTTGACTAAGAGAAGGATATTACATGGGTTGACAGATGTACATGGTGTGTTGCGTTCACTCCTTTGCTGCTGCATGCATGGTTCTGCAGGGCAGAGCACAGTTGGCAGTAAATGCATGCAGAAGAAGTATGTCACATTCTTAGGACTTGCAACTTCTAGCATTCTTGCAACCTTTGTCTCTCCAGAGGTTTTCCACTACAACTCCCATCATCCCTAGCCAATACAGTCAATGGTGAGGGATCATGGGAGTTGTAGTCCAAAACATCTGGAGAGCTGCAGGTTGCAGACCCCGGGCTACACGTTCCCAGCAGTAGAAGAAGAACGAGCACTTAACCAAAATAATTATTAATTTAGCATGGTATTGCACACAAATAACGAGGACGAACACTTCGAGCCAAAAAACTTCGAATTTTTGTAATCGAATGTTATCACGGTTCTTCGATAAAAGAGAGGGGGTTTGGGTAGTCATTAAAGTGAGGGGAGGTTGGGGGTAGCTGCAGGGGTTCCCCCTGGATTTATTTCGATGATCTGTGACAACATTTGAATACATTTTCTTTTTTTGTGACTCGCTGTAAAGGTTTCGTTATTTTAGCATAGATCCATTAGCAGCAGGTCAGCTTGGTGTGAGAAGACCGAGGGGCCTCCAGAAATCCAGCAAGCGCATCCAGTTACCATTTCTATGCAACATTGAGGAGGACAATAAGCCTGAACTACACTCTAGGTAAAGTGTGCTTCTCTCAGCTCTCCAAGACACAGATCTAACGCGTGCCACTTTTACTTGAATTACGAGCCACTGTTAGCAAAGCCTTTTTTCTAAACTCCAAAATATGGTGCCACTTTTTTAGAATTTTCTTTGGTGAACACTTTCATGAAATTGCGGCACCGAAAACTGCTCCTTTTCACCGTTCACTCCAACCTTGTTTCCCAGCCATGTCCAGCAACTCAAGCAGTTCCCCAGGCAAATACATCTATGCACACATTTACAATATGCTCCTCTGCATTTCTGTTTTTCCTAAGGAACAGTGACTACTGCAGAGCGCATAATTATATGTTCTTCTCTTCCTTGCAGGTTGACCAATCTATCAAGATTACAGAGAAGCCTGGGTGATAAATGACCCCCCAAAAAACGAGCTGTAGCAGCAAATAAAGTGCTTATCTCCAAGAAAAGCATTCGTCTGGCACAGTCTGGGATCAAACCCAATTGTTTAAAAGGGGTCTGGCGCACAAGGTACAATCACTAGTGCCGAACCAGGTATTCAACAAAGTGGAAGCGCTGAACCCAATGCTCCAGTCAATTTGAATCAAGAGTGGGCAGTGAGAAAGAAATTGCCTCTTGCAAGTGGCTTTCCAGTGGGGGAAGCAATCTCGGGTGATGGGGTACAGTCACACGAGGGGCAAGCACTGGAACCAGTCCACATGTCCTGGCTGTGGTCGCAGACAAGGGGCTTTCTTTTGAAGAATCTGTGGATGCTGATGAACACGAGGAACACCAAACTCGACTATCCCTAACCATCTCCCCTTTCATACAATGATGCCAGTGCCCCTCCACGGACCCCTGCAGAGTCTGGTAATAGACTGGAAATGAAGTTGAAAGACTTGTGGACACACTTTCCTCGTGGCAATTATAACTGGGCTACTCTTTGCCCTGGAAATGGGATGGCAAATATTGACTGATGAACAGATGCACACCACAAAGCAAACAAAGCAACCCACCAGTGACCTGTTTTCCTCCACAAAACAAATATGCTATAGTAGGGCAACCAGCACAAGTAAAACTGGAAGCACAGTAGCAGTAGCAAACACTAATGGAGGTCATGGGTTTTATGCCCACTGACTCTGCCAGCACCACCACCTACATAGTAGGCTCTGTTACCGACCTTGCCACTGTGAAATATGGCACATCACCCACCCACCTGGCATTCTTTTACCGCTGAAAAGGACAATGACCACACTACAATCTGCACACTGCAATACAATGGGCCTCATTACGAGTATGGAGGTAGCCATGACGCTTAAAGCAGCATGGCTACCTCCATACCGGGTTCCAGGTCTGGGTCTCACAAAAGGGGACTGACTTACTGGGCCATTCTGACCTTGGAGGGCCCCGTAAATCCCTTTTGCGGGACAATGGGGTTTGTGGGGAGCAGGGACAGCCCAGCAGGGAACATGGTTCCATTACTTCTTTTCATGCACTTTGACCACTGGGTACAGTTATTAGAATTTACATTATCAGTTTTCACATGGCATTTTGCTTGGTGAACAAGGATTCAAAGTTCAACATAGTGAGTTGTGAAACTAACATCTCTGTTCAAATCTCTATTCTTTATGTTGAGTGTCTTCAAAATTGAGGGAAGCTGCATATCATCTGCTTTTTTGGTAAATGCCTACCAACAGCACGGTAACCAGTCCGCCAACGACACCAAGTAACGATTGAACAAAATATGCTAGAACATGGACACCTGAGGCACTCCATACCATACAGGCAAGGTAGGGGAGAGGAGAGATCCCATATTAACAGCTTGTGGTTTGCATGATAGAAAAGATTTAAACCCACCAACCCAACGCTCGATCTCCCTAGCCCATACGTGCAGCTAGAATAGCTAGGAGTGTCCCATGGTCCACCGTGTCGAAGGCCGTCAAGAGGTTGAGTAGCACAAGCATGCAGGCGCCATCATATTCTATAGAGTTGAGAATTTGCTCTACAACATGAAGGCTGGCAGACCCAGTGCTATCTCAAGGATGAATACCAGACTGTTAAGAAGATAGCAGTTGGTGATATATTTTTTTAAGCAAAAACTTTATGACCAGTGAAAGTCATTCGGGGTTATAGGTGATTAAATATAAGCTCCTCCCATGGTCTCCGAATTGTATAATCACTGACGCCCATGGACAGCCGATCTGTGAGGGGAACAGGGCTCAATGTAGACTTGGTTGGTGAAGGCTTAGTGGCTCAAGGTTTGCAGGTTCGAGGTTTCCACTGACTGTTTAGAACCAAGCATTTGCAGCTACCTCAGGATAGGGTAAAGGCTCCTTAATTTGGTACCGGCAGCATGAGACGACCCCCTAGGCGCAGCAGGCTCTGGTGTGATGGACTGATCAGAAGAGCCTCAGGAGCAATGCAGTTAGACTTTGGGTTCCAGCAGCAGGTTCCAGCAGAACTAGTGTGCGGAGATTGCAGCAGCAGGTTGGTGAGGATACCAGCGAAGATTCCCACAGTGGTGCAGTCCAGTCCCAGGCAGCTGCCGGCCAAATGCAGACCTGGCCATGAATTTGGCTTTGAGCATTTCATGGATGCACAGCAGGGTTTCAGAATGGTAGTTTTCACTAGTCCAGAGGAGGAAGGCACAATTTTGTATTTTTCCATGTCGCGCCTTAAAGGCAGAGATCTGGTACGTGGTGGTTGGCTTTGGCAGTGCTGGTCGTTGACACAGTTGTCTGGCAGATCACTGATGGTCCCATGGCTTCAGATACTTGGTTCTTTTGGTAGACCATCTTGAATGGCTCCAGGCCTTCGCCCTTTCACCAGATTCTGGGCTGCGGGCAGACCTCAGCCCACCAATGCAAGGGACCTGCAACATTCAAACTCATGGAGGCTGTCCAATCATCGACCCATTGCCACCTCACAATTTTACCTGCATTAGGACATGCCTTGGTCGGAAGTGTGTATTGGGGTAAGGCATTTCCAAGATCCAGTGTCTGCTTCACACACACAAGCAAAACAAAAGGGCTGATGGCTGGACTCTGGCATTGCTCTGGGCAACCCTCCAGACCATCGTTCTTCGACTGCGAAGCCATTATAAAAGGGGAAAGACCATATGCAAATCAGGCTTTGTCCCACCCCAAAAGGGGCAGTCCAGCCCGAACTGTGGAGTGGAAGGTTGCCCAGAGCAATGCCAGTGGTTCAGATTCATTTGAAACCTTCCACCCATCACTTTTTGGGGCTTAGTTCACACACACAAAGCACTGAACAGGACTCCTTTTGTAAGACTCTTGCAAAAGTAAATGCCCTTGCATGTCAATATCTGAGCTTTTAGGGGAAAGAAAATGGTGAAGAAAAAGATTGTTTAACAAGAATAGGCCGATTGGGCAAATGACCCTCTCTGACGCCCAAATGATATATCAACAATCACACACCAAGAGAGGGAACCAATACATTGTGTAACCTGACAACAAGGTAATTGTCACTATCGATATCGACAGACTCTGACTATCCTCATAGGGTGGGTAAAACCTAGCCCGCGCTGGTGTGCCGCCTATTTAGGTGAAAAAAGACAAAGGGAACTCTCCCTGTCTATTACCTCAATGTCAGCATTCAAACATTCATCCTACTATCAATCCAAAAGAATAAGGCTGGACTGGTACCTATATCCACTTTTATTCTTGTACTGAACAGCCTACTCGAACAAAAACAAAAACCAACACTCAGTGCCCACTTCTAAATGATCTTCTGTTTACACCGAGTGACACTTCTCTCTCACATATAACTTATTCATCTGGCATAGACAACATGTAAAAACGTTGTGAACCAACTAATTCAGATGTCGGGTACACACACAGTTGATCGATGAGCTGATGTAAATCTGCTCATTCAAACTTTTTTATGTAAAAGACAATTTCTTCCGCGTGGATGAGCTCATATAGCTCTGCTCAATCCAAAAAAGGCGACTGGTTTCAGTGGCACTTGACTTATTGGACCACCTTCTTCAGGACAAAAACGTCTGGGTTGGCTTCCAGACCTTCATCTTAACTTACTGTGTTTCCAGAACAATCCACACTCTTACGTTGTGCTTATGTTCTCGTATCTGCCCTCAGTGCCTGCTTGAAAGGCTGGGGCACGTGCTGTTTTGGGTTATAAATCATCTCCTTCAGTAGATAGGATTTTTTTGTGAAATGTAACCAACTGTTCTCCTTTGTTTGAATCTTTGGAAGGACATGGAGTCTACGTGTGACCGGCCACTGAATTTTTCACGGTTTCTCTTCACCAACTGTGTGAACACTTTGAGTATATTCTAGGCAAAGGTATTATTGCTATAGCAAATAACGGTGCACGGCTGCGCTGGAAAAAGGGTATGAGTCGGTTCATGCAATTCAGCCTGTTGAGAGGCCATCACAAAAGGTACTTTGTTTGGAGGAAATAAAAAGGGACACCATGTCCCTGGAGCACTCCACTTTATGTGGCTTGTGCTGCAGTGTAAAAGCAAAAGGGATACATCATAGACTGCCCCTGCACTGGAAGCCAGATAGACTGATCAGTGCACCCCAAAAGAAATGGTCCAAGGCAGAATGAGCCTAACTTACCCCAAAAGAATTGCTAACATCCAAATGAAAAGCATATATGCTAGCGGACTCAATTGGAGGAAAAATAAACGTCCTAAAACCAAGCCTTCCAAACAATGAGATCATGTAATCCCTTCCTGTGGCTCTGCTTATCCGTGTTCAATTGCACTCCTCTTATGAAGGCCTGTTGCCTTTTGAGGTCTGTTTCTCCTAAACGTCTCTGGGTTTTTTGCTCGTTCTCATTTGTTGGTTTTTCTTTAACCAGAAATTCTTCTGACTGGGATTTGTTTTGTTGAGTCACATTTTAGTTTAGACTGGTGTGTGGTAGATATTAGTGGCCAGCTATTTTAATGTGCGTTGTAGAGGGCTGAATCTTATATATTATTATACCATTCCACCCTGCAGCACGCTTGAGGACACAGCACCACTGGAAAAGCGGTAAGTCCCTTGGGAGCTTTTTATTCAGGCCCTAGGGCCTTCTTGCCCTTTATGCCCCTTCCTCCCACTGCCTTGGCCTCTCTTCCAAGGACCATGCATCCTGCTTGGGATGCCAGGCCCAGCCTCCTAGCCCCTTCATCCCTCCTCTATCCCACAGCCTGCATGCCCCCTGACGCCGGAGTGGTTGTTCTGTTCAGGGTCAGCTGACCCCGGAACAGTGAACCTCGCGCTCAGCGAGGAAAGCTTTACATTTCACCTTGCAGCATGCGTGAGGCCACAGCACCACTAGAAAAGAGGTAAGTCCCTTCAGAGCTTTTTATCCAGGTCTTAGAGCCTTTGTGCCCTTTATGCCCCTTCAGGTCTCTCCCATGGCCGCTCTTCCCATATCGTGCATCCCGCTTTGGAGGCCAGGCCCAGCCTCCCCTCCCCCTCATCCCTCCTCCATCCCAACTCCTGCCGGCCCCCCTAACACCGGATTGGTTGTTCTACTCTGAGTCAACTGACAAATTGACACCCAAACCCCTGCCTCTTAATAGGCATTCTCAGGACAGCCTGGCCCAAGCAGCCGGCGAAGGGCACAGGCAAAAGGTGCCTCCCTGTGGGTGCTCACCATCCCTGTTGCCTGTTCGCCTGCCGCCCCAGCCTGCCTGGTACCACTCTTGCCATCTGCAGCACCACCCAGTTAGGGGACTTTGTCATTGATGAAGTGTTGCATTTGGAATCTTTACTGTTCTGTTCCACCATAATGCATGTTCTTCCCACAGCATTAATGGTTTGGGTTTGCTGGCATATTTGAATCTAGCTAGTGTTGTATTCCACCTCATAGCATTGTCTTCCCACGGTGCTTAATGGGTTGGGTTTGCATTTTGCAATTTTGCTAGTCTTTCTTCCCACAGTCCTTCCTCAGTGCAGTTGATGTGCATATTTGAATCTCGCTAGGGTTGCATTACGCAACATTGCGTTTTCTCCTCTAACAGTGCCTCCTGGATCATGTTTGCATATTTGAATATTGCTGCTGTTGTGGTCAACCACATTGCATTTTTCCCCTCAGTGAGATCTTCCTAGGTTGGGTATTCTTGCAACTTTGAATCTCCCCTCGGTTTGTACCGGGCTGGGCTCCCAGCTGGATTGCTCATATGAATCTTCCCACTGGGTTTAGGTCTCACATTTGAATTCTGTTGTGGTTCTGCACTGCCATGCTTGCATTTTTCTCCATTGTTGGTCTTATAATTGATTGCTGCTGTTGTTCTCTACCGCCAAAGGTGGGTTTCCTCCCTTAGGGTCCAAGGTGTGGGTCTCACATTTGAATTTTGTTGTTGTTCTGCACTGCCATGCTTGCATTTTCCACCCTTTGAGCCCAGGTGTGGGTTTTACAATTGATGTTTTTGTTTGCACTGTCATACTTGCATTCTCTTCCTTTAGGTTCCAGGGTGTGGGTCTCTCAACTGAATTTTTTTGTTTGCACTGTCATACTTGCATTCTCGCCCTTTAGGTTCAGGGTGTGGGTTTTACAATTGAATTGTGTTGTTGTTCTGCATGACCACACCTGCATTTTCCTCCGTTAGGGTCCAGGGTGTGGGCCTCACAGTAGAATTATAATGTTGTTTTGCTCTGCCACTCTTGCTTTTATTTCCCTTAGGATCCGGGGTGCAGAGCTCACAGTTGAATTTTGCTGCTATATGGCTCTTCCACACTTGCACTTGGCCTCCCACAAGTTTCAAGAATGGGGTGTCCCATTTAGCGCTTGCTGCTGCAATGCTTTTGCACCCACATGCCTCCTCTTAGAGGGATACAGGTGTGATTTTGCAGTTTATGATTCGTCTCAGCAGTGATTTGCCACACCTGCATCTCACCTGCTGGGAGGATGACGGGTGTGGGTTTCCCACTGTGCCCTTCGCTACTGTTGTGGTCGGGCATGCTTAAGGATCCTCACAGACATAGTTCATCCCCTGGGTGAAGTATTAGCCATCACTGACAGGAATGCAGGGGCACCTGAGAAGTGAACAAGGCGGAACATAGCCCACCCCCATGGAATGCATCTCACTATTGTTCAGCTTTGCTTTGCTGGAACATCTAGCACTCCATTCCACGTGACATAGCTGTATCCTGCCCGAGACATGGCCCACCCACCTCTATGTATCTGAATTAAACACTGCTCATCCTCACCCACCCAGACACACATCAGCACCTCTAATAGAATACAGTTGAGTCCTATGAAAATAATTCGGCCCAGCTGTTCATATAATCAGTCTCCTTGACTCTCCTATTCACCTAACAATCTGTCACGGCACCCATTGTCTAATCCAAAATCTATGGGCTGCTATTAAGGACCTAGCCACTCCCTACCTACTGCCGTGCTGCGTAAAAATGCACACACCTATAGTAGAAATCCTTCCTTGACATCTCACCTCTCTGACTACGGTCTTCCGAAGGGCATTCATCCACACAGTGCTTCAAGGCCACTAGGCGCTAAACAAATGCCATATAACATAACATAACATAGCATAACATTATTGATATCAGCCTGGAGTTGTAGTGAAACTACCTTCTTGAAAGTTTTTCTGGGAAATGAAAGATTATTTTTCAGGAGCAGAGAAATTAATACCATTTGTTGTTTTTGAGGAAGCAGCTCTTGACTTAAAGAAATATACAAAATATGTAACAAAGACAAAAGAGTTTGTGATGGAAGATCTTTAGAACAAGAACTGGGATAGCATCATCAGATTCAAAGTAGTTTTAAGAGGGTCTGCAATGGAGACAAATCGGACATGGGGACAGAAGCAAAATAATCTCATGGTTTGGATGTGAGCAAAGAAGTTGAAAATAATTGTTTTGAGCTGAAAATTATTTCTGTATCAAAATCTCTCCCACATGCGTTAAGGGCAGAAGAATCCTATTGGGCCTTCCGAAGAGCCCTCAAAACAGGTCTCTTTGCATACAATCTTGTTAACATTTCAGATTATGCTTGCTCCTTGCACCTGTCGCTAAGATAAATGTTATGTTGAACTATCTGCATCCACTGTTTCTGTTTATATTGATGGTGTATGTAATCCACCGCCTCAGGGCTAGTTGTAATTGGTTGACCACAGCACCCTGATGCCAGAGGGTTTGTCTGCGCTATACAAATGAAATAAATAAATACATTAAGTTTGCTGATTAAAAAAAGAATGAATAGCAATGCAGCGCTCCAAAGAAGAAACGGTAGTCACTGCCCGAATTGGGTTTGCACATGGCGCACCACTAGAAATAAGTCACAGCTTTGGATTATGCCTGAGAAGCATAATAGTGGACGGAGGATAGCACAGGGGCAACGTGATGGTCTTGAAAGCAAGACCACGCAGAGCACCAGAGGTTCAAATCCTGGATCTGTGCATAGAAACCAAACTCAATGAAATCAAATAAAAATAAGCACCCTTTGTATTCATCAACCAACATTATCCATCTCCAAGGAATTCTCTGATAGTTGATCATCCTGAGTTTTTCAAGTTTTCATAACTATAATTTGTTCGAATTTAAAGTTTGGAATATCCTGGGGCTATTCGAGGCTTAGCATGTTTTTTTAAGGCCATGGGTGTAGACAGATGCATAGTATTAAGAACTGATTCAGGATAAACTTGAAAGGCAGAGTTAGCATCAGTAGACTCATCCATGCAGAGATTGACAGAATCGAAAAGCTTGCATAAGGAAGAAATAGCAATTTAAGATAAAACCCTTTTTCAATTTTAGAGGCTTTTAACTGATCAGAAAAGGACGTGGACTATGAAAAAAGAGAAAAAGGCACCACAAAGTTGTCTGACCAATCAGTGTCTGAAGGAGCACTCTGCTACAATATTTGCAGCTGATGGACCACTGAAAAATACCAAAGTATTACCTGCATTATGGGCAGAGATGGCAACTCACTGAAGTAGATAATGAACTGAACGTAAATCATAGAAATGGGGAATCAAACTAGGGAAGGAATCAGTGTCTGAAAGATTTCAATCTTCTAAACAATATATATCACTTTTAAATTAAGCAGTTACACATTATTGCAAGTCTGAAAAAGAATGTAAAACATGTAAAAACTGCAGGATGGAAGATAACATTAAACACCCAAGTCTATCCACAGTTTAACGGCATTCCCAAGAGGAATTGGGTGGGGCAGATAATTATTTACAATGAATTGCTGATTGGCATAGTACAACAACCACCCATCCCCGTTAACCTACTCGGTCGAAATGGAATAGGAAGAAGCCATCAGGACTCAGTTCGTCAAAACAAATTGCAGAATTTGGAGAGTATCAGGATTCTGTAAAAAAAAAGAAAATCAAGAGAAGGAAAGGAGTTGATACAACAGATGCACAAGACCAGGCTGATCCGGCAATTAGAAGGGAAGCTGTTAAGACACATTTGTAGGACAGCAATGCGGTTCTGAATGAAGTAAAGGAACAGTAATGAGATTATTAAGTGGTAGGCTCCTAGCTTTAATAGTAAAAAAAAATAGGGGCGACAACCAAAAACTAGAAAAGGAATTAGCAATAAAGATTTTGAAAAACACATGGTTTTTAGTAAGATGGAAACCGAGAACACAATTTGAGAAAAACACAAACAGAATGGCTTACTTAAGCCTCACAATGGCAAGTAACAGGAAAATAGCAGGCAGCAGTATTAAAGACATTCTTAACTCCCCACATTTACAGGGCGCCCGTGCAATGGGTGCACTCTTGCTGAGTTCAAATGTTTGGCAGTCACGTGACTGCAGGTTACTGCTGCGGCATGGTTTGGGCTGTGCTGATGTCCTGTTGCTGTTATTAGGTGTAGGTTGCTCATGCCCGAATTGTCTCCCTGTATCTATTGACATCCTTTTCCTGGTGACATGATCAAATCACGTGACTGCACATCACTGCCGCAACTGGGTTGAGGGCTGTGCTGATATCCTGGAGCACAGAGTCACCCCGTCAATGGCATAGGTTGGTCTGGCTTGAAAGGACCTGTACAGTATTTACTGGCTTCTCTTCCCAGTGACCTGATGTAAGGAATCGTCACTGCCGGGCTTGCAATTGGAAATTTCAAGCGTTCACATCACTATGGCAACGATGGAAAGGATTCCTGCCTCATCAAAAATGGCGCCGGCAACAGCAGCATCGGAACGGCGTAATGTCGGATGTCACGGAGACATGGAAGACTAATACCCCCATAAAGCCAGGATGCACCTGGTAAGCCCTGCGTCGCAATTTCAGTCTTTTCTGTATTGCACCGGCGCAGTTTTCCTTTCCGGCCCTGGTGTCCCTTTCTGAATCTCTTCTGCCCAGCTGTCTGCTGCATTTCTCGGCTCTGGCCTTCTCCTGCTGTCAGCAGCTCTCCTCTCTTGCTCCCATGCTATATTTCTCTGTGCTACCTTGGGGATCTCTAGAAAATACCAATCCTTGCTTCCACGCTGAATTCCCTGTGCCCTGCTGCCTTGGGATTGCTATCCTTCATGCTCTGGGAAATACTTGTGCATTGGACCACCTTCAAATTGCAACACCTTTATTAGTCCTGCCTGCTCGTCTTCAGCTACTGTCACCCCGGTCATTCAAAATTTGTGGACTTCCATACTTGTATCTCTTGTATCTTCTGATCTACCACAAGCTTTCTTCTCCCATGAATTGGGTTTTTTCCTCGTTGTTAGACTTGCCGTCTCATAATAGCCATCTTCACCTTCCTGTGTATCCATTCAGATGGCGGAGTGGCTACTTGGGGGACAGGCCTTACCTCCTCGAACCCAAGCCGCAGAAAGCATGAAAAGTAAGGCCTGACACCTGATTATGTCATATGACATCATGTACTGCTGTGGTCAATTTGGGGGCCTCTTCGTAATTGTCACCAAATTTCCAAAATTTGGGAGTACAAACACAGACAAATAACCCTCTCTTTGAGTTGGTTTCCACCTATGAGGGTCTTCATCCATGTTAAGCACATTATCTCACTGCAGCTTTCACAGAGGAGAAAATCCATTTCATTTTTTACATTTATTTTTAGTTTTATTGGTTAATCACGTTTAAACCTTTAACATATAAGACACATACAAAGTCTACAAAAACATTGTCAGATTCACAAATGTCCAATTCAAGAGAACGAAAGGGGGAGTATTAGCAATACCCTGTGCCCCATGAGCGATTCATGATCCTTCCCACTTTGGGAAGTGGGCCGTGTTTAAATCATTCAGCACCAATATCACAAATTTCAGGGCATCAATAGTACAGCCACTTTTGTCCACCATCATTAACCTTTCCCAATATTCTTCGGTCATACTCTCATCAAAGGATTGCATATAATCACCTATAAACCTTTCCCTGATCTCCCCAAGTGTGGGGCAATTTAGCAGCATATGACAGATAGTTTGCACAGTGTCTTGGTCGTTACAGTATCTACAGATTGCTTCTCCTCGTGTTATCTGTTTTCTTTGTAGCTGCACCTCTTTAGACAGCAGAATATTCAACCTACATCGCAGAAGCAGATCTCCGACATATGGCGAAGGACAATTTTGGAAATAGGATGGCAATACATTCAGCGACTTCCGTTCCCATATAATATTAACACAGGATTTATTCTCGCTTTTCAAGTCTAGGTTGAGACCCCAGTCTCTCTCTTTCAGTCTGTTCTTTACCTTTTCCTGATTTGTTTTTAACAACTCAAGCTCGATGTTATGAAGCTTCAGATAGTTTTCACACTCAGGTTTCCATTTACTGAGATTTTTATCCAGTTGCAGATCTGGTTCTTCAAATATCTCAAAGGGGGCGGGGCAGGATCTAGCATACATTTCCGGAACATGGAGATACCTTTCCACATGATTCCTGAAGACATTGATTGGAGCCTTAGTTCATATCGGATTAAGTATGCTGTCAAGCAAGTTGGCAGTTTCAGATTTTTTTTCTCCAAAAGAAAGCTTTGCATACTTCCCAAGTCTTCCAGGAGAGATTCGGAAAGGACTCTGCCCCATAAGTTATCACTATTTGAACCTTTTGTTTATAAAAAGTGATTATGGGGATCATGGAAAAGGTTCCATATAGTCGATGTATTTCCCTCCCTTGATTTGTTAACTTTAGTAGTTTCTCCTTGATTAATTGGTAATGGCCTGACTCATTAACATTTTTGTTGATCTTTACTCCAAGATAGAGAATTGAGTCGACCACTGCCATACTCTGATTTTCGATTTTCCATTTGAAAGTCTCCTTCCTTCCTGGGGTTCTACGCGCTGATTTCATCACCAGTACCATTGATTTTTTAATATTCATTTTCATGCCGTTGGAATCCAAGTAGTTTTTAAACTCAGTGATTCGTTTCTGAAGACCTATATTGGTCTACTCAATAAAGACCAGATCATCCGTGTAGATGATCCATGATATGGCAGCAGTCCCGATCTTTGGAGGCAAGGCTCTAACATTCATTTGAGATTCAAACAGGTCTGCTAGATAGAGTGCAAACAAAAATGGCGCAAGTGTGCATCCTTACTTTATTCCCCTGAACATAGGAATCTTCCTTGTAAAATCCATTTCCATATTAGTGTGGTCCCACCCACCAGTTACAATCTGGCACCAAAATGATAGGCAATTTTCCTTTGAAAACGAGTACCATCTGCAACCCCAGACAAGTTTTTCTGCATTGTTGGGTGGCATAAGTGAGGTGAAGCTGGGCCTCTCTAAACACAGTGAAGAAGGGGTCCATGTTTGGATTACCCTTAGGGTACCCACGTTTTTTCGAATTTTAAAAAATGTGTGAGGGCCTGTACTCAGAATGAACATGAACACATAACTTGTTCTATGGGTTTGATCCCGCTCACCATGCATAGATTGGCATTGCCACCTGAGGTTTGAAAATCTACTAACTCAGAAATGTACATAATATATAATTCCCAATGATTGCCCATTTACTTTTTAGGAAATGGATCCTTCTTCCATGAAAATCCTTAGCTCTTAAAGAATTTCCATCTGAGGATGACTACACACAACACACACAAGCCCAACTAACTGAGGTTGAGTGTTTGCTTTCCTTCACCAGGATTCTTTTCAGGACTCGCAATGGACTCCTAGAACAGCTATGTTTTAAGTGTTTGCCTCGGTATTATTAGTTATTGAAAAAAACACTGCCGTTTGCATTAATATTATTTTGATTGAAAAGACACCACCGTTTCAATGCAAGTATGAATTGTGTGAACATGGAAAACATAACTTATCAGAGAAATAGAATATCAGCAGTTGAGTGCTCTGGAAGTGAAACCAACATGCATTTCTACAGCGCCTGTGACTTAGGCCCTCTGCCATCTATACATCCTGCCATCTACTCACTGCCATCCTTTCCTCCTGTAACCATATACCATCTCCCTCCAAGTCAATCTCATCTCTATTACCCCCCCCCACCGTGAATAGGCCCTGATGTTGCCCTATGTTGCCCTATGGGTAACCTATTGATCTTTGTTTGCTCCCCACACTGCTTCCCCCATGCTCTTACCTCATCATCGTTTTGATGACTCCACTTATCTCTAATTTTGCTTCTGGCCCTCTTGGGTGAATAAGATGCCAAAATGGCAGCTGTCACTCTTGCTGGAGAGGCCCTCCATGTAGGTCTCACATTTCCAGCACCCTCTTCAATCTCAATCTTCTGCCTGATTTCCTCTCTCAATGACACCTCCCTGCTTCCTGGTAAACAGAGATGGCATCCATGACCTTTTTTTTAATGATGGGTGAGAACTGCTGTGTCCTTCCACCCTGTTACATGTCACAGTTGGAAAATCTGGACCCCCCTGCTCCTCAGTGCTTAATATGTGGGGGTGTTTGACAATGCTCAGCTCTGGCACTTATTTCTGAGCCCCAACACTTCTTAGACTCAGTTTGATTATGATGTGATGTTTTGGCAACTTTATTATTTTAACTGCCAGTCACATAATAAACAACTATAGAATCAGTGAACAATATAAATGATTGTGTTTAAAGACAGACTTAAACATTTGCCTCATGTCAAGACCCAACGAGTGTGTTATTTGATGCGTCTGTTGATTGGTATTTGTAAGTCACAAATCTGCTGTAGTGAGTACATCCATCAACCACACTAAGCCTGTGGGAGATGCAGCTTTAACTCCATATGTGTTGCCAGCATGCGGAGCAGCCACGGGTGGTGGCCCCAGTGGGCCGGGAGCTGCCCATCCTGATGTGTCATAGGCGTGTTAGAAAATATTTTAGTCCCAGCCCTTATTTTATACAAATTAAGCACTGCTGCTCCTACATAGTAGGCTGGCCATCAACAGACAGACAATTGGCTGCCAGTGAGGACTGGTGCATCAGCGCTCTTTTCTCTGCCTTCCTCCCAATTTCTCTGCAAGACAGGAAGAGATTAATTCCCGTGCCAACGGCCCTTTTCTCCTCCACTGCATGGTTCTATATGGCAATGGGCCTCATTACACGGTATGCGGTAAGGGATTACCGGCACCGGTAAAGGCACCAGTGCCGGTAATCCCTTCCCGCCCTACTACGAGGTCCCTCAGTGGGTCCCGTCCTTAACGTGTGGTCATACCACACGTTAAGGACGGGACCCGCTGAGGGACTTCAGAGCTAATAACGGTACCGCTAATAGCGGTACCGTTATTAGCTCCTTCCCCATTCCCATTGAGCCCTATGGGGGCTCGAATGGGAATGGGGAATGGTAATTGGCATGGGGACTTACCGTGTCCTCCAGGGTCGGAATGACCCGGTAAGTCCCCATACCGCCTACCCGAACCCAGAAGGCGGTACGGGGGTAGCCATGGCGCTAACAGCGCCATGGTTACCTCCTACCGTATAATGAGGCCCAATGTAACTTGTTTGGTGGTCTGTTCAAAGCCGGATTTTAGTCTTTTTACCAGTGGGGAGGAGCTCGCAAAAGGTCACTGCTGGTGTTAAATCCTTATGGGAATTCCAACAGAAAGGTGAGAGTTTGAATGTGATTGGAATATCAACCATGCCTTCATTCTCTAACATTTTTCACTTTTTTCCTCTGTGTGTTGACGGCAGGATATATATGGTCAGAAATGTACTTGTGGTTGCTACACTGTTGGCCCCTGGGGCCTGCCCGACGACAGTGTGGAAGCGGGAGTCTTTACCGTCGGAAAGAGGGAGGCTGGCTGAGGCCTAGGAAGTATATGAAAAGGAGAATATGACGGCGATGGTGACAATGAAAGGGATTCACAGGAATTGGGATGGTCAGCATTTCTACTGAAATATGGTGTTAAGCCAATGGATGCCCCCCTGAGAGCTGGCACTGCTCCGGGGCTGAGCCCAGTGTGGGAAATGCTCAGCCGGTGACATTTCCTGTGTCAGATAGGGGCTGAAGAGGACGTTGGTCATAAGGACCACCATGTGTACCGGCCGGTTTTGTTTTGGGGATGTTACCTGCCTTTGTTATTTTCACTCTGTCCTTAGTTTGGGGTATGCCTCCGAGGGGAGGGATGGAGGGATGCGTGTTTGTATTGTAAAGAATTAAAAAACAAAAACAAGAACTAAGCTGAATGGGTTGAAAACTACCAATGGAAGTCGTGCCCCTCCAGTTCTGTCAGTACTATGCTTGCATAGAAACAGCCCAAAACTGGTGGCGAAGAGCAGAGGAGTTTCCCCTGCTGCTCAATTCCAAGAGCAACTACCTGGAGGACACAGCTCAGGCAATACAACAAACTGGAAAGTTACAGAAAACATACTCAAATTTCCCACAAAAGTACCATATACAAACCACAATTTCGAAATAGCGAGTGGCTGACAGATCATCCTAGTAACCCAGAATCTACTTCAAATGTGACAGGAGTGAAACACTTTCTTCTCCACTGAACAAACACAAAGAAATGTTCCGGGACCCTGATGAGCGCTTTGAAACACTTGCCTGTGTATAGGCGCTTTATAAATAAACAATACCATACTATACCATGCTGCCACTTTCTGAAAGGAAATGCACTAGAGGAAACACCTGCCTCATTCTTGGAAGCACCAGAAACCACAGAGAGGGCAGCAAAGTAAGGGGCTCATTATGAGTATGGCGGTAAAAATTGGCTGTAACGGAATTACTGCCACTACTATGAGCTTGGCCATGGAGGGCAGGATTTACCTCCAGCATCATGCTGGAGGTAAATCCTTCCGCTTTCTGCTGAAAATGGGCAAAATCGGCAGAATAACTGTGGTGGTAATTGCGCTGCCTGAAATTCTGCCAAAAATGCCCCATAGAGTCCAATGGACTCTCAACAACCAGGGATTAACCCTGCCACCGCCACTTGTTATCATAGGCTTACTTTTAGGGGGGGACAGGGGTGTTTGTCACACCATGTTGTCCCCATTCATTTGGCTGGGTCACCTTTTCTTCAGATGTCATGTCCCCCCCAACATTTTCGGCAAAGTTACTCCACTGCTTGTAATCCAGAAATTCTGCATTGCAAAGGAAACAGCCAGGAAAGGCAGTGTACCAAAAACTGATTTGCTTATGTACGACTGTGTACCTGCTTTGGTAATATCTGTCTGAATTATTATAACAAACATGTATTAGGCATTCCATAAAATCTATATATATGCCCCTAAAATCTCTATTGACCCATTAGCATTGTAATGCTGTTTAACTGCATTTTCCACATGCTTCGGTATAATTTTGCAGCTGTATTTGCATAATAGAAAATGCTCAAGTACTTGCCAGCCTTTACTGTACCCTCTGCTTTGAAAACATGACAAGGGCAATAGTCAACCAGTATTCCGGCTTTTACCATTGCCCTCCCACCCACAGGAAATGAGTATTTCAGACAATGGACAGTAGCTACCCAATTTTTGTTTGTGCTAAGTAAACTGTGAAAAAAACACCAAAATCGGGTGATATACAAGAAAAGCCGGAGACAAGAACAACTCTAACAAAACCCGAAGAAGACATCACACAGCACATCACTCAGAAAAGGCACTACTAAGACTAACAAATCAGCCAAACGGACACCTGTGCCTAAATTAGAAAACAGCCTACAAGAAAGTGATATATGAAATTATTGTCAGCGATTTACCCTCTGACAAATTTGCCTGCCGCCTGCTCCAAAGGCAATACCGCTTCTCTGTCTGCTCCAAGAAACGGGCCCACATCCAAGCCCGCATCACCAGAGCAACTAACAACATGGCCAAACTTTTCAAAATCTGCAAGGAACTCACCTCTCTCCTCCCTTCCCAGGCTCTCTTCAACTCTTGGAGAAGCTGTTCCTCCCCCAACTGACCCTCCACGCTGATCTTGTTGGTTGCCTTCATGAACCGTTTTGGTCGTAAAGGTCGAATTAAAAAAGCTGAATACGCATTGGGTGCACATTCGGCATGGTAAAAAAGACTGAAGCCCACAATACCCAATAGGGAGAGTGGAGATTGCGGGGTGTTTCTCGCTTCCCTAGTTCAGTATTATGGGTCTGCTGCTGCCGTCCTTTGCAACAGCCTCCCTGCCCCTCTCAGACTTGAGCTGGACCTCCTCAAGTTCCAGAAACTGCTGCTCAAAACTCTGTCCATCTATATCTCTTTCCCTCTTTCTCTTCCCTGCTAATTACCACACTGCCACTGTGACTGGTGGCTGTCTGATCTTCATGAATCTTACAGGATTCCAGGCCTTTCTTCCCAGTCGATACCAGCACAACCCAGACCAGTGCACTGCCTTGCAGGCCCCTGTTGGTGGCTCTGCATCCCACCCTTGGGAGTCGCCTGCACTTGCACTTAGCCTGAAGTTCCCCTCCTTAGCTCCCCTCAGCACCTCTCTTCCGGACCCTCCACCAGCATTTACCCACCCCTCTGACCCCCCCACTCTCTATCTCCTACACTTCTACCCACTGCACTTGCACATCCAAATGCCACAAGGCTTAGTAGGACCATGACTTCATTTTACTGTTTTTGCCATTTTTATTTTTCCCCTGTTCCCTTCCCATTTATCCTTGTGGGGCTTTGAAACACTATTCTGTTGCATAAGCGCCTAACACATGTTCAATAAAATAAATAAATACAAATAAAAGTAGACTAGAAAAAGACCTGAGCCTGTGACAGCACTCAGAGGAGTGAGCCATAACACAGAATGCAAGGCGCTTGTTTCCAGATCTGCTCCCTCATGCATTATTTATTAATTGACTTTTTATAAAGCACCTAATACTGAACCTGAGTTCAGTTTCTAAGTGCGAGTCCGGGATCCGAGCCTTTTTTGCTCTGTGTGGTATTGCTTCCAAGACCAGCATGCTGCCGCTGTGCTATCCTCCGTTCATAGGCTGTCAAGGCCTGCACGAGTCTTCCTGACACACATCCCATAATGCTTGCTATCACAAACATTGATGCACAACAGGGCTCATGTAAAAGGCCTTGTCACTCTGGGCAGCAATACCTTAGGCCATGCTTCAATGAACTTAGGTACGCTATTGACACAAGCACTAACCAAAATCCGGTTTCCACAACCTTTGCTTGTTAGGTAGGATTTGCAGCTCTGTTACTAACATCTTTTGGTACTAGCACTTCACTGGTTACTGTAACCTACAATCACCAAATTGTGCAATATCACCCCACCCAGCCTCTGTCTTTAAACAATGGAATACACACATGAAGCACTCACTAAACTCCCTGTCTCTACCACCCGTCCTCACTATCTCACCATACCCTGGACTTCCCTGCATGCAGGCAAAGGGATCAGGCTTGCTAAAGACTATACCCCGTAAAGCACAAACACATACGCAGCGCAAAGCATGCACCTCCTTGCACACAGAAAATGATAAAGCACAGAACACCTCACTCAGATGATCCAATATCATCCTCTGCTATTCACCCTCTGCTCCCACCAACCCACCCATAACTTCACCTTTCTACTTCCAGGATGTAACTTGCCAAGAGGCCATGTCAGGGATGTTATTTGGGGATTGCCAGGGGTAGCAGGTGCTACCCCTGGGTCCCGCTCTGGTACCCTATACCTGTCCTTGCTACTGCTGGGCCAATAGACAAAGAGGTAGTGCCAAGAGAAAATATCTGTTTTGCAACTGAAAAAGGTGACTGTTAATGCTCCTAAACGTGCCACAGCTTTTTCCACCTGGAATCCAGTTCTCATTAGCTGGAGAAATAACAGGGATGCAGGAAAAACCATGAATCTGCCATCACTAACAGGTTGGCACTCCATTAGTGAAGAATGCCTGAATGGTTGGGTTCAGAGGCGGGGCTGTCTGTGCAGCTCATACCTAGTACTGTAACAACACGAAGGGCATGGGGGCTAGGTGAGAATGGGTAAGCGCAGCCTGCAGTACTCATTGAAAGCACAGCATGAATGCAATTCTCATCAGTGTTTCTCGTTGTCTGCTTTGCACATCCAGTGAGCCACTGGGCCTGTGATGAGAGGGGTGTGCCCAAGTGGCTCCTGCCACCAATCCTGCTTGGGCACTGCGAGACCTGACGCAGCTCTACCAGACCTGCATCACAGGCACACTGTAGATAGACACAAGGTGAGATCATTAATTTATACGAAGTTGCCATCCGCCTTTGAAGTAAACCATCTGTTGTATCCTCAAGCAAAATATATATATGTTTGATAGGATAGTTTCGGGGCAACACACTAGCTTTGGGAACAAGAGGATGCAGTGCAACATGGGTTGAGTTCCTGTTCCAGTGTTTAGAAACTGAAGGAGGCTGGCATTAAGCAAGTAATAAAGGACCACAGAAAATAATAAAATGGGCTCTTTCTACGGGTGATGTCATAGAGCTGCTGCTTTTGTTTACATTTAAAACATTTTTTTTAAAACTGCAATTACTGTGACCTGCAACATATCCTTCCCCCTGTCTCCCATCTAACAAAAAAACTGTGGGTTAATTACCAAATAAGCAAAACAGAAAGGTGATGAGTGGAAGGTTTCCAATCATTCATAACCACTGGCACAGCTCTGGGCAATCCTGCAGACCATCGTTTTTCTGGCTGGACTTGTGTTGATCAGTTGCTGTCTCCAGTCTGTGGCCAGACACTTGGCAGATACTGGTTGTCTGCGCTTTGGGTTATAGCCTCTTCAAGATTCTCTCTCTCTTTACAGTTTAGCCTGAGTGATGTACAATAGTCCAGGTTGTTGTGTTGGACGTCTGCTTACATCCACAGTAATTTGGTAATATGGGCCTACATACACTGATATTAAGGCTACATATGGTGATCCATTCTGGTATGAAATGTATATCCTATTATAGTGATATCGTAACCATATTCTTCTTAGTGTACTGAGGAACAATGCTATGTGATGCCACTTCCTGTTTCGTCAAGGGGTGAAGAGCCATGTGCCATCACATCCTGTGATGTCACTTGGGGAGCGGGGTAAAATGACATTACTTCTTGTGATGTCATCAGAGGTCAAGGGTCGTGTGATGTCACTTTCACTTCCCCTGGCCTTTTGGTGAAGTGACGTCCCTGGGCCAAGCAAAGGGCAAACGAAGAGATGTAGCAAGGGTTGTATACAAATTGTTCGAACTACAATTGTTCGAATCACAATTAACCTTTGCACAATTGACCGAATTGTGAAGGTCAATTGTTACATATACGCGGGGGGAAACCCCCGGCAACCCCCATTTTATATATAAAAATATATATATAACCAAACCAATATGTACATATATCTATCTATATATATATATATATATATGTATATATATATATATATATATAGATATATATATATATATATATATATACGGTCAATTATTGTGCAAAGGTCAATTCGGGCCCTTGACTTTCGGTCAATTAGGTAATTCGAACAATTGTGTTCGAACAATTTGGGTAATACCGTAGCATGACCTAGCAAAATATCTTATCATGACAGTAACATCTGGCAAGAATTGTTTCTGAGAAGCACATGCACACCATTTGGCATATCAAAAGCGTGGACCCTGGAAAGGTCTATGGTATTCTGAACGAAACAAATGGCAGGGTTGGTGACAGATACATGTATCTGTTAGAAATGTTAGTACTGATCGATGAAATGTAAGCACAGGGCCACATTCAGCCATTTTAACTGGTTCAGTCCTGGAGCGAAACAAGCCCTCCTGAAAAGATTTAGAAGTGTCAGCTGCTTTTTGAATTCTCTAAGTGTGCTTAAAGACTGCTTAAGAAGTCCCAAACATACTGAGTTATAACAGTCGATTGTGGTTGCAATACACACTCTGACTAGAGCCAAGACCAAGAAAAAAATCTAACAAAACAGGATTCTTTTCAAAAGATAGAAGTGTTCAAATGACGTTTCTATGATTATCTGAGGTATGATTATAAGATAGACGTCAATTAATGCATTTGCATTTTTAACTGTGGGTAGTGTTACTTACTGGAGGGCCGATGGCTGTTGTTAAAAGGACTGTCTACAAAGTAAGACATCGGTTATGTGGCATTACATTTTTAACCATTGAAGTTCAACCAACGATTGACGCAAGTCGTGCGGACAGTGCAGTAATCTTTGATGTCTATTAGCATCCAATCTCAACAAGTATCATCAGTATATGTATAAAACCCTGTGGTGAAAGAATACAACAGTTCGGATAATGGCTGATTGTAAGGATGAAATATAACTGGTAAAGGTCACATTTTTCAGGTACTCTGGAGCAGATATCAAAACGTTGAGATTCAATGTTGCCCACCACTACTGTTTGTGATCGAGAAGTGAGGGAGGAGTGGCTCCAATTGAGTGATGCCAAAGCACTGGAGCTGACAAGGAAAGGACATTGTGGTCTCCAGCTCTGAATGCTACTGAATGCTAAAAATATCATAACTTCCTGAAGTCCTCTGCTACAGATGTGATCACAGCCTCAATGCTAATGTCGGCATAAAGCCTGACCAGAAGGGATCACGAATATTATTGTCTTTGACATTTGCATTGTGCTAGCGGCAACCTCAGATTCTAGAATCTTCCCAACATATGGAAGAAGGGATTTTGGTCAGAAATGTGATGGGTCCACTGAATATGTGTACTGTCTTTCGGAAGTAGAAGGAATTAAACTGATATGTTACATGGAAATAAGTAAGAATTCATCAGATGTCTAAGAGTGGAGGCAACGAGAGGCATATGTTTTTGCAACTCTGCACGGGTAGCAGCCTCTGCGTGAAAGATGTGGCTTTGATTCAGTTATAAGTCCCTCAAACAACAGGTTAGATTACGGATGGAATGGCGTGCATAACTACGTATATCACAGACAGGATTTAGTGCACCTGCTTCAGGAGTGGAGGCCAATCCAGGAGTTTAGATCGAATATTTACAACTTTGGTGGTTAAGACAACTGATGCCATTATCTCACTTAGGGGGTAATTCATAGAATTCAGCGCACAAGTAGCGCACGAGGCTGGCGCACAGTGTGCACGTGCGAATCCCTGCGCCAGCCGCGTGCGCCAAAACCCATTTCCGCGCACAGCGTATTCATGGATCCCAGCTACCAAAACCAGCCGTGGCGCACAGTGGCGCAGCTACCCTGCAGCAGCGCCAGTTACGCCCCCAAGAACGCCCTAGCGCAGGGAAAAGCCATCAAAATCCCCAATCCAGCGCAAAGGGCTGCACCAACCCTGTACCAGCACGGCAAGCAGGCTACGTGTACCACTGGGGTGCGCGGGAAGCACCTCACGTCATTTCAGCTGGGTACGTGTATTTCAGGGGTGCGCTTGAAGTTCCACACGCGATTCCATCAGGGTACGTGTACATCAGGGGTGCGCGGGAATTTTCACACGTGAATTCAGCAGGGTACGTGTATATCAGGGGTGCGCGGGAAGTTCCACACGCGAATGTCCTGGCTACGTGTATTTCGGGGTGCGCGGGAAGTTTCACACGCGATATCAGCAGGGTACGTGTATTCCAGGGGTGCGCGGGAAGTTCCACACGCGAATGTCCTGGCTACGTGTATTTCGGGGTGCGCGGGAATTTCCACACGCGAAACTCCTGGCTGCGTGTATTTCGGGGTGCGCGGGAAGTTACACACGCAAATCTACTGGCTACGTGTATCTTGGGGTGCGTGGGAAGTTTCACATGCGAAGTCAGCAGTGTACATGTATATCAGGGGTGCGCGGGGAGTTACACACGCAAATCTCCTGGCCACGTGTATCTTGGGGTGCGTGGGAAGTTTCACACGCAAAGTCAGCAGGGTACATGTATATCAGGGGTGCGCGGGAAGTTACACACGCAAATCTCCTGGCTAAGTGTATTTCGGGGTGCGCGGGAAGTTTCACACGTGAATCTCCTGGCTACGTGTATCTTGGGGTGCGTGGGAAGTTTCACACGCGAAGTCAGCAGGGTACATGTATATCAGGGGTGCGCGGGAAGTTACACACGCAAATGTCCTGGCTACGTGTATTTCGGGGTGCGCGGGAAGTTTCACACGCAATATCAGCAGGGTACGTGTATTTCAGGGGTGCGCGGAAAGTATCGCACGTGATTCCATCAGGGTATGTGTATTACAGGGGTGCGCGGGGAGCACCACACGTGAATTGCACGTGTGGGTCCTCCCAGGTGTTCCCTCTACACCCTCCACGGCCCCTGCAGGTGGCTCACACCACAGGGGCCTACCCTGCACATGTCCCGCAGGCACGCCATCCACCATGGCCATGCCCCCCAGCCAACCCACATGTCAACTTGAACTACTGCCCACCAACGCATGTCCCCCTGCACCCCCAGCCACCAGGGGCAGCCTCCACCAGGCCCCCACCCATGTCTCCCACAACCCCCAACCCCCAGCAGTGCAGGAGCAGCCTCCACCAGGCCCCCACCCATGTCTCCCATCACCCCACCCCCCAGCAGTGCAGGGGCACCCTCCACCAGGCCCCCACCCATGTCTCCCACCACCCCCACCCTCCAGCAGTGCAGGGGCAGCCTCCACCAGGCCCCCACCCATGTCCAACTCATGTTCCCCACCACCCCCACCCCCCAGCACTGTGGGGCACCTGCCAGCAGGCCCCCACCCATGTCTCCCCCCACCCATGTCCAACTCATGTTCCCCACCACCCCCACCCCCCAGCACTGTGGGGCACCTGCCAGCAGGCCCCCACCCATGTCTCCCACCACCCCCACCCCCCAGCACTGTGGGGCACCTGCCAGCAGGCCCCAACTCATGTTCCCCAGCCAACATGTCATCACAATCTAGATCCCTGGTCCCTATGGTCAGCCTCCAAATGCAAAACACCCACCCGAGTATTGCATCCACCCACTCAGAAATGGCAATTACATGACAGAACACCAATTGCAAGTTTCGAAACAAACACATGTCCCTCACATACACCCAATGGGTGTCAGTGAATCTCAAAACCCATATTATGATATGCATGAAACCAATGAGATGATACTACACATTGAAGTTCGATCCAAAAATATGTATTAAAGGAAACATAAATAGATTCAAAAATAAAGAAACAGAAATGGGAATGTACAAAAATGAAAAGAAGCATGTCCGTGAAAAAAAGCAAAACCAAAAATCATAATCCAAAGGAAAGGTGTCCAAAGTCACAGTCCACAAAAGAAAATCCAATTGAAAATAATAATTGAAAGCCATTGCTCCATGGGTAAATTGTGAAAGAAAAAGAAAATCCAACAGTGAACTATGTACAGACGAACAAGCCAGGGTCCATTATCCCAACAAAAGAAATGAAACCTATCTAACAACACTAACTAATACAAATAAACTACATACAAACATGTGGCCCATTGTCCAAAAGGTCCAAAATAAATAAAAAAACAAAGGAAACATAACACTAACTACATAACTATGTACAAGGGCAGCAGGCTAGTCTGACGGCTCACTTTTGGATGTCCCGGGCCAGGGCATCATCGAACTCCTGCTCAATGTCCCGGAGACGGTCCTCCTCCATGGCACCGAGGGTCCGCAGGGCCATCGACGTGTCCACCTCCAACCCCCTGCGGATTGCCTCGAGGCACTCGGCCCGCCTCAGGGCCCTCCGCATGGAATTCTCCGCCCTGACCATTGTGAGCTGTGCCTCTTCCGCCCGCTGCCGCTCCGCATCTATGGCGTGGCCCAACCGCTGCCACACGGAAGACACTCTCTGTCCTGGGTCCTCCTGCCCTCCGGCCGATGCCTGCCCCTCCGATGTTGAAGGCCCCGAGCCTTCATGGCTCCCACCACATTGCTGCTGCTGCTGTGCCTCTGCCCGTGCACTGCTTCCTGCTGCCTGCACATCCTCCGCCGGCTGGGGTGCAGTCGTTGATGTGGCCTCCCCTGCTGGACGTCCGACACCCGACTGTGGCAGGGATGCCTCCTCCACCAGCCTGGCCGCACCGTCAGAGGCAGCTCCATAGGGCACCCAGGTGACTGATGGGTGGGAAGATGGCACGGAGGACGACTGGCGCATAGGGGGTTCAGTTGAGGAGGGGGTCGTAGCAAGCCCCATCAAACGGAGGAATCCGGCCTGGGTGACCTGTCCCAGTAGGCCGACGTGGTCAACGAGTCATTCAAGATGACGTGCATCTCCTCATGAAAAGACTGCAGGTCACCTCGCATGGCCCGTTGACGCAACGCCACACCAGTCAGGACAGGCTCAACCCGGACCCGGATAGCCACGTCCGCAGGCAGAGGAAGGCCAGTTGTCGTTCGATCATCCCCTGCCTGAAAACGGGTCTGGACGTAGGCATCCCTGCTGGTGCAAGATGATGCAGGGACAGGATCAGGGACAGGATTGCACACAGGCACCTCCGCGGCGGCCTGTGCTGCCTCCTGTCCCTGGTCCTGCACTTCACCAGTAGCACCAGTGGGATCCCCACCTCCAGACCCCGTCTCTGTTGCTTGCACGGCCTCCTCTTCCACCAAACCCCCCACCAACCTGGATGACTCCGTGCCATCTTCCCCCGTTGGGCCCTGTGGGGTCCCAGCTGCCCCTTCTGCTGCCGAGGAGTCCAACTCCAACCTCCGCCTCTTCGACCTCCCCCCGGCAGCTGCGGCCTGGGACGCGGCACCGGACTCCTCACTCCCCGACGAGATGACAACATGGGAGGGGAGCCGGGCCTTGCGTCTCCGGCTGGCGGTGGGATCCCCGCCGCTGTGCTCCACAGCACCTTCTCCGCCCTCTTCATCAGTTGACGCTGCAGACAGGGAGAAATAAAACACAGGCATCAGGGCACTGTACAATGGACACATACACCCATGACAGTTGTACATGAGTGGCATTGGCAAACCTCAGACATGCCATCACAATCCCCAACACACATGTCATTTCAACTCGCACACATGAGCCATACCACAGCCATATCGCAACTGCCAGCACCATCCATACACATACAACAGCATGAGCTGGCAAAGCTCAGCCAGACATCACATGCAACACAGGAAGTGCACCACACATGTACACACACCACCACACTTGCATGCATGTGTACACCTCTGCCAAGTGTCGCAGTGTTCAGATAGGCATCCATGTCACATCTGCCAATCAGGCTTCCACATCCCGCTGTCACATGCATCCATGTTGCATCACTGTTGCATACTTGTCAAATACACACAAATGCACATGTACACAGTGCTGATACATGCAGCTGAAAACAACATACATGCGTGACATCAAGAACATGTCTACTTACATACACATTCATCCAAACGTGTGCCCACACAACTGCATTTGGCATGCAAGCCTACACACACAAGCACCATCCATGTCTCACACATTACAGCCCTCGCAGGTGTTAGCATCACGGCCCTGTACACCCCCACCCATACTCGACCCCATACAAACAGATGTGCAACCTGCACACTACTGAAACATGACCACATGCACAGTTCACAATCAGGATGCATGTACACTTACCGCTCGACTCCAGACGGGTCTGCCTCTCAAGGACCTGGACGTGGAGCGCTGGAGATATGCGTTACAGGACCCTCATCTGATCTTCCGACAAGTGGCCCCGGCGTCCCTTGGCATCCGCTGCCTTCAAGAGGCGCCGGGCCTTGTTCAGGGTCCTGGACCTGAAGTCCTCCCAGCGCTTCTTGACATGTTGGAAGTCGCGGACTGCCACCCCCTCCGCGTTGATGGCAGTCACGATGTCAGTCCAGATCCGAGTCCGTCCTTCCTTGTCGGCGCGGGAACTTCCGAAGAGGGCATCATACTGCCCCAGGACTTGCTCCACCAGGACACCAACTTCCCTGGCACTGAAGCTGGTGCCCCTCTGCCTCTCTGGCCAGGGGTTGTCAGTGGTGCCAGATGTTGCAGTGCCCGACATGACAACCCCAGAGGCAGGAGTGGGTGGGCAACTGGGTCCTGTGGCTGGGCTGTGGAGCGATGGAATCCCAGTCGGGAGTCTTCGGTTCCAGCAGGGGTGGTCACAGCAACAGCACCCCTGGCTGATGTGCAGGCAGCAAATGGCAGGGCACGTGGGCAGCAGGCAGTCAGGCAGCAGCAGATGGCAGGTGGGAGCGTGCTCGGGGCTCTGGGGGGAAGTAGTTTGGCCTTCTGGGCAGGAGCGTGGTCTTCCGTGTGCTTACGCGTGGCCAGCTTGATACGGAGTGATTTGGCACGTGAAAATTTGGCACGTCAGCGTGTAATTCGAGGAAAGGCCCTTAGCGCGTAAGCGCGTCTGCACGCATACGCAATTTCATTGGACAGAAGGCCCCTCAAGCGCAAGCTCCCCTGTGACGTGACGCACACAGGCGTGCATGGGCATTTCAGCGCGTGTGAAAAACTGCACGTCCGCGTGTAATACGAGGAAAGGGCCCATGCACGTAAGTGATGTGACGCGCGCGTGCGTTTCCCTCAGCACGGGTTAAAGGTGAGCGGGCCCAGCAGTTCGCTGTACGTGCCTTTCATGGAGACCGACGTGTGTTGCTGCTTCCTGTTGTTTCGCGCGCCATCACAACTTCACAGCTATCAAGGACGTATCTCTTCTTTTGGCGGGGGTATTGGCTACGCGTGTTTTTCTGCATCGCGCTAATCAGACGGTGAGTCGCACACGCTCTTTTTCCCACTGTGGGTGCCCCTGTGTATCGCACCCATTTTCGATGTCATAGTAGCCTGAGTGTCCCACGCGTACGCGTGATTCGTGTTACTGGGACCCACCGCGTACTGCGGGAGGTTGAATCCACGCACGTAGGCTGCAGAGTTGCGTGCACGGTTTTACTGCAGTTTTGGGGTGCCTCAGCATTGCGTGACCCGTCACTACATCACCGGGGTCACATACAGCCTTGCAGGTGCAGGGGGGCTGTTAACATCTTGCTTCCCACCCCTTTCACCCCAATTGCCCAGGTCAATTGTGGTGTACACCTCCAATTGGCACCACTCCATCTGTGCCGGCACTACTACATCTGTGCCATGGTTGGGAGGCCACCAAAGGTGAGGGACGCCTCAGCTGGGCGTACTCATCATGGCCGGCGTATTCGGGGACGTGGCCGTGGTGACCAGGGAGTAGGGGGACTCCAGGGTGTCCAGGGCGGCCAGGGGGAAGAGGCAGGGGTGCGCCACTTGAGCACAATGTTGTGCCATGTGTCGGTGCAGTCATGCCACCACCCCCTGTGGTTCCGGGGGATGCAGCTTCTGCATCTGGCACTGGTGCCCGTGTGACCCGGCAGTCCGTTCCATCGACTGCCACGGGCCCAAGGGTAGTGGTAGCTGCAGGTGCAGCTGTGGACACCGCCACCCAGGCTCGGGGTATGCCAGCGCAGGATGCGTTGGCACTTGATGAGCCGTTGGTAGATCTCCAACAGGCCGGGGGGAAACCATAGGGGCAGGCCGGGCTGCTCAGACCAAGACACGTGTCCCTGGGGCAGTCATGTCATCTGCTGCCCCGAACAGCCGGGTGTTGGCAAGTGCAGGGGCAGATGCACCCAACAGCACCCCGGTTGTGAGTCTGCCAACCAGGACCGTTGCGGTCAATGACCCTGCCACAGCTGATGTTGCTGCGCAGGGTCCATTAGTGGGCACCCAGCTGCCACTGACACAAGTCAGGCCTTTGGTCACCCCTCCACCTGCCACTCCCTTGGCTCAATCCACCGAACCCACTGGCCATACTGGTCAGGGCGGCATTAGCCAGCCAGGGTCTGTGCCACAGTCCAAGAGGAGGAAGGTTGCACCTGCAGCACAGGCTGGGACCCCACACACAGCCACGACCTCCTGCACGTCGAGGAAGAAGCCTTTCTGTAAGCAGGAACTGGACTTCCTTGTGGACTACGTGCGGGGCCACAGCCATGACATGCTAATGGGTGTCAATAGTCTGACTACGGGTGCCCAACGTGACACCCACTGGAAGCATGTTGCGGAACATGTCAGTTCATTCAGCCATGAGGTGCGCACGGCGCAAGAGTGCAAAAAGCGTTGGAATGACATCAAACGCAGCACTAAGGCTAAGCGTGCCTCTAATTACAACTTGACTCTGGTGACTGGCGGTGGGCCTGCACCAGAGGAGGAAGAGCTCACTCCGCATGAGGCACTCGTTGCAGAGTTCATACCACCTGAATTGGTCGAAGGAGTGAGAGAGATGCTGGACTTTGATGCCCAGTCCAGTGAGTGTTGATGCGTGTTTGTTGAGGACGTGTGTGTTTCACTTGTGGGATGTGTTGTGCATGATTGCCGCTACATGTGACGTGTACATGGTTCTGATGTGTAAGTAATGCAATGCTTCCGTCATGCATGTCTCCTCTGCCTGCATGCGGGGACTCCATGTAGGCATGCTCCCTTGCCCCTCCTCCGCCACTCTGCACCCCAGTTCCACCTTTGCACTGGTGTTCTTCAATCTTGCCAATGTGTACTTTCTTGTTCATGCATCCTGTGTAGATGCTCACTTCCAGCGTAGAATCTGCCAAACATATGCCGTGTGGTACAGCCTTAGTACTTGATGCAGGGTATCTCACTTGTACTGTGCATAGGTCAGATGTCCCGCAGGGACATGAGTGCCCATTCATGCTCCATGTGCATTGCACGCATGCCCCTATGTGTCCTTGACTGGATGATCACTGTAATACAAGTCCTTGGTTACATACATTGCCTGACATCTCATCAGCCTTCCCATGTCAACTGTGGCTCAGTCCTGCGTTGCACACATGTTTAGGGTCTGACAATCTGTGTGGCTCACAGGCCTCAGCCTGTTCGATGGCCAATGACTCAGTCCAACTGTTGTTGTGTCTTCTTCAAACATGGGCGGCATCCAGAGTTTTCATCATGTGTCCTGCTTACTGTCCCAGCATCATTTGCAGTGTTGTCACTTGAATCACATTAAGCTGTTGATGCCACAGGTGTATGGTCAGCCTTTTGATACCATGCTAGGCATCCCTGCTTTGGTACTGGGGTGGAGGGGTGCTTGGCTTCTAGATATGGTACACATTGAATGCACAATGCACGTGATGTCTGAATTTGACATTGCACTGCCTTCACATTTCCTGGCACACACCATGGAGTCCTTGTACATGTAGGTAGTTAGTGGCGTACACATTTTCTGCACTGCATAGACCCACTTCCATGGAAACTGCCACCTTTCAACAGGTCTGATCACAGAAGCAATTCAAAGTTGACCCAGCATGCATGCCAGGTTATATGTTGGGTGTCACATGTCTGCCTGATGCGTTTGCTGTCGGTGTGAGTGTGTGTTTTGTGCTTCTGACATGTGTAGTGACCTTTTTTCTCTCTATTTTTCAGGTGATGACGCAATGGAGGCAGAGGATGGTGTTGTCATGCCAGACACAGGGTTGTTACCACTACAACAACCCGGCACTAGTGGGGGTTGTGGGGTGGTAGGCCACGAAAACCCCCAAGTGCTACAGTCCATCTTGTCTCTGGCTGCCTATGAGTCCAGCCTTGATGACGACTCTGACGTCCATGTTGAGTTGGATGAGCATCAAGTCCATGTGTCAGGGGTGAGTGATTCTGATGTGGACACTCCTCTGTCTGTGACACCTGCACTGAGGGATCAGACAGTCTTGGTTCCTCCGCCCGTGGTGGATCGGGACGCAGGGTTACCCTCCACACCAGTCACTGATGTGCCTGGGACATCACGTCGACGGGGGCATGTAGTCGTGCAGCCGCGGGCGGTGCCAACACAGCGAGGACCCCCGGTCCTTGGGTCCCACAGAGTCAAGCCCGGCAACGTGGTCGCCGCACGCAACCGCAGTATACTGAGTGGGAGCAAGACATGACTGCCAATTCCGAACGGCAGGGGGCAGCAATGGAGAACATCGTTGAGAGCATGGAGCGTGTGGCCCGATCTGTGCTCCCCCTGCTAGGCAGGTGCTTCTCCAGCAGCAGGCGGCACGGTCCACAGCCCGCTCGCTCAGGCTGGGCATGGCGGCCTCAGACAGGGCACGCCAGGCTGAAATGTCGTCTCTGCATCAAGCAATTGCTGCTCACACAGAGGCGCACATGGATGCCCTGAGGGAGGAGTATGCTTCCCTCAGATCCACTCTGGGTGTCCTTATGATGTCCCAGAGGCAGCAGGCAGAGGAGAGGTTTGCACAGCTTGAGCGTACCATCTCGGCTGAGCTACAGGCTTGCCGGGAGGTGCAGCGGTTGTCCAGCCAGGCCTTGCAGGAGGAACTCCGTGTTACACGTGCTACCTTGCAAGAGGAAGCACGTGTATCACGTGAGGTTCTGCATGCAGACCTACGTCACATCGCCACACAGAACCAGGCTCACCCGTCTGACAGACTTGATGCCGACGAGGGGCAAGCTGCGGCTAGACGTGGCCAGGCTACTGTGCCACGTCCTCATTTCCAGGATGAGCCAGACTCGGACGACCATCTATATCCCACATAGGTCAGGCTGTGCAGGTGTTGAGCCCATGGAGGTTTTTTTTTTTGGCTCAGCATCATCGCATGTGGATGTTGAGCAGCACCCTGTACCTCCCCCCTCCTGGGTGGCTCGTATGTGGCCATTTTTGATTTTTCTTTTAGATTAGTTAGTTAAGTTTCTGTTTGATAGTTAGTTTAATTAGGTAATGTAGGTTTTCCATAGTTAGTGTAATTAGTTAATATAGTTTAAAATTGCTTGTCTATTGTGCTTTCATGTGACGGTGCGGTGCTTTGTGGCTTTTGAAGGCATCCACTGTCTGTTCCAGCTGGGCCCTTCAGGCTTGTCTTGTGTATGTGTTTGGTGCCTGGGGTCCTTGACTCACATATGCCACTCCTGCCTCCCTTATCCATGGGCTCGCAAGGATGGTTCGGTGTCACAACCTTTTACACAAGGGCTTTGGACTGTCATATCTGTGGCATGTCTGGTGCTGTGTGACTTGTGTTTACACCCCTAGTGGGGATGATTTTGGTGTTATTGTCCACTGTTAAGCTTTTGCTAGATGGGGTGTTTCATGATTAATGTGTACATTAATTTCTATGCATTGTGTAGTATGTTTCTTATCTTTACTGTACACGTGCTTGTTGCAATTCATGCTGTAGATAGTGTTCCACACTTTGGATGTGAAAGACGGACTGATGGTGTGATTTATGCTGTGACTCTCTGACATGGTCAAGTAATTAGATGCCTGAAGAGACACACACAGATGACTTTGAAGCATTAATCATGTGTTTCATGCCCTTTCTGCAGGGGGATGAGCCTCCAGAGCACCTTTGCCAGCAGACATGACCCATTGGACGACGGAATTCTGGACACGTTTGTTGGTGCCCACATGCACATGTGTGCACAAGCAGAGGCACAGGGATTGCAGACCTACATCCTAGAACTGCTGACGTGTTCCAAGGAACTCCAGGCAAGGTGAGCAGCACAGGGGGCCACAACACAGCAAAGCTTGCACCAGGTGAGTTGCACATGCAGGCTTAGTCACAGAACTGAGGGTGAGCTTCGACGGATATTGGTGTTGAAGCACACAATGCAGCTCAGATGTGTTGGTGGACTGATGGCTGTTGATTGTAAGGTTGTCTGGGACACCTGCAGGGGCAGTGGCACATACCCTCCGGTACACCAAGGTCCATCGAGGCACTTGTATCAACCATGTAGCCTTCCGAGACATGGAAAGGGGCAGCTCACAGGGACATACAGCAAGGGACATACTCGGGTGCAGTGCATTTCATTTGCATGTACTTTATGATGAATGCACTGCCAACTTGGTTTCGGTCATGGTGGTACGCAACTTGCTCTGAAGTCATGGATTGCTATATGGGTCTGTCTGCTTACCCAGGGAACATTGCATGTTGTGTGAATTGTGACACATTGGTGTTCCATTTGCCACGCACCCACCGGCAGCTGACTTACTGCATTGACTGTGTATGACCCGTCACAGGGGTAATGTTATATATGGGTACGAAGCATCTACACCAGATTGTCTGTTTGTAGAGTAGTTTGTTGCTATGGGGCATGTTTGGTGGTGTGTTTTTGTGTAATTGGCACGTACAGGTTGTTGACTGTGACTCTCTTTGCAGCATTGCAGTGCTCCTGTAACTCGACCTGAGAGTGCGCAGGCAGGAGGCCAGCACTCAAAACCAGAGCTAAGTGCCTTGTTGTTTTTCTTTCAAACTGCTCTGCATAGGCTTGCTGGGGGGTGCACTAATGCATGGATGTATGTGTGATTCAATTTGGTATGTTTTTTTCCCCCTAATCACCCGGAATCCTATGCAATTTTGAACCCTTTACCCTCTACCCGGTGTTCCTGCTTCCCGTACCTATCCAAGCAACGTTCCCTAACCCTCTTTCCCCGCTGGGGTTGCGGATGCCTGTGTAAGCCCCGAAATTGCAGGCGCCAAAACCCTAGAGGGGGTGGTTGGTTCGTACCACTCCTAGCCTGGACTACAGAAGGCCATGACAATGATGTCCAAGTTTGTTTGGATTGTGTATGTGTTCATGCATTCGTATATTCAGTACATTTTCGTGCATTCCCTACTTTCATGCGTCATTCCTCCTCCCCTCTCCTGCCACTCATTCCAGTTATCCAGTGTGACAACACCTGTCCCGACTGCATATCCCTGACCCTCCTTCCCCACCAGGGTCTCAGGGGCCTGTGTGAGTTTGACCTTGCAGGCACCCGGGACACAGTGGGGGTGGTTGTTTCGTGACACTCCTGCGCCTGTTCATGGTACCTGTGACAGTACACATCCGTTCATGGTGCATCATCCTATGTTATGTACCACACATGGTTCACATCCTGTTGTGGCATTGTTTTACTGTGCTACCTTGGTTGTTGCATCTTTGTGGTAGTACTTGGCCTTTGTGAGGTACTGCTACGTCAAGTCATCTACTGGAGGGTGTTCTGGTTTGTTTTTATGCCTTGGATTTTGTGATTTTGGAAATGTGTGGATTCTGAGGGTGCAGGCACCTTTTTACACACAAGGTGGGAGATGGTGACGAAGGGTAAAGGTGATCCTGTGGCCAGGTGGAATGGAGGGTTGAAGGCTCCATGACCCAGGTGCAGTTGTTCAGTGGGTCATGGTCATTTGTGAGGGGGGGTTGTTGTTGATAGTTGCCTTGCCCTGCAGTGTGATGGGAACTCTGACATTGTAATGGTGGTATCCTATGTACATGTTGTGTTCTGCTGATCAATGCCTGTTCATGTGTTGTGTTTACCTTTCAGGTGCGAGGGGATTGTTGTGGTTTGATATGCTGGGGTGTACACATGGTGAATGTTCACATGTGATGTGTAGAGAACACTGATGGTCACTTGAGTGCACATGCATATGTTGAGTGCATGTCCTTGCAGACCCACACACTTGCACTCTGATGCACTACATGTACTCCCACCCTTGCATATCCACATGTACACTGTTTGCCTTCTGGTGGCCACTGTGTCCCTGCAGCACATGTTCTGTGACCAATTATGGATCCTGTACATGCCTAATTTGCTTTTTGATGTAATCTGTCGCTTAGATGTAATGCTCAGGGTGTGCATCACACACAATGGCTGTTCACTGTGCTGTGCGCTGAGCAGTGTGTTGCAGGAGTAGGACACAGCACACAGAAGCTGCAGTGTTGATTTTGCAATGCACAATGTGCATGTAGACAGGCATTCATTGTTATGTTACGTCTACAACTCTTGTAATGCATTTGGAAATGATTTATTTTGGGTGGGAGGTTGTTGGTCTGTCATTTCATCTGATTCCATGTCAGGCATCATTGTCTGATGCCACTGTACATTTTGGACATGGCAATGTGTACCTTATTGTTACTGTGTTGGTGTATGGGTATTGCTTGCCATGTCATGTTGTGGTTTGGGAGGGTTTGAGTGACATAACAGTGATGGCCATGGCCTGTTTTGCAGGTGTGTGTGATGCACACCTTGCATGTCAGGGTCATCCGCTTCTCAGAGCAACTAGCTGGGGGTAGATCTCTCTCCGCGGCAGGGTCCTCCCTCTGGAACAGCCTTCCTGCCTCACTTGAACTTGAGGGGAACCATCTCCGGTTTGGGAAGCACCTCAAGACCTTCCTCTTTGCTTCTGCTTTCTCTCTGCCTCTCCCTTGCGGAATTCTTCAATGGAACTGCACTGGATCTGCAACTGGGCCACTCTCACCGACCTCGGTCCCTGGCCCAGCCACTCTCCACTTGCACTGCCTCCCTGGCAACCCCTGCACTGCGGTACTGTCTCTCTATCCCTACAGCCCCCCCTTCCCAGCACTTGTCTGCACTTACCTTTGCAGTTGCCACCAGCTGACCTATGTATTTGTTTTTTGGTCTACTTCCCCTGTACTGCACTCCCCCCTCCCCTTCCCCTTGCACTTTTCCCTTCCCCCTACCCCTGCACTTGCACAATCTAAATGACACCTGGCCTAGTAGTACCGTTGTCTGTCTTCCCTTGTTCCCCCCTCCCTGCCTCATCGCACCTTGCAATACTTGTGTATAGGCCATATCATGTCATATGTCATATGTGTGCCTTTTGGTCACACAGGATAGCTTGTGTTTAAGTAGCTAGGGATGCAGACAATGTGGCACTTCCATGGAAACTATCTCAGGGTGGTAGGGTTGTGACAGTTGACTGTCTCTTTGTCATCATCGATTGTCACCTGGTATGTGCCAGGCCTGTGTGCACTCCGCAGGGGTGGGAGTTTAGGTGAAAAATGTGGCCACAAGCTGGGTCCGGGCTTCCTCGCCACGTGCCCTGTCCCCTCCCATGGGCAGCGCCTGTGCCTGTGGTTGGGGATGTGGGGGCACCACCATGTCCACCGGTACGCCCTGCCGTGTTGCAACATTGTGCAGGACACATGCTGCCACAATGATCCTGCACACTACTGGTGGTGCATAGAGTAGCTGCCCGCCAGAGCGGTCAAGGGAGCGGAAACGTGACTTGAGCACTCCAAATGTGCGCGCCACTATGGCCCTGGTTGCAATATGGGCGGCGTTGTATCTTACCTGGGGTGGTGTGGTGGGGTTCCGGATTGGCGTCATCATGTGGTTGCTCAGAGGGTAGGCACTGTCCCCTGGGGAGGTGATAATAGTTGAGATTATTAGGGTTTGGGTATTTGTCTGTGTGTGACTTGCATGCATGTGCAAGGGCATTTGTACTCACCTAGGAGCCATGTGTCGCCATGCTGCCCAGCTTCCAGGGCCCGGCTCAGGGCGGACATTCTGTATATGAAACTGTCATGGGTGGAGCCAGGGTAGTTTGCATAGACAGAGGTGATGATTCCCTTTACATCGCATACCACCTGTACATTGATGGAATGCCAGTGCTTGCGGTTTCGGTAGATGTGCTCAGTGGCCCTAGGTGGACGTAGGGCCACATGGGTGCAATCTATGGCACCGAGCACTTTGGGGAAGTGTGCCACCCTGAAAAAATCCAGGACAACGGCCTGCCTTTCTGCGGGTGTTCTGGGCATGTATATGTGCCTGCGGACTGAGGGGCGCGCTGTCATGATTGCCAGTACCTGGTGTAGGCAGCGTGACTGCATGGCCTGTGAGACCCCCCCCCCCACTATGGCAGTAGTCCGCTGAAATGACCCAGTGGCCAAAAAATACAGGACATTGAGCAGCTTCTCCAAGGGGCTCAATGCTTGGGAGCAAAGGGTGGGGGATGTAAAGTCATCTTCCCACTCCCTGACCAGGTCTAGGATGATGTGGGGTGGAAACCTATACCTGCCGTAGACCTGGTTGTCAGGCATCCCAAAAAGGCTTGTCCGTGGTGCGAAAATGCGTGCCCTGGCTATTCTCCTCCTCCTGCGGTGTCCCACGATCAGTGCTGCGACAAATGAGGCATTCATCGTAGCTGTATATACGTGTTTGTTGTTTGCGCGCACTTTTGTACTGTGCGCGGGGACGCTTCCGCCTGCCTTCGTGTGGCGGACGCGTTGACGCCTGTGTGCGTCTTTTGCCGTGCGCGGGTTTCCCGTATTCGGATCCATGAATACGGGTTGTTCGCGTGCGTGTGGGCGTTCCGTGTAGTTCCCTGCAGTACTTCCCCAGTTACACCTTCTTTTTCACGCGTTATTCCCCATTCCGTGTGTTACGCCCTCTTTGGTTGTGTGCACCGCGCTATGTGCGCTTTTGCTGTGCGTGTAGCGCACGCCGTGTATGCCTGCGTGCGCCATGGCTGGATTGGGCGCACGGACAGTGGGAAACACGCGCAGCGTCTTCCTTAAATCGCACGCGTGCGCGTGCGCTGCTTTTCTCACGCTTGCGCTCCCTTGCGCCTGCTTGCGCATGGATTTTCGGTGCACGTTTGTTCCATGAATCGGCCCCATAGTTTCCTAAATGGAAATCTCAGCTTACTTAATTATTTTTTTGAAAGAACATCAGTTTAGGATTTAAACTATTCATGTGATTTATGTGTAGCTGTGTAGATAAGGTTGGTGCAATAATCTTTATTTTGCTTCACACCTTTTGTAGATTCTTAACACTTATTTTAATTCATAAAGTGATGTAGTGATTCATGCCATTTTTGACTCCTGTTTAATCTTCTAATTATTGATGCATTGAATCAAGATTTGTTCTGGTTTTAATCCACTTAAAAGGGGATTATATATGAAGCGTGTCTTGACATTTCTAGTTTAGTGCCATCGAACTACATTGAGGATGATCTTGAACTAGAGTTTTAGGGCATCAAGAGAATAGTGGAGTTAAAGCATTGAGGGTTATATTAGGCCAAGTTCGATTTACGCACAAATGAAGTGAATTTTCCAGGGTCTAGAATTATATTCATGTAAAAGACATTTATGTTAAGGGTGCCGATTACTGGAAGGGACTGGATCAAGCAGGGTTCTTACTAATGAGTGTCTTTATGAAATTAGTACTGAAGAAAAAAGCGGTAACCTGTTAAAAGTTTTTGAGTTGGATGCAATAGGGCGAATGTCATTGCTACTGCATAAACCTTCCCATTGGGGGTGCTTGAAATACACTGTGCAATGAAGAACCAATGAAAAATAACTGTAGCAAATGAAACACAATAAAACAAGGTAATGGAAGGCCTCATGTGTACATCAGAATGACTGTATAGCCACTGCATGACTGTAAACATGAACTGGCAGAATATAATGGATGGTAAATGCAAACAATATACAAAATGGCAGAATAACATACAAGGTAAATGCAAATGGGTACCCAGTGATTTAATCACTGAAAGTAAACATGGAGGGGGAAGCAATATTTTTAAAATCCATTTTCCAACACTTTCTTCAAATATTCTAGGACTGGAGTTTGTTTATATAATTGCACCAGTCCTAAAATATGTTGGGAAGGGTGGTTAGTGGGTTACAAAAAATATTGTTTACCTCTCGGTGTTCATTACCAGGGATGAAATGACATATAACCATGCAAATGATACGCAACAAGGCAGAATAGCATGTGAGGTGAATTCAAATGGTTTACAGCAAGGCAGAATAATAGCAATTTACTCTTACATGGGCCAGATGATATGAAAGTAGTATTTACAGAGTTCAACAGTGTTGAATACTACACAGGCAGAATAAATGCAGACAGCTCAAGGTACACAGGGAAATTCTATTTACAGAGGTAACCAGAACTGTTCAAATAAAATACTGAACACTTAAACTCCAACTAGAACACTGAAACATTTTTATGTGGTAAAGTAAGAGTGAGTTAAGGCTACACACATAATAGAATTCATACAACAGCACACTGTATATTTTCAAAATATTAACTATGGGTCCCTGTTAACTATAAAACTACTTTACATATTTTACACAAGAAAAACACAGCTTCCAAATATATGTACCATAGAATAGATATGCTGAGAATCGGATTAACTCCATGCAATTCCGAAAAAAGCACAGAATGAGAGAAACCACCGTAATAACCTCTTATTATTCACCTACAACTTGAAAAATGATGCTCATCACATGCAGCTGCTTCAGTTGAGTTCCTGCAACGGCAATCACATCTGGGTTCAGGACAGGATAGGACACATGGAAAAACATCCAGAAACAAGGCCTGAGGGCAAGGCATAGGCCAGAGCACAACTGGACACAGGAACTGGTTCCCTGGAAGAGGGTATGGAAAGCACAGGGTGACACAGCAACAGGATCCTATTGAATGGCCAAGATATGTCTGCCAAATAGGGTGCTGCTCAGCTTTTCAGGAGTTTGGTGACATACCAATGACAGGTGCAAGGGTGGTGGTTCAGGAAAATTGTATCAGGTTCCAAACTTGGGGTGAGGGTTCAATAACTATACATTATCAACACACAGTATATGACTGACAATGTTTTATGATAAAAAAAAAGTGAATTAATTAATGTAAACATCTGCATATGCCAGGCGCACCACCAGGGCACTACCAGGTCAAAGGAGGGGGGTATCTACCTCCTATTCCTGGTGCCTGGAAGTCTGCACCAAAACAATGTATAGGCAAACAATAGGTGGCACGGGGCAAAGGTGCGGGTTGAGGAGATTTGATTGCTCTGAGACGTTTAGAGTTTTTAGCTGGGCAAAGTTCTGGCTCTACCGAGTCATTGTTCATTGAATCACAGTGAAATCCACCAAAGACATGGCTGTCCATATTGTCCAATGTACATTTGAAGCCCACTATTTCTGGTGATTCTTTTAATGTAGAAACACAGTAATTGTTGCTCACATGTCAGGAAACACTTTACCTGACTGAATTTTCAGAATATCTGTACTGGCACACCATGTTATGGCCAGCCTCCCATTTTCTGAGGGCCCACATACCACTGCATATGTTGGATACATACTGTCCATGCCACCAGTATTTCACAGGTTGCTACATTTGTAGGTGAAGGAAATGGCAATACCAAAATCTCCCACACAGCAAATTATCTGACATGCAAACACTGTGAGCGAAGGGTCGGAATAAAAACTCCCTCCATTGTTACTTCATTCTTTATAAGGCGCCCCCTCACCTCTAGGCTTCATAGCTTTGGATGAAACATTAATCCCTTTTCAAGTTTCTCCTCCTGACTATGTCTCCCATGGGTTGACATCCATTACTCATCTAGCTAACTCCAAAATCTGCTACTATGCTTCATATTTGCTATGCTGCTAAACACCTCTTGGCCTATGTGTCTCCTGTCCACACTGTAACACCCCTTGTTTTCACTCCTTTTCACTCCTGCCACCCATCCCCTCGAGATCAATACCCCCAGAAATCAAACATATTGGGACATTCTAATGATTCTTCCTTGTCCATCCTGCTTTAAAAAAAAAAAACAACAATCTCTCCCACCATAGGCCATGCCTGCTGTCGTATGTCATCACCCTGCTCCTTCTTGATTCCCTCTGCTTCAACTGGCATAGCACTCATTGTAACAACTGCACATGACTGTAAAAAATGCCAAGCAATCTATTGGTAAATATTGTCCCAATTCAATGTACCAAGGGATCTCCGATTGCAGTGGGTCTAAGCGATTCCAGTTGTAAAGAGCCCAGAAAGCAAGAACTAGCTCTAAATTGTGTCAGTAAAAGAACCTTGTCTTTGGAATGACCTTACTATGGACTTGAAAGAGTTCACAGATCCAACCAAACTCAAGAGACTCTTGTGATGAACCCGAGGTGATTATCCCAAACACTCTGGCCTAGGGCCCCTCTCATGTGGCCAGAGAAAGGCAGGCGCTTCCTGATCCTGACTCTGCGGGTGGTGTTCTGCAGGAGGATCGCATAGGAGGGGACTTTGGTAAGGAGAATTAGGAGAGCCCTCTACCCAACTTCCATAATGACCCCACGGTTTTAATGGCCTATTGTAAAATTGAAGCACTTGATATAAAAAGGAAAAAGAACATTAGGGACTTCAAATCCCATAATGCTCTAGCTACTGGGACGAGGAATAGGTGCTCCGATGTACAGAACTGCAGAGTGCAGTCTAGTTGTTCTATTGACTCACACCTGAGTGGGACTTTTAAATATATTAAGCCCCTTCAGGTGTGGGCCATTAGAAGAAGTAGCAGGCAGCAGTGGGAGCAGCAAAAGCTGGGAGAAAACACCGGAGACGCTTCTCTGTTTGCAGTGGATGACAGTGCTGAGAGAGCCATAGGAGTCGAAGACTTGAAGAGCAGAGGTTGTGCAGCATGAAGCGGTGCTGTGAAAGACTGTCCTGTGGGAGAGAGAAGCTCTCCTTATTTTATGCCCAACTCCAGTGGCTGGCGTGCATCAGTGTATGTGAGGAGCAAGTCAGGCTCCTGTTTCAAAAGAAGAACGCAGGAAGAGGCCGATGAGTTGGCCTTCGTTGGGTGACCCTCAGGCACTCCACAATAGACTGTGGACTGCCAGCAAGCCTTTTGAATACCAAACTAATGAAATACAGCATTTGTGGCATGATCCTCAAACTGAGAGGAAGAGAGAGAAGAAATATTTTAATCATAATTGCCAAAGCAAAGAGGGGGCAATATTTGAACAAGATTATAACCATCATTGCCAAAGTAAAGAGGAGGCAGTATTTGAGAATGATAACAACTGGCATTGCCTAAGCCAAAGAGGGTAATTATTATTAAAAATGAAAACAGTGTTCCTAAAGAGGGAAACTTGAACAGGAGATATTACCAGCAGTTAACTGGTGTGGTAAAAGAAACCCAAAGGTGGCAGGAGCGAAGCCCTCCTTGTAGAAGTCAGCAAGGGGAGAGGAATATGACCTGCATGCATGTGGCAAATAGATCAGTAGAACAAGCAATATCAATTTGTACTGTGCCCTTATGGAAGAAGTCGTGAATCGTAATGCTGTTGAAAGTCAAAGATTTTTCTAAAGTTTGAAGCAAGCCTCACCACAGAATAATTATAGTAGTGGTAGGAGTTTTATCCTGGCAGGCGAGTATTTATTTATTTATTTCATTTGTTGATAGCGCCAGACGGTATCACAGTATCACGGTGCTTGTACATGTCTTGGAAGCAGCAATAGAGTGCAGTCATAGCATGGAGGGTAAGGTTTTATACATATTTGTTGAACTGTACAGTTTTTAGTTTTTTTCTAAACACCAGGTAAGATGGTTGATCTTGGATACAGTGAGGGAGAGCATTGCAGAGCATGGCAGCAAAAACGGTGAAGCTAGCTCCAACGCTGCTTTTTCTGGTGAATCTAGGTGTGGCTAAGGTCGTGGTTGTGGAGGAGCGCAGGCAGCGTGGTTTGGCATTTTTGGAGATGCGTTGGTTAAGGAAGGTAGATGCAGTATTGTGAATGCACTGGCGAGTGATGGAAAGGATTTTGAAGTGGATGCATGCTTCAATTGACAGCCAGTGGGCTTCACGTCTTGCTTGAAAAATGTGGTCTGTCCGCTTCAGAATCCAGGCAGTTCGAAGTGCGCTATTTTGCATAAGCTGAAGTTTGGCAATGTTTTTGGTGTATGTGCCAGAGAGAATCTAGTTTGCACCCAATGATGGCTCAGGGTAGTGTGAGGTAGTTGTCAGAAGACAGAAACTTTCTACTGAGATTAATGAGCTTGGTGGAGTATGCAGCTCAAGGGCAAGGGCCTTGAGATGTTTTTGCATGCATAGCTCAGAGGCAAAGTATACACTCAGTGTTTCCGCATGGCTAGAGACAGCAGTGATGTTGCCATCAATAGTAAAAGAAGCGAAGACTGGGTCTAGGTGTTTGAGCTGATGCGGGGAGCCAACAACAAGGAGCTCTGTTTTATCATCATTCAAGGAGAGATGGTGGTCTGCCATAATGGCTTGGATGATGATAAAGACTCGATTGATGTTGTAGGAGTCTATGGTATGGTTGCCAGTGAGTTTCAGTAGGACTTGGGTGTCGTCAGCAAAGTTGGTGTAAGGGATATCCAGGTTGTCAAGCTGGTCAAAGATGGGCTTAGTGTACATGCTATACAGTGTGGGCAACAAACACAATCCTAAGAGACAGGAATAGGGACAGGTGCTTCAGTGCCAGTAAACATCTTGGAAATGCGGTCGCTAGAAAGGAGTTGACCTAGCTTGTGGCATCTCTGGAGAGGTTGAATTTAGAAGCAAGGCACTGACAGAGAATCTCGTGATCAACAAGATGAAAGGCTGCAGAGAGGTCAAGTAATAGAAGGATGGTGAGTCCGCCGCCAGCATCGTGTGTGCTGTCAAGCTGGATCTTGAGGTCCAAGAGGGCATCTTTGGTTTTGTGCCTTGGTCTAAAACCAGATTGGTGTCAGCCAAGGAAGTTGTGAGTTTCCAGGTGGCTTTGGAGTTTGGTGCAGGTGGTACGATCAAGAATTATAAAGAGGAAGGGTACTGTAGTGATGGGGCAGTAGTTGGTGGGCAGGGAGAGGTCAAGGGAGGGGTTTTTGTGACCCATGCTTCTTTGATAACTTTTGGGGCTGAGCATGAAGCAAAAGGCATTCATTGATTTTGCGATAATGGGTACAAGGGGGTCAGCGAACATCTTGATGATGTGGGGGGGTAAATGTCTCCTTTACAATTGCAGGGTTTAAGGCACTGGATGATGCTTTAGGCATCTATGGGAGAGGAGGCTTGACTTTAGCTGAGAGCATGTATTTCTTGCTGAACTTGTTGTCTCTGGCAGTGTGTTCTATGTTAGCAAGGGCGGATTGGATAAGCCAGCACCATGCTTTGCCTTTAGAGAAGTTGCTGATGGGAGGTGCTGGGGATTTAAACTCCTTGAATATTTTGAAGAGTTCCTTCTTGTTGGAGCTGGCTTTGATAATTCTCGTGTTATAGATGCCAGATTTAGTGGTGATGATGGTAGCTTTGTAGGTCTTAGCTGTGGGGAGAAAGTCTTCTTTGTGTGTTGGTGAGGGGTTCCTTCTCCAAAGGGGTTCCTGAGACCGGTTGTTTCTATGGAGGGTGAGCAGTTCCTCCGTGAACCAGTTATTTTTGGTAGGCTTTTTATGTAGTAAGATTTTTAAAGGGGCATGGTGGTCAAGATTAAGTAGGAGCATGGCGTTGTAAGCAATGAGGATTATTTCAGGTGTCTATGCTGTCTGGAGTGCAGCAATGGAGGCATTGATGGTGGGTGCAAGAAACTCATTGGTGAGTTTGTGGGTGTGTCTCGCTGTGATGGGGAGGGGGTGTGTGCCTTTGTGAACAGTCCTAGGTTTCAGTGTAGTGGTAAAGTGGATAAGGGAGTGGCCAGTCCATGATAAGGGGTTGATGATGGTGACCATGATAGGTATTTTGAGGTTGTGGACCCAGTCAAGGGGGCAGCCTTTGGTATGGGTTGAGGTGGTGGTAATGACAGATGAGGCTCATCACTTGAGGTGATGCACAAAGGGTGGTCGCTTTGGTGTCAGTGTTGTCATTTCACCCAAGGTTGAAATCTCTGATTAGTATACGTTTGATGTTAGGTGTGATTAGTGGTGTGAGGAGGAGAGGGATGTCCATGTCCAGGGAATTGAGGTTGTTTGGCTGGTGGTAGTGTAGTTGGACATTGATGGTGGTTTAGGGTGCATGGCTCGATTTTAGCAAGCAGGAGATCATAGCCTCGCAGCAAGGGCAGGGGAGAGGTTCTGATGGATATCAAGGCTTTGAGATAATAGTGGCTCCTCTACCTGATTTGGCAGGTCTGAGAATGGAGTACCCTGGGGGGAGGGCAAGGGATAAAGCTGGGACTGCTGCATCATGCAGCTAGGTTTCGGTGATGGCTAGTAAGTCGAGGTCTTTTTCCAGGATTATATCATGAATGTCCATGGCATGGGCACATATTGACCGTGTGTTAATGAGGCCACAGGCAAGGTGGATAGGTTGTAGTGTAGGAGGGGGGCGAGGGGTGGGTGTATGTGGGTGCACTTGGATAGGTGATGGGGCCTTCAAGTGGCTGTGAGCATGTGGTATGGTGGCTGTGTGGATGCCTAGCCATTCATTTCTCTTGGGGCCTGTGCATGGTTGGTGGTCCAGGGTGTGGGTGCGGGTGCAAAGTCTCAGTAGTCTGGATCGACCAGTGCAGGATGTTGAGGTAAGCGAGCGTGTTTGGTCTTTGTGGAGGTGTGCTCGTCATTGTTGGGACGCTGTAGTTTAGGAGGAGCGGCCTTTGGATGCGAGAGGGGTTTGGGCCTGGTTGATGCTGAGTGTGCTGGTAATGTGTTCCTATTGGCCGGACAGGTGACCATATGTGGGTTAGGGTTGACTTTCTGGTGGTAAATGGGAAGAAAGGGTGAGGGAGGGGGCAAAGTAAAGACTGGAGCGCAATGCAGTTTGATAGAGAGCCGTTTTTGAATGAGGTGTAGGTAGTTGAGGGTGTATGTAGGGGGCCCACAATTATGCAGCGCAGTAATGGATGGCAGGCCTGTTCTCATTTTGGTAGGTGGCAGAGAGAGTGAGAGGTCGTTGGAAAGGGTGGACCTTGATAGTGGATCTGGAGGCGGGTGGCAGGAGGTCAGATTGGGCAGCATGCATAAGTGCAGTGCAGGCTGCTGGCTCGGGGGCAGAGCGCTGCAGGGTGAGGCGCGTGGCAAGGGCTGTGGCCACAGACATAGCACAGACTGGGATGGTGGCAAACAGGTATTCCTGTTCTTGAAGGCAAACAGCTGAGCAATTAATTTTTAATGGGCAAGCAGCTGGGCAATACATTTTTTGCGGGCAAGAATCTGGGTGATACATTTCTCGAAAGTAAGCAGCTGGGTAATACATTTCTCGTGGGCAAACAGCTCGGTAATACATTTCTTGCTGGGAAAGCATCTGGGTGATCCATTTCTCATAGCCAAGCAGCTGGGTAGTAAATGTCACATAGGCAAGCAGCTGGGTGATACATTTCTCGTAAGCAAGCAGCTGGGTAATGCATTTCTCATAGGAAAACAGCTGGGTAATACATTTCTCGTGGGCAAGCAGCTGGGTAATGTATTTCTCATGGGAAAACAGCTGGGTAATACATTTCTCGCGGGCAAGCAGCTGGGTAATGCATTTCTCATAAGCAAGCAGCTGGGTAATGCATTTCTCGTAGGAAAACAGCTGGGTAATACATTTCTCGTAGGCAAGCAGCTGGGTGATACATTTTTAGCAGGCAAGCAGCTTGGCAGTGCATAGAATTTTGGCGAGCAAACAGCTGGACAATGCTTTACTAGCGCACTGATCACGAGCAGTACTTTTTTTTAGCGTGGAGACAGCTGGGCAATTAACTTCTTTTAGGCAAACCGTGTGGTAATACATATGTTACGGGCGAGCAGTCAGACATTAGCCTAGGCGCCGAGGAGCTTGAAATTATGCAAGAGTTCAAAGCGTATGATGAGAGTCCAGTGGTCGAGGGGTATGCGATGTCAGAGCACTATGTATGGACATACGGTGTGTTGTAGGGAATCATAGGGGTAATGGAAGTTTCACGTGATAGAGAGTGGGTGGTGATCGTGAGAGGAAGGCTGACGAATTTAGATTTTGAAAACAGGTCCTTACCTATGTCATAGATGCAGAGGAGTGTTCCACGAGGAGTAGGTGGAATGTCGATCAGCAAAGGCATGATTGTTGTCAGGTCCGTCATGTCCAGACAGGCCCAGACGGAAATTAGCTTATTGTGGTTACCTTCTGTGGGGGTTGTGTCAGCTCAATATGAAGGTGGGCAGCAACCAGTTGCTTCAATTTGGAGTATACCAGGAAAGGGATTATTAGTGGTTAGTCATGGTAGGTTAGTGGATCAGGAAGAAGACAATGAAGTACTGCAGTGTGGTGCAAAGAAAGTGGTAAGGTCACTACTGTGTTATGAACTGTGCTAAAACCATCCTGACAAAACTTTGTTGTTTATGAAGAAGAATTGTGAAAGTTCTTCAAAGAAGAGAATTTATTTTGAATATTGACTGGAAGTGTGAAGACAATGTCAGGATGGTTTATTGAGCAAGAGCTTGTGTAAGCTTTGGACAATCATTTTGAAGAATGATGAATTGTGTTTAGTCATAAGACACTCCAAATATCAAGTGAAAGACTTTTGGAGTGAAAAGAACGTTGTGTTCTGTTCGGAGCAGAACTTGGCTATTGAAAAGAACTTTCTTGTTTTGAACTTTAATTTAGAAAATCCTGAATTGATCTTGGGGAAGGGGATCCGACCAGTGGTTACAAGGATACATGGTTATACAGTTTATGTTTGAATATAACTTTTATTTTGTTGAGCCTGAACAGCCATATGATACCTGTATGATTGTGTTGTATGGGTAAGTGTGAGGGGCAGATACCCTTTGGGAAAGCGAGGCGTTTATCATACCCTTATTATTAATGAAATGACTACTTGTCCACCTCACATTTCTGACCCCTCACACTCTACAAGAGGAAATTGCATCGCACTCAATCTGGCACTACCCCCATAAGTACACCTAATCTATTCAGATATACCTATCCATGAGATTAGTTTATTTATTTATTGTTTGCTTGTTTGTTTGCTTGCTTGCTGTGGTGTTGAATCAGGAACAACAAAGGAGCCAATGCAAGATTGCAACTTTAGCACCATCCCCAATAAGAATGCTAGCACCCTGATCTTCCTGTGACTGTTGTATCCCTTTTACCCTCTCCAATTCCTGCAAACCCATTTACTGGGCCTCTTTTTCTTTGTTCCTCCTTCTATTTCCTTGTGCGCCCCTGAAAGGGAAATTATTTTGCATGTGTGGCACTCTACAAATCATTAATAAAATGAATAAGGAATACATAAAAGAATAAAACTAAAAGTACCCAATTATGCCAATACTCAGATTTCTGTATCTTGCTCTGTTGTAGTGTTTCTGGGAGAAGCACAGTGTCCTATCTCCAATAAACACAAATACGAATAAAGACATATAAATAAAGCACAGCAAAGAGGGTACTAATATCACAAATAATTCATCTTTATTTACAGGCTACACAGAAGGGCTTCGGGCAAAACAATGCATTGCACTACCAGTTCAGGGAAATCTGTGAAGATGGTTACATTAAAACAATTTCACGTTGGTATGATTTTCTGCTGCAAAAACGTTATTAATTCACTTCATATTATCGCTCCAGTAAGGCCGAACGAGGCTGTTGAGTTGTTACTGCATTATATGGGGTAGGAAATACTAGGAGGCCCTGATGCTCACACAAACCCATGTTCTCTTTTCAGGAGGAGTCTGCTGCAGCTGCCGCCTAACAGTGGACGACTAAAGTGACAATTCTTTTTAAATTAAGCACGTCCCTTCTCAAGTGCATTAAAAGTGCATCCTCCCTTTTTACTTCACAGAGAACAGGCCATCATTAAACAAATGCTCACAGCAATACTTAAGGTTTGTCTAAAAGCCTCCTTCAGTTTATGATGTCGAGCAATTAAAGGGACCTGTGATCCGGGATGTTATGTTACCGAAATGCCAGGGGTAGTAAAAAGGAACTTACTCACTTGATGGCACCATTGGAGGTGACATCACTCACCCGATGGCATCACTGGAAGTGATATAATATGATGTTTCCTTGTGCCCCCCTCCCTTCTCGCACACAGGTGTTGACTGTTTTGCTTGGTTCTTCTGCCCTGCTCCCCTCCCTCCAGCCTAATTCTGCAGCAGTCTGTCCTGATAGATTCTGGTTTCACCATCACCGTCTTGTGGCCAATGCTGGATTTGACTTTTATGGACTTCATTGATTCACGGTGCATCAACCTTTCCCAACTCCCATGCTGGACTTCCTTTGCATCTTGTACGCATGGTGGCCCTGAATCATGCTGTTCCCATCTTCATCCTGTATCCAGGCTTGCAACATTATGTGTTACTACTGACTTCTGCAATTGTATTCGCTCTCCACTCTTGCTTCTCCACTCTTTTTGACTGCTTACTCTGTTCTCTCCTCCGCTCCCTTTCTCCCTTTTCCTATCCTCCCCTTACTTTCTTCTATGCACTTACTGTGAAGATGAAGGCAAGTGACAACTTTGTTTGTGGAGACAGCTTTATTGTCAGCAGTTCAAGCAGCGTAGTAAGAGACCCCCAACACAGGCAATGTCCAGGGTCCAACTGACAGCAATCAAAGAACAACATTCTAATCCAATAGCACCCCATAACAGATGACACAAGAGAGTTCTAACATGGAATGACACAGCTCTATTATTGGCCTATGTAACACTAACAGGAGATGCGCTAGCATATATTGCATTTAGATAATATCTAAATGCACAATCCATATACCACACACCTCCCTGCCCTAAAAAAAAATAAAACTTCTTTATTACAAATTAGAACTATTGAAAATTACCAAGTGCAACACATTGGAAATTGTACATCTGAACTATCAGACATAAACACATTTAGTAATGTACATCTATCTTTTTACCTTTGCAATTCTGGATAAACTCCAGGCTTGACCACTTTCCACGCACACAGCATTTTTGTAGACCTGTGTCACCCTAACAGGATCTGAGTAGAGTGGTTCCCCCTTCTTAGAGACAACCGCCCTTCTTATATGCACCAAATCCCCAACCTCAACCACAGTTTTCCTTTTTGGATATTTCTTATTAACTCTCTCCACCCACCTATCTTTACAAGCATCCATATTTTTCCTCACGTCATCCACCACTGCGTCTGTTTCTCTTGCCCTGCCTAGCCAGGTGGGTGTCACACAAGTATTAGCTTTCCGTCCTCTTATTAATTCAAAAGCACTGATTCCCGTCTCAATCCGTGGAGCCATCCTTAGCATACAATCTATCTCTCACAGCTACCTTTTTGTCAAGTGCACGTACATTTGCTCCACGAATAGCCTCCATTATAGATCTGTTGACCCTCTCAACCATCCCATTTGCTTGAGGGCAGTATAAAGGCGTTCTTTTGTGCCTAATTCCACATTTGTGGAGATACTCTAAGAACATTTTCCCCACAAATTGTGGGCCATTGTCGGTGAGAATACTTCTAGGTAAACCCTCCCTTTCAAAGACATCTTTCAGAAATTCTATTATCCATTGACAGGTAACTTCCCTCAAAATCCTAAACTCAGTCCATCTAGAAAAGATATCAACCAATACAAGAATGAACCTGCCTTTATCCGCACCCATATCCAAAGGACCCAAAACATCCATAGACAGATCTTGCCATACACCCACTGGGGTGCTAGTTTTCCCCATGGGTTGAGAAATAGCAAGTAGGTGTTTCCCTGACTTGATACAGTCCATGCAAGCATCCACAACCTTTTCAATTTTGCGATCCATTCCTGGCCACCAGTAATCAACTTTAATTACTTCTTTAGTCTTACACACACCTATGTGACCTTGGTGTGCACGACTTATTAGTTTACTTCTCAAACATCCCGGAACAACCAATTTGTCCCACCGGTATAGCAACTCTCCTTTCAATGACAATTCATTCCTCACCTCCCACATTGACCTTTCTTCACTCGATAGTAGTCTTTTCTCTGGCCACTCACTTTTTACAAAAGCCATGATCCGTCACCACATTTCACTTGATTTTAAAGCCTGAATCCACTCCTGTTTCTCTATTATGCCTTCCACGGTAGCAAACACCATATCATTTTCACTGCACACACTTCTGTCATTATCATCCACGTTATCCTCAAGCTTCACCCTTGTGGCATGATCAGCCTTAACATTTTCTTTACCAGCAACTACCTCAATTACACATTTATGACACTGTAGTCTGGTTACCCATCCTGCTACTCTCCTCGATACTTTGGGCCTCATTACGACCCTGGCTTAAATCGCGGTGCAAAATGCACCATGGAGCACGGCGGAAAGCTGCCGATAGCGCCATGGGGGTTGGCGGATTTTCCGCCCCATTCCGACCTTGGTGGGGCGGTAAATCCCCATCCCGCATTTTACCCTTCCCCATTCCCATTTTTGCCCCATAGGGCATAATGGGAGTGGGGAAGGCGTTAATTACGCCACCGTAAAATACGGTGGCGTAATTAACAACAAGGTCCCGTAGCGCCATGGATTTCTCCGCCCGGAAAAACCAGGCGGAAAACGCTCCATGGCGCTACGGGAACTCGTAGTAGGGCGGACGGGTCCGCCGCGAATAACGCTGGCGTAAACCCACTCCGCCAGGGTCGTAATGAGGCCCTTTGTCAAGTCCTTTGTTTTCAAAGATTGACATTAGAGGTCTATGATCGGTTCTTAGAACAAATTCCTGTCCCCAGACAAAATTCTTCATTTTTTCGATCCCCCAGTGGCACGCAAGAGCTTCTTTCTCCAGCACGGAGTAGTTTAATTCTGCACCCCTCAGCATGCAGGATGCATGCATCACCACCATCTCTTTCCCATCAAAATCTGGTTGTAGCATAACCACTCCTTTGCCAGTGTCACTAGCATCCACAGATAAGATTGTTTCCTTCTGGGTATCAAACATCGACAAGGGTTTTGCCATATCAATTTTCCTCTTCATCTCCTCAAATTCTCTCTCACATTCATTGCTCCATACGAATTCCAAACCTTTTCTTAGTAATGCCCTCAAATTCGTTATGCAATCTGCATAATTCTCCACAAATTGATGATAAAATTCAAGAGTACCCAAAAATGACCTTAATTCACCCTTGTTCTTTGGTGACTGCGTTTTTAGAATAGACTCCACTAAATTCCTTTTTGGACTGAGACCTTGTTCAGATATATCATGACCCAAATATTCTACAGCCTGAGTCATGAAAACACACTTCTCTCCCCTCAAAGTTATTCCTCTTGACTTAAATATCTTTAGAACCACATCAAGCCTACTTCTCAATTCTTCCTCATCTTTCCCACAAATCAGGACATCATCCTGGAAACACTAGACTCCTTTGACTTCCTTTAGTAATTTGTCCATCACCTTCTGGAACACAGAGAAAGCAGATACCAATCCAAATGGCATGCGTTTAAATTGGTATATGCCTTCATACGTAATGAAAGCAGTTAATTTGCGGGACTCATCATCCAAACCAATCTGATGATATGCGCTCGCCTTGTCAAGCTTTGCAAAACACTTTTCGCACTCCCAATCCTGCTTAAAAGCTCTCCCATATTTGGTAGGGGATGGCGATCCGCCACAACACAGCGATTGAGCTCTCTCAAATCGATGCACACCCTTAAATCTCCATTACCCTTCTTCACCACCACCACAGGTGATATCCACTCTACTGCCTTGGCTGGCTCAATAATTCCTTCCTTCTCCAATTTTACCAATTCATCCCGTACGGCTTTCCGCATTGACAGCGGTAACGGCCTCAGCTTAGATGCAATCGGTTTACTCCCTTCTTTTATCACAATCTTGTGAACCATTCCCTTAAGGCATCCCACCTTTTCACAAAACACTTCAGGGTATTTTGTTACCATTTCACATTTGACTCTTTTACCACTGGACTCTGGAGGGTAGGCCACATTGAACACTTGTTCTTCACCATTAGGGTCCAACTTAATTTTTAACCCTCTTTGTTCCCTCCAACCCAATAATGTTTCTCCTCTCTTGGTGACATATATTCTTCCATTCGTCACCATCCCTTTAAATTTGAATTCTGCATCACAACACCCCAAAATCTCTATTCTGTCACCATTATATCCCCCTGGGGTCTTATCAGACGGGCGTAAATGTTCAATGGCACCTCCAATCACATTTTCAAAAACCATTTTGGACATTAACGTGATTTTGGAACATGAGTCAGCAAGCATTTTGACATAGCAGCCATTCACCTCTATCCATGCTGAAGGATGCTCACATTCATCTGTTTGCAAACATTTGACCATATGTACCGTAACAATTTCACTCTCAGAAATATCCGCCTCCTCTGAGGAGGGACCATCATATTCTTCAACAATAAGTGTTCCTTTACTACCTGCCCCTATCTGATAGTTTTTACAGCAGTTTTCAAAATGAACCCATTTCTTACATATATTACAATTGGCACGCCTCCCAGGACATATGGGAGACGTTGATAGGTGGCGTGCACTCCCACAACGGAAACATAATCTATCTTCCCTCTTTGCATTAGACTGGGAATTATCTTTCTGGGAGCGTTTATTGGCTTGATCAGGTCCCCCACCCTTCGTTTGGTTATTTTCATAACGCCTATTAGGTCTGGTTTTCTGTTTCTTCTTTTCCTTTGAGTAGGGTCCTTTTTTATCGCCCACCCTTAACACTTCAGTTCCCACTGCCAACTTATTTTCCTTTACTGACAGCTTTGCCACACATTGTAGTGTGTGTTCAATTCTCTTTGCAATGCTAATAACTTCATCTAAATTAGGGTAATCTTTTAACCAGATCTCTTCACGTATCTTATCATTTGCACAATGTAACATAAACTGATCCCTCCAAACCACCACCAAATTTACAATGTAAGGATAAATGTCCCAAAGCAGTTTTATAGTCCTCAACAGATTCCCCTTCATGTTGGCACCTCATGCCAAAATGATATCTTTCCAACAGCGTACTGGTTTTAGCTTCAAAATGCTTATCAATTTTGACCAGAGCAAGATCAAAGTAATTTGCACCTTCTTCAACATCTAATTCTGCAACATCAGGTAGAGTGTCATATATCCTCTGCCCTTCATAATCCAAAAAATGCATTAACATAGCTACTTTTCGTTCAACAGACATGCCATTTCCGCATGTAGCCTTAACATAGTGAAGAAAACCCTTCTTCCGGGGGACCTGGCGAGGGCATGAACACTTGTGGACCCGGAACTCCAGACAGTGCCATATTTTCTGTTGCAGCGTCACTATAGCGTCACTATAGTGGCCTCTTTTCAAAATGGGTAGCTAGCACGACCAGGTAAATCACTCCCAAGATGGTATTAAATGATGCAGCGTGGGAAAATAAGTATACCCCTGCGGGTTTATTATCCAGTTCCTTTGCCTTCAATAAATAAGAGTAAAAGAACAAATGTCTTCTGCAATCAAATATCCATGTGACCAAACAGGTAACGTGCCCTTCCTCACCTGTGATGCTCCATGATGGTCCTAAACTGATTTGCCTTCCCACAAGGGGCCCTGGGCAAAATTCACAAATCTGCTTTTCCAGAGGCGTGTAGTCGGAAATGCTTGGTCACGTCAAGTAAGACGCAGCGCCACAGCCGCGTTCAGGGTGATACAACACTTCCTGATATTCGCTGACTGGTGACTTGGCTCCACGTGATGGGGGGCGTGGCAAGTCACCCGCCCGGCCCAATTAGCAGCCTTGCTTTGAGGGAACTTGTCTCCACGTCAGACTGCACCGCCTGGGAGGAGCGTGGCAGCTGACAGTTCGTCCTTGCCGCCGCCGGGCTAGTTCGTTCAGCGGGACACAGCTTCCCACGTACCTTTGCGGATCGGGACTCCGCAACACCTCTCACGCCGCGGATCGGGACTCTTACGCTGCGGACTCGCAGCTCCGCACGTACCTTCGCGGATCAGGACTCCGCAGCACCTCTCACACTGCGGTTCGGTCCGCGTTATAGGCAGCTTTGGATTCCGACCCCTGGGCAGCTCACGGCACCCAGAGCTGATGGGGCCGCCTGTGACTGGATCCGCTTCAGCGTTACTGAAACAACCATTGAGCAGCTTCCACAAATGAAAGCACAGCGGAGCCAAAGCCAGACAGCCACCAGCTGGGCCGCCTCCGTCCCTTCCTTGCTTCGGTTTCTCCGGTCCTGTGGCCACCGTAACACAGCCTCTTCGCTACGTGGCTGTTGGGGGTCTCTGCTTCTGGTCGCCTTAAACAGGGATAACTTCTCCATCCCATCCTCGTCGCCATTGTGAAGATGAAGGCAAGTGACAACTTCATTTGTTGAGACAGCTTTATTGTCAGCAGTTCAAGCAGCGTAGTAAGAGACCCCCAACACAGGCAATGTCCAGGGTCCAACTGACATCAATCAAAGAACAACATTCTAATCCAATAGCACTCCATAACAGATGACACAAGAGAGTTCTAACATGGAATGACACAGCTCTATTATTGGCCTATGTAACACTAACAGGAGATGTGCTAGCATATATTGCATTTAGATAATATCTTAATGCACAATCCATATACCACGCTTACTCTATCAGAATTGTCCCTGGACATAGTATGATAGCAACCTTGTCTGTCTCCTCCCCCCTCCTGTTAGTTGTTTCCCTGCCACCCCCCTCCAGGACTATCTGAAATGTCACCAGGCCTAGTATGATAGTCGCTTGTTTTGTTCCTCCCCTCCCTTTCTGCACCCTTCTCCCTCACCATTTGTTTTTCTCTGCCTCTACCAGAAATGTTGTGAGGCCTAGTACAGCAGTCATCTGTCTGTTTCCATTTCCTTCCCACTCTCCCCCTCCCTTCCTTATCTATGTCTTAGCTCTTGAACTATCTGAAATGTCGTCAGGCCGAGCACGATAGTTAATTTCACATCCTTACTGTTCATGGTCTGTAAGTATGTCATTGTATTTTCCCTTGTTCCCTCCCTTGCCTATAAGCGCTTTGAAACACATTGTGTATAGGCACTATATAAATAAACTGTCATATCATATCATGACTTTTGACATCTATAATATCATAGGAAATTTTGACACATTACCTTTTCCATGGAAAGTGATGCCACTGATGTAAATTACCTACAATACATAATCTTCATTAAATGAATACTTTGTACAGTAGAGTAAACAGCATTTGGGCTAACAAAGATACATTGACCAGAGTGCTGTCATGATATGCTCTGTACACAATAGTGGTAGTTGCAGGCGTTATTGCCAGTGGCACCATCATAGGTCAGTGACATTGCCTCCACATGCCAGTACAGTCTCATATGGTTATGTACTGACATCTTATGGCAACTATCAGGTACAAGATAAAGCCTCTCAAGCTCTTGTGCACTTCTTTGGCCCAGTTACAGTGTGACCCATACTTCTACCTCCTCTTAACTTAAGAGACTGTGGTTCTCTTTACAAGTGAGCCGCTCTGGAAATAAAGGTGCCCTTTAAAAGATACCAGCACCTTTTTCCCTGACCAGCTCACTTTGAGTATGCCGTTGGGGGACACAGATCTCCCGGCAGGCCTGACCTGCCAGTAGTTCGGGCCCCTACTGGCAGGTTTGTCACTGAAGCACCAGCACCGTTACCATTACACTGTTACTAGGTCGAGGTTGACAGGTCAAGAACGCTGGTCTGGAGGGTGGCCCAGAGCAACTGCCAGAGGTTTAAGATTAATTCTAAACCTTCCAGCCATCACCTCTTTGTTTTGCTCAGGTTGTCCCATGTCAGGTGTTACTGGCTTAGCCCATTTTTGTTTTTCCTTCGCATCCTGGAACATGCCACTTTTTTCTATATTATTGCATTAATAATATAAAATATATATTAAAATAAACAAGGTCTTGGACAACAGGAGATTCCTGTGTTCATACTGTAAAAATTATGAATAGTGATGCCCTTTAATTGATGTATTGCATTAACCTAATATAATATTAAAATAATGTTTCAACCATCATCATATTAAAAATAAAAAACAATGCTGTGGGGAAAATTCACAAAACTAGAGATTCAGTTGGCTCCATACCCAAGAAGTTTGAGGATACAAATTTGACTGAAAATCACATAGATAACAAAGCACCATGTTACAGTATTACGGCCTCATTACAGGTTTGGTGGCATTTCAGAAAAAAATGCCAAAATACTTCTATACAGAATTATATTTACCGCCATTTGGTCCTGCAGATTTACCACATGATTATAAGTGGTAGTAGGTGGCGTGAGCCCCCATTTTTAGGAGTCTGTAGGACACCATGGGGAATTCGGCTGAATTACCGCCCACAGTAATTCTGCCAATTTTTCATTTTTTGGCAGTAGTGTGGAGGATTTACCTCCAGCATTTTGCTGGAGAAAAATCCTCCACCTTACGACCAAAGTTGTAGTACAGCGGTCCGGTAATGCAACAGAAATGCAGTGGTTACAAAGTTACCACTGAATTACCACCAGTTTTTCCTGCACTGCCGTACTCGTAATTAGGCCCAAATTAGCCTTTTAGAGCCTACTGCTTAAGTTCTATATTACTGCTGCATCCTTCCGGGATGCCCACATTTTGAACTTCCTTGCTTTTCATGGACCAGCGGTAGTAGAGGCACAGCAAGATGTAGGAAGGGCTATGGTAGGGGGGGGTAGAAGCCGCTACTCGAGGCAAACCCCCAAATGATGTCCCTGCCTGTGATAAACCAAGTTGTGAAGGCTATGCCAGGCCTCGAACACACGCAAGGGGGTGAGCCAGAGTCACAGTCAAACAACAGGAACCTGCTGCTCACCCCAGGCAGAGAAAAGGTAAGATGTTCACATAATATGCTGTACATAAGGGAATGTCATGTGACTTTATGCCATTAGCCATGGAGGGGATGCATATTGATAGTATAGCAGGCCCTTTAAGGCACCATACATAATAGAAAATTTGCATTATCTACCTCTGCATGTGCACACCACACACTACACTACTACTTCACAACTCGCTTTAAGTGTAGGATTGATGTAAGCTACCTTATAGCTAAAGCAAGTGTTGTGAAGTAGTGTTGTGGTGTTAGTTAAGGTTCCATTTTTAGAGTGGGGACTGTGCTTGTATTAGAGAATTCGATTATTCTGACTGACTGTTGGGACAGTAACGTTGCCTTTTGCGATGTTAGTAGACTTGACATTTCTTTTATTTTTGGGGTTACTATGTGTACCTTAACATTGACATTTCCATTGTTTGTAATATACTTCTTTTTGCTAAGGAGAGACCTTTACACTTTTAAAAAGCGTGTTTTGTTCCACTGAGTTTGTGTTTTCCTGTGCATTCCAAGTGTAACGTTTTCACATAAACATTCCAGGTGTATGGTGTTTGGTTGTCTGTGGCTGCTGTTCATTCTGTGCAGAATGTTTGTCTATCCATTCATTCTGCAATTGTTCATTCATTCTGCGCTTGCTCTTAGTGAATAGTGATGTCCGCAATATTCCACACATGTGGCATGTGCATACGTCTGTATCTGTTTGTTTGGGCTTACTTCATCGACATATCTGCATACACGCTTCGTGTATGTGTGTATTTGTGTGTGTATGTGCATGTCTTTTCATCTGTTAATTCAGCACTTTAGTGTTTTGTTACATTTGTCCATATTGTTGTTTGATACATTGTTTCATTCCATCCAATAAAGGTTTTAATGTGTTTGTGGCTTTTTAGCCATTCATGTTTTGTTCTATTGGCGTGTATTAGTTTGACATCGAATCTTCTGTGAATGTTCAAACATCCCAATCATTTCTTGAGTTTGGCTGATGCATAATCCCGAATTTGTGCGCGATGCACGCACTCACAGAAAGGGGTGGGTGTGTGCCAACAATAAAAGCGACCGTTCTGAGATATTGAACCGGAAGCGCTTGATTTTCTTTTGTCCATAGACAGGCCAATGCAAGAAACAACTTTTTTTCAATATTCCTTTCATCCAAGAAAAGGTTACTGAAACTTAACTAAAAACCCTGTGATGGTTCTGAGGTGGCCAGGTCAGTCGAATGTAAACTGTTGTGAAACCTTAACTATACCAATTTGTTTTGTTCAAAAAGCTATTGAAACTTTTCAGACCACGAACATTTTAAACTATAAATTATGATCCAATATGTTTTGCATGTAGTATTCTCAAAAATATATCTTCAAACTATCTTTTTTAAAATGTGATGTTCATATGTACAACCTAATCCTTAGGGCTGGCCATGAGGTTCCTCGGCTTGGTTTCTCAAGACTGTGGGGGTCATTATGAGTTGGACAGTACATGGTAAAAGTGGCGATAGCAGAATTGCTGCCACAAATACCAGTCCGCCAAATTATAAATCAGCGCTAATACCGTCAATCAGTAATTTCACTGACTATGATACAGTTGATGGAATTACTGTCAACAGTATTACCGTCAAAGGTATTACCACCAATAGCACAAAAGCACTATTACCGTTGTAGCCCAAGTTACGATTTCGTAATAATACAGCCGAAATTGTGCGGTCATACCACCAAAAACAAAAAGCAGTTTCCAGGTGGAGGTAAATGCAGACAGGCGCTATAAATAAAACCACAGGTGCACCCAATCCACTCAAGAGGGTTGCATAAGACACACGCTTTTCCCAAACAAACTTTCAAACACCATGCTGCTACTAGCCATTGCAACCTGGGACATGCAGCTGCTCATGCTGCGCACTGACCTACACAGGTAGGAAAACCTGCCCAGGGCACAGGACGAAGAGACGAGCAGGAGGATGAGGAGGAGACACCATGTAAGATGAACACTCCTACACAGGACCAGGCCCTCACCATGGATCCTCACTGACAACGAGCTGGTCACAACAGGAAGCATTTTCACTCCCTAAACATCCAGGTCACCTGCAATCCTGACCTCTACATCACACACTGCTTTGCCCACTTCCCAGGTTCCACCCACGATGCCAGGGTGCTGCGCAACAGAACACTGCCTGCATAAATGGAGAGGCACAGAGGCCAATGAACGTGGATAGTGGGTATTATTGCCGTCACACAATTTCAGTGTGCAGCACTCCAGTACAGCAATGTGAAAGGGAGAGGAGGGTGCATATTCAAAAAAGAAAAACGCATGCCTTGCCAATGCCCTGTGCATGCACGACCTGCCTTCTCACCACACTAATGCCAGTCTACAAACCACAGGAACAGGACATGATGGACAATGTTGTATCACATTGCAAAACCACATTGCCCGTGAAGTCTTGAAACACACATACATGACTACAGGTACCACAACATCATACATCCATATTAAGCACAAAGTGAAACACAGCACAAAAGAACAGTAGCACTGGAAGTAGTGCTGCCATGTATTCAGGTAGCTGACACTATCATGGAATGGACCTAAACAACAGAAACCTGTTGAGTTACAACTAAACAACCATCAGTTCACATGCATGAGAGCAAGGTAAAGGCCCTGAACAGGCACCATGGCACCTTACCATGACCATCACAGACCCTGTAATTGTTAACTGCTGGCTGTGAGCTCAGTGCATGATGTAACAGAACAATGTGAATACTGAATGAACCCACATTCAAGTACTATGAATGTAAGACATGTTGTGCGATGGCACTCAGAATGCATGCACATAATGCCCATCAGCATGTCGTAGTAAAATGGCAACACATCCACGATGCAGTGTGACTGGTGCCTCTGACCTTTGCCTTTGTAGGCGACTCTGGATACCCGCAACTACCATGGCGCATGACACCCGTGTGGGATCCACAGACGCCACAGGAGGTGGCCTACAATGAGGCCCACGTACAGACCAGGCTCTGCATTGAGCTGAACTTTGGCCTCCTGAAGGCTCGTTTCCACTTCCTGGAACCGGACTGGAGGGACATTGATGTACAGGCCAGAAAAGGTTGGGGAAATTGGGCTTGCATGTGCCATGCTAAACAATATGTCCCTCGGGAAAAATGTCCCTCTAGCCCCTGATGTGGACATGCCACCCCCTGAAGAGGTTGACACCCTGCCTGTGGCTGAAGCAGTTGCACGCAGTGGCCAGGATAAGGTTAGATCCAGACAAATGGTTTGCAGGGGCTCATTGACGACTTTTTCTGAGCACATTTCTTTCAACATGCCATGCACCACCGTACAGATGGTCACATTAAGGATTAAACACATGTACACAAAAAGGAATGTCCTGGCATTGCTTCAGGTGAACTAATGTTTAATGTGAAAATGGTCAGATGCCCAACACACCCTCCCTCCCACTTCCCCACAACACCATCCCCAGCACACCCCTTTGCCTAACAACAAATGTCCAGTAACTTTTGTGGCCTCTTCCGCTTACTGGTGTACCGCAGCACCTTTGGGGCTAGTACGTGTGATGCGCTGCACCTATGGGTGCTGGCCAATGAGCCCTCTGTGGGAGTGATGTAGCTGGATTGCTCAGATCCTGTCCCCCGGATGTGCTGCATGGTCAGCTGCATGTTGGCCTGCATGGCCCCGACGACGGCTGAGATGCCTTCTCTTGAGATCCCGCACCCGTTGACCATAGACAGTCAGGGTGGCAGATGTCGCAGCCGCCTGATTTCAGTTATGGTCCAGGCCCTGATAATCCTGCGGGAGGTACCCTCTAGACAATCCCGGATGGCCTGGAGGTGGAGGACTTGTGCATCTGCGAGCGTGCACTTGGTGCTCCTCCATCACTTCCAGCCTCCTCACGATTGCCTCATCATGTGTGGCTTGGGGAATAGGTTGAGGACTGTGGAGAGGGCTGATGCTAAAACATGGTGGCTCATAGGATCTGATGTCCGAGTCACTCTCTGACTCCTGCCCACGATGGTGTCTGACCCGCTCAGGTGTTCAGTCCCTCTCATGGGCCTGTTGGGAAGTGGGATGCACTGTGCCTCCAACTTCCTTGCAAGCAGCTGGTTCCACTGACATGTCCACATTGACTGGCTGTTGGGGGGCAGTCACGGGTGCCCAGGGTGCAGTCCTAGTGGCTGTGTCCCCATCTCTGGCAATGGGTGCAGTGCTTGCGCTGGCAGGTGTGCTGCAGTTGGACCCTGGTGTTGCTTGCCATCCCCTTAGCCTACCCTTCTCATTGTTGGCCGGTGCTGTGGTTTAAGTCGATGGTGTGGACCTGGAGGCCTGGCCATGGGAGCTTGATGGCCCTACACCCTCCTCCTCGTGATTTGGCTGTGACTCTGTTGGGTGGACAATGACATTCAGAGCCTTATTACGAGGTGGGCGGAATGGGTTTAACGGCGCCGGTAATGGTGCCGGTGCCGGTAAACCCATGCCACCCTATTACGAGGTTCCCTTGTGGAACCCGCTCAGAACATCTGGTCAGACCAGACGTCCTTTGCTGGTCCCGCAAGGGGACCAGGGAGCTAATAACAGGCCTGTTATTAACGGGCCCGTTATTAGCTCCCTGCCCATTCACATTGAGCCCTATGGGGGCTCGAATGGGAATGGGGATGGATTTTTTGAATGAGGAATTACCGGGTCCTCCAAGGTTGGAATGACCCGGAAATTCCTCATTCAAGGAACCCAGACCCGGACCCGAGTTTGGAGGCAGCCATGGCGCTTATAGCACCATGGCTGCCTCCAAACTCGTAATGAGGCCCTCAGTCTCTCAACATGCATACTAGTACTTGCGATTGCAAGTCTGGCATGCTATATTGTGAAGGAACATCCCACACAAGTGAATTATAGTGCATGTCATTTGCAGGCCATTGCCGATAACCCCAGCAAGGTGGGTGTAGTGGCTGCTCAGGGTGTACTCCCCATTGACAGGCGTCTTTGCCACTCATGCTGCAAAGGTGGACATTCCATGGGTTGGCCTGGGGGGGGGGCGCTATGGCACTTGGCCTTATTCAGCACACATGAGTCACTGCACACGGCCGGCCGTGGGTGTGATGCCGCCCGGGGTGATGTAACAGTGGTTTTGCGCCCCCGCCCCAACCTGGTGTCATGGTTTAGTAAGGTGACTTTGTGCCTGGCATCAGAGCTTCATTTCAGTGTTTGACTCCTGTTCCTGTGCTGGTGAAGTGCTGGTCAGGTTTGGGTGCTCAACAGTGCAGACAATGGCTGTTCACTTGAGTTTCCTTGATTTCCCTCACAAGCTAGTATCAGATTGGACACCTCTTCCCAAAGAGATGGCCAGGCCTCGAGCTCTGATGCAGAGAGTATCAGGTCTTTCCTTGAAAGGAGCAGTATTGACAGAGAAGAAAAATCATAATGGTTACATTATTAGATCCTTTTCCCCCTAACATACCAGATCTGGGTCTTTTATAGAACAACTTCTGCCCTTTGGAGGACCTGTGAGTCCATTAAATGAAAGGGAGAAGTTAGAAATGGTGGGGAATGTGGTAGAGACAAGATCTGAAGAAACCTGAGGTGTTGATGTGTGCAGATTGGTAGCACCCATTCTCGGGGCACTAGTAAGATTCTAGGTGAACTCAGTTACGGCACATGATTTCTATGCTGCCATAGAGGAGCCACAAGTGTCATCGTAAACCATTACTTGCTAATGGGTTCAATCCTGTGAGCATATGTAGTTGTGTGGATGCCTGCATTGTGATGGTATGTTTGGTGTGGAGGTTGCTGGGTGTGGGAATAAAGGTCGGGCTGAGCGAGCAGCTGGGTTTCTGCTGTTGTGTGAGTCTCTGTGTGTTTGCTGGTCAGTGAATGCAGTGACAGGTGGAAAGATGGGGTATGAGAGGGTTTGATCTGAGTGTTAGTTCGTCAAGCATGCACCTTTAAAGATGGAAAGATTGCAGACCATTATTCAAATGATCAGACCAAGAGAATGTTTTTTTTAATTTAGTTCCATGTGGGTTTCCACATTCGGAGCTTCCCTGGGCACCAAATGTTTCTTTGCCTTGTTGTGAGTGGGTCTTTATTACAAATTCAATGTGCTTGTTTTGAGCTCCATGGCACACCAGATGGATGACCCAAATGCCCATTGCGGTCTCCTCTCAGTTCATCCAGCATGCACACGTTCGCACATAACATCTAAGCCACCCATAGGTGGTAATTGAACACCCCTCCCAAGAGACATCAAACATCAGAACTCTACACATCCCCAACCAACCAGCCAACATCAATCAACCAACCAACCAACAAGAGTCTCACAGATACTTAAATTGCTCTAAAAACCCCTTAGCGCCAGGGTCGTAATGACCCCCATTTTGTGTCCAAAACTCAATATAGGCATGTGACCTTATTACGCAATTTCTTTAGTTTTGGGTCTGTAAATCCTAAGAGTACCCTATTTAAATACGGTGGAGATGTTTAGGTTCACATTACTTTGCATTTCTTTACTTTCAGTCTGACAGGATGTGGACCTCTAAGCTATAATAAAGTTATTTTTACTTAACATTTTTCTATAAGGATGTATAAAGCCTCACACATATTTGTAACAACAAGAGCTTGAAAGGAATGCGGTCAAGCTGCTTAATGTGCAGAGTGGGTTTGAACCCCATCGTCACCACTTAACCAATGTGTGTAGCTCTGGGCAAATCATGTCATTTCACTGTCTTATTTGACACAATGGGCGGTCCCCGGAAATGATAAAGATCATTGTGTAGTACCGGTAAGGGCACCGGTACCGGTAAACCCCTATCGCCTTACTACGAGTTCCCTTTGCGGGACCCGACTTTAACGGCTGGTTTTACCAGCCGTTAAAGTAGAGTGCCGCAAAGAGACCTCAGAGCTAATTACGATACCGCAATTTGCGGTACCGTAATTAGCACCTTCCCCATTCCCATTATGCCCTATGGGGGCAAAAATGGGAATGGGGAAGAGACTTGGTGAATGGGGAATTACCGCCCCCGCTCACCTTGGAGTAGGGTGGTAATTCCGCCATCCACCAAGGCGGACACGGTAAAATACCGGCGGCAACCATGGCGCTAATAGCGCCATGGTTACCGCCTACCGTGTAATGAGGCCCTTAGTGTTGACACATTACAATGTTATTTTTCTCTTTGTTTAATCAGACCAGCTCCCCTTGAAACCCCTGGCCCTCTTATGACTGAAAAATGCAATAAAAGGTATGTCACTCTGCTTAGTGGCACATTTGCTTTAGAGGTGTGTAAACTTGCAAATAAGTACACAACTGTGGGTATGGTTCTATGTGATTTTAATGAACCAAAAAAGAAAGAATGACATTTTAACAAATTCAAAATAACAAAAACAATACCCAATTTTCCCTCTGTTTTAGAGGTAGGTAAACTTGAAAATAAGCACACATTTGGAATGTCCATCTGTTTTTAATGAACCAAAAAATAAAGAATGACATTTTAACAAACCCAAAATAACCAAAAAATACAGAATTTTCCCTGTTTCCCCATGTTGAAATCCCCAGCCCCCGCCCCACCATATTTAACCCGTTACCCCACATATATCTTTTTTTTATTGAGTATGTTTTTGTTGTTTTTTATTCGTTATGAATGCATTCTTTATTTTGTATTAGGTATAATCACTGGATACCCTTTGGTATTCTGTAGTGTCTGCGCTGGGCAGTTAATGGCCGCTAGTTTTCCTTGGCCCCTTTTCTGGGCTGCCCTGGCAAAGGCTATGGATAGATGGAAGGTAGGGAGTTACTATCCAGTCATGGCGGAAAAACAGGAAACCATTTTGGGATGTGAACCCCTGGTCCTACTGTCTATGGATGTTGGGCAGGCGGCCCAGGGATACCATGGAAGGTGGCCTAGTCAGCAAAGTGTGCGTTCATGGGTTGAGATGAGGGGATGGGACGCCTTGTGCATTGCACAACACAAACATAATTGTCTGCAAGCGATTGCATAATAGCTGTCACTAACGTACACATTGAAACCTTGGAGGCATGAAAGGCACTGAGCATAGCACAGGCACGCAAGTTATTCAACTCCTTGCAATTTCATTGCTGAGGGCTGGTGAAGTGTGGTGCCCCATGCACAACGCCATTTTGTCACAGTCCCACCAATGCAACTCAGTATTTGTTTCTGTTTTGTGGACACAATCGTGTTTCACCGTGATCCTCTGCTGGTGGCCTCCTAGACAGTCACCTAGAATTGCCCTTTTCTAGCAACAGCCCAGTCCCATACTACTTCATTGGAAATGGAAGCACATATATTCTCCCTGGTCAAACTGGCAGAAATTCTAGTATCTCAAACTGACTACCGCAAAATCAAAACTCATTTACTCCACTGTTGTAGCCAGTCACCGAAGTTGTCTGGGCGCAACACAGCTTGGCATTAGAGTCTGAGAAAAGCATTAGAGGTGGAGTAAAACTCCGTGCTTTATACCCCTTTGCCCATCATTCTTCTATAGTTTGCCATGCTATGCTAAGTCCTGCTGCAAACGGTTATGCTGTGGCAGGGTGTGCATGCAGGACCCACACTCCCACAGACTCCCCACAGACACCTCAGTTACTGCGACCCTAGCACCACTCGGGTATAGCCTGGGATCAAAGGCCAATGGTCTTACATCGGTCCACCTTGTGACATGACCTGACCAAGGGCATGGTTTGGCTTGATTTTCATATTTATGTGACAGTAATATGAACCAAAACGTAGAGCAATAAAAAGAACCTTTAAAGCAGCATTACACACAAGAAATTGGCCTACACCTATCAGTAGAGTCGAAAGCAAAACACTGCGTTATGCCTCGTTATCCTTTGATTTATACTAGACTGCTGATGAGTAATTTTAATTTCCCACAAGCTACTTCAAGTGAACCATGCAATGCTATTAAAAATCCCTTCTCACTGCCGTTCACTCACTTCACTCATTACAAACACAAGCGCTGCACAGGAAGGGCCCGAGTTATATCAAGCAGACTTGCGGGTTCGGATAGAAGCAAAACGCTCAGGTGGTTTCACAGGCACATCAATTCATCAAAATACCAGGCTAATGGAAGTGAGATTGCTCACTTGATGACATCACAGGATGTGACAACACACGACCTCTGCCTATGATGATCTAGCAGGAAGTGACATCACACATCATTTGCCCAAAATGATGGCACACATGAAAAAAAGCTTACGGGTGAATTAATAACAAACTGCTACTAAACGAGAGATAAGACTAATTTAGCTAACCATATTTTAACCAGGCTACTTCTTTGGTACGCCATTGGTAGTGTGACTAGTGTCATGTTATATGGCACGTTACACACGCAGTAGAAACAGCTTAGGCCATTGGACACTTCATGTACCTGTACCGTCGTATATTGCCTGTTACTGCCGTCTTATTTAGCCTCATATACCCAGCATACTCCATATATGCTAAAGAGAGTCCCACGTTATTAGGTGCTGCTTTAATATGCCTTGATACTCTGAATGTAGTCTCTTAAATGTGGGAGCTGCCAACCTTAGTCAGTTATAGCCTCACGTGCCAGGTACATTCATAATATACAGGGGATAACCTCACGTGCCCACGGGATGCCATCGCATGCCAGGTACAGTGTCCAACTCCCAGGACTGTCATTTCATGTCACTCAATGCCTCATATTCCTGCCATAGTTACCATAGGTATGTAACAGAATGACCAGCATAGGTCAAGTGCAACCTCAGACGTGGAATCTGTGCTATGCAGTGCTGCTATGCTTGGCATAGTCATAAGTAAGTAACATGTTTACATGCTCATGTGTTGCTTTCATATGCTAAGTACAGCTTCAAATACTCCAGTACTGACATATTATGGCAGTTAGTACTTCACACATCTGTCGTAGTGATCATATGTAAGGGAAAACCTTACATGTCCAGGTGATGTTTTATATGCCAAATTCACCCTCAAATGCACAAGTAATGTGATGTAATGGCGGTGAATGCCTCAGGCATCAGATACAGTCACCAAATATAAGTTACAACATCATATTTCTAGGTGATACCATTGAATGCAAATTGCAGCCCCAAATGTTCCAGTAATGACGTCTGATGTCCAGTATTTCTTCATATGGCTTACATAGTCATCATGAAAGGTACAGCCGGACATGTCCAGTTGTCATGATCATTACCGCTTTGCCCTGCCACCACTTTTACCTTAAAGGCCTCTTTGTCCCCATTTACGAGCAACCACTGGAACCAAGTAGCACACATTGATTTCTTTCTTTTTTTAAAAAATAATTCTTTATTTTCATTGTATATATATATATAAAACAATAACAATCAATGAATACATGACTAAACTTAAACTCTAATCAAAATCATAGCAACAAGTGGTATATGATAATTCAAGGAAAAACAACTTTCAACTATATACAAAAAACACCAATATGTACAGCCACGCTGTACACCATGACAAAGACACAGACTAATATGAATCCATGAATTTCCTGAAAAACTCTTCAGAAAGAGTTTTTTTTTAACTCTCCTCTAGATCACTCTCTCCATATCAGCTCAACATTTTGGGAGATTCTGGATTTCCACCCTCTTCTTTCAACTCTTTCAGAATAGAAAGAAACAATAGTGACACCCCAAGTGCTTGCCAAACTCCAAGTACTGCAAGCAAACATGAGATAGGTCTGCACATTAGAAGACTACAGTTAAGTACTTTGGACCACGCATGTTTTCTGATGCAGCACTCCAAATAGTTTACAGTGAAATAAAGTTATTGTGACAAGATGGTGTGGAGCTATTGCAGTGGGTTACAGGCTGGCTCCAGAATGGGGACTTTTTAGCTTAAGAATATATATCTACACGACCCATGTTCATTAGGGCTTGGTTTTTGTTTGCTTTCTGGGACTTGTAGTTTTGCTGATTCCAATATGAGACTAGGACTATAAGATTCAGAAGGCAATACAAACAAACAGGATTCTATAATCATCATCAGCCATGTTCATACATGCAATAACAAGTATTAACCAATGCTACAAACATACATGCGCTCAATAAAATTGTCGTACCTCGTCAAGTCATTCTCCCAAATATAATGTATTTATGATTAAAATATTTTGTGCCAGGTTTTCACACACTGACTGTGCCACATATGTTATGTTATGTTATGTAAACTTGGTAAAGCGCACGTACGCCCAAAGGCATCTTGGCGCTGGCTACAGCAGGAAGAATCAAAAGCAGTACGGTAACAACACCAAGGAGAGAAAGACTTAGAACAGAGTTGTTTTAAGCAGCCGGCGAAAAGTGAAGTGGTCTTCAGTAGCATGAAGGGCCATAGGCAACTCATTCCAGGCTCTAGCAGCTGCCACCGAAAAGGTACGGCCTCCCATACGAGACACATGGTAGCGGGGGGTACTGAGAAGGCATGCCGATTGGGAGAGCAGGTGTGTAGTGAGTAAACTTTGCTTGGAGATACTCAGCGCCCAAGCCATAGAAGGCACGATGCACCAGGCACATCATTTTCATTGTTGAAATAATGTGCTGACTCAGATGGAGATTTTGAATTTACGTATCTCCCATAGGAGTGCCCTTTATTGTTGACACGTGTTTCGGCTCTGACTGAGCCTTCATCAAAACAGGGCATTGATTCTGAACACATCCATTGTCTTGTTCCTCATATGTGGATGTGCAAATTGATGCTCCCTTTCATGTATCTCTGGGTTTCAATCCCACCCCAAAAGTGCAGTGTCTGTGTCACTCGCGTCGGCTCGAATGGTAGAAACCTTTGCACTTTTGAGGTGGGATTGAAACCCAGAGATACATGAAAGGGAGCATCAATTCGCACATCCACCTTTCGAGGAACAAGACAAAGGATGTGTTTAGAAGAAATGCCCTGTTTTGAGGAAGGTTCAGTCAGAGCTGAAACACGTGTCAACAATAAAGGGCACTCCTACGGGAGATACATAAATTCAAAATCTCCATCTAAGTCAGCACATTATTTCACCAATGAACATATGTGGCGCACTCCGTGTGTGAAAACCTGGCACAAGTTAGTCTAAAAACCTCGGAGGTGAGGTAGTGGTTCCTCCGTTTTTGCTTTCACACTGACGCGACACCAGCAAACTGCTTTCTTCTAAATAAAGGGCACAAGACCAAAGAGGTTGACCCCCAAAAACTACCTCAACTTCCCACAAAGATTTCCTCATAAGGTGGGTCAACAGTCTTGCTGACCATACGTATGGCAGAACACATTTTGAGCAGAGAAGAGGATTGCGCAAACCTCTTTGCTCCGAAAGGCAGTATGGAACATGGATTTAAAAATACAATCCCGAAGCGCAAAGACCTAAGAGCCAAATTTATCGAAATGGAAAGAGCATCCAGAAGAGAAATAGATAAGTATTAGGAGATTATTTCCTTCAAAAACGAACTAACCAACAAGCAGATCCCAAAAGGTCTACGAATTTAAATTTTCCCAGACTTTTCCAAAGATGAAGATCATGACTTGGCAGAACAATGGGAATGTAATCTTAACAGCAGCTCGACTATTATGTTAGAAGTACTTGTGGAGCACTCCACAAGAGAACACAAGCATGTAACGGAACAAATTGAACTAATTAAAAAAGAGATTGAAGAGACAAAGGCACTGGAAGTGGCAAAGGAGAAAAATTATTTAAAGATGCACGAGATACTTAAAGAATACCAGGATGAGATTAAATTACGAAAATTGCGAAATTGTTTCCGGGATGAGCAAGATTACAGGGAAGATCGTGTTTACAAGTTCCAAGAAAAATTCAATCTGTACATGAAACAAACATCTAAAGGAAGTACTCCCAATAGGTGTGCAGTTATAATGTCGACTGCAAAAAGTCGAATGCAAAAATGTCAACAAAAAAAAATGTTGAAAAAAAAATTCTGATGTGTTTTTTTTATTTGTATGTTTTTTTTGGGGTCTAGCTAATAAAAATAAAGGGGGGGTTAGGGGTGAACTACCCCCATTAAAAACATTTTTTTTATAAAACATGTGACTTTTTTTCTACATTTTTTTTCCACATTTATTGCAGTCGACATTTTCACTATAAACCCTCCCAATACATCATCCACCAGTTCTGAGGTGGACTCGGATACGGACAAGGGTTTTCTACCATTCGAGCTGACGCAAGTGACACAGACGCTGCACTTTTGAGGTGGGATTGAAACTCAGAGATACATGAAAGGGATCATCAGTTTGTGCATTCACATGGGAGGAACAAGACAATGGGCCTCATTCCGAGTATGGCGGTAAGGGATACCGGTCACCGTTAACGAGACCGGTGCCGGTAATCCCTTACCGCCACATTCCGAGTTCCCTTTGCGCCCTCGTCCTTAAATTGACCCACAAAAAACGACCTCAACTTCCCACAAAAACTTCATGTTTAAAATAAAGCTTGAGAATCTTTTAAATGTGACATCTGAAGTTGATTGCAAATTCTTTTCTAAATAGATGATCAAAACAAGTACTGCCATTGCGCAAATAAATAAGGGCACTACAATAAGGGACACAATCTATTAGTGAGCCTTTCAAACTTGATTAATAAAGTGATTAATACATCTGATGTTGTGGTCATTGAGGAGAGCTGATTAATCATACTTCTGACAGTACCTGGGCATTGTCCTTCAGCAATGTATTAACCAAACACATGAGTGAAAGCAAAAAACATCAACATTTCTCACACCTACCACTTTGTTCTGTAGCTGTAAAGTATGGGCTACCAGCATTGCATTTTGATCTTGGCACACAAATCTTACCATTGAGCAATACATAACACACACCTTCCTTACCTGTGGTTTCTCTTTTGTGGTCTTAAGATTTTCACACAGTTCCAGAAAGTAAACAGAGCTCTGAAAGCCTGTGTTTCCATCCTTTCCATGGCAAATGGCCTTATGACCTCTGTCTGGCCAATGGGTTGAAAAAACAGAGCCAGGGGTACCAACGAGGGAGCCTGGGTGGATGAGTGTGGGTGTGAATAATACATTTAATGGTGTATGGGTGCGCGTATGGATGAGCAAGCGTATGGTGTATTGGTGTTCATGTGAATGTGTGAGTGGGTGCTGTATGTGCGCGTGTGTGAATGAGCGAGTGAATGCTGTGTAAATGTATCAGTGTTTGCATTTGTGCCAGGCCTGGGGGCTGCTGATATGGGCTGGAGGCATTTGGCAGCCAGTAGCCAGATACATATACTTAATGTGGCATGGCATTTCTTACTGGGCATCAATGATAAAATAAACATGACATTGTTATTGCGTGGCTAGACTAGCCTACTTTGGCACAGCCAATCTGGCTATATTTTCTTACTGTGGCATTTTCACTGGGAATGAATGGTAAAGCACGCATGATAAGTGTCATTATGTGGCAATATTGGCTTACTTTGGTGCAGCCAGTCAGGCTATACTGTCTTACTGTGTTGCAATATGTGTTACTGTGCATCAATGGTAAAGCAAACATGATCACTGTTATTACTTGGCTTTACTGGCCTACATTAAATATATATATTTTTTATAATGCGCTTAGAACAAAACAGGTTTCTAAGCGTGTCCCTGGGATTCAAACCTCTATTGATGTGAGTTGTTTTGCTTCTAAGACGAGCATGTTGCCACTGAGCTATACTACCCGTGCCGTACTACATTGATACAGTGCTATATTTTCTTGCTATGGCATGTTTTTTTTTCACTAGGGTGGGGTGCATCTAAAGGCTCCAAACAGAAGTTCCTTTGACAGGAACAGCAGGCATTTAAACACTGAAACAAAAAACAGCCTGGCTTTTGCTATTATTTCACATGAGTGGCAAGAATGTAAACACTGCATCAAAAACAGGCTGGCTTTTTCTATTTGTTCATGTAAAATTTAAGAACCACGGGGAAAGGGTCCTACCTGTCATTATCAATGGACCAGCAGCAATGTAATTCACCCAAGAAGGCGGAATCAAAGAATCCTGTGGCATGGAAAACATAATTTTTAAACATTAAAAGCAAAAACGGCCTGCACAGGTGTTTGCAAATAAAAACGGCTTTAAAAAGGATATCACTGCTCACAGGAAAATGTCAGGAAAGCAAAACCTGATGTAGCGGGGTGACCAAAGCCAACATGTATGTTTCACCCACAAAACTCCTGTAAACATGTGAAGAGACACTTACTTCAGGAAAAACCTGTTCTGGCTGAGTTCTAAACCTCTCAATGAAATACCCCAGTTCCAGCTGGCTAGTACCCCTCCCATCTAATGAATCCCTGCAATGGAATATGCTACTGCAGGTGTTGAAAGCCCATTGTTCCCCAGCCTGGCTGGCACTGAAGGCAGTTAAAGCAAAGGTATTCAAGGAAAAATCATCCCTAGCTGAAGCATGACAAAAAGGTGTGAGCCCTTGTTGCATCCCCTTCAGAAGAGCCCACACCACTTCAAAGAGACTTATAAAAAAACTCTAGTCACAAGCTGAACCCAGGGAGACAGGTGGCTGCGGGGGATGAAGCGGGCTCCCATTCGATGAAAAGAACCACCCACAATTAATAGTAAAATACTTTTTTCGTTTTAGGCATTTTGCGCAGCCATCAGACTGAGGATTGAACGCAATTGTATGCCATTGTTTATGTAATTTCCAGGTGGTTTTGGGGATATAAATTGCATTTACCTGGGACTCCGGGAACTTTAATGGCCAGTTAGACTAGGTTTCTGGCTGATCTGGACATGTGACAAATGTAAAAGTGTATGAAAAGATGGAAGCTGAAATTGGGAATATGCTTGATGACTTACATATTCATAACTGTTGTACATTTTATGAAAATGACAAAAATGTGATACATGGCCATGCTACATCATACCGATTTGACGGCGGGCTTATCTAAATCACCATTGTCAGCTAAAACTGAATATATGTTTTATATGTCAATGGCTAGTACAATTATGAAGTTATGATACATAACTAGTTTTCGCCAAAAAGTTGAAATGAGAACAAAGGGTGGTAATAAAGGGGAAAAGACAAATGGTACTCCAAAATCCATAGACCAATCCTGACTGGGGGTGGAGAGAGAGAAAGAAACTGTCCAATCCTGGCAGCAAGGATTATTGAACGGTACTTCCCCTAGATTGTAAACTTAGTGATGTCATTTCTGCTTTATAAGGGGGACTGAACGAGGACTCAAGACAGACAACAACCGGGGAAGACAGAAAAAGGAGGGTGGAGAGAAGGCTGTTGAAACTTACCATCTTTGAGAGTGCAGTGACCAGACCTTTGCCCTATCTTTTCAAAGCGTCCTGAGATCCAGCTGGATTTCCTGAAACTTAAACAAAGGCTTGCTTTGTAAGTAGCAATAACCCCAGCCCACCATTTCATAAGCCCTTCGATTTTGATAGCAGTGCATTTATTTGAGAACCCCAAATTGCCAATGTAATTCAGTCATCTCCCCATAGAAGAATCTCTTGTTTTCTTGTGTATGTTATCATATCTCATTTGAAAAACCCTTCATTTGACTGATCGGGATTGTTGAAATTCGAAACCAAACATCCTTGTCTAGTGTTTTTATTTAATTGGTATAGTCATTAAAGTGTTGCCTCAAAATAAATATTCCCATTGTGAGCTGAAAACCAAATGTGTCCCTGTGTCCAAATTAAGCACTGCTAAGCAAATTTTCATTTGTCAGGGTCATTCCTATTTGCATCTGCCCTATTAAATCCAAACTGTTGTCCCCATTGTGAGTAATCCCTTTGCCCAAAGCCTTCCTGTTAGCTCCCCCTGTTATTTTAACTAAAAACCCATTTCCCTATGTGCCTTTCTCATTGTTGAAAGTGTGAGTGTCAAGACTCATTCATCTCGCTTCCTGAACTGGAGGAAGCACTGGGAGTAGGTACACTGTCTGTGTTCCACTTCTTGCAGATTAAAGGTGTCTTGACGAAACCCGAGTGGAGGGACAAGCAAAGAAGGGAACTCACCCCGTTTGAGACCATATTGGACTCCAGAACAGAAACAAAAGGATTAATTGCAGCCCTATATAAGGTATTAATAGAAGCAGGTGAGGGCTCCACGGAACCCCTCAGGCTGCGTTGGGAAAAAGACATAGGGGACGACATCGACCCAGAACACTGGGACAGGATATGTCGAGCAGCGCCCAAAGTCTCGATCTCGTGCCAATATAAATTACATGCAATCAAGCTATTGACCATATGGCAATATGATCCACACAAGCTCTCCAAAATGTACCAGTCATCCAGTCCGTTGTGTTGGCGAGGGTGTGGGTCCGTGGCAGACTACTGGCACATGTGGTAGAGCTGTCCACGTATTCAAATGTATTGGAATGAGGTACTAGGGTGGAGCAGGGACCTAGACGGGATCCAGAGAACAGTTGACCCCTATCTTACCCTGTTCGGATTTGAGAAAGTTGATGATGAATGGAGGAGGGTCACAGAGATAGCTGCACATTTGTTACTAGCTGCCAGGGCTGTGATAGCTGCAAAATGGAAATCCCCTACTGTCCGAACCAAAAAAGAGTGGGTCAATGTAGCCTCTAACATGTGCATTATGGAAAAGATCACATCCTCCATACATGGGAGATCCACACAATGTGATATCCTATGGATGGAATTCCTTAACAAGTACATGCCAGGAACAACACACTAATGCCAAGTGACAGACCAATCCCACGTCTTGAACCGTAGGAGGTCTCCCCACCAGCAAACCATGCAATGCACTGCAGAGAAATAGTACGATAACTCCCCCAGCAAGGCGGCCTCTAACGCCTCAAATGCCACTAACGCTTCTAACGCCTACTGAACGGCTCGCTGATCATTGAATAATGCTATCTTCAGCGGAGGTACCCAAAGTCTTGCGGGGTGGTGGAAGGGAAGGAGGGAGGGGGGGAAAAGATGAAAGAATTGTTGGAAAATACTGCTATATCACAGTGGGGTTACTTGGGTACCGAAAGTTCGTAAGGTCAATGTTGAAAATGTGCGATTAGATTGTCATAGAATGTCCTTTCTGATGATACAAATTCAAATGTCAGTTAATTTCCTGTGTAATGCTGTTACCTTGTATGCAACAAATTCTAATAAAAACAAATTTAAAAAAAAAGAAAGTGTGTGTGTCATTTCCAGCCCGAGCAAAGTTAATGTGAATTCAATTTTTCGTTTTTCAACAAATGTATTTTCATCCTTTAAAAGGCATTTTCCCTAATGTATTCCCCTTCCTGTATCAGATTCTGAGTGCGGATTTTGAATCACATTTCCTTCATTTTTCATTGTTCAGAGCTTGCCAGCCACAAAAGACACTAGGGTGATTTGTCTGATCGTGTTTCTAAAAAAATCTTTTAACCTTAGAAAACTTGTCGTCCGTAGTTTATATCTCTTCCCCTAATATACCCTGATCACAGATTCTGAATTGCATTCCATGTATTTGTATTTTCTTTCTCGTGTGCTGCTTGTGTTCAAATCGAATTTCCTAAGTGTGCTAGCTAGTCTGTTTTGAAGTCTAATTTGTCCTTTAGTGTAAGCAGCAGTAGTATTGAATCATTGAAAACCCATGTCTCCATTGTTGCAGGGAGAGTGCTTAACTAGTGGTGCTATCACTTTTTGGTAAATTGTTCTCCTTCTGTTCTGCCATTACAAAAAACAGAATGAACTGTAATAGTAATTCTTAACCTGGTGGTTTTGTAGAGATTATTGCATTTTGCGTTGCCACAACATTGGTGGCTATGCAATTGGTTGATTTTCATTTTTCATTACATAACACTTTAATAAATATCTCATTGATACACACCGGCCTGGTTCCTAGTCCATTGTGACACAAGGTATTTGTGGAGGTTGGGTGCGAGACGGGTTGGAGGACTACTCAAAAAGAATCCGTAGTATATTAAAAATAAAAAGCGTTTTATTGGCCGCCACATTCATTGTAAGGGAAGGAGTTCCGTGGGTGGTGTGTGCCATGTAATAAACCGTGACACTAGGCATCAATGGTAAAGCATACATGACAATCGTTATTACATGGCAAGACTGACCTGCTTTGTTGCAGACAGTCCGGCTATGTTTTCTTACTGTGTATGCTATTTTTTACTGGGCATCAATGGTAAATCAAACATGATAAGTGTTATTATGTGGCTGGACTGGCCTAGATTGGTGGAGCCATTCAGATTATATTCATTATTGTGGCATGTTATATTTAAGGCCTCCGAATTTATGGTATTTATTTTTCTGCCATTTCCGCCTTTATTTATCCATATTTATTATTGGGCCTTTTTTCCAGTATTTATCCACATTTATTTTTTGTCATATAAAAAGATAATCCACAATCAGTATTTTTCTGCATGTATTCCAATAATGAAATGCATTTATTAAAGCACACATGCAGCCATGCAGGAAAGAAATTCTAGCTCCATATTTTCCATAACAATAAACGGTTGCTCCTGTGACTGCTGCTTTAAGATATATGCTGTCAGCAATTCGAAGAACTTTAATGTGATTTGTATATAACTTGTATATTTATTTATTTATTTATTTTTTACATTTGTAAAGCGCAACTGCAGCCCGCGGGCATTGAGGCACTCTCCATACTGCCAATCTGCAATAATCTGCAGGACTTTAGTTTGCATGAGTGATGTGTGAGTGGCCTGCAATGTATGAGTGACATCATAGAGAACCATGCAGATAACAAGGGCGTCCTGGGAGACTCTCTGCCAGACATGAGTCCTGGTTACAAGAGCCTTGCCCAGAGTCTTTAGCTCGCTATCTTTCACAGAGAAACAATATCCCAAACATATCAGTCTTTGTCCTGCCCTGGGGCAGTCCAGCACCGAAATGCTAGGCAATTCTCCTCTGAACAAGAGCACCAACAGCAACCCCAGACACGTGTTTCTATCTGGTTGAACCTCATCAGTAGGGTGTAGGTGTGCCTCTCTAAAAATAGTGAGCAAGGGGTCCACATCTGGATTCCCCTAGTAACTTAGGGTGAGACCCAAAGTTACTTGAAATATGCAGATAACAAGGGGGTTCATGGGAGACTCTCTGCCAGACATGAGTCCTGGTTACAAGAGCCTTACCCAGAGTCGTTAGCTCACTATCTTTCACAGAGAAACAATATCCCAAACATATCAGTCTTTGTCCTGCCCTGGGGCAGTCCAGCACCGAAATGCTAGGCAATACTCCTCTGAACAAGAGTACCAACAGCAACCCCAGACACGTGTTTCTGTCTGGTTGAACCTCATCAGTAGGGTGTAGGTGTGCCTCTCTAAGAATAGTGAGCAAGGGGTCCACGTCTGGATTCCCCTAGTAACTTAGGGTGAGACCCAAAGTTACTTGAAATATGCAGATAACAAGGAGGTTCATGGGAGACTCTCTGCCAGACATGAGTCCTGGTTACAAGAGCCTTACCCAGAGTCGTTAGCTCACTATCTTTCACAGAGAAACAATATCCCAAACATATCAGTCTTTGTCCTGCCCCGGGGCAGTTCAGCACCGAAATGCTAGGCAATACTCCTCTGAACAAGAGTACCAACAGCAACCCCAGACACGTGTTTCTGTCTGGTTGAACCTCATCAGTAGGGTGTAGGTGTGCCTCTCTAAGAATAGTGAGCAAGGGGTCCACGTCTGGATTCCCCTAGTAACTTAGGGTGAGACCCAAAGTTACTTGAAATATGCAGATAACAAGGAGGTTCATGGGAGACTCTCTGCCAGACATGAGTCCTGGTTACAAGAGCCTTACCCAGAGTCGTTAGCTCACTATCTTTCACAGAGAAACAATATCCCAAACATATCAGTCTTTGTCCTGCCCTGGGGCAGTCCAGCACCGAAGTGCTAGGCAATTCTCCTCTGAAGAAGAGTACCAACAGCAACCCCAGACACGTGTTTCAGTCTGGTTGAACCTCATCAGTAGGGTGTAGGTGTGCCTCTCTAAGAATAGTGAGCAAGGGGTCCACGCCTGGATTCCCCTAGTAACTAAGGGTGATCATAGAGAACCAGACAGAAAGAACCGTTTTATCATTTTTCAGAGAAAGTGTGCTGTAAAATGCATAATTTTAACCCATGATTTAGAATAATTTCTCAGAGGGAGAACCCCTCTCCACCGATCCCCACTTGCTTTGTTTGGCTTCCCTCACTGCACTCGGTGGCTCCCGCATATTTGTCATCGGGCCTAAAAAGGAAAAAACCTTTTGTTGTTGTGTTTGAAAATCAAATGATTGACAGATTGACAAAGAGGAATAATTTAGAGTGAAATACATCATTTTTAAATGGGTCACTATATAAGAAATGTAAGTTCAAGTTGGGACTGTCCAGCACAAGATGTGCAATGGGGTCAATGAGCACAAGATGTTACACGGAGTACCAAAGTCTCACCCGCTGTATGTAGTAAGGCAGCATGACATGGGTTACATGTGGTACAACTTTTGTTACAAGTCTCTCCACTGCCCCAAAGAACAGATCCAGCAGCCGGAAACAGGCTGAGTTTGGACATCAGAGCACTCCTTGCTGTATCCCCTCTTTCTTTATCATTCTTATCAGACACCTTGAGCCAAATAATACAACACACATTACATTACAACTTTTACATTATGCAATTGTTGCTGTTTCTGTAAGTTAAATTTGATGCAGTAACTTAATAGTTACTTTGCTTTGGACCAAAATAAATTGTAAAACGATACTGTAGGACATACCTTTCAGGACCACATGGCTGCGGGGGTCTCCATAGCCAACGCCCTGTTCCATCTTTCTTGTCATTTTGTTGCCCGACTAAAACATTATTACATTATATTGGTGTATTAGTATTTAAGTTCATACAAACTATTAACACTTTTTGTAAATGAACAAAGAGTAAAAAATGACATGCAAGTATGTTAGAACACGTTTATAAAGTGCCGAATCTCCACGACAATGGTTTGAAAGTGCCAAGGCTTGTCCATGAGTTGGCATATTGTGGCCCTGCCAGGAGTGCCCGGATCATGGTTTAAGGCGGAGAACGAGAGAGAATAAGATCGATATAGGGGAAATTGGGCAGAGGATTAGACACACAGAGAAAGTTTTAGAGAAAGACAAGCAGGGATAAGGGCAAGAGGGAATGTTTGTAACTTGGGATGCGTTTTGATCCAAAGGATGGATCCGAGAGAGAGCGATCATGATTAGGGATGTGTGTTATAATATATGGCAGCATGCAATATCTGCATAAAAGTCTGTGAATAATGTTCTGATACTGTGTCTGTGATAGTAAGGCAATGTTATTTAAAGCAGCTTCTGAGTGATAGTGTCATACTGAGAGAAGAGGTGTGTGTCACTGTGATGGGCTCAAGTTGTGCTAAAGCAGACACTTGTAGCATAAGGTCTAATTTGCTTGGGCTTGCCATAAGGACCTGGAACAAACCTCGGAATAAAAATTCAGGGGATGCCTAGCCTGCCTGCCAAGTTTTGCACAGTCAGTAATAGACTGTGCAAATGGTAATGTGTGAAGGAAACATTAAGCATAAGTGGTGAATAGATGGGGCAGAATTATATCCATCTGTGTGCAGTGTGTCTGTCCGCTGGTCTGCAAAAAGAAAACATGCCAACGAGCCACATTCCATTCTGCAGATAGTAGCCCAGTTCTGCTTTGTTATATGAATTCTGGGGTTTGTAGTCCAGTATTTAATCATGCAAAATTCAGAAATAAAAGTCCAATAATTGAAAGAAAAAAACAGAACTTGACTCAAATCTTCTAAATGCAAGGGGGCATGACGGCACGTATCAAGCAGACCCGGGGATCACTCCGACTTTCTGTGTCTACCATGGTGACTACGGGTAATGAGGAATCAGGGTTCAATTCAGGAGAGAGAGTCTGAGAAACGGCTACCACATCCATGGAAGGCAGCAGGCGCACAAATTACCCGATCCCGACTCGGGGAGGTAGTGACGAAAAATAACAATACACGACTCTTTCGAGGCCCTGTAATTGGAAAGAATACACTTTAAATCCTTTAACGAGGATCCATTTGAGGGCAAATCTGGTGCCAGCAGCCGCAGTAATTCCAGCTCCAATAGTGTATATTAAAGTTGCTTGCAGAATGCAAGGGGGCATGACGGCACGTACCAGGCAGACAGAGGATCCCTCCGACTTCATACTCAAATGCATGGCTCCTGTAGTGAGCCTCTCCGTGAGTTGCTTTGTTTAGTTGTGAGGGTGGTTCTAGTGTCTGAGGGATGAGGCTGACACACCTTTGACTGAACTAAGAACACCATTACCACTTCACAATGTCTACTGCTGAGCCATTGGATGGTACTGTGATTCAGTCACCTCTTACTGTAGTCGGTCCTGAACAGGTGGTCTAGAACAGAAGGATTTACACTGCCAATCAGGAAGGGCTTTAAGTGGGCTAGGACTAGCTGGGGCCAAGCCCCGTCAGGGCCCTGGCTCGGGAGCCCAAACTGACTAGCCCCAGCCATGCTGACACTTCAGGTAGCCATGTAGCTGAGGCGCTGTACAGTTACACGGCATGTTTGCCGGTATCAAAACTTCAGAAGTACTGACATCTGCAGACAGCCATTTTAACAATGGATTTGGCTATACGGCTGCTAGAGGACTCCGAACTCCAAAACAGGAGGTGGGCTGCAGGGCCCAGTCCCTCCTTTTGTTTATGAGTCATCATGCAGCATGAAGCCTTTTAAACGAGGCTTCATGATGCGTGATTACTTTTTACTAGGAAACAAAAGGAGAGACTGGGCCTTCCTGCCCTCATCCTGTTTCGGAGTACACAGTCATCACGCAGCAAGCAGTACTTTCGTTCAAGGAGTGTGTGGTTTTTAACCACGTGGCGCCTTGATTGAAAGGGCTGCCTGCTGAGTGTGAGAGCTGGGGATAAATGGTGTCACACCTTTGCCCCATAGGGATGGGCGCGCCAAAGGTAATAATGCCAGTGCGCCCCAGCTACTCTGCTTTCAACACCCCCCTGAACCCTATTGCGAGGGGGGCTCTCATTAGGCGGAATGGCATACTTAGACCACGTCCCCTAATGAGAGGTCCTCCTCGATTTAGCATCCCATTTAATAAAATGCAATCGGATAAAACGACCCTGCCCTCCTCAGATGTGATCTGTTATATGACCGTCTCTTCACTGAAAAATGCACCCGCCTGGCACCTAAGACATTAAAACAATATTACAAAATGTATAATAACACTGGTAGCCCTGTGGTGCATTTAATATTCTTGTAACATCTCCCAATAAAAATATCTGAAGTTAGATTTGAACTGTTGGCCTCAGAGCACAGCTCTGAAATCCTCGCCACTGAGCTAAAGCGCTGATTGAAATTAAAATCCTCATCGAGCTAAAAAAAACTCGACATAGAGTGTAATCAGAAACGCGTTTTTCAAGGTACAGATACCAATGTTTACAATGTTTACATTTCCCACTAGTTAGCAAGCGACCCAGTGTAGCTAGAGATCCTGTGCAACCAAAGGCTCTGTGTGGGGGCGTGTGGAGAGAGCAATTAAAATGGTGCATTTCACAGCACACCAGCCACACCTTTACTCAATAAATGGGTGCAGAGCCATGCCTTTCGTAATATGCTCTGCAGGTTAACACATACAAAAATGCCATAGGTACCAGGTCTCCAACAGTACACGGAGCAGTTACCCAAGGACTCCACGTTAGGGAACATACACATAACTTGCTGGGGCAGTTTAGATGATTAGACATAAAGATTGCACTTCAATCGCATCAATTGCTGTGGCTTGAATCATCATCAGGGTGCTCTTCAGTCAATGCAGTTAAATCAATGATCCAGTGGACCCTCACGCACGCACATTGTTTGTGGGATTTGGTAATACACTCTCTGGAGGGCCATCTGCCACACGCACGCACGCACACGTGCAGCATACCTGCCCGAGCCATGTCACAACATGGTCAGCTAATGGTGGTGACTGAAGTCCGGGCACCCGCGGGCAATTTCAAAGTTGGCTCCCTTGTCAAGAAGTACATATTGCAAAGGCTGCCAACAGAAGCGAATTCTCCGCTGGCTTCCGAGCTGCAGAGCAGGAACTGACCCCGCTGCTGAAGTAATAGCTCATTAAACAGAGAAATAGGTCAGCGTCCAGCTTCTTTTCGCTGGCTTTTGTGTCGTTTTCCGCAATCCTTTTGCCTCTGCGCCCATCGCCTGTCCGCGGCTCTTCCAGGCACCCTGCTGATAATGTGCGTAGGGTGAGGAAAGGTTGCTGTTAATTTGAGCATTGGACGTGGGTTCCCAGCGAGGAAAAACCCCTTTCATTTCCTGGCCAGGATGCGCTCTGAATCCATCAGGCGCGGAACCCCGCAGGGAAGGCCTCGTCACCGGCCATCGAAGCACTTTCTGCTCGGCTTCCTTCAACAATGGCCGCCTGGCTGCCAGGCCGCGCTGTCCTCACCGCGCAGGCTCATTTTCTCTACACAATACACAGATGCTCAGCCTGGTGTTTGTTCGCCGGGCTGCCTCTTAGCTGTCGATACTCCGGCAAAAATAACTTTAGTCTTTTCTACAACAATACCCGTAAATTTGGAATTGATCCGACAGTTAAGTATGTTACAGGAGTGATAGGTTTGTAAGTGGCACGGAATCTCCACTAAAACAACACAAAGTGCATTGTCAGCTTCCCAATCAAGCATGGAGGCAAAACGCCAACTGCTTCCGAGTGGAGTAACACAAAATGAAGCCCCCCCGCCTCCAGTGAAACATTGGCGAGGGAACGCTGCAATTGCCGCCACCCATAGACATTTAGAGTTTTGGGGCTATCCTTGGGTTCCCGAATAGTAGGGGGGCACTGAAAAGCAGGCATTTCAAAGAGTACCCGTTACTCCCCTGCTGCCTCCTAGAGAGCATTTGTTGTGGCAGCGTCTTCTTTCATTCTAGATGTACCCTCTGTGGCGTGGAGATGTGAAGGAAAGCGTCGGGGCACCAGAGAACCCCAAATCTAAGGACTCTCTCAGGTCCCCAGTTGGGGATTAAAGGGGCGCACGGGCCTACACGTGCCAGTGAAATAACAACACAGCCACACAGGAGTTAGGTAGTCCAGGAACTGCTTTATTGGGGCACGCCCACATTGTGTCCGGATTTGGTGCGCCACCATGTGTCATCTAGTAAGGCGTCCACACGCGAAGCTACGCTTCCCCCCAAAATAACATTGTCCTACCCCATTTCCTCAATCCATCATCTTGGCTACCAGATGATGCACCAGGCTCTGTTTTCCTCAACTTGTCCTCCTTCGAGTGGGGCTTGTCCCTCTGTATCCTATTGTAAGAGGATTCAATTCAACACTACAGCTAAGTCAACGCCTAGTCTATAATACTGAATGAAAACCCTTATTGATATAACTTTATGTCCAGTTCATGCGTTCTGGATGACTACCCCTATATAACACCCCTCTCTTGGAATCCTCCTGACCCCACTGAGCCAAGAAGTAGTTCTGTTTTGCAAGTTAAAAGGTTTAATTGATAATTTAAACAATATATATATATCACGCTTTATAATAAATTAATAATTGAATATCACACTTAATCTGATATGATAAATATTAACAACGGAGAATCTGGCACTAGCACACTTCTTGATAATCACTAAGGAGTTAACATGAAATGGATAAGGTAGCAACAATACTTTTATGGTTTCAAATGGATGCGATGTGGAATGAAATGCAGTAAAGAAAATAACTTGATAGGATTTCAGCAAAGACAATGTAATCACTTTCTTGTACAATTCACCCCCCCTTTTATGCAATGCAAGGAAATGGAAGGAAGGCACACAATTCTCAGAAATGCAATTCAATGTAATTCAGTTCACCCAGCAACTTAGACTACAGAAGTTTAAAACACAGGCAAAATGCTTTTATATGTGCTGGCAATAAAGGGAAAAATATGCTAAAATGCTTTTAATTCCCTCTAGAGGTTCAGGTGAGTGAAATCAAGTTAATATTAGCTCAGGCTCACTCTAGCAGTGATGCAGGGATAGTTTTTATGAGGCAAACGATTTTTTTTAGAGGAAAGCCAAAGCAGCTATCTTTTTGCAAGTGGAGAAATTTTCAAATCGCGGTAAAATTTGCGGGTGCGTTTTTCACGATTGAGGCAGGAATCGGTAGGGGGTAGGAATGCGGTTCTAGGTTCGTAGGAAAGCCACGATTCTCAGCTTTCAGAGGAAAGTTACTGCAAGTCTCTAGCACAAACAGTCACGGAGATATGAGCGATTAAATAAAGGTTGTTTTTCAGATTTGAAATTTTAAAGTTCAAAAAGACAAGTGCAGCTTGCAACTAGAAAATGACAAGTGACAGCTTTACAAATGACAGGTGACAGTTAGGAGGCAGTTCTACTTAGATTAAAATAGCTTGGATTATATTATTTTAACTAAGAGATTGGTTCTGCACAGTTTTCTAGGTACTCACACTATATTTAGAAATATGCCTTGCCACGGATCTGGTCAGGGTTAGGACTGGACTCTGGTCTCTGCACTTCACAGTGATCTGGGTCAGCTCTCTCTGGTTCTGCTAACAGTGATCTGGGTCAGCTCTGCTCTCTCTCTGGTTCTGGAAATTTGATAGATTTGAAGTCTCTATGTCTGCTCTCTGAAGGTTGATGGAGGTAAGTATGGATTTTTCCGGCAGAGCGTCCCGCTGCAGATGGAAATGAAGGTCCCTATCTGTCCTGTCTCTCTGCTTTTATGTGTTTTTAAAATGGGTGTGTGTGAGCAGCATCACTAGCCAGCCCCTCTCCACTTATCATTGGCCAAGCTTTCATTTCTCCCCTGATTGGGGGAGCTAGGTTGTGTCAGAGTGATGTCATTTTACAGCCTGCCGAAAGTACACTCCTCCTGTCAACTTGCACACAAATCCAGATTTGAACCAAATACATATTTCATAGCTACACAGTGGTTTGAAATTACATGCACCCATCACATATCACAGGAGATATACCCTGTCCAAACTTTGCTCTTCCTGGGGGCTTGCATTCAGAAATGGCACATATTTCACTTTTTAACTGATTTTGCAATTCCGGACATTGACCCAAATTTACACACATGTGCGCAAGGAGTATGGACATTAGTTGATGAAGTGTCAGATTTTTCACATGCACACATTTTGAGTAATATCCTCTTTTCCGCTAAAACCCCCCTGAACATGCCACCGGTTCTAAAAACCTCTTAAAATGTGGGCAGAAAAATCACAAGAATTATGGCGTCATTTATACAATTTTCACATGTCCGCTCTATGAGTTATTAATCTTTTTCTAAAACCATATTCTGGCTATAGAGGTGTGTCTTTTCATGTCACATGGTACAGAAACCAGTCTTTCCAGTTTCTGCCAAGCTCAGAGACCCTGCCCCTCCCAGCTTCTGCCAAGAGGAAGCTCCATTTACGATATCTGCAATAAACCATCTGCCTGAGTCAGGAGAGGGCTTTGTTCAGAGCTCCTGTATTCTGTGGGGCTCCCCTTAATTCAATTATCAGAGAGATGGCATATCCTTAGTGTGGCCAGAAAAAGGCAGATTAGCCTGGGAACACAGCTGTGACTCAAGTTTCACTCCTGATGGGGGTAGTTGCCAGGCAGAATTCAGTTCCTTAAGCCAAGTTTCAGATAAAATGTCACTTTTTGTTCCCCAGTTTCTGCATTCAAATAAAACTAAACATTTTCACATATGCAGCTAGAATGCTGATTCTAAGTTTAAAACTATGACATTTAAACAATTGCAACCTATGTGACACTCAAAAGTAGGTCACTCAGTCAATTTAAACATTTAGATTTTTTTTAGTGTCTTTCAGTCCAAATTTACTCAAACTGCTGAAATCCCCAGCTCAGCCAGTCTTGTTATAAACCTTCAAGTCACTTCAGAATATAACTTTACATTGGATCCACCTCTCAGTAAGTCTTTCTTTGGCCTGTTTTGGGTTCATTTATTCAGTTTTCTACAAAAAAGTAAAATCTGGTGGTTTTAAAACGCCGGCTTTCTGATAGTGGTGAGTACTGGTACTGCACCCCTTTTTGGGATTTAAGAAAATGAATTCCCAATAGTTATGGGTTTGCTTTTGGCAATCAGCATTGCCACTCCCAATGGTTTCAGACTACTGTGTGGGTAGTCCAATGGTGGTTTTAGGCAGTGTCCTTCTGTGCCCATAACATCGGCAAAAATGAGTGGCAGCCTATTCTTCATGCATTTCCCTGTGCATTTTCTGGGAAGCTCTGGCCATCATAATGTTTTCCATGTCAGTACTGCACAGTTTTGAGGTAGGGCTCGGATGCATGGGTAAATACATCCCACAAGCCCCCCTCTTGCGATGGCCATTCTATTTCACGAATGGGACTCGCAAGACCTGGGATGTTTCCTCATCTTCTTCCAATAGATGGCACAGTTCAGCATCTTTTTCTCCATCCGGTCGGATCGATCGGTTCTCCTCGCCGGTCCTGATGGGAAGATTGGGCGGTACACTGGGCCCGTTGCGTCTCTGCTCCCGGTCTCCGGATCGTCCTCCTTGGCCCGTCTCCAGGTTTTCTTTCTCCTAGGACGACAAAGGAAGAGCGGCAATACCTATTCATAGACGTTTTTTCCCACCACTGTTGAGATAGTGGGGCAGCATATGCATTTCATCATAACGAAACATTACATTCTTATTTTGAAAAAAAAAACAGTATAACTAAGAGACAGTTTCATGCAAATCACAATATTTTAGAGACTAGATGTGGTATGTTTTATGGTTGGAACTGAATTAGTCTGAGACAGTAACCGCTAGGATTCCAGAGGATTCCTCCAGTTGTTGCAGAGTGTCCCTGGGATGGCAACATTTCAACTGGTTTATGTGGACCCACTTGTCTTCCCCGCTGCCAAAGGACCTTTGGGGATGTGGATTTTGTAGGCCACAGGGGAGATCTTGTCGATGATCTCAAAGGGTCCCTTCCATGTAGGCAAACATTTGCGCTGCTTTGCCTGGTTTCTTTGGAAGTTGTATAGATAGACCCGGTCCCCCACCTGATATTCCTTCCTGGAAGTTTTCAGGTCATAGTGGGTCTTCATGCTATCAGCCGATCTTTCTAGATTCCGCTGAGCGTAAGCAAAAGCATGTTGGAGGTGTTTCCTTAAATTCTCCACATACTCATGAGTAGTGGAGGCATTTATCAGTGTCTGCTCTTGGGTCCTATAGAGCAAATGCTGCGGAAGCACCATCTTGCGCCCAGTCATCAACTCAAATGGTGACATTTTGGTTGCAGATGAAGGGGTAGATCTGATGGCCATTAGGACCAGAGGTAATCGGATATCCCAACTTGGCCCAGAATCTGCCACAAACTTCTTTAATATGCTCACAATGGTTCGGTTATATCTCTCTACTGCCCCAGAAGAAGCTGACCGGTAAGCAATGTGTAGCTTTCTCTTGACCCCCAGTATCTCCCACATCTTTGTCATTACTTCACTGGTGAAGTGGCTACCTCTGTCTGACTCAATCCTTTGAGGTAGACCAAAACGGGAAAAGATGTGGTTAATCATCAGGGCAGCTGCAGTTTCTGCCTTGCAATTTGGGGCTGGGAGACATTCCACCCACTTGGTGAACAAGCATGTGACGGTCAACATGTACTTATTCCCCCTAGCAGAGCGAATCACGGGGCCGACAAAGTCGATTTGTAAATCTGACCATGGCAGTGTCATCCCCCTCTTTTGGAGAGGGGCGCGGTGCGTGAGGGATGATGGCTGAAATTGTGCACACACAAGACACCCCTTCAAATATTGGTCGAGGTCCTGCCCCATGTGTGGCCAGTATGCAACCTCTCTTAAGATTTCCAGTGTTGTGTGAAACCCCCTATGACCGGCGGTGGCCGCATCATGGGCGTGACTTAACATCAGGCTTCGGAATGAGGTAGGAACCACCCACTGATCGTGGCCAGCTTTGGATTTCCTTACCAACAAACCGTCTTGGATTCGGAACATTTTTGGACATTTCATCAACACTCTTAGGTCCTCTTTCCCAATGTAATTGGTATCCGTCAGGGGAAAGTTCTCAGGGTCCTCAAGGTGCTGGTAAAATTTGCCAATAATTGGATCCCCCTTCTGAGCGGTAATCAAATCAGCATCAGGGGTCTCCTTACTCCATTGTGCAATTGAAAGGTCGTTGTGAGCATTTGTCTGGGACCTAGTGATAGCAGTGACCTGGATTTCCCCCAATAGGGACTCAATCTCAATTAGATCCCCTTGGATGGCCCCGGTTTTGGCCAGCTGATCAGCGAAGTCATTTCCAGTTTTGTCTGGTCCCTCTACTTTGGAATGACCCTTGATCTTTTTCCAATAGATGGTCATCTCATTCGAGGTGACCAGATCATCAATGTTTTGGATCAACTTCCCATGTTTCAAGGGTTTGTTGTTAGCACATAACATGCCTCTGGTTTTCCAATCAACCAGGTGCTCCACGAACCCATTCCGTACATAATCCGAATCTGTGATTATGACCAGTTCGTGGAGTTGATGCTGGACAGCAGTGAGGATGGCCTGATGCACAGCCATCAATTCTGCCACCTGACTACTTCGGGGACCAATTTTGTATCCAGCGGAGGGTTCTGGGGACTCATTCACCCATGCATTCCCTACGCCGGCCACCAGTTCTTTCTCCCCGTCGTTGTCAACATGGTAAGAGCATCCATCCACATAGACAGTGGGCATTCCCTCACACTTGTCCTCTTCAAAGACTTTGTGTGGGTGTCATGCCGCGGCAGGGTTGGCGGAAGTGGAATCGCTGGCGGTTCTGTCCACCGTAGCATTCCGCTACTCGTCATCCGTTTTACCGCTCTAGTTGTTGCACGCGTCCTTGACCCGGAAGTATTTAAGTCCTCACTTCCGGGTCGCATACGCGTTGCAACGTTTCCGGGTTCCTTCCTGTGTTGCTGCCGCTCCATCTCCCGGTGAATTATTCGTGACTTCTTCATATCCTTTGCCAGCCTTCCCTCGCAGTTAATTCTCCACCCTGCCCAGTGCGTGGTCTCGTCCTCGTCCTGCCTTTTTTCTCCCTCCTCTTTCCTTCCTTTCCTTCTTGCCTTGTTGTTTTTTCCCCTTTTCTATCCCTATATCCTATTTGAACTGTTGCCAGACCCTTTGCCTGCCTACCGGACTGCCTGTGAATATCCCTATATCCTATTTTGAACTGTTGCCAGACCCTTTGCCTGCCTACCGGACTGCCTGTGAATATCCCTATATCCTATTTGAACCGTTGCCAGACCCTTTGCCTGCCTACCGGACTGCCTGTGAATATCCCTATATCCTATTTGAACTGTTGCCAGACCCTTTGCCTGCCTACCGGACTGCCTGTGATTTCCTTAGTATCTCCGCATTGAAACCACCTTTTGCCATATCCTGGTCTACCGTTTGGATCCGCCTATTTCCCGATTCGGTGCCTGCACATCGGATCGCGCCATCTTCAGTTACTCACCTCCTGGGATCCTCCACGTTCAGGGGTTTTTTGTGCCTTCCGGCTTTTTTCCCCCTGTGAGGCGTTCTCGGTAGGAGTGCCCCCGCTGCCCCTATCTAGTGGCACGGTGGCATCCTATCGAGGGCGTCCTTATCTTCTCAAGAAAAAAGAGAAGCCTCCACAACACAAGGACAGAAGGATTAAGCAGAAAGAGGAAGGTGAGGAGTTGAGGGAAGGGGGAGAACTTGTCATCTCTTCAGAAGAAGACGACAAACGTGACAGTTTGCAACGCCAACAAGAAACTGAGATGGCTACCCCCCAGCAAGTCCAGGAACTAGTAGCCGCAGTCCAAAACCTTAATATGGAGGTCCAGAATCTAAAAACCACCAACGCCGCGTTACAGTTAAGAATGAATGAACGGGAACGAACCCCTGCCGACCTACCTTCGTACCCTCTGGTTTCGGGCAAATTCGATGGATCACCAAAACGAGTCAAGGAGTTCCTAGATGCCTGCAACCTTCATTTTTCCTTCCGTCCACAGACCTTCACATCAGATCATACCAAGGTAGGATTCATGATTACCCATATGTCGGGTAATGCCCTGGCGTGGGCCACCCCTTTGGTAAATCAGTCAGATCCCGTGCTACAGAATTACAATGACTTCAAGACCCTGCTGCAACAAACATTTCTACGCACAGAAAGTGCTTTTTTAGCCTCAGAGGACCTCTTAGATGTCCGTCAGGGAAATAACGATCTCCTCTCCTACATCACTACGTTCAAACAGATAGCCGCCGAAGCTGGCTGGCAGGAACAAGCCCAATATACCATCTTCCGTCGAGGGTTGAGAGAGGATCTCAAGGACGAACTAGCCCGGATCGACCGTCCAGCCTCATTTTCAGATCTCATCACGGCCGCTCTTCGGATCGATTTCCGACTCTCGGAACGACGGTCAGAAAGAAAAAAGAATAAACTCTACAGTCTCCCTCCCTTAGAGACTCAGATACCATTCTCTCAACCACCTTCACGCCAGGGAAAGGAAGAACCGATGCAAATCGGTACTGCTCGTGCACCACTCACCCCGGAAGAACGGAAGAGACAACGGGAAGGCAACATGTGCATGTATTGTGGAGCCTCTAACCATCTGTTACGGAACTGTCCTAACGTTCCTCCGAGGCGTTCGGGAAACGAGCGCCCTCGGTGAGTATGGGGACGCACTCCCGAGGGGCTTTTTCTAGTCCTTATACATCTCTGTCTATAGCCTCGTCTGGTATACTAGAGGATTCTAGGCTGATGGTTCTGTCAGTAACCCTTACTATAGGCAGGACCGAAGTCCCAACTCAGGCTTTATTAGACTGTGGTGCTGCAGGCAACTTCGTAGATACCTTGTGGGCTAAGCAAAAGGGTATACCTCGTCTGGCCAAACAGGAGGATCAGAAGGTTGAAGGAGTGGATGGGGAACCCCTGATTTCCGGCATGATCACCCATACCACTGAGGAATTACAATTATGTATCCAAAAACATACCGAAAGTATCTCGTTTGACATAATCCGAGCAGCCCATTTCCCTATCATACTAGGGATAGGCTGGCTACGAAAGCACAACCCTCACATTGACTGGGCGAAGAACGTACTCAGTTTTCAGTCCACCTATTGTAGATCCGAATGTCTACCTGAACCCAAGTTCGAGACTGTAGAAACTAACATTGTGTACGACTCCAGACTCATCCATTGTCTTCCACGCCATCTACAAGAATATACAGAGGTAGTAACGGAAAAAACGCCTAGTGATCTTCCTCCACACAGACCAGAAGACTGTTGTCTGGATCTAGTTCCTAATGCACTGGTACCGTTTGGTAGAATGTTCCCATTATCCCTCAGGGAAAAACAATTCCTCCGGGAATATTTAGATAACAATCTGACCAACGGACTTATAAGACCTTCAAAGTCACCAGCTGGGGCATCCCTGTTTTTTATTCCGAAGAAAGACACACAAGAACTAAGACCCTGTATCGACTACAGGGGTCTAAACAAGGTGACCATAAAAGACAGATACCCAATGCCACTTATCACCGAAATTATTCAAGCGGTTCATGGCGCCACGATCTTCACAAAGCTGGACCTTCGGAATGCATACCATCTCCTTCGGATCCACCAAGGGGACGAATGGAAAACTGCTTTTAGGACCCCTTATGGGCTGTACGAATACCAAGTGATGCCTTTTGGACTTGTTAACGCCCCCTCTGTGTTCCAGCGCTTTATGGACCGGCTTTTTTCGGACCTGTTGTGTCAGACCACGATCGTCTATCTCGATGACATACTGGTTTATTCCAGAACTCCTGAGGAACATGTGGCTCATGTCAAAGAAGTCTTCCAGAGACTAAGAGAAAATCACCTCTCAGTCAAGATAGACAAATGTATATTTTCTGCAACATCTATCCCATATTTGGGTTTCATATTGTCCAGTCGGGGTGTCTCCATGGATCCCCGCAAAGTTTCTGCCATTTTGGAATGGCCTTCACCAAAATCCATCAAGGAGGTACAAAGGTTTTTAGGTCTGGCAAACTTTTACCGGAAATTTATATCCAACTTTTCCCACCGAATGGTACCTATCACCTCACTACTTAAGAAGAGCTCCAAACCTTTCCTTTGGTCCAGTGAAGCTGAGGATAGCTTCCACAGTCTCAAGGAAGCCTTCTGTACCGCCCCCATCCTTCTGCAGCCAGACCAAGACCGGCCTTTCATCATCGAGACAGATGCATCTTCATCAGCTATGGGGGCAGTTCTTTTGCAGGAACACCAAGGCGAGGAACATCCAGTCTCCTATTATTCCAAGACATTGAATGACAGCCAAAGGAACTACTCAGTCATAGAGCGCGAGTTATTGGCCATGAAATCAGCCTGTCTAGAGTGGCGTCATCTTCTACAAGGAGGTAAACACCCATTCTCCATCAGAACAGATCACAGAAATCTACAAGTTCTGCGACAGTTTGAGTGCTACAACACAAGACAGGCCCGCTGGGCTCACTTCTTTGCCCAGTTCGATTTCAACATTACTTACATCCCAGGACCACAGAATATAGTCGCAGATGCCTTGTCTCGCAGAGGAGACTATGGGAATGAATCCGACAGGTCGCCAGATCTTATGTTCCCCTTGACGAGGAGGATAGGCGTTCTATCCGCTTTCTTAAGACAAGTGAAAGAAGCTTCAAAGGGGGGTTTTGAGTCGGAGTGTCACCCACAAGACCCCGTCTACGAAGTCAAGGAAGGCCTATACTTTGTGAAAGGAAAATTATACTTACCTACTTCGGAATTTCGGAGAATGGCGTTAAGATGGTGTCACGACTCCAAGCTGGCAGGTCATCGAGGTATTAAGGGAACATTAGAATTTCTACAGAGGCACTTTTATTGGCCAGGGATGCGCCAAGACGTGACCAGTTACGTACAATCCTGTGTGACCTGTCTTCGCAGCAAGAGTTCTCGTCTGAAACCTTTGGGCCTTCTGAGACCAATTCCGGTTCCCGACAGTCCCTGGGAAGTGGTATCTACTGATTTCATCGTGGACTTACCTCCTTCTGAAGGAAGCACATGCATCATGGTAGTGATCGATTACTTCACAAAGATGGCTCACTTCTCCCCATTGCCAAGGGTACCAACAGCAGCAACCATGGCCGAGACTCTCATCAAAGACGTTTTTCGTCTCCATGGAATACCAAAGAAGATCATCTCCGATCGAGGTAGCCAGTACACTTCTCGTTTCTGGAGACATCTCTGCAACCGGTTGAGCATAGAGAGAGCTCTAACATCAGGTTTCCACCCTCAGTCAAATGGACAGACGGAACGTTTAAATGCCACACTAGAACAGTACCTACGGTGTTATGTGAACCTTCAACAGGACAACTGGGTTTCTCTACTACCCCTGGCTGAGTTCTCCTACAATAACTCTTTCCAGTCTACTCTCGGTTTCACCCCTTTTTTCTGTAACTATGGCTACCATCCCCGAGCTATACTACCGGTCTCTAATGTCTCAACCTCTCTGCCCACAGTCGACTCCACTCTCGCCGTGTTGAGAGACGTCCACCTACAGGCTAAACACAATCTTAGCAAGGCCCAAATGAGATACAAGGTCCAGGCCGACAAACATCGCAGAGCGGGGCCTGACTGGGGAATAGGTTCTCAAGTCATGTTGTCCACAAGATATCTACCACGATGGGCACACCCTTCCAAACTCTCCCCTAAATTTCTGGGTCCATACGAAGTCACACAAGTCATCAACCCGGTGGCCTTTCGGCTACAATTACCCAAGAGTCTTCAAAGAGTCCACCCGGTGTTTCATGCCTCACAACTCAAACCTTTTCTTGCAGACATCTGGTCTCGCAAAAAGAAGAAAACCCCCCTGCCTGCTACTTCGACCCAGGAGGTATTCGAGGTAGCCCAAATCTGTGACTCCCGGTACCGCCGGGGAAGGTTGGAATACCTTGTACGGTGGAAGGGGTATCACTGGTCGGAAAACTCTTGGGAACCAGCCTCTCAGGTACATGCTCCACTGTTGGTCCGCAAGTTCTTTCGCTCTCATCCGGGAAAACCGGGAGGGGGTCTCCATAGGAGGGGGCATACTGTCATGCCGCGGCAGGGTTGGCGGAAGTGGAATCGCTGGCGGTTCTGTCCGCCGTAGCATTCCGCTACTCGTCATCCGTTTTACCGCTCTAGTTGTTGCACGCGTCCTTGACCCGGAAGTATTTAAGTCCTCACTTCCGGGTCGCATACGCGTTGCAACGTTTCCGGGTTCCTTCCTGTGTTGCTGCCGCTCCATCTCCCGGTGAATTATTCGTGACCTCTTCATATCCTTTGCCAGCCTTCCCTCGCAGTTAATTCTCCACCCTGCCCAGTGCGTGGTCTCGTCCTCGTCCTGCCTTTTTTCTCCCTCCTCTTTCCTTCCTTTCCTTCTTGCCTTGTTGTTTTTTCCCCTTTTCTATCCCTATATCCTATTTGAACTGTTGCCAGACCCTTTGCCTGCCTACCGGACTGCCTGTGAATATCCCTATATCCTATTTTGAACTGTTGCCAGACCCTTTGCCTGCCTACCGGACTGCCTGTGAATATCCCTATATCCTATTTGAACCGTTGCCAGACCCTTTGCCTGCCTACCGGACTGCCTGTGAATATCCCTATATCCTATTTGAACTGTTGCCAGACCCTTTGCCTGCCTACCGGACTGCCTGTGATTTCCTTAGTATCTCCGCATTGAAACCACCTTTTGCCATATCCTGGTCTACCGTTTGGATCCGCCTATTTCCCGATTCGGTGCCTGCACATCGGATCGCGCCATCTTCAGTTACTCACCTCCTGGGATCCTCCACGTTCAGGGGTTTTTTGTGCCTTCCGGCTTTTTTCCCCCTGTGAGGCGTTCTCGGTAGGAGTGCCCCCGCTGCCCCTATCTAGTGGCACGGTGGCATCCTATCGAGGGCGTCCTTATCTTCTCAAGAAAAAAGAGAAGCCTCCACAACACAAGGACAGAAGGATTAAGCAGAAAGAGGAAGGTGAGGAGTTGAGGGAAGGGGGAGAACTTGTCATCTCTTCAGAAGAAGACGACAAACGTGACAGTGGGGAATTAAGGTATGCCTCCATGTTGTCCTTGATTTTTAGACTTTCGTCCTCGAGACAGTTTTCTCTGGCACAATCATGCAAGTCAGCCAGACCTTGCGCGAGGGGACTCTTCTTGTTTTGGCCATATCTGACCTCCACAGGAAAGCCTTGCATTGACAGAATCCAGGAAGTAATTCGGGAATTACTCACATTTCCGGCCCGGATTCTGTCACTTTGGAGATATTGCAGAGGCTGGTGTGGAGTCTCCACTATGATGTGTTCCCCCTGGATAAACGGGCGGTAATTCTTCAATGCCCACACCGTTGCCAGGAGTGCCTTCTCACAATCGTTGAATTTTTCCTCCACAGAGGATAAAGTTTTGCTCGCATAGGAGATTACTTTATTGACCTTGTCATGCTTTTGGTATAATACTGCCGTCAAGCACGTATTAGAGAACCCTGTCTCCAGGAAGAACTCCTTGTTTCTGACAGGGTAAGCTAGGCAAGGCGCTTGTGAGAGGCTTCTCTTGAGTTGTCTTACTGCCTCGGCTTGTTCTGGACCCCATTCCCACTTGACCCCCCCCTTCAGGAGATGAATCAGGGGTCTGGTGATCTCCGCGTAGCCCTCAATGAACTTTCTGCTGTGATTAGTCAGTCCAAGGAGGCTCCTTAGTTCTCGCAGAGTTGTGGGGTCTTTCAGTTTCTGAAGTGCTTCCACTTTCTTTTCCTGGGGACAGAGGCCCTGAGGAGTAATCTCATGCCCCAAGAAATTAACACGGGTTCTACACCACTGTGCTTTCTGAAAGGAAAGTTTTGCTCCGGCGGCCCTCAACTTTCTCAGAACATAACGGATCTCCGCTATGTGTTCCTCCACAGATGAACTTTTGATGAGGACATCATCTACATAAGCCAGGTTACCCCTCGCACCCAGGTCGGGCATGGCCTTATGTAGGAAAATATTGAACTCATTACCGGAGTTAAGGTATCCGAAGGGAGTCCGGGTCCATGTATACTGCTGGCCCCCAAAGGTAAAAGCCAGTTTGTATTGGTCCTCCCTACTGACAGGCACAGTCCAGTATCCATTGGTCAGGTCTATTGCAGTGAATACCTGTGACCCCTGAATCTGGGCCAGCCCTTGGTCAATGTAGGGCAGAGGCCATCGGGAAGTATGGACCCGTTTGTTGAGCACCCTGAGGTCGGCGCAGAGTCTCCACTGGCCGTTTGGCTTCAATATTCCCAGCACCGGATTATTGAAGGTGCTGTGGACTGGACGGATTATTCCCCGGGACTCAAGGTTCTTAATTATTTCAGTAAGGGACTCCATTGATGCGAGAGGCAAGCGATATTGCTTCACAAACACAGGAGTCATGCCAGGGTCCGTGGGGATTGTTGTTGTGTGGATGTCGGTGCGGCCACAGTCATATGAGTCTACTGCAAAGAGATCTTGGAAATCCAAGAAAACTTGTTTCAACTTTTGCTTTTGTTCCAGAGTCACACAGGCGTCAGCTAGGTTGACTCTCTCTTCCACCATCTGCCTGAAGCCTGGAAAGACTTCTGGTTTGGCTATTTCAGCGGCCTCCTCCAGCTGGGTGGAGAAGTCCCTGGTCAGAGTGCTGATTTGGACTGGAGGCTTCAGGTGGGAAAGGCAGCCCTCATGGACCTGGAAAATCACCTCATCCCTCCTGAAGTCACAAGTCACATCTTCCTTACCATAAGGGCAAGAAGTGTACACCAGGAAGTTCCCCCCATGCCGGGTAAAAATCCTGTCTGGTGTTGTATTGTCATCACTATCACTGTCAAAACAGTCCTTGGGGATTGGTCCTAACAGTTCATTTCCAAGGTCAATGGAGAAATGTCGGTCATCAACCGCCATTCCAATAATGGTGCCTGCGCCTAGAGTAATACTCTTTAAGTCGCTGTTATCCACCTCTATTAGAATGGTGTCATGTTCTATTTTGACTAATGGAGTTGGGTTTACCCCTAACCCTTGCAGTTGGAGAGAAGCATTTAGATGTATGTAAGCATCAGGGTTTTTCAACTCTTGTCCCCTTTTAACTTTCACTTCCAGGGAGAATTGTCGGGTCCTTTCTGGGATGGCGACTTCCTCTTTGATCTGAATTTCACTGCATAAGGTAGCAATTGAGCTGACCTAAATGCTTTTTCTGGATCATCAAAGCCCATGGGATTACCCGCTAATCGGGACCAAGCTTTGAAGTTTATTAGGTCCAAACTAATGGCAAAGCGATTGATAATGTCACTGCCTAAGTAAAAGGCGGCAGGGACGTCTCGCACGACCCAACAATTGTGGACTATGCTCTTGTTGCCAATGGAGATTTTGAGCATACACCTGCTTGGCAGGAGATGTTTGGAATTAGGTGCTTCCAGGTCCATTTCCCATTTGTCTATCAGTTTGAATGTGGGAATGGCTGGATCTTTTGGGAGTTGGCGGAACATGGCTTCGCTGATGAAGCTCTTACCGTTGTTTACACACACTCGAGCGAGAACAGAGTCCTTCCCATCATTTAACTGAACAGGGATGAACAACTGCTCTCCAATTTGCTGAATCTCAGCCAGGCTCTGAGCTGATTTCACATCTTTCTGGACTATAGGAGTGGGAGTTTCTGATTGTGGATTAGTATAGAATCTCAGAGTGTTTCCCTCCAGCGTGGAGTACCACTTTAGACTGGAAGGAAGGTTGATTTTCAGAAATAGAGAGGACCCTCCATCACCAGTCTGTTGCCCTACTGCTATTACTGTCACGTCTGGAATCTGGTTATTCTGGAAGTGAAATTCTACTTGGTCAGATTTTTGTTCAACCATGTGGCAGGTGCCGTTTAAACTAACATGGTTGACACTCTGTTTTAATTTTATTGGTCGGCTAGTCTGGGTCCAGAGGACCTTGTTTACGCAATCTATTAGGGGTGACAACCTTCTCAGGAGGTCATTCCCTAATAAACAAGGGGTGCCCTCTGGAGTCACAACTATGACCGGGTGTTTCAACTTGTGTCGCCCAATTTTTATGTCCAAATCTGCTGTCCCCTCGACGGGAATTTCCTTACCGTCAAAGTTCTGGAGTTGCCCAGGAAGAGAGGTGAGAGGAATTTGGTAATTCCCTCCCCTTCCTGCATTTAGTTCGTCAAAGGCCCTTCTGGACAGAAGGGTAGCTTGAGATCCAGTGTCCACCAGTGCCAAAATTGTACCCTGCCCCTGTACTTGTACCGGGGCATAATATCTTCCCTCCTTCTCCTCAAGGGGGCACAGATAATGTACATTTTTGGACAACTGGTGGGCTAATTTTCTGGTTTTGGACATCGCTAGCGAAGAGATTTGGGCAGAATTCTGTGGAGAGCCTTGGGAATCTGAAAGAAAAATTTGGCAACTGGAGATCAGAGCCATTGTGGGTTCCCCTGGCTCCGGTTCCGGGCAGCCCCCCCCTTTTTGGAGGCAGTCACCAGGATGGGTTTGAACCAGGGGAGTTTCTTGCTGTTGGTTCTGGGATGAGATGGTGGGCGGTGGTAGCTCAGTCTCCACATCTCCCCAGTCTGGATTTGCATCCCTAGGGACCCATTTTTCTTTGGGAGGAGTTCCCCCCTCTCTGAAGGAGAAGATCCTTTTACCAGGATCCTCTGAGGATCCCTCTCCCTCAAATTGGAAGATCTGTACCTCCTCCTCAAACTGAGTCTGTTTGGGTCTTTTGTTTCTCCTACCCCCTCTCTGCTCCTTAGGAGGCAGACTTTCAGGGGCAGGAGATTTTGTTTCCGGTTCCTGGGTTTCCAGGGGCTGTTTACAAGTGAGGAAGGAAGCTTTCTCCAAGGCTTTACACCCCCCTTCCCTTTGTGCCTCCTCCCTGGGAACCGGTGTGTTATCGGGGTGCTGCCCCCGTCATTGTTCTGGAGCACCAGGTCCAGAGTTGGGTGCGTTCTGCGCCGGCATGCCGATCTGAGGGTTCTGCTGAGCCCTCAGTATGTGACCCAGATCCCGCGCCATGTTTTGAACCTGGCGCTCTAACTGGGAAACCCGCTCAGGCTGATACGGGGCCCTGTTTTCTCCCCTGGGCTGATCCCGGGAAGGGTAGCTGTCCCTCCTCTGGTAATACCCCGGGTTGGGAAGATTTGGGTACCCCTCCACCCTTGGCCTCCCCTCTCCCGGATTAGGTTGTCTGGGCTCAGGGAATTGGGGAAAGAAGGATGGATGATTTTGGGGTTGGAAATTGGGTGGATACCTGGGGGAAAAGTTCTGCCCAGGATTTGGAGAATTTCTGCCCTCCTGTGGGAAGTTGGGAGGGAAGTTCCCTGGGTTAGGTGCTTGGCTGGATCCCCCCCCTTGGGCTGGAGGAGTCCACACATAAACCAGGATGGGTCGATTTCCCTTGTAACGGGGACTTACATAATCAGGAGAGCGAGGGACCCCATTTGTGGGGCTGCCTCCCTGGCTCCCTCTCTGTGACTGGCCCGAGGCCCTTCTGGGCCTAGCATTATTAGGTGCAGGTAGGTTTTTAGGCCCCCCATCTCCAACTCTAAAACGGGGGTGACCTTTACCTCTGCCACCTTGGCAGCAGCAGGGGTGCTGTTGGCTTTGGGGTTTTTCTGAGCATTATTTTTGCTATCTACCGGTTTCTGCACCTCATAGATCCGGGTAGCCTGTTCAAGAACCCAGTCTAAAGATCTTTTCTCGTGAAAATCCCTCACGAGCTGGGTCATTATGTATTTGGGCAAGGCATGAAAAAATGTATTTATGAATTCTCGACTGTCTGTGCGCACCCTTCTGGTGGTCTGCGCAAAAGCACGTTTCAGTTCTTGCACAAATTCTTGTGGGGCCTGATCCTCCCCACATTGCAAATTGTAGGCTGCCTTGCGAGCCTCTTGAGGATTTCTATGAATGGAAAAATGTTTCAAGATGGCCACCTTATAGGTAGACCATCTTAAATGATTTTGGTCCTCCAGCCCCGCAAAGAAACTGGAGTATTCCGGGGAGAAGGTCCACTTTACATATTGAATACAGCTTTGGCTGTCCTTCAAATGGAAAGTCTCCATCATTTGCTCAAACAACTCTAAGTGCTCCCAAACAGAATACTTAGCGTTCTTATGGTTAGGCGTGATGACGCTCCTGATCGCCTTAATCGGCTTTAAGGGGTCCTTAAGCAAGGCCCTTTTTGCCTTATGGGCCTTTTTGGTTCGGGTAACCCTTGTCCATTCATCCTCTGACTCAGAGGCACTGCTCCCAGAGGTTCCTGTCTGCTCTTCCAGGTTTTCCCGGATTCTGCGAGCCTGGGAATGGCTGGCAGAATGTGGGGACCTGGTCTCCTGTGTCCTGCGCAGTTCAGAGGAGTCTTCAGATTCCTCCTTGCTGCCAGGATTTGATGGGTACCCCCTCCACTGACCTAACTGGGCAGAGGTTTTCAGGATGCCCTTAATGGGGCTACTCTCCTGGGGTTCCCCACTGAACTGTACTGTACTTGGGTGCCCATACCCGGATGCCCACCCCTCCATTCCTGCGTGGTACTGGCCTATGAGCCCCATACTTTTAGCTGGATAGTAATCTGCCATCCCTGTGGCCCTGTGCTCATGTGCGCCAGGGGACATGGGGGTTGTAGAGTCCAGGGACTGGGAGAGATGAAGGCCCCTGGTGTTAGGGCTCCTGAGGTTATGGTCAGGAGTCTCTCTTTCCCAGCGGACCTCATCTCTATCCGCCCCTGCTCCCTGTTGCAATGTAAGAGCCTGCATTTGTGCTTTCAGTTCCTCAGTCAAGGCCTTACTAGACTCTATCAGTCTCTCCTGCATCGCTACCTGTTGTTGGAGCCTATCATTGTGTTGACAGAGGGCCTCATTTTCCCTCTGTGCTTCCTGGTTGGTCCTGGAGAACTGGGCCAGTCTTTGCTGCAGGAGGTTTACCTCCTGAGTCCCATCCCTACTGGCCTGCTCCTTTCTTGCCAGAGCCTCTTCCACCCTTCTGGTGTGCTCTACCAAGTTCTGGTTTTCTTTTTGGAGGTCACCCAGCCCCTGGAGGGCCAGGTGATTTTCTTCAATTTCCTTTTTTAAGTGGCAGACTTCCTGGCCTAAAGTGTCTCTTTCCTGACTGAGAGCCTGCATCTGTGCTGCCAGGTCGTCCCTCTGCCTTTGAAGGGCACCAGCTTTCCGGCGCTCTTCATCAAACTCTGCCTGGGTATCCAGGTCTTTCAGAATCAGTTTATTGCTTTCTGCCTTTTCCCTATCTAGGTGGCCTTGCAGGGTGACTACCTGCTCAGCACATACCCTGTTGAAGTCCAGTTGTTGCTCCAGCTTTTTCTGGCTTTGCAGTAGGGAGTCCAAACCTTCTTGGTGTTCCTTATGCAAGGCCCGAAATCTGGTATCCTGTTCTGACTTTTCCTTTTGCAGCACATCCATATCCTCCTTTATTTTAGTGATGTACTGTCTGGTCTCATTTTCTGACTCCTGGCTTCTGTGCAGCCTTTGCTCAGAAGAGTCCAGATCAGATTGGGCCTTCTCTAACGCCATCTGTTGCCTTTTTGCCAGATCATGGCCTTCAGCACATTTATTCTGTATGGCTCCCATATATAAATATAAATATGCCGCTATCCTAACAATCTTGTCGTGTTCATCTTTGGCCTTAGGAGCCATATATAGTTCACTCAGGGCCACATGTAATGGACCCTGATCTCTCCATAAGTCTGACCCTGTTTCAGTGGCCTGTCGCGTGATGGCCTGCAACCAGGCCTCCTGGCCCTGCTCAGCCCATTCACCTCTCACAAATAGTTTATGTAAGAAGTGCTCTCTGGCTATTTTCATATCTACCAAGGTTGTCATTCTAGAGATTGGTCTCTGTCCTGACTTACAGAAGTTAGTATTTTATTTTTGCAGAACAGAACTTTTCTTGGAGTGTCCCTTTTGAGGAATGCTTCACAGCGTAATGCAGCGTGGTGATCCGACTGAATGTATGTATCCCGTCAGTTAGCACACTGTATTAAGCTGCACAAGTGGTAGATCTAATCCAAACGTCCGGCACGAGCCCCCAATTTGTAAGAGGATTCAATTCAACACTACAGCTAAGTCAACGCCTAGTCTATAATACTGAATGAAAACCCTTATTGATATAACTTTATGTCCAGTTCATGCGTTCTGGATGACTACCCCTATATAACACCCCTCTCTTGGAATCCTCCTGACCCCACTGAGCCAAGAAGTAGTTCTGTTTTGCAAGTTAAAAGGTTTAATTGATAATTTAAACAATAAATATATATCACGCTTTATAATAAATTAATAATTGAATATCACACTTAATCTGATATGATAAATATTAACAACGGAGAATCTGGCACTAGCACACTTCTTGATAATCACTAAGGAGTTAACATGAAATGGATAAGGTAGCAACAATACTTTTATGGTTTCAAATGGATGCAATGTGGAATGAAATGCAGTAAAGAAAATAACTTGATAGGATTTCAGCAAAGACAATGTAATCACTTTCTTGTACAATTCACCCCCTTTTATGCAATGCAAGGAAATGGAAGGAAGGCACACAATTCTCAGAAATGCAATTCAATGTAATTCAGTTCACCCAGCAACTTAGACTACAGAAGTTTAAAACACAGGCAAAATGCTTTTATATTTGCTGGCAATAAAGGGAAAAATATGCTAAAATGCTTTTAATTCCCTCTAGAGGTTCAGGTGAGTGAAATCAAGTTAATATTAGCTCAGGCTCACTCTAGCAGTGATGCAGGGATAGTTTTTATGAGGCAAACGATTTTTTTTAGAGGAAAGCCAAAGCAGCTATCTTTTTGCAAGTGGAGAAATTTTCAAATCGCGGTAAAATTCGCGGGTGCGTTTTTCACGGTTCTAGGTTCGTAGGAAAGCCACGATTCTCAGCTTTCAGAGGAAAGTTACTGCAAGTCTCTAGCACAAACGGTCACGGAGATATGAGCGATTAAATAAAGGTCGTTTTTCAGATTTGAAATTTTAAAGTTCAAAAAGACAAGTGCAGCTTGCAACTAGAAAATGACAAGTGACAGCTTTACAAATGACAGGTGACAGTTAGGAGGCAGTTCTACTTAGATTAAAATAGCTTGGATAATATTATTTTAACTAAGAGATTGGTTCTGCACAGTTTTCTAGGTACTCACACTATATTTAGAAATATGCCTTGCCACGGATCTGGTCAGGGTTAGGACTGGACTCTGGTCTCTGCACTTCACAGTGATCTGGGTCAGCTCTCTCTGGTTCTGCTAACAGTGATCTGGGTCAGCTCTGCTCTCTCTCTGGTTCTGGAAATTTGATAGATTTGAAGTCTCTATGTCTGCTCTCTGAAGGTTGATGGAGGTAAGTATGGATTTTTCCGGCACAGCGTCCCGCTGCAGATGGAAATGAAGGTCCCTATCTGTCCTGTCTCTCTGCTTTTATGTGTTTTTAAAATGGATGTGTGTGAGCAGCATCACTAGCCAGCCCCTCTCCACTTATCATTGGCCAAGCTTTCATTTCTCCCCTGATTGGGGGAGCTAGGTTGTGTCAGAGTGATGTCATTTTACAGCCTGCCGAAAGTACACTCCTCCTGTCAACTTGCACACAAATCCAGCCTTGAACCAAATACATATTTCATAGCTACACAGTGGTTTGAAATTACATGCACCCATCACATATCACAGGAGATATACCCTGTCCAAACTTTGCTCTTCCTGGGGGCTTGCATTCAGAAGCGGCACATATTTCACTTTTTAACTGATTTTGCAATTCCGGACATTGACCCAAATTTACACACATGTGCGCAAGGAGTATGGACATTAGTTGATGAAGTGTCAGATTTTTCACATGCACACATTTTGAGTAATATCCTCTTTTCCGCTAAAACCCCCCTGAACATGCCACCGGTTCTAAAAACCTCTTAAAATGTGGGCAGAAAAATCACAAGAATTATGGCGTCATTTATACAATTTTCACATGTCCGCTCTATGAGTTATTAATCTTTTTCTAAAACCATATTCTGGCTATAGAGGTGTGTCTTTTCATGTCACATGGTACAGAAACCAGTCTTTCCAGTTTCTGCCAAGCTCAGAGACCCTGCCCCTCCCAGCTTCTGCCAAGAGGAAGCTCCATTTACGATATCTGCAATAAACCATCTGCCTGAGTCAGGAGAGGGCTTTGTTCAGAGCTCCTGTATTCTGTGGGGCTCCCCTTAATTCAATTATCAGAGAGATGGCATATCCTTAGTGTGGCCAGCAAAAGGCAGATTGGCCTGGGAACACAGCTGTGACTCAAGTTTCACTCCTGATGGGGGTAGTTGCCAGGCAGAATTCAGTTCCTTAAGCCAAGTTTCAGATAAAATGTCACTTTTTGTTCCCCAGTTTCTGCATTCAAATAAAACTAAACATTTTCACATATGCAGCTAGAATGCTGATTCTAAGTTTAAAACTATGACATTTAAATAATTGCAACCTATGTGACACTCAAAAGTAGGTCACTCAGTCAATTTAAACATTTAGATTTTTTTTAGTGTCTTTCAGTCCAAATTTACTCAAAAAAATCCCCAGCTCAGCCAGTCTTGTTATAAACCTTCAAGTCACTTCAGAATATAACTTTACATTGGATCCACCTCTCAGTAAGTCTTTCTTTGGCCTATTTTGGGTTCATTTATTCAGTTTTCTACAAAAAAGTAAAATCTGGTGGTTTTAAAACGCCGGCTTTCTGATAGTGGTGAGTACTGGTACTGCACCCCTTTTTGGGATTTAAGAAAATGAATTCCCAATAGTTATGGGTTTGCTTTTGGCAATCAGCATTGCCACTCCCAATGGTTTCAGACTACTGTGTGGGTAGTCCACTGGTGGTTTTAGGCAGTGTCCTTCTGTGCCCATAACATCGGCAAAAATGAGTTGCAGCCTATTCTTCATGCATTTCCCTGTGCATTTTCTGGGAAGCTCTGGCCATCATAATGTTTTCCATGTCAGTACTGCACAGTTTTGAGGTAGGGCTCGGATGCATGGGTAAATACATCCCACACTATTCCTATTCATCGTGCGAGTATCCGGATGTCTCCCTCGCACAGGCTTCATCTTTGTTTTCGGATTGATTGATCTGGGGCAAGCCGTAGCGTGTCTTCCCGAAGAATTAGCTATTCATTGTCACTGTCTAACCAGCTCTCTCGGCCGTGAGCATGGGTTCCTTCATGCTGGTAATGGTCAGGGGCACAGGGTCAAATGACGGTGTGTCCTTGTCGGACTGAGTGTGCCGCACCAGGACATAATCGCTGATCCTTAAGTTTGCTTCCCGAGCTCGGTTCCTGTGGTCTGCATACACCTTCATCCTGTTCTTGGCCTTGTCATCCCTACTTCTCGTCTCCCATTCTTGTGAGTTTCCTTCCTCATGCTGGGTCTCGTGGGTCAGCTTTGCGTGCATGGGGTGGCCAAACATCAGTTCTGCCGGACATACTCCAGTGGAGTCATGGGGCGTGCACTCGTAGTCCCGCAGGAGCTGGTATAGTGATTGTTTGATGGGCATATGGGTGATGTTGGCTATCCTGATGGCTCTCTTGATATTTGCCATGAATCGTTCGACTGTCCAGTTCGCCTGGTGCCACAGTGGCGTAATTCTCTTGTGACGGAATCCCATATAATTGGCAAAGTAGTGAAAGTCTTTACTGGTGAATGGGAGTCCATTATCAGACTTGACCACCTTGGGGAGCCTGTAAGAGGAGAATATCAGGTCCAAATCAGGTATCAGAGCTGTGGCGGCTGTGGATGGCACTATCTCTCCCCTTCGGGATATCTTGAGTGTTCATCCAATACTGCTAGGACATATTCTCCCGACCTCAGTGGGCCATAAACGTCAATTGCAACCTCTTCCTACATTCCCTCCGGGAGGGGTGTTATGTGTAATGGTTCAGGGAACGATGGAGGTTACTGGCCAAGGCATATATGTCATGACTTCAGCGTTATTTCAATCATCTTGTCCATACCAGGGAACCACACTTTCCTCCGAAGCATGCGCTTCGTTGATACAATGCCTCTGTGGTTTTCATGTGCAATGTCAATCGCTCTATGGAGAAGAGATGCTGGCAGCACGATCCCGTCGCCCTTGAGTATCAGTGAGGAGGGAGACAGTGACTGTTCGTACTTAGATCTTGCGAGGGCTTTTAACAGAGATCCATCTGGTGTCTGGTTGTTCTGTATCGAGGACGAGCTCCATCACCCGTTCATGATGCATGAGGTTGCGAGTGCTAGGGTCGCGTCTTCCTCGGTGCACCTTGTAAGTTCTTCGATAGCGATGGCTTGCGGCACCGCGTGGTGAATAACTAGTTGATGTATGCTTCCACAAGATTGCTCAATGCTTGGTGTCTGGCAAGCGGGTGACCGGAGAGGAAGTCTGCAGGGTTTTTGTTTTTGCCAGGCTTGTGAATGATGACGTGTTTGTACTCCTGCAGGCAGAGTCCCCATCTTGCTATCCTGGGTGGCATCTGTGCGTTCGTCTTCCAATAAAGTGTGATGAGGGCCTGGTGATCTGTGATGTTAGTGAAGGGTTTGCTGTACATAAAAAAATGGAAATGCTCGCAAACCCAGACTACTGCTAGGGCTTCCTTCTTGCCCTGTGAGTATCGTTACTCTACCTCAGTGAGGCTCTTGCTGATGTACAAAACTATCCTTCTCTGTGCAGGGTCACTGCCCGAGTGCTGGGCGAAAATGGCTCTGAGAACCATGGGGCTCATGTCCACTGTAATTGGTGTTCATGTTAGGGGCGAAACAGGACATGCAGACGGTCGCCACAATGTCCCTCCAGATCTTCTCACAGGCCTTCTGATGTGCTGGGCACCACTCTAAAAGGTGGTCTTGTTTAGTTAGGGAGTGCAAAGGGGCACTCGTGGAGACAAAGTCTGGCAGATAGCAGGTGCAATAGTTTGCTAGGCCCAAGAATGTTTTCACTTGTGCAACGTTCGTCGGGCGAGGGGCCTCTGTTAGTGCTCAGATCTTGTCAGGAACTGGCTGGATACCTTTTTCAGAAAAGATGTGTCCAAAGAATTCGAGGGTGGACTTGTTGAAGGCACACTTGTCCTTATTAAGTGTCCGATTTGCGTTTTTGAGGGCAAAGCAGACTTTCATTCATGTTGCGTCGTGGGCCTCCGGGATCGTCCAAAGATCAGAATATCATCCCTGTAGTTTATACAGTGCAGTATGTGGCAGATGATTTTGCGGCTCTCCTCTTGGAATATTTCCGCAGCAGAAGATATCCCAAAGTTCAAGCATTTATAACGGAACAATCCCAAATGGGTGGTGAAGGTTGTGATGTACTGCGATTCTTCACAGAGTTCTAATTGGTGATATCCTTTGTTAAGATATAAATGGGAGACAACTTTAGCCACTTTAAGCAAGTGCATCATATCAGTGATGTGTGGGGAGATGGTGGTGCTCTCTGCGTATAGTCTGGTTTGGTGCATGCATGTCTACGTACCACCTTATTTCTCCTTCTGGTCCCTTCTTCGGCACTGGTACCACCGGGGAGACCCATGGGGTCGGACCCGATGCTGGTTCTATTATGGTGGCTTCAATGTTGGCGAGCAGCTCTTTTCAACAAGGTGTTGGATGTTGAATGGGATTCCACTGGAGTGTTGTGCTATCGGCTTCACCGTTTTGTCTATGTGTAGCTGGATATTCCGCTCAATTAGTTTTTGGACCCCTTTGAAGAGTCTGGGGAAGCTCACCACTATCCTGGCAGAGGGCGAGATGTATTTGTCTGCCATTATTTGATATAGTATGTGGATGGGTCCCATCTGTACGGCTGATTTAAAACTCAGTACGCACCCACTGGCGAACTCTGTGGCGAAAACATGGATGAGTATGCAGTCCTGCTTGTCCTTGTGTCAGCACAAGGTTGTGAAGGCCCCAAGACATGGGAGGGTTTCCTTTGCCACATAGGCGTAGCTGGCAATGCATGCTTTCTTCCGTTTGGGACTTTGTGCAAGCTTGCGATATTCGCATTCTGGCATTGTGTTAATTGTGGCCCCTGAGTCGACGAGGAAATCGAATTCTGTGCCTTGGATTGTCAATGGTAGTGTGGGGCTATTCTCTGAAGCTGCAGGATTGCCCAAAGCATACATATTACCCCCTCTTCCTCCGTTCTGTGCTGGACTGGGATTCAGATTCACTCATGGACAGCGTGCTTGTTTGTAGGTAGTGAATACGCCTCCTTCCCTTGCACCGGGCGTCAGGTGACAGAGAGTTTTTTTGCCCGGGTATGGCGCCTCTCTTTGTGGTATCGTCACTCAGAGAATCGAGAATCTGCATTTCTCCTCTCTGTATTGGCGGGGTGGTAACTTCTGTTGGCGTGATTTTTGATCAGTCTGGAGTCCTCAGGGTTTTCCGCACATCACTCAGAATTGATCTTCTAACCCACAGGCTGAGCATGTTTGTCCTATGGCTGGGCACGATCCAACATGTGGCAGGTCGTAGCCAAATCAAAAACATTGTTGTTTCTCCAATCGGGTGTCCTGGGAGGGGTGTTGATGTACTATGAGCTTGTATGGCCTCTTCTTAAATTGTAGGTGCTGCAGAGATGTGGGTTTTGCTCAGGGTGGATATTTGAATGTCTAATGCTGATGTCGTCCTTGCTAAAGGATTTACGCTAGCGTCTGTCGCACTTGTAGCAGTTTCTTCTTTAGGGAAATCAATTTGCACCCTGCTGTGACTTGTCAATTGATGGCCTCTTCGTTGGTGTATAAATGAAATTCACAATGCTTGACCTTGGACTTGAGTCGTGTTACGAACTTGTCCATGCTCTCGCCGGGGAGTTGCATCGTGGTATGTAACACGTGTCTCTTGTAAGCTACATTCCTATGTACTGAAAAATGTTCATTTAGTATGCACCTGAGGTATTCGTACTTGTATTCAACATCTTCTGGCAGCTCAAAAATGATGTTCCGCACTTCCGGGTCAGTCATGAGGGTAAGAAGCCCTATGATGCATTTGTCTTCCTGCCGGGATGGTGATGGAAACACATCCATCCCAGGAGATGAAGGTGCGGCAAGACTTTGGCCTTGTGCGGGTTCAGACATGCTGCAGGTGGCAGGTTGGGGCATTCCACCATCTTCTGGTTACTTGGGGTGACTTGAGCACATGTCTATTCTTGCCGGGCACACTCCCCTGGGTCGCTGTGGGCTGGCACTGGGCTGAAAGGTATCCCCCTCCGAAGATTTCTACTTCCTTCTGGACCTGCTTGGTGATCCTAGTTGCTGGGACCCACCTCTGGGCACGCATGAGACCTGCTGCCTGGGCTAATTGATGTACCTGTCTTGCCACGTGTGTGTCGTTGTCTCCTGGTCAGCTGGGCCAGGTTCACTTCACTGGAAATGCTGTGCCTGCACTCCTATATGTGGCAGCTCAAACGAGCTCCTCTGCTGCCAGCTGGTGCAGAGCGGTCGTTCTGGGGGGTGTTGCTCATACAACCCCGTGTGGAGCCGTGCAAGCGGACCGATGCTCCGTCTAAGGCCCCGCTCCTCCCGGGAACCTTCTTTCCTCCGGACCGGTGAGGGACACGGCTGCCTTATTGAGCAGCAGGCACGACGGGTTGCACCGACGAGGTGCACAGGTGGCAGCTGGGCTCGCCACCCCGTCACCAATGCCAGGTCCCCAGTCGAGGATCTGGGGGGCCTGTGTGCTTCGCGCGCCCACATTAACTTCGCTTATGTGACCGGACTTGGTGCGCCACCGCGCGTCATCTAGTCAGGTGACCACACGCAATGCTACAAACTCTTTACATTTTGAAAGGGTAATAAGCCTCATGCCTCAATTCTGCTTGAGCTCTGGAAGGAGTGCAGGCAATATTAAAGGGTGAAAAAATAAGATTTGCAGAATGCAATATTTTGAAGTTTTACCATCCCTTTCCGACATCAAGATGGCAAACCTACCAAAGCGCATGGGTCTGCCAAGTACAATCATGTTCAGCTGGTCCTCATTTAAAATATTTTCCTGCCAAATGTAACAACGAGGCAGAGAAAGCGCCAACTAATCCAAAGCAGACAAAAAAGCTTTTACAAGAACAAACGACGATGTATTCGCTTGAAGGAGATGAACATGTTAAGTCTGTGAACAAATTCTGGATGCCTGGCTGCAATCTATAGCTCAACACAGGCTCATGGGGCTCATGGTGAGCCATTGTTATATCAGGAAATACGAGTTACAAATATGGAATTCAGACTGGGACACACACAAATATTAACAGCAAAAGGAGCCTGGACCCATATCTCAAAAGAAGAAAGAAAATGTCGAATTTGTCGAGCATCCGGGGAAGATATTTACCCAACAATGGATGGATAGCATCATCGGTTCCTACGCCCATTGTTCTTGTTAGAAATATAAGGACTCTGAAAGACACCATAGTCACACCATTAAACTCAGATGCAAATATCTTTCGCAGCGTGAGGGACACTATTTGAAATGTCCAATTATAGAGTTGGACAGTGAAACTGAACTGTAGTCATTCTAGCTTCATCACAGTGGTACAATGATGAAAACTTTTCACAGTATGTCGTGTACCCGATAATCGTTTGTCGACCAAGAGAAATCTTTAGCGTGACTGTTAACTATTCATGATGTGTGAAAGTGGAGCAGATTAAATACATGTTTAACCTACTTTTGGAAAGTTTAAAGGCCTGGTGTAAATTATGAAGCACAATGCGCTTCAAGCAAGATTCCTCAGGCCTCTGGCAGCTGTGGTAACAGCTGTTACTCTTACCCCATTTAACGGGCACCTAGTTTTTACTGGATGGTCCCAGTGGGATGGAGTAGTATGCATGGAACCACATAGCTTTGTTGATTGGAGAGCCAGGATAACAGGCCAGTCTGTCACCTCAGCAACTGGGCATTTGCTTGCGCTTGTCTTTGTGGTGCATGTTGTGTTGGCGTTTTGCCCTTTAGACTGCTTTGCTATGTGGAGATGCCATGTTTGTGGACAGGTCAACTTGGTATAGACCTGACAAACGCATAGATCTTTTGAGTGTTAGAGAGGATGGGTCGCGTGGCTGTGGCTCTGGGAATCAATGGTGGACCTCTCAGTGATGGACGCTGGGTGCTTTGTTCATCACAATGGGGAGGTTTTATGGGAGGAGTGACATCCGTTCCTAGATTGGGTTCTCAGCCACGGGCTCTGTTTCTGAGGCAGCAACTGTCCATCATTTTTCTCAGAGTTCTCTGCATCATTCTAAGGCATGAGTTCCTGTCCTTGTTGCTGAGTAGCGGGGCCTTCTTGAGTTCCTCCTGATTGCTCTTTGGTTTTAACTTCCCATTCTTTCCGATATGGATCGTGATTGGGTTAATTGACTGTGTTGCCAGTTCCTTTAGCCCCTTTCCTTTTCCTAATCTTGACCCGTTGGCCTGCTCTGTGGATATTCCCATATATTGTACTCAGCCATTAGGTGTTCATACAATAAATGAAACCAAGGCACAAAATGGGAGGGGGGGGGTCTCGGATGTCCGTCTGTTCTAAAACCTCACACAAGCACTACACAAATAAGATGATGATGCCCTTCTGACTAGGAAAGTAAAGACTCTGGGATCCATTAGTCTAGCCTACAGTCAAAATTGTATATCACTTATTTTTGGCCCCTAAATATTCTAAAGCATTGTATTCCGATTAAGATTGTCCAAGACAGCAGCTCGCCATCACAAATGTATTATGCATATCCAGGCCTGGATCATTTTATAACAGCTTTACCTCAATGCTAGAAGTCTGATATGATGGCTGCATGATCAGCTAACTCCATCTCCATCCATTACCCTTAGGTTCCTTTTCCTCATCAAAGTACCAACTTCTTTTGATCTTCTCGATAACTACGTGCACATAATAATGAGAGACAAGGACTACAAATTCCTACGATTTGACACTGAAGCCCGGCACTACCAATTTCCTTCATCACCTTCGGCCACCCTTCAATGCTAAGGGTCTTCACAGAGACTCTAGTTGCTCCTTTAGGTCTACCTCAAAGTGGGAAATCTCAGTTGATGCTTACCTGAATGTCTGGTCACCAAATAATCTTTAGAAGAGGGTGCGTACATACTAAAGAGGCATGGTTTTCCTGTAAACCAGAGGAAATTCACCAACCTATAATCTCCAATTTAGACGGGTCCACTTTCAGATGGACATCAAACTGGTACATTTAGTGTTGGGTAGAAGTCATTGGGGCTCATTACGAGTCTGGTGCAAGCCGTGCCGGTAAAACTGGCAGGCTGCCGCCAGACCTGTAGTGAATTGCCAGCACCGGACTTGCCGGAATTACCGGGGCATTACAACCACAGTGGTCCGGTAAATCTGGCGCTGGCAATTCTGTAAATCCCCATTCACGCGGAGTCCCATAGGACTCCATGGGAATGGGGACCGCGGAAACACCGGCACCATGTCGTAATGGTGCAGTGTTTTCGTGCATCTCTGCGGGATGGCACCTGCCCGCAGAACTCGTAGGTTACCAGTCCAGAAAATGGTGCTGGTACGGTTCTACCGGCACAGTTAATTCTAGACGGGCAAACTTGAAATGAGGACCATTGCCTTATAAAGGGGTCTCACATCTGTGCAACATGACTTGTACTTCGGTTTGCGAGTGGTTGAGGATACAAGACCTGATAGCTGAGACGTAGACAGGGTAGGGCCTGAGCGGGAAAGGCCCACCCAAAATCTGTAAATGCCCACTCAGCAGCGTTGTGTGGGCATTAACTGATGTAAATATCCCTGCATTGCACCAACTGCATTAGCTTAAGGCCCCACTTGTTAGGCAATCCTGGCTATGCCTCTGCCTGATGGTACAGCTGTCTTTGTCACACCATGGATCCATCTTCGGACTGTGAGTCCCCACCTACCCCGTCCCCTGCACAGGAGCTGGACTGCGAAGTTCCAGGAATTTATGACACATGTACAAGTATCCTTGATGGTGAAGAACCTTCTCCACTGGTGGCTAAAACGTGAAAATGAACTGAAGGCATTCCTTCTAATCCCTCTAGCCCCAACTATCATGTTAATGGATGCCAGTATCCTGGTTTTAGGGCTGTCCGGAAAGAGGAAACTACTCAGGGTCTTTGTACGATCAATGGAGGTGGGCACATGTCCTCGAAGTAGAGGGAATTTGATGCCATCTTCAGCTCTCTGAAAAGTTGCCGCAATTATCAAACTTTGCCTGGTACAGATCATAACGGACAACATAATGGCTGTGGCATGTGGAAGTTACCAGGGGAGCACCCAATTAAGAGATTAGGAACAGATTGGCGTTACCTTGGGTTTCTGGGCCGAGAAAGATCTCTTCTCAGTAACAGTGTTTCAGATCAATGGGATAGAGTCCAAAATGTAGCGGTTAGACTACTCCTCAGGATGAAATGGTTCGAACACATTTCGCCAGCACTACACACACTTCACTGGCTTTCCATTAAGAAAAGAATATACTACAAACAGGGCCGGCCTTAAGGCCAGCAGCGCCCTGGGTGAACTGGCACCCCCCCTCACCCACTGCACCCCCCAGGCTTACAGGGGGCGCGGTGGAAGGGGGCGGGTCCAGGATGGGCAACTTTTATTTTTTCCCAAATTTTTTTTTAACCTCCTCGCTCCGGCGATGATGGTTTTTTTTTGCCGTTAGCACCCTATTGTCATTGAATGAGCCAGCCATCGCGGGTTCATTCAATGACAATGTGGCGCCTGCCACACCTTCTGCCACCATGCCAGCTCGGGAGAGCGCTTAAAAGACTCCCCGGAGCTGGCGTGGTCGGGGGCTAATGGCACCTTTTCTTGTGAAAAGTGTCCCCGGCGGAGGGGTGCATTTAAATGCACCCACCGCCGCGGGCACCTTTTACAGTAAAAGGCCGCCTGCTGCGCCTTGTCCCACAACGCCAGCTCGGGCGAGCTCTTGAAAGACTCCCCTGAGCTGGCATGGCAGGGGCAAAAGGCGCCCTGGGGGCGTGGCGGCGCCCCGAGCGGTCGCCCGGTGCGCCCCCCCCTAAGGCCGGCTCTCACTACAAAGGGGCACATTCTCCAGCTGGACACGCTTTTCAGAAACCTAAGATCCAATAATACAGCATTAGGAATACTTGCTTTCTGGCAGCCCTTATCTTGGTTAGGAGGATTGGGGAATTAGTGACTTTGCTTTCTTGCCCCTATTTCCTGGGCACTGGCTAATGTGTTATTGTGTTATTACACTACATTGTGACTTGTCCATGTCACATCTTAGCATAAATAACATCCATCTACATAATCGGGGCAATGATATCACTCGACCACAGAAAGAGAATGGTTCAGGTAAGATGAAGTAGATTGCAGTACTGGCATCCCACGCATCTCCAAAACACATAGGAGCTTGCTAAGTGGCAACGTTTTAAAAAAAATAAAAAACTGTTTAAGAATTCATAAAATCTGAGTTATCAAAAATAGCAAAATGTCATCCCATATAAAAAAACACATACAAAATAAACAATCCCCTGCAAGTAGCAACATTAATATAAAGTGCTTTCGTGACTGTAACAACCCTTATCACAAAAATGCCTATCCTGAATAACAGATCAAATGACTTCTGTTGAATATTAGGAGCATGGCACTTTCTAGGCCTCTTGCTCAACATGTTTCTGTTCACCTACCCTACCACTGGTGAACATTCCTCAGGAGTTATATTTAAAGTCACTGGCCACACTTTCATACATTTCATTTCACAATTATGTTTTTTCCGTAAATAAATTGTTGGGCCACAGTCTCTTCTCACAACAAATGTGAGATCCTCACACAGCAAATAAACAACATTATAAATAGCAATTAGTGCTATATTTATAAGTGGGACGTGTGGATCATCACCCTCCTGAACCCTCTGAGCAGCAAACATTACCTCTCTCTGTGATTTTGACGGCTCCTCCTGGATTCTGCATGAAGTTGCAGCTTAGTTAAAAATTCACACCACCTTCTGTGAAACATACACCAAAATGTATACCTAAGAGATACACAATGCGTAACTTCCTTAATCCCTCATCATGGGTAGCAATCAGGCAAGGTGTCTCGTAAGCCCTCCAAACTTTCATACCCTTCCCACCTGTGACCAATGCTCACAACCTTCTCATCTCACATGAAAGGTATATGGGTGTCTCTAAGAAAGAAATTAATATCTCAATACAAATAGCTCCATAAACCCTATATTGAAATCCTACTCAGAACCTGACTCTTATACATCAAGCCAGGCCTTTGAAGATTTCTAACCATAAGACACACACCAGACTATGATTCCCACTGCTGGATGATTCTGGGGCAGATTTCAATTTCCCAATCCATGGAAAGACTATGCCACCAAGACCAGAAAGAGACCAGACCCTAACCCCGCCCCCTCCTATCCCTCTCATACCCAAATAATGTCTCACCAACAACATTTTGACACTTTACAACTCAATTACTCCCCATAAAACGACCCAAAAGGTCTAGTACTAAGCTTATTCCTACACTATTCTTTTGATATCAACAACTCAAACAATTTCTGCTTCACAAACCAATGTATTTATTTTATTATTGAATATTTATGAGGCGCACTATACAGCAAAAGGGTTTCCAGGCACCACGAGGCAAAGGGGGGTGGAGGGAGCAGGGGACATAAACAACAATAACGGTCCTACTAGGCCTTGTGACATTCAGATCCTGCAAGTGCAATAGAAGAAGTGAGGGGGTGAGGATCAGGGAAGGGGGCATAGATGGAGGGGCATAAAGCACAGCAGGGAGGGGGAGAAGGAGGAGGAAGGGCCCGGGGTCTAGGTAGAAAACTTGCCCCAGTGTATGGGCCTCATTACGAAGCGGGCGGTTAAGGGATTACCGGCACTGGTAAGGGCACCAGTCCCAGTAATCCCTTACCGCCCTACTACGAGTTCCCTTTGCGGGTCCTCCTTTAAGGTCTGGTTTTTCCGGGTCCCGTCCTTAACGCTTGGTTTTTCCATAGGCCCCCATAGGGCTCAATGGGAATGGGGAAGGTGCTAATAACGGGCCCGCAAATTGCGGGCCCGTTATTAGCTCCAAGGTCCCTTAACGGGTCCCGTTAAAACCAGCTGGTCAGACCAGCCGTTCCTTGTGGGACCCGCTAAGGGACCTCGGAATAGGGCGGTAAGTGTTTAACGGCACCGGTCTCCTTACCGGTGACCATTAACCCTTACGCCCAACTCATAATGACCTCTAGAGTTTCCAAACCGGCACATAGGGCGTGTGCATGTCCTGTCTGCATCTGTACATCCCTTTATTACGCTCACACCACCAACCCCTTACTCTCATGGAGTCACTAGGAGGATGGCTGCCTCCTGGGCCAAGACCGGGGGGAGGGTGTTTTTTCCAGGACATATTCAGGACATATTTGAAGCACCATTATAGCCCCTCCTACCGGCGCTATCCAATCACCGCTTTGCCACTGCTTGTCCATCCATTGCTCTTGATAGACATACAAAATAAACGCTCTCTTCGTTTCCAGGAAATAAAACTGTTGTTTCATCATTTATAGGGTTTACGTTCGGAGCCGCATACTTTGCGACACTTCACCTAGTAGGGATTGGGACAAGAAAGTGTGGTGTGGGGGTAATGTCATGATCACTTACCAATAATCTTGCTTACTCCAAGTCCTGCTCTTGCTTGCCAGGGTACTCGAGTACTCACACAATGCTCTCTTGCTCCGTTCGGGCAGATCAACATAATATCTTAATTGTCGACAGCACTGGTGTAACACAAAATGTGGGGCCCAACTGCACGCCCTGCTGAGGAGCCCCCCCCCCCCAAACTCCCACCTTTCGCATAGGCTGCATGGGGCCCCCTGCACTGCGTGGGCTGCGGGTGCCCCTGTTAAGCCAGTGATCGACAGGAGCATCATTTTGGTCTTTTAACCTAGATGAGAGGGGGATGGGCAACGCAATAGATATTATTTGTAGGAAGGCGCCCCCCTCCCCCCTTCTCCGTACTGTGACGAGGAAGAGAAGGGCCAGGAATAACGATGATTACGGACCCTAATACTGACAGTAATGGATGGAAACATATTTGGCACTGATAAGTTAACTTAATAACTCTTTTAAGACGAAGAATGCTTAATCTTAGACTCTGTAAAATTCTGCGACTCTGTCTGCATTAAGCTTTCATTACACTCATAAATTAAGCGAAATAAACTGCAGAAGCGATGTTGTGATGCCGCAAATGGAATTTGGCTCCGTTTCATTACATTTGGAAATGCCGGCCATTTTTACGGTCCCATTAGTTTTTGCTTTACTACACATGGAAGTGTTTTACAAGTTTGAGACTCAGTGAGACGCCATTGTGGCAGCGTCTAGGCTGCATGATGGTGTGTACAAACATGTTGAATTATGAACGCCGGACGCCATTCGCCACCAGCGTTTAACTAACACTGCTTTGGCACATGCATTCTAAGTGACGACATAACCTAGTGACATTCACGTGCTTGCGAGGGTTACTTAGTCTGTTTATGTTGTACTCAGTTATATCCAATGATTTTTATTTGCAAACATGATTTTGCCTTGTAAAAAGTGCCCTCTAAAGAGCCTCATTACTGGGTATTTCTTCAGCCCCAGTGTTTAATACTATTAGATGTATATGAGGTCTGCATCACTCTAACTGCTCATGCATTAAACTCATTTAGTAACAGAAATGTTCCATGGGGTGGTTATCAAGAGGGGGGCTAGAGTGGCTGAATTGTGCGTGAGCACCCAGTGCTGAACCCTGGAACTGGTGGCAATGTGATACGGGTCACCAGAAGATGCATGCTGGGAGCAAGTGCTAAGTTTGGAGTGACTGAGGAGCAGTGAAATTGGTGACAGGCCTGTGAGAACTGCAGCATAAAATGTGTTACCGCTTTAGGAAGGCCTGAGTTCTGACACTGGAAGGTGGTGGTTGCTGGTGTGCAGAATCACTAATGGGTTGGCCCGTGCTGCCCCGCGGCAAAGTGCTCTTGGAAATTGAAGAGGCACAACAGGTATGAAGAAGAGCTGAGAGTGTGGTGGAGGAGCCTTTCCACACAGTGCCCCAGGCATATGAGGCAGGAGCCCAAGCGGAGAGGTCACTCTCTTCCCTTAGTGGTATGCAAAGAGGTGCCAGTGAGCACACAGGCCTGTTTGTAGAATGTTGAGCCCAATGGCTACCCTGATCTGTGTGCGTAGATATAAGGTGGGGGACTTCTTAGGGTAGATTAGGAGCGACTGCAAGGCCCATCAAGGAATATTGGTGTTACCGTGCCCCATAGTTAGAAAAACGAGCATTGGGAAAGGTGTTGCGGGCAGAGCATCAGAAGTACTTTTCATTCGGAGCAACGCCTTAATGAAGCGCAACCATGCATGCAAAAGGTGAGGGGCAATATACCGTTGTTTGTTGAGATGAAGCGCAAGAACCAGGTCTCCAATGTAATTGGCACACCACTGGCTCTGAGATTCCCTCTATTGAAAACCTGATGACCTCTCCTCAGGGAGCCTATGGCAGCTCAAAGAAGCAGATCTTACAATCATCTCTGTGGTCGCTCCAACAGAACCTCAAAAGCTACTATGAAGGAGCGAACCACAAACTCTTCCAACAGACCCGATGTGAGCCACTTCAGAATACAAAAAGACATTAAACCTTTGGCTGCGAGATTGGGTTTTATTGAGGATGAAAAATTGCCAAAAATGACAGATGAAAAAAACAGGTACTCAAAAACCAAGCATGTTCGCTGACTGAGTGATGATCTTGAAAATCGCGTCTGAAGAGGCAATCTCAGAAAAAAAATTCTCAGAGGAAGGTTTTGAGCTTTATAACAAGAACAACTGTCTGAATGTATCTTCAAGATGATTCTTAAGCAAGACCAGAAAAGCCTAATTGAGGTTCTGTCAGAAGAAATCTAGAGCGGCCCCCAAGAGATATCCTTGTGAAGGTTCACGATCTTCAAACAGAAGGTGGACTCCTGTCAGGGGTGAGGAACACAAGATTGATTGCTTACTTCCACAGTGGGACACACATTTCCCAAGAGATCTCGCAAGAAGACTGGCCAATGGGAAGGAAATTAAGCCTATCATAATTCAGATGGAATTTACCATATGCAGTGGAGCTTCAGATGGATGACCGAGACCCCTCCATATCGCCGCTAGAAGAGGGAAGGCGCCCGCTGATGCTGGATGAGGATATAGAGGCCGTTGGAGTTACTTCAAAGCAGATGAACGGCGACGGGAAGATTGATGTGAAATCATGGCTTGTTAAGCGGGATTGAAGGCATCTGAGAGTAGCAGAAGTGGGAGCTCTGACATCAGGTAGACTGTTTGAATGGGATTATAGAAATGTACTTACTAAAAGACATGGTGCTTCATATTTCTTGCTCCTCTTGCATCTCTTGTTGACTACAACATGTTAATTAACTGGAGTGTTCTTGCTCCACCTTCCAATAAAGTAGTAGAAATTATGAGTATGCTGTTGCCTATGTAGTGATGATTCTTTTTTAGTGAAAGTGGTCTTAGTGTGGTTAAAAACAGTGGCCAGTCACGCCACAATGTCCGGGCACGCTCTTTTTCTACTATTAGCCAAGCATTTTTCTTACTCAACGGCAGATGCATGATTGACCTTTCCTTTCTTCTGTGGTGCAGAAAGGGTTGGAAGGAAAAGTGGGGCTACAGAGACGAAACTACAAAGCGGTGGACTTTGGGCAGTCCGTTCTAGTGAGGATGACTTGAAGTGCAAAACTTTGGAAAAATGTTGAAGCCACAAAAAAGGGTGGGCTCAAATCTAACACAAAAGGTCTTAGATAATATCACTAAAATCTTGTGGAGCCCCAGACTGGTCTAACTTCAGGAGACCCATCATAAATAGGGAGACCCTAGCCTCCTGAAAAAAGAAACTGGAGATTCTCCACACAATGAATCTCACCAGCACTTAATAAGGGAGTTTGAATTTTTCTGTAACAAAAGCACAACCGTGACAATATGAGAGACACTGTGGTCCAAGAGAATTACATCATCATCATCAAAGGATCACTGAGGGGATACAGGTGTCCAGTCATTGTATTGCAAGCAAACCAGAGTGGTACATTTCAGAGCAGACCATAACACTGAAAAACAGTGCAAACATTAATTAAATAAATAAATGGGAAGTGGGTTAAGGGGTTAAAATGGGTCGGGATGGGGTTGGGGTATCGTTAAAAGGTTAAAAAAAACAATTTGAGAAACAAAATTCAGTGTTTTTCGGTGTTTTGGCTGCTATGAAATTGACCACTCTATAATTGTGGTCGGTAAGATCACATATAACCGGGGATACACTGTAAACATACTTGCCTTTTATCAAAATATCTATAGAGACTACTGTGAGACCAGAGCAGGCATTTAGAGAGAAGGGTCTATCAAGGCACTCGAAATGAGGATTACCCTTTGGTTCCCTGACAAGCCAACAACGACACCCTTAATCTAAAGGTATTCTAAAGCCATCCTGCAAAACAGCCACTTGATATGGAGTTTAGGGGCTGTTTGGTGCCTTTTTGGAGGGATATGTATGTGTTTTTACTGTGATTTCCAATCCGTTTCTGAGCTGGATTGATCCGAGAGTGCACTGTCTTAGTTGTCTAGTCCTTTATTAGTTTGTGTCCTTTTTCCTTTCCCCTCTCTTCCCTATAGTAATTGGCTAAGGCAGTCAGGTGTCCCTGTCCTTTTGTTCTAGCCGTCCTCTCTTACTGCTCTCACCTGCCTTCCTGATTGTAATCTATAGCCATCCTGCACAACAATCACTTGGTAAGGCATTTAGGGGCTGTTTGGTGCCTTTTTGGAGGGATCTATCTGTGTTTTTACTGTGATTTCCAATTCTTTTTTTAGCTGGATTGCTTATAGAGTGCAATGTCCTTTGTTCGTTTCTGTCCCTTTTCCTTTCCCATCCCTTCGCTACAGCAATTGGCTAAGACAGTCAGGTGCCACTGTCCTTTTGATTTGTTCTTGCAGTCCTCTCTTACTGCTGCCCCCTGCCTTCCTGATTGTAATCTATAGGCATCCTGCACAACAACCACATATTAAGGTGTTAAGGGGCTGTTTGATGCCTATTTGCAGGAATCTGTCTGTGTTTTTACTGTGATTTACAATCCGTTTTTTGAGCTGGCTTGCCTCTAAAGTACACCGTCTTTGTGGTCTAGTCCTTTGCTAGTGTCTGACCTTTTTCCTTTCCCCCTCCCACTCTCCATTTCTTAAGCACTGCTCTCAGGGCAGCGTTGCCCAGGCAGCTAGCAAAGGGCACAGGCAAAGATTGCCTTCCTTTGGGTGCCTACCATCCCTGTTTGCCTGTTTGCCCTGGCACCCTAGCTCCACCAGGCACCATGCTATACAGCTACTCTCAGGTATGGGACACCTATTTGATATCTCACCGCTGTGTATTCTGCCACTAATTAAACTATCCCCAGGGGTAGAGTCTGCTGCTATGTTATTGCAGCACTAATTCTTTGTTAGCACATTTGCATTTTGCCCCAGAGTGTTCCAAATGTAGAGTTTGCTGCCTTGTTATCGCACCACTGTTTGTATTCTTGGTGAGTCATGTCCCCTGCAAACCGCTTGGTTCATAAGTACAAACTTGTATTTTTGGCATTGTTAGTAAACTGAATAGCCTTAGTGCTCAGCCCCACTCACTGTGTCCCAATGTCCCAGTGAATGATCCCACATCCCAGGCCCTCCCCCCGCCCTGATTGGTCAAAGCTCATAACACCAACAGAGGTAGCCCTACAGCCAATGCTCCAAGAGAAATCCGTGAGCCACTTTGACTCCCAATTATTGGTGAGGTCTGTCCCTTGCAGTCGACTTGGTTCGTGAGTAAAGATCAGTATTTTGGGAATTTTTTCAAAACAGAATAGTTTCGGTGCTCAGTCTGTGTCCCTACTTCCCAGTGAATAATCCCACCTTCATGCCCGCCCGCCACCCTGATTGGTCAAAGTTCGGAAACACCAACAGACGAGAGCCTAGATCCAATATCTGCTGCATCCATGAGCCACTTTGACTCCCAATTCTTGGTGAGGGCTGTCTCCTGCAATCCGCTTGGTTTGCGAGTAAAAATTGTATTTTGAACATTTCTAGTAAACAGAATAGCCACAGTGCTCAGTCCCACTGTGCACCTACTTCCCGGTGAATAATCCCGCCTCCCTGCCCACCCCCACCCTGATTGGTCCATTGTGCTCATATTGCACAAGTCACCAGGCTAGCCCACTGCCCTTTACAGCCTCAGCAAAGGCCCCCGAGCAGAGGGCAACTCCTGCAGCATCAAATCCAGATTGTGTTTGCCCGGGTCCGCCAGCAGAGCTTGAAGAGGAGATGTCAACCAGCAGCAACTGACGAGGTAAGCAAGGTCCGGACAGGGGGACCAGCCATTACTGCTCCCCATTAAGCCGTCCTAACAATCTTAATTCCTAAAGCTTGTAACCTGACGCTCATTTTAATTTTAGCCATATCTGACATCTAGATAGACTCTGTTAATCAGTCATATCTCCGTTCCAGATAGATTGTGTTAGTCAGCCACATCTCACATCTAGAGAGACAGTGTTAGACATAATTCACTTCTAGATAGATTGTGTCAGTCAGCCATTTCTGACATCTAGATAGATTGTGTTAGTCAGCCAGATCTGAACTCTTGCCATATTGTGTTAGTCAGCTACATCTCACATCTAGATATTTTGTGTTAGCCAGCCATATTTGACATCTAGGTAGATTGTGTTAGTCAGCCAGTTCTCACTTCTAGACAGATAATTTTAGTCAGCCGTATCCCAATTCTCGCCATATTGTGTTAGTCAGCCATATCTCACATCTAGTTAGATTGTGTCAGTCAGCCGTATCCCAATCCTTGCCATAATGTTCGTGTTAGTCAGCCATAACTCAATTCTTGCCATATTGGGTTAGTCAGCCGTATTTCACTTCCTGCCTTACTCTGTTAGCCACCCATCTCTCGTATCTGGGCACAGTGGACCTCATTAGGAGTTTGCCGGTCTGGAAACAAGGGTGCCAGTAAGCTCACCGGCACCCTTGTTTCCGGATGAGCAAACTCTGAGTCTGCCTGCCGTGGCAACTGTGCCCGACAGGTGTGACCCTGCCGGGCACAGCGGCCATGGTAGGCAGACCCGTCATGGAAGCACTGGCACCATTAGCAACAGTATAAACAAGCTGAATAAAGGTTTATTCCCAAGAGGGGAATCAGAGTAAATGGAGTAAATCAATTTAAAGTGCAATGAAACAACATAGTAATTCAAGATATCTGTTTAGTATCGAAACATATTCATCAATTCAACGAAGAGTTGGTTATCCAATCTGGATTTATTTTTCAAAGAGCAAATGCCCAACGCGTTTCGAGATAATGTTCTCTTCATCAGGGGCTGTCGTTATTCGTTGTGTCAATCACAGTAACTCTAGAGAAGTATATACAAAATAATAATAATGTCAATTTACATAATAATGATATCGACTTAATGTTTTAGAGACAGTGATTTATCCAATAAATCATATAAGTTCTTAAAGCAAAAGGTAGTACACTAATTAGAGGAATCTGCAATCATGTTATAAAGTAACAAGGAACAAGAGTTAATATCGCTATAGCAGAGTCTTCATCCTAAACAATTATAAATCAAATGTAAGAAAAAATAGACTATTGCAAGAACCACTAGGTGTATAAAGAGTAATAAACATACCGTATGTTACATTAAAGGATAGACTGGGTCATGTCGTTACACAAGTGTGTCATCCCAACAAGTTGTAGCTGTCTGGGTCCCCTATAGTATAACCAAAGAGGCAGAAGATACTAAATGAGCACTGTGCTTTGGAATCAAGTAAAAATTGATAGATGAAGAAGAAAGTCTGTTAACTTACTAGCCAAACAAGAATTGCTTGTATCTGAATCCCTCAGAGGCTGAGGGGACGTGTTGGTGTCAAAGGAGAACAGTATTTTCAGTCTGTGCGCGGTACCTAAAAGATGGAGGCGCCACTCGTTACAAATAGAACGACCAAACAGGTCTACAGTGTCAAGAGTATCCAACTAGCGTCAAAATTGAGAAATAGGGTTATAGTAGTCTGGCCCTGTCCTAGAATAAGTAACTTACTGTAGTCTTTGTAAGGCAGGAAAGACAGGTAGGAGCGGGGAGATTCCGCAGTCGCTATAGGCCTCCAAAAAACATGGCGGTTAATATATACGTCATTATTGTGACGTCATCACGCTGTAACGCACATGACGTCGCCAATGTAAACACCATGTATACGTCCGTTTAAAGAGACGAGTCTGGTAGCAAAAAGTGGCCAAGAGGTAAATACGGCCAAGACTACCAGACTCGTCTCTTTAAACGGACGTACACATGGTGTTTACATTGGCGACGTCATGTGCGTTACAGCGTGATGACGTCACAATAATGACGTATATATTAACCGCCATGTTTTTTGGAGGCCTATAGCGACTGCGGAATCTCCCCGCTCCTACCTGTCTTTCCTGCCTTACAAAGACTACAGTAAGTTACTTATTCTAGGACAGGGCCAGACTACTATAACCCTATTTCTCAATTTTGACGCTAGTTGGATACTCTTGACACTGTAGACCTGTTTGGTCGTTCTATTTGTAACGAGTGGCGCCTCCATCTTTTAGGTACCGCGCACAGACTGAAAATACTGTTCTCCTTTGACACCAACACGTCCCCTCAGCCTCTGAGGGATTCAGATACAAGCAATTCTTGTTTGGCTAGTAAGTTAACAGACTTTCTTCTTCATCTATCAATTTTTACTTGATTCCAAAGCACAGTGCTCATTTAGTATCTTCTGCCTCTTTGGTTATACTATAGGGGACCCAGACAGCTACAACTTGTTGGGATGACACACTTGTGTAACGACATGACCCAGTCTATCCTTTAATGTAACATACGGTATGTTTATTACTCTTTATACACGTAGTGGTTCTTGCAATAGTCTATTTTTTCTTACATTTGATTTATAATTGTTTAGGATGAAGACTCTGCTATAGCGATATTAACTCTTGTTCCTTGTTACTTTATAACATGATTGCAGATTCCTCTAATTAGTGTACTACCTTTTGCTTTAAGAACTTATATGATTTATTGGATAAATCACTGTCTCTAAAACATTAAGTCGATATCATTATTATGTAAATTGACATTATTATTATTTTGTATATACTTCTCTAGAGTTACTGTGATTGACACAACGAATAACGACAGCCCCTGATGAAGAGAACATTATCTCAAAACGCGTTGGGCATTTGCTCTTTGAAAAATAAATCCAGATTGGATAACCAACTCTTCGTTGAATTGATGAATATGTTTCGATACTAAACAGATATCTTGAATTACTATGTTGTTTCATTGCACTTTAAATTGATTTACTCCATTTACTCTGATTCCCCTCTTGGGAATAAACCTTTATTCAGCTTGTTTAAGCGATTAATAGAGTGCAGGGGACGGGAGTTCCCTAATAGGGTTCTTTTTTGTCTTTGTGTAATTGTACAACCCATATGCCAGGGTTGATTTCTTTTCTCCCCTGCACCTTGAATTACTCTTAAATAGATCGCTCTATTTCATAATAGAGTACCATATACACATTGAAGTCAGTTTTACATTCTGAGTGTCAGGTGTGTTCTTTCCAGTTAGACCATTAGCAACAGTGCCAGTGCTTCCGTATCCCCACTCGCCTAGAGTCCCATTGGAGTATATGGGAATGGGGATTTGCAATTTGCCGGCGCCTGACTTCCCAGGCCGCCAGACTCATAATGAGTTGGTGGCACCGGGAAGTCAGGTGCTGGTAAAATATTACGGGTCCGGCAGCAACTCACCGGTAGCACCAGCAGGATTTCTGCCGGACCCATAAGGAAGCCCGTTGGGCCTCATTACGACCCTGGCGTTAACCATGGCGCTATTAGTGGTAAAACCAGCCGTTAAGGTCGGGACCTGCAAAAGGACCTCGTAATTAGGCGGTAAGGGTTTAACGGTGCCGACACCTTTTACGGCGCCGTTAACCCCTTACCGCCTGGGTCGTAAAGAGGCACATTGTCTTGATAATCCACAATTTCTAGCTGTTACTGCATTTACTGCTGTTCCCCCATTTAAAATCCCTTCTCCCCATTCCAGATGCGCTAGCCCCTGTTGCCCCACTCTTGGCGTCTTTGTGCACTGATCAGCCCCACACAGGTCTAAGCAGGTCCAGCCCCCCTCATCTACACTGGTATCTCAATCACAGCCACCCCAGTGTCTCCAACTCACCCATCCAGCCTCACCCTTACACGACCATGGCAAACAGCATACTCCAAGGCCTGACGCACACACCTCCCAGATCCCCATGCCCTTCCTTCCCCTACATCACTGCCACACTCACGCAGACTGACCCATGCACACACTGTCACCCACCGCAAACCCCCACTCCCACATATAAGAACAGCTCTCGGAGACTCCAGAATGCACTACATTCGCCGGACACCACCCTCCCCCACACCACCATCCTCAAACGCACCACTGCACTCTCCCAGAATCATCCACTCCAGATCACACCTCACCCGTCTTACACCACCTATCCTTGCACCATCATACTCAAACCCATTACAACACTCACCAAGAAACAGGCACACACACACCACCAACCAGCACAAACCCCCCAATCACTTAGACATGGCGATCGTGGACCCTCCAAAACACACCCCACCACTTTTCATCCCTCACCCACGCACCCTCTGTCCCATTCCCAGTATCTCACACACCCAGAACCCTCACATACACCCCTCTGTCACCACACACTACCCCACTCCCTTTCACACAGAGCTCTCAGACACTCACACTTACGCCTCACCCGACCTACATCTTGCATCCTCACACGTTCAGTCCTGAAGCCACTTCATACCACACACAACCTTGCTACCTCTTCTAATCTCACACACCCCCCGACCCTTCGCCACCAGCACTCACTGCAGACCCTCCAACTCACTGACCAGAGGAGCTCCCAGGCCCATCCTGAGTTGCCCTCTGCATACCCCATACCAACCACCGGCACCGGCTCTCCTACAACCCCAAAACCCTCTTGCTCACCCTCCCTCACTGAGAACCCACAGCCTCCCTCATACCTGCAGCACCGACCCTCCAACTCTCAGACAAGAGGGGCTTTCTGGCACGCATAGAAACAAAAAAAAACATCCACCATTAGTTTCCTCCCTGGCCCATTCCCTCCCTGCCCACAGCCTCCCCTCTCCACTTCCCCCGGCAGTAGGGCTCCCCCAAAGCATCCCACCACCCAAAATCCAACTCTCAGACCAGAGGAGCACTCTGGTGCTCTAAAAACACAATCCGCCTGCCAGCACAACCCTTGCGCCTTCTTTCAGAAAAAGTGTTGGTGTTACAAGCTTTGACCAATTAGGGTGGGGGGCAGGCAGGGAGGTGGGTAATTTGCGCTGCCCAACCCTTGCCCCCCTGTCCCACTCAGCTACTAATCCAGAGACCACAAGAGCTCTGCCTCAGTTTATCCCTCACATGAGGGGAGGCTGTCCCCCAGCACCATCCAAACGGACACTCTCCCTCTCACACACTGTCGACCGTACCCCACCCTGTTGCCACAACCATCTGACAGGAATCCTGGGGTGCTGCGACAGCTTTGGCCCAACCCCTCCCCTGCCCCGTACTGCCTCCATTCCCGTCACCCCTACCACACCTCCCTCTGTAAGCTCTGCCCACCCACCAATCACAATGTCCACCACACGGAGTGCCCCAAAATGGCCTACCCCGGCAAGCCCCTTCCCCTCACCAAGCATGGTGCGTCTCGCCCTTTTATGAACCATCGCCTCTACCCCATTTCCTGCAGACCCTGCCACTCCCTTAGCACACTCCCTTAGCAACCAAACGTCCAAAAGTCAAAGATAGATGACAACCCTCGCTCTCTACTCTGCAAGCCTCACTCTCCCTACACCTCTCGATCCACCTCCCTTCTCCTACTTTCACCACTAGCTCCTCTCAACTACCCCCTTCCATGTTGATAGTGTCCCTCCGTTCTGTCCCTTTCAAACAGCGTCCTCTCCCCTTTCCCGGCCCCATTTGCATTCCTCAAGACATTCCTTTGCACTACCCACCACCCCTCTTCCCACTAGCTCAACCCCCACAGCCTTTCACTAACACCGAACTGTCCATCCCATGCCACCAATCCAGAACAGGACTCCAAGACTTGTCCTTGGCCTCAAGCCCAGTGATCGTATTTCTCCAGCCCTGCAATCGCTCCACTGCCTCCCTGTGGCTGCAAGGATCAAGTTCAAGACCCTCTGCATCGTCCACAAGGCTTTCTGTGGACGGGGATCACACTACATCCAACTGTCTCTTCCTAAGCATCTTCCTTCTCGAGCCCAATGCTCATCCACCTCCAACTCTCTGAGGGTCAACCACTTCTCCAGGCAGAGAGTGGGAGGTAGATCTCTCTCCTTGGCTGGGACCTCCCTCTGGAACAGCCTCCCTGCCTCTCTCAAACTTGAGCAGGACCACTTAAGTTTCAGGAAGCAACTCAAGACCTTCCTTTTCAATTCCCCGTACTCTCTACCTCTCCCTTGCTGATGTCCCTGTGTGCTGTGCTGACTGGTTACCTGGCCACCCACTGAATTTACGGGACAAGGCTCCTGCACAACCAGTTGCCCTTGCAATGCCTCCGGCCCTCCCAACCACTGTATCTGCAACCCTACAGTCCTCTGACTCCCTCCACTTATGAGCCACCTCCCTAGCAGCACTTAATAATTCCTTTGCACTCTACCCCCAGCCCCAGCACTTCTCCCCCTCCCTATGCCCCGCCCTAGCACGATCTGAATGACACAAGACCTAGTAAGATCGTTGTTTTGTCCTCCTTCTGTCTTCCCTTTCTTGTCTTGTTGCGCCTAGAAACACTTGTACAGGCGCGTTATAAATGACTCATCATATCATATCATATCATATATCATACTACTGAGTCGAAGACCTGCAACCGCCCACCCTCTCTTCCCAGTACCTAGCAAACCTCAGACCTTTTCGCACCCACTACAGTACCTCCTCCCCCTGACCACCTCTGTCTGTCCTATCTTACTGCGCGTCCCAACCGACTGTCCCCCCACCCCAAACACCCCCCTCCGATGACCCCGACCACCCCAGCCTGGCCAACCCCAGTCACCCTGGTAAACACTGCTGCCCCTACCTCTGACATAGTCATCTGTCTCCAATTCAATGTTCGCTCCGTAGCCAAAAACAAACACAGCATCTTTGATCTCCTAACCTCAGAGAAAACCGATCTTATCTTCATCACAGAAACCGTTCATGAAGCATTCCCACCTGTCTACTCACTCATCACCCACAACAGACCTTCCAGAGGAGGCGGTGTAGCCATCCTGCACAAACCTCACATCTCTATCACCTCCACTGAAACACAACCCAGCACAGCTAAAAGCGAATCCCTCCTAGTCAAAGTTTCGCTCCTGTCTACTCTCTCACACAGCTTCCTACTGGTCTACAGGCCCCGGGACTATGACAGACACTTCGCCAACAGCCTAGGCGACTCTCTGACAGCCATTCTAGTTACCCATCTGGCACTCACCTTACTGGGAGACTTTAACATCTGGTTTGACTTCCCCATTACTCTACCACTGGTCGACAGTCTGGAGGCACTCAACCTCACCCAGTATATCAGAGGACTAACACATACTGCTGGTGACACCATCAATGCCATTTTCAGCTCCTCCCACCTCATATCCACGTCCACTCCTTAACCCCTCATCTGGACAGACCACTCTGCCATACCGTTGTTCATCCTCACACCACCGCCACCCTCCAAGACATCCTCTACCCCTACATCTCAGTTTAAGTGCTGGAACAAGGTCAAGATACTACCAGATCTGGCTGAGGTGCTACTAAGTGCCCTCCATAGAACTCCTCGACTCCTGGCTAAATGACTCCCTCATTCCCCTAACCCCTTCCATGTCCGCTCCTTTCCACAAAGTACCCTCAACCAAATGTTTCAACCCCTCCAGAAGACTCTAAAAACACATTCCCGCTCACTTGAGCACAAATGGCAAGCTTCCAGAACACTGCAAAGCACTCGCCCACCACCACAGAAACTACAAATCAGAAATCAGAAAGGCCAAAAAAAGCCTAATAAAAGGATCCTGAAATTCCAGATCGGCAACAGCGATCATCACTGAATTCCTGAACCCACCCTGCAACACACCCCCGACTGTCTCCTCACAAACACTCTGCAATTCCCTGACTGAACACTTCCACAAAACAGCCCTAAACAGGACGGCCTCCATCATTGCCAAACTCACCCTCTTGTCCACCAGCTCTACATCTGCTCTACCTGACCCATCCACCCTCACCCCCGAGAAACCTTCTTTCTGCTCCTTCAATCCATCTCGAGCGAGGAGTTCACAAAACTACCATTAGCCAGCTGACCCTCCGGCTCATGGCTTTATCCTTGTCCCGCCTCGCCCCTCAAAGAAATCTTTACCTCGACCTGTGCAGGAGAACTGGCGAGATCCATTCTCAATGACTCCCTCACCTCTGGCAACTTCCCAGATGCCTTCAAAACTGCACATGTTAAATCTCTGCTTAAAACAAAAAAAACCCTCGACCCTCTACTACCTAATCAACTACAGGCCAATCTCCAACACCAGATTCCTGGCAAAACTCATCGGTCGCACTGCTTACTCAAAGCTCAATGCCTTTGTGGAATCTAATAACCTCCTAGACACTGCACAATCAGGCTTCTGTCCGCACCATGGAACAGAAGCCATGCTAATCTCTATCTGTGATGACCTCAGAGTGACAACAGACTCAGAAGGATGTGCAGCTTTTATTATTCTCGACCTCTCTGCAGCGTTTGACTCTATTAACCTCATAATCCTCCTTGACAGACTGCACTCCTTAGGAATACGTGATTTAGCTCTCTCCTGGATTGCCTCATTCCTCTTTAATAGACAGCAAATCACCTTCCTCCCCCCTGTTCTCTCTGCTGCATGCCCAGTAAACATTGGATTACCCCAGGGCACCAGCCTCTCTCCCCTTCTCTTCAAACTTTACCTAACCCCGTCCCCAAGATCACACAACCTCACTTGATACAACTATGGGGATAACACACAAATCATCATGAGAATTCCCAAATTGACTTCAGACCCCAGCCCTGACCTAGCAGCATGTCTCTCAGGCATTGATCGCTGGATGAGAATGATTCACCTCCTTCTGAACCCAGGTAAAACGGAGATCATGGTATGTGGAAAATCTGCCCTATTCCCCTTTCAGACTCCCTGGCCACCCTCACTCGGCCTTCCCCCATGACCACCACCACTGTAAAAAACCTTGACTGCACAATGGACTCAGACCTAACTCTATCTCACCACATCAACAATACATCCAAAGCCTGCCATTACCACCTCAGTCTCCTGAAGCATATCTTGCCTAACCTTAACTACCCAAACAGACTGGCTGCAATTATATCCATTGTCATGTCCAGACGACAATGCAAACTCCCTCTACCTTAGTGCACCGGCCTAGAAGTTAAACAAACTCCAAAGAATACAGAACTTGGCTGCCAGACTATTTCACGTATTGGGACGAAGGGAACACATCTCACCGGCCCTCTGCACTCTACACTGGCTCCCAATTGGATGCAGGGCCACTTTCAAATGATTTTTTATTACCCACCGAACGGTGCACAAAGCAGGCCGCTAAATTCTACAAGACAAGATCACGCCCTATCGCCCCAACTGCACCCTTAGGTCAGGCACTGCCCTCCTCCTAATGGTCCCCTCCTTCAATTCGACCAGGATCGGAAGGTCAGCCTAGTCAACCATGCCGCCAACCTTGTGTAATTCACTGCCTCACCGCATTAGACACAGCGAAGACTACAGGGCGCACTGGAAGGCACTCAAAACCTGGCTCTTCATCTAACCACCCGACCTACCACCTAGACCGACACCTGACATGGTACCCCGCTGACTACACACTCTATAATAGACCGCCTGGCCTGACGATCTCCAACTCCACCACCTAGGGCATCTGTCCAGACGTAAATCCTAATTGTAGTGGCACCCTGGCAGAACTCTGCACCTGACCGAATGTATTCATCACTTCATCCACAGGAACTCGGCACACGCAAAGGCCTAAAGCCAGCTATCACCATTACTCATGGGCGATTGCGTTAGACTTGTAACCCGAGAACCAGCACTCTTGAGCTTGATCAAGCCCACACAATTATGCACCACACAATCAGCCTAAAAGGCAGCTGCCTGCTAAACACAACACACCTGGAAATCCCACAGTGGAACTAGATATTGGGGGGCCGTACAACAGTTAAACTGCTTATCACTCCTGCCATTGAATGTATATAACAGAACTACCCACCAGTAATCTATATAGCAGAACAAGAAACCCATGCGCTAATCAGCATTTAAGAACTTGATAAATGACCTACAAGTATGCACTATGTTATCAAACCAGAAACTGCCCTCACTTGCTAGTCCTACACACCTGGAACTCCCTACAAAGAACTATAGCAAGAAACGCCCTAGCACTTATTTGTTGCTACTCACAACTATGTGAGTATGTCCAAGCAGAAATACCTATCGGGTATCCAATATAACCATCTGCCAACCAAGGATAGACCTAGCATTTATGCAGTAAGAACATGAGATTTGGGACTGATCTCCCTGTCTCCATCCATCAATCATCACCAAACAATTTGACACACCAAGATACAGGCAGATTCCACCACCTTGACTGGGACTGGGAGCTGAACAGAAACAAGGTCCCCCTGAAAAACACAGACACTTAAACACACCAGTATGCTAACTCTGCCCCAACAATTTGAACACAGCTATACCCCTCGAATAATTCGGCCTAGCTGCACTCGTACTTACACACCTCCACGTTCACCTCAACAGCCTTTAGAACACAGCTATACACCTCGAATTTGGCCTACCTGCACACATAATGTCAACGTCAAACACCAAAATGCAGATACCATATTCTGTTGGTCTTAATGCACACATTCTTCTGTTTTTACATAACCACCGCACCACAGATAGCTCTAGTATGCAACTACACATCACCTATTGCACACTGACTGCAAACATACTGAGTGCACCCATGCACATTGTACTACACTACTCTCTCCACTGATCTGGACTGTGGTCCCTGAGAGCGTTCAACACACAGCACTTTGGAATCAATGGTAAAAGGCACTATACAAATGCCAAATAACATAACATAACATTATATTTTGCCATTAGTAACATTTTTCCTCCAGAGTGTTCCAAATGTAGGTATTTGCTGCCTTGTTATCCCAACATTGTTTTTATTCTGCTACTACTTGCGTTTTGCTCCAGAGAGCCCAAAAGGTAGATTTTGCTGCTCTGTTATAACACCACTAATTGATTTTTAGCACACGAGCATTTTTCCCCAGAGTATTCCAAATGTATGTTTTGCTGCCATGTTATCTCACCCCTTTTTGTATTTTGCCACTACTTGCATTTTGCCCCAAAATGTTCCAAAGGTAGATTTTGCTGCTCTATCACACCACTAATTGTGTTTTGGCACACTTGCATTTTGCTCCCCAGCATGTTCCAAATGTAGGTTTTGCTGACTTGTTATCTTGCCACTGTTTGTATTTTGCAGCTACTTGCATTTTGCCCACAAAGTGTTACAAAGGTAGATTTGTGCTGCTCTGTTATTATGCAACAGTTTGGTTTTCGTCACTACTAGCATTTTGCCCCGAGAGTGTTCCAAAAGTAGATTTGACTTCTCTGCTTTCTTGTCACTGTGTTCCAGCACACTTGCATTTTGCGCACAGAATCTCCAAAAGGTAGGTGTTGCTGCCTTGTCATCTCACCAGTGTTTATGTTTTGCCACTACTTGCATTTCTTTTGTCACAAATCGCACCTTACCCACTGGAGTGTTTGAAAGGTAGGTTGGCGGCCTTGCTATCTCTACACAGATTGCGTTTACAACATCTGCACTCTGTCCCACAGAGTGTTCCAAATGTAGGTATGCTGCTCTGTTTATCTCACCACTGTTTGTGTTTTGCGACAACTCACATTCTGCCCACAGATTGTTCCAAATTTAGTTTAACTACTTTGTATCTCGCCACTATTTGTGGTTTTGCCACACTTGCATTTCGCCCCAGAGTGTTCCGAAGGTAAGTCAACCACATTGAGGCTCACCACTGTTTGTGTTTTGCCACACTTGCATTCTGCCCCAAGGAGTGTTCCAAAGGTAGGTTTTTACCACATTGAGTCTCGCCAATATTTGTACGTTACCACAACTTACACCTTGCCTCCGAAACTGCTCCTAATGTAGGATTGCTTCGTGGTACCTCGCCAGTGTTTGTGCTATCCCACACCTTCACCCTTTCTCAGTGAACGCCCCAAACGTACTGTACCACAGAATCTTGCTTCTGCATGAGTTGCACTGCACCTAACTTGGTTATTGCGTGGGTTGCAGCACATTTAAATTTACTACTGCGTGGCCTGCACCACATTTGAATTTTCGGAGGCATGTGTTGCCGCCACAGTCAAAATCCAGAGCAGCTGGGTTGCCCCACATTTAAACTTCAGGACTGCTGTGTTGCACTACTTTTGAAGCCTGCTAGCGAGAGGAATCACCACAGTCGAGCATTGCTGAACGCACCACCTTTGAATTTTGATATTCTGGGGTGGTACCACATATGATTCACACAGCTTTGGATACACCAACCCGCACTTCAGGATTCTGGATGAGTTATACTGTCATAATGAACCCACAGGGAATCAGTGTCCAGGTCAGAACCCTGACAATCAATAACACAACCACAAGTTCCACAGGGAGGCTTTCGCCCCTGAGACCACCAAAATGCTGCACATCTCAGTACCCAATCAATCAAATCCAAATTGAAAAAATACAATCACGAGACAAGACCACAGAGAGAAGGAAGCCACGAAATCATACAAACATAGATAGGCAGACCCCACTGTTTGTTGCAGCACATAGAACTACCACCGAGACAAAGAAAAAAGCTGGACAAATCCGCAACACCTGGGACAAAGCAAGTAATTGCAAACCTAGAACCACGGGGATGCACCTGCCAATGCATTTAAACCTACACTAATCCCCCAGCCAAAATCCATTATGCACCACTACTCACCTAGTCAGATCAAAACCAACATAACCAACAACATCAGAGAGCTGCACAAACATGAAGCCTACAACCAAAAACAACATAATCACACAACCAAATATTTGCATGTAAATCTCTGCAACCAACTGCTGTAATTTAAACCGAAATGGCTTACGCTGAATAAAGGTTTTTAACAACAAAAAAATGATCGCACAACCAAACTCACCGTAAAACACAGAGCCACAACAGCATGGCACATCAAGACCACAAACATGCCATGATACAAGAAGGACAAACTCACCCCAGTTGAACTGGAATCACCTACCAGAATTTGTACCACCTTAAAATTCCCACCTACCACCGCCAAGCGGACTAAAGATACTGATTAAGACAAGAACAAAAACAGCACACATCTACTGTTACCTCTCCAACTGCAATCTTACCACAAGGGAAAACAAACAACCCACAACTAAGGACCCAGTGAATCCCAGAGTGGACCCCACCAGTGCTGTGCCGTGCTGCCTGAGCTGCTGGTCTTTTTTCCATTGCTGTGGATTTGGTGGGGGCTCTGCCTCTTTACTGAAGCTATCTACCTGATTAATTCTTCCTTCAAAGTGAGGCAGACATTTGACAGTCTGCAGTACACGGTCTGCGGGAGGGAAATGGGCTTGGCATCAGTGGAAACATTGCCAATTCTCTTTCTAACTTGCTCTGCTCCAGAAGTACATTGAAAGCACAACGGTGAGCCTGATAAGCTTATTCACTGGGAATGCAATGAGAGTTTTTTCTGCTTGGGGAAGACTCACTGACTGACTCCTTGGAGGGTCAGTATAGCCTGTAATTGTGTACTTAAATATTGTGGTTCAGAGGACACATTTAGTAGCGCTTTAAAGCGAGTGAACCTTGGTGTGTAGTCCACCACCTGGATGTTTTTCCTGTGTCTGTGAGTGGGTACGTTGCCCTGTCTCTTTACAAAGATGAGAACAGGTCTTTGAAGTACAAGCATACCCTGGAGATGCCTGTAAACATGTGCATGTGTGTAGCTGCTGGCCTTAAGGAAAAATGTAAAAGCAACAGAATGGTCAATAATCCTGCGAGCCTACAGTTTATTATTAGCTTGGAAGGGAACAATACTCTGGCACATTCAAAAGAAGTTCCTCTAAGGCTAATGATGTCATTTTTTCCAGTATCACGGACTGAAGTTGTGGCTCAAATTAAAAACATTGATCGTGAGCCTCCTGACCTGCTTGGACCTACTGACACAATAGAGCATGAGGTCAGCTCTAACTTGGCTGATATTGATAATAACTCCCTCCTGATCTTTGTTATTCAGTCCAGGAGAGCCTGTTGGGAGGCAGGAAACTGAAATCACCCTGTACTACTAAAGTGGTGGGCCCATTGGCATTGTTTAAAGACCCTACTCAAAAGGAATGGGACTCTGTTGTCTGGTAATCAAATTCTCCTCATATGTGACCTGACTTGGATGTCTCTGTCTCCTACTCCACCCATTCTGCTCAAGTCGACCATTTTACTGAGATTCAATCATGCTTGTCAACCCTCCAGCTTGCAATGATTTTCTACTTAAACTATGTGGTCAAATAAGTGATAACCAGATGGAGGAGAATGAGGAGAGTCCTGCTATTGTAAGAGTTAGCCCTTCTTCTCTTCCTCCCCTCTTACCCCCCCTTCTGCCCTCCAAAATACCACAGAATTGTGGAGAAATAATTGATAATACAAAATAATTGGGGGTCTGCCTAGTTGTGGTTGATAAAGCAGTAATGGGGGAGGAGATAGTGGTCATCTCGTGGGCTGTTGTCTGCGGGGAGGGCCCTGAGCACTCGATAACTTAACTGACACGCAGAGAGAAACAACAGGCTAAGAAGGCCAATTTAAAACAAATATCTGCATCACAAAATGCTGGCACTGCCCCTTTGTGCCCGGCCATTCCGGGGAAAGAATCCAAAAGATCGTGAAAAAAGTGCACCAGTCATACAAGAAGATTGGTTAAAAGATATGGCACATTAACTAGTTGGATATTACCCAGTGACAAGTCAGTTGACAGCAACGACTCAGATGTTGACTCTGCGGCTGAAGTGGAAACTCCGACTGCGAAGAATTTACATGTCCCTGATCAAAATCTGGCATGTCTTTCCTTTTCAAGGCTTCAGTGTGCCTCAGTCCAAAGTCTAAAATCAACAAGCTATTTATACGTGCAATTCTTCTTCTTCACCCTGCAACTAGGATGCACAGAGTGTCAGTGTTTTTATGTGCCTTTCTTCCCTAATTTTGCTCAAAGGAAGTGTCCAAAACTTAAGCCACACTTGCACAAAAATGTTCCTTGTCTTTGCTTTGCTGATCATGGATCCTTTTTCCTCATCATGGATCTCGTCTGCACATGCTGTGGTTCTTCCCCGTTGTCTGTAGTCTCTACGTGGTGGGGTGTGGGCAGAGGGTCTTCTCTGATGTACGGCTTGATGTCACCCAGAAAGATCCATGCTCTTCTTCCCTGTAGCTTGACTGCAGAGGGTGTGACATATTCCACCTTAAAGGGGCCGTTGAACCTCTGCTTGTCCAACTTTTTTCTTGTGTGGTTTCTGACCAGGATTGTGTCCCCAGGGAATATGGGAGCTAGGTGAAATTTCAGAACTGGGTGTTTTGTAGTATCACCCTCTGTGGTCTGTGCTGCCCTGCACCCTGCTTGCCGTTGTTGCAGCTCTCCTGAACTCCTACTATGACAGTAAGGCAGGATGTCATGCAATTCAAATAGTTCTGCATTTCCAGTACTAACAACTCTCCTGTTGGCTGGGCATCACATCTAGCTCTATTTTGAGGTATCAATGGCGTGCACATCCTTCTGCCTGTCACAATTACGTGCAGCGTGAGATGCTGGTCAGAACCAGGCTGGTTACTGAGTGCATACAGTGCCAGTGGAAGGCAGTGTAGCCATCCCTTTTTCAGCATAGGCTTCAACTTGGCTATCCTTTCCTTTAACAAGCTGTTGAGCTTCTCACGTATGCCGTTCCCTTGAGGATGATACGCCAAGGAAAACTTGTGCTTTATACCAAGCAACAAGCTAACCTGAGCAAATACTGCATTAACAAAATGAGGACCATTGCCTGATCTCATGACTTCACACACTCCCCATCTGGGAAGCACCTCCCTCACCAAGAATTTGGCCGCATAGGTAGAGTCCGGGTGTGTATATGGACCTGACTCTATCCATCTAGAGAATGGACACACCACAACAATTAGATACCTAACGTTACATACTTGAATCATGTTGATGTAGTCGATATGCAAGTGCTGAAAAGGCCATTAGGCCATGGGATAATTCCTCTAATTACACGTAGTGTATGCCCAGCCGTGAACTGCTGACAAATTATATAGTTCACAATAATAAATGCAATGTGTTCTGCCAAGTTTGGTATGAACCAGTCTTCAGCAATCATTGCTGCTAGGTTTTCCTTTGTCATGTGCGCTGGATAGTGTAACTGTTCCAGTGTTTTCTTCAATAAGGCTATAGGCATCACTGGTTTACCAGTGCTGTCTTGTTGCCACAATCTCTCGTAGGGGTATAAAGAACACCCTTGTTGCTTCCATAGGTTCTTCTCCTCCTGCGGTGCCTCCCCCTGGAGCTCCACTAACTGAGTTCTAACCAAATTGCTATAGCCTGCAGGCTTGCTTCATGCAACAGTCATTCTCTCATGCACATCAGTTATTTCCACACTTATGATTATTTTGTCCTGTGTTGCCACACGCTTGGCTTCAGTGTCTGCTGCTTGATTTCCACGTGAGACAAAATCTGTCACTTTCGTGTGGGCGGCGCATTTCACGACCGCTATGCCCATTGGGAGTTGCAGTGCCTTAATGTCCAATAGGGCTGCATGCTGGACTGGCATGCCGTCCGCTCGGAGGTAGCCCCTCCATTTCCAGCGCACTAAGCCTGCATGCACTGTTGACGTCATATAGGCGGAGTCACTGTACACTGTCACTTCCTGGTCTCCGTGATTCTTGAGCGTGAGTATCAACGCCAATAATTCTGCCGCTTGTGCTGAGTAGTGTGAGGGTAATTGTGCACTAATGAGTACTCGAAATTCCCCATTTTCCGTGTGCTTCATCACAGCGGCGCCTGTATATTTTGTCCATCATTTTGATCGATCTTCAAAAAACCATCAACAAAGATGATTTCTCCTCCTGCCAATGCATTTTCTTTTACTCTGGAATCTCATCGTAGAATTCTTCATAGGTCGCACAATCATGTATTGGCTCTCCTTCAGTGACTGGCTCTGCTATAAACATAGCTGGGTTCACTATTTTGCACCAAACTATTTTAATCGTTGGATTTTATGTGATCACTTCATAAGGAGAAGCTCTCTGAGCTGTCAGTGTGCCTTTTGGTTTCTCTAAAATGGCAAATATTGTGTGCCCGACGAACAACGTCACTGGCCATCCCATTACAATGGTTGTAGCCTGCTCTACGGCGAATGCTGCGGCAGCTGAACTTTGTTCACACAGGAAGTGACCCCTCATCACTGCATCTAAATTCCCACTGTAGTATGGAAGGGGCTTGTACCCCAGCACGGTTCTCTGTTTGAGTACTGCTGTCATAACCCTGCCATTTGTGTGTGAAAACAGGTAGAGTTCCTCTGCATAATTGGGAATCCCTAAAACTGGTGCCGTACAAATGGCCTTTTTTAGTTCAACAAACCCTTCTTCCATGGTCTGGTATAGGAACGGTAGTCAAAGACCCATGCCATGACATAGTTGCATAATCCGAGAAAACTCTGCATTTGTTTTATCGTGTGTGGTTTGGCTGTCTTTGAAATGGCCTCAGCTCTTTCAGGGGTAACACTTTTCCCCTCGTGTGAGATTAGCTGGCCTATATACAGCACTTCTTGTTGACAATATTGTAACTTCTCCTTGTCAACTTTATATCCTTTCTCAGCCAGTATAGTCAATAAATGAATAGAATCGTGCCTGCACTTTTCCTCTGGAGTGCTACAAATTAGGATGTCACCCACGTATTGTAATACAATACTCTCTAACGTGATATTGCTCAAGTCCATCTGCAGAACCCTGTTGAAAATCGAAGGAGACTCACAGTACCTTTGAGGCAGCCTTGTGCTTTTCAGACGAACTTGTCTGAACGTAAACAATGTTAAATCTTGTGAGTCTTTGTGCAATGGGATTCAGAAAAATGCATTTTTTCAAGTCAATCACAGTGAAATACCTTGCTTCAACTGGTATATTACATAGGATCGTGGACGGGTTAGGGACTAGAGGGAACTCGGCCTCAACTATCTGGTTCAATGGTCGTAAATCTTGGATTAAATGCCAAGACCATCCCTTTGATTTCTTGACAGGGTACACTGACATATTACAGGGTGACTCTGACGTCACTAAGATGCCCTGCTCCATCATGGCAGAAATTGTCTTAAAAATCCCTTCATCTGCTTCCCAAGATATGGGATACTGTCGTGCTCTTGGTATAATTGCACCTGGTTTTAATGTAATATTCACTTCCCTGACTCCTTTCAATAAGCCTACGTCATAGGGGCCTGTAGTCCATGCTGAGACAGGCACCTTTGCCATGCCGTCCTCAAAATATTCAGGATGTTTTTTGCCAGCATCATCCTCTGAGGCACTTCTCTTTTGATCATTTTCACCAAATAGATGAGATTAACCTCAACTGTTATCTCATCTTCACTTGTTTGTTCTTCAAACAGATCATCATCAGTAACATCAGTCAGTCTGTAACCTTCCCCAGTGGTAATTACTGCACACCATTGTCTGCCTTCATCATCATAACCATCAAGCAGAGCCATTTCTCTTCGCACTATGGCTGCTTGTACTGTCAAGGGAAACACTTGTCCCTTTTCCTCATGCATAGGTATTCTTGGGATGAATAAAAACTAATCTGGGGTTCTCATGGCTTTGTCTGCAAGGCCTGGTAGCCATGCCATTAATATTCGCACTCCGTAAGCAAATATTTCTGGTTCCTCTGGAATAGCTCTCATAGCCGTTGGTCCTGCGTATGCGCTAATCATTTTGCATACGTTCAAATAATGCATTCCCAGAGTTGAACATACTAAGCCCTTCTCCGTAAACAAAATTGTCATGTTTAACTTTGTCATTAGATCTCGTCCCAATATGTTCACCAGGGCTTGCCTTGAATATAGCAGTGGCACATTCATGTCACATTCTCTTATGGAGACTGGAAGTTATTTTGTAAAAGGAACACGACTTGTTGCTCCTGTGAAGCCCTGAGTATTTATGGCATCGCCGGACAAAGAAAACCTGCCTTCATGTATGCACAAGCGTGTCACACCTGTGCCAACTAAGAAAGAATATTCTTTATCCCCTATACAGACATCTACCCTTGGCTCCTGGTGAGGGTTTGGTGTCATTTTGTGCAACCGTGTGATTCTGTGCAACTCCATTTACACCCTGCTGCGAAAACGCAGATGGATTTGCCATCTCTCCTCTTGAGAGCTGTTCATTTTGCACAATGCCTTGACTTCTGCATGGGCGTGCTAGATGCCCTGTCATTCCACACGTCCAACATATTTGCGGTGGTCTGATCATTTTCCCATTTTGCATATCCTGGTTTCCATTTTGCATATTTTGAAAACCTCCCTGATTACTCTGCCATCCTCTTCCTCGAAGGCCGCTTCCCCTTTGGTAAAGCACGTTATTGTTTTGATGAAACTGTCTCTGACTATTGGCCTGCTGCATGTTTGATCCATCTGTATTAATTATCATTGCCCCCTCAATGGCATACTTTGATATTTTTTTCTGCACCAATTTAGCCTCTTCACCTTTCTGTGCAACGTCCTTTTTGCGATTCTTTTCTTGCAGCAACTTTCAATAGTGCACAATGGTCAACTGTATTTCAGACCATGGCTTTGCCTCAATCCCTACCAATTTCTTGAGCTGCTTCTCTACCTGTTCTGGCAGCCCTTGGCACAATATATGGTAAAACACGGGTATAGATTTCCCCCAAGATTCCTGAATTTCCAGCACCCAGGCATCTTGGAAATTCTGAATGTAAAGCAAAGGATCATCTGACTCCTTCATCTTGCGTGTCATTAATGCTCCCATATCCGAAGTGTCCGGGTACAACACTCGAAGCACTTTCCATACCTCGGTTCTGCAATTGTTAAGCAGCGCTCTGTCATGCGCGGTATTAACTGTAGTCACTCCAGGGTAACCTGCTCGTACCCACGCATCGTCAGCTCTATCACCAAGTATGGCAATTAAAAGACCCTTAACATCCCCTATAGCTAACGTGTTCCCGCCTGTCATTTTGTCTAACTTATTTATTAATTTCCCAGCTCCCGATGTCAACATATGGAGCTTATTTTTCATGTTTTCTCTGTCCATGTGAGGCCAGGGTATATATTCTGGTCTCGTTCCTCCCTTTTCTAGTAAAGGGAACTGTGACAAATGACACTCCTTTTCCTCTCTCATAATTTTTCTGTCTACCACAGGGGTAATATACCCACATCACCATCTACCAGGCAATGTTCTTAGTCTGCTCACATAGGTGGGTGGAGACACCCCCTTCTGACCGTATGATACTCCTTCATGCCGATTTGATTGTGTGGCTAACTCTGATGCTTTAGAATCTGACCATCTTACTCCCTTTCCCCTAGAGAAGCGTTTTTCGTGTCTTCTCTTGTCTTCTCTTACTTCACATTCTTCTCTTTCTGCGTCCGATGCTGTCTGTGCCCAACTCGTGCAAATTCTCTCATTCTCCTCATTTCTGGTTAGGGTCAGCCTATTTAAGGAAAACTCTCTATTTTTGCTACTTTGTGAGGCGTCCTCAGTATCGCACAACTGGGTGCTCTCCAGATGTTCATCCTCTTCTTCCCTTTGGGGTACTCCTTCTAGCCCCATTTCATCATATATTCTATCGATCATCTCCCCGATGCTTCTGGTGTCGAAGTCATCTTCAATATTTGCCCTAGATGTGCCTGTTACTGAATCGTACCCAGGAAAGAATTCTTCTATATCTTCCCAGCCTAATACTGGCTCAGGTTGTTTAACCTTTCTTTCCAGATATTCGAGATCCCGTGCTCTCTGTCTTTGTTTACATTCTATGTAATCATCAAACTCTCTACGCTTCCTCGCTTCCTCTCTGACCCTATCTTCTCCTTGTTTCCTCGCATCTCTTCATTCATTTGCCCTTTGCATTTCCTCATCCCCTCATCTTTTTATTCTCTTCTCCCATATCTTTTGCTATTCTTCTTCTATTCTTCTTCATTCTATTCTATCTCGATCATCAGCTGTTCTCTGCTTGTGATCGAGTTTTCTCTGTTCTTCTGCCTTTTCCTGTTTTCTGACCTGTTCATCATGATACAGCTGTTCTTGTTTCTGTCTATCCTTTCTCTTAGCCCCTTCGTTTCTTGATCGGTATTCCTTTTCCTTTCTCTCTAACTCATCCATTTCTCCCTTTTGTCTCATATCCTCCATGGCTTTACCATCAAGTTTCAATAAAATCTGACCTCCCATCCATTCGTTCTGTGCGAATGCCATCTCATCAGTCCTATCCTCATCTCCCTTCCATCTCTTTTCCTCTCTTCCCATATCTAGAGATGTACTTGCTTGTGCTTGGTCTCCTTTTCCCTTTTTGCGCCTCTTCTTGTCCTTCAGGACTTTGGAGGTAATATCTCTGCCTCTGTCCTTCTCTGGGCTTTCGTCACTACTTTGCGTAGGTGACTCATATGACGGGTTACTATACCCCGTTGCTGCTTTGAGTTCTCTCAACGGGTATAATCCTTCGTCTTTACTTCACTTTTTTGTTTCGGACGGGGTGGGTGGCGCAGAAGGCTCTTTACCCCCCTCTGTGCATACATTCAGTATCCAATCTAATGGTGGCTCCTCCTCCTTTTCTTGTTGGTACAAATTCCCAAAGCTCTAAACTAGCTAGGCGTTTGTCCAACTTTTTGCCCGTGTACATGGCGTGCAAATATGTCGTCATGTGCTGTAGGACCGTTTTAGATAGCGAGCCACCTTGGGCCAAGGCATAAACATTTTGTTTGTCCTTCCTTTAACCCATTCTGCACTGTACTGTTTAAGATTAGGTGCATGCATTGGCAACTGTTTGCACATGTGTGCCAATGGGGTAATGTCTTCCAAGCTTAACCTGTTTAGTTTTGCCTCTATTACAACACTTTAGTATGCTTTACGTTTCACATTCAAGATCAACAATATGAGCAAGCACCAATCGTTGCAAGCTCCAATTCCATTTTTTTCAACAAAAATGACGCTCTTATTTTTTGTCAACTTCAACCATCAATCCATGATATGCAACATCATAACATCACAATTGTGCAATTTTCCTGCTATTTTAAAAGTTTATTTTACCTTATCTCGTTCATGAACAAAAAAACATATAGGGGTAATTCACAGTATTTGTGCGCCATTCTGCCTGCAAATTCCCATTTGTTAAACAGGGATTTCCGGGCAGAATGGCGCACAAATCCCGTTTTTTTCGGCGCAAATAATCCATGAATTACCCCCATAATATATAACAGACAAGACAGACTCCGGCTGGGTACACACATCTCATGCCATCTGCTTCCTTAGATGCTTTCTGCCTCTAATTGTATTCCGACATGGAATTTAAGCTAATTTCTTTCAGATCGTCTTTAATTGATTCTGGTCGTCTACATCGTCCTATTCATTCAGGACCTTATATGAAAGCTTGTTCTAGCGCTCTTTAAAACCTAGGAAACTGGGCGTATACTCTCTTACCTCGGTCACTCATGGTATCTCTCTCTATTGCTCGGCCACCCTTGAGTCAATATTTTTCCCTTATATATACATTATACTTTTACTCTGACGTTATTTTTGTCCCACCACCCTCTGTTACCTTCCCTTTACTTGTTTCGAGGCCTATAACTTTTTGCCAAAGCATTCAGTCTTTTTCACTCACCGTTCTCATTTCTTTCCTCTCTGGACGCGTGGGATCACTGCCTTCGTTACAGCCTTTCTGTGCTGCTCGTCCGATCAGCTGCTCGTAGAAGTGGGAAGGGATTCTTGGGGGAAAGCAAAGGTTCCTTCAGACCTAACGAGTTTAATTAAATTAGCCACTTTCTACGGGGAGCTTCTCGTTCTATCAGCCGGATGGCAAAGGACTTGTGATATTGCCGAGGACCCAAAGTTACTTATGTCGATGGCCAATGGGTGTCTTATCTAATCTATCCATCAAATCTCTGCTACCAAGTGAACTGGATGGACCCCAGCGGGCCCATAAGACTGGGGGTCTCCAGACAGCCCTTTAAGATGAGCAGCAGCACTCTCGAGATAGATGGGGATGCAGATTCGTACTCTCGCATCAAATAATAATGACAAGTACAGAAAACAGGGAGTTCAATGAACATCAGCAACCGCTCGATCTACCTTCTCGCTTAAATGCCAATTAATTTAAAAAAAACAACATCATTTATACCAAAAAAACTCGTCATCATTGATGTGTAATCTTAAACCCTAACATGCAATTTGATTGGTTATAGGAAGGTAACATTAATATAGGTACTATATCTGTATATGGTAATGGGGAGAGGGGATTGGATAATAACGTCAGATGGGGCAACTAAGCCCTTCCTCCGAACTGGCTTCTGTAAACGTCACTTAAAGAACGACATCCTATTGGCTCTACTTTCTATAGGACCCTAGATTACATGGTACACTATGATTGGGTTGTCATGAATCCCACACATTCTTTTCCACTTGCGCTCAGCAGTATGCAGAATAATTGGCCAAGTGCAGGAAGTAAGCCTGCACCCCAGTTTTCCTTCAATTTATGGTACACCCATACATCACCTCAGTGGCCGCGTGCCAATTACTGCTTTTTAGTTTGGCCTTGAGTCTGCCTCTTGGTCTGAGAAAGTTTAAAGAGGATGGGTACGACGAGGCTCCATGCATAGGTGTGAAAGTCTCATCCCTTTCTGTCGCCTTGGCGCGTGACTAGGATACAGCAAAATCGGCCTCTTCTTCATGCAGTTCTGTGTATTTGATTTTATTCTGTCAGTCGTATACCATCTGCGCTTATCTCGACCTTGCTGAACAGGAGACTCTTGTTATTCTTATCTCTAGTTGAAGGCATCGCCAGCCTATTCCAGCCTGATACGACCTGGGCCTCTTTGCAGGGTTACCTTCAGCGAGGTTTCTTTCCGTCTTTATTCTTTGATTTGTAGCTGCAGCCTTTCCCTCTTGAAACCTTTAGCAACCTCTATTCAACTCTGCTCATGTCCGTAGTGGATATTTCACTCATCTATAAAGTGTTTTTGAGGTAGATATATGTATAGTTGGCTCCTGCCGCAATCTACTTAATACTAAGCATAGCAAGCTCCACGATTTCTTTGCTTCTTGCGGTTTCTTGTATGTACACGTTTAAACTGACTTAATGTCTTTGAACTGGATCTGGCATAAGTTTCTTCGTCTTGAAATCAACAGTTTCACCTTAGGCCCACAATGTCACTTATCCATGGCGTTTCGTCCTTTTGTCAATATTCTTAGGTCCTTATATGCTCCTTATGTGCATCCGTCCGATTTCTCATGACGTCATCAGTCGCCTTCTTTTAGGATCTTCTTGTTTTTTTTCGGGTATTCCATTCTGACAACCGCTCCTTTGTCATGTGTGTGGATATGGATTTCTCAGTGGGTACCTTACTGTCCAGGTTTGCTTAGGTGTCGGTACTTCAATATGTGCTGTTATTCCGTTAGGCACTGGGCAGAGCCCAACTGCGGCTCTCTGCTGGTTTATCTCTTCTACATATGTCACATATTTTGGCGCAAAAGTTCCTGGCACTTCGAAGGGGGTGGCTGGGTTGTGGATGATGTCTGGCACTTCCTCTTCAATGGTATTCTGTAATGTTTTCAATTCATTCGGTATTCAAAACTCATATGGTCAATACTGCTTTCAGCTCGTTCAAGTTTGTAAACACTTGCTTCTGTATTCAAAAGTGTTTATAACAGATTCTGTATGAGTTCCCCCTTCTACACTCACCAGCTTCAGGCAGAAGCCCCGGTCAGCTTAACTTTCTTGCACGCTTGGCTTTTCCCACCTCCACGGTCTGCACTCTTCTCTCACGGAGGCCGCGGAGAGCGCCACTTGCTCCCCCGATGGTGCACGGCGACTGGAGCACTTTGGCGACCTGCAGCTTCTGCGTAAACCCAACCCGACGAGGACACAGGACTTCCCGACTGTCTCGGAGCCTCCCCAGCCCCTGTATCACTGGCCCTCTCCCGACATGGCTTCCAACACTTGCGTCTCCCTCTCTTGTCTCTCCGGTACACCAGCTTCCAGCTCCAGCCGGCTCCACACTCCAGCCTGCTGTGCGACCATGATTTTTATATACATTGGACTTACTAGGTGGTGGTCACTTAGTCCAATTGCTTGACCATAATTAAAGGGATATGCCTGATTTTCACAATGCAGGCCTCTTCCTCGTCTCAGTACCAGAGTGGTGAAATGACCTGCAAGTGTTCATCACCGAGTTGCCTCTTCCTCATCCAAGTTCCATAGTGTGTTAAATGATGGAAATTGTGGGGAAAGGTGTTACAATAGCCTATAAAGATCGGGGGAGGGTTAGAGTGGTCTTCAATTGGGAAAAGGGGATACCATGTCTCACCTGTAGATATCCTCTCCCCAATCCCCAATGACCCTCAACCCAGGTGATCCACCCCCAGGATCCAAAAGCGATGGCCTTTCTCTGGCCACCTGAGAAGAGGATTCAAGGGGATTAGGTGTGAGGATACCCTCAGGTTTCCCACAGTGGCCTAAGGAGAGTATCTAATGCTGGCGTGGTATGTTCAAATCACTTCATTCTGAGAAGTATTTTTGCCACTGCATTTTGGACTCTTTTGGCGTTTCCACATTAGGTAATTTGGGAATCCGAGATAGAGGCTGTGGGAATAGTCTAGTTTGGATAGTATTAGAGAAATTATAGCCATGCTCCTGTGGGTGGATGTTAAGTAAGGGGAGATGCGGTTTAGCATGCGCAGCTGAGAGAAACTGCTTCTGACAGTGGCTTTGACCTGTGGATCAAGAGTGAGGGTGTTATCCATTTTCATTCCAAGATTTCTTACTATGGTTGACGGGTTTGAGCAGGGTCCCATCTCGTCAGGCTACAGGACTGTGGTGGAGTTAGAACCTGTAGCATTACAGAGCATCATCTCCAGGGTCCGACTGGGGCACACAATTGTCTCGAGCACTACTGGCCCACAGTTGCAAATGGCAATTCATTCCTTTTGTGACAGACTGTTTGAGTAGTACCCAAAGGGAGGTTTTTGATAACATATGATGCAAACTGTACATTTTAAAGAATATTTATGCAGTAACACTGGTCAACACTGCTAACAACATGGTAAAGTATCTCATCAAAATAGCCCACAGTAGCATTTTGTGTTTTTGGTTCGGCATTGCCCTATTGTCCTATAGGTCAGTCCGAGCCTGGTCATCTCTGTTTTGCTAGGGTTTAGTTTAAGTTTGTTTGCTGTCATCCATGCGTCTACCTGTGCAAGGCCGTTTTTATTCTTTGATTTGTAGCTGCAGCCTTTCCCTCTTGAAACCTTTAGCAACCTCTATTCAACTCTGCTCATGTCCGTAGTGGATATTTCACTCATCTATAAAGTGTTTTTGAGGTAGATATATGTATAGTTGGCTCCTGCCGCAATCTACTTAATACTAAGCATAGCAAGCTCCACGATTTCTTTGCTTCTTGCGGTTTCTTGTATGTACACGTTTAAACTGACTTAATGTCTTTGAACTGGATCTGGCATAAGTTTCTTCGTCTTGAAATCAACAGTTTCACCTTAGGCCCACAATGTCACTTATCCATGGCGTTTCGTCCTTTTGTCAATATTCTTAGGTCCTTATATGCTCCTTATGTGCATCCGTCCGATTTCTCATGACGTCATCAGTCGCCTTCTTTTAGGATCTTCTTGTTTTTTTTCGGGTATTCCATTCTGACAACCGCTCCTTTGTCATGTGTGTGGATATGGATTTCTCAGTGGGTACCTTACTGTCCAGGTTTGCTTAGGTGTCGGTACTTCAATATGTGCTGTTATTCCGATAGGCACTGGGCAGAGCCCAACTGCGGCTCTCTGCTGGTTTATCTCTTCTACATATGTCACATATTTTGGCGCAAAAGTTCCTGGCACTTCGAAGGGGGTGGCTGGGTTGTGGATGATGTCTGGCACTTCCTCTTCAATGGTATTCTGTAATGTTTTCAATTCATTCGGTATTCAAAACTCATATGGTCAATACTGCTTTCAGCTCGTTCAAGTTTGGAAACACTTGCTTCTGTATTCAAAAGTGTTTATAACAGATTCTGTATGAGTTCCCCCTTCTACACTCACCAGCTTCAGGCAGAAGCCCCGGTCAGCTTAACTTTCTTGCACGCTTGGCTTTTCCCACCTCCACGGTCTGCACTCTTCTCTCACGGAGGCCGCGGAGAGCGCCACTTGCTCCCCCGATGGTGCACGGCGACTGGAGCACTTTGGCGACCTGCAGCTTCTGCGTAAGCCCAACCCGACGAGGACACAGGACTTCCCGACTGTCTCGGAGCCTCCCCAGCCCCTGTATCACTGGCCCTCTCCCGACATGGCTTCCAACACTTGCGTCTCCCTCTCTTGTCTCTCCGGTACACCAGCTTCCAGCTCCAGCCGGCTCCACACTCCAGCCTGCTGTGCGACCATGATTTTTATATACATTGGACTTACTAGGTGGTGGTCACTTAGTCCAATTGCTTGACCATAATTAAAGGGATATGCCTGATTTTCACAATGCAGGCCTCTTCCTCGTCTCAGTACCAGAGTGGTGAAATGACCTGCAAGTGTTCATCACTGAGTTGCCTCTTCCTCATCCAAGTTCCATAGTGTGTTAAATGATGGAAACTGTGGGGAAAGGTGTTACAATAGCCTATAAAGATCGGGGGAGGGTTAGAGTGGTCTTCAATTGGGAAAAGGGGATACCATGTCTCACCTGTAGATATCCTCTCCCCAATCCCCAATGACCCTCAACCCAGGTGATCCACCCCCAGGATCCAAAAGCGATGGCCTTTCTCTGGCCACCTGAGAAGAGGGTTCAAGGGGATTAGGTGTGAGGATACCCTCAGGTTTCCCACAGTGGCCTAAGGAGAGTATCTAATGCTGGCGTGGTATGTTCAAATCACTTCATTCTGAGAAGTATTTTTGCCACTGCATTTTGGACTCTTTTGGCGTTTCCACATTAGGTAATTTGGGAATCCGAGATAGAGGCTGTGGGAATAGTCTAGTTTGGATAGTATTAGAGAAATTATAGCCATGCTCCTGTGGGTGGATGTTAAGTAAGGGGAGATGCGGTTTAGCATGCGCAGCTGAGAGAAACTGCTTCTGACAGTGGCTTTGACCTGTGGATCAAGAGTGAGGGTGTTATCCATTTTCATTCCAAGATTTCTTACTATGGTTGACGGGTTTGAGCAGGGTCCCATCTCGTCAGGCTACAGGACTGTGGTGGAGTTAGAACCTGTAGCATTACAGAGCATCATCTCCAGGGTCCGACTGGGGCACACAATTGTCTCGAGCACTACTGGCCCACAGTTGCAAATGGCAATTCATTCCTTTTGTGACAGACTGTTTGAGTAGTACCCAAAGGGAGGTTTTTGATAACATATGATGCAAACTGTACATTTTAAAGAATATTTATGCAGTAACACTGGTCAACACTGCTAACAACATGGTAAAGTATCTCATCAAAATAGCCCACAGTAGCATTTTGTGTTTTTGGTTCGGCATTGCCCTATTGTCCTATAGGTCAGTCCGAGCCTGGTCATCTCTGTTTTGCTAGGGTTTAGTTTAAGTTTGTTTGCTGTCATCCATGCGTCTACCTGTGCAAGGCCGTTTTTATTCTTTGATTTGTAGCTGCAGCCTTTCCCTCTTGAAACCTTTAGCAACCTCTATTCAACTCTGCTCATGTCCGTAGTGGATATTTCACTCATCTATAAAGTGTTTTTGAGGTAGATATATGTATAGTTGGCTCCTGCCGCAATCTACTTAATACTAAGCATAGCAAGCTCCACGATTTCTTTGCTTCTTGCGGTTTCTTGTATGTACACGTTTAAACTGACTTAATGTCTTTGAACTGGATCTGGCATAAGTTTCTTCGTCTTGAAATCAACAGTTTCACCTTAGGCCCACAATGTCACTTATCCATGGCGTTTCGTCCTTTTGTCAATATTCTTAGGTCCTTATATGCTCCTTATGTGCATCCGTCCGATTTCTCATGACGTCATCAGTCGCCTTCTTTTAGGATCTTCTTGTTTTTTTTCGGGTATTCCATTCTGACAACCGCTCCTTTGTCATGTGTGTGGATATGGATTTCTCAGTGGGTACCTTACTGTCCAGGTTTGCTTAGGTGTCGGTACTTCAATATGTGCTGTTATTCCGATAGGCACTGGGCAGAGCCCAACTGCGGCTCTCTGCTGGTTTATCTCTTCTACATATGTCACATATTTTGGCGCAAAAGTTCCTGGCACTTCGAAGGGGGTGGCTGGGTTGTGGATGATGTCTGGCACTTCCTCTTCAATGGTATTCTGTAATGTTTTCAATTCATTCGGTATTCAAAACTCATATGGTCAATACTGCTTTCAGCTCGTTCAAGTTTGTAAACACTTGCTTCTCTATTCAAAAGTGTTTATAACAGATTCTGTATGAGTTCCCCCTTCTACACTCACCAGCTTCAGGCAGAAGCCCCGGTCAGCTTAACTTTCTTGCACGCTTGGCTTTTCCCACCTCCACGGTCTGCACTCTTCTCTCACGGAGGCCGCGGAGAGCGCCACTTGCTCCCCCGATGGTGCACGGCGACTGGAGCACTTTGGCGACCTGCAGCTTCTGCGTAAGCCCAACCCGACGAGGACACAGGACTTCCCGACTGTCTCGGAGCCTCCCCAGCCCCTGTATCACTGGCCCTCTCCCGACATGGCTTCCAACACTTGCGTCTCCCTCTCTTGTCTCTCCGGTACACCAGCTTCCAGCTCCAGCCGGCTCCACACTCCAGCCTGCTGTGCGACCATGATTTTTATATACATTGGACTTACTAGGTGGTGGTCACTTAGTCCAATTGCTTGACCATAATTAAAGGGATATGCCTGATTTTCACAATGCAGGCCTCTTCCTCGTCTCAGTACCAGAGTGGTGAAATGACCTGCAAGTGTTCATCACTGAGTTGCCTCTTCCTCATCCAAGTTCCATAGTGTGTTAAATGATGGAAACTGTGGGGAAAGGTGTTACAATAGCCTATAAAGATTGGGGGAGGGTTAGAGTGGTCTTCAATTGGGAAAAGGGGATACCATGTCTCACCTGTAGATATCCTCTCCCCAATCCCCAATGACCCTCAACCCAGGTGATCCACCCCCAGGATCCAAAAGCGATGGCCTTTCTCTGGCCACCTGAGAAGAGGGATCAAGGGGATTAGGTGTGAGGATACCCTCAGGTTTCCCACAGTGGCCTAAGGAGAGTATCTAATGCTGGCGTGGTATGTTCAAATCACTTCATTCTGAGAAGTATTTTTGCCACTGCATTTTGGACTCTTTTGGCGTTTCCACATTAGGTAATTTGGGAATCCGAGATAGAGGCTGTGGGAATAGTCTAGTTTGGATAGTATTAGAGAAATTATAGCCATGCTCCTGTGGGTGGATGTTAAGTAAGGGGAGATGCGGTTTAGCATGCGCAGCTGAGAGAAACTGCTTCTGACAGTGGCTTTGACCTGTGGATCAAGAGTGAGGGTGTTATCCATTTTCATTCCAAGATTTCTTACTATGGTTGACGGGTTTGAGCAGGGTCCCATCTCGTCAGGCTACAGGACTGTGGTGGAGTTAGAACCTGTAGCATTACAGAGGATCATCTCCAGGGTCCGACTGGGGCACACAATTGTCTCGAGCACTACTGGCCCAGTTGCAAATGGCAATTCATTCCTTTTGTGACAGACTGTTTGAGTAGTACCCAAAGGGAGGTTTTTGATAACATATGATGCAAACTGTACATTTTAAAGAATATTTATGGAGTAACACTGGTCAACACTGCTAACAACATGGTAAAGTATCTCATCAAAATAGCCCACAGTAGCATTTTGTGTTTTTGGTTCGGCATTGCCCTATTGTCCTATAGGTCAGTCCGAGCCTGGTCATCTCTGTTTTGCTAGGGTTTAGTTTAAGTTTGTTTGCTGTCATCCATGCGTCTACCTGTGGCTGGATGAGTCAATGGTAGCTTGTAGCTCCTCTGCAGACAGAAGGCAGAGACACAATATAGTGAAGGTAGTGGGAGGTATTGGTGGGCACTTAGTAGCATGCGGGAGAGAGTGTTCTTTATTGTCAAGATGATACTGGATGTCAAAGACCTTTTGGTTAAAATATGAAGCAATCTGGTCACAGATCTTTTGTGTAGGGATAGGAGCTATGTTACAAGCTGTAGGGTTTTTTAATTCTCTGATGATCTTATACATTTCCCTTTTGCTGTGATGTGCTGAATCAATGTGTTTAAAGTAGTGTGGTTTCTTTTCTTTGAGTTCTTCAGCCCTGTAAAGGCGTAACTGTTGTTGGTAGGCAAATTTGCCAGTGTGTAGATTGTTCTCTGTCCAGTTTCCGGTTTTCCTTCTTTAAGCAATTTAGTATGGGGGTGAACCATTTGGCTAGTGTCTAATTTTGAGTGTTTGTGAAAGTTCTGTTCAGGGCCAGTGCAGTCTAAAGCGCAAACAATCCAGTTGTGAATGTGGTGGAGTTTTGCATACATTGTGGCTGTCGTTCCATCTGAGGGTAGGGTAGATTTGGTTTTCTAGTCCTTCTAGTAGAGAGTTGATGTGTATCCACAACTAGGTCTATCTAGGACCAATAAAAGTGGGATGACACCCTCGTGCCTGCTTTTTCACACCAAGCTGTCCATGATAAAGTCCCAAAGTGCCTATTATGCCACCCTCCTCAGGAATTTCCAAGGACACTGCAGTAACACCAGGTTTCAGGTTTGACCCATTTGAGGATCCTTGATCTCCCTTTACACTAGACTATATTCTTAGTAAGCATGAAAATAAACTCGGGACAGTTTTCCCCCTCCTCGGCCAAGCCTTTGTTTTGCTGACCCTTCAAAGTGGGAGATTTTAGCTGACCTTTGTCAAACTCTTGCAGCAGCAATTCTGTAGCTTTTAACAGGTCACTTGACCCGGCTTCAATGGATTTTCTACAACCAGCACAGGTTGCGTCACTTCTAGTAACTTCATGTGCTTCAGTATTGATTTGTCAGCAGCAGGATTAACCTGGGTGCTGGCTTTGGGTTTTTCCAAATCCTTTGCGATTCTGGGACTGGAAGCCACTTTTGCCGAATGCTCCAGCTCAGTGACGTATGAGTGGGCGATCGCTGCCACTATACCTGTAGACATGAGAAAATTCATGAAAAATCCACCTATGAGGACTTCACAAGATTGATCACACTTTTCATGCTCACCTTCACCTGTTATTTGGCCATCTCTTACTTTTCTGCAGGCTCTCCACACAGGATATGTTTCTCCTGGGATAAATAGGTCTTCTGACACAAAAATACTCTCCGGTATAGTGTGGCGGAAGCCAGTGTCTCAATGTTATTGTTTTCACATCGGATAAGATGGCTTCCAAGAAACACCCAGGGTTTCTAGGGTGCCTGGCATGAACTCTCGGATCTCTAAACTCAAGCAGCCATGGACAATGGCATCATTTCTATTTGTTCTTCGTACCGAGTCTGCTGTCTCAAAACAGAGACTTCCAGTTGCAGGGATCTTTAACCTTCCTTTATGCCAACAATTTCTCTTTGTGTGGTTTTCCAGGCTACTGTGCCACTGCACAACAGAGATTCAATGGCATGAGGGATAAGTGTCTGTTCCCCTGCCGGTGGACAACTCTTGCTCCCTAGCATGTGTCTACCCCAGCCTTGGGATTTCTCGCTGGTAATCAGGCTGAAATGGAAGACACTGTTATTAGCGGTCACCCAATTAATAGGTCTATGGACTTTCTTTTGCCTTCCCCTGACTCCCCTGACCTTTGGTTTGGATGCAGACATCAGTTAGTATACCACCATAGGATGTGGCAAATGCAGCCGAGCAAGCACTGAATATGCGTTTAAAGGTTAACAAATAATGCAGCGCTGTGGCAAATAGATGCCATGTTCCTGCCTGAACTGTGCCCAGGTTTACTCAGAAGCACTGGGTTGCATCACACATTCTTCACAACTGCATGGATACCTTTCAGGAGTTTGCCCACATTTTCAGATCACTTCATCACTGACAAAATTGTTGGTCCTCAGCTTAGTTCTAAGGTGGATGCAGTGACACCATACCTGTTCAAACAGCTCCCTTGCTTTCCTCACCCACTACGCACAACTTGCATGCAAGTTCAAAAGATGTAAGCCAGCCAAGAACACCCTGTCCTAAATAATAAGATGTATCATTTTCCTGGGACTATGCTGTCTTCTGGGCGCTGGTGTAAGCGAGATCTTACCAGAGTATTTGGCTACACATTTGTCTGGCCATCAAATTCCATCGCCCTCAGCGGAAGCTGCAAATCACACTCACCCTCTTTGTGTGTCTCTGCTTACTATCCCCGGTCTTCCCTTTTCCCTTTTGGCTCTTGCCATGATTGAGCCAGATATATGAAATGTGTTGTATTTTGCAGTGCTCAGTCGACCAATGCACCAAGCCCCTTTGGTTATATGAATGACCAGCGATAGACTTTTACCAAGCATTCTCTGCTATGTATTCTCTGGGCCTCATTACGACCCATGCGGTAAGTTACCGCCTGGGCCGTGACTTTACCACCATGGCGTAAACTATGTTTACGCCATGGTGGTAGGCGGACTTACCGCCCCATTCCAACCTTGGCGGGGCGGTAAATCCCCATTTTCCCATTTTCCCTTCCCCATTCCCATTTTGCCCCATAGGGCATAATGGGAGTGGGGAAGGCGTTAATTACGCCACCGTAAATTACGGTGGCGTAATTAACTCCATGGTCCCTTAGAGCCATGGATTTTAACACCTGCTAAAAGCAGGTGTTAAGTCCGCCATGGCGCTAAGGGACCTCGTACTCAGGCGGTAAGGGTCGGCGCTGTTTACGCCGCCGTAAAACCCTTACCGCTGTAATCACACCACCAAGCTACAACTGATTTTTCGCTGGACTTTGGGGGGGGTTCATACCAAAGACAAATACAGAGATTAGTGTGGCATATTGCTTGCTCACAGTTTCTAAAATTGGTACTGGTGCTGCTCATTAATTCCGCGTGCAGCATATCGCTTCAGCTGCACTCTCATTTGATTCCTGATGCATGTATTTGAAAACAATACACAAGTTGGCACTGCACCAGCTAGTGGCTCTATGGCCTTACGACGACAAGAATTCTGAAATGGCAAACCTTGACCCCACCTGCTGGTCATGTGTCACAGAGACACCAATAATCCTGCACTGAAGGCCCCAAACTGAATAACCAATCCAATGCCAGTTCCAGTTACAGAGCATTGGATTCTCACTTCGCCCTATGTGATGCCTCTCTTCTTGTTGCTCGTCTTGTCTGGCGCTTCTATGCATCCGGGCCCGTGTTCATGCGCTTTAAAAATAAATTAAACAATTAAATAAATAAAACATAAATTGGTCATGTATAAGGGGCATACTGGGGCGCCCCACCTCAACATCTATGGTTCCACCAGTACCACCCAAACAGTAAGATATGCTCTTCCAAATCCGGCTCAGGGAAGTGCAGAAATGTAAGTAGTAGTGTTTTACAGTAGAAGTCACGCTTTCAGTCCTGGGCTGGCCATACATTCCCAGTAGGTAGATGGGCAATCCATCTTAATTAAATTTGAACTGATGCTACCATCAAGTAGAATTTAGCTATGGCATGGCTATGCCCGCCCAGGATTAAGGGCAACACATGATAGGAGAGCAGTCCCAGTCCCACTTTGAGGCAAGTGCCGCTAACCCAGTCTTCATCCTCCCCCTCTCCAAAGCAAAGAGGGGAGCCCTGTCTGCCTCTGCCATTAAGCCTGCCTGCTTGGACCTCTCCCTGGGTATGTGACTTCAGGCCCACTGACTGCATGGAGTGGATTCTGTGGCGGTAGCTGCACTGTGGGTGGGTCTGATATGGGAAATTATCATTACTGGCTTCAAAAGTCACACCTGGAGCACTCAGTGTATGGCTTACATGGCCCATTCCCAGCCACATCATCAGACTCAGCTAACTGGACTTGATGAACAGCCCCAACACCAAGGTTCTCTAGAGAACAAGCCTCAAGTAAGATGGCCGCCGGAAGAGGATCGGATTTGCATATTGAGCGTTGATCAACTGAAGAACTCTGTTCTAGTGGGACTGTACAAATAGATTGTGCCTGATGTATTAGAATTGGAAACTTTGACTGGAACATTTGCAATATTGGACAGAACAACTATGCCTTCAAATGATAAACTGGGGATTTATGCTTCGGCAGGGGTTGGGGGGGGTGTTATTATAAAATACTAAAATTGTGCAAAATGGCAATACCTGCTAAACTGGGATTGTGCAAACTGTACAGAACACTGGGACTGCTACAGTATTTTGGGAATTCCTGTTAGTATGGAAGAATACGGTGTGTTGGGTGGGAACAAAATTAGTGTATCTTCTGTAGCGGGGCTGTGCCAACTAGGTTTATCTGCTACACACAATATGCATCTGAAATATTGCAATGTTACAAACTGCCTCCTTGCCAGTGATTTAAGAGTGAAAGTGGCTGTAGTTTGTGGCAGGTTTTGCTTACTGACAAGTACAGCTTTGACTGAGGTGTGGCTAAAGTGGCGCTCCACTTCATTAGAAGCTACATCTCAAAGCCCGAAGATAGGGATGGGCCACCCGTGCCTGGTGAAAGTAGATTAGGGAAAATCCTATCAAGGAAACCACAAACATATAGATTTGGGTGGTTAGAGGTTCCTCAAACTTTTAAACATTTTTCAGTGAATTGCCAGACATGTTCAAGATTCACCTAAGCAAGGGCCTTGCAAAGGTGGGCAGGCTGCCATCCAATGCATTATCCTAAGACAAGCTCCACTGCCTTAGCTGTGCCGGGTAGGCCCCCACAGGACATCAGGGGATAGTTGCTACACTTATCCCCAGATGAAGAATTACTGGTTTTTATTCCTCGAACTGGACTGATCATTCTGGAAATCCAGTTTCCTTTCTCTCTTTCTTTTCAGGACAAAGTGACTCACTGCCTACCCTAAAAAAACATGATTTTCCCATTTATTTTCCATGTCTAGTATGACTGTGTGTTCGGTAATAATGTTGTATGCAGTCTTTGGAGGTAAGCCAAAGTTTGGTGTTTTTCCTAAGGTTGTAGAATGATTGTTCTGCCCTTAAGGCTGTAGGTAGGGAGTTCCAAAGTTGGGCAGCCATCACGGGAAAGCTGCTGCTGCCAGCTTTTTTCAATTTTAATCTTGGGACTCTTAGGCAAAAGGAGTTACCAGTACTAGTAGGTTGTGAGGAGATGTTTTTGGTGAATCTTTCCATCGGGTATTGAGGGGTCGAATTGTTGAGACATTTGTGATTCAGGGAGATTGTTTAAAGTTGTATTCTATCCTTGATCGAAAGCCAGTTGTTCTTCCGTCTGATTACAGAGATATGTTGTCTTCTAGGGATGCTTAAGGCTGTTCTAAGTGTGTTGTTTTGAAGAATTTGAAGTTTATTGACAATGTAATTGTTGGCTCCTAGGTACAGAGCATGAAAGTGTTTCAATTTTGAAAGTATTAGAGCCCTAGCCAGGGTAATGCAACTTTCTGTAGAAAGAAATGGCTAACACGCATGGATCAGTTTACACATGTAAGCTGTTGCCGATGCCGTGGTATTGACTTGTTTACGCAGGCTTAAGGCAGAGTCTAAGTAGAAACCCAAGATTTTTACCTCCTTAGCCACCTTGATGTCGATACCTTAGATGTTGAATGAAAGGCAGTGGTTGTTAAGTTTCTTCAGGGTGGCCATGGCACCTAGAAGCAGTAGTTTGGTCATCTCATGATTCAGGCACAGGCCATGTGTGGCCATCCAGGCCTGAATGATGAGATAGACTTTGTTAACCAGTGCCAAATCTTTGTCCTAGTCACCTGTCAAAGGTCTGAGGATCTGGGTGTCATCTGCATAATTAGTGTAGGTGGCACCTAGAAGGTCTAAGTCATCAAACAGTGGTTTGGAAAACATGTTGTACATTGTAAGTGATACACAGGATCCCTGGGGACCCCCACATGTTATGGGTATAGGGTCGGCAGCTGACGAGGGTGAGAAAACTCTCATGGATCTGTTATTTAGGAAAGATTGGATCCATGGTGTTGTTTCTGTAGAGAAGTGAACCGCTGTAGAGAAATGTTTACAGAGCATGCCATGATCAACCAGATTTAAGGTGGCTGACAAATCTAAAAGGAGCAACAGCCCAGGTTTACCTTTGTCTTTCAGGACAGCGATCTAGTTCTTTAGGTCAATCATGGCAGTTTTGGTGCCATGTTGGGGTCTGAAGCCAGATTGACGGAGTCCTAGTAGATTATTAGCCTCTAAGTATGATTGTTTCTGGATGTAGGCAGCCTTATCAATAATCTTCAATAGAAAAGGGACTGTTGTGATCGGTCTTAAGTTGGTTGGGATGTTAGGGTGTAGGGAGTTTTTTGTTTTTTTTTAGCAACGGAAGAACCCACGATTTCTTTAGGTTGGTAGGGACAGTACACGTGCAGAATGAAGTGTTGATTACAGTGGTGATGAACGGGCAAAGTCACTCGCTGCTTCTTTAATCATGGATGCAGGGCAAGTGTCACCCTGGCATCTTGAAGGTTTGAGCGAGACTATGATCTTTTCCACTTCTTGGGTGGACACTTGGTTAAAGTTAAATCGTTCTAAAGGTTGAGGGGCATTAGGACGGGTTTTCGGGCTATTTACCTGAGTAGGGAGGTTGAGTTTTTGGTGGCTATTTTGTTTTGGAGAAGAGAGATCTTGTTAGCTAGTGCATTTTGATTCTTGGTGCAGCAGGTTTTTTCTTTATTGCATTTGTCTGGTGGTAGGATAGGGGATTCCAATTCTCTTAGAATAACAATCAGCTCTCTAGTGCTAGAACTGGCTAAGTTGATCCTATTGTTATAGGTGTCATGTTTGGTTTGAAGTATCTCTAGTTTGTATTGTGCTGTAACTTTGAGTAAGTTATCTCTGTTGGCTGAGGCAGGGTTGTTTTTTTCAGGTGGCTTCACATTTCCTTTTTTCATTCCTCGCGGCTTTAAGGTTGGGAGTAAACCAGGTGTTCAGGTGGGCTGTAGCTTTATCTTTGAGCAATTATAGAGGTGCGATTTTGTCTAGGGCTTGGGTAAAGGTAGTATTGTAAAGATCCACTAATATAGACGGGTCATGGGAGGCAGGAATAGGATTTAGTAGAGGTTGGAGAAGAGGCCTGAGTTTGTCCAATGTGAAGTTTTGTTTGTTTCTGGTCAGAGCTGGTGGCACTATCAGGTTGTTTATGTTAGGCAGTGCCCATCCTTGGATATTAAAGGTCAGCAGAAGATGGACAGTCCAGGGGTATGGTTCAATGGAGGTTATGGTTTTCTTACAATTGAGGTCAGCATCCCAGTCTAGGATTCTTCCTTTTTCATGTGTAGGATGGAGAACTCTTTGCTTTAGACCCAATTTGGCAAGGGAGTTTGACAGAGCTAAGGCATGTGGCTCATTAGGGACGTTGAATCCAAGATTGAAGTCTCCTAAAATTAGGATTTGCGAAGATGGCTCAGTATTAGTAGAGAGTATGGCACTGATTTCTTCCTCGAACGCACTGATAGGTCCAGGAGGTCTATATATCAAGTGTCCCGTTATGGTGCAGGAATTGGCGAGGGGAGGTTTTACTGTCAACAGTTTGCATGATATGACAGTAGAGGGCGTGGCAATTCTGAGACCCTGCGTAGATGGTGATGAATGCAATCCCGTTACCTCTAGAAGATTCTCTGTCAGATCTGGGTATTGTAATGTTTATCTGGGGTAGCAATACTGAGTGCACACACAAACACACAACACTACTTACCAATCTGTTTTTCCAATGTCCTGGTACTACAGTTGCCGAGGGCATTCAACCCACAGCGCATTGAGATCATACCAAGGGTGAAACGTGCTATACAAATGCCTAATAACATAACATATAGGAATTGTTCAAACTGGGGATATTTGCTATTCTGCATTCCTGGAAAATCTGCTATATTGGAATTATGGACGCTGGGACAATCCATTATTCTTGGCGTTTATGCTGCAGTTGGATATTGCGTAGTGATAACATCAACTATACTGGGCATATTTTAGATATACTGCACAATAATTGCCATTTCCATCACTCATAGGGCAGCATTAAGATGGTCATAGTTTTCTACCGGGCCGCAATGTAGCAGATAGTCTTTGCGCATCCGGGATTGTGTGCAGACTAGCACAGTGAAATGCTGGATGCTGGGGGTCTGGCATAAGTGAACGTCCTGACAAATTAAATGAGGCCCTCCACAAAGGCACCGCCCTAGCTGATTCATTTCTTGTTCGATTATATCAAATGCAACCAAGCAATTCATAAATGGTATTTCCTAGAATGCATAAGACCATGCATAATAGAATCCAAACTGTTCTCAGAAAATAACATAATCATCACAAAGGTGGTAGTAGAAAGGAACACAAACATCATGAGCCACACCACCATCCTTCCCCGCGCTGCCTCCACCCCGGAGGGCCACATTTCAGCCAGGCGGTGGGGAAATCTATCCCAGATCTGGTTAAATGCTCTTTCTCTGCTCTCTTGTCCTAAGGTATCCAACTTGGATATTTCAGCTAACCCGTTCTCAATCTTAATTTTCCGGCCCAATTTCCATTTTTTAAAAAATAATTTTGTTGCCCGCAGCTATTGCTTTTTTAGTGCAAAGAATTTCATATCCATCCGTTGGCAGACTGGGAAAAAAGGGCATTACAGAACATAATAGGAACACCACATTTCAGGCTAGTCCCAGCCTGCAAATTAATTCCATCAAGAATCTTAACCCATAACTATTCCATTGCCCAGCCAAAAGTCACGTGGCTATGTTTCTCTTCTGTCATTTGTCAGTTCCGTCTGACCTCAGCAGGCTTAATCTGTGTATCTACACAGGGTGGCAGCGCCTGACATGCAGAATCACCAATGGGCATTATTATTGTGACAGAATGAAATAGTAAGGGGCTGCTACAGAAGTGTGTAGGGCTCTCTAAGCTGTAGGGGGGAGAGCAGTGGGTGAGTGTATGGGATAAAAGCGTGTGAGGGGGATAACGCGGTGGAAGGATTTCTCCAGCCGACTGGATCCACTTGACGAACTCTGGCAGCGCTGCATGGTTTACAAGAGTCCTTTGCACTGCAAACACCTCGAAATCTCAGAGGGTCGAGCACACTTGATCCGAAACACGGCACAGGAGTGTATTCTCTACCCAGCCCTTGAAGGTGGACTTTGCTCTGTCACACTGTGCCTTTGTGATGTGGGTGTGCACCATTTTAAGGCTTATTTTTTAAACTGCTCTCCACCAGGAAATGGCGGCATGTGCATTACTCCAGCGACAATGGATATTGAAAGTACGAACAGTGTTTTGCAGCATGTGAAATGTCCTTTTTTAATACATTTACAATAGTACGTCCATATTTTTGCAGCTTGAACTCACACGCCTTCGTCAACCTCTGATCTGGCCTGGCATATGTACTGCTGACTCTTTAGCAGGGCATTAGAGAGCTCTGACTAGACACCTCTATCCTGATTTGCATCATGCACTAATGGGTGACCTGGGCCTCCCCTGATGCAACCCTATTGGTGACTGACCATGGACCTCCCCTGATGCACCTCTATCCTGCCTTGCATCATGCCTGGTCAGACCCTGGGCCTCCCTGATGCACCTCTGTGCTGGCTTCTATCAAGCACTGGTCACTGACCATGGGTCTCCCCCAATATACCTCTGTCCTGACTTGCTTCAAGCAATGGTCACTGACCATGGGTCTCCCCCAATATACCTCTGTCCTGACTTGCTTCAAGCACTGGTCACTGACCATGGGTCTCCCCCAATATACCTCTGTCCTGACTTGCTTCAAGCACTGGTCACTGACCATGGACCTCCCCCGATGTATATATGTCCTGACTTGCTTCAAGCACTTGCCACTGACATATGGCTCCCCGATGCAATCCTGCCTGATTTGCATCAAGCACAAGTCACTGATCATGGGCCTCCTCTGATGCACATCTGCCCCGACTTGCACCAGGCACTGGTCATTGACCATGAGCCTCTTCAATGAACCTTTATCCTGACTTGCATCATGCACTGGTCACCAACCATGGGCCTTCCCCGATGTACCTATGTCTTGACTTGCACCTAATACTAGTCATTGACCATGGGGGGGCCTCCCCCGATCCACATCTACCCGGACTTGCATCATGCACTGGTCACTGACCATGGGCCTCCCCTTATGCACCTCTGCCCTGACTTGCACCAGGCACTGGTCATCGACCATGGACCTCCCCTGATGCATCTCTTTCCTAATTTGCATCATGCACTGGCCACCAACCATGGGCCTCCCCAAAGCACCTCTAGCCTGAGTTGCTTCAAGCAATGGTCACTAACCATGGGCCTCCCCCGATGCACCTCTGTCCTGACTTGCATCAAGCACTTGTCACTGTTCATGGGGCTCCCCTGATGCACATCTGCCCTGACTTGCATCAAGCACTGGCCATTGCCCAGGGGCCTCCCCCGATGCACCTATGTCCTCATTTGCATCTAGCACTGGTCACTGACCTTGGGCCTCCCCCGATGCACCTCTGCCCTAACTTGCATCAAGCACGTGTCACTGTCCATGGGCCTCGCCTGATGCACATCTGCCCCGACTTGCACCAGGCACTGGTCATTGGCCATGAGCCTCTTCAATGAACCTTTATCCTGACTTGCATCATGCACTGGTCACCAACCATGGGCCTTCCCCGATGTACCTATGTCTTGACTTGCACCTAATACTAGTCATTGACCATGGGGGGGCCTCCCCCGATGCACATCTGCCCGGACTTGCATCATGCACTGGTCACTGACCATGGGCGTCCCCTTATGCACCTCTGCCCTGACTTGCACCAGGCACTGGTCATCGACCATGGACCTCCCCTGATGCATCTCTTTCCTAATTTGCATCATGCACTGGTCACCAACCATGGGCCTCCCCAAAGCACCTCTAGCCTGAGTTGCTTCAAGCAATGGTCACTAACCATCGGCCTCCCCCGATGCACCTCTGTCTTGACTTGCATCAAGCACTTGTCACTGTCCATGGGGCTCCCCTGATGCACATCTGCCCTGACTTGCATCAAGCACTGGCCATTGCCCATGGGCCTCCCCGATGCACCTATGTCCTGATTTGCATCTAGCACTGGTCACTGACCTTGGGCCTCCCCCGATGCACCTCTGCCCTGACTTGCACCAGGCACTGGTCATCGACCATGGGCCTCCCCTGATGCATCTCTTTCCTAATTTGCATCAAGCACTAGTCACTGAACATGGGCCTCTCCAATGAACCTCTATCCTGACTTGCATCATGCACTGGTCACCAACCATGGGCCTCCCCAAAGCACCTCTAGCCTGAGTTGCTTCAAGCAATGGTCACTAACCATGGGCCTCCCCCGATGCACCTCTGTCCTGACTTGCATCAAGCACTTGTCACTGTCCATGGGCCTCCCCTGATGCACATCTGCCGTGACTTGCAGCAAGCACTGGCCATTGCCCATGGGCCTCCCCAGATGCACCTATGTCCTGATTTGCATCTAGCACTGGTCACTGACCTTGGGCCTCCCCCGATGCACCTCTGCCCTGACTTGCACCAGGCACTGGTCATCGACCATGGGTCTCCCCTGATGCATCTCTTTCCTAATTTGCATCAAGCACTGGTCACTGAACATGGGCCTCTCCAATGAATCTCTATCCTGACTTGCATCATGCACTGGTCACCAACCATGGGCCTCCCCAAAGCACCTCTAGCCTGAATTGCTTCAAGCAATGGTCACTGACCATGGGCCTCCCCCGATGCACCTCTGTCCTGACTTGCATCAAGCACTTGTCACTGTCCATGGGCCTCCCCTGATGCACATCTGCCGTGACTTGCATCAAGCACTGGCCATTGCCCATGGGCCTCCCCAGATGCACCTATGTCCTGATTTGCATCTAGCACTGGTCACTGACCTTGGGCCTCCCCCGATGCACCTCTGTCCTGACTTGCATCAAGCACTTGTCACTGTCCATGGGGCTCCCCTGATGCACATCTGCCCTGACTTGCATCAAGCACTGGCCATTGCCCATGGGCCTCCCCCGATGCACCTATGTCCTGATTTGCATCTAGCACTGGTCACTGACCTTGGGCCTCCCCCGATGCACCTCTGTCCTGACTTGCATCAAGCACTGGTCACTGTCCATGGGCCTCGCCTGATGCACATCTGCCCCGACTTGCACCAGGCACTGGTCATTGGCCATGAGCCTCTTCAATGAACCTTTATCCTGACTTGCATCATCGACCATGGACCTCCCCTGATGCATCTCTTTCCTAATTTGCATCATGCACTGGTCACCAACCATGGGCCTCCCCCGATGCACCTCTGTCTTGACTTGCATCAAGCACTTGTCACTGTCCATGGGGCTCCACTGATGCACATCTGCCCTGACTTGCATCAAGCACTGGCCATTGCCCATGGGCCTCCCCAGATGCACCTATGTCCTGATTTGCATCTAGCACTGGTCACTGACCTTGGGCCTCCCCCGATGCACCTCTGTCCTGACTTGCATCAAGCACTTGTCACTGTCCATGGGCCTCCCCTGATGCACATCTGCCCTGACTTGCATCAAGCACTGGCCATTGCCCATGGGCCTCCCCCGATGCACCTATGTCCTGATTTGCATCTAGCACTGGTCACTGACCTTAGGCCTCCCCCGATGCACCTCTGTCCTGACTTGAATCTAGCACTGGTCACTGACTATAGACCTCCCTGGAAGTGCCTCTGTCCTGACTTGCATCAAGCACTGGTCATTGACCTTGGGCCTCCCCCGATGCACCTCTGTCTTGACTTGAATCAAGCACTGGTGACTGACCATAGGCCTACCCCGATGTACCTCCGTCTTGACTTGAATCAAGCACTGTTCACTGACCATGGACCTCCTCCGATGCACCTCTGTCCTGACTTGCATCATGTACTAATATCTAAGCATTGAGGCCTCCACAATGCACCAGTGGTGGAGCCGAGTGGGGGGCATGATGCGCGGTTTGCCCCCTGCTTCCACTCTGGTGCCTGGTACGCCCCCCGGCCATTGGCTCCCAAGGGCTGGCACTACACGCTCCAATCGAATGGTCTCTGCCACCATGAAGGTAATTTTAGTGCATTTATTTAACTGGGGGCAGCGTCATGTATCGTGTCTGTGTGCCACGACCCAGGCTGTGCTGCGGGCGCTGGGCATAGCAGCTAGCTGATGATATAAGTACGTGCAATTTTCCAAATCTGCCTTACAAACACAGCCCAATTATGCAACACTTTAAACCATATCTGCCTTCCCCTTTTTGCAGAACCAAGGTCCTGCTAACAGGACTGACATGGACCTGTGCTATAACAAATCATTCTTCCCCCACTGCACCTCTCTCCCTGTGTTTGTAGCATCTATTTCTCACTTTCTCGTCCTCTTATCTTCCCTTTTCCTTTCCTCCAGTAGAGTAAGGCATGCATGGCCATGGCGGGCACACAATACACCACTCCACAGACACAGGCTCAGAAATTACAATGGCAGTGATTTGGCACAATGTAAAAGCTTATTAATGTAACATCACATGTAACTACATCTAGGATGGTAATGGTTGGCCTAGGGGTCTGGAAAACAGTAGTTTGCATTGACAGAGAAGGTGTTTAAAGTGTATCCTAATCCTATGACTATCCTGGAATGAGACCGATCATACGGTAATCTCCCAGTTTTTTAAAGGGGGATCTATTTCTCGAGGGGGAGGGCGATATGAGCATGCTAAGAAAATGAGAAAAGATTACCCCTGTCGCTACCGGTCAAGAAATTAGGGTTGGTGGTGCTTTTACAGAAGCAACATGTTAAATCAACAAAATGTCACACATAGAGAAAACACTTCAAGGAACCAAACATCCAAGTCAATTGGCTATAAAAAGATTGTGATTTATTAATAATTCATTACACTATACAATATCAAATAAGATAAGCACAGGACACAGCAATTCAATGGTCAGTTAAAAATATAGTTCATACAGGGGTCAGTATAACTAAATTCACAAGAGCTTGTAACAAATTAGAGGTCTATTAGATAGTTGACATGTTTCGGGCTTTACCAATTCCACTAAACACTATCTCTAGTGTCACTACACACATTATTATTACAGGCCTTCTTCAGGACAAACTGATTTCTTCGGTCAAGTACTAATGCTTTCTTGTACCCCAGAGTTGTTTCACAGGTTTTAAAACACAATCAAAACAAACATACAATTACATCAGGCTATGATGATTTGTATGTGTTACTCTAATACATCCTTTCTACAGTCTGCTTTATCTTTAATCTAACTCTCAATGTTGGGCACAGCAATGTGCTGCTATTCTATGTAAAATAAACTTTGCCTATCTAATGTCAGACAAGGTTTACAAACTTCTGTGACACTTCTCAGTTGCAATAAGCACAACCAACTCTTTACTTACTTCCACAACCAGTGTGAATAATTTAGTCCATGGGACGTGAGTTCTCCAGGGAAAGCAGTGATTTTCAAAAACCAGTAAGGACGTGTTTTTCTTACCTACAGCACAAGGGCAGGGAATACAATTATTAGGTGCACCTACTCATATTAATCTTAGACATTCTTATATTGCATCGGACCTTACTTCAGGTATTTAATTCAATGTCGCTTCACTGCAACATGATAGTGTGAATCTATATAGGAGACTAATTCGTGGTGGGTTAACTTACACCGAGGTCACCACATTTTCACTTACTTGTCAGTCACCAATGGTGTATATTTGACTCAATAGAAGTTCATCTTCAATATTGGGAACGAGAAAGTGGCTCTTTTTCAGACAGACATCAGCCGAGAATGGCATATGAATTCTGGAGTTCTGTGAACATGGGGACAAGGTAATCTGATTATTCTCATATCAATAATTCTTTTGAGGCAACTAAGTCTCACACTGGTTGTGGAAGTAAGTAAAGGGTTGTTTGTGCTTATTGCAACTGAGAAGTCTGACATTAGATAGGCAATGTTTCTTTTACATAGAATAGCAGCACATTGCTGTGCCCAACATTGAGAGTTAGATTAAAGATACAATAGACAGTAGAAAGGATGTATTAGAGTAACACATAGGAATCATCATAGGCTGATGTAATTGTATGTTTGTTTTTAATCTGTTTTTAGAACCTGTGAAAAACCTCTGGGGTACAAGTATCATCCTGAAGAAGGCCTGTAATAATAATGTGTGTAGTGACACTAGAGATAGTGTTTAATGGAATTGGTAAAGGCCGAAACATGTCGACTATCTAATAGACCTCTAATTTGTTAAGAGCTCTCGTGAATTGAGTTATACTGACCCCTGTATGAACTATATATATTTTTAACTGACACATTGTATTGCTGTGTCCCTTGCTTGTCTTTTTTGATATTGTATAGTGTCATTAATTATTAATAAATCACAATCTTCTTATAGCCAATTGACTTGGATGTTTGGTTCCTTGAGGTGTTTTCTCTATGTGTGACATTTTGTTGATTTAACATGTTGCTTCTGTAAAAGCACCACCATCCATAATTTCCTGACCGGTAGCGAGAGGGGTAATCTTTTCTCATTTTCTTAGCATTCTCATATCCTGCAATGATACAGTTCTTCTCTGGGATATGTAGAGACAAGGAATCCAAGATGGCTGCAGTCTTAGCGCAGGCAACAAAGTTCTTTGGTTTGTCAGGACACTGAGGGAATCCTGTCCTTCAGGAGCTAAGCGGGTAGCAGCAGATGCCTTTTGTGCAGAGGTCTGGGTGATAGGGAGGGACCTGAAGTGACCAGGTTAGAAAAGGCCTTGCTTTGAAATTCATTGAGAGGGCCTCGAGGACCTCCACTGATCTGCATGATGGTGGAGCTGGATGGATTCCCAGCCAGTAGTGGACTTAATCCAGCTAAAGCCCTTTGTTAATATACTGTGGCATCCCTCTATTATCTTTTTTATTAACGTTTTATTTCATTTTTCTATGTCTAATCAAATATTTCCAAATAGGGAAACACAGGTGGGAGACATAGTTCTGGGCAACTGACCCTCACCTTCTCCGTCTCCATTGTCCAGTCGAGCGTGCACTAAGAAATCCACCCCATCCTTAAAATCTTGCCACAACCTATGTCGCAGACTCAAGCATCTTTCTTTCCAAACGTGGTAGTCACATGACGATGTCCAGGAAGGTGCACAACATGACCTTGAATAGTTTGTATTTATTTTGTCTTTTTTGTCTCTTCATCAACCCTGTCTCGACCAGTGATGTTGAGCATAATTCATGGATCTATGCATACTTTGTTAAGGGACTGACTATCAGACCTCCACCCCCTCATTATTTTTTCCTTAGCTGCCATTGCTAGGCTGCATAGCCAGCTTTTTATTGTGGGTGCAACAGATCCTTCAGGAGGCTCTACACCCCTAGAATCAAAGTTGCAAAGTCAGCGACCAGCTCAAGCTTCAGCATATCATTCAATACGTATGAAATCTCACCCCAGACCTTCCTGATCCTGTACCACTCCCATATCATGTGCTCCAAGGGACCCTTCCTGTGTCTGCAGTGCCAGAAAACATATGATTTGCTCTTCCCAGTCCACATTCAACTGAGCCACACATGCTCTGTGGGCTGTGCAGTGGGGCCTACCCAGGGGAAGAGTGAACACTCATGACACATTCTCTTAGGATGCCATACCAGCCACCTTATTCCACAGCAGACATAATTTAACACTAAAAATGTTGAATTCCTTATAACATAATCATTCATAATAACGTATTTTCAACATCTTTCTCGTGGCAAGTGCTCAGGGTGGACTATGGCTCCCCACGCCACAGGGGCAGTGAATGGTGATGGGGCCCTGTCCCCACCCCACCATGCCCTTCTCAGCAGGCGTTACTGAGAGGCAGCCCCTTTTTCACAAGGCTCAGCTGCCCCCTAAGTCCCGCTGCCCACCTCCACCTCTGGTAGCTGTGCCCTATTCCATCTCCGGAGTCCCCCGGAAGGAGATCTCAGTGTCCCCATTGTCCTCCCCCAACTGCCACAGAGATGCGGACCCAGCCGTCCATGACACCCCCCACCGACACCAATGTTCTTATTATAACCCAAAAGTTCTCTAACAATAGTTCAGTTCCATACTGGGATAAATGCACCCCGTCTTGATGACAAGTCCCAGGGCCCCTCAACAGGCCATTCTTGACGTTCCGTAGGCACCCGTGGCAACTGGCCAGTCGGGCCAATTCATTGTTTAATTATTTTTCGTCGTGCAGACATGTTCAATGGGCGTGCTGGCCCTGGACATCCTCAGTTCAACCTTGGAAGGATCTCAGACCAGGCGAGAGGCGCACCCGGGTAAAAGTGCCCGAACCAAGAAAACAGCGATAACAAGTGCATGATCAAGTACTTTCTGCTCAATTTCACCAAATCGTTCCACCCTACATGCATAATGATCAATGCAGGGTTCAGCAACCTTCTCCTCTTTTGACCTTCCACCAACAAAGGTACTTGGCCTGCTTGTAGCCCCCTGCAACTAATCCAGTGAATGTCAAAGGTCGTCATGTCTGATAACAACCCTGGGTGCTCCTGTACTCTCCGTTCCATCCTTCTTATGAACGACTTTCCCACAACCCACACCCCCGGATGTGCTATATATCCTGCGCAGAGCGACACCAAACAGTATGTTCGACATATCACAGTACATGCACAAATGCCTTTTCCTGTCACACCCCCACCCCCACTCCCCTCATGCCGAAGGCCGGTCCTCACACAGGAGATGTGGCCTATGTAGCCCTTGTAGGCATGTGATTTCCATTGCCCTATTGCTTTTATTTGCCTTTTCTCGCACCCATACCCTGCGGTCATGGTGGTTACCCCAATTCGGAAGGAGTGTGGGGTGAATCTCATCCCCCCAAGCCCCACTTTTTCCAATGTTTTTTCCAAGATATTCCTGAACTGGTACCTGGATTGGCATGATCCATCCCTGTATAAAAACAATGGTCCTCCCTGCTCCCCCCCCTGTAACCCAAGTAAGCATGCAGCTGCCAAACTGGCCAAATGTCTGCCATTGTATGCACCGTTACCCTAGTACTCTTCCCTTATTGCTTTGTTTTTGACCATCTCAACCATATGTGAGCCAGGACATCCCCCTCAAACGAAAGGTTGTCCCTTGATAACCCCGCCCAGCAGGAAAGATGTGGATGCACCCACTATTTCCCCTATTCTGAATGCACCAAAGAATGCTGTCACAAAGACTACTTCCCAATCATCTATGCAGACACCCCTCCCCCCACAGCAACCATACGATCACTGCCAACATTTTGGGTTCCAGGGGTCTACCTACTATCTCCCTGTGGTACTGCCACCCTTTTCCAACCAGTCAGGGAATTATTTTGTGGCAAAGTCAGCAGTGGGTAGGGACCTTCCTTGCAGCCCTCTAAAAAACCTGATGGCAGCCATCTTTGTTCTCTTTTTTTTTTTAAACGGTTTTTATTATTTTTAAAACAAACAAACAATACAAACCAAACTGGCAGCTTTATTTGCAACAAAACACATGAACATTAATTAGTTAAGACCACTGCTCCCCCAATCCCTCCCCCCTCAAGAGCTTGTTTATCCTTCTCATTCCGTATCTGCTGCGTGTGGCAGGGTATCACCTTCTTCTGAGACTGCAGAATCCGTTATTGTTCCAAACAGTCCTGCTATTAATACTCTCCATGCTAGCAGGGTACTCACTTCTTCTTCCCCACACATGCTACATGCCTCCTGCCATACCACCGTTTCAGCCTCCGCCCATTTTTGCAAATCCCGCCACCATACCTCCACCCGTGGTTTATGGCGCTGCTTCCAACCCATGGCAATCCTTCGTTTTGCGAGCACATATGCCAAGTCCTTCAATTTCCCAACATGTTTAAGTTTCCGTGGTCTGGGAAACCCTCCCAACAGGCAGGCCCAGGCCGTATCTATAGTGAGCGTGACCCCTTTGTCTGCTGGTTTTTGCGCCACTTCTCCCCAGAAACTCTCAATCACTGGGCAAGACCAAAACATTTGTGTCATATCAGCATCTTCCTTATCGCATTTTGGGCACGCTTGTCGTCCCGTATTTACAAACTTCGATATTCTCATCGGGGTCATGTAAGCTCTGTGCGTTATGTACAACTGTATTTGTTGTACTCTGGCATTTCTGGACGCCTTCTTGTGGTATCCCATAGCACGCTCCCACATCCCATCTTCCATCTGTGCTCCCACCTCCGTTTCCCAATCCAGCCTCAAATGCGTCAATTCCTTCCCTACCCGGGTCATCACCATCTCATACAATCTAGCCCTCCTTCTGATATGTCATATATTGTCCCCGTAGTGGTGTCTGGCCTCTTCCCCTAGTCCTTCAAAATCCTTAATGGCCCCCTCTTGCCAGACATCCCCCAATGTAACCAGCCCGACCGACTCCCAATAGGTCCTGATTTTCATCCTTAGTTGTTTGTCTTCCACTGCCAAGGCCACCAGCGGCACCTGCAGGGAACACGGGTACGGGTCCTCCATCATTCGACATACTCTATGCCATATTTTCCACCCAAGCAACATCATACCCGGGCGCTCCTTCATTTCAGACCTAGGCAACCAAACAATTTCCTTCAGGTAAAACGGAGTGCAGTCCTGTCCAAACAGCCTAAATTCGGGAGTTCCCTCATCAGAGAGCCATTTGACCACATATTGCAACTGGCCAGCCACATAATAGGCCTCAAAATTAGGCAGCTTAATACCCCCTTTTTCATAGAAATTTTGCAACTTCCATAGCGCCACTCTATTTCGAGTGCTATGCCATAGGAAGTCTCTGCACATAGTATTCAGCTTGGCAAAAAACTTCTTAGGTATCATGTATGGAATATTGCTGAAAAACTGTAAGAGCCTATGTAGGACCACCATTTTGAGCATCGCCCCCCGTCCCATCATCGCCAACGGCAACTTCTCCCAAAACTTCATACTTATAAGGAATTTTCCCACAGCCACCTCGGTGTTATGCAAATGTTCCTCCTCTACCGTGTGATACACATCAATTCCGAGGTAGCGGAAGGAGCCAACCGCCTATGGTATCGACAACACTGGCAACCGCTCCGGAGGGGTTCCTCTGTAGCTACCCAATGGGAACATGCTCGATTTTTGGGGGTTGCCGCTATGCCAGACAGTTCTGCATACCTTTCCATTACCTCCAGAATATATTGAAGATTTTCCTCTGGATATTTCAGATATAATAGCAAATCGTCAGCATACAGGGATATTAGGTGTTTCTCTCCCCCTACCTCAATGCCTATCATATCATATTGTTGTCGAAGGTACACTGCCATGGGCTCCAGGGCCAGAATATATAACATCGGGGATAAGGGGCACCCTTGTCTGGTGCCCCTGCTAAGTTGCCACCTCTCGGATATCACCGCTCCTGTACGTACCCTAGCCAGCGGCTCACTGTACAGCAACTTCGCCCACCTAACATAGCCCGGCCCCATCCCATATTCCCCCAGGGCCTCCAGCAACCACGGCCACCTCACTGAGTCGAAAGCTTTGACTGCATCTAGGGACACAACCGCCATTTCACCCTCGCTCTGGCTCCTCCCTTCAATCACCCGGTGGAGTCGCCTATGGTTGTGGGTTCTATTTCTGTTGGGGACATAACCTGTCTGGTCCGGATGTATCAATTTACTAATAACTCTACGCAACCTATTGGCCAGGACTGCCGTCAATATCTTGCTGTCCTGGTTCAACATTGACAAGGGCCTATAGGAGCCGCAGCTATGCCCTGGTTTGTTGGGCTTAGGGAGCGGTATTATTATCGCTTCTCTAAGCGATTCCGGCAGCCGGCCCACCTCAAACGATTCATTGAGCATTTCCAGCATGGGTGGGGAGTACCTCCTCTCTATATGCTTTATAAAATTCGCTAGGGAGTCTGTCTGCACCCGGGGTCTTACTGGTGGGCAGCTGCTTCACCACCTTCTCCAATTCTTCTAAAGTAATTGGTGCATCCAGCTCCTCCCTTTCTTCGGCACTGATCTTAGGTAATCCCATATCTCTTAAAGTTTCTCTTATCTCCTCTCGGTTGCCCCCCCCCTTTGTCCTCATATAGTGCCCTGTAATAGTCTAAGAATGCCTCATTGACTCCTTCTTGGGCGTCCGCTACCTCTCCATCCTCTCTGGTTATCGTCCTAATCGGGGACCTAGGGGTTTCGCTCTTGTATAACTACGCCAAGAGACGGCCCGTTTTATCCCCCCCTGCATGCTGTCTCTCAACATACTTCTTATAGTTAAGGTTGCAGAGCCTTTCCCAAAGTTCTGCACACCGCTGCTGTAGTTTGAGTACTAACTCTGCACCCCCCCTCCCCTATTGAGTTCCCGTTCCAGTTCATCCTCAGCTTCCCCTAACTCCATTAGGACCCCACCCTGCAAGCCCTTTGATTTAGCAATGGCAGCACCCCGCAATACCACCTTAAAGGCTTCCCAGAGCGTGCCCGCCGAATCCACTCTGCCAGCGTTCTCCTCGAAATAATGTGTGATCTCATCCCTGATATCCTCTCTAAAGACCGGATCCTTGAGCGCCTCAGCCCGGAGGTGCCACGTCGGTATCCGCGCACTGGGGCGGCAGTACTGCCAATCCAGGACCAGAGGCGAGTGGTCCGACAGGACCCTTGCTTTGTAGTCTATTTGGGTGGTCTCTATCACCACATCTGGCGTGGCAAAAAAATAATCAAGTCTCGTGTGCAGTTGTTGCAGGGCTGAGTAATGCGAGTACTGTTCCTCATTAGGATGTTTCAGCCTCCACACATCTGCCAGGCCGAAGTCGTCGAGCAGTGTCTGCAATGCCCTGGCCGCTGGGGTGGGCCTATCAATCTTATCATCAGATCTGTCTACCCTGGGGTTCAGCACGCAATTAAAATCCCCTCCCCAAATAACCGCCCCACCCACACATGCACCCAGGTTGGTACACAGAGTCCTAAAATATGCCGCCGTATTTTGATTGGGGGCATACGTATTTACAATGCACACTTCCCTATTCTCCACCAGTGCCTTCAATATGACCATCCTCCCCTCCGTATCTATCACCTCTTGTGTAAGTTGGACCGGAACATGCGGTGCCACCCAGACCAACACTCCCCTAGCGTAGGCAGAATACGGAGAGCCCACTACAGTACCTCTCCACTTCTTCCCCACCAGTTCCAACTTTTGCCGAGTCAGATGCGTCTCTTGCAACAGTGCAATATCAATCTTCTGTCTATTCAAATACATCATGACCTTGTTCCTCTTTAGGTAACTATTGAGTCCCCTGACATTCCACGTTACGATCTTAAGATCCCCCATAGCTCACAAGTATCCTCCCCCCTTCCGTGCAACAAATCCCACCTGCCCACGCGATACAGATACAGCTCTGCGGCTTTTTCTTGTAGCCTCTTGTACAAACTCGAACTCCCCATAACTATACACACCCCAAACTCCCCACTTCCCTCCCCACCCTCTACCCATCCCCTCCCCAACACCACACACCCCAACTGCTGCCCAGCTCCATCCTCGGAACTCAGGCACCCCCACATCTAGCCCTGCAAGCACCAAACAATGCCCAGAGCTCAGTAGGGTGAAGTCGCCCTAATGGCCACTTAACTAAAGTTACTAAGTGGGGTAAAGAGATCCGCTCTGCAAAGCTCCCCTAAATACAACAATAGTCACAGTGCTCATAATATCTTGTGCATCAGTCTGACCTTCTCTGCCTAAGGCCGCGCAAATGACTATAATCAAGTCCCAGAGCTCTATTCCGCGCCATCTTGTAGCACCCTCCTCGTGCACTACTTATCTTCTCCATCTCCTCTTCCCGTCCGAACGTCAGGCTCCTGGGGACATCCCTGCGCGTCGAGCCATCCCATGGCATCCTCCGGAGTCTCAAAAAACAAAGTTATGTGTTTATGAAAAACTTTCAATTTCGCCGGATACAGCAACATGTATTTATGGCCCGCCTCTCTCAATCTCTGCTTTACTGCCCCAAAGTTCATGCGGCTACGCTGCACAGTCAGGGTATAGTCCGGGTAGGCCGTTATGTTTGCCGCTCCTCGTGTAATTGTTCCCCCCTTGCGGAAGTGTTCTAGTATCCTCTCCCGGTCCCGGTAATTAAGGATTTTGGCAATTACTGGCCTTGGCGGGTTTCCCGGCAGCGGCCTCCTTGTTAGGGCTCTATGCGCACGTTCCACCGCAAATCCTTGAGATAAGGCTCCTCCGGGTATCTCCTGCAACAGCATAGATTTGATGAACTCCGTAGGATCGTGGCCCTCCGATCCTTCTGGCAGGCCCACGATGCGAATGTTGTTCCGTCGGCGCGTCCTTCTGCCTCCTCCGCCCTGCTCTCCAAGTTGCCCACTCTCTGCACCAGGGCATGCAATTCGGCCTTATGGGAGGCGCAATCCGCGGTGTTCGGGATCACCTCTTTCTCGAGGGTCTCAGTGCGCTCCGCCAAGGACCTGATGTCCTGCCGGAGTAAATTCACCTCCTCCTGCACCTCACTGACCTTAAGGTCCAATGCCGTTTTCAGCTCAGTTACGGCCAGTTCAAGCCTAGCTTCCCAGGTCGCCTTCAAGTCTGCAATCGCACCCAGGACCTCTTGGTTAGTACCCGTCACAGGCATGCCGCCTGTAGGCGACTTATCCTTACTCTTGGAATTTTCTGGGCCGGGGGACGTCTTGGCGAAGTCGTCCAAGGTGGGCTGCTTCGCCTTCGGTCTCACTCTTCTATTAGATATGACCCAGAGGACCTGCGTTCTGCACAAGTTACAAATGCGCACACAGTACGCTTCTATCGCCTGACCACCATGCGGCCTGCTCCTTCCTTTGTTCCGGTCGTTGATCGGCCATTTTGTTTCGTCTTTCGTCTCCGGCGCTCCATATCTTTTTCGTACAAAACTCCACCACCGTTCCTCCCACGCCTTCCAAAAGTTCACCAAGCGCAGTCAGACCGTTCACACACCGGCATGTGTGTTTTCAGCAGTCATAGGCACGTTGTTATGCACTATTTCACCAGGATCATTTCAGGATCTCGGGAGGTCCTCCAGATCGCGTCCTCCTACATGGCCCTCGTAGCCACGCCCCAGCCATCTTTGTTCTCTTTACCCCAACTGCTACACCCTCTGCCTGCAGCTGACACAGGAATTTGATCAAAGATTCACTGTGAAATATGTCATTCAGTCCCAGCGCTACACAGACATACCTGAATTCCTTAAATGCCCCTTCATATGCCTTTGGTCCTCTTTGACACCGAAACCTCTATCAGTGATGCTAAGTCTGGGCACCAAATTCCCAAAGTACCTTGTGGAACGGTGACATTGCAGGGTTCGCCCTTGGTAGACACCACTGGAACTCCTGTAGTTTAAAATGGGACAAAGCTTCAGGCACATTGTTAAGGATACCTGGTACATGTTTTGCCTGGAAGCCCATATTCCCTTTGAGACACAGCAACACCAACCTCTTTAACAACCTCAATACCATTGGACAAGCTGCCCTCTGACTGTTAATGGAGCAGACCACCAACATGCTGTCTGACCAAACCAACACATCCCTATCCTTCAATTCCTCACCCCAGATGGTTAATGCTACCACTATTGGGAAAATCTGCCAAAAGTTTATGTTCCTGGTCAGTCCCTCGTTTTACCAGCTGTCCGGCCATCGCTGCATGCACAACTTGTTCCCCAGAATGGCCCCAAACCCCACACTACCTGCCACATCAGTAAAAAAGCCCAGCTGAGCATTGTCCTTAACTTCTGTTGGCCAAACCTGCACCCCATTCAAATCTTTTGGAAAACTGCCCCAAATCACCGGATCCTGCTTTAGTGCCTCTGACAGCCTGGTGTGGTGATGTGTTTTGGTCAACCCAGACACTGCTCCTGCAATTGCTTGTGAGAACGGCCTCCCAATGGGAATTATTCTGAGCGTGAAGTTCAGCTGTCCCACCAAGCTCTGCAGTTGCCCCAGCGTCACATTCGTAGCCCTCAGGCAACTAGCCACCGCCTCCCTGAACTCCTGCACTTTGCCCTCTGGGAGCCGACATTCACACACCTCAAAGTCTATTTCAATCCCCAAGAAACAAAGGGACATGGTTGGGCCCTCTGTTTTTTCTGCTGCCAGTGGCACCCCCATCTCATCTGCCACCTTCTGAAATGCTTTCAACGCACTAGCATACTCATTTGTGTCCTTTTTGCTCATAAAAACAAAATCATCTAAATAATGGAGAACCTGCGCTCCTTTGGATTCCCTCTTTGTTACCCATTCTAAGAATGTGCTGAAGGTCACAAAGTAGGCACGTGCTACTGAGCACCCCATGGGCATACACATGTCATAGTAATGCTCTTCCTCTACTTGGAAGCTCAACAGATGATAGTCCTTCGGGTGCACCAGTAGTAATCAGAAGGCAACCTCAATGTCCGAGTTTGCCAAAAGTACACCTTTTCCCATCCGCTATAGCTGCGCATCAGCCACGTCAAAAGAGGCGTGCCTCACGGTACACAATTCATCATAAATGGCATCATTTACTGACACCCCCTTGGGGAATGGTAGATTGAACATCCATCTGAATTTTACTGGCTCCTTCTCTGGAACAATGCCCAGTGGGCAGCACACCAAACCTCGTAAGGTGGGTGGAAGGGAATGACCCCACAAATATACCCAAATTAAGCTCCTTTGTCCATTAGTATCCCAGGTTGTGACCTGGCAGATCTCTGATTCTCTGGGACCGGCAGGGCAGAGAACCCCTGCACTGGGATCCGAAAACCCTGCGAAAAAACCCTCCACCAATATTTCTTCATCCCCCACACAGGGGTATCCATTTGCCCATGCCTGCAAAACAACTATCCACATGGGCGAGGGAAGACCTGCCGGACGCAACCCGAGAAAACATTTACTAATTGTGCTCTTTGCTGAGCTTGACACATTTTGTTTCTGTGTGTCCCAAAATCCTGCAGCATGAGCAAACCTGCTTGAATTTACAGATTGGCCTTGTACAAGTGGTTTTGTTGAATGCCCTTCATGCTTCTTTTGTTGTCCCCAACCACCGCGCTGTTCCAAAAGGGCTGTGTTGGCCTCCCCAGTGCGAACCCCTTGCTAGAAGACGGGTGCTGCCGTGCAAGTGGCCCACACATCCATTGCCCTAGACCCCAAGTCCAACAATATATTCCCAGCCTTGTTGCTCCTGAACCTTTTGTCATATACCAACCAAGCCTCAAATGTACAATCGTGATAAATGGTTAATACTAAATGATTGTAAAACCATGATCAAGCTCTTGGTATTTCTCCAGCAATATGGCTGAGAATATTGGAAATCCAGTTGCCCAATTGGCCAGGGATCTTTCAGTGAGGATCCCCAACACAGGGACAATGTCAGTGAAAAGGCCAATGTCGAAGAGCAGTGCCCGTCATGACTGACAACCTATACAACCTGACAACCTATACAAGAAGTGTTTGACAGGAAATTTCATTAGTTCAGTAATGATTTTGCCTTTATGTTCATCAAATCTCCATAGGAGGAAAACATGTTTGCTGCTTTGTCTCTGGTTAGATGATCAATATGTTCCACTTTTCCACTGATAGAATTAGACCGAAGTGTTAACGATGGTGCGTTTTAAAGAAACACTTAGGGCCTGCTGTGGCTGGCTGGCCCTTCTGTCAGTTTGCCTGACTTAATGGCGGCGCATCTCCCGTCACGGCTGCAGCCGCGGCGGGGTAATGTGTCCCACCAATGTTGTGGTGGGACAGGAGGGCCCCAGCCGGGCCCCTGCTCAGCCCCACTTTTTGGATACTGCCGGGCCGGCTGGCCCCGACCCACTTAAAGCACTGGCCTGTCCAACAAGTGCAAAGTAAATTTCCACTGAGGTCTTCAGGGTGAGCAGTAACAACGTGTGGCATACTTGCATTTGTCACAATGCAGTTTTGCATGGTAAGCTTAGCTGAAACAGCAGTTGATCCACAGTGACCATTTCATTCACCGGCTCACAATTGCTGTTAAAGTGCATGACCACAGGTGAAGGACACATGTGCAATGCAGAGGAGGTGCATTGTTCCATCATGTTGTGAGGTGGCAGGTACATTTGATCCATTGGGCCTCATTACGAGGTTGGAGGCAGCCATGGCGCTGTTAGCGCCATGGCTGCCTCCAAACTCGTTCCGACTCTGCCCTGGTGAATGGAGTAATTACCAGTCCATTCCAAAGTTGGCGGGACCGGTAATTCCCCATTCACCAGGGCCATTCCCCATTCCCATTTGAGCCCCCATAGGGCTCAATGGGAATGCGCTAATAATGGTACCGCAGATTGTGGTACCGTTATTAGCTCTAGAGTCCCTTTGCGGGTCCCGTCCTTAACGCCTGAAAAAACCAGGCATTAAGGTAGGACCCGCAAAGGGAACTCGTAGTAGGCCCGTAAAGGATTACCGGCACCGGTGCCCTTACCGGTGCCGGTAATCCCTTACTGCCCACCATTGTCTTCTGTGCTACAAAAAGGCCAAATTACAAACCTCATGCCCTTAGCCACTGTGCTTCCACCTCCCCCACTTTCTCCCAGATACAACTTCTCTGGGGCTTCTACCCTGAAATGCTCACATGCACAAAATTGCTTACTGTCGAATTGCATTCACCTGCTGTCCCCCCAGGAAAGGTGAATGATGAAGTGGACTTTTTGTCCCACTGTCTCCTGTAGTACTCACATTACTGCAGCCATAACCCTGTGGTACAAGTTTAGAACCGGTTTCCAAGAGAAAAAGCATCATCCAGGAACTTCCAAGTGGTGATCGACTTTTCCTATAAAGCACTGCAATCCAGAGTTTTCCACAAAAGAAAAGTCCTAGAGATCCATTGCCAGTATTGTAGCAAGATTAGCATCGAACAGGTGCTGCATGCCATGAGACTTGTGATATTTTTGGCCATGCTCAAACACTTCCATAACACGGTCCTGTCGCTATAGGGATCACTGCTATGCGCCACTGCGGTACAGGGGGTAGAGCTTGGTGTCCCACTACCAAGCACTAACACAGATGCAGTATTTCCAGGGTTAATTGTGTGGACTGGTGGAGGTTTGCTGATTGTCTGATGCTCAAGGGAGGGATGCACCACAGAACCTTTGACTTCTCATGTCTGTGCATGGTGTCACCACATATGGAACCACACAAATGTGGTTTCAGATGTGGTCCATGCCTTCCCTATGCACACCATCTTTCAGCAGAGTGTGCAAGTGGCCTGATTCGACTGCTGTTTGTTCTCTGTAAAGTAGTCCTACATTTTTGACTTGGCAGTGGTGGTGCTGATGGTCTTCTGGAAGTCACATTATCACATTATGTGATTTGCTTTCTGATCTGAGACAGGAAGCTTGTTTCTCACAGAGACTGTGCACAGGTAGAGGGCAACCTTCTGTCAATACTACAGGCTCAGCGTATGTGGTGTGATGTTCCTTCCTCCTTACAACAGCAATGCTTGTTCCAGTCCGGACTCTGATGGAGAATCCATCTCATTGTCATTATTTTCTAACGCAGTGAAAGCAGGCGAGGGAGACAGAGACACGACTCTCCTCACACTTTCAAATACTCTATTAATCTTCCCAGAACTTCATTAGCTAAGATCTGTACACACACCACTTCTGTCACTGTGATAGTTGATGGAATTGAAGTGCAACCTCCTCTGTCGGTCTCAGTGGATGTTCATTGTTGTGGTGCATTACCCATGAATATTCTTCACTACCCATGAATTTTCTGGCATTGGTACATGTGCCCCAGAGTGAATTATGAAAGGTTGGCCGGAATGTGAGTTGGACGAGGCCTTCAGTTGACAACAACATGCAATTGAGCAGGTGCTTCTGCAGGAGTGAAAAGACCACGAGCTTCTCATTTGGGTGCTGATCTGTTGTTTCAAATGTGTCCAAATATGTGTCGCCCGCCTCCGCAAATCTCTGCTTCTCCCCTCTTAGCACAGTCAGCTCAATATCTCCCTCCACCAAGCTTTCCTCAGGGATTCGTGTCTCCCCCGCCCCTTTCTCAATGGCACGAGTCTTGTCCAATCGCTTCAAGAGATAAACACTCACAAGTGTATCACTCACGTATGTAAATGTCGAATTATGGCACTTGTGTTGCTCATGCACTCCAAATCTCTGAATGTTTTATTCAGTGCAGGGTAAGCAAACTCATGACTACATCTCACTCTCTGACTGGGTGCCAGTCACTCACTACCACTCCCTGCTAGTCTTCCTACCAACAACCAATGTGCTCCAATTTATGAAGCCACCTAAATATCCTAAAGCTGCCTCCATGAACACCCTGACCCACTGGAAGCTGCCTGAAACTATGAGCTCCAATCACAGGTTTTCCTTTAAGCAGCGCAGACAAAATGTGGATGATAAAAAGCTCATCCAAGATTCGCCCCTTGATAAATCTGCCAAAATTAGAGGGATTTGAGTTTGTCGCGTGAATGTTCATCCAGGCCTACCCCTAACTTCAGACCGACATTATTTTTAGGGACGGCTTTACCGTCCCTTCCACAATGTGTTTCATCAACATTCTTGACCTGCGTTATAATCTTTGGCTTTTGGACTTGTGTCACTATTTTTCTCCACGTCATCATCTGCTCAGCAATGTCCCCTTTAACCTGGAATATCTTTGGTTGTTTGACTGTTTTATCATTCATTTGCTTGTGTTGCAGCTTTTTCCTTTTCTTCATTGTTGTTGTTTTAGTGCCTGTTATTTTCTTCTGAACGTGTCTCTAGGTTGCTGCAATTAACGTTTTAAAATGCGTTTTTCATTTGCACTAATACCCGTTTGAATGTCTTCTTTTCCATACAGGCATCCCAGCATTTCTAGACAGATGGTGCATACAAACATTTGCTGCAAGCCAAATTTCACTAATGAAGTTGGTTCACCTTCGCCTGAACAATCGAAATGAAAGAAGATGCAAATTGATGTTTGTTCTACTGTGGCTCATGCCACATCCAGACACACGTTTCTTTTAAATCAACCAATTGACACTTTACGTATCACCAAATGTTGGCTGAAGTCCACATCAAACCCTATTGCAAACGTGCTCATTGCCTCCAGCTATTCCGTTTTCCACTCTGATTGCCTTATGCAGTCTGGCTGCTGTTAAGTTGTGATTTTCAAAGATCAACTTCAAATTAACTTTTTAGGCTCCACTGCTTCTGTCATCTTCTTTTTCAATTCTCAGCTTTGTATGTTCCCCACCTGAATCCACATTAGATGCTAAAGCGATGTGTGACATTGTGGTTAATAAGTCTGTTACCCAGTCTCGTAATATATTTAGGCAATTTTAACTCACACTAGAATGTGATCATTGATCTCTTGCAGTCTCCTCTTCTCGAGACTCTGGCCGCACTTAATGACCATCACTTTGTATAATGGGCCACACATTCTCATGAAACTATGTGGTACCAAGCTTTCCTGATAATTCAACTCTCACTTGTGACTCTACTATCAATGCTGACAGGTTGGACCATCTGGCTACTCATTTTGCCCTTCTCTCTCTTGCCTTTGCATCCACGCTTTCTGGTCCTACTCAAACTTGAATTGTCCATTCTTTCAAAAATCTGACACCTTTCTCGCTCAGCATCCCTTTCTCCAATGTGATCTGAATCTTCTTAATGGTCACTATTCCAGTGCTTCTAGTGGAAGATAAACCCTGCCCTTCTGTCCCTGGCTTTACCACACAGTTTAGATCCAAAAAACGACACATTACACGCTTGGAAAAGCAGGGGTGCAAATCATTGAATACTGCTCCCATTCAACAACTTTGTACCTTATTCTTATTCTATAAATCTCAGATAACTGAAGGAAAGTCTCTACATTTTAATACTCCAATTATTAAGGGGTTAACTGTATGTGAGAATTTTTTATGATCATAGAACATTGTGAGAATCCCACCCCTACTCAGACTTCTTCATTTACCGCTGAGCAAGCCCACATTTTTCATTCTTATTTTATAAATAAGATTAATAATATTAAAGAGCATGTTGCCCTAAATACTCCAAACTCCATTAGACATTCACATGAGCCATTTCCTGTTCTGTCTCTCACGGGGATACTTTTCCTCTCTCTGATTCTGACTTTATTACTGTCCTCCATAAAAGAAATTGATTACTCAAGGATCCTTTTCTGACTTATTTAATCAAAATCCATTCCTCATTCTATTGCTTCTCTTTGGCCTTCTTTGGTAATGCTTTCTTTGTGTTTTTCGTGTATCACTAAAAGTTGCTCAAGTACTTCTGTTAATAAAAAAGTCTGTCCTTGATCACTTTAACATTGACATTTCATTTTATATCCTTGCTTTTTTTATAGCAAAATTCTTTAGAGAAGAGTGCAGCTGTCCAGCTATCCTGCCGCTTGCAGGACTCTCCATCAGCTGTGTGATGGGGTAGCCCACCGCAAATAACCATGCTGACTTGAATGGTAAGTCCAAGGGTGTTCATTGGGATTTTGCAATCACTTTGGGCCAGGGGTTCTCTGGTAGTTCTCAAGGGTTAAGCGTGGTCTTTAGGAATGGGTGCTAGGGCCATCCCTGTCTATCTTGACTTCCCTGGGCTTTTCCCAGCTTACTAGCCTCATCCCTAAGGGATGTTAGTAACTTGTCAAAAGTGAACCATAGCTGTCTGGTGTTCTGACTAAAGTTAAAGGAGGTTTCCATAAATTGGTGGCTAGCTACCTCCTTATGTGTCTTTTAGGCTTTCCCTGACCTATCCCGCTTAGTAGGCCTGGGAAGTTATTGATGGTGCCTTCTTTCACCCGGTGGCACTCTTCTCTGTCTCTCACACTGTTCTCTCGTAACCCTTTTCTACACTGGTGTTAACACATGCTCTCTTTCCAATGTACTACTGTCCCTCTGATTTCTCATTCCGCCTTTCCACCTCAACCCTTTGATCTTACTACTTTTTTAAATTCCTGTTCTTACTATCGGTCTTACCTCCTTCCTCCCACTCTACTTGCCCACTGCACGCTATTCTCCTGTTGTAATCTCTGTCTCACGCTACGCTGATATTTACTCTTATTCTTCCACTCTTTGTTGCTCTTACTATTTTGTCTCTCCTACTATCTGTACTCCATACTTACCCCTCGCTATTGCCCTCTACTACCACTCTACTCCTTATTCCGCTTATGTGCTACTCCACTTTCCCTGCTACCTGCTGTCTCTACTTCCACCCACTAGTACCTCCACCGCTACTACCACTTCACTACTCCTAGTCTACCTCTACTCCTCAACTTCTCCAGTCTCACACACAAACACTCCACAGACCTCCTCCTTATAATAGCGTCCACACTCCTTTTGCTCTCAATTCCTCTAGTCTCTTAGATGTCCTCCTCCACTTCGTGTCCAACCCAACCAATCCACACTTGCACACTCACACACCTCCTTACATACCCCACCCCCTCCCAGGATCAGTCACATACCTTATCCAATCACTTACCTGGCTCCAGGGGGTGTGACAGGTGAATGCCAGGTTCAGGCTTAAGAGGGCTTGTAAACCCCGCCCCCTCTCTTCCAGGCAGAATAGCCTTATTGTCACTTGGACCACAAAGGAGTCTGCGGGGAACTACAGTTCCTAGACTTTCCAAGAGGTCTTTTAACAATACCCACTCTGGTGGCCAAGAGTGCCCCTCAGTCAGGTCTTCATTATTTTGATAAAAAATTCCCTTGTAGGCTTGTGGAGTTGTAAGTCCTGTCTGGAGGCCTTAGTTGGAGAGAGAAAACTCACTGGTGGCCTAGCTGGGCTACTACACAAGCAGGCTTCAGTAGACACCGTCCGCTGGAGCTGCGCTAGTGGTGTGGTTGGTGTGGCACCCAATGGTGCAGCGTACACCATTGCTGCATCTTGCGGCTGATGTGGCCGCATATGCTGTCTCCTGTGGCATCCCTTCATTTCGCCATGGTCCTTTTACTCCATCGTCCCGTGGCGTCAGCAGTCTTCGTCCTGGCTCCCCATTACCGTCCTGCTGGGGCTTCTGCGGCCGAGCTGCCATCATACACGGTAAGGAGGGGGTTGGAGGGGTCCCGTCAATGCCCAGGCCCTGAGGAGGGGTGCTGGGGATCACCCCCCCTCCCTTGACAGGACCACAAAGCTGGCCCTGTCACAGCTGCCATCCCATGTGTACCGCCAAGTCGACACTTCAGGTGTTAGTTGAAGCTATGCACATGCTAGATTCTGTTGGGATCTGCTTACTTGTTCTACTGGATCTCTCAGCTGCGTTTGATACAGACAGCCATGCATTGTTGATTAACTTTTGATGCTCCTGTTTGGGATTGGTGGACCCTATTCTAGCCTGGGTCTTCTTGTTCTCGCAACATCATTCAGAATTTGTTCAGGATAGACTGGCTATGTCTGACCCCCTTGGCTTTTGTCATGAGGTCGTTCAGGGTTTGGTTCTTTCTTCTATGTTGTTTAACATCTAAATGAAAGCACAGAGAAATGTAGCTTCTGAGATGGGCCCTGAGGTACACTATTATGCAGACAACATTCAAATGTATCTTCTTTATCTATCTGCAGCTGAGGCACTGTCTCAGTGCCAGCGAGGACTGGATGTCGTTGCTATCTTTGCAATTAAACCGAATTTCTGCTGGTTTCCTCTTATTCAACCCATTCACAATTTCAAGAGTGACTTTCTCCACTCTCCTCACTCAGCACCAATTCTTTCCTTTTGGTCTTTATTAAATCTTTGCATTTTAACCCTCATATTAATCTTAACTTCAAGTCACATATTTCTCACTAGGCACAATCTTGTTTATTTTCACTTATCCCTTCTTCAGAAAATAAATCCCTTTCGTACTTTTTGGCTAATGCATACCACAAGAAGATAGGAGTGGACCAGTGCCTTTTCCTAATGATGTTTGTCCTGATGGAGGCCTGAGACAACTAAACAGAACCTTTCAGACCTGTTCTGTAACCGTAAAGAATGGCCACAGGCACAGCCACCCATCCATGCACTATAGAATGCAGCCATGGCTATGCAGTTCTGGTCTTGCAGCTTGCATAGCCGTCCACACTGAAACCCCTGATGTACCTCTTCACCTCTGCCATTAGTATGAAGCAAAACCCTACAAACAGTTTTGGTCTAGCTGGGCACACATCGAGTCACTGGCATTAGGACTAGCACTCTTTCCTAAACCACCAGCAGCACCCACCCACCCACTTGCCTGACCGTTTGGATGCTTACTGGAGCCTAGCCAGCCCATCGAAATCGTAACCTGGCAAAATGCACACACACATCTTAAAATGAACTCTTAGAATGTCCCACACATGGACTTTGAACCCCGAGGGCGTTCCAACCATAAAGCACATTGCGGCCATACAAATGTGGAAAGGGCGCTATATAAATGACGAATACAATACAATACAAAACATGGTTGTGTCGACATGAAGACTTTTTTCAAATGTCAAAATTGTAGGTTGATTGGTGGATCAAGATTACCCTAGTGTGTGTTCTCACTCCATCGAATGTAGGGAGCTCACTTATGCAATGACCAGTGTGTGCAGATTTCAACTGTAAGAGGCATTCAAAAAAGTCAACATTGGGATGCAAAAGAGTGTAGGATGTTTCTGATCTCTGTTAATCAACCATTAAGTGATTTTTGGTACATGCAAAAAGATGTGTGTGTGCACGTACTAACGAAAAAAATATTCATCATAGTCAGGAGTAAATAAACGTGTTTATATGTGTTTAGAATTTTGTATGGGGTAAATAAAGTCAATTGATATTTTTGGATATTCTCTGCACGGACCCAGCATATGTGTAACGAGAATAACTAAGAAGTTCAGAACTACTCCCATTGGGTATATTGTGTACATATAAAATGCAAGTTACATATTATCAAGATGTAGAAATGATTAAAGAACTGCTAATGTTTATGAAGAACAATAAAACTAGAATGGACCTCACCAAATGGACAATAAAAGAAATATCAGATTCCTGGCTATAGAACAAGTTAAACGATCACCAAGAGGCGCCAACAGAGGAAACAATTGGAGAAGATTGGAGGCAAGATACATTTGCAGACTAAGGACTACCTTGTAACGTTTAAACACAGATAATGAACTGGATGTTTTCCGGTGAATTTTACCAGCTACAATTGTTATCTGAACAATATGCACCAGGACAAATGGCAACAGCACTATGAATACTGGAAATGGGGATTGGCCCCTTCACATTATTTCTCAGCATTTATTGCTAATACAGGATTTGGACCAACACATAATTCACTTATTTTTGCATATTACCTGCCTTCTAACCATAGGGTGGCCCCATTTGTGAGCAAATTCAGTCATTCCATAAATATTTGGAAGTCACACTTACCTGGATACATGCCTTGATGATGACCCGGATGGTCGAAACACGTGTCGGCTGGTTCTTTATGATATCTGAAACAAACATAAAGATTACAACTGTTGTATTACAAGAGCTGACGCAAAAGAATATTTCTTTCTAGCTTGGACTGATGTTACTAGCAATATTCAGGATTTGCGCGTTGGATTTACCTTCAATTTGAATTCTTCAGTTAATGTGTCCTGGTACCTTCTAGGGGGCACCAGTGGAAGGGTGCTAACGCAGAAAAAACTATCAGCCCGCAATATCTTTCCATACAACCTTTGGCGGTATTAACAAGCACACTGTCTCGCTACGACCCCTAGTTTCTTTTTCACATGATACAATCTAGTAGGGATTCAAACAAAGCAGTTGGTCGACGTATTTAGCATCTATGCGTATTATGGAGAAGACAGACAATCCAAGTTAGAAGTGATCCTGCACATGAGCTAACCTTCATTAGATACACACAAATCAGATGATGAGAAACATCCCTGAAGGGCTTCACTTTTACAATAATGGAGGCAACTTTTGTGAATCTGGGCACTCTCAAAACTAATTACAGCTAAGTCAAAGTAACACAGCAACACTTAAGAACACCACCACAAACAGTACGTTTCAACTGACTTCTTACTATCCAATTTCTGGATTTGTCCAGTAATCAATAATCATGAAATTCTTTACCCCTGACAAATAGGAGAACTTTCTTACATTGTAAAGGAATGTTATTAGAAGTTTTAAACCTTATGCTGACAAGCAAGGAAGAGCATATATTACTCCCCTTAGGTGAGTTGAACTATATTTTGTACAACCTAAGATCTTCAGGTTCTGATTATATGTTAGACTCATTTATATGCCTTCCAATGCATTTGTTACTACGTCGCACACTAATGGACAATAAAGGGACTATCCTAGTGAGCAAATATAGATACTAATAAGAGGTGATCACCTAATCTTACCACATCGTGAAGGAATCAGTTTTAAATTAAAAAAAAATCTAATTCTCTATGACTGCCATTGTTATGTTCATCAATGTCCTAGTCAATTACCATACATGCAACTAATATGTTCATTTATTTTTGTTTGTTTTTCCCTCTTTGTCCCTGCCTCTAGTCCCATGTCTCCATGCTACATAGAAATGTTAAAATAAGCACATTACCTTATCAGTGATGTCATTTGAGGGTCGCAAGGGGTCGCACCTGCGACCCCTGAGGTCTCCCTTGCTACCACTAAAAAAAGAAATAAAGAAACAATTATTATTTTATTTTTTTATTGAATCTCCTGGGCTGTGGCCAGTGCCATGTGGCTCTTTGTTTCTGGGGTGGCTTTCTGTCTGCTTCAGGCCTCTTATAGAAAACAGGGGGTTCCACAAGTGTAACACTTTGAGCAGTGACCCTAAATAAAAAAGAATAGGAATAACAAATAATTGGTCTTTCTGATATTCTATGTAGTAATTGCTAGATTCATTAAAGGTTTATTTCAGGCACACTTCAGGTGGTGAGTTTTTAAACACCTCAAATTCACAATGCAGACAAACACTTCCGAAAAAGCATTTACAGTACAATAAGCAACCATTTCACATGTATTTTGCTTTTCACAAGTTGCAGTTATAGCATGTTTTTTTTCTGCTGTTATCTCTGTTACGATCATCACAAGACATTCCATCTTGGTGTCCTCGGTCACTTGACAAAGTCCTTGTGCCTAAAAGCTTGTTTACAGTGTAGAAATGTTTGACCATCGCACATAAAGTGGCCCTTGATTTCATTGTGCCACAATACATGCTTTGTTGTAATGTGTCTATCTTTCCTATCTCAATGGCATGCTGTTCAGGATGTGTTTTTGCATGAATGAGGTTACGAGTGCCCGGACTATGGGATGCCGTGTGAGTGTGCTGCTTTGCCTGCACTATTCTAAATTCTTTAATACACAGTTATGAACCCTCCAAATGGTCTGTATTTTGCCAAACTCTGAAGCCTGAAAAGTAGATCCACGCAGGCTTGACATGTGGCCAACTTTGCACCAGGCCAGCAGATGAACTGGACTGCTGTTAAATCTCAGTGACCAGTTTAATGATATCCACTACAGAGTGCAATTTGCTTTCTGACTTTGAGAACATTCAGACATGTAATTGCTCATTTTACTACATAGCTTAGTGGGTTGAGTTCTCGCTGCTGTGATATGGGTGTGATCTGCCGGTTGCAGGTTCGAATTCTGGCAAGGCCAACTCAGCCTTTCATACTTCTGAGGTTGATAAATGAGTGCCAACACAGGTTGGGTGATATTGTATGTTTATTTGTTCTATTTGAGATGCTTAAGCCTAAGTGCTATATAATAACACATCATTATTATTTGGCCTTGGACGTCTGCTTGCATTTACAGTAATTTGGAAATATGGACCTATACACACTGATATTAATGATACATATGGTGATCCATTCTTGTTTGAAATGTATATCACGTTACCTTGATATTGTAACCATATTTTTCGTAGTGTACCTACGAACAATGCTATGTGATGCCACTTCCTGTTTTGTCAAGGGGTGAAAGGTCGTGCTCCATCGCTTCCCGTGATGTCACTTCGAGGTGAGGTCAAATGACATCACTTCCTGTGATGTAATCAGAGGTCAAGTGTCATTAAATGTCACTTTCACTACCCCTTACATTTTGGTGAAATGACGTCTGTGCATCCTTACTAGAATCTAGCCATGATAAAGCACGGTTGGGCGAAACTCACAGCCATGCAGTCGGCTACTTGAAATTTCGTTTAGATATGAATAGGCCTCTGAAAAGGGCTTATTTGAAATAAATACATCTCTCTACAAAGACTTTGAAAATGGGCATTTTTTAATTAGATGTACTATTATAATAAACACTATTGAAACAGCCTGTTGTGTGGTAGAACATTTTATAGTGCAAAACATTGTGGCACAAGCACACTCTGTACTAGTAACAACTTATTACGGATGGTATTCTATCTATATGTATGTTTATTACTAACAACTCACTAAGTGTGCTTGCACTGCAGCCCAAGAAGTTTTTTCATTTTCTTTCAATTCGAAGTACGTCTGTGTCCTTGGGAGGGAAGCAAACAGTTTATCTGTGTGTGTTTCCAAGTTTGGACAGTACAGCAGCCCATGTGGACATGAACTTGGCTCCAATGTAGTGACGCCTTTTGGAAGAACCATTTAGCATTTACATTCGGGGGTTTACGCTCCTTCTTAGGCGGAGCAGAAACAGGACACGTTCATTTTATGAGGGCTGCCACACTGCACAGGATTGAGCACGAGTATGGGGGAACAGTACACCCTCTCATCCCCAATGCTAAAAATATATTGTCCATGTTTTTGGTCAACATACTGCACAAGTTGACGTACTTGCATTTATGCCTCAAATCAGTGGTCAGGGTGTATGAAAAGAAGTAGTGGAACTATGTTCCCTACTGCCCTGTCCCCGCTCCCCGCAAACCCCATTGCCACACCCCCTCCAACGCTCAATACAAACCCCAAAACACATGCACCTGCTGTTTAAGAGAACGTTCAGTGTAGTGCACTGAAAGTGCAAGTTTCAACTTCCTACGTTTATTTAAAACAAAACCATTGGTTTCATTTTAAAATAAAAGTATAGCAACAGTTAAACTTCATTAAAAAAAAAGTAGAGGAGCACTGCTCCCATCCACTCCCGCCCACTACGACCACTGACTACAATAAGAAAAACATCCACCTTGATATCCAAACTGTGGTTCTAAATTGTTTTTAACTATCAGGCTCTGAAAACAAGGGGCTCTGTGCAGCAAGGTGAAATCTCACTGCACAAAGCTAACTTTAGGCATAATGATATAAGGCTTGCTTTCCTGGATAGGGACCGAAGACCGTGAGCTGTCCAGAGAGAGGATGGTAGGGCCTAAGTAGACAATTATTTCTGTTAAGGATTTCAGTCAGGCAACACACACCTTGGTCTCAGACTAGGATGTAGCGCTCAATTGATATGCTTTTCTCTTTATTTTATGCAAATTCAATTTAAGATGGTACACAACTCGTATCACACCCCCTTTTACAAATACCCCGGGTCACAATGGACCATGAACCAGGCCGGTTGGTGAAAATACAATATTTATTTATTTTTAAAATTCAAAAGAAATCATACAATTTTTAATATGGGGAAACAATCACCAATGGGGTGATATTTACAATGAAAACGGAAGCAATGTACTTGGTTAACTTTCTCCTAGAACATATAAAAAACATACATGAATAGGAGCACTTTTTGGATTAGGATAGATAGCATCCAAGTTAAGGTTTCCCCATGCAATGTTCCCTCAACCCACAATTAATCTAATTCTGAGTGGATAGAAAGAAGCAGCCTGTAGTCAGGGATAAGAGGCAGAAAACAAAATCAAAATCTGACCTTCCCTCACAGAATAAGAGGCAAAACCGGACTTTAAACTCTTAGCAAAGGCCTAAAATAACACTTGAATTTTACAAATAATTAATTAATGTGTGGTTAAATTATAATATACATATGTTTTATCACAATAGCATGTATGTGATATGACTGGCAATCACAAGGCAGTGGATCAGCAAAAGGCATACAATTTGAAAATGAGTGGAAAGTTTAGAGCATGCTGCAGACAACTGACACGTTGGAAAACTTTTTTTTTTCTCAATTCCGGCTTCAAATTACCCAAACGGTTTTTAATAAAAACAAGTGAAATAGTCTGATTTGATTCACGACTTCAACCTTATCACCCCAGCGTCCAACCCTAAGCCTAAACTAGTCTAATCACCAAATATGACTAAGGGTTTAGGATTTACACAAGACGAAATTAATAAAGAGATGGCTCTAGCTTTAGATAGTCAAGGACAGGTACACAGATAATTCTAACAGTTTCAACAAGTTACCAGGGTATAAATATGACTGCTTAGAGAGTGGGATAAGGAAAAAGGCAAGGCAAGGTAAGCTATTGTTTCTGTGGGGTGGGGATTATACACACAGTCCACTTTTGAGTATTTGGGATTTTTGGACAGTCAACATGTTCTAGTCTCCAGGGCTCGGGTCACCAGGTAGCGGATGCTCCTGGCAAAAGACAGCTGGACAAGGTCTGGTCACCGGATGCTATGGACAGCTGGATGGCAGGATTGCAGCGGTCATGCAGTTAGTGGGCCACAAACCAGTCTGACTTCAGGATGCTACAGGTACCACTGCTTTCCCCTTTTTGTTAATGGAATATTAGTGGGATTTTTTCTGGATCAATGGCCTTGCTGGAGTAGGAATCAGCTATGCTTGGGTTTTGCAGTGGGCTCCTGAGTAGGGTCAGTACTGCTTTGGTCTTGTAGGGAAAATCTGGAATCAGCAAGATGAATGGAGATCAGGAGCTCCGGCGCAGGAAATTCAGGAGAGAGTGTGTCTCTGGAGCTCTGTCATCAACTCTTATTTATAATGCATAGTGACATCATAGAAGTATATGGCTCGGCAGGCTTATCTAAACACACCTCTAAACCACTGGATTGGTCAGGGGTGCTATTCCCCGCCTTGCTCTCACCTGGTTGGATTTCAAGGGCAGGATGCCCGATTTATGATGTGAGTTTTATAAAACCTCCCACAGTTACTTTAGCTAAAATCCAATTTTTCCCCAAATGGTACATTTATACAGTTTGAAATCTCTTAGCAAATCACATAAGCAGCTTACTTATTTTATGCAGATCATTCCAGGCCATCTGTGAGACATTGTTCCACCCTTCTACCAGTTTTTCGCACATTTCAGTGAGAATTATATTACTTAAAATTCTATAACTTTATCCATGGGTGTGGATTATCATCAGGCATGTAAGTATTACAATTCAGGGTGGCATCATGGATACTTTCCTTATAATACCCAATTCTCTGCCATTTCTATTCACAAGGTGTCAGGGGAAGCTAAAATGTCTTAAATTGAAGTCCACAAAATCACATTTAAACTGCTAAATGTTCACATTTTTGCAAAGTCCTGTGGCAAAGATAAAAGTCTTAACATTTTTATCAATAACATAGTCCTTGGAGGAAAATGTCAGTATTGTTCTCCATGTATGGGCATGCCTTTCCAGGGCTACACCCTCACCCCAGGGTTTTCAAAGAGATTTCCTTTGAAGCTTCTGGTGGAAGTCACAAATAGGTGTGATATTTCACTTCACACTTTGGTGTCCTAGAATTCGTTTGTACAAGGCTGGATCACAGACAACAGTCTGTCCAACCTAGTAATTGTCACTTGTGTGCCAGTATCTACTGTGAGGGGCCTTTTTTTCTGGTATCCTCCCAGCAGAAACCTGTTTTTGGGCTGACATCCCCCATGCAGCGACTGCAGTTTGATTTAATTTTATTTATTTTTGCTCTGAATTGGAAGAAAACCTGCTGAATAGAACCATCTCATACATGTATTTTCATGGCACAATCCCCTTTCACATTGCTAGGCAGGCAGCAGTTTTTGTTCAACATAGCACCTTCAAAAAGGCATTTTCTTCTTTAGTTTGCAAAGGCCCATTTTGACACATGTGGTGAAAGCTGGCATATTCCTTTCAAATTCGGTTTTTGCATCTGCCTTTCCAAAATGGTTCTGTAGCTGTAACCAGCTTGTTTTACACAACAGTCTGTACCAGGTAAAGGTCTCCATGAAATTGACCTGTGCACAGAAAGCTCTGATTTTCTTTTCAGCAGTGACTTTTCACATTTTGTAGCACAATTTATTCATTTCCCGTGTAGCTGAAGAAAAGCTTTTGTTGATTTTCTCAGGTTTGGCTGGCACAGCCTGTCATTCAAGAATAAGGCTCTTTTCTGCTGGAGCACAATGTGAATATGGCTGGGTGTGACGGGGTCTTTTTGATAAAAGCAGTTTGTTATTGTTATTGTTATTGTTATTTTGCATTTATATAGCGCCTTATATACCATTGGTATGGTCTGAAGGCGCTGGTAGGTTGAACACCCTTGGGAACCGAAGTTCAGATCAGTAGAGGGAGTAGAGAGAGTCAAAGATGCGTGTGGGCACCATGTATGTGTGCAGCTTGTGTGGTATTCGTGTAATAGCTGCTTCTTAGCGGTAGGTGTGGTGGTTGAGGGGTCAGGAGTATGTGTTCGTTCTGGCAGGATTTATCCAGACCGGATGTGGCTGCGTTAGGCCTGAGGAGAACGCCTGGCTGGGGGTGTGTAACCAGCAGTGTTTACATAGAGTGATGTGGAGTATGTGACGGATGTTGGTATGAGAACAGTTATACCGAATGGTGTCATAGTATCTCTGTGTTCTAGTTGAGTGGTGGTGTAAGGATAGAGTAAGCATAAGGTGGGTTATATGGTCATTCGAGTGTTTTCTAGAATCTTCTACCGAGGCTATGGGAACATTTCTAAATTCAACTTTCACAAAGAGGCTATTGGGCACATTTCTAGAGTCAGTTTTCACAAAAGGCTATTGGGGACACTTCTAGGTTCAACTTTTCACAGAGGCTATTGGGCACATTTCTAAGTTTGGTGAAAACAGGGAAAAATAGCATCAGAGCGGCATAATTTTGGAGGTGACATATTCCCTTTTTCAATGGGAATTTTGGTCTTGCAGCAAAGCAGCACTGCATTTTCACTCCATTTCCTTAAGACAAACAAGAACACACCCTAGTAGTCTTCAGTGTGCTTCCTGTTTTATCTTGCCAATGGCGATTGGCAAAATAGTGCAGCCATCTTTTTGTTGCTGCAAAACGCAGTTTTGGTGCAATGGTGCTCACTGGAGCCAGCACAGTCATTTTGCTGTTTTTGCTGAAGCACAGCTTGGTTATGGAGGATTTCTGTTCAGTGGGTCAATTTAGCCCAAACATTCTAATCCCCCCCGACTCTTCTGAGATCCTTGTCGATGGATAGTAGGGCAAAGTGGGCTTCATCAGTTAGTATTCCTTCTCCACCAGGGAGCGGTACGACACGATCCTCCCGCTGTCTCTTCTTGGACCTTGGAACAACACCCATAGCTTTCCCTGAGGTCTTCCTTTGTGGTGTTGAGCAACACGGCCAGTTTTTCCTTGGCTCTTTCCTTTCCCGGTACCCAGGGAGGACCTTGTTGGTGATTAAGATGCAACCAGTATGAATCTATGAAATGAACACGAACCGCTTACTACAATTTCCCACTGACTGTCCCCCCAGAAGGATGACAGCAGTGGGACACACACACATTCAATAATGACAGTTGATAATGAAGAAAAATACTCCCTGTTACATAATTATACCTATAAATCTATGTGTTCCCTTCTGGTTCTTCTTTTTCTTATTCTCATACTTCAGATGTCTCCTCTATTTAATATTCTCTTGGCTCCTCAATAAGCTGCAAAGGGTTCCTAGGGTGACAACTTTTTCACTGATTAATATAGACCCATTTCTCTTCTGTCAGTTCGCCTTTGGGGATGCTGATTCTGAAGGCGACAGGGGAAATGGTATCTACAATTTCAAATGGACCGTGCTAGCTTGGCAAAAATGTCCGCTCTTTGGTATGGTTCCTTTGGAAATTGTACAAGAAGACCCTGTCTCTACTTGGTATTCCTTTTTGGTTGTTTTTAAATCATATTGAGTCTTCATCCCCTCTGCAGATTTTTTCAGATTCCACTGAGCGTACACAAAAGCATGTTGAAGGTGTTTTCTTAGATTCTCAACATACTCATGAGCTGTGGAGGCGTTTATCAGTGTCTGCTCTTGTGTTCTATAGAGCAGATGCTGAGGTAGCACCATCCTTCGTCCAGTCATCAACTCAAATGGAGTCATCTTAGTTGCAGAAGAAGGTGTAGATGTGATGGCCATCAGGACAAGCGGTAATCAGATGTCCCAACTTGGCCCTGAGTCTGCCACAAACTTTTTTAGAATGCTCACAATGGTTTTACTTTACCTCTCAACTCCACCACTAGAGGACAGCAGTAGGCAATGTGAAGTTTCCCTTTTACCCAAGTATCTCCCACATCTTTGTCATCACTTCACTGGTGAAGAGACTCCCCTGTCTGACTCAATCCTTTGGGGTAGGCCAAAACGCGAGAAGATGTCATTGATCATCAGTGCAGCTGCTGTTTCTGCCATGCAATTTGGGGCCGGGAGACATTCCATTCATTTGGTAAACAAACATGTGACGGTTAACATGTACTTGTTCCCCCTAGAGGAGGCCTGATGAAATCTACTTGTAAATATGACCAAGGCTCTGTCACCCCCCTCTTCTGGAGGAGAGCTCGGTGTGTGTGAGTTAAGTTGGCTGAAATTGTGCACACACAAGACACCCCTTCAAGTATTGGCCAAGGTCCTGCCCCATGTATGGCCAGCATGCAACCTCTCGCAAGATTTCTAAAGTAGTGTGAAACCTCTGATGACTGGCTGTGGCCACATCATGGGTGTGACTTAGCATCGGGCTTCAGAATGAGGTAGGGACCAATCACTAGTCACAGCAAATATGGATCTCCTTACCAACAAAGTGTCTTGGATTCGGAACATTTTTGAACATTTCATCAACACTCTGAGGTCCTCTTTCCCAATGTAATCAGTATCCATCAGGGGAAAGTTCTCAGGGTCCTCAATGTGTTGATAAAACGTACTGATAATCGGATCCCCTTTTTGTGCTGTGATTAATTCAGCATCTGGGCAGTTGAGAGTTCATTGTGAGCATTTGTCTGGGACTTAGTGATAACAGTGACCTGGATTCCCCCCAACAGGGACTTGATCTCAAGGAGATCCCCCTGGGTGGCTCCGGTTTTGGCCAACTGATCAGCTAGGTTGTTCCCAGTTTTGTCAGGCCCCTCTATTCTGGAATGACCCTTAATCTTTTTCCAATATATGGTCATCCCACTAGAGGTGACCAGATCATCAATATTTTGGATTAGCTTGCCATGTTTAAGAGGTTTGTTTTTAGCACATAGCATGCCTCTGGTTTTCCAATTAACCAGGTGCACCACGAACCCGTTTCAGACATAATCTGAATCATTAATTTTGACCAGTTCGTGGAGTTGGTGTTGGACGGCAGTGAGGATGACCTGGTGAACTGCCATCAACTCTGCCAGCTGACTACTACGGGGACTGATTTTATACCCAGCGGAGGGTTGCGGGGCATCATTCACCCAGGCATTCCAACGCCAGCCACCAGTTCCTTTTCCCCGTTGTTGTCAACGTGGTAGGAGAACCCGTCCACATAAACTGTGGGCGTTCCCTCGCACTTGTCTTCTTCATAGACTTTGTGCGGGGAATTCAGGTACACCTCCATGCTGTCCTGGGTTTTAAGACTTTCGCCCTCAAGCCAGTTTTCTCTGGCACAATCATGCAAGTCAGCTAGACATTAAGCGGGGGGACTCTTCTTGTTTTGGCCATATCTGTCTTCCACAGGAAAGCCTTGCATTGATAGAATCCAGGAAGTAATTCTGGAATTACTGACATTTCCTGCCCAGAATCTTTCACTTTACAGGTATTGCAAAGGCTGGTGTGGAGTCTCCACTATGATGTGTTCCCCCTGGATGAACGGGAGGTAATTTTTCAATGCCCACACTGTTGCCAGTAGTGCCTTCTTACAATCGTTGAATTTTACCTCCACAGAGGATAAAGTCTTGCTTGCATAGGAGATGACTTTATTGATCCTGTCATGCTTTTGATATAATACTGCTGTCAAGCATGTATTCGAGAACCCTGTCTCCAAGAAGAACACCTTGTTTTTGACAGGGTAAGCTAGACAAGGCGCTTGTGAGAGGCTACATTTGAGTAGTATTACAGCCTCTGCTTGTTCTGGACGCCCCTCCCACTTGACCACCCCTTCAACAGATGGATCAGGGGTCTTGTGACCTCTATGTAATCCTCAATGAACTTCCTACTATAATTAGTCAGTCCAAGGAGGCTTCTTAGCTGTCAAGATACACACAATAACGGGGAAGAGATGTCGACACTCTCCCCCGAACCACAGAAGCCGAATGGATGCAACCCTCCCACCGTGGTTGGAACAGGTACCTGATATATATTAGACAGGACACCATGTGGCAGCCAGTGGGGGTAAGAGGGTCAGGGAGAGGTTGTGGACATGGTAGGGGATTTTAGGAACACCGGATAGAGGGTGAGGGGAACCTAGTTTGGATAGGACTGGGGAAGCAGCAGGGAAAAAACCCTACACTGACTAATACCTAGTAACACCAACAACTGTGTGTTTTCCTTGTAACATAGCCTATACCTTGAAATGCCTTGATACACTCATACCCTGCACACTTAGTACTCCTTGTGATCTGCACAACATGCTTTGTTAGGACACCTTGATACATGTACCTCTTTCACTCTCTGATATAAACCACATGCATAGCAAGCAAGATGGAACATACACTGGGGAATGCCCCCACTATGAAAGACATAACACATGGCCCCCTGTGCTGGCGTAAGCTGCACTTACAAACAAAGAACATAAAATTAGAATGAACATGGAAACACAAATATTTTGCTCTTTGCATACTTCAAGCATGAATACACCCCAACTTGCACCCCGTTAGCAGCATGTGGAAATCAGGGACAATGAGGCCTCTCACAACCTCAATAAATGCATATTCATCCCAACAACAAAACAGAACCAGTTCTTTCTTCAAGAGGCGGGCATCCTTGCACAGAAACCCTAAAGCGTTTGTTTCACTCCCAGAACAATGTCCGGGATCAGCGTGTGTATTTTGCCATTCATAAACGTTCCCTCCAGAGCCCCTGCCCACACTTATCTTTGGTCCGGGAAGCTCTTGAGCCTTCCCAGACATAGAATGATGTCGCCCGTAGCAGCCGCCGAGTCCCTCTTCACCGCTGCTGCTGATCACGCCCACCGCCTCTGCTTCCCTGCAGCATCCATAAGCAGGCGCCTCCTTTTTCCCTCCGACACAGCACCGTCCTCGATACAAAATAATCCACACCTGCCGTGCGCCGTGGGCCCTTCATAAACCATTGCCAATCAGGATCAGCTGGCCACACGCGCTCGTCAATTGACTACTCAGCCTCCCAAGTACTGCTGGGAATTGTAGTCTTGCTGTGTTTTCATAGTTTTAGCCTTTTTCTAAGTCCATAACACCCGCACCTGCACTTATTCCTGACATTACCTCCTCTCCCAGGGCCCTTCCCACGACCTGGCTTACCCGAATGTCGCAAATGAAACTATCTGACCAACCTCGGGGCATGTACAGCTTCCGCCGGTTCCCAAGAACAATCCTCAGGCCCATAGCCTTTCCATTGAATCAAATACCATAGTCGTTGATTCCTTTTCCTGGCATCTTTTTGGCTCATTCCAAATTTGCCCGTGCCTTTTGCCTGACCTCAAGAAGCAACTGTTTGCGCTCCTGTAACACTGGCATGTTTTCCACTTCTGGCAAATGTTCTGGTATCATATTCTGCTCTTGACCATATAAACATTCACTGGGTGCCATTCCCAGGGAAGTGTGGTATGTGTTATTCAAGGTAAACTCCGCCAACCATAAGGCCTGCACCCAGGAGTCTCTGCCATCCCCCAAATACTCTCGTAAGTATTGCTCAAGTATTTGGTTCACTCGCTCTGTCAGGCCATCTGTTTGAGGATGATAACCGGTGGAGAGTGCACAGTTGATTCCCAGCAACTGACAAAAAGCACGCCAAAATCTGGAGGTAAATTGTGAGCCCCTGTCTGAGACAATACTTTTTGGCAACCCATGCAACCTTATCACATGTTGTAAAAACAACTCTGCCAACTTTCCTGCCCCAGGTATTCCCACACAAGGAACAAAGTGGGCTTGTTTCGATAAGAAGTCCACCACTACCCAAATAGTGTCAAATTGCTTATCAGGGGGCAAATCCGTGATAAAATCCATACAAATATGAGTCCATGGTTTAACAGGGGTGGGTAATTGTTGTAACAACCCTCTCTTCTTCATAAGCTCTGCCTTGTTACGTGCACAATTTTCACACACCCCCAAATAAATCTCCATATCTTGTCTTAATGTGGGCCACCAGAAATATTTTTCCAACATAATTTGCATTTTTCTCAGACCTGCATGTCCTGCTAATGGAGACTTATGGCACCAGTACATAGCTTTGTCCTGTAATTCCTTGTTTGGTAAATACAATCTACGCTGATGATAAGGCAGTCCTTCCCGTACTGTTCGTACCGGATGACTTTTCCACCACTCCTTCAATTGTCGGGAGTGTAAAGCCTTTTTGACTAGCTCAATAACCTGCTTGGTGATAGCACCAATAATCCTTTCTTGTGAAATGATGGCCTTTACTTCATCTACTGCATTGTCCAAATTTTGTTGCCTGGATAAAGCATCCACCTTTGCATTCTTGCTACCTGGTCTGAATGTCACCACAAAATCAAATTCATTGAAGTACTGAGACCAACGTAATTGTCCAGGACTGAGGGATTGTGCCATTTTGAAGTACTGCAGGTTTTTGTGGTCAGTTACCACCACTACATGATGCCTTGCTCCTAGTAAATAATGTCTCCACTCCGGGAATGCTAACCAAATGGCAAACAATTGATTGTCAGTGATAGAATAATTCTGTTCACAATCAGACAGCTTTCTGGAGTAAAATGCCACCGGGTGCCATATTCCCTTCTCATCTTTCTGTGATAAAATCGCTCCTACTGCAACATTACTGGCACCCGTCTCAACTTGAAATGCTTTTTCTGTATAAGGATGTCTTAGCACAGGGGCAGTAGTGAAGGCTATCTTTAAATCCTGAAAAGCTTTCTCTGCCTCGACACTCCAAGTAAATTGCACCGCCATTTTTAGGAGTTGTGTGATAGGAGTGACAATTTTAGAAAAATTGCTGATAAAGCACCTATAGAAGTTGGCAAACCCCAAGAGAGATTATATGCCGTTTATGCACTGTGAGGAAGGCCAGTCCATCACTGCCTGAACCTTTTTTGGATCCATCACAATCCCTGTGTTAGCCAGTATGAATCCCAAAAACTCCACTTGCGTCACATGGCATGCACACTTCTCCAATTTAACACATAATTGATACTCCTGTAACCTCTTCAACACCACCCTCACATGTTTTACATGTTGTTCCGGGGAATCTGAATACATCAAAATATCATCAATGTAAACGATGACAAAAACATCAATAAACTCATGCAATATCTCTTGCATAAAAACTGAAATCTGCGGGAGCATTACATAAACCAAAAGGCATCACAAGATACTCAAATAATCCAAACTTGATCCTAAATGCAGTCTTCCACTCAACCCTCTCTTTTACTCAGCACTCATAAATCCTACTTAGTATAAACCTTGACAGCCCTCACTTGATGTAATAGGACAGAAATCAAGGGCAATGGAAATCTGTTCTTCATGGTGCCTTTATTTAATGCACAATAGTCAATGCATGTGCGTAATGTTCCTTCTTTCTTGGGAACAAAAAAAAAATGGTGAGGAAACGGGAGAAGTAGAGTGTCTAACAAATCCCTTAGACAACATCTCATCTAGATAATCTCGCAGATGCTTATTTTCCTTTTCCGTGAGGGCATAAATTCTACTGCATGGTAATTTTGCTCCCTCTTCTAATTCAATAACACAATCATAAGTCTGATGAGGGGGTAACTGTTCAGCCACTCATTTGTCAAACACTCTAGCAAATTCCATCTATTGTGCGGGAATTCCTTCTCCCACTGCTCCCACCACCTGATCCACGGCCCCCTTCTCAATTAACAGTGCAGCTGCGCCCACCTCCGGTAATATGTGCTCCTGACACCTTTGCTCATCAAACCATACTGCCTGTTTTTCCCAATCAATCTGAGGATTATGTATTTTCAACCACGGCATCCCCAAGATCAGACCAAACTGAGGTGCTGCTATTAAATCAAAGGTAATTTCCTCTCGATGACCACCTACACAAATCCAATTTCGGAGTCTGCTTCCGTATGGATCCTGATACCAATGGTGAACCATCTACCAACTGTACTCCTTCCACCTTTTGCTTATCCAATAATGGTAATCCTAACTGTGCAGTGAGTATAATGTCCACAAAATTGCCTGTATCCCCTGAATCCACCATCCCCATAACCTCCCGTTTAGTCAAAGCAAAACATAACATCACCAGAATGTATAAGTGAGAAGTTTTACCCCCAATGTATTTGCAATCCATCTGGGGAACCCTACCTCACTCCGGCCTGTCACCTGTTTTCCCCCTAAAGCCGGCCCAACTCTTTTCCCGCTTCCTTCGTACTCTTCTCTCCTCCCCCACTTTTCTGAGGAGTATTGGGGCACGTTTGTATAAAGTGTCCTGCTTGCCCACAATACAGACACAACTTATTCATCTTGCGTTGCTCTCTCTCTGCCGCTGACAATGGTCCCCTTACACTCCCAATCTGCATGGGTTCTACTTCACTTGTCCGTCCTCCTCTACTCCTATCTAGTTGCACAAATTGCGCTGCTTCATGTCTCTTTTTTATCACCCTTCTTCTCATTAATTCGGTGATCCAACCTCAAGGCCAAATCTATCATGGCAGTGCAAGTTCTTGGCTGAGGTTCCACTTGAGCAATCGCATCTTTCAGTTCCTCACGTAAGCCTTGGTAAAATAACAACGTTTGCTTGGCCACCGGCCACTCAGTCTCAATTACCAATCTGTTAAACTGTGTTACATATGTTACCAAATCCCGAGCTCCTTCCTTTACTCCCAATAACTCCTTATCCTGTGCTAGTGACACCTCTCGTCGGTCAAATAGCCTGCCAAATTCTGCTAAAAACCCATCCCAGTTATATAACAGAGGGTCATCTTTTTGCACCAATGGCACGCCCATGCTACTGCATCTCCTGTCAAATAAGAAATCACAAAAGCCGTCCTAGCCTGAATGGTCTCAAATGCTGTGGGTTTGCACAAAAAATGTAGTCTACATTGGGTAAGGAACATCATGTATTTCCTAGGATCCCCTGAGAAGCGTTTTGGAGCTGCAAACAGTACACTACTGGGAGGTTGTACAATTACCGTAGAATTCTGACTCAAAGAAGCTCCCATAGCACTGGTACCCTCTAATGGAGTCCTCTGTGTGACCAAACTCTGTACTTGTTTTTTTAAGTTATCAGATTCTTGTCTAGCATGAGCTAATTCCACCTGAATGTCTTGAAGTGCCTTTAGCACATCGGCCAAAGACGGAGGTGTCGCTTCCATTTGGCTTGGGTGGTTGAAAGTATCCCAATATGGGGGTGGCTTATTATGTCGAGATTACACACAATAATGGGGAAGAGATGTCGACACTCTCCCCCGAACCACAGAAGCCGAATTAAGTCGACCCTTCCACCATGGTCGGCACAGGTACCTGATATATATTAGACAGGACACCACGTGGCAGCCAGTGGGGGGAAGAGGGTTAGGGAAAGGTTGTGGACAAGATAGGGGATTCTAGGAACACTGGATAGAGGGTGAGGGGAACCTAGTTTGGATAGGACTGGGGAAGCAGCAGGGAAAAAACCCTACACTGACTAGTACCTAGTAACACCAACAACTGTGTGTTTTCCTTGTAACATAGCCTATACCTTTATATGCCTTGATACAATCATAACCTGCATACTTATTACTCCTTGTGATCTGCACAACATGCTTTGTTAGGACACCTTGATACATGTACCTCTTTCACTCTCTGATATAAACCATATGCATAGCAAGCAAGATGGAACGTACAATGGGGAATGCTCCCACTATGAAATACATAACACATGGCCCCCTGGGCTGGCGTAAGCTGCACTTACAAACAAAGAACATAAAATTAGAATGAACGTGAAACACAAATATTTTGCTCTTTGCATACTTCAAGCATGAATTCACCCCAATTTCCACCCCGTTATCAGCACGTGGAAATCAGGGACAATGAGGCCTCTCACAACCTCAATAAATGCATATTCATCCCAACAACAAAATAGAACCAGTTCTTTCTTCAAGAGGTGGTCATCCTTGCATAGAAACCCTAAAGCTTTCGTTTCACTCCCAGAACAAGGCCCGGGATCAGCGTGTGTATTTTACCATTCATAAAGGTTCCCTACAGAGCCCCTGCCCGCACTTATCTTTGGTCTAGGAAGCTCCTGAGTCTTCTCGGACGTAGAATGATGTCACCCGTATCAGCCGCCGAGTCCCTCTTCACCGCTGCTGCTGAACACGCCCACTGCCTCCGCATCCCTGCAGCGTCCATCAACGGGTGGCTCCTTTCTCCCTCCGACACAGCACCGTCCTCGATACAAAATAGGCCACACCTGGCGTGCGCCGTGAGCCCTTCATAAACCATTGCCAATCAGGATCAGCTGGCCACACGCGCGCACAGCAATTGACTACTCAGCCTCCCAAGTACTGCTGGGAATTGTAGTCTTGCTGTGTTTTCATAGTTTTAGCCTTTTCTAGGTCCATAACACCCACGCCTGCCCTTATTCCTGACATTAGCTCATGAAGAGTTGTGGGGTCTTGTAGATTTAGGAGTACTTCCACTTTCTTTTCTTGGGGACAGAGAAATCTCATGCCCCAAGAAGTTGACACGGGTCCTGCACCACTTTGCCTTTTGGAAGGAGGATAGTTTTGCTCCGACAACCCTCAACTGCGTCAGAACATAATGGATTTCTGCTATGTGTTCTTCCACAGTTGAGCTTTTTATTAGAACATCATCCACATAGGCCAGGTTACCCCTTTCACCCAAGTCGGGCATGGCCTTATGTAGGAAGATGTTGAATTTGTTGCTGGAGTTGATGTACCCGAAGGGAGTCCGGGTCCACGTCTACTGCTGCCCGTTGAAGGTAAAGGCCAGCTTGTATTGGTCCTCCGAACTGACAGGCACAGGCCAGTACCCATTGGTCATGTCAATGGCAGTGCATACCTTTGACTCCTGGATCTGGGCCAGCCCCTGGTCAATGTAGCAGAGAGGCCATCGGGGCATGTGGACCCGTTTATCCAGCTCCCTAGGTCAGCACAGAGTCTCCACTGGCCGTTTAGTTTTAAAATATCCAGCACTGGATTATTAAAGGTGCTGTGGACTGGACAAATTATCCCACAGGACTCAACGTTTTTGATGATTTCCGTCAGGGACTCCATGGATGTGAGAGGCAATTGGGACATGTAGCAGAGAGGACATCGGGACATGTGGACCCATTTATTCATCTCCCTCAGATCAGCACAGAGTCACAATTGGCCGTTTGGTTTTAAAATCCCCAGCACTGGATTATTAAAAGTGCTGTGGACTGGACAAATTATCCCACAGAATTCAAGGTTTTTGATGATTTCTGTCAGGGACTCCATGGATGTGAGAGGCAATTGCTTCACAAAAACTAGAGTCATTGCAGGGTCCGTCATAATTGTTGTAGTGTGGATTTCGGTGCAACCACAGTCATACGAGTCCACCGTAAAGAGATATTGAAAATCTAAGAACACTTGTTTCAACATTTGCTTTGGCTCCGGAGTCTCAAAGGCATCAGCTAGGTTTACTCGCTCTTCCACCATTTGCCTGAAGCCTGGAAAGACTTCTGTTTTTGCTATTTCAGTGTCCTCCTCTAGCTGGGTGGAGAGGTCCCTGGTTAGAGTATTGACCTGGACAGAGGGTTTCATGGAAAAAGAGGCTTTCATTGTGGACCTGGAAGATCACCTCATCCTGCCTGATGTCACAGGTCTCCTCTTCCTCACCGTAGGGCCGGGAAGAGTACACCAGGAAATTCCCCCCTTGCCGGTTGAAGATCCTGTCTGGTGGTAGGTCATTTTCACTATCATTGTATAAACAGTCATTGGGGATTGGTCCTATCAGTTAATTACCTAGATCCATGGAAAAATATTGGTCATCAATCACCATTCCAATCATGGTGCCTGTGCCCAGATTGATAGTCCTAAGGTCGCTGTTATCCATCAATATTGGAACAGTGTTGTGTTCTACATTGACTAATGGTGTTGGGTTTAACCACAACCCCTGCAGTTGGAGATGGGTGTTGAGGTGTACATATGCATCAGGATTCTGAAGTTTCTGTCCTCTTTAAATTTTTAATTCAATTGGGAATAGTCGTGTCATCCTGGGATGGTGACCTCCTCTCCAATTTGAACTTCAACTGCATACGGCAGCAATTGTTCTGACCGAAATGCTTTTTCAGAATCATCAAAGCCCTTGGAATTGCCCCCTAGTCAGGATCAGGGTACGTAATTTATCAGGTCCAAATTAATGGCAAAACAATTGAGAATGTCACTGCCTAAATAAAATGCAGCAGGGACATCTCGCACATTCCAACAATTATATTCTATGCTTTTGTTACCTATAGCAATTTTGAGCATGCACCTGCTAGGCAGGAGATTTTTGGAATTGGGAGTTTCCAGGCCCATTTCCCACTTATCGATCAATTTAAATGTGGGAATGGCTGGATCTTTTGGGAGCTTTCGGAACATGGCTTCGCTGATGAAGCTCTTACTGTTGTCCACGCACACTCAGTTGAGAACAGCCTCCTTCCCCTCATTTAACTGAATAGGGATGAACAACTGTTCTCTAATTTTCTGAATGTCAGCTAAACTTTGAGCTGGTTTCTCATCACTTTGACTATAGAATTGGGATTTTCAAATTGTGAATTGGTATACAATTTCAAAGTATTTCCTTCCAGTGTGGAATGCCACTTGAAACTGGAAGGAAGGTTGATTTTCAGGAATGGAGAGGAGTTGCCATTGGCAGTTTGTTGTCCTACAGCAATTACTGTCAGGTCAGGAATTTGATTGTTCTGGAAATGAATCTCAATATGATCAGGTTCAACCATGTGGCATGTGCGATTTAAACTAACATGGTTGACACTCTGTTTTAATTTTATTGTCCTGTTAGTCTGAGTCTAGAGGACCTTGTTCACACAGTCTATTAGGGGGGAAACCTGCGCAGGATGTCATTCCCTGGTAGAAAGGGTGTGCCCTCTGGAGTCACCACTATGACTGGGTGTTTAACTTTGTGTCACCCAATTTTTATTTCCAAATCCGCTCTCCCCTCGACAAGAATTTCATTCCCGTCAAAGTTTTGGAGTTGTCCAGGAAGAGGGGTGAGAGGGATCTGGTATCTCTCCCCCTTCCTGAGTTTAGCTGATCAAAGGCCTTTTTTGACAGAAGAGAGGCTTGGCATCCGGTGTCTATACCAGTGCTGAAAATGTACATTGTCCTTGCACTTGGACCGGGGCAACAAATCTACCCTCTTTCTCCTCCAATGGACAAAGGTAATGTGCATTCCGTGCAAGCTGGCTGGTCAATTTTTTTATTTTAGACTCCCACACAGGGGTAGTTTGGGCATTATTCTGTGTTGGAGTTTTGGAATCTGAAAGCAAAATTTTACATTCTGATATTTGGGGAGTTTTAGGCTCCTTCTTTTCAGATTCTGGGCTGTCCCCCCCTTTTTCGAGGCAGTCACCAGAATCGGTTTGTGAGGTTTGGGACTCTTCTTTTTATATTTGATTCCTTGGCTGCTCATTCTGGGGTTCCAGGATTGGCGATTCTGAATCAGTCCCCACATCCACCCAGTCTTCATTTAGATCTCTTGGGACCCATTTTTCTTTGGGAGGAGTTCCCCCATCCCTGAAGGAGAAGATTTTTTCTTCCAGAATCCTCTAAGGATTCTTCCCCTTCAAACTGGAGGACACTAACCTCCTCCACAAAATCAGCCTTTTTGCTGTCTTTATTTCTCCTACCCACCCTCTGTTCCCTTGGTTGCAGATTTTCGGGGGCAAGACATTTTTGCTCCAGTTCCTGGGCATCCAAGGGCTTTTCACGAGTGAGGAAGGAAGCTTCCCCTCGGGTTTTACACCCCCCTTCCCTCCGTGCCTCCTCCTCTGGAACCGGTGAGTTGTCAGGTTTCTCTCCCCATCATTGTTCTGCGGTGCCAGACCTTTGGTTGGTGGGGTTCTGAGATGCCATGTTCATCTGTTGGTTCTGTTGAGCCCTCAACATGCGACCCAGATTGTGGTTAAGGTTCTGAACCTGGCGCTTCAGTTGGGAAACCTGTTCCGCCTGGTACGGGGGTCTTTGTTCAAATCTAGGTGGATCACAGGAAGGGCAACTATACCTTCTCCCATAGGACTCGGGATATTGTGAATTTTGGTCACCCTCCACCCTTGGCCTCCCCTCTCCCGGATTGGGTTGTCTGGGCTCCAGAAAGCGCAGAAAGAAAAGAGGGATGTCCTGCAGGTTGGGGTTTTGTGAGTACCGGGGAAAGAAACTTAACCCAGCATTTGGGGATTACTGCCCCCCTGGGGGAAGATAAGAGGGAAGTTTCCTGGAGTGGTACTTACCTAATTGGATCCCCCTCTTGGGCTGGGGGAGTCCATACATACCCCAAGATTGGTCGGTTGCCCATGTATCTGGGACTTATATAATTAGGGGAGTTAGGGGTCCCATTGGTAGGATTACCTCCCTGACCGCTACCTGTTTGTGATTGGCCTGAAAGTCTTCTGGGTCTCTGATTGTGCTGATTTTGTGTATGTACATTTTTAGGCTCCCCCATCTCTAGGTCTAAAATGAGAGCAACCTTCACCTCTGCTACATTAGCAGCAGCAGGGGTGTTGGCCGGCTTGGGGTTTTTGGTCTGATTTTTGTTTTCTGCAGGTTTTTGGACTTCATATATGCGGGTCGTCTGCTCTATGACCCAGGCCAGAGATCTTTTATCATGGAAGTCCCTCATGAGCTGGGTCATAATATACTTTGGGAGCGCATGAAAGAAGGTAGTTATAAACTCCCTGCTATCCGTGCGAACCCTCCTAGTGGTTTGTGCGAAGGTGCATTTTAGCTCCTGCACCAATTCTCGCGGGGCCTGTTCTTCCCCGTACTGCAGATTGTAGGCCACTTTGTGAGCCTCTTGGGGGTTTCTGTGGGCGGGAAAGTGTTTCAAGATGGCCACCCTGTAGGTGGACCATCTTGAATGGTTCTGGTCCTCCAGTCCAGCAAAGAAGATGGAGTACTCAGGAGAGAACATCCATTTAACATACTCTATGCAGTTCTGGTTGTCTTTCAGATGGAAAGTGTCCATCATCTGCTCATAGAGTTCCAAGTGTTCCCAGACAGAATATTTTGCGTTTTTGTGGTATGGGGTTATGAAACTCCTAATGGCCTTAATCTGCCTAATGTGGTCTTTTGTCATAGCTCTCTTGAGTTTATTTGCCTTCTTAGGCTTCGTCACCCACGTCCACTCGCCCCTCAGACTCAGAGGCGCTGCTACTTGAGGTCCCCTCCTGATCATCTAGGTGCTCCCTGATTCTATGGGTTTGAGAGGGACCTGCAGAATGGTGGGCCTAGTTTATTCACTCCTGCAGGGCACAGGAGAGTTGTCGTCCGACTCCTCCCTGCTCCCAGGGTTGGCAGAGTATCCCCCCCACTGCCCTGATTGGGTGGTCGTCTTCAGGATGCTCTTATGGGGCCTCTTTTCCTGTTGTTCCTGCCTGAGCAAATTGAACCAACTGGTCCATTTAGCGGTAGTGCTCCTGGAGATCTGATTCCCTGACTCTCTCCTCATAGGAGGTTTCCTTGTCAGAGATATCAGCTTTATATTTGTGTACCTGCATAGAGACGCCCTTCTATCAATTTCTGGGGAGCACTGACCCGGCAGTTCCATTATGCTTGGCCTGTTAAATTCTGATGGCCTCATGGTTTCCGGCTCATGTGAACCGGCAGCCATGAAGTCAGCAGTGTGCAAAGGCTTAAATTGGGGTGAGTCTGTTAGTCTAGAGGTCATCATACTATGACCAGGGGTTGCCCAGTCCCTCTCTACCTGTTCGGGGTCCCTACAGTTTGTATTAGATCTAGGACACTCCTTTTCCAACCCTGCTAGTTTTTCTTTCTCATCCCCTAGCTCTTGATAATATGCAAAGATTTGATCCTTTTGTTCGGCTATCAGAGTTTTACTGGCCTCTATGACTCGCTCTTGCGCTGCCACTTGTTTGTGGAGCCCATCATTCTCTTCACAGAGGGCCTCATTATCCCTTTGTGCTGCCTTTATAGTTTGGGCACCCTGAGCCAATTTTTGTTGTAGGAGACTCACCTACTGAGTTTGTGCATTTTTGGTTTGGGTATTCTCTTTCAAAGCACCTTCTACCCGTCTGGCGTGCTTCAGTATATTTCCATATTGTGTTTGGAATTCATTTAGTTTCTGGAGGCCTAACTCACTTCCCTGTAACTCTGTTTTTAAATTGCTTACTTCCTGGCATAGGGTGTCTTTCTTCTGATTTAGGGTGCCCTTCTGTTCAACCAGGTCATCCCTTTGTTTCTTGATGGTATTTAATTTCTGGCGTTCTTCATAAAATTCTGCTTGAGATTGCAGGTCTCTCATAATTAATTTATTATTTTCCTCTTTCAACCTTTCGACCTGATCTTGCAGCATGGTTATTTGTCCTGAACAGGCCCTGTTATATGTTAATTGTTGAGTCAGCTTCTGTTGACTCTCTTCTAGCGAGTCAACCTTTTCCTGACACTCTATTTTTCCTGCTTCTAGTTGGGCCTCTATGTCTACATTATTCCGCTGTTGGAGATCCAAGTCGTCTTTTAATTTTATGATGTAATTTCCAGATTCTACCTCCAAATCTTGTCTCTTTTGTAATTTTTGTTCTGCTAATTTTAGCTCTGTCTGGATTTTATTTAATAGTTCAGATTGATTCTGCGCTAGAGTTTCATTTTCCTCATGCTTTTCCCGCATTACTCCAATGTGGAGATACATGTAGACCGCGATTATGACAATTTTGATTTGCTCCTCTTTCATTTTTGGGGTCATAAATAACTCATTCAATACTTGGTGTTAAAGGCCACCATCCTGCCACGTATCCAGGCTCATGGCGGTGACCTGTTGTGTTATTTATTCTAGCCAGACTTTTTCATCTTGTTCTGGCCATTCATGTCTGACAAATAACTTGTGCAGAAGGTGCTCCCTAGTCATATTGATCTCTACTGAAACAGTCATTTTGTAAAGTGTTCTTTTTTTTATTAATTTATTTATTTATGTATGGGTACCCTGTATTCTGTTGCTTTCTGTCTATTTTGGGGTTGATTTAGTTTTACTTTTAGACACAGGCCTGGTACTTAGAGTATTTGTTTTGGGGAGGCGCTTCTACAGTGTAACACAGTATTCCAACAACACAAAGTATCACTATCTTGCAGGGTGGTCTGCTGTGTTAGACGGCCACGGGCGGCAACCAAACTCAATCCCCGGCACGAGCCCCCAAATTTGTTAAGGATTTCAATCAGGCGACACACACCTTGGTCTCAGCCTAGGATGTAGCGCTCAATTGATATGCCTTTCTCTTTATTTTATGCAAATTCAATTTGATATGGTACACAACTCGTATAACACACCAACTTTTCCAAATACCCCGGGTCACAATGGACCAAGAACCAGGTCAGTTGGTGAAAATACAATATTTATTTATTTCTAAAATTCAAAAGAAATCATACAATGTTTAATATGGGGCAGCAATCACCAATGACGTGATATTTACAATGAAAATGGAAGCAATGTACTTGGTTAACCTTCTCCTAGAACATATACAAGGCACCCGTGAATAGGAGCACCTTTTGGATTAGGATAGATAGCACCCAAGTTAAGGTTTGCCCCTGCAATGTTCCCTCAACCCACTATTGAATTCTGAGTGGATAGAAAGAAGCAGCCGGTAGTCAGGGATAAGAGGCAAAAAACAGAATCAAAATCTGACCTTCCCTCACAGAATAAGAGCAAAGGCCTAAAATAACACACACATTTTACAAATAATTAATTAATGTGTCGTGAAATTATCATATACATATGTTTTAGCAGAATAGCATGCATGGGATATGACTGGCAATCACAAGGCATTGGATCAGCAAAAGGCATAAAATTCGAAAATGAGTGGAAAGTTTAGAGTATGCTGCAGCCAAATGACACTTTGATTTGGAGCGCGGTTTTTGGGCTGGGCTGGGGGAAAGATATATATCACAGGGACAAGACAAAAATGAAATGAGGTCTCTAGCTAAAAAACTGGATGAGATATGTCCAATGCCCTTATGTCAAAATGAAAAGGGGATTCTGAACTTGCAAATGTCTGGGCCGGTGAACTGGGTGAGGTGATTGGCCCTGGTAGCAGGCAGAAATGCTGTAACAATGTCTGGTAGACAAGCATGGATTGGAGTCTGAGGGCCTCTCAGACTAACTTGTACTTTAGGATATATTGGACCCCGGAACAAATGTTTAAGAGTCACCTTTCAGCGAGTGATCAATGCTGGAAATGTAATTAGGCAAGGGGTACATTGAGCCACTTACTTGCAGCAGGACCAGACACTTTTGGGAAGGGATCTGCAATAGGATGGGCGAGTTGCTGAACTGTACCATTCCAAGGAAAGCTTCCCTTTTGATTCTTGGAGATGCAGATCTGTCATTTTCATAGAAAATGTGGCAACTGCGGAGCTGCATGCTTGTGAAAAGGATCCTACGTGCATAGAACTCCCCCCAGTTCCTTTGTTTCGATGATTGGGTGGATGAATTGTTCACCTTGTCCATGTACAACTGGGCCATTTTCAAGCACACAGGGGAAACTGATAAGTTCAATAATTTATGGGGACTGTTCCTTGATGTATACGGCTGATGTGCTTAGGGGATGTGTTCTTTGAAATGTTTTCATTGATGTGGTCTTGGTTGCACTGCTGGTATTATAATAGTGTCCTGTTTTATAGATTATATGCATGTTTTCTTGACATATGATGCTTATTGTGTGTCTTTCATTTCTGTTTTTCTCTTTCATCTTGGTGTCATGGATATGCTACTTTCTGTAACCTGATTGCTCTATAGTTTGCTTACACTGTTTACGCTGGTTATGTTTTTATTGTATTACTTTTGCTTTACCTTTGTTTATTATTGGTACTTAAAATTAAAATAAAATATCTAAGCTTGGAAGATCCGGGGTCCTTTCAACGTACCATAGAATCCTGTGTAAGGACGGGGATGAATTTTATTTGCACATTGATTGTATGTGAGGGGTTGCATGTTTATATCTGTTGCATGATTACATGCTTATTATATATTTACCCTTTGAACATGTGTCTATATATTTGGTTTTATTTTTTTATGCAACTTTGCATTCTGAATAAACATGATTGAATTAATTAATTCATATATAAAGACATACATACATTAAGTGAACAAACATTAGTTAAAACAGAGTTAAGAGGATCTGTTTTATCACAACTAAAACTTGAAATTCAGTGGGTGTAGGAAGAGACAACCATCTTCACTCAGGGTCCCCATAGATGTCCCTTATTAGGTAATTTTTGATCTCATTGTTAATCCCTGCGGTGATGTTATGTATATGCTCATGTGCTGAGTAATGAGGGAACTCGGTGTTGAGATTGTCATCACTTCCCACACCTAATGAATTTCATGGATTTTTTTGTGATAAATTGGATCATTTTAACTCTAGATTAACTGAAGGGTTTTCACCGAATTTCAAGGGTTTTGTTATCCTATATCTGCTATAGGGTGCACTGCGGCCATGGTCACTGTCCTTGTTGCCCCGATTATTAAAAAATATGGAAGCTCGCTGGCCATGGCCTTTAGTGCTGGCCAACGCCAAGACCAATTTAATGTTAATGTAATGTAAAGTGGTCTTATCTATTGCCCTTCTGCCATTAATGTTGGCCTCGCTGCGCATGGCTCAGTAAGAAAGGAGGGCAGACAGGGTGTGTTAGTTGGATACCGGGAAGGCAGACACAGAAGCGTGTGGTGTTGATGGATGCAAGTCAGAAACATCTCTTACCTGTGTGACATTATAAAAATCTTCATGTTGTTTGTGGTTGATACAGACCACACAGGTTAACCATATGGCCAGCCCCAGTATTGTGGAGTGCAAACATTGACACAATGGTTGATTATAGAAGATAGATAGGTCTAATTCTGTTAAGTGTACTTGACCTGGTCGGTCGTCTGAAGGAGTGTGAGTAGTGCAAGGATGCAAGATTTTAGTAGTGAGACGTTAGTTGCGGGATGATGGGCGTGGAGAGGGGAGGGTAGTTATGGTGTTCCTTCCAGGCTCTTAGTTGTAGATTTCACTTCGACTCTGCTGCGGGCTAGTGTCACGTAGTAGAGTATCCATCAATCAAACAGATGGTAGTGTGAAGAGTTTTGCAACTGCTCATCATAAAGTAGCCCAAGTTACAGCCCGTGCTATCACAGGAGGTGTAAACATTGAATCCATTGATCATTCTTGTATTCCTGCAGAGCAGTAGTCATTTTGTCACAGTTGTGGCATCATCTTCCCTAATGACAGTGAAATAGAGTTGTAGTCTTTTGAGCCATAGGGACAAGTTGGGGGCCTGTGACAGCTGGCATGAAGGTGTTATGCAAGTCATCTTATTCACCATTCTGGGAAAGATGGTGGCCAATCTGTAAGGACTGTTAAATGCACTGGCACGTCAATGCACAAATGGATAGGGATGTGGTTGCAGGCGTACTGTCCGGTTCATTGTACTGATGAATGAGGATCAATGGAAGTAAGCAGTATGCATATATTGACGAGTACAAGGTGGCGCCCACATCCTACCATGAGTCAAGAGGCAGTCTGACCTGTCACAATGGTCCTTTGTTGCCTCATTATCAGGATTGGACGTGGCAGTGTGTCTCAGGATTCACAGAAGCAGGCCAGGCCCTAATTGTGTGCACACTAGGTGAAGAGGATATGGATCTGGATGGGAGAGCAACTGTTCGTTCTGGGCCCTGCGTGTTCTCGGTCTTCTCCAGCATGGTGAGAGTCAGCAGAGGATAGCGGTAATCTTCATCCCTCATCGCCAGTTGTTACGGAGGGGGGGGCCTAACCTTCCCAGCCTCTAAAAATAAAGACAAAGAGACTTTGTTGTAATGTGTATCTGAGGTGAGGTGGTGACATCACTGTTCTATGGAATGTAGTGATGTCAGAGTGTGTGGAGTGTTGGGGATGTTATGTTCTGAAAGCTGGTTCTAATGTTTACAGTTGAGAACTATGCTGGCTTGATGGGACATGCCGATGTTTCTTCCTGGCATCTTATCTACAATAAACCTGCAAATAACTTACCTGCTGGTCCGGGTGTTCTTCAGGTACCAAAATATTACACTGGCGATGATGATGGGATCCTGTCGTGGAGGGGGCAGCTGTTAAAGTCCAGGAACATCACCCTCCATTTACCCATGTCCCATGGGTGATGCCAGCCACCATCTGCTCTTGGTTTCCCGAGCTGGGGACAGCATCTCAGCAGGCCGGGTGGTGCTGGGTACGAGTGTCCAGGCGTTGGGAGCGGAGCTGTGCTGCACTCATTCACGTCGTGCAGGTCTAAGGGGTTGCTGAGGGGAAACTGCCTCCTTGAAGCCCTGGCAAGTCAGTGTGTGCGTCCATCGTGTTCTCCATAAAAGGGAAAGTTGTATGGCACACGTTTTGGTGTGCGGGGTGGAGCGTGTTACAGTTGGAGCTCCACCAGTGAGGATAAGTCCTGAGCAGGACGGGTGGTGCTTAGGCAAAGTGGCTCCTAGCAAGACTGACGCCGGGTCCCGGATGACTTGGAAGGGAATTCCCAGCTAACGTGGGAGCGTTAGTCGGGCGGCTCCATAGCCGGGGGTCCGGTCGCTGTGCGCCCTTTCGCCTATCGGAGCGCAGAGGAGAGTTTCCTTTGGGTAGTGTGAAGCAGGGCCTGTTGGACGTCTGCGGAAGCTGAGCCATAGTTGCCCCTGTTGTGCCATGTTCGAGTGGCAACGTGGGCACAGAGCGCCTGAGGTGTGGTTTCTTGGCGCTGTGGATTATACAGAGTTTGCCATGAGGAACAAGGGGCGGAGATGTGTCCTCTGCGGCGCTCCGATCGAAATGGTGACGTCATTTTGTTGTTGCGGCGCGTTCCAGCGTGGGTTGCTGGAACGCGGAAGAGGCTACGGACGCACTGCAGCTGCGCGGGTTGAGAAAAGCAAATGTGTATGGGCCCAGACGAGGAGTGGTGTGTGTAGCTGCTCCGGGGGTCCCAAGAGCAAATCTGCTAGTGATTGTGAGACTGCGTTTCAGCAACGAATGAGTTTGGAACCCAGGAAAAGATGATAGGGTGCACTTTTGTGGATTGTCAGTCACGGTGCGTGACAAGGGACACCCCGATGACAGCGTGTTCGTCTGACATGGATGACGTGAATATTTTCCTTCAGACTGAAGGAGACTGCTGTGTACAGGTCGGAAACCTGTCTACCTCGGGTTCCTGTGTGATGTTCTACAGAAGGAGGTCTACGTGTCTCTTTTAAGACAGTGTTAGGAATATTTTGTCTGGCCGTTTGTGTGGTGTCCTGTTATGTGTTGTGGCCTGTTCATATTTAGCATCGGTGCATGTGTGTGTGTGATGTGTGTGTATGGGCCAGTATGGGAAGGTGTGTTTGGTGTGTGGCCCGCGTGTGTTGATTATTTATTGCATTTTTGTTTATGATGTAATGCTGTAATGCGGATCTATTGTTGCCTATTAACCCAATTTTATTGCAGTCGGTCGGATTGGTCTTTTCGGCCTGGACATGAGGGTGGGTTTCGGACTCGTGGGAATGGGTTCTTTCTTATAATTGTTCACCTGTTTTGGTCCTTGGTGTTTTGGTATTTCCTTCATGGAGCGCGGGGTTAACTTGTGTGGTCCAATGAATCGCATTAGATTTCCATCCCTTGCTGAAATTTCTGATTAATGCTAATGTTTAGCAGGGGTGTTGCTAGTTCTGGAAAAGATCAGGGGCTAAGCTAATGTCGGGACTGCCGGGATTCGGGGCTAGCTATAACCTTTTGGTTGTAGTCCCTGAGTTTCTATCCGGGGCTACAACCAAAAGACAACCCCCTCAGCTCCCCCCAGTAACGCCTCTGATGTTAAGTACTTTATTCATTGTGTCATCTGTCTCGAGAGCAGAATGAGTTATGTGATGTGTGAGCATGTGTAGGTGAGTTGTGGTGCTGGCCTTTCATTGCCAGCGATCCTGCATTGTGACTCGTGGAGTGATTGGTGATATATAGTGTTTTGGCTGCAGTTGTGGATTCTGTTGTGGGTAGGGTGGTGTGTTCCACCCATTATTCCTCTTAGGGCAGTTCATGGGCTCCGAGGTCCCATGGAGGTGTACTGCGTAGTAGTTACGGTGCGCTGCAGTGTAGTAGTTTGGCAGGGACTAGGGGTCCTGGGTTGCAGGGATGGGGTGCTGCGGTGGTGCAATTTGGCTGGACTAGGGGGCCTGAGTGGTGGTGTTGGTGTGCTGCGGTGGTGCAGTTTGGCTGGACTAGGGGTCCTGAGTAGTGGTGTTGGTGTTCTGCTGTGGTGCAGTTTGGCTGGACTAGGGGTCTTTAGTCGTGTGTTGGTGTACTGTCACGGGCAGTTGATTGAGATTTAGATCTCGTGTTGTGGTGTTTGAGGAATTGTGTTGTTGCGCAGCCTATTTGGACTGACGTTCTTAGGTGTTCCTGTTGTGTTGGGGGTGCTCTGTATGGGTGCTGTGATGAACTGATGTAATGATGGTGTGCTTGTTGTTGCTCTTGGTAAGCTGGGATTTTGCCCGGGTGTGGCAACCCTGGTGCCCTAGGGTGCAGACTAGGGTGGAAGGTTGTTTGTGCACCGATGGTTTAGCGTGTTAGGTAGGTTATAATTTTGGGAATGCTGGGGCGTGGCAGGTCCTAGGTTCCAACGGGCAGCTTGGAACAGGTTTTAGTGCTTAGTTTATTATTTTTGTTTCTCGAGGGTTTTTCCAGTTCTGTTTTATGGGAGGAGTTAGCCCTTATTAGACTGTGTTGGGTTCCTCATTGGGTGTTTTGAGAGGGAGGAGTGGAGTTGGAGTTGGATTTGGGAGTGTTCTGGAGTTGAAGTTGGCGTATCTCCATTCTTGTCCAATTTGTTCGAGGCACAGTTAGAGAATGTATTCTTGGGGTGTCTTGTAGGTTATGTTGTCCCATTGGTTTCGTGGTTAAGCACATTTCCCTAGTGTCATAAAACTGGATGGGGGTCATTCCGAGGTTGGAGGTAAGGAATTACCGGCACCGGTAAGGGTCCGATGCCGGTAATCCCTTACCTCTGTATTCCGAGGTCCCTTTGCGGGTCCTTCCTTACATCCTGCTTTTAGCAGGAGTTAAGTACGGGACCCGCAAAGGTACTTTGGAGGTAATTACGGTACCGTAATTTACGGTGCCGTAATTACCTCCTTCCCCATTCCCATTGAGCCCTATGGGGCAGAAATGGGAATGTGGAAGGGCAAAAGGTGAATGGGGAATTACCGGTCCCTCCAACCCTGGAATGGACTGGTAATTACTCCAATCACCATGCCGGATTTGGGACGGTTTCGGAGGCAACCATGGAGCTAATTACTCCATGGTTAGCTCCAAACCCGGAATGAGGCCCGATGTGTTGAGGGTGATGGTGAGCTCCAGGTGGCAATTTCCTTGTCGTCAGTGGAGTATGGTTAGTTGGGGCATTACGTGCTGGCCACACGTGTATGTAGGGGAATTGTGCCAGTGATGGTTTTAGTGGAATTCCTCTTTGTTCAAGAAATGAAAGGAGGGAGAGGTGTTGTAATGTGTATCTGAGGTGAGGTGGTGACATCACTGTTCTATGGAATGTAGTGATGTCAGAGTGTGTGGAGTGTTGGGGATGTTATGTTCTGAAAGCTGGTTCTAAGGTTTACAGTTGAGAACTATGCTGGCTTGATGGGACATGCCGATGTTTCTTCCTGGCATCTTATCTACAATAAACCTGCAAATAACTTACCTGCTGGTCCGGGTGTTCTTCAGGTACCAAGATATTACACTGGCGATGAGGATGGGATCCTGTCATGGAGGGGGCAGCTGTTAAAGTCCAGGAACATTGCCCTTCATTTGCCCATGTCCCATGGGTGATGCCAGCCACCATCTTCTCTTGGTATCCCGAGCTGGGGACTGCATCTCAGCAGGCCGGGTGTTCTTCAGGTTCCAAGATATTACAGGCTTCTTAAGCATACAGTGACTGGCTCTGATCCCGGTGACATCACTTGGTTCTGTTTAATTTACATGGTGATTTGAACATCCTCACCACAACCATGTTCTTTGCATGGGCTAAGATGCCGGATCCCTTAACATAAAGCACTCTGCCGTTCTTTATTGAGAAATTACATGTATAAAGTCGTTCTGTGTAATAAATATTATTCCACCAGAAAAGGTAAAGGATTAAACAGTAGCACGGTGGCCAGTGAGATGCTTCTAGGAAAAACAGGGACCACCTTAGCAGGAAGCGCGTTTCCATGTTACAAGGCTCACGGCAGAATCAAGAACTTCAAATATCATCAGCGGGGCACTGTAATTCAATGTCCCCTCCTTCACATGTCCGGGAAGCTTCACTTTGATGATCTCCACAACATGGGATGACAGGGTCTTTACACCTTTAATGGAATTGTACTGGACTGTGTGGTCAACATGCATCTTGTTGATGTTGGATTACAGCGCCTGAATATTGTTTTGGAACGTTGTTGGAATCCTGCACCCTTCCAGACAGCCAGAGAGATGTGTTTCCCAGATAATGGGCTTGCACCTCGTCATCAGGTGGTAGGGGTACTTTCGTCACTGAGGTTATTGTTATCCATGTTGGCCAACATCTTTACTTTGGCCTTATCATCGAGCCGGTTGTCCAACACCCTCTGAATGCACTCAGACAGCATGTGATTAAAACACTTGACAAGCTCATTCCACTGTAAATGGTACAATGCAACAGTATGGTGCTCTATGTCCCATGACTTCAGAAAATATGATATCTTACCCCGGGGTCAGTTATACCCTATTGTCTTTCACCAGTACCTCCCATGAGAAGAGGGCCAGGTCGAGGCCCACACAAGGCAGGGGCCAGTCAAATGCAAGGTACGGTGAGCACACCACTCCCCATCAGGGATGACAAAACCCCATTCCTCACAATCAAAACCACTGTGGATTGCACAAAAATGTGCACTAGCACCTTGAAGCATCTCATGTGCTAGATGGAATTACCAATAATGACCTCAGACCCAAATAACTGGACAGACTTAAAGAATATGCAAAGTACTACTTTATTGTCAGCTTGAATAAAGTATGGCAATTTGGCAAACAACAAACTGTAGTCCGCACACTCAAACTTCAATTTTGGTTGCACAAAGGTTTTATACCTCAATATACGCCATGTATGATATCATCCTACGTGGAAAACTGTAAAACCTATTGAAGGGAGGGATTAGTTAAGGGAACATATGTACCTATATATCATAAAATTATTAGTAATATCACTGGATGCCCCTTATCCAGAGGGAATGCCTTGAGCCACCTCTAAATATGTATAACACAGTTTATAGCAGGATAACAGCAGCAGGTTGGCCTTTGCATCACTGCATAGCATGTTGCTACATATACCCTCTTATTGGTTGGCATGCTCGTTAACAGCACGTAAGCAAAACAAAACTCAGGTGCATAGAGCAACGTCAGACTACTCCCCACTTGCCCAATTAGTCCATAATCTCTCACTGGCCATTCCCCGAGCCAAGGCTTCTTCTTTAGAGTTGACCATGCAGCCTGTTCTCTGTTCTGGGACATCCAAGGGAGTGTACGTACACCATTATCTTTGTCTGGAGCTTAATGAATAACCCTTGTTTTCGACTTCTGAATCACGTATGAGGAGACCAGGATTTTGTCCATTTCGTCCTTCTATTTACTGCTATTTGATTTAATTAAGCTGGATGTTATTACTCTTCTTAGCCTCTGAAGACTTGCTCACTCCACCTTGCAAAGGCTTTTCACATCTTTGATTGTCCAATGGTTGGCTCTTGAAAATGTATTCCTTTTTGCTTAATCTAAGTGAAATATGTCTTACGTACATGGCATTGACCGCTTGACTACCCTTGTGCCATGCAATTATTCCTTGATGTGATATCCTTGATCCCAGGCCAATAGACTTCTCTGTGTTCCTCACACAAAACTGTTTTTCCAGCGCCTTATGACTCTGCAGCCCTGCTATGTCTCTGAGGTAGCTTGATTGGTTTCAACACGAGTCTGGCGCCCATCTTTTTCTAATGGCCGGTTTAGCCATGTTATGTTTTCTTCTGCAGCAAGCTTCTAGATGTCTGAACTACCTTGTGTTTCTGCATATATACATTGACTTCATCTCTCCTCACTTATTTCTTAGTGCATATGATTTCTTAGTATTTGAATTACATGTTTCTCTTATTACTTCAGTTACATCTTTATACTTTAGCTTTTTTCATATCGTTTCAGTGTATCTTTGTGTCTTTCCCTAATGATGTCACTCTGCCTTTGTCCAATTTCACTTATAGCTCTTCGATATCCGATGGTGCGTGCAGACATCCTTCCACCCTTTCAACGCGGGGGCATATTCAATATGGTTGTCTGAGTGCATATCGTCTCTCATACACTCGATGCAGTATTGAGATAATACTTGGTGTCCCAAATAGGGCTATTCTCCTGCTGTTCCAATTTGATGAAGGTGAGGGGTCGGTATCTAGGGATAACTTGTCTACCAGCTCCTCTACGAAAGTTTCCTTAGAGACTCCATGGATTGTGAGTATGCTTTTTTGCAGGTCAGCCTGGGGATACGTTAAAAAAAATGCAAAACCCAGGAACACACTGGTTTTCTCCCAGGATGCCAGAGAATGCAAAAAAATGAAAATTAAAACCACTAACCCTCTCGATGCCCAAATTGACAGTACAGCCTTGCCCCAGGCATATGGTAGCTCTCCCTGATTCACTCTGTTTACTCAATAGTCTCAAAATGGCCAGCAGGATTCAAATAGGCTTAGATCGGCCACCTCTGCCTCAGTCAGATCTACAGGAAACTAAGATCCACAACCAATCACAAACCGCAAACACTTGGGACCCACAGGTTCAGATACTCAACCCAAGTCACGCCCACAGTGAGAGGGATCCAACCTATATAAAGCATCCTGCTCGATTTGGTAGTGTGGGTTGTTAAAGCAGATTTTGGAATGTGTTTAGAGGATGTTGGAGCATGTCACAGGAATTATTGAAGGTGAGAGAGAGAGAAGGAGCCAAGAGGATGGGGAAAAAAGGGGGCGAAGAGCTGGATTTGGTGGTGTCTGCAGTTGTAGCTGAGAGTTGGAAAAAGGTGGTGACATCAGACGGCCCTAGTTAAGATATGGAGGAGATGGTGGTGTCAGGACGGTCTTCTGAGAGTTGGAAGGAGGGGGTAACATCAGGAGGAGGTCAGGAAGGATCAGAGAACAGGAGGCAGTAGAAAGAGGATATGAAACTGGGAGATCAGAGGAGGAGGTAACATCAGTAGGTGGCAGAGAGTATCAGCAGATCCTGTGGGCTGCTTGAAAGGCAGCCCCCGGACCATGCAAGGAATTTCCTGATCTCCTGCAGTTCAAGGGACCAGCAGCCTTCAGTGCCCCAGTGGGTTCTTGACCAGTCTCTGTAAACAGGTATCACAAATATAACATGTGTTTTGGCTTGTTAGACCCCAGTCAATGCAATTATTGTGGGGCTCAGCATGAGGCAGACATGTTAAATGCAGAACAAAAATTCAGTAAAGCCCCCAAACTGTACCAATAGCGAGAGACAAGGAGTTGAAAGAAGTTGACAGTAGAAGTAGAATTTCTCATTGCCGAAGCAGAATACTGGGGTACTGGGAATTTGGAGGGCGGACATAGGCATGTTTTTCCCCCTTCGAAGACATATTATACCCTGAAGCAGAGAAAAAGAACATCGGGCATCAAGGGCAATATATGGGCCCACGCAGGGACCCTCCTGCACCTAAACTTTATTTTTTCAATTAAATAAGCTATTTTGTGCAAAGTTATTCCAGTCCCTGGAAATGCATCCAACTAGTCTTCATTCAGAGGGAAGGGACACAGAGGGGTGAGACAAAAGAAGTTGAAAGCGCTGTGTTATGTTTTGGGTTTTTTATATGCTCCAATGACAAAACACTGTAATAGGGAGCACCAAGAAGCAAAATCACTATGGGGCACACACAGGAGAACATCACAGTGGGTGATCACCCAGCAGCAACACACGTTGGAGGAGCAACCACCAGCAGGTCACTGTGGGGGAAGCAGCTAGAAGGCAATCACACTGGAGCGAAAATATAGATGGGGCACATATGAGCACATTAAAAAGTGGATAGATGCTTGGAGCAAGTTACAATTGAAGATTTCATGGGAGCAATTCACAGGACCATGTCAAGAAGAAAATCATAGTGGAAGCCATGGGGAGCACTTTACAGTGGGCCTCTTAGGCCCTCCTTGCATTGCAGTGCAGTTCTTCACAGTACCCCTATCCCATTGCATGTGTCTCAGTCATCCCTTAGAGATAGTCATGTGCTTCTCCCTTGATCGACGTCTTGCATCAGTGGAAGTGGCTACCCCCATGGGCCAACCTTTAGTCTAGGCACAGTCTTTAGGATCTGTGGCTGTGCTACATTGGTGGTGAAGCCTTGATATAAAGTAGTTGTGATAAATCAGTGCAATATGTATCCCAGAGATGGTTCTTTGGTCAAGATCTCTGTGGTTGGGCTGCCATGGGGGTTCCAAGCTGCTGTCCAGTTGAAGAAGTGTGACATGAGGTTTAGTCCAGGGACAATACTTTGGCAACTTCTCATTAGTTGACCGGCCCTGGAAGTCTACTGTGCAGTTTTAGAATCCCCTGGGCCACATCTCTGTGTGCCATATTGGAGTTAACATTATTGGCTTTAATCAGAGTGTGTATGTTGGGAGGGTTGCATTGTATTTGGTGCTGCTCTGGTCTGAATATGGTTGTATCTGGGTGGTGAGATGTTGGGTTGCTATGGTTCAATAAATAGCCAAGACGTTAATGTTTTCTGGAAGGCGAGGTGACCTTGGATTATGCTGATTCACCTTGCAAGTGAGTTCCAGATTTTGGCTATTATTCTTGAAAATGTGGAGCCAAGAATACATGTGTGGGGATTCACAACCAATAATTAGAATTCTTGAGAATGTTATAAACACACTACCACTTCAGGTGCTCATGGTCAGTCATTGGCTATAGGACATCCAGCACAAACAAAAAAGACTTCTTAAAACCTAATGAGAGACCCACACGCACTTATGTTAGGTATGAAACCCATAAACACTCTTGAAACATAAAGTTAAACAATTTTTATAGTAAAACAAATCTTGTTGCACAATGCATGTAATTCATATGTAACCACATTTGTTCCAATTATATTTACATCATCATGTACATTTGTATTTTCCACAAATGTTATGGACCCTGACATAGGTCAGTCTTATAAAGGCTTTTTCAATCCTGTAGATTGTAACAATGTATAAAAGTTCTCATTTTAATGAAAGGACGATTTCGGATAGATGATAAATTCTGCGTCCTAATCTTGCCCAATGTGTTTCGGGTACTAAATCCTTCTTCGGGGGAATAAGAACATCCCTTCTAAAAGTCACAAGCACAAGGATAAATTACTCCTCCCTAAAAGAAATGCAACCTCTCTGGTTGAGTCTCAGCATTACTGCATCACTGCAGCTGTATTCTTGATTATTGTCAGTTTCTTTATTGGATTTTCCGCATGGCCAAGGTATAGGCTGTTTACACAATCAGTTCATGATGGAACCAGTGATATGACTACTATGGTTCTCTGTGGGAAGGTAAGCAAAGGCATAATTCGTCTGATTGAGCGTAGGTGTTATTAACACTTAACAACAGTGATTGCTTCTGGTACTTGACCGCTTTCAATGTCTCGGGGCCAGTATCCATCTGTGTAGAAAATGCAATTTTTCTGCTGAGTGAAGCAAAAGGAAGGGATAGCACAATTTCTGTTTTGTTTGGGTTTCGTTTCAGGTTGTTTCTGGTCATCCATTAGCTTGCTTGAGCGAACCATCTTGTTAGGCTGACGCTTGTATTGTTGTTGGTTGTGAGTTTGAAGATGAATTGTGTGGCATCGGCATAGTTGCAGAAGGTGAGGCGGTGTCTCTTGAAGATACTGAAAAGAAAGAGTCCAGTCACTCAGCGTAAGCGCTCCCTCATATAATGGAGTTTATTTTCATGGCACACAAGTTATAGGTCACTTGTTTAACAGCTTATCATAGTTCATCAACTTGTCATCGTCCTCGACATGTGTTTCCCCGCAGTTTTGTGCGGTTCATCAGGAGGGTGAGTAGTTCCTACTTTACAGAATATTCGTCTAAGTGCTATCAGTGATAGTAGAGAAAGAAAAAGTGAAAAGAAAAGAGTGTAAGAGGCAGTAATTGTAATGGTTACACGCTAAAATAGTTTATAAAGAAAAAGAACATCATAACTCACAGTTTGGAAGCAGTTGTCTCTTGAAGAGTCCCTTAAGTGGGCCATGTATATTTTGAAGAGCAGGGGGAGATATGCGGTTCTCATATCGAGCAAATACTTGTTAAAATAACTAATTGAAAAACTTGTAAGCTAGCCTGCTATCCCTCTAGCTGTCAAAATAACCCAAATATTGGACCACTCAGATTAAGCATATTCACGAGCCTGTCCAACGGCCTCTGGTGTGGTCCAGATGTAATTACGTTTTGACTTTGGTCAATCTTTGACTTTGGTCAATCTGTGAAGCCTGCTTCAAATCCTTGTTGGCGCAGGATATGTCTGATTTCGATCCATCTCAAGGCAGGCGCTAAATATGCAATGACGCCCCTCTGTGCCCCAATCCCATTCTTCACTCCTGACGTTGTTGCTCAGGTAACAAGAGCTGAAGGGGTGGCAGAGCCAGAACCGAGCGTCTTTCAGCCTCCGGGCTCAGCAGCCAATTAGGTTTCGTAATAGGAATGGTAATGGCAGTGCATTGAGTTCCTGATTGATTGTGATGGGCTGGCCTGGGTGTCGCACAGCTGGGCTGAAAGCAGCAATAAACGCAGCGCACTGAAAGATAATAATACTTAACTGCTCGTTCCTGCTGCTTCCCAGCTAGACCAAGCTTCATCTTCCGCCTACCGACGGCCTGACGACAGCAACTGAAACAGGACTAGGCCAGCACATCTATCTGGGCCCTGTGAGACTCATTCTCAAAGGGACATGCGCAAATGCGAGCTCTAAAATAAAGGGTTTCCGCGCATGCGTGTGCTAGAGATTTAATAATGTGTGTATGCTGCTGTTCCTGAGTTCAATATGAAATTCAGATTCGCTTCACACTATATATTTCCTTAAATACACACTTTATCAAGAGTGCAGAGCATTCATCTTAAAATAGTATCCTAATATTATAACTGTGTTGTGGCAGGCACTGATGATAGAAGTACTATCTGCTTCTGATGTTTTGTACTTCCACCTTCAATAGTTACATCCTGTTCCCAAGGTGATGCCCTGACTTATCCTCCCTGCTTAACAGCTATTAATATATCACTTACACGTGGGAGGAATCCATCATGAAATGCTTAATTCCACTGCTGTCCCTCATTGATGCCCTTCACCTCCCTCTCGTAATCTCTGCCCTGGGGGCCAGTGCAGATGGATGATGCTGTACCCACGTGCTGTGTCAATGGGTGGGGCTGGGATGTGTGCTCATTGTCTTCAAACCTAATAGGAAGCTGTGACGAAATAACTTCTGCCCCAACCCACCTTTTGTGGTAATGTGGGCAGAGGAAAGGCTACACTCTTAAGAGTGGTGTGAATGTAAAGAAAGGCAACCCAAACAACAACAGTATATACTTTAATTAAACACACAATAGGCATTAATAACTAAATACAAAAACACTACAAAAACCTGCCCCTGTTGAAACAACAAAGAAAGATAGAACGATGCAGTACTCTAGGTAACGAAAGACGGGTGAAAGGCAATCAAAAACCACAATGTTCATAAAAAGGATATGTCTTTTGCAAACAAAAGGCATCAAAAGTGACCTAACAAGGCTCCAGGGTCTAGAGTTGGACCGGGGCAGTTAGGAGTCAGTAATACCTTCTCGCTGTTCTTGGTGGTTCGACAGCGGCAAACCAAGCTTCTTGGCGCTGAGCAGTGGTTCAAAGATCGGGACAATGCCAAAAGCAGCACCAGAGGATCCTGGTGATTCGAATGTGTCACACAGTCCTTGAACATGTCTCAATGTGATCCGGTGTCAAAAACAATGGAATCCTGGCTGGTCTGGTTCTCAGGTTGCTATGCGTCCCAATCCAGGGGCTCAGAGATTGAGAGAGTGCCAAACGTAGCACCAGATAGCCCTGGTGATTACAATATGTTGAACAGTGCATGCAATCAAGGGGCTCAGAGACCAGATAGCTCCTTGTTCCATTTTTACCAAACTCACTGGAGGCTGGAAAACACCCGCAGGAGTCCCTTGCTTTTGGTATGTCCAGGGTACCAGTGTAGGTGGCAGAGAGGCACATCTTGTTCCAGCAGCAGGGTACCATCAATGTGCCCTGGGTATGGGTAGGGAGCAGAGATTTCCTGCACCTTGGAGCACCTGTCTTCACCTCGCAACTGGATGACTTTGGAAAGGACTACTCTCCCAAATGGGTCCAAACACATTCTTCTTGAAGTGTTGAAGCCCAGAGATGATTCAAAGAAGCAGTGGGAGACCACCACTATTATAGACAAAGGTCCACAGTTGATTGGACAAAAGCAATCCTTCTTTAATGGGTCCAATCTGTGGCCTTGGGACAAGTGGTCAATGCCTTCTGACATCATACCCAAAGTCTTTTATGCTAGAGGAATTGGATGAGACAGGAAGGAAATAGAGGTACAGAAAGTGTAAGGGTGTCAAAAAAGGAATCTGGCAAAAGGTGGCATATTTGTTTCTATAGACTTTTATTGTAGTGAGAAAAACACTCACTATCCCCATGTCTAAGAGGGGTTTCCCTGCCTCAAATTAATACTAAAGGATCTGTCAGAATGTCCGTCCAAATGAAAGTCCACCATCCTGTGTCAAAACCTACTTCTACTCCTTACACTACAACTCAAGACTTATATAATACAGCAGAAAGTTTCTTCTCCAGGAGAATGTCTGGTATATGGGTGGTGTTCCCAAAAAGTTATCTTCTAAAAAGGTACCAGGGTAACGACTCCCTTCCCCTGGCTTGTAGCAATCTAACAGAAAGTTCCTTCCCCTGGAGAATGACTACCTTCTCCTGGTAGTGTTCCCAAAATGTCCTTTTTAAACAGATGCCAGGGGGAATGACTCCCTTCCCCTGGCTGATAGTTCCAGCACTTTGTACAGTCAACTTTCTGTGCCAGGAGAATGGCTCTCTTCTCCTGGTACTGGTCTGCACTCTCCAAGGCCAGGGAGCTGATTCTATTGACCTATCTTCAGCATACTTAATGGATTCCATTTCTCACCAGTAGAATTACTCCCCTTTCCTGGTGTTTGAGTACTTGTTCAACTTGGGTTCTATCCTGGCACTATTTCGCTATGTACAGCAATGTACTTATATCGGGATCCCAGAACTTTTTCTGTTGGTCAGTGGATGTATGCCTGCCACTGGAACAAGTATGATTTCCTCGGATGCACTCTTCTCTTCTGTTGGGTCCCAGACCCTTCTCTGTTGGTCAGTGGATTATCCCTGCCACTGGTTCGAGGAAGATTTCCTCGGATGCACTCTTCTCTTCTGTTGGGTCCCAGACCTTCTCTGTTGATCAGTGCACTTATCGCTGCCACTGGTACGAGGATGTTTTCCTAGCATGCAGTCTTCTGTTGGTTTCCCAGACCCTTCTCTGTTGGTCAGTGGACTTATCCCTGCCACTAGTACGAGGAAGATTTCATCAGATGCACTCTTCTTTTCTGTCGGGGTCCCAGACCGCTGATGGCCCTATGATGGGCCTTATACTTGCTTCAGCATGAAGCAGAGACCTCTCCTCCTCCCATGTCTCTACAGGTTCACCCAGGCTTCCTGTTACCTTTGGAACTTGCTAGCATGGTGCCGGTCTCTCCAGAGACTGGGGTTGGTCTCCGTCCCGCTTCCTGCAGCCGCCTGCTTCGTTACTGTTTCTGCAGCAGCTCAGCGTGTTGTGACTGTGACAAATCATCTTCCGGGGCACCAGTGGACTAGGGATGAAAATCAGTTTCTAAACCATTACTCAGCACCATATGTCTAGTACATCAGAAGGGAACCAAACAGGTGTTTTTGATCGAACAGAATTGACCTTTTTCCGATTTTACTGAATTATTTTTGTTCAGTTTCTTGTTCGAAAATACAGGTGGAGACTCCCTGTCCTCCCCCACTTCCCCACACATTAACCTTTCCCTTACCCCACCGCACATTTATATTTATTTAAAATTGACAGAAATTCACAAAGAATTAGAACAAAACAATTTGGTCAATTTGGAAAAGGTCAATTGGGCCACGATCAAGTATGCAAATACCAGACAGAATGGCAGGCTGATCTCTGCAAGTTTGTGGATTGTTAGTTGGTTGCAACACAGCAAAAATACAAATTACCCAATGATAAAAGTGGCTGTCCACTCAAGGTTGTATACAAATGTCGACTTTATTATTATCACAACAGATAGTTCTTGCACACTACAAAATACAACCCACTCTGTACGAATGCAGAGGACAGACAGTTTCAAGGAAACTTTGGATACTGACAGGAGGGTAGTCGATAAAGTAATTAATCTCAATATTTCAAGGGTACTTGGTTCCAACACAAAAGGAGCAATGGGTCATAAAAAAATGTCACTAGGGGTCTTCGGAGAAGGAATAGGGGGATATAACCACAAGGTACCTTGTCTTTGTAGAAGTTCTTGATGCTTAACAGGGTCGAGTCGGTTTCAGGGCACTTTGCAGCTCCTGTGACAGAGTTCAAAGCGGGAGACAGCTGTGGGTATCACGCGGCAGGCAGTTTGGGGAGTGAGGCTGGAAGAATGGCTGCAGGCTGGCCTACACAGCGGCGCAGGGTTAGGAATCATTGTCTCAGTGCCTGTTGGTGGGTCTGAAGCACTGGTTAAGGCATCTCGGACAACGTTAGTGATTGCAGTGTGACAACAGTCAGCGGTGCAATCGGTTGCAGCTCGAGGGGCTCGACTGGCTCGATGATGCCTTTTAAGGCCGACACTAGTTGATGCTTGTCGATGCACTCCTAGCTTCTTGACTGGGCTTGTGTCATCCTTTAAGGTGGATGCTCAAAGCTGAGGAGAGTGTTTCAGGCACTGGGTTTGGTTCAGAGACTCTATGGTACGTCCCACCTAGGAAGCTTGCTTGCAGAGCCTACCAGGGTATGCTGTGTGCTGGCTGGGTACCAGTTCTGGAGCTGCTGTAGGGTCCTATGGATTCAGTATCTTCCTCTGTTCCCTGGGAGATGTTTAGGGGATGGACCTTGCTTCCCTCTTTGGAATTCCTGGCCGTCCTTCACTGGCAGAAGCTTTACAGCAGACTGTACCTTAAGCCAGGGTCCAATGATGAGTTAGTTCTTCCTTCTGCTTCTGGTGAAGCCTTCAGATGATCTGCCTTTGATACTGAGAGGTGGGAGCTGGCTTCAGGTTGACACAGTGCATATCTAAGGTTGTTGGGGTTTCCTGCCTCTTTTGTTAGTCCTGTGACCAGTCCCCTGTGGGCCTGTTTGAATTAGCTCTGATTAATATGCGGGACGGCCACCAGCAGAGCAAACTGAAACAAAGGACGGAACCATGGAGCATTTGTTAGTTAATTAGACTGGCCATTGCGGGAGGAAAGTTTTGCCTCCCCCTTCTGAGATGCCTTGATGTACTCTTACATGTCATATTACAACTAAATATGACAGGGGGGACAAAGCCTGTAATTATGTCCACCCAGAGTACTCGGGTCTATGTGTATGTCATGCAGTGAGCATAGGAAAAATGTGTGCGGTTTAGCCCCACACATTTTCCATAGGTTGATATACCATCATGCAATTTCATTTTTTTCAAAAAAGCCCATGTGAGCGCACACCCACCGTGCAGATGGTCGAATTCCTCCCAATGAAACCTTGCAGTGTCGACACCGTTAGGGGACCGCATGGTCCTCCGCCTGGAGAACGTTCCACGCAGGAACCGTCACAGACGCCCTTAGCCACTCGCCAGCATCCTCTGCCAAGCCGTCTCTTTGGGTCGAGTGTGGACTTCGAAACTCCCTCATTCTCTGAGGTGGGAGGAAGAGGCTGAGTCCTTCTTCTCTTTTCACTTTAGGGGGCTTACTACGTTCTAGTGTAGGGTCAACACCTGTTGTTAATGGCTTCTTGGTATTCCTCATGCCTCTTGTGAGGGACATCATCTCAGTACTAGCACAGTCAGTATTCTTCATGTTTTTCGTGCTCTTAACTGTACCACAGGTATTACAGAAGTACATTGGCTTACTTTCAATATAGTGGTTTTCAATGGAGGGGGGACTATGAAATGTGGAGGTGTGGTGCAATACAATGGGTTGTACCCAAGATTGTCTTCCTTATCCCCAGAGGGGGAGCCCCTCCCCATGAGGATCTCCCAAATTAAACCGCTCCTAGGGGCACTGTTGGGTAGAGGTTGATCCTCCCTAGCCACCTAGGAAAGGGCTCCCCCCTGAGGATAAGTAGTGATACCTTGCAAAACGTCACATACCCTTCACCTAATGCTGCTGCCTTCCCCATCTCCCTCTAAGGGGAATAAGGAAAGGAAATTGACATGTCCCTGTCCTTTGCCTTTTCTTTGTTCTACATTAAAACAGAAAAGTTAGAGATCTAGAAACCAGTGCATCTTTCGTGGGTTTGTGTCGTTCCATAGACTGAGCCAGGTAAGCGGACATTGTCCGGTTACTCATTTGAATTTTCTACCCATCAAATAGTATTTAAATTTACCCACCACCCATTTGATTGCCAGGGCCTCAAGCTCTATGGTTGCACAATTTTGCTCCCTTGGGAAAAGCTTCTGACTGATATATTAAACTGGATACTCTATCACTTCATATTCTCAGGTTAAAATGACTCCTATCCCCACCTTTGAAGCATCCATCGAAAGGATGACTTCTTTATTAAAATTGGGAAGTTTCAGGACGGGCTAACTGCATAAGATGTGTTTCAGTGTATTAAAGCTAGCTTCATTGTCACGACCCTCGCCCAAAACTCCCTCTGGCAAACCCATTGGCCAGGTGGAGTCAGGACTCGGGCCTCTAGAGCCTGGCATCCTCTTCAAAAACCCTCATGGGGCCAGTCCTGGCACCTTTGGCGCCAGGCTCATACACCATGAAAAACAATGTGCTTGGGAACTACTTTATTGTATTGTCAGCCAACATGGAGGCATCCATATAGTTTGGTTCCTAAGAACCAAACTATGCGCTCTAATGTTTTGGGTGTGGTAGCCTAGGGACTACTTTATCTGGACTATTTTGTTGGGGCTATTTAAACCACGCCCGAGCAAGAAAACACGCTTCGCGTTACTTAGCAGATTGCAACGTGACGCTCACCGTGTCCAGCTATTCCCTCGAACCTCGGAGAAGCAGAACCTGCAAGGAGACAAAAGGAATATCATTGGCAGCAGCATCTTACCGGCAGTCCTCATCTTTAGACACTGGCAGCTACTGAGAACAGCTTCCTTGAATCTGCACGCCTCCCGGACAGAACAACCTGAAAGAGCAAGATAGAGGCAACATTATAGAAAGCAGTAGAGACATTTACAAATTACGAACTGCTCAAATGGCTTACCTGGCTGGTCGCCTCTCGGCTGGCACCACTCCGGACATTCCACTCACGCTGAAGAACACTGCGACCTACAAGGAAGGAAAACACAGGTTAGCAAAGGCAAGACTTTGCAGCGCTTACTTACCGCATCATAGCGCTCTTTATGCGCCATCATTTACCAGCGGGGCTCAACCAAGCCAGTTCGCTGCGCTGAAGCTCTGCATACCTAAGGGAGAAAAAAGAGACATTTTAAATAAAGAAAGACATGCAAGGTTAGCAACAAAACTAAAGAACAGCAATAAGACCTACCTGAACAATATCAAACGGGCCGGCATCAGTGAAGTAACTGGACCGCACTCACCCATGAAAGACAACGCGCCCCTGCAAAGAAGGCAGGATGGAGAGCATGCCTAATTCTACCACAAGGCAGAACCTTCCACGCAGACCACATCAGGGCAAAGCTGAGAAGCATACCAGCGAGTAACCCGGCTGGGTGGCGCCCCTGTGGATACCAGGTGAGCGTAACAGAACGCAAAGCCTACCATAACAAATCCACCTGGGCGCCATGGAGACATCAGAAATGGACCAATTGGCCCAATTACTGGGAGAGTTTCATGCTGAGGTTCATTCTGCCCGACAAGAGACTAATGCCCTCCGGAGAGACCTAATAGTGACCAAAGAATGCACTGAAGAGATTAGCAGGCAATACTTGCAATCACAGGCAGGACAGACGCCTCTACCTGGAAGCAATCCAATGATGCAAAACCACGCCATTCCACCCACTCCGGGACAGATCACGTTACCTGGAACAGTGCCCCTGGTACCACCAGAAAGGTTCTCAGGGGACCCACGGAAATATGCGGCATTCATCAATCAGTGCCACTTTCATTTTCTTTGTAGGCCTCGGGCATTTCCAAATGAACAAGCTCGGGTAGCTTTTGTTTTATCATACCTGAGTGGTAGTTCAGCAGATTGGTCGGTGCCGTTGGTAACCCATGACAATCCTCTATTACATGACTTTGGGGGTTCCAGAGAGAAATGGAAAAACTTGTTGCTCGCCATACCCAGGAACAAGCAGTAGACAATGAACTTTTGTCCCTCTGACAGGGGAATCAGGACTTGTTAACGTACATTGCTACCTTCAACAGACTGGTTGCCGAAGCTAAGTGGCCAGAAAAAAAAAAGAACCACGTTATTCCATCGAGGCTTACGAGGCGAATTAAAGGACGTCTTAGCCCAGGTGGTTGATCCACCCAGAGACTGTGCAGAATTCATAAATCTGGTTGTGCAGCTAGACCACAGGTTGCAGGACCGAAAGGCAGACAGGTCTAAAACAGACCCTCGGACCGTGTATGTTCGACCAAGGGTAAACACACCCCGTGTCATTGAAAATGCTTTAGAACCCATGCAGATTGGAGGGATACGGCCTCCATTAACAAAACAAGAGCGGGACAAAAGAAGACAACAACAGCTTTGTTTGTATTGTGGGAAACCAGGACATTTCCTGAAGGACTGTCCAGTAAAACCCCAAGTAGAACAGTCGGGACCACAGAGAAGGATGAAGCTAAGGAATCGGAAAACTACCAAGCTCGACAAACGTAGAGGTCAGTTTGTCAAGTGAGAATAAAGAGTTGCTGACCTCGCACTTTGCAATACCAGTGATCTTAATTAACCACCAACAGTCGTCAAGAATGCTTACCGTTGAAGCATACATCGATAGCGGAGCTTTTGAAAATTATATTGATCAAGAACTGGCAGCAGAGATGGGGCTTCCTTTGTGTTCTAAGCCAACTATGGACAAGGTAACCACCATGGATGGGACAGAAATCGCTTCCGGACCAGTAACCCAGTGCACAGCCAGGGTAACCTTGCTGTGCCAGGACGGACATCGTGAGTCTATTCCATTCAATCTCATCAAGGCACCTCAGTTCAGGCTAATACTAGGGATGCCATGGTTGGTTGCTCACAACGCTTTGATAGACTGACGGGCACGAAAATGAACCTTCCCCGGTGTCTGCTCCCCTGCCTGCTATTACCAAGAGGAGAAACCGGACGTCTGTATCCCCATGACTCCCGGAGCGACAGTATGAACCCTAGGAGCAACTAATACCTTGCCAAGTAAATACCATGATTTCCAAGATGTTTTCTGAAAGGACCAAGCCAATACATTGCCACCGCACAGGCCCTATGACTGTCAGATCGACCTTGTTCCTGGTGCACAAATCCCTTGTAGCCGGATCTACCCTCTCACAGACCCAGAAAACCTTCTTTGAAATCCTATTTAGACCATTACCTGGCAAACGGATATATCTGTCCTTCGAAGTCGCCCGTAGCCAGTACTTTGTTCTTCGTACCGAAAAAGGAAGGAGACTTGAGAACCTGTATTGACTACCGCACATTGAACCAGATCACCGTGAAGAACCGATACCCCTTGCCACTTATCCCTGAGATGCTAGACCAAGTTAAAGATGCCCAGATTTATACCAAATTGGACCTTCGAGGAGCGTACCACCTGGTCCGAGTCAGAAAAGGAGATGAATGGAAAACCGCCTTCCGTACTAAGTACGGCTTGTTTGAATATAAAGTCATGCCCTTCGGTTTAACCAATGCTCCTGCGGCATTCCAATATTTCATGAATGACGTCTTAAGGGAGTTAATTGATGTGTGCGCCTTAGTGTACATAGACATATTAGTATACTCAGCCTTGGAACAAGATCATGTCAGGCATGTTCGTTCAGTCCTCACCAAGCTCCGTCAACATCGCTTGTTTGCAAAGCTTGAAAAATGCTTTTTTCACATCACCGAAGTAGAATTTCTTGGTTTTATCCTTACTCCAGGAGGCATCAGAATGGACGTGCACAAGGTAGATTCCATTCTGAAATGGCCTTCACCGACGTCTCTGAAAGGGGTACAAAGCATGCTAGGATTTGCGAACTTCTACCGCTGGTTCATCCCAGACTTCTCTCAGGTTTTGCACCCAATCACAGAACTATTACGAAAAAACAATAAAAAGTTTGCTTGGACCGAAGAAGCAGAAGAAGCCTTTCAGGAACTTAAACAAAGGTTTACCTCGGCTCCAATCCTGCGACATCCTCATCCAGACCCCCCTTATGTTGTTGAAACTGATGCGTCCAGTCTAGCAATGGGGGCTGTCCTTTCACAGAGAGACCCGGAAACCGGCCAGCTACATCCTGTGGCCTTCTGGTCGAAATAGTTCTCACCTCCAGAGATTAATTATGCCATCACGGACAAGGAACTCCTGGCTATCAAATCCGCCTTTGAAGCCTGGAGGCACTACCTTCTGGGGGCCAGACACACCATTACAGTCATCAAAGACCATCGAAACCTTCAATATCTCAAAACAGCCAAGGCCCAGTCCTCGCGCCAATTATGGTGGGCCCTTTTCTTCACCGAATATGATTATGTAATCACATTTGGACCAGGAGTCAGAAACGGAAAGGCAGATGCCTTATCTCGCATGGGCATAAATGAAATAGTATTTACAACTCCAGACCCAGTACCTATTATACCTGAAGACAAACTCTTGGGTATCACGACAGCCTTAACACAAGCAGAACTAGGAAAAGAAATCCAACGGACAATAAATCCTGATGCCTACCTCGCATGGCAAACTCAAGGAGAACAATATACCACCAAGGACCATCTACCCTTTTTTAAAGATCGCCTGTATGTACCCAAGAAGGAATTACAACAGCATATTATTTCAAACTATCACGATTCACTGATCGAAGGGCATCCTGGCATCGCCAAAACCCTAGCTAAGGTGAAAAAGAGCTTTTGGTGGCCTACCTGGCATAAGGACATCATTCAGTATATTCAGTTCTGCGGTGTCTGTGCACAAAATAAATCACAGAAACAAAAACCATCTGGTCTCCTACAACCATTGGACATTCCTCCAGTTCCATGGCAAACTCTTTCCCTTGACTTCATCACTGATCTACCTCCAAGCCAAGGGTTCAACACCATCCTTGTAGTTGTGGATTTATTCTCGAAGATGGCCCATTTTATTCCTCTCAAAGGCCTCCCCGACGCAGCCACTTTAGCAAAAGTGTTCCTGGAGGGCGTGGTTAAGCTTCATGGCTTCCCTTCGGTTCTGGTCTCTGATCGAGGCAGCCAGTTTTTTTCAAACTTCTGGAAAAAATGTTGTGCAATGGCGCAGATCGACGTTCGGCTATCTACCAGTCACCATCCCCAAATGAACGGTCAAACTGAGAGAACCAATCAGACACTCGAGCAATATTTACGGTGCATATTGCACCACGAACAAAGGAATTGGAAAAACCTACTATGGATAGTCGAATATGCATATAACAATTCTTTGCATTCAAGCACGGGACAAACGCCCTTCTATACCCTTTTTGGCAGACATCCACATACCTCTGAACTAGACCTTCCAGCCAGCTTGGAAATGCCAGCGGTAAAGACTCTACACACAACCATTACTCAGGCTTTCGAAAGGCCAAAGGAACACCTTATTCATGCCAAAGAAAAACAAAACAGATTCACCGACCAACACCGGAAAAAGGCCCCTGATTATCAAGTTGGAGACAAAGTTTGGTTAGCCACTATATTCGTACCCATCAAGGGAACCCGGACCTTTCATCCCAGATTCTTAGGACCCTATACCATTATGGCAATTATCAACCCAGCAGCCGTGAAACTGGATTTACCACCTAATCTACACATCCACCCGGTATTCCATGTGTTCCTCCTGAAACCAATGCAACCCGGCACACGGATTGGGACACCACCTAAGCCCATAATTGTTGACGGAGAACCAGAATTCAAAGTCAAAGATATCTTGGACTCTAAATACTCTAGGACCAAGCTATATTATCTCGTGAATTGGAAAGGATTTGGACCACAAGATAGATCCTGGGAGCCCAGTGAGAATATCCATGCACCATGTCTAATCAGGAAATTCCATCAGAACTTCCCAAACAAACCTGGGCCAGACAGGATGAACACCATGGCAGGGGCCATAGGGGGGAGTACTGTCACAACCCTCGCCAAAAACCCCCTCTGGCAACCCCATTGGCCAGGAGGAGTCAGGACTCGGGCCTCTAGAGCCTGGCATCCTCTTCAAAAGCCTTCACGGGGTCAGTCCTGGCGCCTATGGCGCCAGGCTCATACACCATGAAAAACAAAGTGCTTGGGAACTACTTTATTGGATTGTCAGCCAACATGGAGGCATCCACATAGCTTGGTTCCTAAGAACCAAGCTATGTGGTCTAGTGTTTTGGGTGTGGTAGCCTAGGGACTACTTTACCTGGACTATTTTGTTGGGGCTATTTAAACCACACCCGAGCAAGACAACACACTTTGCGTTACTTTGCAGCTTGCAACGTGACGCTCACCGTGTCCAGCTATTCCCTCGAACCTCGGAGAAGCAGAACCTGCAAGGAAACAAAAGGAACATCATTAGCAGCAGCATCTTACCTGCAGTCTTCATCTTTAAACACTCGCAGCTACTGAGAACAGCTTCCTCGAATCTGCACGCCTCCCGGACAGAACGACCTGAAAGAGGAAGATAGAGGCAACATTATAGAAAGCAGTAGAGACATTTACAAATTACGAACTGCTCAAAAGGCTTACCTGGCTGGTCGCCTCTCGGCTGGCACCACTCCGGACATTCCACTCACGCTGAAGAACACCGCGACCTACAAGGAAGGAAAACACAGGTTAGCAAAGGCAAGACTTTGCAGCGCTGCGCATATCGCTTACTTACCGCATCATAGCGCTCTTAATGCGCCATCATTTACCAGCGGGGCTCAACCAAGCCAGTTCGCCGCGCTGAAGCTCCACATACCTAAGGGAGAAGAAGAGACATTTTAAACAAAGAAAGGCATGCAGGATAACAACAAAACTAAAGAACAGCAATAAAACCTACCTGAACAATATCAAACGGGCCGGCGTCAATAAAGTAACTGGACCGCAATCGCCCATGAAAGACAACGCGCCCCTGCAAAGAAGGCAGAACGTAGAGCATGCCTAATTGTACCACAAGGCAGAACCTTCCCCGCAGACCACATCAGGGCAAAGCTGAGAAGCATACCAGTGAGTAACCTGGCCGGGTGGCATCCCTGTGGATACCAGGTAAGTGTAACACTGATCTTCCTTTTGCCAGCAACGTTTTTGTGGCTTAGCATTTTTCAATGTTTCAGTGAAGCAAGATGTTATGGCCAAATAATTAAGAATAACCCTCAGGTAATACCCGATAACTGCAAAAAGCCCTCAGGTATCTTTTGGTCTGGGGGCAGAGGGTGGTGGTGTTTCCTGCACAGCCCTGACTTTTTCCAATTGGGGTTGGACTAAGACATTTCCCACACAAAAAGTCAAAATATTTGACCACTGACTGTGCTAGGTGACACTTCTTGGGATTCGCGGTAAGGCCGGCTTGCCTCAGAGCACGGGTGATTTCATATAAGTGAAACAGGTGCTCTTCGCATGTTTTGCTATGGATTATGTTGTTCAGATGCACGCAGCAGAAGTGGGCAAAGGGTAGCAGTATATGACTATCAGCCGCTCTGCCCTGGGGAGAAGTGATGATACCTTCCGAATCCTCACAAAAGAAAAAAGATAGTAGAACACTTCCCCACTTGTGATGAGCTCCCTATGTCTATACTAACCCTGCCCCCATCTCAGAGCCATAGCACCAAATTCCCTTGGTTTGCAGCACCCATGTGCAAGGATAGTTCCTTTGCTGGTTTCCCAGGACAACCCCTGTTGAGGGGCTGTCTCTCTAGAGAGAGTTGTTAAGTGAGCTCAAAAAGGATAAAAGGAGAAGAACAGCCATTCAGTCTCTTGCCCTGCTGGCGAAAGGGACAGGCTGTCTGCCGAAAATACACACAATCCTTACCATGCGCTGCCTTCGGGCCAGTCACGCACTAGGGGCTGTAACTGTAAACTCTACAGTCCCCGCCTCCTTGCACTTACCCAGAGTTGTGTTGCCCTGGGTGCACTTACTCAGAGAAATTGCTGCCCTGATCGCACTTTCCCCTTCCCTCTCACTTGCACTTCTCCCATCCCTTTCCACTGCTCCTTACGCTACTTCACTTGCACGATCTGAATGACACAAGGCCTAGTAATATCGTTTGTCTTGTCTCCCCTCAGTACCCTCCCTCGTCATGTCACCCCTAGAAACACATGTGTACAGGCGCATTGTAAATGACATATCATATCACAGCTAGCATGGGCTCCCAATGTAGAAACGCGAATTAGACAAATCACATGTGCCTTCTTATGGTTAGGTGAATTACTATCCACCATACCTTAAACTCAGGCATGGCTTTATGTTCAAAGATTAAACTGCCAAAAGAATCGTAGTTACTCATAACTATGTTGTTTTGGAACAGAGTGCCGCTTTTAAATGCAGCCTTTCTGCTGAAGTGATTTGCCTGTCCCAGCAGCTGTCAAAATGGCACCTTTGACCCCTGAACCTGCTGTGTGCCACTGGAGAGCAGGGACTGCAGATCAGAATGGTGCAGCAAAGCAGAAGTGTATGTTATGCTTTTGGCATGGAGCTTGCTGAAAATGGGGGTTGATTAGCACACCACTCTTTCTGAGATTGAATTAACTGCATCATTTTATTAATTAATAACAACAACAAAATCAAGGCATGTTCACCCTTGCCAGATGGTAATTCTTTACATAAGCTTTTTTACTCTGCGCCACAGGGTTACCTTCAGTTTACTTTGACTTGGTAGGTTAGTTGTCCTTTACTGGTCCCTGAGGGCTCATGGTATCTGAATGTCCTTTTAACATCCGCTCTCTGTCATGGTCATGAAGTCAGGGGCACAGGCATGCAGGGGTCGCATGCACAGGAGACCTGGGTGGACACTGTCGTGGTGCTTTTGGCGCCACCCTCATGAACAAAAGTAAACAAGAACATCCATTTAACACCAAAAAGCTTTTATTACGGACGTAGCACTTCAGATGCATTAACCTTGAATATTCCATCCATTAAGCAGGATGCATTAACCTTGAACATTCCATCCATTAAGCAGCCCCAAGTGTATTCTTGGCTCTGGCTGCTAATGGATTGCTAATGGATTGCCTTTGCACGTGCTCACTCTCTAGGGGTGGCAGGGTGTGGCTGGTAAGCCGGCCCTAATGGGCGTGCCCAAGATCTCAGCTATATATGCTGCTCCTATCCTCAAGACAGACGCTTCGCGTTATTCTGCACTTGCAAGCAGCGTAACGCTCACTGTTACCTGAGGTCAGACTTACCTTTGAAGATCCTGCTTCCTGGACATCCTGCTTTCTGCCAGCATACTTACCAACTAGGGGAAGCTGTTCTTACCTGAACATCTATTCGGCGAACCAAGTATTCATCTTTACACTTTCCGGATTCATCTTGGCACCGCAGCACGACATGCTCCATTGTCGACAGCAGCACCTGCAAGGAAAAACTGAAGACAAGGTTAGACATTGAAAAAACTGTCCGTTTAAGGATGCGCTTCATCATACTTCATACTTTTCCTTAAACCATCACTTACCTGCTGGTGAACATTGCGGTAGCATCCATCTTCCATCCGGCCGTGTTTTGTGCCTCACAGCTGCATTGAGGCCACATTTCCATCTAAGGGAAGAAAACAGAAGAGAGACATTATTGCGGGCATAAATAGGAGCAACATATAAAGACATTAAACAGAACAAACAGCATCACAAGAGCTCAAGAAAGACTTAACAATCATAAGGAGAAGCATAGTCATAGCTGGACTGGACTAATCCTTATCAGGGATCAGTGAAGGAACTAGATACCATTTGACGCGCCCCTGATAGAAGAAGAAAGGACGGATAGCTTACCTTCCATAATTCACAGGTGAGCTTTATGGGCCGGCGTATGTTCACAGAAACTGTACTTTGGGGTAAAGTGTTCCAGAGGTACAACGATCACAGATTGACACACTCACACACTCTTATCTCCACGCAGGAGCAGTATCACCACATACCACCGCTCACAGCTTTTCTACTGAGGAAGAGGCTTGAAGGGGGTGATTCAAGTTCAGGGAGGGCTGCACCCATGCCCCAATGCCTCCGCAGAGACCAGGTGAGCGTAACAGAATGCAAAGCCTTTAATGCTCTCTGCCTGGGAGTTATGGAAACTTCAGAAACAGATCTGTTAGCCCTCTTACTAAGGAATTTACAGGCTGAAGTACATGCTTCAAGACAGGAAACCAATGCATTATGGAGGGATCATATTGTAACTCAAGAAAGAACTGACGAATTGGCAAGACAAATGCTACAAGCACAAGCAGAACAGGTTCCACTGCCTGAAGTGACCCATTATTCTCATTCTTCCACACCACAACCATCAACACAGGTTTAGGTGGTTCTTCCAGGAGCAGTGCCTCTAACACCTCTAGAACACTTCATGGGCGACCCAAATATGTTCGCTGTATTTATGAACCAATGTTGCCTTCATTTCTTGTGCAGACCAGGAGCCTTTCCTAATGACAAAGCCAAAGTTGCGTTTGTACTCTCGTATTTATGAGATAGTGCAGCGGACTGGTCTATACCTTTGGTAAATCAAGATGGCCCTTTACTCCGGAACTTTGTGAATTTCCAACATGAGATGGAGAAATTGTTTGCCCATCATACTCAAGGACAAGCTCTGGAGAACGAGTTGTTGTCACTCAGACAACGAAGTCAAGTTCTATTAACCTATATTGTAACCTTCAATCATTTCATAGCCCAGACCAACTGGCCAGAAGAGAAGAGGACGATACTCTTTTACCGAGGGTTACATGGAGAACTTAAGGATGTGTTGGCGCAAGTGGTGAAACCCCCTAAGAGGTGTGCGGACTACATAGACCTGACGGTACAACTCGATCATAGGTTGCAGAATCAGAAAATGGATCGAGCTAGATCAGAGGGACGGTCAGTTTACGTATGACCTCGTGAGAATCAGACCAAACACATGAACAGTCTGAGCCAATGCAAATTGGTGGATTACGAAGTCCCCTTACCAAAGCAGAAAGGGAAAAAAGAAGACAAAAACAGCTTTGCTTAAATTGTGGACAAGCAGGTCCCTTCCTCCGTGACTGCCCGGTTAAACCACCCAAGAAAACGGTTGGGGCAGCAGACAAAACTGATGATGAAGAAGAAGAACAGAACTCGGGAAACGGAAATGCCCGGCAAGTGTAGGGGTCCGCTTGTCGAGCTTGAAAAAGGAATCCATACAGACCTCACCTCTAGTCCTTCTTGTGCTTTTGGTGAATCACAAGCAGCCATCAAAAATACATGCCTTGGAAGCATATATTGATTGTGGAGCTGTGGGTAATTACATTAACCAAGATTTGGCTCTCCGAATAGGCCTTCCTCTCCGAACAGAAGCAGAAATCGGAAAACATCACTGCTGTGGATGGTTCTCAGCTATTATCCAGCCTGGTGACACAATACACTGAGAAAGTCAGGATTCTGTGTCAGGACGGGCATCAAGAGGACATTACTTTCGATCTCATCAGTGCTCCTCAGTTCCATATGATATTGGGAATGCCCTGGCTGGAGACCCACAATCCTAGGATCGACTGGCGAAAATGAGTTCTGACATTTCCTCATGATTGTGCCGACACATGTTACAAAAAAGATGACACCAGTCTGAAACCGAAGAAAGGAATTGTGTTGGGCCTCATCAGCTCCTTACCGCTTGAATACCAAGATTACCAGGATGTCTTCAAAAAAGAGAAAGCTGACGTTCTGCCCTCGTACAGACTGTACGATTGTCAAATAGATCTTGTACCCAGAGCCCACATCCCTTGCAGCCAAATTCACGTTCTGACAGAACAGGGAAATCAGCATCTTAGAACTTACCTGGATCAGTACCTAGCGAACAGTTTCATTCGCCCATCCAAGTCGCCTGCCTCCTTGCCCTCATTCTTCGTGCCTAAAAAGGAGGGGGATTTAAGAACTTGCATCGACTATAGAGCCATCAATCAGATCACAGTAAAAAAATCGATATCCTTTACCACTTGTACCAGAGATCATGGTCCAAGTGAAACATGCTCAAATCTACACAAAACTGGATTTAATAGGAGCATACCATCTTGTAAGAGTAAAAGAGGGACACGAGTGGAAAACGGCCTTCCGCACGAAGTACGGCCATTTGGAATACCAGGTCATGCCCTTCGGGCTATGCAATGCCCCCACAGCATTCCAATTCTTTATGAATGATGTACTTTGTGAACTATTGGACGTTGGCGCTCTTGTTTACATTGGAGACATTCTTATCTACTCAAATTCCATGGAAGAACATGTAGGCCATGTCCAGGCAGTCTTAGAGTAGCTTCGACAACACCAATTGTATGCCAGGTTGGATATATTTTTTTACATTAACTGAGGTCGAGTTTCGCGGTTTCATACTCACACCACAAGGCGTACATATGGATACACGAAAGGTGGATGAAATCCTCCAATGGCCCTCACCAACATCGACAAAAGGAGTGCAAAGCGTGCTTGGATTTGGCAACTTTTACTGTCTGTTTATAACTGGGTTTTCACAAATTGTACATCCAATTACCTCCTTCTTAAAGAAAAATCAAAAGTTCCATTGGTCGACAGAAGCTGAAGAAGCCTTCCAGAATTTGAAACTTGCATTCACTACAGCACCAGTCCTTTGACACCCACGACCAGACCTACCTTACATAGTTGAGACAGCTGCTTCAAAAATAGCCATGGGAGCAGTATTGTCACAACGAGACCCCGAAACAGGATAACTACACCTCGTCACATTCTGGTCCTGCAAATTTTCAGCCCCTGAGTTGAACTACGCAATCACAGAAAATGATTTACTGGCAATTAAAGCAGCATTCAAGGCCTGGAGACATTAACTTCTTGGGGCGAGTCATACAGTCACTGTCATCATGGACCACCGTAACTTGCAATATTTGAAAACTGCCAAAGCACAATCCTTGCGTCTCTCTTTTTCCCAGAATACGATTTTATTATCACTTATAGACCTGGAGTACACAATGGGAAAGCAGACGTTCTATCAAGCATGAGTGAAGAAAAAGAGGCTTTTACAGCATCCGACCCTGTGGCCATAATTCCTGAAGAAAGGATTCAAACCTGAATAGCTGCCACCACATGTGTGGATGACCAAAGAACCAATTTGCAATCCCTGATGGATCAATCAAAACAACAGGAATGGCTGTTAAAGGTGACCAGTACACCATCGAAGACAATCTAAGGTATTTCCAAGGACGATTATATGTCCAAGACCAAGAACTGCAAAAGCAAATCATCACAAATTACCACGATTCATTAGTGGAAGGACACCCAGAAATAGCCAAATCTCAGGCTAAGGTAAACAAAACTACTGGTGGCCAATCTGGCGAAAAGACATCACCCAATTTATTGAAACCTGCGGTGTCTGTGCACAACACAAGTCTCAGAAACAGAACCCTGCTGGCTTACTACATCCCCTAACAGTACAGCCAGCACCTTGGCATACCCTGCTGATGGACTTCATCATGGATCATCCACCCTGCAATGGATACAGCACCATATTAGTTGTTGTGGATTTATTCTAAAAAATGGCCCATTTCATCAATCTGAAGGGACTCCCAACGGTGTCAACTCTCGCTTCTGTTTTCCTGGAGCAAATTGAGTTCCCCGATCAGATACTAATATTGATGGAAATCCTTGCCATCAATATTAGTATCTGATCGGGGATCTCAATTTGTTTCTGCCTTTTGGAGAAAGTGTTGTACGATTGCCGAAATCGATCTCCTTTTGTCCACAAGCCATCACCCTCAAACTGATGGGCAAACTGAATGAACCAACCAAACTTTAGAGCAATATATCAGGAGTATGTTGCAACAGTCTGAGGATTCTTGGAAAAAATATACTCTGGATAGCTGAGTATGCATACAACAACTTAGTTCACACAAGCAGAGGGCAAACTCCATTCTACACTGTGCACGAAGACATCCGAGGACATCAGTATTTGATCCACCTGATACCCTGGAAATACCAGCCATAAAAAACTTGCATAAAACCATCACTCGGGTTCTTAAGGAGGTGACAGAGCATCTGACCAAGGCTAAGGAAAGACAAAAACTGTTTGCTGATCGACATCGGAAGGAAGCTCCCGCCTACCAGATTGGTGAAAAGGTGTGGTTAGCATCCAGATATATTCCCCTGAAGAGGTCAAGAGCTTTCCGCCCAAGATACCTCCGCCCCTATACTTTAAAGTCCATAATCAATCCTGTCGCCATGAAATTGGAGTTACCATCTCACATGAAAATTCACCCCATATTTCATGTCTCTCTCCTCAAACCAATGACATCCAATACACGGCTTAGTTCTCCGTCAGAGCCGAAGTAATAGATGGAGAACCAGAATATGAAGTCAAATCCATCCTGGACTACAAGGTGGTTCGATCAAAATTGTATTACCTAATTGACTGGAAAGGTTACGGACCTCAAGACCGAACTTGGGAACCCAGAGAACACGTCCATGCTCCGTGTTCAATCAGACAGTTCCATCGCAATAATCCCACCAAAACAGGACCAGAAGGAGAACCACCCTTGAGAGGGGCCTTGAGGGGGAGTGCTGTCATGGTCATGAAGTCAGGGGCACAGGCATGCAGGGGTCGTATGCACAGGAGACCTGGGTGGACACTGTCCTGGCGCCTTTGGCGCCAGGCTCATGAACAAAGGTAAACAAGAACAACCATTTAACACCAAAAAGCTTTTATTATGGGCATAGCGCTTCAGATCCATTAACCTTGAACATTCCATCCATTAAGCAGGATGCATTAACCTTGAACATTCCATCCATTAAGCAGCCCCAAGTGTATTCTTGGGTGTGGCTGCTAATGGATTGCCTTTGCACATGCTCACTCTCTAGGAGTGGCAGGGTGTGGCTGGTAAGCCGGTCCTAATGGGTGTGCCCACGATCTCAGCTATATAAACTGCCCCGATCCTCAAGACATCTTTGCGTTATTCTGCACTTGCAAGCAGCTCAACGCTCACCATCACAAGAGGTCAGACTTACCTTTGAAGATCCTGCTTCCTGGACATCCTGCTTCCTGCCAGCATGCTTACCAATTGGGCGAAGCTGTTCTTACCTGTACATCTGTTTGGCGAACCAAGTATTCATCTTTACACTTTCCGGAACGCCGAAATCTTCATCTTGGCTCCGCAGCACGACACGCTCCATTGTCGACAGCAGCGCCTGCAAGGAAAAACTGAAGACAAGGTTAGACATCGAAAATCAGTCCGTTTAAGGTTGTGCTTCACCATACTTTGCGCTTTCCTTAAACCATCACTTACCTGCTGTCGAACATTGCGGTACCATCCATCTACCATCTGGTCGCGTCTCACGTCTCACAGGTGCATTGTGGCCGCATTTCCATCTAAGGGAAGAAAACAGAAGAGAGACATTATTGCGGGCATAAATAGGAGCAACATATAAAGACATTAAACAGAACAAACAGCATCACAAGAGCTTGAGAAAGACTTACCAATCATAAGGAGAAGCATAGTCGCAGGTGGACTGGACTAATCTTTATCAGGGATCAGTTAAGGAACTAGATCCCTTTTGATACGCCCCTGCCAGAAGTAACAGAACGGAGAGCTTATTTTCCATAATTCACATGTGAGCTTTATGGGCCGGCGTATGCTCACAGAAACCGTACTTTGGGGTAAAGGGTTCGAGAGGTACAACAATCACAGTTTGGCGCACTCACACACTCTTATCTCCACGCTGGAGCAGTATCACCACATACCACCGCTCACAGCTTTTCTACTGAGGGAGAGGCCTGAAGGGGGTGATTCAAGTTCAAGGAGGGCTGCAAACGTGCCCCAACGCCTCAGTAGAGACATGGTGAGCATAACACTCTCCTGCTGTTTCAGGGTCTGAGTCCTCATGGGATACATTGGGCCTCATTACAAATCGCCCGGTATGGAAACAACGGTGGCAGTAAACCCACCACCACCATTGTTTCCATGCCGGGTGATCACAACTCCTGCAGGCGGGAGGTGATGTTCCCGCCAGGTCTGACCTGGCGGGTTTAACACCGCCCGCCTGCAGGCGGACGAGGAAACACCGGCAGCATTACGAGATGCTGCCGGTGTTTCCATGAACCCCATTCCCATCGAGTCCCATAGGACTCGATGGGAATGGGGATTAACACCATTCCGTCTCTGTGATTCCCGGAAAACCGGGGTTGTAATGCCCTGGTTAATTCCGGGAATCACGGAGGCGGAATGGTAATACGAGTCTGGCGGACTCGTAATGAGGCCCATTGTCTTCTTGGATGCTCATTTCCGGCCCTCAGTGTCTTTTTGGAGTTTAAAGTACATGGCTGCACATTCCACCTTCTCCCATCAGTTGTCTTTAAGACCTCTCTAGCACGTTCAAATGTCTGAGAGCTTGGGTGCTGTATTGAGACACTACTTATTTGCTCTTCGTTGCATACAGGATTTCATCATTTCTATGTCTCAGGAACACACATGAGTCATCTATTCTGATTCTACTAGATCTCTCAGCTGCTTTTGACATAGTGGATCAACTTCTTCTATCCTGTCTGTCTTCCGTAGGCATTTCGGGTCTCATTCTCAAATGGTTTCAATCCGGTCGCTCATTTTCCATCTCATTGGCTGGGAAACCCTCTACCATATTTCCGTCACATCATGGCGCACCTCAAGGGTTAGTTTTTGGTCCCCTTCTTTTCTCACCTTACACCTATCTCCTTGCTGATATTTTCAATCAATTCTCACTATCCTGCCAATTTTATGATGAAAATACTCTCAGATCGTTCTCTCCTTCCCTTATTTCACTGACCCCATCCGTGCTACGATGGCAGCTTGTCTACTCCCTATGCCATCCTGTATGCAGTCTTCATTTCTCCATATCAACAGCTTCCTCTCCTATTTCTCCCCCAGCATCTCATTTCCTCCTTCTCTTGCCCCCATTTCCCCACATGCTCGTAACCTCATACATGAGAAGAGTTTGTTCCACTTCCGTTGGAGATTTTTCTCATTGACAGCGGGAGAATTCATGCATTGGTGTTGGTATTAATTTGGGAGGGAGAAACTAAAAATAGCAACATTTTTGGTTAAATGATTGTGTGTGTCCTGCCTAAATCGGGAGGGTTGGCCTGTGTGTAGCCTTGGTGTGTGTCACCTTTGATTCTTCAGTTACATTTTTGACCCACATTGCAACATTACTTGCTTCTGTCACCTTTGATATACAGAAATCCTGCCCCTGTCTATCCTTCCAAGCCACCAAACCCCTTTTCTCTACTCTGATCCTTTCTCAACTTGATTGCTGTGCTGGGCTCCCTGCACATCTTCTTGCTCCTTTGCATTCTGTTTTGCATTCTGTTTTCAATTCTTCTAGCCATTTTCATGTCATGCATCTACCTCTAGTTCACTTTAATCAATTTCCTGGATCCCTTTGAATCTTGTCTCCTTTTTCACTGCTGGTGCATTTTCTTTAAATGAATACGTGGTCCTCCCTCCTTATCTACCCACTCTTGTTTCCTTCGATAGCCCCTTCCGTTATTTAGGCTCTCAATGTCTTTTTCTTCGAACTGTCCCCAACTCTTCACGTTTCCGTTCTTTTCTTTACTGTCCCCCAGACTCTGGAACTCCTTACCTCTAACAGTTCACTCTTCTCTCTCCTTGTCTGCATTCCACTCTTCTCTTAAAACTCATGTAATGTCATTTTCTGTGCAGCACTTTGTCTGACGGGCTTTATTAATTCAAAAGTAAATACACATACATAAAAGTGCACTGGATTTCCATGCACCACCCCCTACTTTCCTGTATGTCTGCGGGTTTCTGCCTGTCTGATCGACGCCAACCAGGGCCATGACTCTGTGGACATTGGGCCTCATTACGACCCTGGCGGTAAGTACCGAACATTACCGCCATGGCGTAATTAACGTTTACGCCGTGGGTCGATGGCGTAAAGTGCGGTATATTCCGACCTATCGGGCACGTGAATTACGCCATGGCGTTAATGTAAAGTACGGCATGGCATAAATGGGCCAAAAACAGCCCTTACCGCCATCGCATGCCGCGCAAGGAGCACTACCGCCACACACACCATAGCGGCGACCGCAATTAGCGGTCACCGTAAATAGGCGGAACCGGAAATAGCGTCATCGCGGCGGAACGGGAAACTGCACGGCGGCCATCTTTAAAAACACAATCCATTGCCATCCTCCACAACCATACCTGATCCAACCCTGACACCTATCCACACCCATCACCCACCCAATTAGCCAAGTAAAAATGCCCAAAGTAGTTAAAAAAGCATGTGACTGGCAGTGCCAAAATCGTTTCTCAAAGGAGGAACTAACCATGCTCGCAGAGACCCTGCAAGAAAATGCTGCAGCTGTATTCTCCGCGCAGATGACAAGGCCGGCAATAGCGAAAAAGAAGGCCATATGAGCCCTAGTGGCACAGGGTGTGAGTGCAGTGGGGGCCGTACCCCGCACTGCCCTGCAGTGCAGAAAGCGCTGGGACGACTTGAGGCTCCGTGTCCGAAGCATCCTCTCAGCTAACCGGAACCTAGGCACGTCAACTGGGGGTGGATCCGAATCGCCCATAAAGCTGCAAGCATGGGAGGAAATATGTGCATCCACCATCGGGATGGAGAGCATCCAAGGTGTCGGAGGGATGGAGAGAGGAGTGCCGACCTCAGTAGATGCAGGTAGGTGGCCAGAGCAAGCCATGCTAAACTCAACAAAGTCCTATCATGTGAAGTACCATGTAGCCCCATAGTGCATATGCAACACATCGGCAGGTGAATGTCCACAGACACATCCAGACTCCACCCTGTACACATGCAACATGCACACCCTAACTGCTGGCACACACATACCACCATGCTACCTCCACACAAAAGGCACAAAACCTGTATGCCCCTGCCTGAAATGTGCTGCATGTACCCACTGTATAGATGTCATCCCTCACAATGCACGGCCAATGTCCGCGGACCCATCAATAACACTATCCCTCCTTTGCTCCACCACAGGATCTGACACAGACCTCCAGGAAGAGGACAACACTGCATCCAGATCCACCAAGAGGGCCAGGCCACAGGCATCCACCTCAGCCATCCTAATGGAAACACACCAGCAGCCACAAACCCTGCCTGGGGAAGAGGACAGGCAAGTGCCAGCCCCCACAACAGCAAACACAGACCCAGCAGCAGCACCGCACATGTCACTAGTCGTGCCCACTGAAGGGACAGGCTCTGCTGCAAGCAACACCCTGGGTGAAATCGCTGCCAGAGCGGCAACCTCCGACAGTGAGGCAGGCAGCATCGAGGTCATCGATGAGGAAAGGCCCACTGCCCAGCCACATTCCCCCTGCACATCCCTAAGCCCCCTGCAGGCGGATGCCACACAGGGGCAGTCGAGGCCGAGGATTGGCCAGCCACCCCATCCCCCCAGCCTGAGGTGAGCAGCCCAATGGACATGCAAATGCCACTGGGCATGGGCCAGCGGAACCAGCAGACACTTGAAGATATAGTTACCCGCCAGCAGCAGCTATCCGCCCTCCTCAACGAACATGTTGCACAGTGTGGGGTGGCAAGGGATGGCATGGAGAGTTTGGCAGACCGGGTCACAGCTGCCATAGAGTCCTCCACAAAGGACATATGCACGCAACTCGCGGCTGTGCGCAATGTCCTCACAGAACTTGTTCAGACCATCAGGGACATGCGTCCAGATGTGCAGGCCGGACCCTCCTCATCAACCAGCTCGGCACAGAGCAGCCCCATCCGCAGATCAGGGCGCAATCTACGCAGCACGGGCAGGGGTGCCCCGGGGGCCAGGGGAGGGGATTCACATTAGTGGCTTGACAGTCGAGCAGGACTACTGCACACCCTGCTGCACAGACACTACCGCACCTTCGTAGGGATTCCAGGGTGGAGGGGGGAGGGGGTGTGTTGGGGTGTTCAGGGGGAGGGGGGAGGGGTTGTGTTGGGGTGTTCAGGGGGGAGGGGGGAGGGGGTGTGTTGGGGTGTTCAGGGGGAGGGGTGAGGGGGTGTGTTGGGGTGTTCAGGGGGGAGGGGGGAGGGGGTGTGTCACGACGTTTCATAGTTTAAATACACTTTTTTCTTTCCCAAAATGAAATGTGTGGACATTTTCATTGCATATGTGTGCTTTATTGGTGTACAGTCCACAGTGTGCATGTCCCAGAGACACACAGTGCCCCAAGTGCAGTCTCCATGTGATTCACACCAGCCGTGTGTGCTAGAAGCAGTGGTCGATGATACTTTGGCGCATTGCACGCCCCTCCTGTGCGTCGCCTCCTCCATGGGGTGCCGCCCCATCTGCACCCTCCTCATCCTCATCATCAGGTGGTTGCAGTTCTGCGTCAGGGGGCAGGAGCACATTCCGTCTGACGCACATATTGTGTAGCACAGCAACAGAGAGCATTGTCGTGCCAAAAGAAGGTTCTTTCCTCTAACTACTCGCAATCCTGCCGTGGATCGCATATATGGGGGAGTGACCAAGGCCCACTCGCGCGCATCACAGCGCACAGACAGTCTTTAAAAAAAATGTGCGTGTCCCTCCTAAACTCTTTGCCCTGCCGCCTCTTCTCTCCTTCCTGTCAGCTGGTCCCCTGCTGTTTCAAGAACCTACCCCGGGCACTGCCACAGCAACGGGCAGGCCGCTCCTTCACTTGCCAGCAGCACAGCATGGGGAAAGCAGGAGAGCACTGCAGTGCCGTGAGAAGGGCCACAGGTTGGACGGAGATTTTCCAGGAACTACTGTTTACTCGTTCTTAATCTCCTTATCGCCAGTGAAATTATGCTGTCCACACAAACCATGGGCAGATGACATCAATGGGTTTATTAGGAAAGTCCATACAGCAAAACCCCCAGCACTGCTAGCTACTGCCTTAGTCTCCATCAACTGCCTCCTTTTCACAACATAACATTCCCTTCTGGATTGTGCCACTACATTTCACAGGTATGGTTCCAAATCAGAACACCGCTGCATCACCCAGGTGAGAGTACATCATAAGATTGTGGACACAAGTGTTGGAAGCAAGAACAGAGGGTCGATCACAGAAGAAAGAGCATCTGCATTTTAGGTGTTCATGAAGAGAAGAAAAGACAGGATTCTCTATGGTTCAGGGAGAACCAGATCATGGAAACCTTTGCCCCATCGGAACTGTCTGCCCATTTCAACATACAGAGAGCCAACAGTTCACTAATCTGAAAGAAACTACCAGAGAAGCTCCCCAGTGGTTTTCTTGAACACATTGTAAACTCAATAAAAAGATTAGAATAAAAAAATGATATTGTCCTAAACTACAGAAACAGTAGTGTTTTCTTGAGAAAGGGTGGGCTGAAGGGAGAATCGACTCTTGACAACCCGAAGCTGCACATTTTGTTCTGGGATTCACCCAATCGTTCCAGAAAGCTCGGAGGTGGCACATTGAGGTTAAACCCAGGTTCAGTGATATGCAGATACAAGTTTTTCAGATCATCTTGGGGAAACTGTGATGTGGGGAAATGGCATCCTTGCTCTTATCATCCTGCGGAAACTGTCATGTGGGGCAATGGCATCCTTGCTCTTATCATCCTGGGGAAACTGATGTGGAGCAATGGCATAACTGCTCTTATCATCCTGGGGAAATTGATGGGGGGCAATGACATCATTGCTCTTATCATCCTGGGGTAACTGTGATGTGGGCAATGGCATCATTGCTATTATCATCCTGGGGAAACTGTGATGTGGGGCAATGGCATCATTGTTCTTATCATCCTGGGGAAACTGATGTGGGGAAATGGCATCATTGCTCTTTGAGACCCCAGAGAATGGTTGGGGTTTGGGGAGAGGGCAATCCTCACTGACCATAGAGACTCCATCATTGAATTACTTGAATGGAGGCTGACTGTTATAAGGGCACTATGAGTGGTCGAGATCTGTGTATCCCAAATGCTCTAGATGGAGATGCACCAGTAGCTGGGAAGCATAGGGTTGAGCAGTACAAGCTTATGGATCACATATTACATGCTTATCATGGTGACAGGTGTGATTAGTTGCAGGAACTGCGTGGCACTTTTTAGGAAAGGGGAGTGAGCAGCTAGCCACTAGGTTGACACGGTCACTACCAGATGTGTCTCCAAGAAAGTCAGAAGCGTGGGATCCTAGAGGTTTTCCTCCCCCACCAATTTGCAGTACAACGTCCCTACGGTTATTGCTGAGCCTTTACTTAAAGACATTCAGAAACACTTCACCAGGGAATTCTATAGAATCCCCGGTAAAAAGATGTCACGCAGCCTTGTATGAGAATGATAGTGGGAATCAAATATCCAGAGAATCTGGAGCAGACTTTACTTATTTAATTGTTTTTTTTGTAATTTGCCTAACCCCGTACCTGAGTTCACCTTCTAAGCTAAGATCCGGGATTTCAAACCTCTGTTGCTCTGCGTGGTCTTGCTTCCAAGACCACGTGTTGCCCCAGTGCTATCCTCCGTTCACATGGCAAGTTCAGATGTGCAAACCTTAAAAACCAGCCACATAGACATCAGGCTCTGTCAGACCAGTAGAGCATTTACAGACAAAAGCACAAAACTCACACAGCAAGAGAAAGGATGTTGCGGAACTCACCTCACAAGAGATTGGACCAACTGCAAACCCTTTCTCTGAGCGGAGAAGCCACAGGATGCCGAAGGGGACTTTACAGCCGATGCAGGATAAAGAAAATGCTCAAACAGGCACAGAGAAGATTCCAAGATGGTGTCAATGTTACGGGAGGGATACGAAGACGCTGGAGGAACAGGGGAGAAAAATAACCTCAAGGGGAATCAGTATTAAGATTTGGAACTTTCTGTTTGCCGCTTCATTTTACATTACTTTGTACATTCGGGTGTCCCTGGAGGAACGAGGAGTCATTAAGCTTGTGTTAAGAACTTTATTCTACAGTCCTCGAGCTTAGAGGAATGGAACACCCAAACGATGCCCCACTTTGGTTGCATGTCTTTAAATAGACAATACAAATAGTGACAAACTTTTTCAGTGACACTTAAATAACGAAAGAAATATGGTTTTTATTATCTTTTTTTATTTGGGGGATAACCCTCCCAATCCCCCTGTTTTCTCAGTTTTTATACTCCTCCCCAAGCTCTCCCCACCATTGTTAGTCCCTTAACCGAACCCCATATGTATATTTAGTAAGCATGTCAACATTTTTTTTCGTTATTTGGGTTTCACTGAAAATGTTTGTCATTATTCTAATTTCGATGTAAACTTTGTATTGCCCCATCCCTGACACGAGAGAGAGAGAGGTGTCCTCATCCATGTTAAGGACCCTATTTGAATGGGAGCCGAGTCCCCTTTCTATTGTTGTTCTTGTGTTGTGGGCTGTGCCCCACAGTATGCAGGAAGAGGCAGGGCCACCGCCTCAGGCACCAGTTTTCGCGCCGATGATTAAAGAGATAAGAAGCCACTTGACCGGCTGTATTATTGTATCTGCTGCATTTGATCTGCCATATTGTTTTATTGCTGCACTCGACCTCGGGCGGGATACAACAGAGGACAGTAAAGGGATGTGTCAGAGAGTTGTGCGCTGACTTGACTGCATAGTGATGAAGGGCAGGGGCAAGCATGGAGAGAATTGGGCATGTGAAAGGGGCAGGGGATTTTGAGCTTAGACCAGGATGAGAGCTCGGACAGCTGAGCAACAGTAGGAGCATGTTACTTTTCTCGTTTGTTCTCAGAGGTGGAGTGTTAATAGAGTTACACAGTGAAGACAATGGTAAAGTACTGCTGAGAAGTGATGGCACGCGTTCATTAATTGCACTGCAGCCTTGTCCAAAACTGCTTAATCCGGCTCAGCCGAAATGTGTACCAAGCGCGTGTGTGCGCGCAAAAACCCACACATAAAAACCCCTCTGCAGCAGACATAAAAACTCTTCAAGGTTTGTCATCAGGATTGGAATCTGGGACCTGCGGGATAAACAAACCCGTCTTCGGTAGGCACATTAGCCAACGGAGGTATCTTTCCAAATACGATGTTGCTTTTAGAAGTCCCATAAGGATGGGGAGGCGTCATTCCCATGCAATTTGTGGCTGCCCTACCTCCTTTGTGCTGTATAAGAACGATTCCATGAGGAAGTAAGGGGATTCAGACACATTCAGGTCATTTGCAGCCAGAACACACAGCCCTATGAAATAATTAGCAGTCTTGTCTCTGGGTTTTTTCCCATGCAATCTGCTTAATTCTTGCTGCCTTTGAACACAACACACGCGTCGCTAGGCATGCTGCTGCACTGTCCTACTGAACTCCCTCCACTGGGATAGTGGACTTGGCCCCAGCACCACTGTGAGAGAGGGACAGCATCACCACATCTGGACGCGTTGGCCAGCCTGCCCAGATGCTATTTGTGTAGACACCTCACTCCTGTGCAGCACATTGTATGTCCAATGTGCTGATGTTAATCCTGTAGATCGGTGGGAGCAATGCCGGCGCCGGCGGTGTAAAGCGTGCAGGGCTTCTAGTATGTGGCTGGCCAGTGGGGGCTATACCATATGCAGTTAGTTGTGTTTTAAACTCAAAGGTCTACTTGCACCACATTTCTTTGACGTGAAATTAATTCCTTTCATGAAGGAAACACTTGCAGTGAGTAAACACATGCACTTGTTCTGCGCTTGCCTGTTCTGCCGGGTCTCGAAGAACTCAAGTGATGAGAAGAGGGTGGGCCTACAATAAAATGCACCTGGCCTCTCCTTTGTGCAACACAATGCCACTTGACGTAATTACCACCGCGTCTGGGCCCCTGCCACACCCATTCCCAAATGCAGGAAAAATGCAAATGCCCACCAGTGCACATTTTTCCATTCGTCTGGACATTTAAAATGACCTATCTGGATGTGTTGTTTAAGCCAAAAAGCCTGCCGAACACCTCTGGTGCAAATCAACTTGAATGCTTTTTCAGAGAAATAAACTGGAGGTGGTTCACAACTTTGCCAACTGGCCATTAAATAGGGTTTCCTCTGTGGTGTCACCATTGTTTATTTCTTCAGAGGATGAGTCCTCTGTTTGTTGCCATTAATTAGTGGGCTGCGACCCACATATGCGAAGGGGCGGGGCTACCGCCAAAGAGGCAGTTCGAGGCTGATACGCATTAAGTAAAGAGGTGTTGCACCCCAGCTCCTGTGTCGGTGTATCCTTGTGTATCCTTGTGTGCATGAGGGTGACTGACTGGCAGCGTGAGGTGGTGCACTCACGAGATACTACATCCTCACTGAGGGCCAATAATAAAATCGCAGCCAGGACCTTGCATGCAGATCCTGTAGGTCACCGTCTAAGTAGATTCTTGCAGACTGCTTTCAAGACCACTAGATTGAAGGAGCGGGCCAGTTGATTCGTGACTTCTACAATAGGAGGGAGAGTGGGGGAACCCCCACCAATATCTGGGAACAGGAAAAGTTGCCAACATCCAGTTTATGGCCAGGAATAAAGAATGCAAGTCGTGCTGTCAGCCTGCATCACTAGATTATGAAAGAAGAAAAAGCAAATGCGTAGATTGTAAATATAGACATTGACAGTATCAAATGACGGCCTTTCCCACCAGTCTTGATCCCTTCACAGTTTCCTTCTCCACTGGGGCCATCCGCCGGGATCTACCGCCCTGCTGCAACCCCCTCTAGGATTATGCATGTCCCGCCTCCTCTAATAACAGGGCATCGCGGCGCCAAACACACCGACATGCAGTCCTCATGTAACTCCCACGCTCGCCCCTCCCCCTAATCAACAGCCTGTCATCAAACTTAGGCATCCTCTGGCCAACTCCCCCGTCCCTCCTCTAATCAATGGCCTGATGACAGGCTCAGTCACCTGCTTCCCTAACCCACTCTCTCTTCTATACACACATAGGCCCGTTGACAGGCTCACCTTTCACACTTTCTTTTCTTACTGAACTCCCCTAGCCCCCCACTCTTTCTCCTGTAATTACTGTCCCACTGACAGATGCCCCACCCAGCTAACTTTGCTTTGCAAATCCACAATGCAGTAACTGTACCTGTACCCTGTGTCCCTCATTCGGGGCTCCCAAGGCCCATTATGTGCTGTGGTTCGCCATTTGATATGGCTCCCTTCTTTCCAGATGTGCTCGTTGGGTGTTCTTTTAATTTACATGTGATCATGAACATGTTTCAGAAGTACCGACTGTGCAACATGAAAATCAGCCGGAAGTCGGCTAAAACATCATCTCTTTAAGACTTTGTATTCATGGAAGATAATAAGGGTATATATTGTGAACTCGCTTGACGTTGGATGGACTAAGGGCGTACGTCAGTGTGGAATGTTGGCAAAGCAATACAAATGGTAGATAGACATTTATTTACATGTGCTGCCGGCTCACCATCTGTTGTGTGGTGATCTAGTGTTTTGCTGACGTGAGCGTCGTGACTTTGTCATGACGCTCACACGCTCACTTAATAAAAGTGGCTCTGCTGGCGCTGCGAGGGCAGAGCAGCAGAGCCCCTGGAAGTGGCAGCTAGTGTCTGTGCCTTTGTGGGTTGTGGGCCTGCCACGTGGTCATGGCCTAGTGTGCAGCGCGGCCCGAGTGCCCTCAGAGCCGCGGCTGCTGGAGACTTGGGGTGAACCCCCCACACCGTGAAGCCTGTGCCTGGTGACACCGGGCGCCGTAGGGTGTTCCCCTACCAAAGATTTGCCGGCTGCCCCTCGGCGTGTCTTTCCTTGTCGAGTGATCCCGGCTGTATCAGTGGGCTGCCCCGGGGACCGGAGGCAGCTCACAACACTGGCGACGAGGATCTTCGCCCCCCTTCCGGGCCCGCTGAGGGAAGCGCCGTAGGTTTCGACGCTCCTCCGTTGGCCTTGCGAAAAGGCGGCGAAGCAAAGAGGCCGCGTGTGCGTTCGCGCTAGGCGGCCGGGGCCCCTGGACGCACATCCAACAGCGGGCACCTGGTGCCGATACCATTCGCCTCCACCCCTCAAGGGGAGTATCGATCTGCGGCGCAGGGCGCCGAACAGTGAACTGCCGGTGAGACGGCGTGTCTGGCTGGGGACTGCCCAGGGCATGCTCCGCGCCTGGTGCTCGTGGCCCTTTGGCAGCCCGTGTTGCAGCATCGGCCGTGTGTGGAGGGGGCGGCGGGCAGTGCATCGTGTGCACGCATGACCACCGGCGTCATCAGGGACCCGCCAGCGCCTGGCCCCGGCGGAGCGCAACAAAGGGGCACAGCTGGGGCTCGGAGGCCGCAAGAAGGGAAGGGGCGTGCCCCCAGCAGGCCCAACAGCGGGCCGACGAGGAAGATGGGCGTGGCCCTGGCGGCAGGCCAACAAAGAAGGGGGAGCGGCCTCAGCAAACCCCAGGACAAAGAGAGGGGGCAGGGCCATCTCTCCGCCTCCCCCCGCAGAGGAGGGGAGACAGACTCCAGCAACACCCGGGCCGCAGTGGTGAACAGCCTGGCCACCAGGGAAGAAAGGCCTATCAACATCCCGGCCGAGGAAAAGGAAAGTGGATCTCGGGGCCAGTAGGGGAAGAAGAGCGGTCTGGCATCAACATTGGAAGCCCAGATAAGGAAGAGTGTTGTCATCAAATTCCTCCTGAGTTCAGCACCTGCGCAGACCTGGGCTAGCGGCTCCATCTGGAGTGCTTGTGCGCCCTCTGGGATCCCGTCATATGAAAGCCAAGGAATAAGGGGTGCACCACCCGCACCAATAACATCACAAGGGTAGGGGCTCCCAACGGAGCGCTTGTGCGCCCTCCAAGATAGTCATAAATGGATAGGCACCCCAAGACCCACCTCCTGTGGCCGCAGAGGGTGCCCAACCAGCAGTCACCGTGACGGAGGAGGACAATGAGGGCGTATGTCACGGACAGGTTGCGCCACTGCCCCACTTTGACACCATGGGCTCGCCTGCCAGTCTGGGACCCCAGTGGACAGCCCGGGTGGAAAACCTGGAGCTGTACTTTGAGGCGATAGAAATCAAAGATGCAGCAAAACGCCCGACACCCCTGTACTCGGCCGGGCTGGCCGTCCAGAGGCTATTCAAGACATTGAGGCCCCGAAATCAGTCTAACGATGCAGCCATTGCAGCCCTGAACGAGTATTTCAGACCCATGGTCAACAGGGACTATGAACGGTTCAGGATGAGGTGTGCGAGGCAGGAGGAAGGGGAAAGCCTTGATGCATTCCACTGGAATCTGGGCGGAATTGCACTGTCATGTGCCCTGGGGAATTTCGAGGAGGACGAGATCCGGGCGCAGATCATCTACGGCTGCAGCTCCACCAAACTGCGCAAGCAGGTTCTGAGGGTCCCAGCGCTGACCCTCGAGCGAATATTAGAGCCCAGGAACTGGCGGAGGTGCAAGCCTCGGTCATGGACTCCTCTAGACACCACCTCAAGATGGAGGTCCCCATGCAGCTAGTGAATGTTGAGGAGGTGGCCACTGTCGGCAGGTGGCCAGGAGGAAGAGTGATGAGGAGGGGAGACTGGTCAAAGAGAGACCCCAATGCCACAATATGCAATCAGTGTGGGTGGGATCTTCCACACCCGCAGGACTGCCCGAGGATAGGACAGATCTGTGGAAGGTGCGGGAAAGGAGACCACGTCGCACGGGTGTGCCTAGCCCCAGCCCCAGCCAGCATGGTGGGGACTTCGGGGGGGAATGTGGAAAAGGGGAGAAGGACCCCCAAGGTGGCGGTGGTCCAGGTGGCGGAAGGGACCCGAGAGGTGCCGTATGATATGGGGGTGGAGGAATATGAAGAGAATATATTCTTCTTGTCCTGCAGAGGCGCCAGTGGCCAGTTTGATCCTGGGATCTTCTGAGTCGGAGGAGCCCGTAGTCGGGCCCCGTGGTGTGAGGACTGGAACACACCTGTTTGTTTTGCAGTGTTAAAATGTTTGAGTTTTCAGTAGCTCTTAGGTGGTGCGCGGACTGGAATGCACCCAATGTTTGCTGTGAAGGTGTAGGGGCACCGTTGGTGCGTGGAATAGAAGGCACCAAGTGAAACCCAGTAGAGTGGTTGATGTTTGCGGTGGGTTTTTGATTTTGTTTGTTTATAATAAAGGAGGGATGTTGTATGGTGGTCTAAGGTTTTGCTGACGTGAGCATCATGACTGTGTCATGACGCTCACACGCTCACTTAATAAAAGGAGCTCTGCTGGCGCTGCGAGGGCAGAGCAGCAGAGCCCCAGGAAGTGGCAACTCGTGTCTGTGCCTTTGTGGGTTGTGGGCCTGCCATGTGGTCGTGGCCTAGTGTGCAGCACGGCCCGAGTGCCCTCGGAGCCGCGGCTACTGAAGACTGGGGGTGAACCCTCCATATCGAGAAGCCTGCGCCTGCTGACACCGGGCGCCGTAGGGTGTTCCCCTACCAAAGATTCGCCGGCTGCCCCCCGGCGTGTCTTTCCTTGTCAGGTGATCCCGGCTGTATGTATCAGTGGGCTGCCCCGTTGACCGGAGGCAGCCCACAACACCGTCTCCCATACCCGAGGGCGGAGCGGGCACGTTACGTGGCGGCCCACAATGTCACGTGACAACATCGCTGCTTATGCATTATACACATGCACGCTTGTTTCCTCTGGCACCCCTACAGGAGGCGTACAGGGCCAAAATTGTTTGGATATAATACACAGTATCTCTCCGAAAATATAGCAGACGTTGCTGCTCTCTCTGTGATCTGATCAATGCGGTGTCAGGCGCGGAATTTGAGAGATTATCGATTTAAATCAAGGCCCTTAACTTTCCAGACGGTGTGCGCAAGGGTTGTATAGTGGTCCCTCACTCTCATACTCATTCTGCTTCTGTTGCAGCATTTTCACTGCTCTCAGTTCTAATGGGGCAGGGAGGGCCATGCAGATCTTCCAATAGGAAGTCTTGGTTGTTGGTTGTAAACATGAATCATTTGAGAGTGACTTCACAGGTGGTTCTTTTCATAGTCTGCAGTCAAACGTTTTGAAGCGTGTGGTACTTCGGGTGAAGTGACGATCTGGTCTGTTTGCTGTTAGCATCGTCCCTTGTCTTCGCAGCAGGGTGAAGGGTGTCCTCTCAAATAGTAAACTTGTTTTCCCTGGCACGTTCCTCTTTTTGTCTAAAAGCACAACCCCGGTCTGTGTGAGCGGCTCTTAGCTCACCGTTTGGAGTTTATGCAATGGTTGCTCTCTTGATGCTTGGCCTCTCCTTGCATCCACCACTTTGGGTGACCAGGACTGGTGTGTGGGAAGTGTGAGCAGTGCCATTGGGAGCCTTTGGTGGCTTTATGTGGGAGCTCCGCTAGTCCAGAAGAAAGCTGAATGCCTACCTCTGCTGCTTGGTCTGACGAATAGCGCGGGAAGAGATTGAAATACAAGGACTCCATCTACACTCTCCCCATTCACTGATTAATCAGGTGATAACGATGAAGGCGAAGACATGGATGATGATTAAGTCAAAGGTTATGTCCATTTGGGAACATGCATTGCCACTTCAAAGCAGTGAATCTGAGCTGCAAGAGGAGAGTGAAGCCATATATAGTATTAGTTAATTAAAGCTTGCCTTGAAGGTTGCGCCAAACCCACCCTTCCTGTCACTTACCTGAAAGCACATCACATCATTATGCAGCATTGGGAAAGCCACAACCACCACCACCACCAGCACTAACACACTCAGATTAGCCCATCCTGTGTGCTGTCTGCTAAACAATAAAGTCAAAAGTGTGTCAGTACAGAATAAAGATCAACCACATCTGGCCACCTGCACACTCTGCTGGAAGATGGCATGGCAAAGGAAGGAAGGGACCAATTGTGTATCACACGCATCTGTGTGGTCCCATACACTGCAGCGGCATACACTGAAGACATCAATAGACCCGAATCCCTCGCCATAGCATCAGGCAAGCAGAATGCCACCACCCTTCTGCAGAATTACCAATGGAAATACTGCAACTACTTCAGTCCTACCCCCGTGACCCAGCAGCACACAGTAGTGATCTGCCATGTCTGTCCGGCCAGTGTCGTGGAAGCGTAAACACGACCACAAATATCGCACAAGTCACATAACAGACATCATTTGCTCCATGCTAACCTGGCCTCCTTTCCTACTCTTATGTGGAAACCCTGGTTTTTGGCGCCTTTTAGGAAATGTTGGTCATTGCTGCAAAGTTCCTGGCAACCATCTTCTCTCTCACACATCAGTGCCAGATGTGTATGATGATGGTCTGGCTCGGGTGGGGGTAATTACTCAAGGTGTGCAACAAGTTGCCATTGCACAAATGGAAGAGCACAGTAGCAACCCATTGGAACTATACTTTGCACATGTTGGGCAGGTTGTGTGAGCAGTGACGTGCCGCCCCAGATTATTGAAACACAGCAGGGGTCTAGAAGAGGTATATTTGTCACCATGTCATTGGCCGATGTTGCCTAATGTCTGCTCTTTGCCACATCCGTTTGAGGAGGCCAACAGGCAGGTAGGCTGTCGCAATGGGACGGTCAGTGAGGTTCCCCCTCCAGTGTACCTGTCTGAGCCCAAACTAACCAACATGGCCAGGGTCTTTGCATTGGCAGGGGACGCAGCACAGCTGTTGAGGGACCTGCTTTTAATCTTACATGGTCAGACATAAGTAGTTGAACTTAAAGTTAGCATTGAGTTGTTGTGGAAGCGTTTCACTGTGGCCAAAACAATCACATGGCGCATGGCATACAGAGCTTGCTTGATGCTACATTGCTATGATGTTAGCAACATACCTATTACCCTACTCTTTTGTGAAAAAATCCCGCATTTTAAGGAAAAAGTTGATCACTGCTTTAAAGTTCCTGACTGCCCTCTTTTCTCTTGCAAGTCAGTACCTGCGTTGTACAATGATGGAATGGCTAGAGTGGCTGTTCCTACTGGCTTCGGTTATGGCCTCACGTTTCACAGTACAAGTTGATGCTTATGAGCTGCACTTGTCAGAGAGGAGGACTTGCAACAAACATCAAAAAGAGGAGGGACTGCACAAATGTGCAAGGGTGTGTTAATGCATTGCTTGCAACGTAAATTGGCGAACGAATGCAGACATTAGGAAGACCATTCATCTGCCCAAATTCTGCCAACTACACTGTGAAAGCCAAGCTTAAGATTGACAGCATCAATGGGAAGAACACCATTTAAGTTATATTGAATAGTGATGGTTGGAAGGTTTTGAATACATCAAAAGCCATTGGCAAAGATCTCGGATGCCTTCCAGACCACTGTTTCATAAACTACCATGCTATTACAAAAGGGCAAATACCATATGCAAATCAGAATCGGTCCTACCCCAAAAGGGGCAGTCCAGCTTGAACTACCCTGTCACATCCATTCTGCACAAGACCCTAAGCAACACCAGAAATGTTTTGGGTGCACTGGGTGTCATCAGTGAGGTTTAACCTGGGTCTCTAGGCACAGCAAGCTGAGGACCCACGCATGGGCATGCTCCTCCTAATCAAGGTTTCTAAGAAAACAATGCATAGGGATATCTACCTATAGCTAGACATCTTCAATGTGCATTTACATTTGCTCTGAGTTCAAAACAACATCATAACCAACTTGATCTAATCATGATTCCTTCCTTCAAACAGATGCACCCTAAACAGGAAGACTATAAGAGCCAAGGGCTAGTCACCCCCAACCCCTTTATCCAACGCATACAATACATGGCTACAAGCCTCCACCACAATTTCTAAGAATTAGATACTACAAACACAGGTGAGCATCCCCACCTGCTGAAATAACAAACCATACCTCTTATCTATAGTACTAACTACTTTGATCCAAACTCAGCTAACTCAATCTCATTTCCACCCCCTCTTTCTTCCCTTGTGCTTCATGCTCTTCTCCTTTCCTATATATAATTGACAAATGTATGAAACCATGTTATGCTATGTTGTTTGGCTTTTGTCCATGAATGAATGAATATTTAATTTTCACCAACACACTAATTTTCACCAGTACACCAACTCACTAATCACGCTGCACATGTCACAATAATGGTGGACACTCCGATCATATGATACTGCATGAATTCATGTAACTATGGTAGCCTCGATAAGGACCTGTCTTTGGTCGAAAAACGTGTCGGCACCTTCTGATGATTAAAACATTTAGTTGAAAACTGAACAAGAACACGTGGACCATACCTGCCTCGCACAACAGTGTGAAATAAGCAAATGTATATCACTTGATGGACCAGCGCCACAGGAGTAGGAACCCCAACCGAAATTCCCCTATGACTGCCCCATTACTTCCCCCTATATTGCATCCTACAGGAGTCAAGGATGGTGGACCGCCATGCACCTCTATTCATTTTGGCCACAACTACTGAGTTGCACAACTCCACCTGACTTATAGGCACCATGCAATGCAGGTATTAGGTGCAAACATGGCTCATCATATAGTCCAAGGGATACTGCCCGAAGGTGGGTACTGCCAGTTGCGTGTTCCCCCAACAATTTTCACTGATGCACATAATGCAGGCTGTTTGGGCACAGCAGATTTGGGCGTAGAATGCCTGATGATACCATCCTGTTGTAACCTAGCCCTAGGATTTTTGCCTATGTTGTGAGCACAGGAGGGCACTGCCTAAAACCACCATTGGGCTACACACACAGTAGCCTGAAACCATTGGGAATGGCAATGCTGATTGCCAAAAAAAGCAACTCAGAACTGTGGGGAATTCATTTTCTTAATCCCAAAAATGTTTGCATTACCAGTACTCACCACTATCAGAAAGCCGGCGTTTTAAAACCACCAGACTTTTGTGTAAAACTGCACAAATGAAACAAAACCAGACCAAGGAAAGACTTGCTAAGAGGTGGAAGAATGTAAAACCATATTCTGAAATGACTTGAAGGAAGTAATTATTTAATGTATAGGTACAAATTGTAAGTTTGATTTGAATGTAGAAAACTGGGAACAAAAAGTGACCTTTAGCTGAAACCTGGTTTAGTGAAACTGGATTCTGCCTGACAACTACCCCCGACAGGAGAAACCTGTTCAGCCACTCTTCCCAGGCCTAGCTGAATCCTGCTGCCCCTTGCCAAAAGGAGTTGTCACCTCTCTGATTAGATTAGGGGTGGAGCACCTGGGAACTGGAAGGAACAGAACAATGCAACTCCCTTGACTCAGGCAAATGTTATATTGAGGGCGTCGTAAAGTGGCTTCCTCTTAGGGGAAACTGGGAGGGGCAGTGCCTCTGCTAGCAGCTGACCTAGGTGGAAGTGGATAAACCAGTTATTCCACCCTGTGATGTGGGAAGCCACACCCCTTTTTGATCAGGGCATAATTTTAAAAAGATAGATAACTCATAGTGCAGACTTGTCAGAATTATATAAGTAATATCATTATTTTTGTGATTATTCTGTGAACATTTTGAGAGGCGTTAGGACCCTGTGGTGTATTCTGGGGGGTTGCTAGCGGAAAATAGGGTCTCACTCCAAATGTCTGCATGTTAAAAATCTGACACTTCATAATTAATGTCGATACTCCTTGCGCACATGTGTGTAATTTTGGGTAAATGTCCGATATTGCAAAACCAGTGAAAAAGCGCAAAATGTTGTCATTTTTTAATGCAAGCCCCCAGGAAGATCAGAGGCGGACAAGTATGGACCATAAGGAATATATAATGTGCACATGTAATTTCAACAAATTGTATATCTGGGAAAGATGTATTTGAATCAAATATAGATTTGTGGGCAAACTGACCAGGGGAGGATCCTCTGACCCATAAACAGACCTCATCATGATGACAATCCATTTCCTTCCCCCAATCATGGGAGAGGGGAGAATTTGGCCAATGACAAGTAGAGAGGGGCAGGCTTAGCTAGGCCCAGGCACACACCCATTTTCACAACCCATAAAAAGAGACTGCTGGGACAGGTAGAGACATTCAATTCCATTTGCTGCTGAGCATGCTGACCGACGACTTCACATCCAGAGATCCAACACTTAGACTTCCAAGCTAAACAGAGACTACAGAACTTTGAACCAAGAAGGCCCACTGCAAGCAAAAGTATTTGTCAGCAGGCCTCAAAATCATTTGCAAACTATTCCACAGCCGGGCGAGCTGTCTGAATTCTTTTGCCAAGAACTCTTGCCAGTACCCAGAAAGCAGTGTTACATCCAGAATCCACTTGATCCGGACCGGAAAGCAGAGCAGTATCCAGAACTAGAGGCCGCTGAATCCAGAGAGGCTAGACCAGCAGAGCAGAGCTGACCCAGATCGCTGTGAGCAGAACCGGTGCCTGATTGACCTGCCGAGCAGACAGAACCGCAGCCGGACGTGTTGACCAGATCCGTGACGAGGCCTAGTTCAAATCTATATTGTGAGTACCTAGCAGAACTGTGCAGAACCAATCTCTTAGTTAAAATAATCTAATCCAAACTATTTTAACCTAAGTAGAACAGCCTCCTAGAAATCGTGTCATCTGTCATTTTTAAAGCTGCACAACTGTCACCTGTAAATTCTGAAGCTGCAAGCTGTCACCTGTCATTTTGAGTTTTACTTTAAATCCGAAAAACTACCTTTATTTAATCGTCCGTATCTCTGGAACCGTTTGGGCTAGGAACGAGATTTTCCTCTGAAAGCTTAGAATCCAAGCTTTCCATCAGGCCTAGAACCGACTTGCTACTGCTTATACTTTTGCCGCAATCACGATTCACGCACTCGCAAATTTACAGCGATTTGCGATTTTGGCTCAATTTCTCCACTTGTCAAAATAGCAGCTCCATTCTTTCCTTTGTTAAAATCCGTTTGCAACTTGGTAATAACTCATAGAGCATTGCTAAAGTGAGCCTGAATTAATACCAACACGCATCTCCCACTCACCCTGAATCTCTAGAGGGAATTAAAATCAGTTGGCACATTTTCCCATCCATTGCCATTACATTTAAAAAGCATTTTGGGCCTGTGTTTCAAACTCCTACCTGTTTCCTCTAAGTTTGCTGGGGGGGAACTGAATTTCGTATTGTATTTGATTGCATTCCTGAGAACTGTGTGCTCCTCTTTCCATCTCCTTCCATTTCTTACATTGCATAGGGGAGGGGGGTGAATTGCCAGAGAAAAAGTGATTATCTGATCTTTTGCTAAAATCATATCCAGTATTTCTGTACTGCATTTTATTCCTCATTGCTTTTCCCTTGAAATCATAAAAGTATTTTTGCTACTTATCCATCCTATACTAACTCCTCATTGATTGTAAAGAAGTGTGCTAGTGCCAGATTACCCATTGTTGATCAACATCATAGGTCTAAGTGTACTATCAGATATTAATTTATTATAAAGTGTGATATATATATATATATTGTTTAAATTCTCAAATAAACCTTTTAATTTGCAAAACAAACCTACTTCTTGGCTCAGTGGGGTCAGGGGGATTCTAAGAGGGGGGTGTTATACAAGGGTGGTCATCCAGAGTACTGAACTAGACATAAAAATACATTAATAAGGGTTTTCCTCAGCATCCCAGACTAGGCATTGACTTGGCTGTAGTGTTGATTGAATATCGCTTACACTGAACAAGAACACGTGGACCATAACTGCCTCGCACAACAGTGTGAAATAAGCAAATGTATATCACTTGATGGATCAGCGCCACAGGAGTAGGAACCCCAACCGAAATTCCCCTATGACTGCCCCATTACTTCCCCCTATATTGCATCCTACAGGAGTCAAGGATGGTGGACCGCCATGCACCTCTATTCATTTTGGCCACAACTACTGAGTTGCACAGCTCCACCTGACTTATAGGCACCATGCAATGCAGATATTAGGTGCAAACATGGCTCATCATATAGTCCAAGGGATACTGCCCGAAGGTGGGTACTGCCAGTTGCGTGTACCCCCAACAACTTTCACTGATGCACATAATGGAGGCTGTTTGGGCACAGCGGATTTGGGCGTAGAATGCCTGATGATACCATCCTGTTGTAACCTAGCCCTAGGATGTTCTAAGACTCCATTTCACAGCAGCTTGGTTGCAAGTGGGCTCCGCAGAGGCAGGGGGGTCATTTATACGAAAAACATGGATTTTAATGTTCATCACTCCAGGCCCGGCCCCTTGTCATTGCCTTACCGCCCATGCTTTACTTTCTTTTTAGCAGAAGACTTCACTGTCTTCTCTGATGGTAGTCTCACTAGGGCAAACTACTCCCATACCCAGGGCAATGTGGGCTTTGTAGGGGAGAAGATGTCTCTGCTCCATGGGACTTCTCCTGTACCTGCCTTTCCACCTCCACAATGGCAGGCACAGAGAAAGACGCCTCCTCCTCCACTTCCTCATTGGCCCCCTTGTCTACCATATCCCACTCAAGTAGGTCCACCATCTGCTGAAGCACCTCTCTTAAGCTCTTCATCTGCCTGAGGGTCCTATAGATGGACCTCTGCCTCCTCTTTGGCACCCACGCACTGCTGGATGAAGACCACTTCCTCCTCAATGGCCCACCCAAACAGGAGCCTTCCCAGACTCCTCCTCAGGGTGCTTGATGCAGCCACCCGCTCTCTGAGGAAAATGCCTTCCTGCTCCTTCACCTCTTGGCCCCTGAAGGGGACTCCCACATGAGGAACAGCCACCCTACCTCTATGTGAGGCTTCACCGGAGGCCACGTCTCCCTTTCCTCTGTGCTCTGGCCCTCTTCTGGTGGACCTGGCTCTGTCTCCCATCCCAATCTGTTTTCTGAGGCTTCCATCAATACTACAGCAGCCTTTCCCACTGTCTGGGTGGGCTGCGATGCTGCGTGGCCTGGGACCATCAACCAGCGCAAACAAACAGAATTAATTCACAACACCTTCCTCTTCCATAATGAGGGCATCCTCCTCCTCTTATGAGGATAACTACAACCACTCCTTCTCTTCCTCCACTCTTCGCATCTTCTGTGCCTGCCAGCATTGCTGGCACGCCATGAGAGACCCAGCCAGCAAACTGGTAGAACAAGGAGGAGGCGAAAACACCCAGAACACCAAAAACACGACAAGAGCAAGTCTACTCCCTACTAGACAAACAACATTGCACAACTCTACAAGTAAACCAAAACAACAGCAAGCAGGGAGATGAGACAACAACAACAATAAACACGCTCGAGGGAACTAGGAAAGGGTCAACACGTTTTGTGCTTTTGTGTTTTTTGGGGGGATAAAGGATATGGAGGTTTTGTTTTGGCTTTTTAAGTTTTATTGGAGCCTTGCACAAAGCACTCAATACATGGCTGTCCAAATAAGACCAATATGTACTGTGTACTACCTCATGCCAATGGTAACTATATGTGGGCCTTGGATCATATGCCTAAGATTCCTGTATACGCCATGTACCGCATGCCTAAAACTCCTGTAACAGCGCCACAATGCTCTTGGGCTGCTGCACGCTTTATAAATGATTCAAATAAATGACATAAATTAAGGGAATGACAGGGAAAAGCCCTGATTTTTATATGTGGAAACTAATAAAACACTTAAAAAACTAGGTCATAGGGGCAAAACATTGACAACAAAAACATTGCTGTGACCAACAAAGTATACAAAACCAAAACTAATATCTTAAACACCTCAAAACGTTGCTCAAAGTGCTACTAAACACTCTTGACAACCTCCAAGTATGACCCTGAACTCTGTACAACAAAATATACAAAACCAAAACTAATACCTTAAACACCTCAAAATGTTGCTCACATTTCTACTAAACACTCCTGGCAACCCCCAAGTATGACCCTGATCTCTGTACATCTCCTCTCACAGCTTGGCAAAACCCAAAAAGGAACAGAAAATGAGCTGGGCCTTTTATAGAGGGGCAAGCTTCCTTCAGGAGATTTGAGAGTTTTGATTGGCTGAACTAACTCAAAAATCAGTACGAGTGGCCTGGGATTGGCTGAATGAACCTGAAAAATAAGCCCAAATCTCTACTTGAGAACATAGGCTCCTGAATGGATGATGAAACATTGCCTAAGAGCCAGAGGTCTGCTACGAACGTGACCCAGGATTCGTCCACACCAACAATCCACCCTGCGCTGACAGTATAGGATAACCATGCCAAACAATGTAATGTGGGTAGAGGGTGGGAGTTTGGGAAGTACGTCCACGATTTGCATTCACTATAACCTCTTTAGTTTTGTGCATGTCAAACGATGCCATTGCTCTGTCACTGTGGAGAATGTCACAGTTTGAGGGTATTAGGAGCTGTTGCAATATACATTTTTTCAGGTCTGTTTCATGCCTTAATCATCAAAGACATACCTGAAGATTTTTAGAGTACTTTTGAAATATTCACATTTCTTTTTCTGTAGCATGAGGCCACTTTGAAAGCTCTTCTGGAACACAGCGCATTGCTGGAGGTTTTGGTTGTCTTCAGATGTGATATGCAGCAGAATGGCACCATTAACATTGAGCACACCCTCAAAGCAAGCAGAAATCCTCTAATGGTGTTCTGGAACATCTCAGCTGCGGACAAATGCCAAAATAGATTCTTGTACACGTCATGCCTTCTCAGGCTCGTGCGGGTAGAGAAGGTTGTGACTTGTTTAAAGCTTCATTTGCTTATAATCTACTTTCAAGTAGCGTTCTGTGAAAAACTTTGCACCTGTCAGGTCGGCCACAATATTGTCAATCGTTGGGATTATATGGTGTCATCTCCTGATGTCCTTTTTTGGAGACGTCATGTTGATACAGATCTGCACTTTCCCGGGCTGTTTTGACATTTGGTTAATGATGATGGCAGACAGCCCGGGTGTGTGTCCTGGCACTGTCTCCATAATTCCAAGCTTCTCAACCATCTTCCGTCTTTCCATGGATCGGAACGGGACGTGGAAGAGACACAGGTACCAACAAGGGGACCTAATGCACAGAATTCAATTTGTGACTTCCACAACAAACTGAGAAGTACCTGAATATGCATTGCTTTGAGGAAATAAATGGAAAAATCTGCATTTTAAAATATTGTGGGCATATATCATTAGTTGAATCTGCAGTTAACGTTATCTATTAAAGTGGCCAACATTGGCCCAGGAAACAGGTGCACACTAAGTGGTCATGCCACCTCTTGGAGCATTGCATTGGTGCCCTACTGACCAGTCCAAGCCGGATTATCCCATTGTAGGGTGCATGTGAAAGCGCACTTGCCTGCGTCACCAGATTAATGGTTGCGTGGCATAGTCGATGTGGAGTTTGATCTGTTTGCTTCTAAGGCACCCAGTGCCATGGAAGAGAGGTAAAACCTCACCAAGAAGGTCTTCAAGTCTAAATGTATGCAACTGGAGCGTACATTGTGTGAGGTCTAAACCTTCAGCATCTCTACAGGTCAGTGCATCTCGGATCCCACTTCAGTGACTGCCACTCTCTGTGCCATACAAGGCAATCCATATGCGTGGACGGAATGAACATTGCTTTGTAATTGAAGGATGTTTAGTTTCTTGTGGTAATATCTTCACTTTCATGTAACACTACAGTAGGATCAATGAGTTGGAGCTTGGATACTGGAAGTATTCTGGCTGATGCTCATGTCTCAACAACCTCACATATTCATATGGATTTAGCACTTGGGGAAGGCGTCTATGTCTTTCCAAGTTGGACTTCTTGCTGTACCTCGTATACACAGAAAAAACTTTCTGTCATGACACTGTTAACATTATCCAGCATTCCTTGCTCCTCTGCCAGGTCTAGCTGACCTATGCTAATTCTTCAGTGTGCAGCCTAGGCATATTGGCCTTCTTTCGACAGTCTTTTGTACAAGGATTGGTTTTATTGCATTTGCATCATATGAATTCGCTATCTGCGCAATCTCTCAGATCTTACGCACTACCACCACAATGAGTGCATGTGCACAGCTCACCTCGCTTGCTGCGATGGTTCAACTTCCTTGGCACCAGTGGTCCAGGGTTGAATATCGGTTTCAAACCAACAATCAGCCCCATACCTCTAGTACACCAGAAGGGATCTGAACAGATTGGAATATCAAGCAAATTATATACCTCCTTGTCCAATTTTGGGAAAGTGGACGGAACGGCAGGCTTATTTCTGAATGGTTGTGGATCTTTGGTTGGTTGCAAAACACAGAGAATACAATTATTACCCAATGATAAAAGTGTCTGACCAGTCAAGGTTGTATTAAAAATACATACTTCATTAATCACAATAGACAGTCTAACACTACACAATATAACCAACCCTGTAAAGGAATACAGAGGACAGTTTCTAATAAGAAAAAGGGTGCATTCTGGATACTGACAGGAGGGTTGTAGGTATGGTTAATAACCACAACAATTTATTAAGGTTTCTTTGCTTTAGAAATAGGGAGCAATTGGTCTAATAATGTTCCTAGGCACGTTCTGGGATGGACCAGGGGGACAGATCCACAATGTACGTTGCACTGTAGATGTTCTTGGTGCTCACAAGGGTTGAGTTGGCTTTAGGGCCCTTTGCAGGCTTGCGTGAGAGAGTTCGAGATTGGAGTCAGCTGTAGGCTTCAGACGGCAAGACGGTTGGGTGAGCGAAGCTAGATGAAAGGCTGCAGTCTGGCCTACACAACAGCTCATGGTCAGGAATCATTGTCTAAGAGCTGATCGGTGGTTCTGAAGTGCTAGTCAAGATGTCTCGCATGTCTTTAAGCAATGTCAGCTCGATCACAGTCAGTGTTGTCATCGGTTGCAGATCAAGGAACTCGACAGACTCAAAAATGCCCTTTAAGGCAGACGTCGGTAGATGCTCGTCGAGGCACTTCTCCCAGCTTCTTCTAAGGGGTTGTGTCGTCCTTTAAGGCGGGCAGCCCAAAGCTGAGGAGTGTCTTGCAGGCTTGGTTGTAGGTTCAGAGACCTCCTAGCGCTTCCAATTAAGGAAGCTTTCTGCAGAGGCCAACAGGGCATGCTGCATGGTGGCTGGTTGCCCTCTGAGATCTGTTTCTCCTTCGGTTCCCTGGGCAATGTTTAGGGGAGGGATTTTGCTTTCCACTTTGGAGATCCTGGCCTTCCTTCACTAGCGGAAGCTGTAAGGGAGGATGTACCTTCAGCCAGGGTCCAAGGTTGAGTTCTTCTTGCTGCTTTTTGCAAAGTCTTCAGATGATCTGCCAATAGAGAGCCTCATCCCTCTTTTAGAGCCAAGTGGGCCACAGTGCTTGGTGTAGGCTAATCCTAACTTAATTAACCAATTCTGGGGTCCCTACCACCAATCTCCTGTTTGCGTGAGTTCATAACTAGAGTGCTTTGCAACAGGAAAGGTAAAGGCATGAAAACCGGAACAGGGTGTGCCCCAGAAATAAAATGGCAGAGTTCTTCTTTCAGCAGAAAGATATCTGGCCACACTCCATTGTGATACTAAGTCCCACTTAGTTTCCTGTCTGTTGTTGATCAAAGAGCTTCTCTGTTTAAAGGTCCTCTATTTGTGGTCCCTGTTAAAGGGTCAGGTCTCATTTGAAGCTTCGGTGAGACCAGACTCTGGCCTCTGCAAACCACATTCTTGTACCTTATGCATGGGGTCCCCCTAGTGGGTTAGCTTACTGTAAACAGCTGCCCAGACATACCAGCTTGCTGTCATTGATGCTGAGGGAGGGAGCTGGCTTCAGGTGGACACAGTTATATGTCAAAGGTTGTTGGGTTTCCTGACTCCTTTGTTAACCTTTTCAGCTAGGCCCCATGTGGGCCTGTTTGAAGTACCCTCTATTGGTATGTTAATCACTGCCACCTATGCAGGGCCTAACAAAAGAGCAGGGTGGTTCCATGGAGCCTTTGTCAGTTAATCAGGCTGGCCATGGCAGAGGGAAGGTTGACCCTCCTGCTTCCTGGAGATGATATGGTGCAATCCTGGCTGCACAGTCCAACTAAATATGACAGGTCTGACTGTGCTATGCGTTTGTCATGGTGTGAGCATAGGAAAATGTGTGTGGATTAGCCCCACACATTTTCCTGAGGATGATCTATCATCATTCCATTTGACCCATGTTCATTCTCAGTAGAGGGGCTCTTTCCCACACTCCTTTGTAACATCATTCCATTTAATTAAACATTTAAAAAAGCCCAGGTGAGCGCACGCACACCATGCGGATGGTCGAATTCCTCACACTCGTATTCCACTACCTTCATCTCCTCGCCACTTCTAGGTTGTTTTGCAGGATGTTGAGTAGCCAGTGACAGGTGTTATTTGCATAGCATGCGCTCAGTCACTGTTTTCTCTCTATTGGCATGTGATACTTTACAGCCATTTTGAGTATTTGCACACATTTAATGCATGGGACTCTGAGGAGATTTTATTGCAATTTAATAGTGGCGCAGCCTTTAATGACTTGGCCCTTTATTTTGTCATTGGGATCTGCTCATTTGTAGGATTTTGCAAGACATTATTGTTGGGAATAAAAGACATTAATAGATTACCCCAGCCATTTCCCGACCTGTTGTAGGTTAGATCCCTTGATATAAGGATTCACCTGAGGGTGGACATGTGTAGCAAAGGCCATGATGACTGCTGTGTAATCATTAGCAACATCATCACCTGTATCGAGCAGTGATTTGATCTGATTTCCTTTTCTCTATGGCGCAAATTTCGAAGCGTACAAGCACAAAACGACTAATCTAGTCCCTGTGAACCTGCAACTGCAGCCACCACATCAAATTGTGGATGAGACGGAATACCACTTCTGCTAAAGCGGCGTTGAGCAGCTGCAGCAAGTGTTTTAGTGTCAAACATTGTTGTGGATACGCAGTAGCGTCAGTGCATAACCTGCACGTCATTGATTCAGTAGCATGAAGGTGATTTTTTACATTTCATACTCTGCCTTGATATGGTTTTGAGGTACACCTCTGTCCCCCAGGCCAGGATGATATGATGGTTGCAGAAGAGTGTTGATTCTGGAGGCCTCAGGGCAGTGTTTTGCTCAAATTGGAAGGTCTCTCCAGTTACATTGGGACCGATGTGGGGGCATCTGGGCATGGTGCCATGTTCTCTACAGTTGTATAAATTAGCAGGTTGCATAATGCTTGATCAGGAAAAGGATTTGTCATGGTTCAAGAGGTCTGCCATGTTCTGTTTCAGTTTTAGGATAGCGGCAATGCGCACAATTCTTTCCATTTGAGAATCGCTGCAGATGTGTATCGCCCTTCTGTTGTCATTGACCAGCACTTTATATATGCACCCCTGATATTGATATTTTATTTGTATCGCCCTCAAAACCTCATACCTGACTGGACAGAGATGTGTAACAACTCTTTAATTCTGCAGTGTGATGCCATCATTTGCGGTAAGGAACTAGAAACTACTTCTCGAGACTCCAACTTGATTCCACACCTTTGCAGGGAGGAGAAGGGAGTGGGAACAGTGCCAGGAGGACATTCCTAAATTGGAGAGTAGACTCTATTCGTCATCTATTCCTTCATTCTTGCATGCCAACCAGGACAGAAATGGCAACATCAATGAAATGCCCTGATTTCTGATGTGCTCCAGGGAAGCGTTACTCCTCTGCATCCATATTGTGACACTTTGAGAAACCAGTGGTTTCTATCCCGATAGATGGACCAGTTTCTACAGTTAATGGCCAAAGTTTGAAGCTTATCATTTGAGGTCTAAAATTAATGTGATGATCTGGCTAGCTTACCATCCAGAACGTATGATAGATGCCCTGTGTTGGAGAAGGGAACACTATTTTATTGATACCTTCTCTGAAAGACCAAGTTTTAAAGGATTGCTTTCTTGTTGTCCATCTGATTAATCTCCATTGCCCTAAGAGTTGTAATTGGAAACCTAACATGGAGCGGGTTGTCTTGGGTTATGCCATCATGCCAGCATCAGATTCAGTTTGGGATAATTGTTTGGTTTTTGGTGTTATTCCAACAGATGTTTATCAGTCTGGCATGAAATCATCAACTTCTTCCCTATATTACCAGGTTTATCCAGTTGGCTTCAGAGCCTAAGTGGGTTAAGATAACTCAGTCTACTGTGGCAATAACCGCCTTGCCGGCGGGCCATTACCGCCTATTGTAATGCCCCCGGGGCCTCAAGTTACAGGCGCTCGCTACACTCGGGCCTTAACGGTGGTTACTGCCATTAGTATTCTGGGGTCTGCAGGCTCAGAATACTGGTTTTCCCGAGTTTGCAGCCCCGGAACACTAATGGCGAAACCTTTTCAAGCGGCATGTCTTTCCCATTTGAAAAGGTTTAGTTGAAGTACGCGTTGGTTCTAGGAACACTAGACCGCGCATACTGCTTCATTAGCACGGAGCAACAGGGCGCCATTTTGGGCGAAGTTGCTACATAGTAATGAACATAAAAATAGGCTTCCTTGTAAAAGGGGGAAGGGGCTACGTGTAGTCCCTCTCTCTTTCCAAGGTTGTCTTGATAAAAGAGTGTACCCGGGATTACACTGAGGTAGGGCTCGGAAATGAGGCAATCATCTTTCAGTGTAATCCCGTGGATAGGACTGCCAGGTACTAATTTGGATTAGAAGAGTCTTGAAAGAAAGTATAAGCAAGGAATGCTCCGCCAAGAATGGTCCACTCTGCAAACTGCCAAGGACTGATAGAATTGATGCTGCAGACAATTTCTTGCAGGTCAAACGAAGAAAAGTTCGAAGTTTGAAATTTAGAAGATCAATTCCCTCGAGTGGTAGTTAGGAGGTCAGACTCAGGAGGGCTACCTAAGTTAACTGAAGGGAAAATAAAGATGCAGTTTGTTGGTCAGTCAGGGCTAACCTTCTTTTCCTCATCTTATGGTGATTTTGACAAAGAATTAAGAAATGTATTACATCATTGCTGTTTGACAATATGAACATTTGTCAGGGTTTGCGCTCAGCCCATTTTTCTGTATGTGATACCAAAGGTAGGATTCCCAATCTAGCTCTCAAACACGGGGTTCTTGGTTCTCTGTCTTCAGTGGAAACTAAATACCATAACATGGTTTGTGTTCTAAATATCTCGATCTTTGCTAAAGACGTAGTGTAGTGCCACCTTTTTGTAGCACTAGAAACTCTGTTGTTTAAGTATTTGTAGTTACACCTTCCATATTGCTATTTAATGTGGATGACATTTCATGGATGGGTCATACCCAGGGTAAACCTTGTGCACCTTATTGGCCTAGAACATCTACTAGTGCTTCCCTGTGGATAGTCAGGTGTTTTGATGCTTTGAGTTTCAAGTTGTATAATTTAGGTCTTATTTTAGCACCTTAGCCAACAGCTTTAATGCCTATTTCCAAATGTAGGTGTCAAGAGGGATTAGGTCATAGGGGCAAAACATTGACAACAAAAACATTGCTGTGACCAACAAAATATACAAAACCAAAACTAATATCTTAAACACCTCAAAACGTTGCTCAAAGTGCTACTAAACACTCTTGACAACCTCCAAGTATGACCCTGAACTCTGTACAACAAAATATACAAAACCAAAACTAATACCTTAAACACCTCAAAATGTTGCTCACATTTCTACTAAACACTCCTGGCAACCCCCAAGTATGACCCTGATCTCTGTACATCTCCTCTCACAGCTTGGCAAAACCCAAAAAGGAACAGAAAATGAGCTGGGCCTTTTATAGAGGGGCAAGCTTCCTTCAGGAGATTTGAGAGTTTTGATTGGCTGAACTAACTCAAAAATCAGTACGAGTGGCCTGGGATTGGCTGAATGAACCTGAAAAATAAGCCCAAATCTCTACTTGAGAACATAGGCTCCTGAATGGATGATGAAACATTGCCTAAGAGCCAGAGGTCTGCTACGAACGTGACCCAGGATTCGTCCACACCAACAATCCACCCTGCGCTGACAGTATAGGATAACCATGCCAAACAATGTAATGTGGGTAGAGGGTGGGAGTTTGGGAAGTACGTCCACGATTTGCATTCACTATAACCTCTTTAGTTTTGTGCATGTCAAACGATGCCATTGCTCTGTCACTGTGGAGAATGTCACAGTTTGAGGGTATTAGGAGCTGTTGCAATATACATTTTTTCAGGTCTGTTTCATGCCTTAATCATCAAAGACATACCTGAAGATTTTTAGAGTACTTTTGAAATATTCACATTTCTTTTTCTGTAGCATGAGGCCACTTTGAAAGCTCTTCTGGAACACAGCGCATTGCTGGAGGTTTTGGTTGTCTTCAGATGTGATATGCAGCAGAATGGCACCATTAACATTGAGCACACCCTCAAAGCAAGCAGAAATCCTCTAATGGTGTTCTGGAACATCTCAGCTGCGGACAAATGCCAAAATAGATTCTTGTACACGTCATGCCTTCTCAGGCTCGTGCGGGTAGAGAAGGTTGTGACTTGTTTAAAGCTTCATTTGCTTATAATCTACTTTCAAGTAGCGTTCTGTGAAAAACTTTGCACCTGTCAGGTCGGCCACAATATTGTCAATCGTTGGGATTATATGGTGTCATCTCCTGATGTCCTTTTTTGGAGACGTCATGTTGATACAGATCTGCACTTTCCCGGGCTGTTTTGACATTTGGTTAATGATGATGGCAGACAGCCCGGGTGTGTGTCCTGGCACTGTCTCCATAATTCCAAGCTTCTCAACCATCTTCCGTCTTTCCATGGATCGGAACGGGACGTGGAAGAGACACAGGTACCAACAAGGGGACCTAATGCACAGAATTCAATTTGTGACTTCCACAACAAACTGAGAAGTACCTGAATATGCATTGCTTTGAGGAAATAAATGGAAAAATCTGCATTTTAAAATATTGTGGGCATATATCATTAGTTGAATCTGCAGTTAACGTTATCTATTAAAGTGGCCAACATTGGCCCAGGAAACAGGTGCACACTAAGTGGTCATGCCACCTCTTGGAGCATTGCATTGGTGCCCTACTGACCAGTCCAAGCCGGATTATCCCATTGTAGGGTGCATGTGAAAGCGCACTTGCCTGCGTCACCAGATTAATGGTTGCGTGGCATAGTCGATGTGGAGTTTGATCTGTTTGCTTCTAAGGCACCCAGTGCCATGGAAGAGAGGTAAAACCTCACCAAGAAGGTCTTCAAGTCTAAATGTATGCAACTGGAGCGTACATTGTGTGAGGTCTAAACCTTCAGCATCTCTACAGGTCAGTGCATCTCGGATCCCACTTCAGTGACTGCCACTCTCTGTGCCATACAAGGCAATCCATATGCGTGGACGGAATGAACATTGCTTTGTAATTGAAGGATGTTTAGTTTCTTGTGGTAATATCTTCACTTTCATGTAACACTACAGTAGGATCAATGAGTTGGAGCTTGGATACTGGAAGTATTCTGGCTGATGCTCATGTCTCAACAACCTCACATATTCATATGGATTTAGCACTTGGGGAAGGCGTCTATGTCTTTCCAAGTTGGACTTCTTGCTGTACCTCGTATACACAGAAAAAACTTTCTGTCATGACACTGTTAACATTATCCAGCATTCCTTGCTCCTCTGCCAGGTCTAGCTGACCTATGCTAATTCTTCAGTGTGCAGCCTAGGCATATTGGCCTTCTTTCGACAGTCTTTTGTACAAGGATTGGTTTTATTGCATTTGCATCATATGAATTCGCTATCTGCGCAATCTCTCAGATCTTACGCACTACCACCACAATGAGTGCATGTGCACAGCTCACCTCGCTTGCTGCGATGGTTCAACTTCCTTGGCACCAGTGGTCCAGGGTTGAATATCGGTTTCAAACCAACAATCAGCCCCATACCTCTAGTACACCAGAAGGGATCTGAACAGATTGGAATATCAAGCAAATTATATACCTCCTTGTCCAATTTTGGGAACGTGGACGGAACGGCAGGCTTATTTCTGAATGGTTGTGGATCTTTGGTTGGTTGCAAAACACAGAGAATACAATTATTACCCAATGATAAAAGTGTCTGACCAGTCAAGGTTGTATTAAAAATACATACTTCATTAATCACAATAGACAGTCTAACACTACACAATATAACCAACCCTGTAAAGGAATACAGAGGACAGTTTCTAATAAGAAAAAGGGTGCATTCTGGATACTGACAGGAGGGTTGTAGGTATGGTTAATAACCACAACAATTTATTAAGGTTTCTTTGCTTTAGAAATAGGGAGCAATTGGTCTAATAATGTTCCTAGGCACGTTCTGGGATGGACCAGGGGGACAGATCCACAATGTACGTTGCACTGTAGATGTTCTTGGTGCTCACAAGGGTTGAGTTGGCTTTAGGGCCCTTTGCAGGCTTGCGTGAGAGAGTTCGAGATTGGAGTCAGCTGTAGGCTTCAGACGGCAAGACGGTTGGGTGAGCGAAGCTAGATAAAAGGCTGCAGTCTGGCCTACACAACAGCTCATGGTCAGGAATCATTGTCTAAGAGCTGATCGGTGGTTCTGAAGTGCTAGTCAAGATGTCTCGCATGTCTTTAAGCAATGTCAGCTCGATCACAGTCAGTGTTGTCATCGGTTGCAGATCAAGGAACTCGACAGACTCAAAAATGCCCTTTAAGGCAGACGTCGGTAGATGCTCGTCGAGGCACTTCTCCCAGCTTCTTCTAAGGGGTTGTGTCGTCCTTTAAGGCGGGCAGCCCAAAGCTGAGGAGTGTCTTGCAGGCTTGGTTGTAGGTTCAGAGACCTCCTAGCGCTTCCAATTAAGGAAGCTTTCTGCAGAGGCCAACAGGGCATGCTGCATGGTGGCTGGTTGCCCTCTGAGATCTGTTTCTCCTTCGGTTCCCTGGGCAATGTTTAGGGGAGGGATTTTGCTTTCCACTTTGGAGATCCTGGCCTTCCTTCACTAGCGGAAGCTGTAAGGGAGGATGTACCTTCAGCCAGGGTCCAAGGTTGAGTTCTTCTTGCTGCTTTTTGCAAAGTCTTCAGATGATCTGCCAATAGAGAGCCTCATCCCTCTTTTAGAGCCAAGTGGGCCACAGTGCTTGGTGTAGGCTAATCCTAACTTAATTAACCAATTCTGGGGTCCCTACCACCAATCTCCTGTTTGCGTGAGTTCATAACTAGAGTGCTTTGCAACAGGAAAGGTAAAGGCATGAAAACCGGAACAGGGTGTGCCCCAGAAATAAAATGGCAGAGTTCTTCTTTCAGCAGAAAGATATCTGGCCACACTCCATTGTGATACTAAGTCCCACTTAGTTTCCTGTCTGTTGTTGATCAAAGAGCTTCTCTGTTTAAAGGTCCTCTATTTGTGGTCCCTGTTAAAGGGTCAGGTCTCATTTGAAGCTTCGGTGAGACCAGACTCTGGCCTCTGCCAACCACATTCTTGTACCTTATGCATGGGGTCCCCCTAGTGGGTTAGCTTACTGTAAACAGCTGCCCAGACATACCAGCTTGCTGTCATTGATGCTGAGGGAGGGAGCTGGCTTCAGGTGGACACAGTTATATGTCAAAGGTTGTTGGGTTTCCTGACTCCTTTGTTAACCTTTTCAGCTAGGCCCCATGTGGGCCTGTTTGAAGTACCCTCTATTGGTATGTTAATCACTGCCACCTATGCAGGGCCTAACAAAAGAGCAGGGTGGTTCCATGGAGCCTTTGTCAGTTAATCAGGCTGGCCATGGCAGAGGGAAGGTTGACCCTCCTGCTTCCTGGAGATGATATGGTGCAATCCTGGCTGCACAGTCCAACTAAATATGACAGGTCTGACTGTGCTATGCGTTTGTCATGGTGTGAGCATAGGAAAATGTGTGTGGATTAGCCCCACATATTTTCCTGAGGATGATCTATCATCATTCCATTTGACCCATGTTCATTCTCAGTAGAGGGGCTCTTTCCCACACTCCTTTGTAACATCATTCCATTTAATTAAACATTTAAAAAAGCCCAGGTGAGCGCACGCACACCATGCGGATGGTCGAATTCCTCACACTCGTATTCCACTACCTTCATCTCCTCGCCACTTCTAGGTTGTTTTGCAGGATGTTGAGTAGCCAGTGACAGGTGTTATTTGCATAGCATGCGCTCAGTCACTGTTTTCTCTCTATTGGCATGTGATACTTTACAGCCATTTTGAGTATTTGCACACATTTAATGCATGGGACTCTGAGGAGATTTTATTGCAATTTAATAGTGGCGCAGCCTTTAATGACTTGGCCCTTTATTTTGTCATTGGGATCTGCTCATTTGTAGGATTTTGCAAGACATTATTGTTGGGCATAAAAGACATTAATAGATTACCCCAGCCATTTCCCGACCTGTTGTAGGTTAGATCCCTTGATATAAGGATTCACCTGAGGGTGGACATGTGTAGCAAAGGCCATGATGACTGCTGTGTAATCATTAGCAACATCATCACCTGTATCGAGCAGTGATTTGATCTGATTTCCTTTTCTCTATGGCGCAAATTTCGAAGCGTACAAGCACAAAACGACTAATCTAGTCCCTGTGAACCTGCAACTGCAGCCACCACATCAAATTGTGGATGAGACGGAATACCACTTCTGCTAAAGCGGCGTTGAGCAGCTGCAGCAAGTGTTTTAGTGTCAAACATTGTTGTGGATACGCAGTAGCGTCAGTGCATAACCTGCACGTCATTGATTCAGTAGCATGAAGGTGATTTTTTACATTTCATACTCTGCCTTGATATGGTTTTGAGGTACACCTCTGTTCCCCAGGCCAGGATGATATGATGGTTGCAGAAGAGTGTTGATTCTGGAGGCCTCAGGGCAGTGTTTTGCTCAAATTGGAAGGTCTCTCCAGTTACATTGGGACCGATGTGGGGGCATCTGGGCATGGTGCCATGTTCTCTACAGTTGTATAAATTAGCAGGTTGCATAATGCTTGATCAGGAAAAGGATTTGTCATGGTTCAAGAGGTCTGCCATGTTCTGTTTCAGTTTTAGGATAGCGGCAATGCGCACAATTCTTTCCATTTGAGAATCGCTGCAGATGTGTATCGCCCTTCTGTTGTCATTGACCAGCACTTTATATATGCACCCCTGATATTGATATTTTATTTGTATCGCCCTCAAAACCTCATACCTGACTGGACAGAGATGTGTAACAACTCTTTAATTCTGCAGTGTGATGCCATCATTTGCGGTAAGGAACTAGAAACTACTTCTCGAGACTCCAACTTGATTCCACACCTTTGCAGGGAGGAGAAGGGAGTGGGAACAGTGCCAGGAGGACATTCCTAAATTGGAGAGTAGACTCTATTCGTCATCTATTCCTTCATTCTTGCATGCCAACCAGGACAGAAATGGCAACATCAATGAAATGCCCTGATTTCTGATGTGCTCCAGGGAAGCGTTACTCCTCTGCATCCATATTGTGACACTTTGAGAAACCAGTGGTTTCTATCCCGATAGATGGACCAGTTTCTACAGTTAATGGCCAAAGTTTGAAGCTTATCATTTGAGGTCTAAAATTAATGTGATGATCTGGCTAGCTTACCATCCAGAACGTATGATAGATGCCCTGTGTTGGAGAAGGGAACACTATTTTATTGATACCTTCTCTGAAAGACCAAGTTTTAAAGGATTGCTTTCTTGTTGTCCATCTGATTAATCTCCATTGCCCTAAGAGTTGTAATTGGAAACCTAACATGGAGCGGGTTGTCTTGGGTTATGCCATCATGCCAGCATCAGATTCAGTTTGGGATAATTGTTTGGTTTTTGGTGTTATTCCAACAGATGTTTATCAGTCTGGCATAAAATCATCAACTTCTTCCCTATATTACCAGGTTTATCCAGTTGGCTTCAGAGCCTAAGTGGGTTAAGATAACTCAGTCTACTGTGGCAATAACCGCCTTGCCGGCGGGCCATTACCGCCTATTGTAATGCCCCCGGGGCCTCAAGTTACAGGCGCTCGCTACACTCGGGCCTTAACGGTGGTTACTGCCATTAGTATTCTGGGGTCTGCAGGCTCAGAATACTGGTTTTCCCGAGTTTGCAGCCCCGGAACACTAATGGCGAAACCTTTTCAAGCGGCATGTCTTTCCCATTTGAAAAGGTTTAGTTGAAGTACGCGTTGGTTCTAGGAACACTAGACCGCGCATACTGCTTCATTAGCACGGAGCAACAGGGCGCCATTTTGGGCGAAGTTGCTACATAGTAATGAACATAAAAATAGGCTTCCTTGTAAAAGGGGGAAGGGGCTACGTGTAGTCCCTCTCTCTTTCCAAGGTTGTCTTGATAAAAGAGTGTACCCGGGATTACACTGAGGTAGGGCTCGGAAATGAGGCAATCATCTTTCAGTGTAATCCCGTGGATAGGACTGCCAGGTACTAATTTGGATTAGAAGAGTCTTGAAAGAAAGTATAAGCAAGGAATGCTCCGCCAAGAATGGTCCACTCTGCAAACTGCCAAGGACTGATAGAATTGATGCTGCAGACAATTTCTTGCAGGTCAAACGAAGAAAAGTTCGAAGTTTGAAATTTAGAAGATCAATTCCCTCGAGTGGTAGTTAGGAGGTCAGACTCAGGAGGGCTACCTAAGTTAACTGAAGGGAAAATAAAGATGCAGTTTGTTGGTCAGTCAGGGCTAACCTTCTTTTCCTCATCTTATGGTGATTTTGACAAAGAATTAAGAAATGTATTACATCATTGCTGTTTGACAATATGAACATTTGTCAGGGTTTGCGCTCAGCCCATTTTTCTGTATGTGATACCAAAGGTAGGATTCCCAATCTAGCTCTCAAACACGGGGTTCTTGGTTCTCTGTCTTCAGTGGAAACTAAATACCATAACATGGTTTGTGTTCTAAATATCTCGATCTTTGCTAAAGACGTAGTGTAGTGCCACCTTTTTGTAGCACTAGAAACTCTGTTGTTTAAGTATTTGTAGTTACACCTTCCATATTGCTATTTAATGTGGATGACATTTCATGGATGGGTCATACCCAGGGTAAACCTTGTGCACCTTATTGGCCTAGAACATCTACTAGTGCTTCCCTGTGGATAGTCAGGTGTTTTGATGCTTTGAGTTTCAAGTTGTATAATTTAGGTCTTATTTTAGCACCTTAGCCAACAGCTTTAATGCCTATTTCCAAATGTAGGTGTCAAGAGGGATTGCTCGTAGATAGAGAGACTAATCTTTTCAAGGTGACAATCTCCATATGCTCCAAACGTGGAAGTTTGGTGTTGTCGCATAGCTGCACTCCATATAGGCCTGAAAAGTTGGCATAGGCCCTCAGTACCTCCAAAGGTAATTTTGATGATTTGCCTCCAATTTCTTTTTGAAGATTTGATAACCGCATGTCTGGAGTAAGCTAGGGGTGCCTTTTTTATTTGTGTGTCCCAAGAACTGCTCTTATCAAACCTTACACCTAAGTAGTCATAATGACAAGATATAGTGGCGGAACTGTTTTTTTCTTTTCAGACCAAATCATGACCTTTGTCTTATTATGGTTAATTTCCAGACCCATTTTAGATGAAATATCAGCAAAAGCTTCGACTGCCCATTCAATAGTGCTTTGAGTTTGCTGCTCAAGACAGTATCGTCATCAAACAGGAGCATTTCAGTTTTCCTATGTTTAGGGCTGGGTCATCCATCTCCAACTAATCCAGTTCATGTTGCTGGAGGACCACAATTGAAGAGAAAGTAAACAAGAGCTGAATGAGTGATAAAGAGCCACATAAAGAGAGCGCCAGCAAGTGAGATTTTAATTACCTTCTTTTTGGTCAAAAGTAGAATTCATGTTAACTTTTTGAGAAATAACAAAGTCTCTAATAACATGTGCATAGAACAAGGACAAATACATAAACATTATGAATTTGTCATTGTTACCTTTTATTTTTTCTCCTCAATTCTGCAGAATTTTTGAATCGATGGAAGGAATAATGTGCATCCTTAATGAAAGGACTGCTTTTTATGACCTCAATTCAAAGGAACAGTAATTGGGTTGTAAGGTTTTCAGGAATGCAATACAGTCATAAAAATTGAAGAAACCGGTCAACCATAGTGTTAGGATGGATTTGTAGAACCTGGCTTGGTGGACAGATTATAGTTAGGAGGCCACCCTAGATATAGTGAACAGGGGAACTCTGAGAGGTCAGCCAATCATGGTCGCAATGGAGAACAGACAAGGCTTTTCACTGGAGAGTGTGAGTGGGGTCAGGGGACGGCAATGACTCCACACAGTGAAGTGCACAATAATTCAATTTAAATAGGAATGTATAAAAATACAGTATTTATTCTAGACCTTGAACTCACACTAAACAATGAAACAGGCAGGTGATAATATTGCACCATACTCAATAATAAACATGTATGCAGTCACCATAGGCTTACATTTGGTGGAACTGCCCAGTGTTACAAACGTTCTGGGCGAAGGTAAAGAAAAAATGCAAGAAATGCACCAGGGAGTGGAACTAATGGGGGATATGGATGTGTGGGATGTGGGATCCGGGATAGAAAACACCCACAAAGATGCAAAAACGGGGATTGATGATCGTCTTGATAGCAGCATGGCTGGAGATAGCACACAGGTGGAAACAACAGGCAGCACCTATGATCCAGGACTGGCTGCAAAAAGTCTGGAGTTTCGTAGCACTGGAATGGGTAACATATAAGATCCAGGGGGATCAAGATGCATTGAAACAGAAACGGGCCGATAAATGACATATTTACAAAGTGACTATATGGCATGATGAGGCCTGCGGAAGATCAGAATTGTGGACATATTGTGAACCTAACAGAACTTAAGAAAATAATGAGACAGATCTTATTTCTGGTGGGGTCGGGGGGAGAGAAAGGGAGGGGAGTTTACGTTGGGATTTTTTAATTGATTTCGCCTTTGTTTCTTTATATGGGGTATCATTAAAACTAATCAAAAAATATATATTTATTAAATGCATTCAATGACTTAAATCAACAAAGGAGGTAAGTAAAGTGATGCCTTAAGATGGAACCAAGTCACAATTCATATTCAATAGCATCAGAAGTCCAGATGAGTGGGGCTTTGTGCCCAAATTCCGCAATGCTTCCCTCCAGAATATATCTGATGCAGGTAAGTTACTTGCATTGATAATTGTTCAAAAGAAGAGATGCAACAAAGTTACTAGGTAAGTAAAATGTGTTCTTGCAGGTTTTAGTGCTCAGGTGCAACGATCAAAAAGCACTGGAATGGAAGGATACCAATATACTTGTTCTCAATGTTATCCTAATGAGGACACTTCACGTACCCCCATGGCTCCAGTTTTCCCAGATGACTGAATAGTTCAACCGGGGGTCATTGGTGTTTTGACCGTTGGTTCCTGTTGAGAGGTGTCCAGGAACTGTGGGTGCAATTATTCCTCCTGTCGGGTACAGGAGCAGAGTTCAACCCTTGCCGATGGAAAAATGCAGAATGCACCAATGCAGACACTCTTCAGGACACTTCACAGGATGGAGTCCAGTGATGGCCACCACACGCAGACAACGGCAGGTGTCTTCCAGTGACAATTGTGTTAGTCCTTCCTGAGCAGCATCTCTTGAAGCTGGGAGGCTGAAATTTGGCAGCAAGGTGACTTATACCACAATCTGGCGATCTCCAAAGCTCTGGCTGCAAGACGACGGTAATAGTGAGGTAGTCCACTGGAGAGCTGGTCAATCTACCAGGTGGTCCATGGACACTTCCAAATGCTCAGGACAGATGTATCCTTGAGAACACGTTGAGCCTGGTTCGTTCCACCAGTCAAGGGGTTGAAGCATCGCATAGGGCCTTCGCAGATCATGTAGTCCAAAAGGGCGTCACCTGGCCAGATGCACAAAAGGATGCTGAGCCTCTTCTGGAGTCTTCTTCAAATCTGTTGGCCGTTCTTCTATGATGGATTCTTGCCTCCAATGTTGATCTGATGTCTGCAGGAGTCCTCTTCTTTTTCTTTTTTAAAAATTGTATTATTCGTTTCTCCACTTTCCATCCCGTTACAACAAATAGTATAGAGAAAAATGCGAAAACATGTCCCTCGAATTGAATCATACAATTTTCCCACTCCCAGCAGTTCAATCCACCCTCCCCACCCTCAACCCTTGTAGGCTACGCACCACACCTTCAAAGAATCTCCATCCTTCTCACAGGTTTCCTTCCATGTCTCTTTCCTAGTGTCCTATCTCCTGTGTACTACTCCTCCATCCACCCCCATTAACTCTTCATGGGGGACTATCATCTGAAGGTTACAGGAAACCACTAAAGAGTGGTGCCCATTCTGTTCTGTTTGCCGTCAACACTCCCACCTATATTCCTTCTATGCTAATCAGGGCTAGGAGTTTTCATCTTTTCCAAAATCCAGCCTGGAAGCCAAAACCCACTAATGGTAAGGATCTGTACCATTGAAACCGCCAGTAGTTGTCCAATCAGCGAAAACTATTGGTTTCACTCATGCCTAAAAAAACCTACACTCACATGCACCACGGATGTAGAATTGGACTAGATAGTCCGACCCCCTTTCTGGGCCAAACACACACACAAAGACATCACTAGCCAAGGAAAGCCGCAGCTTACTCAGGGAAGTGAATGACTTTTTTTGAATTTCCAGACCTGGCCAGGCAGGAAGAAGCCCAAACAACAATATGGCCAAAGAACAAGCAGAAATCTTGTAGCGTTCAGTAGCCATATGCAGTAAATGCGAATGTGCACACTGGAAATACGCAAACATGGTAAATATATATCTGCTATCACCAGCTTGTCTTTAAGCATATATAAAAGTAACCACAAATCTCAGGTGTGAACATCTAGGGTTTCCCCATTGCACTGCATTGTCAGAGGCTGTGTGCAAGGTTAACAAGTTACAAAAAGTAAAAGGCAAAAAGGGAAACATAGTTTCCCAGTGCTGATAGTCTGAGGGCTGATCAGTTTCCCCATTACAAATTAACAAAAGGACAGTGAAGTGACGCTTAAGGCTTCACTTCCCTGTACAATTCAGGGCAGGTTCAAAAACAAAAGCAAAACAAATTGGGGATCCATAGAAACTATAGTGGGAAAGTTGTCAAAAGAGAAACCTTTCCTAACATAAAGGCTGCAGATATCTTTGACTGTTTGGGATGTTCATTAATTAAAATGATTTTTCAGTAAATTAGGCACGCTGAGTTGTGGGGCAAACATGTGTTAATAACCCTTCTAATTGCACATACGAATGAAAAATATAAAGATGGAGCACCTTGGAGGGAATCTTTTGGAAAAAGGTATTTAGAGTTTGAAAGGGTTATCAAGTCTAAATAATTTGTTTCGAATGGGTTTATTATCCTTGCAGATCATGGCGCGATTGAAAATAACTTAATTTTACAGGAAATGTTTACTAGCGGTTGAATACTCCTGGTTTCAGATTTCAAAAATGCATTGATTTTAAAAACGGATGAATTTCTGTCTAGTTAGGAGGGTAGTTGTTTGGACTTGTTACGAGATTTGGATATTAATTTGGATCTGTTATCACATAATCCTCGGAAAGCGAAAGAGAAATGCGGGACAGGAGATTGGATTTACACACACTCCCCGCTTGACGGATATAAAGTGTTTGAACACATGAAGGTCAAAGGTAGACACTTAAACCTGCTCCCCGCCTAATTCAGAAAATTCCCAATGCTGATTTTCGAGATTTCTTTTTAAGATTGTGTTTTAATTTACTCCCTACGAGCCAGGTATTCGGTGTGTGATTTAAACGTAGCAAGAGTCTCCCTACTCTGGCTGAGTAGAGAGGCCTATTTTTAGATAGGTTTTAAAAACATTATTGCATTCTCACACAAGAGGAATGGTGGGTGAACCGGATATGCAGGGAAAATACTGCTAACTGAATTTGTAATGTTTTAATATTGATTTTATGTGTTTGTGTTGAGATAAACTTTGGCATTAAGGGCACTTTTTATCAGAATTTATTAAAGACGATTCCTGCAAAAATCTTGGTGTATTTTCACAGAAAGATTTGCATGAGCAAGTCAAGCGCTTTAATAATAAAACAAAAATAAAAAAAAATAAAAAATAGAAAAACATTGTTAACATTTTGGGGTTGGCTCAGATAGCCTTAACATTTGTAGGTAACTTCCCTATGCCTTCTAGATAGGTGGTATGTCACCGCTATTAATGGTTAGGTCTTCCTAAATAGGAAAGACATAGTTCTTCATAGTGCAATTGTCTGTGGCTAAATATTTAAAGTTTCAGGCTTTAAATAATCTCCCCCTTGTTAGTGGTGGACAGGTTGATGTACATAATAATACTCGAAATGGCACTCCTTTGAATGATAGAGAGTACATCTGAATACAGTCACGCTGGCTTTAAAACCATGGGTTTTCTTGGATTACTTAACCTGGAAACTATGTATGGCAGTGGTCAGTGGGCTGTTACAATGGGATTTCACGGGTTTTCAAGTCGTTTTAAATTAAGAATCATATTAAATTTGTATTCAGTTAATCTTTGCCACCATTAACCCGTTAAAGCATCATGGCAACCAATATTCCCTAAATTGCAACCAATCAAGAGAGGTTAGAGGTTTTTCCTGCCACAAGAATATTTTTTAAATAATGGCTTAAAATGGTGCATTTACCAGCACTATTGAAAAATTGGGAAAAAAGATAAAAAGGCTTGACATTTGGTTTTGACGGGTAAAAATCGAGTAGCGGCAAGTCACCAACAGTGCACAGCAGCATTTCTCCCAACACATTTTCAGGATGTCGTTGCCCACAACATATGCCAGAATAAAAACATTTTCATGCTAGCTGTGCCCATACATTTCAAAGCATGCTGCAGTAATATTTACATGCTAGTTTTGCCATTTGAAAACATACTCATGCTTACTTTGCATGCCAGTAATGAGGCAATAGGAAAATATGTCCATGCTTGTTCTGCCAATACATGGCAGTACCTTACCTAAGAACATACTCCAGTTGGCTTTATCATTAAAAATGCCATGCCACAGTATGAAAACGTGTCCAGACCGACTGCATCAAAAAACGAGTCTAGCCACGTAGTAAGACTTCTCATGTGTCCTTTATCAAAGATGCCCAATACAAAATGTCATGCCAATGTCAGAAATGGATAGACTGGCTGCATTAAAATGGCAGTCTAGAAAAATAATAACACATATCACTTATCATGCTTGCATTACAAGTAAGCCATGCCTGCCCCCTAGCACCTCACATGCAAAAAATCATTGTAAACTATGTTTTTTTTACAAGATATCCATCATAGATAGATGCCCAATAGAAAAATGTTGTGCCTGGAGCCCTCCCCACCACCGTCCCCACCACAGATGTACACAATGTGATGATGTGTGCATGCAAGGTGCTTGGGGGCCCAAGGGACTTGCATGGGATGTTTACGAGGCATCTATCATAGATACGCCCCTGTCCTCACCCACCACAATCAGCTCCCCTTTCCAGCATACACTCATGCACAGACACATTCGACAACATTTACACACAGCATGCACTCACTCATTCCAACACCCTCCTATCATCATACACTCACTCATTCCACACAACACAAGCATACACGCACACATACACATTTAAATTAACTTACCTTCTGCCCGGTCCTGAAGTTTCCTCCCAGCACCCCAGCTCCCGCATAGCACAGACAGGAACAAAGAAGCAAACCGTACTTCCTGGTTCCTGCAGATGCACGCAAGAGCCAGAGCGCTGAGGATGAGGCGCCCCGCTCCACTGGTATGCAGGGAGGTGCAGGAGTGCCCCTTCGCACCTCCAAACATGCAGTTACCCAGCCAGCATCCCCAAAAGGCAATGCAATGTAGAGGAACCAAAACACCCCAGACTTTGCATGGCCCATTGGACATGCATGGCTGGGGAACATACTGTCAAACGGAAACCATGTTTGCCTTTGACAGTTTAAGCCAGCCCAGGAGCACTCTCTCAGCTGTAAACATCAGTTGAGGGAGTTTTCAATGTTAATAGTGAGCTGGCTCATCAGCTCCTCCATAATGGGTGAGAGTGCCAGTGGGTAGGCACCACCTTGCCCATTATGGACGAGCCGCCACTGGTACATCCTCAATGAATCTATGCACAAGGTCAGTGTGGCTCGATATGAAATACTGTTGACTTTGAAGTCATGTACGTGAACTGCACTGTTGGTAATGCAGTGATTCTGAGTACTTTAAGGAATCCATAGACAAGTCCTACAGTAGAAGGCTATCAGGCTAGATTAGCAGATTGAGTGACTCTTGCTGAGATGGTATATATTTAAAGATGGCTCTTAATGTTATGACTTTTTGCATTTCCTTATGAAGAGAGGGTCCCAAAGATGCCCCTCCTCACCTCCAGATTCATGTCAAGACGAAGGGCCAGAAATGCTTGCAGACACCCATCTGATTTTGGACGAATCGCGAGTGCACTCATGATTGACAAGTACACTGAAAGTTATCCTCTTAGGCAGCAATACAGATCGATTACAATGCAAATCTTCACTGATATAGGAGAAGAACCGGAGATCGTGGACAGAGACACCTATATGGACAGCCTTGACTAAGCACCAAGAAGCCACGGTGCTGAAATCATTAGTGACCCCACAACGTAGCAGCATTAGACATGAAACACATTTGCAGTCTTGCACTGCATCACCCAAACACACACTCGTATACATGAAGAACATGCTTGCACAATTCTATAGCTAGAGGACAGACCCATATACATACTGTCAATGCTTTTATTAATAGCCAAATGCAGTAACGCAAAACCGCAAGGCACAAGAGATCCGGAGCAAGCTTGCAGATGCTTAATGCAAATAACCGTATGGGACTACAGGGATATATATGGAACCTGGTAGGACCCTGTGTGAATAATGTATAGAGTGGTAGCCAGTTATAATGTCGAAAATAAAATGTGGAAAAAAAAACCTCGAAAAAAAAATTTGAAAAAATAATTAGCATGTGTTTTTTTTGTATGTTATTTTTGGGTTTAGCTAGTAAAAAAAACGGGGGGCTAAATTTAAAAAATAAAAAAAAACATTTGATTTTTTTTTTCTTCTAAACCGTATAAAGTATCTAGGATAACATGAACATGTCGAAACCATATTATACGTCTAAAGGAAAGTTACAGAAGGCCCAAGAGCCGCAGGACTGGAGACGGGGGAAGCTGAGTCAGGCTGCATGGAGCATGAAGCAGGCTCAGAGCCAAGGTCAGAGATACGCGGACACTTCCAATCCCAGATGACAAGGGGACCAGCTGCAGAGAAACTGAATAAAACCTCATAATTGCAAGCTGAAGAGCTTGAATATATGGGACCTAAGCACGTGGTACAACCAGATGAGACAATCGAATTCACCATTTGGTAAAACATGCAGGCCACCCTAGCACTTGTTTTCTTTACACATGAACTATTATGACATGAAAGAGAGATAAAGTGTTAAATCAAGGTTGACAATGAAAGAAAAAAGTAAATGCCCAACACCCCAAATATTTTTAGCATTTCTAAATTTCGCAAGAGCAAAACTGCCCGAACCATTCAAATGTCTTCATTGAAGAGAACACTTTGAGCAATTTTCCAGGAGGTATTTGGCATTCTGCTCCCTAGCCTCAGCCTTCAACACATGTGCTGCTCCTGGGTACCATCTCCATCCCTGCTAGCATCACAGCTTTGCTGTCTATGTTTTTGAGCTTAGATTTCTGTTTGTGGGGACTGTATGTGGCACACCTGGAATGGGAGGAGAATAGTGGGGAGTGGCACTGACAGTCAGTGGTGACTTGATGATTGAAGTGAAGAAGGTAATGAGAGGAATGTGGGATGGAGTTAAGGGCGTTGCCTGGTTACAACCTATTCAGGGCTAGAGGAAGGGGACAGAGAAATGAAGGATTGGAATAGAAGGAGGGCAAAGGGGAGGTGGATGGAGTCAGTAGTGAGAAGTCCTCCTGGGTGACCATAGTAAAAAGGCTATCCACTGCTGTAACTATGTTATTTGCATTGTTTTTCTGCAATCTCTTCGGCAGCGTGAATGTGGACTGGGTGCAGTATCTGTAAGAAGGGCACTTCCACCTGCTACTTACTCACGAGCATGGGCACCCCAGCACTCACCCCCTTCTCTCTCTTCCCTCCTCCTCTCTCTGTACTTGCATGCTCTGAATGATCACCAGGCCTAGTAGGTTTGTATTTTTCTTCCAGTGTATTAATTGTTTCCTATCCCATGTTCCCTCCTTATTGCCCTGTGGGCGCTTTGAAACACAATTTATTTGTTGAATCAGTGCCTAACAAATACCAAAAAATAGAATTAAATAAATAAATAAGTCCGGAAAAGGGTTTAATAAACAAAAAAAAACACTCTCTTTGAATTGTCATCTGCACATGTAATGCTTAATACAGATAAGAAAAACGGTTGCATGTCCTTTGGGACCTGAAGCACCATGCAGGGCTTTCCAGTGGTTCAGCAAACCCCTCCAATACCCAGACATTTAAAGTGATTCTGGGATTGGGTCACCTTATTTTCACGGTCCCAGTGAGGATGCTGTGGGCAATCGAAATTAGGTCTGGGCTAGCATTGGAGATTTTTGTGCAGGACATGGGGGGATACTAAGTGGGCCCATGCCAGCTTCAGGACTAGAGGAGGGTGGGGGGTCCCAGTGGATATCTGATGTCAGCAGGTTGTTGTATCTGGTGTGGGGTTCATTTACTGGTCATCAATAATGTAATGTAGTGTAAGCGGTCTTGTATAGTGCCTATCTGCCAATACTGGTGGCCTTGCTGTGCTTTGGAGGAATGTTCAGCAAGAAGTATGTAGCCAAGCAACAGAGCAGGGCAATGCTCTCTGACTTTAGGAAGGAGAAAGAGAAAGAATTGCGGCAGTTCCCCAGGCATTGGATAAAGTTATGGGGCAGTAGAGAGATCACAAGGACAAAGGCCAAGATGGGGCAGCTCACACTAGACAACAAATGCTCATAGCAGGTAAAAAGGGTCTGTGGTGCAGTGGTGAAGGGAAGTGAACCCGTAGGCCCTATATGCGAGGTAACGATTTATCGGATGGATGAGGATGCAGAATTTACTCTTACACCAACAATAAGCCTGACTCAGGAAGTTGGCAAAACGTAGCTGTTTTATTCGCAAATATCTAAAACAGGGAGTAAAACAGACACCAACAGATGTCTCACAGTATTTCTCTCATTGTGTTACATGAAAAAACACAGTTATATAGTATACACTCATCATCAGTGATGTCATACTACATGGCAAAATAAGAAAACCTAAGTTGGATTGTGGTTGGTCTACGGGGAACATCTAGGTATACTTTCTATGGGGAATAGGATTGTGATTGGGCCTCTACAGTCAGGTGAACAACTATGCCCACCCCTAGTGCAAGTCATCCTCAGTGTCATAAAATACACGTTTCACTGGCTTTCAATCTATAGGACTCTTTGCTACATGGCCCTCTATAATTGGTTGGCTCGCTTGTACCCTTCTGGAATATTCCTCTCACTAGCAGCATGCACGCTGGTGCCCCAGATGCTTGTGGGTGGACTTGACCATGCATTCCCATCCAATTAGCCCATCATCCATCATCACTCCTGCTGTCAGGCATTCAAATTGTGTTTGAACTCAGTCTTGCAAAATATCACTGCGCCTGAGAACAAAGTGGAGTGTGGGCACAGTCTTAACTTCAGTCTCGATGTAGCTTGCCCAAAGTCTATTTTCATTTACGCCATGTGACAGGAGACCATGTTTTAGCTCTTTCTTTGCCTTTACTACTATTAAATGAATAAAACATGCCACTCATAATGTTTTTTCATTGCACTGCAACAGGAGCTTGCCTCGCTTCTCACGTTCATTGTATCTTCTCAAATACATAACCAGTTTCTTGGCTACCCCAACCCTTGACACTGGCTCAGACTAGCCTTCTCGAATCTTCTTTCATCGTCAGCTGTCTTTCTCTACTGCGCCACACTGTTAGCCTTTTCGGCTCACGGGCTCCTAGTTTGCTAAAATACAATGTGGAACATTCAGATTCTATATACATATATATAATGGTGGCACCGCCTGCAGTCTATTCACTACGTATAGCCAGCCTTCATGGTGATTTAGTCTACTTGAGTTACAGCATCTGTACAGTTATAAAGCAATTTGCATTTTTCTTTAGTGCTCTTCGCATGTGCAACCTTCATTCCTGCTTATTCCCAGTTCATATACTCTCTTCCTTGGCATCATCTGCTTCATGTGCCGTCACCAGTCTCTTGCTTTCACCATTTCACACTTCTTCAGGGACCTTCTTTAAAAGACTGTCATTTCTCCACGAATACATCGTGTAGGGCTTTCTCAATGGATACCTTGCCTCAAGGATTCTTCATGGGATAGGTACCATTATTGTTGTTGTGGATGTCACAATTTCCGGCTTCCAACATATATGAAGAATGGGGGCGGGACGTCCGGCAGAGGCAAATATTTCATTAACAAAATGGGGCCCATTGTTGAATCTCAGCACCTCACATACTCCCCATCTGGGAAAGACTTCTCGCACTAAAATGTGCAAGTGGCATCATTGCGCGTACAAGGACCTGCTTCGATCCACCTGGAAAAGTTACACACCACCGCTATCAGATACCTGTATCCACTACTTACGTGCAGCATATCAACATAATCGATATGTAAATGCTGAAAAGAACTGTTCGATCGAGGAATCACTCCTCTTATTGTTCGCAGTGTATGCCTAGCAGTAAACCTTTGACATACGATGCAGTTTACTAAATAAAATGCAATGTGTTCTAACAGGTTCGGTACAAACCAGTCCTCTACAATAGCTGCTGCAAGGCTTGCCCTAGTTACATGTGCAGGGCAGTGCAGCTGTTCAAGTGCTACCCTTAACAATGCTACTGCCATCACTAGCTTTCCAGTGCTGTCCTGTCGCCACAATGCTTCATAGGGGGATAAAGAACACCCCCTTCATTTCCACAATTCTTGCTCTTCCTGTGGTACACTACCTTGAACCTCCATCAACTGTGTGCTTGCCAAATGATTAAACCCTTCTTTTACAATTATAAGCGTGACTACTTTTTCCTTTAAATCTGGAGTATCAAAACTTGAAATATCTTGTGAATGTGCAACCCTTTTGGACTCCTTGTCTGCGGCTTCGTTCCCACAAGAGATAAAGTCAGTTTGCTTAGTATGTGCTGCACATTTAACTATTGCAATAGTTACTGGGTGTTGTTGTGCCTTAATAAGCCTGTCCAATATTGCTGCATGTTGCACTGGAGTGCCATCCCCTCAGAGGTTGCCCCTCCTTTTCGTGCACGGTTGACATCACATAAGCGGGGTCACTTTATAACATTACTTCCTGCCCTGAATGTTTCTGGAGCTCGACACTAAACGCCACCAATTCTGCTGCTTGTGCTGAAAAGTGAGACGTTAGTCTTGCACTTGCTACGACTTCAAATTCACCTTTGGCTCTGTGTCTTAGCACAGCTGAACCTGAATGCCTTTCCCCACTCATCTGATCGATTTTCGAAGAACCATCAATAAAGAGAACCCCCCCTGCTAGTGAATTTTCCTTTACGCGCGGGATGTCGTCATAGAATTCCTCGTAGTTGGCGCAATCATGCACATGCTCAACCTCTGAAACAGGCTCAGCTACAAACGTGGCAGGGTTAACTATTTTACACCTTACTAGTTTGATTGCTGGATTCGATATAACCATGTCATATGCAGAAGCTCTCTGAGATGTCAATGTATGCTTAGGTTTTTCCAAAACGGCTAATTCTTGCTCAACAAACAATGTCATAGAACACACTAACATAATAATGGTAGACTTCTCGATTGTGAGCACGGCTGTGTCAGCGATTGTTCACAAGGAAAGTGCCCTCTCGTAACTGGATCCAGAATCCCATTACAATATGGCAGAAGTTTATACCCTAACGCAGTCCTCTGTGTAAGCACTGCTGCCATGACTGTCCCATGCATGTGTGAAAATAAAAATAACTCATCATAGTTGGGAATTCCCAAAACTGGAGCTGTACGAATTGCTTTCTTTAGTTCTACAAACCCTGGCTCCATTTCCTCAGTCCAGTCTATTTTTTCCTTATACAATTGTCCTTTCTTTAGAGCATGCTAGAGGGGTCTTGTGTATGAACTACAACCAAACACCCATGCTCTAACATAGATGCATAATCCCACAAACGCTTGCATGCGTTTTACCGTGTGTAGTTTTATTGTTTTCATAATCGCCTCAGCTCTTTCAGGTGTGAACCTTTTCCCTCATGTGAGATGAACTGGCCTTTATGCAACACTTCTTCTTGACAATATTGCAACTTCTCTGTGTCTACTTTATATCCCTTGTCTGCTAGGATAGTGATTAACTGAATTGAGTCTTGTCTACACTCATCTTCTGTTGTGCTACAAACCAAAATATCATCTATGTACTGTATCACGATGCTTTTCAAATCAATATTGCTTAGGTCCATCTGAAGGACCCTATTAAAGATCGATGGAGACTCACAGTACCCTTGGGGCAAAAGAGTGCTCTTCAGTTTAGTTTGGCGAAATGTAAATGACATAAGGTCTTGGGAGGCCTTATGCAACGGGATTGAGAAAAATGCTTTTTTCAGGTCAATCACCGTAAAATAGTGTGCTTCTGGGTTAGTAGTTTAGAGCCTATTCTGGACACCCTATTCTAATCAAAAAATGATCTAGTCACAGATCTGAGGTACCCAGAAGGAAGCACACAGAAGGCCAAATGAATTCAAAAGGAAATTTTTAATATTCGCTTTGTGTTGGTGGTAATATAGCAGTTTGAGTGAAGACATCAACAGAACATTAATAACTGTAACAAAAAGTGAGTGTGAATATCAAACACAGCATACAAATGAAAACAAGATCAACAGACAATCTAAATAGTTCATACAGAGGTTGTGGAAATAAGCATAACCAAACAATTTGTTGGAGGTAGAAGAAAAAGCATATGAGGCTGTCCACTTGAAAACAATAAAGTGAAACATAAATTCAATTGAAATGATTCATAAAGGTCATTCAAAAAAAGTGGTAGTAATCATTGCACCTAAACACAGTATGATTCAATAGACATGTGTGTCATTTAATTTCTTAACTCTCCTGTCCATAGGTCCAAACAGCAATCAGGATTTTGGTATAAGGGTCAGGGAGAGAAAAGGAAGAGGGAATATCCAAAAAATTCTTCAAATATACAAATTAAAGTTTTTACTTAAGGTTAAAAAGCACCTTGAGTTACCGAATACTACACTGATACTACAAAGTATCAGATTTAGAACTAAAGGAAACTCTGCCTCTACAATCTGGTTAATTGGTCTTATATTTGAATAAACCTCCACAACCCACCCTTTGATTTTTAATAGAATAAACAGCGATATTACACAGTGACTCTGACTTAACTAAAATACCTTGTTCCAGCAGGGCTGATATAGTCTTAAAAATACCATCACCCGCCTCTCAAGATATGGGGTACTGTCTTGCTTGAAGTAAAATTGCTCCTGGCTTTAGCTTAATCTTTACCTCCCATATCCCCCTCAATAGGCCTACGTCATAGGGACCTGTAGTCCAGAGAGAGTTTGGCACTTTTTCCAAATCTTCATAAAAAAATGCTGGGTGCTGTCGTACTATCACCATTTGCTGTGGGATACCTCTTTTCTCTATTCTGATCCAGTATGTAATACTCATCTCGAATATCAATTCATCATCTGATGGATTATCTCAAAACATATCCTCGTCTGTGACGTCAGTCAATCTATACCCTTCGCCAATGGCAATCACTGTTCTCCATGGCCTGCCTACTTCATCGGTTCCTTCGAGCATGGCCATCTCCACTCACACTACGGCTACATTGAACTCTACAATAATAATCTGTCCCCACTCTTCATCCATAGGTATCTACGGCCTGAACAAAAACTCATCAGCTATTCACATAATCTTTCCCACTGAGCCGGATAGCCATGTAAAAAAAATGCCTACCCTGTAAAGAAAAACTTCTGGCTCTAGTGTCATTCATCGCAGAGCCATTTGTCCTGTAAATGCCAATATAAATTTGCCCACATTCATATAATGTATCCCTGCAGTAGAACACACACATATGCCTTCATCAGTAAAAGAAATCGTCATATTAAGCTTCATCATTAAATCTCTTCCTAGAATTTTGACTGGCGTCTGTCTTGAATACAATAATGGAACAGACATGTCACACACTCCTATGGAAACTAGTAATTCATCAGTAAAAGGAACTCGACTCATAGCTCCAGAGAAGCCTGGTGCATTCATGGAATTTGCCGACATTGGGTATTTTCCCTCTCGTACACTTGAACAAGTGGCCCCAGTGTCTACTAAAAATGAAAAATATTTGCCTCCTATCGTCACATCAACCTTTGGTTCCTCTTGAGGGTCTGGTGTCACCGCTAGTACTGAACACATCAAGTCGTCCTGTGAGCTGTCCTATTGTGGATACATACCTATCCCCGTACCTGTGAAAGGACTTCCTTCTACCACAGTGACACCCCCTAATCTAGGTGTCAGTAGCTGTCCCGTGTTTGCATCCTGCTGTATCTGCATGGGTGCATGCTGTGACTTCCCTTGCAGTGGATTCAACGGTGCTTGCTGTGACTACAATGCCTGTTGCATTTGCAGAGCTTGTGCTTAATACACTGTCTAATCTTGGGCCAACCCATCCCTAGCTTGTGAACTATATGCTGGAGGATAGCTGCCCCCCTCTTGACAATTTCCCTTTCTTAACATACCCTTGGCTTCCACATGTGCACGCAATGTGCCCTGTCATCCGACATGTCCAACATACAGGAAGAGCTCTTCTGATTTGTCCCCCTTGATTAAATCCTCCTTGCATAATCTGATTACAGTTCTGCATATTCTTAAAACTGCCTTGATTATTCTAAAAACCACCTCTTCCTCTGTAGCCCATTCCTCTGCCTCGCAACATAAACCCATTCCCTCCTTGATCCATTTGACATTGATTATTCGCCTGTGATGAATCCACTGCTTGTTGCATTCCGAATCCTTGTCCACTTGTCAATACCGCCCCTTCTATGGCATACTTTGACAATTTCTTCTGCACTAACTTGCTTCCTCATGTTTTCTAGTATCTTCTTTATTCCTATTTTTCTCTTGCAACAGTTGACAGTGATCCACTATGGTCAACTGTATTTCTGCCCATGGCTTCACTTACATTCCCACTAGTTTCTTGAGCTGTCTCTGTACCTGTTCTGGCAATCCCTGACATAAAATGTGGTAAAATACTGCCACTGATTTCCCCCATGGTTCCTGCATTTCAAGAGTCCACCATTCCTGAATACTTTGAATGTAAGCAAGCAGATCTTCGTCATCTTTCATGTTATGTGCCATAATTGCACCCATATCTGAAGTATCGGGATATTGCACCCTGAGCGCTCTCCAAACATCTGCTCTACAATTGTTAGATGGCGCCCCATCGTGCGCTGTGTTCTGTGCTGTGACACTTGAATTTCCTGCTCTCGTCCAAATGTCATCAGCCCTTTTCCCAAGAATGGCTGCTAGGAGACCCTTAATTTCCCATATTGCTAACATATTTCCCCCTGTCAATTTATGTAGCTCATGAATCAATTTTTCGCATTCCCGAAACTGGGAAGTTTGCATCTAAAATTATCAGTATCCATTTGTGCCCAGGGAATATACTGCGGTCTGGCCCCTCCTTTCTCCAATAAAGGGAACGGCGTGAACCCAAATCCGCAATCGGTTCCCATTGTTTGCCCGTCCATAGTGGGAACAGTAGTTCCTGATCATCTTCTAACTGGTAATGATCTCAGCCTGCTCACATATGGTGGTGACTCTCCCTTCTCGCTATGCGATCATCCTTTAGGTTACTCTGGATAAGCTATAGGATCTGGCGTCATATCCTTAGGCTGCTCTAGATCAGACCATCGTATTTGCTTGTCTGTCTGCAGACATCCCTCAGAGCCGCATGCACCCCCTCCCTCTTCCCCACGGAAGGCTTCTCTCTCTTTGTTTGACATATCTAGTCTCCAACTATTATGGCTCTCTTCTCTTTCACCTTCATCTAAAGTCAGCCTGTCTAAACACAAGGCTCTATACCCGAGACTGAACGGGTTTCTTTCTTCGCTTCATGATTCAAAGGCCAGGGACTATGCTCCCTTCCCTTGGCTTCCCAATTTGCTACTAGTCATCAATCCTCTCCCCGATACTCCCTATGTCAAACTTCTCTTCTAGTGCTACCCTAGATGGTCCTGTCTTTATTGCCCCATGGAATTACCGGACTTGGTTCCATTAATTCCTTCTCAATGCGATCAATATCGTGCTCCCTTTCTCTCCTTTTTTGCTCTGTTTCTTCATCTAATTCTCTTTGCTTTCTCGCTTCCCATCTAACTCTTTCATCTTCCTGTCTTTTCTCTTCTCTTCTTTCATTCGCTCTATGCTCTTCTTCCCTTTGTTGTTGTATTCTTGTATCCCTTAATTTCTGTGCTTCCTCCTCTTCTCTCTTCTTTTCTTGCCTATCTCGTTCTTTGATTGCTCTCTGTCTGTTGTCATATTTCCTTTGCCCCCCGCCCTTTCTTCCTTCCATTGCTGTTCTTCCTGCTATATCTGTTCCCACCTTTGCCTACTCTTTCTCTTACGTTCATTCTCTTTCAATCGCTTTTCTCGTTCCTTGTCCTTTCTATCATGCTCATCTTGATCTTCCTTTTGCCTGACTTCCTCAATGCTTTTCCCATCAAGGTTGAACAATATCTGTCCCCCCATCCATTCGTTCTGTACTAGCGTTACCTCGTCAGCTTGATCCTTTTTTCCTTTCCATCTCTTCATCTCTCGTTCTATATCTGTGGTTAAATTCAATTGTTAGCTTTTCTCCCCTTGTTCTGTAAGATCTTAAAGATCTCCTCCTTTCTTCTAGTCTCTTCTGGGCTATCGTTGCTAATATAAGCAGGTGGTTCATACATCCGTTTGCAATACCCTGTTGCTGCTTTTATTTCCTTTTACAGATATAATCATACATCTTCTGTAATATCGGCGTTTACTTCTGGCAAGATAAGGGGAGCAGAAGGCTCGACACCTTCCTGCGTACACTGATTAAGCATCCAAACCTCAGGTGGCGGATCCTCCCGCATGCCCTGGTAAATCTTCCAGAGCTCTAACATAGCTAACCTTTACTCCAATATCTTGCCTGTGTGCGCAGCGTGTAAGTATGTGGCCATGTGTTGCAATACCTCTTTTGACAGCTATCCGTCTTGTGGCCATGGCATGAAAACGTTGTCTGCTGTGCCCTTGACCCATTCCGCACTATACTGTTTGAGCATAGTCACGTGTTTCGGCAGCGTCTTGCACTGGTGCATCAGTGGAGTAATATCTCCTATTATGACAATTCTCAATTGACTGTCAATACTTACTGTCGGCCACACAGGTACGTTTCAGAAAAACAACAAATATGAGCGTGCTCCAAACTCTGCCACTCAAAGTCTCGATTTCTCAGTTATCTCCGTCTACGTTTCGGTCAGCGGCAACAATGACTACAAAATTTGTAATAACTTTTTATCTCTGCTTCAACTCTTCAACTCTGCACAGGTTACTCTTGTCACTCTTCGACACCTCTTTTCATTTACATAATATACAAAACAAAGACAAACAAACTAGTCGGCTTTTCACATATATACCATAGTACTCCTTTTCTCCTAGCCTCTAAAATACCCCAATTGGAGTTTGAGTCATTCCCTATCATAAACCTGTTTATGTGCAGCCTAGTTATCCCTGATTGCATTTTGAAATGTCTCCTTCTAGACCTACCTTGAGGTAGGAAACCGGGCTCTACAAACGCTCCTCGTTTTCACTATAACGCTCCTTGTTATATTTTAAACAACCCCTGTCACTTTTCTATGTTACCACAACCCTATCCCCTTATTTTGCCAGTCCCCTCAATCTACTCACAATTTGTTCTTCAGCTCAAGGTCTTCGGTGTCGTCTCCCCTCCTCCAATTGACCACTGTCGCCTTCTGTCCACTAAGTGCCTGTGGAAACCAGGAGGGATTTTGTCAAAGAAGGACATGTCCCACCTATATCAATCTTTTTGCAAGTTTTCTATATAGGCCGCTCTCCACAGGAAACTTTGCAATCTTCCGGCTTGATGGCAGAGGGTGTCCGATGGTCTGAAACACTGGAGACCTACTGGTCGATGGGTACTCTAACCAAAGGCCAAGATTGGGGCAGCTCAAACGAGACAACAAATGCTCATAGCAGGTAAAAGGGGTCTGTGGTGCAGTGGTGAAGGGAAGTGAACCCGTAGGCCCTTTATGTGAGGTTTATCGGATGGATGGGGTTGCAGAATTTACTCTTACACCAATAATAAGAGTGATCAGGAAGTTGGCAAAACTTAGTTGTTTTATTCACAATTATCTAAAACAGGGAGTACAACGCACATAAGCGGACATCTCAGAGTATTTCTCTCAATGTATTATATGAAAAATCACAGTTATATAGTAAAAACTTGTGATGAGCGACATTAATCTACATGGCAAAATAAGAAACCCTAAGTTGGATTGTGGTTGGTCTACGGGGAACATGTAGGTATACTTTCAGTGGGGAATAGGATTGTGATTGGGTTTCTACAGTCAGGTGGACAACTATGCCCACACCTAGTGCAAGTCATCCTCAGTGTCATAAAATACACAACGTTTCATATGCTTTCAATCTATAGGGCTCTATGCTACGTGGCCCTCTATAATTGGTTGGCATGCGTGAACCCTTCTGGAATATTCCACTTGCTAGCACCACTCAAGCTCGTACCCCAGGTGCTTGGGGGTGGACTTGACCATGCCTTTCCACCCAATTAGCCCATCATCCATCATACCTCCTGCTGTCTGCCATTCGAATTGTGTTTGAACTCGGCCTTGCAAAGTATCACTGTGCCTGAGAATAACGAGGAATGTGAACACAGTCTCATCTTCAGTCTCGATGTAGCTTGCCCAAAGTCTATTTACATTTAAACCATGTGACAGGAGACCGTGTTTTAGCTTCTTCTACGCCTTTACTACTATTAAATGAATAAAACTTGCCACTCAAAGTGTTTTTCCATTGCACCTCAACAGGAGCTCACTTCTCACGTTCATTGTATCTTCTTGTACCTTCAGGCCCTAGCTCGATTATTTTAGCATATAATCAGTGATTTTGTGCACGCAGATCAACTAAAAAGTGCAATCCAGCTGTACTGTGGATCACCAAGTGGAGGCTTCTGGCGAGCGCTGCAAGCTGTCCAGCTGTCCAGCTGAACAGCCGAACAGCACTTGGTAGAAGCATTCCACAGAAGCTTGGGAACGGAGGCTAAGCCTCACTCTGCAGATAGAAAATATAGTGTTTAGGGCTCTATAATACTACTTTGTAATGATCCAATTGACAGATAGTAGTTGTATGAAGGCACATACCAAGATTTGCAGTAGATGAAGTTTGAGGTGGAATCTTCAATACAGCAATGTATCATAATGGGTCTTTCAATACACAGCATCCCCAGCCGAACAGCACTCGGCAGAACCACTCCACAGAAGCACGATTATCAAATTCAGATAGTTTGGCCTGCAAGAACATCTTTATCCTATCAGTCCTTTACTGACCTTGCAGAATATTACTTTTATTTAATTCATAAATCAAGCCTTGACACACAGTCTATAGCAACACAATGATCATTCTGGAAGACCTCAATCTTTGCTTGAATGCACCTAACACCAAACCCTTGCAAGATCACATTCCAAATATGACCAACCTACATTGCAATGAATGTATGCTGTCCCCAACATACACTTAAAGAATTGAGATGGTTGTTGGCTTAAAGATTAAGATACAAGACACACTGGGCCTCATTCCGAGTACGGCGCTAACCAATGGCACTATTAACGCCTTGGTTGACGCCGTACCCGGACCGGCAGCGCCTTGGTGGATGGCGGAATTACCTCCCCATTCCAAGGTTGGCGGGGCGGTAATTCCCCATTCACCAAGGCTCTTCCCCATTCCCAAATGAGCCCCCATAGGTCTCAATGGGAATGGGGAAGAAGCAAATAACGGTGACCGTTCATTACGGTCACCGTTATTGGCTTGGAGGCCCCTTTGCGCCCTCGACTTTAACACCTGCTCAAAGAAGGCGTTAAGGGCGAGGGCGCAAAGGGAACTCAGAGTATGGCGGTAAGGGATTACCGCCACCGGTCTCGTTACCGGTGGCCGCTATCCCTTACAGCCATACTCGAATGAGGCCCACTGTCTATGTGATAATTTTATTTTATTTTTTTATTTTTTTTCCTTTGGGCCTCATTACGACCCAGGCGGTAATCGTCCGTCATTACCGCCATGGCGTAATGAGTGTTTACGCCGTGGGCCGATGGCGTAAAGAGCGCCACATTACGACCCATCGCGCACGAGCATTACGCCATGGCGGTAATGCAATTAACGCCATGGCGGAAAAGGCCCCTACCGGCATCGTAAAGCGAGCAAGGTGCACTTCCGCCACCGTAAGTAGCGGCCACCGTAAGTAGCGGCCATCGTAATTTGCGGCCACCGTAAGTAGCGGCCACCGTAATTTGCGGCGGCCGTAAAAAGCAGAACCGGAAATAGCGTCATCGCGCCGGAACGGGAAACAGCCCATCAGCCATCTTTAAAAACACAATCCATTGCCATCCTACCGAACAACACCAGACCCAACCCTGACACCTGTCCCAACCTATCACCCACCCATCCAAGTACCCGAAAATGCCTAAATCTGTGAAAAAGGCATGTGACCGCCAGCGCCAGGAGAGATTCAGCCGGGAGGAACTCTGCATGCTTGCGGAGACCCTGCAAGACAACGCAGGTGTCGTTTTCTCCCCGGAAATGACCAGGACAGCGATAGGGAAGAAGAAGGCCATCTGGGCCCTGGTGGCTGAGCGCGTCAGCGCGGTGGGGACCGTACCCCGCACCCCACAGCAGTGCAGGAAGCGCTGGGATGACCTACGCATACGGGTCAGAGCCGTCATCTCAGCAAACCGCACCTTGCCCTGGGTACCGGTGGAGGGTCGGAATCCCCCCTAAAACTCCAACCGTGGGAGGAGATCTGTGCAACCACGATTGGGATGGAATCCATTGAAGGCGTCGGAGGGATGGAAAGGGGAGCTCCGACATCAGGCGAAGAAGGTAGGTGCCTCAAACAAGACATGCCATAGTCATTGCAGTCCAATCATGTGTAGCACAAGGTTGCCCTAGAGTGTAAATGCAACACATATCAACACTGCCCATAGCCACATGCAAGCACCACCCTGTATACACTGCTGGCACCCGCATACCTGCATCCACATTCCACACTGAAAGGAGACAACCTGCATGGCACTGCCTGAAATCTGCCTCATCTACTGACCAGAATAATGTCAATATCGTCATTCCAAAGTCCGCAGACCCATCAATAACGCCCTCCCTCCTTTGCTCCACCACAGGCACAGATTCACACCCAGAGGACCAGGACACCCCTGCGCCGAAGAGAGCCAAGAAGGCCATCAATAAAGTCCCTGCACCCTCAACCTCAGCTGCAGTGAGGCAGACCCCACTACAAGCAGGTCCCACTGCAAGCACACCGGACGTCCCACCGGCAAGCACCCCTGTAGGCAGCAGGCCAGCAGCAGCTGCTCCACCTCCACCGACATTGCCTGCCACAGAAGGCACGGGGTCAGCGGCCAGCAGCAACATCGGTGAGACAGCTGCAACAGCTGCATGTTCAGACTCAGACATGGAGCACGAGGTCAGAAGCCCCACTGACCTACTACATTCCCCCTGTTTCTCAGACGCCAGCCCCCATGAGGATCACACACAGGGGCACACAGAGGTAGAGGAGTGGCCTTTCACCCCATGCCCTGTCCACACTCCACAGGAGGGGAGCAGCCCCTCCATCACTCCACCAGCACTGGCCACGGGCCATCAGGGCCAGCAGTCCCTCGAGGACATCACAGAACGGCAGCATCAACTGTCCACGATGCTGAATGAGCATGCCGCGGAATGTGTGGGGGCTAGGTCTACCATTGAACAGGCCACGGAGACCCTAAGGGCCGAAGTAGCACGGAGCACTGCCACCCTGAGGGATGCCATGCAGGCCATGTCCAGGGACATCTGTGCGGAACTTGCCGCCTTGCGTCGTGCGCTCACTGAGCACACCCACACCTCACAGGACGTGCATGCACAGGGGCAGCCAGGGACATCCTCCACTGCCAGTTCTGCACAGAGCAGCCCCGTGCAACGTTCCGGACGTAACCTGCGCTCCACAGCCAGGGGTGCCCCGGGGGCTGGGAGAGGGGGCTTGTGACAGCCTGTGGCCACTGTCACAGGCATCTGTTGACACCTAGAGGGGGTGTGTTGGGGTGTGCAGGGGGGAGGTGGGAGGGGGTGTGTTAGGGTGTCAGGGGGGAGGTGGGAGAGGGTGTGTTGGGGTGTGCAGGGGGGAGGCGGGGGGGTGTGTTGGGGTGTGCAGGGGGGAGGTGGGAGGGGGTGTGTTGGGGTGTGCAGGGGGGAGGTGGGAGGGGGTGTGTTGGGGTGTGCAGGGGGGAGGTGGGAGGGGGTGTGACACGACATTTCATAGTTTCAATACACTTTTTTCTTTCCCAAAAAGTAATGTGTGGACATTTTCATTGCGTATGTGTGCTTTATTGGTCTACAGTCCACAGTGTGCATGTCCCAGAGACACACAGTGCCCCAAGTGCAGTCTCCATGTGATAAACACCAGCCGTGTGTGCTAGAAGCAGTGGTCGATGAAACTTTGGCGCATTGCACGCCCCTCCTGTGCATCGCCTCCTCCATGGGGTGCTGCCCCATCTGCACCCTCCTCATCCTCATCGTCAGGTGGTTGCAGTTCTGCGTCAGGGGGCAGGGGCACATTCCGTCTGACGCACATATTGTGTAGCATGACACATGCCATGACGATCTTTGCCACCTTCTCATGGCCATACAGGAGTGCCCCACCAGACCTGCTGAGGCTTCGGAACCGTGCCTTCAATAGGCCGAATGTCTGCTCTATGACCACACGAGTACGTGTATGTGCACGGTTGAAGTCCTCCTCGTGCTGGTTCTGCGGGTTCCGGACTGGTGTAAGGAGCCACCTCTTCAGGGGATAGCCTGCATCACCTGTATGTAGGCGAGAATGTATGTGTCAGTCATGTCGTCTGATCAGGAACATGATGTTCCACCATGGCTCGCATCCAACTGTTACTTTGGCTCACTTCTACATGCACTGATTGATTCACACAATGCAACCAGTATATGCTCATGGCTCCCATGGCCTGTTTTGCATGCCATCACCCAATGTATGCAGAGGGGTTGTGTGCATTGTGAGTGCCCATCCTCTGTCTCCGTTCTCTGTGTTACTCACAGCCAGGTGGAGTATGCATCACCCCCCCCCTTTCTGCCAGGTGGAGTATGCATCATCCCCCCCCTTTCTGCCAGGTGGAGTATGCATCACCCCCCCCTTTCTGCCAGGTGGAGTATGCATCATCCCCCCCCTTTCTGCCAGGTGGAGTATGCATCATCCCCCCCCCTTTCTGCCAGGTGGAGTATGCATCATCCCCCCCCCCTTTCTGCCAGGTGGAGTATGCATCATCCCCCCCCCCTTTCTGCCAGGTGGAGTATGCATCATCCCCCCCTTTCTGCCAGGTGGAGTATGCATCATCCCCCCCCCTTTCTGCCAGGTGGAGTATGCATCATCCCCCCCCCCTTTCTGCCAGGTGGAGTATGCATCACCCCCCCCCTTTCTGCCAGGTGGAGTATGCATCGGTACGTCATTCACCTGCCCACTTCCATGACATTGGACTCACCGAGTAGCCAGGATCTTGGCCCTGCATGTCGCTCCATGTAGCGTGGTATTGTAGAGTTCCTCAGGACCATAGAATCATGGGTTGATCCGGGGAATCGGGCACAACAATGTGTGATGATCTTGTTGGAGTCACAGACCATTTGCACGTTGATTGAGTGGAACTGTTTCCGGTTGCGGTACGGTACCTCCATGGCACGTGGAACCACCAATTCCACATGGGTGCAGTCGATGGCACCAATGCAACCGGGTATGCCGGCTAGTGCATGGAAACCCACTTTGGTGTTTGCAATCTCCTGGGCAGTCCGTGGTAATGAGATGTGGTCGTCTGTGTGCTTGAGGAGGGCATCGAGCACTTGGATGAGTGTTCGTGAGAATAATGGTTGTGAAATGCCATGCAGGTGCCCCACTGTGTGCTGGTAGCTGCCTGTGGCCAGGAAGTGGAGTACAGACACTACCTTCAGTATTTGGGGATGGCGGTTGGACTTTCTATCATGCTGACGATGTCGTTGTGTGTCATGTCTACGATGGCGGTGATGGTGTCCCGGTCCAAACGGTACAGGGTGTGGATCTGCTCAGCAGTGAGGTTGAATGGATTGGCTCTGATGCGTGGGATTGGGGGCTGCCTGCGTGGTGGCACTGGCTGTGCTGGTGGGGCTTGCTGGGCCTGCCTTGCCCTCCTTCTCCTCCTGCGTCTCCTCTGTGCTGCCTGTTGTTGTTGTTGCTGTTGTAGCACATGCATTGCTATCAGGTCCTCCAGCCCCAACATTGCTAGTCGTATTGGTATCATTGTGGAGTGTGACTGGGTGTGGGAAGATGTGGGGTGTGCTCTTTTTGTACTTCCTGAGTCTGTATTGCCTTCACCTGTGCTGTTTCTGTGCACCTGTGGCAGCTGCATTCACTTAACATGGCCCTTTACGGTTGGTTCGCGATGGCGTTATTAGCGCCATGGCGGTAAGGTACTTAACGGGCTGGGTGATGGCGTTAGGTGCATGTCCGCTTGGGTCGGCATTTGCGTACCTTTCCGCCATGGCGCTAAGTACGGTGTGGGCGGTCGCGTGCGCGCACCCTTAGCGCAGTTAGCGGCAGCGTTAACTACGATGCCGCTAATGGCATCGTAGTTAACGGTCACGGGTCATGATCGGACCTGGCGGAAAACGATGGCGGTAACCATTTACCGCCATCGTTTTTCACTTAGCGCCAGGGTCGTAATGAGGCCCTTTGTGTTTTATCAAAATTTATTGATTTTACAAAGACAGAATCCGTTGGTTCAGCTGCTTGTTTACAGATTGTTGATCACAGAGCTGTTTGTCTGTCGTACTTTCTTTCTTTCTTACTTTGTTTCTTTATTTCTTTATTTCTTTATGTCTGCTTCCGTATTTCTGCTTCTTGTCCCCTTCTTGGTTTCTGTCTTTCTTCATTCTAACTTCATGCCTTAGGGTGATGAGTTTGTGGTTTTCAGACATTCTAGCAGAGCGGCTTCCAGAATTTTTGTGGCTGCTATCGTCCAACGGGTTTTTTTCCCACTTAGCAGGCAGCACCACCAGGTGTCCTCCTCTCTCAGTGCGGCGGATTCCAGCAGCGGGGTTAGGTATGCTTTCCTTACTAGGGCTGTTTGGGGGCATGTCATCAGGAGATGTCCCACTGTTTCAATTACAGCGCTGTTCGTTGTTGATAGCCCTCTTAAGGCTCTTATTTCATTTGTGTGGAGAAGATTTAACCTAGCCCTTAAGAAGGTGTTTCTTCTGCGTTTATCAGGGAAGCACATGAAGACTTGATCGATTTCGTTTAGTTTTTTGATTTGCGTAGGTGGATGGGCTAGAAGTTTGTTAGCAGCTGCCTTTTCCAGTGTAACTATCCAATCAAGTTCATTTAGTTTCCTCTTCACACGTGTTGGATTCCGAGTCAGGTCGTCCTCATCGCATCCAATCTGTTCCAGAGATGCTTTCTGTTTAAGAGCCCAAGTTGAGAGCATTTTACTTTTTCCAGCAGTTGTTTCTTCTTTTAGCATTTTATATTGTGGGGCAGAGTATGACATGATGATTTTTCTGAAAAGGGCCATTTCTTTCCAGTCGACAGAGGCTTTTAGCGACAGCAAGCCTAGTTCCCTCCTGATTGCAGGTAAGGATGTTGACTTTGGTAGGTGTAGTAAATCTCGCCAGAAGTGAGCTTCCAGTTGTGACCAAATGCTTGAAGGGATATTTGGCATGCCTTCTCCTCCGTATGTTATTGATGGAACACATTTTCCTTTGTAATATTTTATTACAGGCATCAGGGAGAAGCGGCCAAATTTTCTATCCAGGGCCTTGGCCTGTGAGGTTAGTTTCCGGGTTTTTTCCCAGAGGTTTGTGTGCATGCTTGTCTCTTTTGCAGAGGTGTCGATCATGACCTCTAGGTATTTAAATTCCGTTACCTGGTCTACATTATCGTCCAGTGATTTGGTTTTCGGTTTGATTTAGTAGATTTCTCGAGAACCAGGATTTTGGTTTTTTCCTTGATGATTACCAAGTTGTTTTCAGTTATGTATATGTTCAAACTGTCTAGCTGCCGTTGAAGACCGATCAGTGTTTGGTCGATCAAAATGATGTTGTCGGCGTATAGAAGCCTCGGAATTTCCGTGCCTCCTAGTTTAAGTGGAAAAGTTCTGATGAATCAACGGAATCTTTAAGATCTCCAAGGAAAGCTGTGAAGAGGGCCGGTACCAGGGGGCAGCCCTGCCTCACTCCTCTGTCAGTTGCAATTAATTCTGACAGGGTGCCTGTCTAATTGAGTTTCACTCTGATAGATGATTTAGAGTGTAAAGCGATTATTGGTTCGACAATCTGCTCTGGACATTTCCATCTTTTTCAGCTTCGCCCAAAGGAGGTCACGGTCGATCTTAACAAAGGCGTGAATCAAATCCACGAAGGCCAGATAGATCTTTTTGTCTTTTTCCCTTGCCAAGAGCATAATATTTGTTGTTGTTCCGACGTTTTTAGTGAAGCCTGCTTGCAGTGGGTCATTGCATGGCGAGTGTTTTGCCCACTGTTGGAAACTTGTGAGCAGACAAGAGCCGTACATTTTCCCTATTGTGTCCAATAGGGCTATCGAGCGGTAGTTTGATGGGTCAGATCTTTCGCCCTTCTTGAAAATTGCTACCACCGTTGCTGAAGACCAGGAGCTGGGGAGTGATTTTAAATGACTGATTTCCTTGAAGACGATATTGATGAAGGAAGCCCATAGGGCTTGATGTGTTTTCAGATCAGTGTTTGTTATCCCGTCTGGTCCAGGTGCTCTTGAAGTTTTTAGGTTCTGTATCGCTCTTTCAATGTCATCTTTGTTGGAATAGTCTTCCCAGGTTATAACAGTCTGAGTATGAGTGTAGTCCGACTTTGTCAGTGGTTTCTGGAATAGAGTGGTAAAATGTTTTATCCAGTGTTCTTCACTCACCGCATTAGTTATTGTTGTGTTTGAGGGAGTTCCTACCACTTTTACGAGGCTCCAGAATTCACAGGAGTTTTTTCCATTGACCTTTTTTAGCATCAGCTCGACATCTTGCTGATATAAAGTGGCTCGATGAAATTTTAGCCAGCCAGTGTATTTCTTGGCCTCATCTCGGTATTGCCTCTTGATCAATTGTGACTTTGTTTTTTGTGCTTGCCGTTTTAGTTTTCTGAGGGCTCTTCGTTTCTCGACCAAAAGTTTGTAATACTGATGAGGCCCTTGCGAAGCTGTGACAATTTATTTTGAGTGATCTCTTTGGTACGGGATCAGAAGTGGTTGATTGTCTATTGTTTATAGACTTGAATTATTTTCTTCGCCGCTGAGTTTTTGTCTGTATAGCACGGAAAGTTCCAGAAATCGGTCATTTGTCATCCTTAGTCAGTTTCCTTGATTGTTCACCTCCACCATTGCTTTCATTGTTGTTTTTGGGGAGTTTTCGGACAGCCATGTCATTTCCACAATGTTATGATCGCTTGCTTTAGCTCGTGTGATGTCAAAAGATGTTAAGGAGTTTAGCAGGGCTTCAGAGGTAAAGATGTAGTCTATTGTGGTGTTTTGGTGGCCTCTTTCCCATGTTGGTATTTGTTGTGTCTTTGTTGACTTTTGGGCTGCGTTGTAAATATGTCTTGAGTCCATCAATTTCACCCATTTTTGTCCTCTTGAGTCGCCTGGACGTGCCTCTTTGGGGTTGGTAGACGGTTCTTTTGTGAAGGGGCAAGACGCATTTAAGTCCCCACATATGGCGATCATCGTGATCTCCGTATTGGCTTGGATGTCATCGATCTCCGCTTCAATGGTCCTTAGAAATCTTACATCTGTTGTTGCTTTTGGGTTCCAGTACACCGTTATTAACACCATTGATGATTTCAGTGACTTATTACTCGTTGGATCTTTCCTAGTCCATTCCACTTGAATTAAAAGATGATTTTGGGAGGATGAGCTTTTTTTAATGATCTCAAGGCTGGAGCCGCTTTTCACTGCAATTAGCAGTCCTGCAGACGGGCGGCCTATCGTTGCTCTTTTGGCTGGTGCAATTTCTAGTGAATATCTGTCTATTTCTGGGGCTTCTACTAGCCAGGTTTCTTGGAGTGCCAAGATGTCGTATTATCCCAAGTTGGTATCTCCCTGAGTTGTTAGGTGTCTGAAACCCCTAGTGTTCAATGATCCGAGTTTCAGTGAGGCTACTTCTTTTACATAAGTTGGAGTTTCAGGTCTTGTAGGCCTCACTTCTAACTGCTATTTGCTTGTCTTGGAAGTTGAGGGTTTTGGCAACCATGCCCAAAGTTGTTTGATTGGGCCAAAGGATATTTGACTGTTTGTTTTTTCTGCGGTCGGTGGAGGATTTGCATGATGGATTTTTCCGAAACTGTTGTGATTCCTCGCATCTCGTCCTCCGCATGCAATGGGTTACTTCGCCTTAATTCTTCTGCTCTTGGTGTATTCGTGGGTTTAGTCCTTGAGCATTGGCTTGAGGATACTTCGTTGTTCATTGCTAGAAAGTGACGGTAGTGATAGTGAGTCCTAAAGTGGGTCCGGCTGTTCTGTGGCGACCTTTCACGTAAGTCTTTTGCTGGGACTCGTTTTAGCTTTGTGTATTCAGTAATATTGAGACCTTGTTTTAGTAGGATTTCAGAGTCTGTATTGGATAGAATTAAACTTGATGACTCCTTTATATGGATGTATGCTTTGGCTTTCCTAGCAATATGATATGGTTGCACGAGAGTAATGTCATGCGGAGTTAGACGTTTGAGGTCTTTAGTGCTTTTCAAGATCTTCATGATAGTACCTCTATTCAGGGTTATTGTTTCTTTGTTTGCTTCTGATTGTTCCATTTTTGGAATAATCCTTTTGTGAGGCTTATGAAGGGGGTTGTGGCTGGTCGAAATTTGTTTTGTGGTCTTTTGTCTTCGCTTTGTTCTTGGTAGGCTTGGCCTCTTTGTTTTTTCATTTCAGCCGGTCCTTGTAGGTCGGGTTTGTCATTAGAGGTTCTATATTTAAAGGAGGATTGTTCTGATTTTTTTTGTCATGTTGCTTCTTTTCTGAGGACGCTCTGTAGTAGAATGGGTTAGAGCTGTTTCGTCTTCGTTTTTTTTGGTTAATTTTCCCTTTCAAAGGAGCATACCGATGTTGGTTTACATGCCCTTGGGAATTTTTTGTCTCTAATCTCTGGCGAAGAGTGGAGAGTAATGTTCATTGAGCTTTTGTCCGCCATGAAGTCTTCAATAGATCTTGGAGCTTTGTTAGCGGACACTGCGCTAGGGTTTGACGTTGTGCTTTTCTGGTAATTGAATACCAGGTAGTTTTCTTTGTCGGAGAAAGCGCTTTTTGAAGTGGTGATTGAGGGATTTGGCTGATCAATGATGATGTAAGTTTTATCATTTGATTTTCGTTCGTGCGCGAAACTCTTTTGCCCCACCAGAGATTTTCTGTTGTTTTCGGCGGCAGGGTTTTCTTGGGTTCCAGAGAATACAAATTGAAATGGTCCTTGTTGTAGATCAGTTTGAGTATAAGCGCAGGAGCTCTTTGATTTGGGTGCCTCCTTTTTGGTGTTGTCCATTTCTTGACTTAGAATTTCAGAGTTAGGGCAATCTTTGCTTGTTTTCACGCTATTTTCTTTTGCAGTGATGAAACCCTTGATGAATATTAACTTGGTGTGCATCATAGCAATTAGCGTAGTATGATCTTTTAGTGTCTTGTTGAGAGATTCGTAAAGTTTCCCAAAAGGTGTTAAACCTATCGTGATAGCCAATATTATCGTCGTCAGGTCTGGTTTTTTTGTGGGAGTTTCTTTGGGCACTGCAGAGTAGTCAGGTTGATTTCTACTTGATATCTCAAAGAAAGAGTCTTGGGGGGCCCTCTGCTCCTGCTGGTGGTTAGATGGCCAAGATTCTCATGCAAAATGCGGGAGAGAGGATTTTCTTGCCGGTCTTTGTGTGCCATAGAGCAACCACTCTGCATCTGCGGATATTCTGGGGTGTTGAGACATGGGAGCTTTAGGCTTTTGGAAGACTTCCGGAGGGTCTGATGTAGATGTTGTTAGTTTGTGTTGGCAACCGGCCTCCGAGCTCTCATCAGCTGTTTGGGTTTCAGGAGTGGGGGGCGGGTCAGTGTCTGGGGCTCCCTGGTCCTTACTTTGGGGAGTTTGGGGGGGCTGAATTGTAGGTGAGGGCTCCAAGAGAAGGGGAGGTTGAGCCGACCCCTTTGCAGTTTTCAGTTCAATTGCGGAGTACTCGAGGGCGCAGTTTGCAGCTGGGTTTTCTTGTGTATCAGTAGTCAGACTGATGTTGTTGTTGTTGTTGTTGTTGGGTGCCCTGCTGACTTTGGGGATTGGGACAGTCTTTCGTGTTTTCACTGCTGGCTGTAGATCTGTCAGGGCCTCGAGAATCTCATCATCTGTAAGTTTCGAGAGCACTTTGTGCTTTCTTTTCCCTTGTCTGTTAAACAGCTCTTTTAAAGAGTTGCAAATCATGGTTTTGGGGGTGGCTCCCACTGGCGGTCTTTGTTGTCCCCTCTTGTTTTGGCCAGGTCTTTTGGCATTTTTTGTCCCAGTTTTTTTTGGTAGTTTTTTTGAGTTGTTTGACTCGCCGTTGAGGGTCTGGGCGTGAGTCTTTTTCTTTGTCTGGGAATTTAATTTGGGGTCATAGATATTTTCCCACTCCTCTGATGCATCAGGAGGGGCGATTGAATTGTGGACTGCAGATTCTTTTCCAGCATGCAGCTCTGCGATGTTGCTGGTCTCCACCGGGGGAGCTTGCGAGTCCTTGTTGGACCTGGGCTCGCTTGTGCACAGCCGGCTGAATCCGCATTCAGCGGGCAGGGCGAGCGAGGGGCTCCAACGTCCTCGAGGTTGCCCACGTGTATCTGGGCTCGGGTCTCCACGGCCGACTGGAGCACCGCCTCGCCGCTGCACCGCGATGGGCCCTCCAATGCTGGATGTGATGCTGACTTCTCAGCCTGAGTCACGGCAGGAGGGCAGGGGCTTGCCGAGCTGTGAGGGTTCCTCTGCTCTGGGAGGACATTCACGGTAGGGGGAAGCTCCTGAATCACGCAGCAGTTTGTTTGTTCTGAAATTGGTACATGTTGGGCTGCAACCGCTTCTTGACCATGCCCCGGCTCCCGTGGAGGTAATTCCCTCACGGCCAGTCCTACGACTGGCAGCACTGGGATACCTGCAACACTGGGCACGGGCTGGATGTTCGGAGCGTTTCCAACGTTGTTTTCTTTGTTTTCTGAAATGTTTGTTTTGGAAGCTTCAGCTTCATGGCTTAGCCTTTGAGTTGTGAGCTTTTGTATGTTCGTGGTTTCCATGAGGGGGCGTGAGTTTCAGAGTTGTTGCCCCTTCTTGGGGGATTTCTGCATAGTCGCTGCCACTTTTTTTGGGCGCTGTGACCCGCTTGGTGTGAAGCTAGGGCAGAGACCAATCAGGGTGGAGCTTGTGGGAAGGAGAGCTTGCGGTCTGAGTTTGACCGGGTGTTTTGAGGTAAACAAGAGGCTTGAAGGCAGTTGGGGTTGGCGCGAACTTCTGAGGTGCATTTTTTCATCTTCAGTTTCCTCATTGGTGATATCTAAACAACATTGTTGCCGGAGGTCAGAAGCTGATGCCATGTCTCTGCCAGTCCTGACAGGGACTGCATTGACTGCTACTGACTCTGCTGTGACTCCGCGGCCGCTCCACGGTGTAAATGGGTATTTGTGTCTTCCTTCTGATAGACAGAAAAAACAGACTCAGGAAACAGGAGGAAGTCCAACCTGCAGAGACTGCTACTGACTCTGCTGTGACTCCACGGCCACTCCACGGTGTAAATGGGTATTTGTGTCCTTCTTCTGATAGACAGCAAAAACAGACTCAGGAAACAGGAGAAAGTCCAACCTGCAGAGACTGCCACTGACTCTGCTGTGACTCTGCGGCTGCTCCGCGGTGTAAATGGGTATTTGTGTCCTCCTTCTGATAGACAGCAAAAACAGACTCAGGAAACAGGAGAAAGTCCAACCTGCAGAGACTGCTACTGACTCTGCTGTGACTCCGCGTGTGATAATTGCATCTGATTATTTGCTGATCTTGGGCCTAATACCTCTCTGGGGCTAAGGACCCTACATCAGCAATCAGATCCCCTTAGAGGAACAGAAATACAGACTACTCCAATAACCTTACAAAGAAGTGTGGGATCCCCTCCATTGAGAGCGAACATGGGTCAAATACTGTGTTCTATGGAATTTCTTCCATTCAGGAGCGTCTAAAACCACATTTTTGCTCACTGCACCATTTAGAGGGGAGAAATATCCATTTGCATATCAGCTTTTGTCCCACCCACATGGTCAGTCCAGTACTGCAGTAGTAAAGCCCCAGATGTTTTGGTTACATCCCCAGATATAAGCTCAGGGGCTACAACCAAAAGGCTAGCTAGCCCAGAGCCCCAAAAGTCCTGACATTAGCATAGCCCTAGATCTTTTCCAGACCTAGCAACACCCCTGCTGCTGGCCTTGACTTCTCCATCGCCATTCCACCCAACTATGCCATCCTCAGAAATGACAGAGAGACACAAAGAGTTGATGTAGTAGTCATCATTTATAAAGACACTATACCCATCCACAATTTACCCTCCACCCCCTCCCTGCCAATTCCTCACTGCCAAGAATTCTCCATCTCCCACTACCTCCATCTCCTCCCACATCATTTACCGTCCACCTGGACCCATCGCCTCCTTCGAGAAAGACCTCACCCAACTCCTCATTTGTAACCTGAAACCCAACTCCAAAACCATCACCCTGGGTGACTTCAACCCTGGCTATGCTGACCCACCCCAAAAGGGTGCAGACTCACTTGTCAGTTCCACATCTGCCTTAGATTTTTCCCAAAAATTCCTTGCTCTTCCCACGCCCTAGCAAGTATTCTCAACTGGATATTGGACCACAACCATAATGACACAATCCTCTCCTACGGTTTCATTACAGGGTTGCTGGTAAAATCAACCGGTAGGCGGCGCGTTACTGGCAACCTCGTAACACTGTTACTGCCGCCTGATATCTCGGTTCAGCCAGGATATCACAAGCAGTGACTGTAATGGTAATTCCCCATTTCCATAGAGTCCCATAGGCCTCCATGGAAAGTGGGTCACTGATGCATTAGCACTGTTGCTAACGGTGCCTGTGCTTCAGTGACAACCATGCCCATAGAGGCCTGAAAATCCAGCAGGTCAGGCTTGCCGGGGGATCCATAGCCACTACTGGTATTGTTGTAGTATGGCAGTCCGGAAAGGTTGCCGTCACGTTGCTACAGGCACCCTTATTTTCGGGCCACCATACTTATAATGAGGGCCCAACACTCAATGTGCATGGTCCGACCATGGCATCATCATATTCACCATCCCCACCCACAGCAAAAGTATCTCCCATCCTGCTCGTTCTGCCTCCATCATTTCATGCTGCACCTGCAACCTCACCACCAACCATTACTTGCCAACCCTCTCCCATTCACCCCCTAACACCTGTAATGTTGGTTTCCAAGTCAACCATTAGAACCCTTTGCTTACTTCAGCTATCAACACATTATCCCCTCTCAAAAAATGATTACCGAAATGCTCTAAGTGCTCTAACAGTTGGTTTACCCCTGAGCTACTAACCATCCACTCCAAGAAGCACGCTAGTGAAGCTAAAGGGAGCAAACACCGCTCAGCAGAGAACAAATCCTGCTTCAAAACCCTTTCTAGGGCTTATAAAAGAGCCATCCAAGCCACCAAGGACTCGGCCTTTAATAATAATATCACAGCTGCAGTGTCAAGCTCCAATGAACTCTTCACTATCTTACGTGAATTGGAATCTCGGGTACCTCCCGCTTCTACCATGATCAAAAATGACACCTGGTGTGCCCTATATCCCCTCCAATGCCCCCACCTGCTCCCAAACACCCCTCTCTTCGAATTCCACCCAGTCACTGAAGCTGATGTCGCTAATATCCTAAAAGGCCTCAAACCCTCCACCGCATAAGCAACATCTGCCCCACACCTATCATCAAGGAATGTGCCAAACTTCTACTACCACAAATCATGGCCATTATCAATGCCTCTTTCACCTCCAGCTCCGTCCCCACCTGTCTCAAGATGTCTTGGATATCAAACCACCTTAAGAAGTCGGCACTAGACCCAGCAATCCTTACCAACTACTGACCCATCACCACAGTCCCCTTCCTGCTAAGAAGGATCGATTTAGCTGCATACATCCAAATCCAGCGACACATTGAACAAAAACCACATCCTCAGCCCTCGTCAATCCTGCCTCATACCTAAACATGGCACACAAATGGCATTACTCGACCTCAAAAACCAGCTTGAGGACTCCAGAGATACCGGCAATATCTCCTTATGCTTTTAGAGGTTTCAGCGGCTTTCTACCTTGTCGACCACTCCACACTGCCACCATCTCTGCACCTCCGTGTCTGTCTCCAATGCGGCCACCACCTGTATTGCGTCCTTCGTGGCTGATCGCATTTTCAAAGTCTACCCCTACCACCACCACTTGAGGGATAGCTCCTGTGTCTCACCCACACTTTACAATGTATACACCAAACCTCTCTTCGACGACCTGGACTCACTCGGCATCAAGTTTACTAATTACGCCGACAACACCCAAATACTCATCCCCTAACTGGGAACTACCACCAGGACTCCTTGCAAATTAACTCCCCATATGAAATTATCCAAGTCTGGATGACCACCCACCACATTTGTCTCAATGACGACAAAACATAACTTCTCCTCATAGACGACCAAACCCACCTCGCCAAAGTGATACCAGCCTATCAATCATTCATCTTTGAAAACACCATCTGTGTTCTCTTGCTGTCAGGATTCTTGGCTTCCACTTAGACGCCACTCTGAGGATGTCACGCCATGCTAATTCTATAACCTCTTCTGCCGCATATGCCACCAAACTCATCAATGCGAGCAGACCCTACCTATTCACTGACAATTGCCTCAACATTGCCATGACCACCATTAGTTCCAGACTGGACTATTGTAACTCCCTTCTTGGTGGCACCATGGAACAAAACGTAAACAAACTACAAATTATCCAGAACAAAATGCCCTACATGCAGCCCTTAGTCTTGTAGACGAGCACCCAAGTACCCCCACTCCACCTGCCCTGCCTACATTACCTGAAACGTATGCACCAAAGTATGTGACATATACTGAACAAGTAAATCAGCAAAGAGAAGAGAGAGGTCTCTGTTCAGTACCCATAAGAATACCTATACCTAAGAGAATATGGGAGTTGAAGTACCCATTGAGGAAACCATACTTGCATCCAAGACAATATGATGGCCATTTGAATGAGATTCCTGATGAAGCAAAGAAACTAAAAGACCAGGATGAATGGTGACGTCATACAAAGCTGAATCGACACCCAGATAACCAGAGCAGAGAGGCAGACGATTTATAAAAGAACAAAGAAATACCGAGGATAAGTGACATCTTGGGATCAATACAGAGAAACGTATGCCACAAACATAATGAAGATACTTAGATAGTTTAAACGTGTACATATGCAATGGAACGCAAGCAGCAAAGCAATCATGAAGCTCGCCAAAATGTTTTTAAATAGTTAGATCGTGGCAATCGCCAACATATACATATATACCTCATAGATACATATGGATTAAATAAAGATAGAATGTTTCCAATACGTATAAAGCAGTCTTGAGCAACGAGGAAGGCCTCAATTCAGTGTCGCAGTTACAAAAGAAATAGAATTAAACAGAATATATTTCAGCTAAGGAGTTGGCTGAGCCACGGAAGCCAAGGTCTTATCAGAACTGGAATTGGCTAACATTGGATACAAACGTGAAAGAACAGATGTTCCTGTTCAAGAAGGTCAAGCAGAGCAAAAGACGTCAGAGGACAATTGAAGAATAAAATCAAATACACGAAAGGGCTCAAATCGTGGTGTCCAGTCACGTGATGGAAGAAAGTTGGATGCATGAGAAGATCACAGCTACGCACGGAAGCCAGAGAGTACCCATACTCCTTAAAAAGTCCCAGAGAACAGTACAGATTCAAGACCAAATTCAAAGTGCTAATTGACACTGAACCATTGAGGTGATGATGGATTGTATTTTTAATTGGTGGGTAGCTGGTATCAAGGCAAGCTCACCCGCACCTGGTTGTTTGGTCTGTGTGCTGCTCACATAGGTGGAAAGTTACTGTCGGGGGTTAGAAGCCAACCAATTGTAGGGGACCACGTAGTTGGGTTTCCTATAGTTTGTGTAGCCAATGGGACGTCATACATTTAGTGATGTTCATAGTGGCCATTTTGATGGGAGGGCTTAGTTGCCCCACCTGTTATTGACTATCCAATTATTTCTCTCTGTTACTCTATACAGATATAACACCTATACTTAGTTATTCACTTAGAACCAATCCCGCTTCCCGATAGGTTTTAGTAGTTTGCCACATAGGATGATGTGTGTAATGACGCAGGACAATACGTCAGCTATAACCAATTATGGGTTTAAGAACCCAGCTTTTTTATGAAATGATTGAGAGTTAGAGTATAGAGCGATTGCTGATGTTCGTTGTACTCCCTGTTTTAAATACTTGCATTAAAACAGACAAACTTTGCCAAGCTATTTGTGTCATCTGAATTATTGATGTTTGATTAAAATCTGCATTCCCATCTATCTCCAGGGTATTGCTACTCATCCTAAAGGGCTGGAAGCCTCCAGTTCACTTGGTAGCAAAGATTGATGGTTAGATAAGATACCATTAGCTGTAGACATAAGTAACTTTAGAGTCTTGGCAATATCACATGACCATTGCCATTTGGCTGACAGGGTGTGAAGCTCCTTGTGGATAGTGGTTATAATAGGACAAAATCCTTGCAAGAAGGGTTTGACGGGAACCCTAGTTTCTATAGGAACCCCTCCCACAGTTACGAGAAGCGGATTGGAAAGCGACTCGGAGAGGCGGTAATGAAGGCGATGATCCAGAGGGTCTGAAGATGAAAAACATGCGAACGATGAGTGAATAAGACCAATGAGTGTGGCAAAAGGATGCATGTGTGGTAAATAATGGAGAGCAACGGAGGGAGGCTGGATAAAAATAATGCAAGAGTAAGAGCGTAATGTATATGTATATGGGAAAAAGATATTGGGCCTCATTACGACTTTGGAGGCAGCCATGGTGCTATTAGCGCCATGGCTGCCTCCAAAATTGTGTCCGGGTCCGGTCTGGTGGAGTGGGGACTTACCGGGACATTCCGCCCTAGGCGGAACCGCTAAGTCCCCATTCCAAATGCCTTTCCCCAGTCACATTTGAGCCCCCATAGGGCTCAATGGGAATGGGGAAGGCTCTAATAACGGGCCTGCGAATAGCAGCCCCGTTATTAGCGACCTAGTCCCTTAGCGGGACCCATAAAGGACATGTGGTCAGACCACACGTCCTTTACGGTTCCCGCTAAGGCATCTCAGAATTGGGCGGTAAGGGATTACCGGCACCGGCCTCCTTCCGGGGCCCAGTATCCCTTACCGCCCAACTCATAATGACCCCCATTGACTTGATTGTTGCCAAGTAATATATGAGGAAAATAGTTGTGAGGTGTAGCCACGCTATGAGGATACGCCCAAAGAGTGCTAGCAGAAGCTTAGATTCAGAGCCCTTCACAATGGACATATAGGAGACGAGATTAGTTTAAAGACTTTCTTGAAGGAATTAGCTTCAGTTCCTATTGGCACAGAATATAGAGGGTAAAACAAGTCCTAAGAGAGTATCGTAAGGTGCACGTACATGTGGCCGGTCAAGTCTGTCTGTTTTGTTTTATGTGGTTGTGAGGTGTAATGACATCAGAGTTGAAAAAATAAATGTTTTGAGTAATCAAAGAAACATGAAGTTAAGACGCAAAAAGTGATTATTTTAAGATTAAACTATGATGGTTGTATTTTAGCAAGATTAGAGTAAAAAATTGCATTGTTACTGGATTGGAGCTTGCGACGATTGGTGCTCGCTCATAAGTGTATGTTGATTGAAACATAAAGTTGAAAACTGTAACTAAAGCATAAGCAAGTGGTAGCAAAGAGAAAAGTAAAGGTTAAACAATGGAAGAAGTTATGCCATTAGTGCATCTTTGCAAACAGCTACCAAAGCACACGCTTAAACATAAATACTACAGTGCAGAATGGGTCAAAGGGACCGCAGACAAAATGTTTATGCCATGGCCGCAAGGTGGATCATTATCGAGAGCAGTTCTACAGCATATGATGACATATTTGCATGCTGCGTATACAGGAAAAAAGTTAGAAAAGAGTCTAGAACTTTGGAAAATGTATGAACACGAGAAGGAGGAGGAGCCTCCTTTAGATTGGATTCTAAATATATGTAAATAAGGGGTTAAAGAGCCTTCTGTTCCACCCTCCCCGTTTGAAATGAAAGACGAGATTAAGAAAGAAGAATGGTTATACCCATTAAGAGAACTTAAAGCAGTGATGGGATATAGCAATCCATCGTACGAGTCACCTACGCAAAGTAGTGACGAGGGCCCAGAGAAAGATACAGAGAAAGATATAACCTTCAAAGTCCCGAGGGACAAGGAGAGATGTGATAAGGAGAGAAGTGATCAAGCAAGCACATCTCTAGACGTTAGGAGAGAAATAAAGAGATGGAAGGAAGATAAGGATAAAACTGATGAGATAGCGCTCGTACTGACAAATGGTTGGGAGGTCAGATTTTCCTTAAACTCGATGGTAAAGGTATCAATGATGTAAAACAAAGGGGAGATCAAGACGAAGAAGACAGAAAAGACAAAGAAAGTGAGGAACGATTGAGAGATGAAGGAGCAAAAAGAAAATATAGACAAAGACGAGAAAAGTTATATCAAGATGAGCAAGCTAAAAAACAAGAGAGAGCAGAAGAGCAAAGAAAGTGTGATAATAAAAGAAGAATAGCCGAAGATAAAGAAAGGCTAAAAGAGAAAAGAATAGAAGCATATGAACAGGAAAGGATAAGAGAGAAAAGAATACAGAGACAACGAGATGAAGAAATACGAAGGGCATATGAACGAAAGGATGTGAAAAAGAAAGAGGAAGATAGAATAAGAGAAGAGATGAGAAAGCGCAGAGAATTCAGTGATGACATGGAACGCAAAAGGAGACAGAGAGCATGCGATCTTGAATATTTGGAAAGGGAAGTAAGAAATCCCAGTCCACGGGTAGCATGGGAAGACATAGAGGAATTCTTTCCTGAGTCTGAGTTATTACCAGGCACATCTAGAAGAAATCTGGAGGACAAGTTTGACTCGCAAATCATTGGGGAAATGATCGATAGAGTATACCATGAAATGCAAGCCCAGAAAGAAGCCCAAAGGAAGGGAAAAAATTAGTGCCTCGAGAGTACTCAGTTGTATGACACGGAGGAAGCCTCCTGTAGTGCAAGACAGAAGGAGCAGTCTTTAGACAGACTAACATTAAATAGAGATGACGATGAGAGGAGTTGCACGAGTTGGGCACAAAAAGTATCAGATGAAGAAAGGGAAACCTTCTCGAGGGAGGTTAGGAGTGATACATGTAATCCAGAAGAACATTCAATTTTGAACAAAGAAGTAAGATGGTCAGATTTGAAAATACCTATGTCCAAGGCACCAGAGCCACTGACACAGACAGACCGACATAAGGGGCAACCCCATGGTCAGAGGGGGGAGTCCCTGCCTTATGTAAGCAGGCTAAGGTCATTGCCAGGTAGACAGCGATGTGGGAATATTACTCCAGCAGTAGATAGACAAATGATGAGAGATAATGAGTTTGGAGCATCACAGTTCCCCTTGTTGGAAAAGGGAGGGGCCAGGCCACAGGATATACCGTGGCCCCAGATGGACAGGGAAAACATAAAATGTAAATTCTGAATATAACTTCCAGTGCTGGAAAATGGATACATGAGTTAGAAAAAATGACATTTAGCTATATATATATATATATATAAATATATATATATATATACGCATTAGCTATTGGTGGATATTAAAGGTCTTCTAATCACCATACTTGGTGAGAGAGCTGATGACGTATGGCCACAAGCAGGTTACCCTGGTGTGACTACAGTCAACACCGCACATTATGGAGCGCCGTTTAATAACTGTAGAGCAGCGATTTGGAAAGCGCTTTGACTGCTATATCCAGACACGTCCGATATGGGAGCTATAATGACAAGAAAAATGAAGGAAGGAGGGGATCGGTTAATTTACATTCAAAGTTTTCAAGACGCATGGGCACTTGAAACACGGGAAGCTTGGGGGAAGTCTATACCTGTATTTTATCATATATTATGCCAAGGGCTGCCAGACCAAATACAGAAACAGCTCAAGAAATTAGTGGGAATAGAAGCAAAACCATGGTCGGGAATTAAGTTAAACATTGCACTTTATTGCAGACTCCTGCAAGAAAAGAATCGCTAAAAGGACGATGCATGTAAAGGTGAAAAAGCAAAAGTTAGTTCAGAAAAAGTTATCCAAGTATGCCATTGAAGGGGCAGCGTGGACGGATCAAACCTGCAGCAAGCAGTACACATGCCGCAAGTAAATAACCAAAGACAGTTTGATAAGACACATAATGGATTTGCTCCAAGAGGAAGGGGATATCGAGGGACAGGTTGGCAAGGTGATCAAGGGTATTGGCAGAATAATCAGGAAGGTTTTCAGAATGGGCAGCAAGGGTTTTAAAATATGCAAAATGGTAATCAAAACATGCAATATGGGCAAATGGGAAGACAACTTCTTGCATGTTGGATATGTGGAATGAAAGGACACATAGCTCTTATGTGTAGAAGCCAAGGGATGGTGCATAATACTCAGTTGTCAAGACAGGGAATGCCCAATCCACCTGCGTATTTGCAGCAGAGTGGAAATGGACTTGCGCAAGATCAAACAATGCAGCAGCAAGTGCCCAGAGTGCAGAAAAGCTTGCAACCACAGCAAGTGACAGGTAATTAACCGCAAGGACAATCGCAGCAATCTCTGATGCAACTTCAGCAAAACACAAACACAGAGCAACCAATAACACGTAGAATAGGAGGTGTCACTGTTGATGGAAGAAATCCATTCACAAGTGATGGATTGAGACTGTACCCAAAATAGGACAGCTCACTGGGAGACCTGATGTGTTAATTCCTATCTATTACGGCAAGTCCTCATGAGGAGCCAAGGGTAGAAGTAATTGTAGGCAGCAAAACATTTTCCTTCTTAGTGGACATGTGTGCAACACGCTCATGTATACGTGAGGGCACATTTTCAATGGCTGGCGTTGCAATGAATACTCAAGACTTTACAGGAGCAACAAGTCAAGTCCCTTTTACATAAAAATTACCAGTCTCCATAGGAGAATGTGATATGAAGGTGCCACTACTTTATTCAAGGCAAACACTTGTCAAAATATTAGGACGAGATTTAATGCCAAAAATAAATATGACCATTTTGTTTACAGAAGATGACATAGTACGCTCAAAACTGGGAATGCATTATTTGAACGTGTGCCAAATGATCAGGGTATACCCCTAGAGCACAACCGATCGAAACCGAGGTATTCCATTATGGAATACATGTCTTGTTGACATGGCTGCCAGGCCTAGTAGGCAGAACCATGAGAATACCAGATGAGTTTCTATTTAGGCCACAGATACCTACGGATGAAGAGGAGGGGCCAATTTTCCCCTTAGCATAGAAGTAGCTATAGTCCGAGGAAATATGGCTTTGCTTGATGCAACTGATGATAAGGGTAGACGATGGAGCACAATAATTGCCATTGAGGAAGGCTGCAGAGATTTGTTTGGAGATGACAGATCTTACGTTTTTGTGATATTTGAAATGTGCATTACTTATTGGGTTAAGGCGATTAAGAGAGAGGTCCCGCAGAGAATGATGCTAGCAAAGAAGTGTCCTGAATATTTTGATGAAGATATGACAAAAGTGCCATTTTGTTATGGACCACTGGCCCCTATCACGTAGGGTTACTGAAAGGAGTTGGGGAAGTGAAGATTAAATTGAAACCAGGAGCAATTATGCCTTGAGCACAGCAATATCCTATAGCTCGAGAGGCAGAGGAAGGCATTTTTAAGACAATTTCTGCCATGATGGACCCAGGTATCTTAGTGACGTCAAAGTCACAATGTAATACGTCAATGTACCCTGTGAAAAAATCTGAAGGGGGGGGTCCTAATTCAAGACCTTCGCCCAATAAACAAGATTGTAGAGGCCGAGTTCCCTCTAGTCCCGAACCCGTCTACGATTCTATGTAATATACCTGTTGATGCGCAATATTTTACTGTGATTGACTTGACAAATGTATTTTTCTCAATCCGATTGGACGAAGACTCACAAGATTTGACATTGTTTACTTTCAGACAAGTGTGATTAAAAAGCACATGGCTGCCTCAGGGGTACTGTGAGTACCCATCGATTATTAATAAAGTCCTCCAGATGGACTTGAGCAATATCGCATTTGAGAGCGTTGTGTTGCAATACGTAGATGACATTTTAGTTTGCAGCACCACAGAAGAAGAGTGCAGATGCGATTCTGTTCAGCTAATGATTATACTTGCTGACAAAGGATATAAGGTTGACAAGGAAAAGTTACAATATTGTCAACAAGAAGTGTTGTACATAGGCCAATTGATTTCACATGAGGGAAAGAAGGTCACCCCAGAAAGAGCTGAGGCCACTTTAAAAACACCCAAGCCACACATGATAAACCAAATGCATATTTTTCCAGGACTATGTAATTATGTCAGAGCATGGGTCTTTGACTATAACTCATATACTAGGCTGCTTTTGAAAGTCTTGAAGAAAGCACAGGCAACGTAAGAGAAAATTGCATGGACTGAAGCAATGGAAGAAGGGTTTGATGAACTGAAAAAAGCCATTTGCATGGCTTCAGTTCTAAGGGTCCCCAATTATACAGAGGAATTGTTTTTATTCTCGCACACAGATGGTACTTTTATGACAGCAGTACTCACACAGAGAACTACATTGGGGTACAGACACCTTGCATATTACATTGGAATTTTGGACCCAGTAATGAGAGGTCACTTTCCATGCAAACAAAGTTTGGCAGCCGCCGCGTTCGCCATAGAGAAGGCTGCAAGCATAGTGATGGGATGCTCCATGACGTTATTTATTGAACATGAATTATTTGCAATTTTATAAAAACCAAAAGGTACATTAACCACTCAAAGGGATTCTGCCTATGAAGTAATTATATCGACTCCAGCGATTAAAATAGTTTGATGTAAAATAGTGAATCCAGCTATGTTTATAGCTGATCCTATTACCAAAGGAGAGCCTATGCATGATTGCGCAAACTATGAAGAATTCTGTGATGAGCTCCCTAGAGCAGGGGGAGAGATTGTCTTCATTGACCGTTCTTTGAGAATCGATCAAAATGACTGACAAATAATACAGGCGCCGTGGTAGTGAAACATTTGGCAAATTGAGAATTTCGAGTGCTTGTTAGTACTCGATTGCCATCGCATTATTCGGCACAGGCTGCAGAATTATTGGTGTTGATACTCGCAATTAAGAATCACTCAGACCAAGAAGTAACAGTGTACAGTGACTCCACCTATGTGACGTCGACGGTGCATGCAGGATTAGTGCGCTGGAAAAGGAGGGGCTAACTGAAATTAAGCAGCTCCCAGCTTTCTTAGACTGACTTGCCAGGTTTATTACATGCTTCTTAGGAATCCTTACAGGCAGTCAATCAAGTTACTTTTAAGTTACATAAAGGACATTAAACACTGGCGGCCCATCACCCAGTGATGCAATAGAAGTAAATAGGCATGGCACAAGACCACAAGATCGAAGTATATATATGACACCGCATGACCAATAACACAGACATGTCCACACCAGAACCGAGAGCGCTACCACCCAACACACATACCTCTTTAAACCATGCATGACCACCATCGCAGACACAACCCGACTGACTGGGGGCACTACCACCCAGAAATAATAGCTACAAACCATGCATGACTATCATCACAGCCACACACCGACTGACTGGGGGCGCCACCACCCAGCAATAATAGCTATTAACCCTGCATGACTACTCACACAGTCACGCCCTCACCAAACTGGTGGCACTACCACCACACACAAACATACGAAGATTAACCATGCATGACTACCATCACAGCCACACCCAAACTGACAGGGGGTGCTACCACCCATCAATAATAGCTATTAACCCTGCATGACTACTCCCACAGTCACGCCCTCACCGAACTGGTGGTGCTACCACCACACACAAGCATACGTAGATTAACCATGCATGACTATTACCTCAGTCACACCACACACACTAAACTGGTGGCGCTACCACCACAAACAAGCATACGTTTCTTAACCATGCGCGACTTCTACCACAATCATGCCCATACTGTACTGGAGGCGCAACCCCCCAGACACCACAACTAGTGGCATTAACTCCCAAATACCCTTGTGGCATACACTTCCACACCCATAAATGAAAACATGACTGAAGGCACGACCCCCAGAAGAGACAATTGGAAGACAAAACATTCTGACCTGGCACCCATATGCCATCAGCAACACCATACTTACAGATTCGGTATAAACCTCACCCAATCTCACCAAAAATAAAAGAGGTGCTACCCCCACATAACCATACTAAGAAGAACTGAAGAGGTTACTCGCTCATCAGATTGCGCACATCACTGCACTTTTCCTGTGCAAAACATTCCCCAGTTGATACCCACTGGCTGACCAAATAAGTTATGACCTCCAATGCCAGCTCATAGTATCCAAATTCCAATGTTGCTTATGCATGTCACCCAGTTTTGGGACTCAAGACATACACTAATACCATAACATACTAAAAGTCCATGTTGTCATGGGACAACGTAAACGCTGAAAATCCTCAAAGTAGTTAAAAAAAACTAAACATTTGGGAAACATCAACTTCCTTACTCATCTTGCCCCATACCATACACTTTACTCCATACCAAAATTCCATGTCGCTTGCTGCAACCCTAAACTGCAAATCCTCAAAAGTGTTAAATCTAAAACCCACTCAAACCATATCTGTAACTAACCATCCATTCTTAAAAACACCAGATACAAGACTGAGGACCATCTATGCACATCACAGTAAATAAAACACAGATAAGCACATAAAAAGGATACTCTAGGATGCTCTACATAGTTTGCTTTCCTCCAATTCACAGACGAACAACCTCAAACCATTTTGCACAGTTCCAGCCCACATAGATCTGTCCCACGCCGTTAAATCTTGTTTCCTCAGAACACTGGTCCACCTCACCATGTCCCAACCCTAGGCCGTTGCAGCAGACCCTCGAATGCACGTGAACAACCAACACAGACCGGGCTTCACTGCCATAGACTTCCTTGTGCACCTTTCTGGCCGCCCATGACCACGTGAACCATTCAGTAAACCATCATGACGCTCGGATTTCTCTCCAGTTCCTTGACACACCTGCTTATCAGTACTGCTAGCTCTCCCTAGTTCACAATGAATGATGGGGAGGGACTTCCTGGTCACGCCATAGGACGTCCTTGGGTACTTTACTTCAAAGTACACATCACAGGATTGAATCAACACAGCGCCCACCGCCCTGACTGCAGCAGGTAAGAGGATTCGGAGCACTGGAATGCAAGAGATGTTCCACGCCTTCACCAACTCCCTCCAGCTGGCCATGATATCACCATTCATCGGCGGGGCACATGGTCAGATGCACAGCTCTAAGCCCAACCATCACCATTACCATGCAGCGAACTTAGCGCATAGAGCACCGCTGGGCACCCATGTGGGCTCCAAATCCAGACCAACCAAAAACACATTCCATTTAACTAGAAGCTCATTGAAGTTGCTCGTAACTTATAACCAAAGTGTGTCCAATTAAATTTCGACGAGACACACCACGACGAGACATTGTACCCATAGTTGGAACCATGCCAAGTCCACGTCCCCTGATACACCAACATAAAAGCTTCAGATCAGGGGGCTTCCTTCAGTTTAACTTTTTGGAGAGTCATTCCTCCTCCAATCTAGCAGGGCCCTCTTCCTCTCAGCGCGTGGCCAGTATTTTCCCCATTTGATATTGAACATTGTGTCCATGGAATGCTGAGGCGCTCCTCCCCCCCCTTTTTCCGTCCTGGGAGATGGGCCTTATTTCTTTTGGGGCAGTGTTGTCCTGTTCCTCCTTCCTGCACCCCCCCCCGCAGCAGGTTCACCAGTCTTTCCAGCGGTTTGACACGTAGATTCTTCAAGAGACCAGCTCATCGCCAATGAAATGAAGCAGCTCCCAGCCTTCTTAGGTTGACTTGCCAGGTTTATTACATGCTTTTTAGGTATCTTTACAGGCAGTCAATAAAGTTACTTTTAAGTTACATAAAGGACATTAAACACTGGCGGCCCATCACCCAGGCAGTGGGCTAACCAACTGACCAGGCTAGAACCTTCAGGCACACATTCCAGCACTCAAGCATCAACACTCCATAAGACATCACAACATTCCTTCTTGACCAGACAAGCCATACACAACACTACCTCTGAGCGCACTGTATGCCAGTGCCGCACCCAGCCTTATTGAACAGGCTTATTAAGGCACTACAACTCACGGTGGTCATAGCAGTCTTTAAATGCGCAGCTCACACGGGACGCACGGAAATCAAGCAACTGACGCTGAAACCAAGTGCGTCGCAAATACAGATATAGAAATGATGAATATCCAAACCATTGATGTGAATGAAAGAATGACTGTTATGACGAGTGTGGATGAGGGATACAATCATATGTCTACAACACAAATAGTGGAGCTTCAAGGAAAGGCACCGCAATAGGAAAAGAATTTGTGGAAAAGAAGAGGGTGTTCTTTAAACCCCTCCGAAGAATTGTGGTGACAAGACTGTACTGGTAAACCAGTAATGCCTATAGCCTTACTAAGAGTAGCGCTAGAACAGCTACCCTACCCCACACATACAACTAGGGAGTATCTTGCTATGACTATTGCTGAGGATTGTTTCGTACTGAACCTAATGGAGCATGTTGCATTTTTGATGGTAAATTGTATTATTTGCCAACAGTTCACGGCTGGGCATACACTGCACATAGTGAGGGGGTCATCCCAAGACCCAACAGCCCTTTTCAGCACTTACATATCGACTATGCCAACATGATACATGTTTGTAATGGATATAGATACCTATTAGGTGTAGTATGTCCTTTGTCCAGATGGATAGAGGCAGGTCCATGTACACAACCAGACTCTACCTGTGCAGCCAGGTTCTTGGTGCGCATAGTGTTTTCTAGATGGTGAGTGTGTGAAGTAATGAGATCGGATAATGGACCTCACTTTGTTAATACAGTTTTCGAGCAGATCACCTCGCTGCTTGGTATAAATCACTAGTTTTCTTCAGCTTATCATCCACAAGGAAACAGTATCTGTGAAAAGCTCAACCACCTGTTAAAAGAAAGAATAGCTATGTTGAAGCTTACTTTGAAAAAAAGGGTGGTTGCACTGCCTACCAATGGCATTGTATGCTTTAAGGAACCAACCAGGTTCTGACCACCATTTTACGCCACACGAGATTGCGATAGACAGGTGAATGAGGACTCCTTTAATGCCTCCATCCCGAGTTAGAGGTGATGCTCAGCCAACGTCAGAAATCTTAGGACTTGAATTGTAAAACTATTTGAACTGTTTAACATCTAGTTTATCTGTGATATCAAGACAGTTGCAGAGGTGAGGGTGCAAGGCAGTACAGAACATAGGAGATGCTTCAACAATCCAAACTCCTGAATTTCTATGTCGAAGAATATACCCAGGAGATAAAGTCTTGATTCGTAATCACACAAGAAAAGAGTGGGACGAGTCCCACTTTAACAACCCTTTCATTGTTGAGGACGTAACGCCCTCTGCTGTCAAATTGCAGGGTAGGTGAGCTTGGATCTTTCTGGGAGATACTGAAATCTATGCCAGAGAGACTCCTCTGCTTACAATCCCTCAGGAAGAAGCTACAAACATTGCAGAAGAACCACAGCACGTGCAGACGAGATCCATGATGAGGAAGAAGGGTGCATAACCTGACAAGTGAAACGCGTGATTGTGATTTTAATTGGACCCCCCCTTTTGAGCTATAATTAAAGGGGAAAAGGACACATTCAAACACTCTGTGCATCCTAGTTGCAGAGTAAAAGAAGATCTGTATGCTTAACAAACCACAGTAATTATTGACTTTGGACTGAGACACACTTTAGCCTTGTTAAAAATAAGGATATGCCAAATTTTGATAGTGGACACAGCAATTGGAAAAGGATACAGTACCCTGACTCATTTTATACAGAGCTCTTGTTCAGTGTTACTCATGGTGATGACCTTTCTAGGTACATACTTACGTACCTTGAGTGGGTGCTACGTTCTTATCCATCACTGCTGGGGAGAACTTGCTGCATTCCAGATTTTATTGGTAGTTCTGACAACAAAATTGAAGATTGCTCATAATCATTACTGAAGAGTTTTTGAAGTTGCCTGAGTTCAGTGCGGAAAACACAAATGCCCTTATCAACCGACGCAGCACATAGACTGTTCAGTGTGATGTTCTTTCGTCTAATTGAAGAATATCCGCATCTCGTTGAAAGACACACAGATGTGGTAATCTTTCTGAGGAATGCAAGAAAGAATGCGCATTTAAATGTGATCCTGGAAGGAATCATCATCCAGGTGGCAATCTATTCTGAAAGAAATCACAGAGCTGTGTAGAAACCTTTCCTTCAAGGGACAGATCGAGGAATTGAATGAAGGACAAAACTTTGTTCATGCTGACAGGGGAGCCACAATGTCATCTGGACTGAAGCAGATTTGAGGCATTGATTGGGAACTAATAAACAAAGCAGATTTTATAGAGGCCTACACCGAACCTTCTTCTTACTGGTGAAGGAATTAGTTCCAGAAAGCAGCTAGTTGATTGAGAATGAATGCTGAAAAAGACAACAGCTTCCAGATGCAATCTAAAAAAAATACAGTATCATTAAAAAAGTGTTTTTCCTTCCTTAGCATCAAATGATCGAGATGGGGAACCAAAGCAGCCATTTTGTGTTGCTCCAAGAGCACAGGCATACATATTGTCCCAGGAGCAGATGTTTTAGACTCACATACCACTGCATTGTTTACACATGTATTATATTCATACTCATATTGTTTCACTGACAGTTAGAACTGCATTCTGTATAGGAGCACAAGATGCACACATTCCTGTATATGTTTCTGAGCAGAAGGAAAAGGTGAGCGTGGCAACTACAAAGCAGCCTAGGCCATACATAGTAATTCCTGTCCCTAGAAAGAATGGGCAGATACATGAGCTCGAAATGGATGTTATTAGTAATACATCACATACAGCACTTGCTTCAAACACTGCTTTTGAACGCCGGAGATAGAATCGGCGGAACAGGCAAAATAACGGGTTGACAAAGGTTGAGCCCACACAGATAATGCATGCAGATACACCTGATCCAGTAACAAGAAGCCCAAGCACAAGTCCCACAGGAAAATCACGTGCAGAGATGATAGAAGAATCTATATGGGTGTTCTTAGCCATTGCCAGAAAAAGACAGAGGGATAAAGAAAGACTTGCTGAACTTTCTTCTATACAGGGAACCCGGATGGGTGTTCTTGTAGACAAACCAGCCAGAAGAAGTTATACTGATGCAGTCAGAGATGTAGTTATAGAAAACTACATGAGGACTTTAGGAATTAAAAGAAGCACCCAAGAAGACAATTATAAACTGAATGATTATCTAGGTGTCCAGTCATTTGGTCGACTGAAAACTGGTCAAATGACATTTGGTCGACGCAATTTGGTCGAAAACCAAATGGTCACATTTTTTTTTTTTTTATATATTTATTTTTCGGGTTTTCGTTTTTTAAAAAAAGGGGTTTTTAGAGAAAAAAGGGGTTTGGGGGGGGGACCCCCCCAAAAAAATAAAAAAAAGGGGTGAAAATAAATTTTAAAAAAAATTCGACCATTTGGTTTTCGACCAAATTGGTTCGACCATTTGTCTGGTCGACCAATTTTTTTCGACCAAATGTCTGGTAACCGATTATCTAGACAGCACAGAACACCTGGGAAATAACATATGGTACCAACACATCAAAGAAGTTGGAAGAAGGACGTCGGGTGAAGAATGCTTCGTATGTGCACTCTTGCCTTACAGCATGGGGGAATCAAAGATCTTCATAGCTATTGAAATATATGTCCAAACAGCACATTGTCTTTCGCACATAGCACTTTGCAAAACCAGAGATCAATTTATGGGAAGTGATGCTTCTCTTAAATGGGCAACTGAAAAACAGATCCACATGAAGATGATATAAATACAAGAAACAGAGCCCATACAAGAAACCATGTGGTCAGATAGGAGAATCCTGGAATAAAAAGAGCTAGAATAAGATGGGAGGTGAATAAGAAATTGGGGGTCACAGGAAAGTCTGCAGAAGAAGGACTGGTAATCTAAAGAGCATTGGTAGTTATTGCCTGTTATTAACCTACTATTGCATAGTGCAGAATGGCTGCAAACCATTATGGGCAAAACTTGCTAAACTACTGACATGGGTCAAAGACAGAGGAGGATCCTTGCGGATATTACCATTGGATAGTTGTAAATTATGCTTCAGGAACAATGGTACAAGAAAAATGGGGGAAAATCAGAACTGTGGGCGAATCTTCAATTTACCAGGAATGGTGCATGGAAGAGCAGTAATCATGGATCACTATTGGGCTTGTGGATCAAAAGACTAGATCAGACTGCCTAAAGATTGGGGAGGAATTTGCACATTGGTGGATGCCCATGTTCCTGCATTGGTGATTCCTAAAGGTGACCTAAACATTGATAGTTTCCCAAAAGCAGATTAGCAGATGGGAATTGCTACAGACAATTAACACAACTATAAAAGGTTTCAATGCAATCAGAGAAGAAATGAGAGCTGTAAAACTAATGGCTCCCCAGAACAGAAACATACTAGATATGATCACAGCCATGGATGGAGGTGTCTGTGCCACAATTGGAGAATCATGTTGCACATGTATACCTTCTCACGGTAATGGGAATAGAACCTTGACAAAGGCCATAGACATGCTGATAAAACTCCATGGACAAATGATAGAAGAGGTAGAAGATATTGCTGATGACAGCTGGAATGTATAACTCTTCTGGTGGATTCCACAATGGCTGGCAGATTGGTTCAAATTTCTCTGAGCTTTGCTATTATTAGTGATGCTTTGATTCTGTATGATCAAGATAATAATCTCACAATGCAAGAAGACAGCAAAGAAAGCCATAGGGATGAATGTTATGATTGATGTTGAACCAAGATGGAAGCCTAAAGACTTGACTGATGAACAAATCAGAGACATTGTGAAGGCCAGTATTCATGCACCTGAGCGAACAATGTTCCTGTGCCCAAAGGACCATAAGAAGTATATAGGAAGATGGATCTATTGCAGTCCAAGTGGACAGTACATGCTCATGACATGGAACCAGAATGAGCATGTGAAGTCAGCTGGATGCTTTAAGGGAGTCACACAAAAATGGATCCCTAAGAGGCATTTCTTCAGACCAGATGTCTAGGTATAGAAGATGATGTGAGAGTGGTCGATAAATTGTCCAGAGGGAGTAGTGTAGATGAGGAGCCAAGTACCCCCACTCCACTTGCCCGGCTTACATTACCTGAAACATATGAACCAAAGTATGTGACGTATACTGAACAAGTAAACGAGCAAAGAGAAGAGAGAGGTCTCTGTGCAGTACCCATAAGAATATCTATACCTAAGAGAATATGGGAGGTGAAGTACCCATTGAGGAAACCATACTTGTATCCAAGACAATATGATGGCCATTTGAATGAGAAGCCAAGAAACTAAAAGACCTGAATGAATGTTGATGTCATACAAAGCTGAATCGACACCCAGATAAAAAGATAACCAGACCAGAGAGGCAGACAATTTATGAAGAATGAAGAAATACCAAGGATAAGTGTCATCTTGGAATCAAGACAGAGAAATGTATGCCACAAACATGTACAGACACATATATACCTCATAGATACATATGAATTAAATAAGGAATGAATGTTTCCACTACGTATAAAGCAGTCTTGAGTAACGAGGAAGGCCTCAATTCAGTGTCGCAGTTACAAAAGCAATTGAAATAAACAGAATATATTTCAGCTAAGGAGTTGGCTCTGCCATGGAAGCCACGGTCTTATCAGAACTAGAATTGGCTGACATTGGATACAATTAATGTGAAAGAACAGAAACTCCTGTTCAAGAAGGTCAAGCAGAGCAAAATACGTCAGAGGACTATTGAAGAATAAAATCAAATACACGAAAAGGTGCAAATCGTGGTGTCCAGTCACGTGATGGAAGAAAGTTGGACACACGAGAAGATCACACCTACTCACGGATGCCAGAGAGTACCCAAACTCCTTAAAAAGTCCCAGAGAACAGTACAGATTCAAGGCCAACTTCAAAGTGCTAATTGAAACTCAATCATTGATGGAAGACAAGCTCACCCTCACCTCTTTCTATCTATCTATCTATCTATCTATCTATCTATCTATCTATCTATCTATCTATCTATCTATCTATCTATCTATCTATCTATCTATCTATCTATCTATCGGTCTGCGTGCTGCTCACATAGGTGGAAAGTTACAGACGGGGTTTAGAAGACAACCAATTGTAGGGGACCACATAGTTGGGGGTCCAATACTTTGTGTTGTCAATGGGACGTCGTACATTTAGTGACGTTCATAGTGGCCATTTTGATGGGAGGGCTTAGATGCCCCAGCTGTTATTGACTATCCAATTATTTCTCTCTGTTACCCCATACACATATAACACCTATACTTAGTTATTCACTTAGAACCAATCCCGCTTCCCAATAGGTTTTAGTAGTTTGCCACATAGGATGATGTGTGTAATGACGCAGGACAATACGTCAGCTATGACCAATTATGGGTTTAAGAACCCAGCTTTTTTATGAAATGATTGAGAGTTAGAGTATCGAGCGATTGCTGATGTTCGTTGTACTCCCTGTTTTAAATACTTGCATTAAAACAGACAAACTTTTGCCAATCTATTTGTGTCATCTGAATTATTGATGTTTGATTTAAATCTGCTTCCCCATCTATCTCCAGGGTATTGCTACTCATCTTAAAGGGCTGGAAGCCTCCAGTTCAGTCTTAACAGACATGACCACTTATCAGTGACAAGGAAAGAAGCTCAATGGTTCCTAGTCAGCGAAAGAATAAAGTTCAAAATCCTCACCATTACTCACTGATGTCTCTCAAATATTTCCCTGAGCTACCTGGCCGAGAGGCTGTTCAGACATACCACTGCCAGGCCTACTAGCACTGTATACCGCAGCCGTCTAACTATTCCCAATTTCAAAAGATCCAATGCGAGAGGCTCCAGCTTCCCAGTCTCTGCCGCCACTCTCTGGAACTCCCTCCCTCTTGCTGTGAGATCAGAACCATCCTACAGCACTATCCGCAAACAACTAAAGACTCATCTCTTATACTAGTGTAGCCCACTGGATGTTAGCTATTTTGTTCCCGCATGTAACTAGCACCTAGACACCCCAGGGTTAAGAACGCTCTTACAAATGTAAAATAAAATAAGTAAACACTTCTGATATTGCTCTTTGGAAGTGGTGCGGGTATGCCCAAATGTGGGGCCATTTCCGGCTGTCCCTAGGGAATCAAGCTTTATCTCACAAATGAGGGATTCTTGAGTTATTATCCATGGGTCACGTGGCCTAGCCATTTTGACTGACTGCTTCCATTGGTGGAAGGCCAAGACTGATTTGCATACGGGTGGTTTACTGCCGTAATGGTGTAAATGGGTGAAAAAATGTAAGATTTGCAGAGGGATTACCAGTGCTTATGATTCATTCAGACCTTTCCATCCATCACTTATGTAGAGAGTGTCTCTTAATGGGTGGGTATGCAAAGACATAAGACCCTTGCTCACAGTCCCTAGAGAATCATGCCACACCTCAACACTGAAGCATAACAAGACCAAAAAATGTCTGTGGGTACTTGTGTTCCTGTGCAGCGTGGGTTTGGCTACCAGTTAGAGGTGGATTTTTCCCCTCCGGTGCAGGGGCAAGACTGAGTTGTTCACAATTCTTCCTCTCCTATAATGTATTTTATTGTAGTTGTCATTTATACAGCGCCATTTCCCCATTTGTATGACCTCAATGTGCTTTGTGGTTGGAACGCCCTCTCGGACTGAAGTCCAGGTATGGGACATTGTAATAGTTTACTTTAAGAAGTGTGTCTTCCTTCTGCCAGCATTAGGACTTACCAGGGCTGGCTAGGCTCCAGTAAGCAACCCAGAGGTTAGGCACCCGGGCGGGGGCTAAACAGAATGCTAGTGCAGGAAACTCGATGTGTGCTGAGCTAGACCGAATTTCAGTAGGTTGTCACTGTACACTAATGATAGAGGTGTTGAGGCACGTCTGGGGTTTCAGTGCGGATGGCTATGCAAGCTGATAGACCGGATTTGACAAAGTCGTAGTTGCATTCTAGAGTGCATGGATGGGGAACCATGCCTGCAGCATGTGTCCTCAGACATGGTGTGATTTATACATACCTTGAACTCAGAACGAGTTTACCTTTAATTTCACTTTCCTATGTCTCCCAAGGCGATTGGCTGGTCTTGTCAACAGAGAACCACCTTGACTTGAGAACTTGAGCAGTGGGAGACATGCCTAATTTTGAGACACAGCAGCAAATGGAAGAACACCTAAGTTTGGAATACCTATGTTTGGAACACCTAAGTCTAGAACACAGCAGTAAAATGAGTAAAGCGTATATTTGAGAGACAGCAGCACATGGTGGAACACCTAAATCTGGGGCACCAGAGCAAACAGAGAAGCACCTAGGTGTGAGAGCTTGAGCAGTGGGATTTAAACCTACGTTTGAGACACAGCAGTAGGCAGAAGGATGCCTCATTATGAGACACAGCAGTAAATGGAGAATCACCCAGATTTGGGACACTTGAGCAGTGGGAGAAACGCCCAGGTTTGGGACACAGCAATAAATGGAAGTGCACCTAATTTTGGAATACCTAAGTTTGGAACAACTAAGTTTGGAAAACAGCAGCAAATGGAAGAACGCCTACTTTTGAGGTTTAACAGTAAAAGTAGGGACAACTAAATTTGAGGCTCAACTTGAGATATTTGAGGAGTTGGAGAAACGCCTAAATTTGAGACACAGCAACAAATGGAAAAACACCTAATTGTGGAACACCTAAGTTTGGAACACAACAGTAAATTAAAAAGTGTCCATATCTGAGACACAGCAGTAAATGGTGCACACCTACATTTGGGGCACCATAGCAAACGGAGAACCACCTAGACTTGAGACCCTTGAGCATTGGGAGAAATACCTACGTTTGAGACACAGCAGCAACTGGAGGACCACCTAGATTAGAGACACTTGAGCAGTGGGAGAAACCCCTAAGTTTGGGACACAGCAACACATGGACAACTACTAACTAGCTAACTAACATGGGTCTGCTATGTTATGTACAGTAGTAAGAGTGGTACGGCTTTAATGGAATTCAGTAATTGCTGTACTCCCCACCCAGAACACACTTAGCTTATTAGTCAATGCTGATTGACGGCAGCAGTCTTCCCAGGTGAACACAGGCAAACACAGAGTGGAGCTGCTTCGTCGGGAGCTGCCCTTTGCCTTTGGCCCTGAGCCTAGTGGCTGCCCGGGCAGTGGCTACCCTGACTGGTCAGCTTAAGTGGGTCTTGCAGCCCAATTAGTGCTTGGGAGTAGGCAGGCAGGCCAGAGCGAGAACCAGCAAGTGGGGCTGGGAAAACAGGGAGTGGGGATTACACTGAGAGAGTGGCAAAAACTAAAATATACAAAAAAAGGGCAAATAAAGCTAAAGAAAGGCAGGATGGGAGCATGGCAAAAGCAACAAAAAATAATGACATCGACAGAAGTCCTAGACAAGTTTTTGCATCTGCGGTAAAAACTCTGAGCTCAGTAGGGTTCAGATTCTGGAAAAAATTGAGCTTTGTTCGAATACTGTGGAAAACAAAAGTGGGAGCTCCAACCACATATCAATTGGTTGACAATACTATCCAATTCGAGGGTCTACTGTGCTGTATCAGTTATCATTGTGTATTAACGTCTCAGAAGTAAGGTAAGTACCCTATAGTAGGTTCGTTTTACTCTGGATTTTGATCCATGCACATATCTTGAGACAACAGTTGTATGCTCAGAAAAATCTGCTGTTATTTAGCAGGTCCAGTCCTCTGATGTTACATCTATCATATTCACGTTTCAGTAAATTAACAGAGTACAGATAGTGTAATGTTTTTAATAATACTTAATCACAATGCCAACGTTTGAATCAATGGTGTGTTAGTACTGATTGTGTAGTAAATATTACATCATATTTAAACCATGTTATAAAAAGCAAACAGCTAAGTACCAGTGTTGACACATAGAAAATACAGTAGCGCACAATGCACCCATTAGTTCTATACATATTCCCTTCTATTGATTCAAAGCAGGAATATGCTTGTAAACTTTGTCTGAAGGAAGATAGTTGCTAGTCTTATGGGTTCTAAGATAGCTGTAGAGCTGGGGCTTGTTGAAGTGCCCAGCACTGGGGGTAGGGGGGTTACTATTCCCACAGAGGACCAAACCGTTGTTCGAAGACTGTAACACGGCCAACTGAAATTTCCCAAAGAGCTGGAGACTGAGTAACCCTGCTTGTGTGACTGTTGCTGACTGGTGGCTCCCATCCTATGCATACCATCCTTTTGGGGCTTAGGACTCTAGGTTCTGAATGCCCTGCATTCTAGACTGTGCCAAAGCATGTGCGCACAGGGACTTCTAGAATTCCGCTATCCCCACTATGCCTCTGGATTGTGCCTCTTTCACCTAGATGCGAGGGCTTCCGGTTCACCCTTTAATTTTTACAGGCCAAAGGTCATTGACACGTGCTTCTTCCCCGCTGCTCCACTTACATTCGGGCTCTAAAGAGGAAACTTAGCTGGGTGCAGTGCCTTTCAAATCATGAATACATTAATATACAGATGATGCTGTGTACAATTAAACACACATGCAATCGCTGTAATTGATGGCCCCCGATCACACAGAGAGAGAGGTAGACAGAAAAAGGCGAGAACTGCAATTGAGGCCTTAGATTCTTATGGTTCAATTCTCTGCCTTTTAATGCATTACATTCACACTCCACAAATCAAGAAATATTAGAACATGGTAAGGAAACTGCCCTGTCTTTTCAAGACGATGCTTTCGCTTGCTTCTGGAGCGCCGTGCCTCCCGCCTCCCTGTGCCATGTGCGCCCATCCCGGCGCCCCGTGCACGTCCCGTGAAACCGTGCACGTGAAGGCAGCAGCTGGAGCCATTTTCCGCATCCTCCTAAAATCAGTTCTTAAATAGCTGGAGGTGAGCTTTGATAGATAACCAGCCAGCGCGGCTCGTTTCCCCCCGTTCAGTTCAGCGAAAGCTATCTGCCAGCAAAACCAATTTAAAGTTAATTATCCTAAAATCATTGTGCCGAGTTTTTCATCAAGGGGGCCTTTTGTCGTTTGCGTTGTTGCTGCTTTTTCCCCCCTGAAAATGTTTTCTAATTTCATATCTCAGTGGTTTTTATTATGGGCTGGAAGAGCAATATATTTCTATGTCTCTATATATTTTAGGGTTGTTGTGAGGACTGGAAAGACTCGAGGGAGGGAGAAATCTACCGAGTGCAGCCTGACGAGACACCCGACACAAGAGCTTTACTTAATTTTCTGTTCCCGTCTCTTGACAAATGGGTTGCGTCTGGTCTTCTCCTGGTACATGTCAGAAGATCTATTAGGCCCAGCAAGCGGATCTCTGCTACACGTCCTTCTGCTCTTGTCATCCCCAGGGTGCCTGGATACAGTGAGGGAATGAGTGACAGCCACAGAGGGCCAATGGCGAGAGGCTTGGAAAGGCGCAACGCGGCATATTGCATCACCACTAGGCGCTACCAGCCGGAATACAATGATCCCGTTATATGTGCTGCTCATCACTTGGGTTCAGACTGCTTTACTGTTTCTCACAAATTTGGCAGATAGATGTGGTCCCTGAAGATGAAGTGGTTTGCCTAGGATCACACTTTTGTTATCGATAACTTGTTTGTCTCTATGTTCACGTCATCTTCTTGTAATGCCAGCATCTTCACCTGTCCTTCCTTCTCCTGCCCTGTAATCACAGCAACCTATGTTTACTCCCTATCTATGTAATGCCATTATCTTCGCTGTGTCTGTCCTGCACCTGTTCTGCAACAACTGTAACCTCTACATTCTGTAAGAAAGCGCCCAGATGCCTTTGGGCTTGGCGCGCTATATAAGCTTATAAATAAATAAATAAATACAAATACAAATGAATCAGCATTATAGCCTAGATCTTCAAGTTTGACAATTCGCAATTTGGGCACTAGACCACATTTCCCCTACATGTGTTGCAGAGGGCCAGTACGTAGGGCCTGTCCACAGCCAGTTGAGGGCCACCAGAGTCTCCCCTTTAGCATTCAAAACATCAAATCTGGCCCCATTTCGCACCAAAATGGCAGCCCAAATCCTTGCACTGGCTCCAGTGTGGTCTACTGTTGGAAAAAGGTTTCCCCCAGCAGTAATTAGAGGTTATCTTTCCTTTCCTGCAAAATACTCACCAGGTTGTCATGGTAATAGCCATTAAAATCTGTCACTTCAGTTTCCCCAACATTTTTTTAATGTTTCCAAGTACGTGAGAATAACATAGTGCACAAATGTTTAGTATACAATCTTGAATTAGATTAAGTGGAGAAAAAATGTCAGGCTGTAAAAAAAGAATGTACACAACGGTATCAAATTGACGATTGCCCCAATTGACAACAAAGAAAATTCCTGTATTCGCAGCTGCACTCAGCAGGTTCTTTCTACATGGCCTCCTGAGGAACAGGAGGAAGCGAAGCAGATTCATACAGCCCGAGACAAAAAGCTGCAGGGATGAGTGTGGTTTGGGGATTTTATGGTTTGGTGTAATGGAGGGGGAGCTTTAGGTTCAGATCATGTAAATAATAAGGCAAAGCAAAGTCAACCGTGGCATCTCCTAACCTCTGACACGAAAAGGTGGGTAGGGGGTTACTGCAAGGAGGTATTGGCCCTTCCCAATGACGAGAATAATTTAAACTAGTCTAGCTGACTCGTACTTTGCTTTTCCCTCTTATCAATCTACTAGGCAAGCAGCTGCTTATAGTCGCTGTGAGTAGCCTGGCCTGTTTCTTTTCATTGGCTGCCTGTCTGCACAACACCATTTCACACCTTAAAGAAAGTGTTCACACCAGCCACAGAGCTTTCTACCCCCAAAACATCCTTAAGAAAAATGCTGAAAAAAATTGAAAAATCATATCTTGCCTTATAAACCTGGAGACTTTAATCACTGACCAGTCAGGCCAGATCATTTAGGGAACGAGTTGTCCAAGTCCTAGAAATATGCGCTCAACAGGAGACACAGTCTTCCTTAAAAGATCCTGAAGCACCCCCTGACCAAACTTCTCAGAAACTACCCAGGGATCCAATGCTCCAACAATTTCCTCCACCTAAACCATTGCAACTGCTCAATCTGCAGTCCCAATCGACACTTGTCCCCACTATCAATGTATATTGTTTTATCTCTTGGGAGCCCTGTAAATGCTATCCAATCATGAGTAGTGGAATATTAAATTCCAGATTAGTAGCTAACACAATGTGCATTATCGTAGACACTTTCGAGAAACACTCCACCCAACTACAAGCAATCACAGAGACTTGATTTTAAGACACCCCCTCCCATGCTTCTGCTGCTTCCCTTCTACCAGCTTCTCATGCTCTCCTCAGCCACCTCTGCTACTTCTCTCATATCAGACTGTCTGACCGTAATTCAGGAATGACGTGCCGCCAATGATCTCTGCCTTAATGCCAATAAGACTGAGATCCTCCTCATTGGGACACCTGCTCCTTCCTTTCCTCTCTCTCTATGGCTGCCCATTCTGGTCCCTCTTCCTGCTCCTTCCTGTGAGGCCAAGAAAATTTGTGTCATCTTCGACTCCATCCTCTCCTTCTCTCCTCACATCTCTGACATTTCTAAGAAGTCCAACTATTAGCTGCACCTTCTCAGAGGTATTCTTCCTTTTCTCACTTTCCCCCAGAAGCTCACTGTCTCCCGAGCTCTGGTCCTCTCTGGGCTGGACTATTACTACAGCCTCTTTTTAAATCTTCCTTCCTCTTCTCTTTGACCTTTACAACTTGCAAAGCCGCAATCAAATGGAATAACCTTCCGACACAGTTAAGACTTGAACCCTCCTACACAATCTTCAGAAAAGGACTCAAAACCCACCTATTCAAATACATTTCCCCTGAGTTTTGACTGACGACCCACTGACTGCTTATTTGTGTCAAATGTGTGTCCTGTGGCCTATATTGTACCTCTCTATATGTCTAAATGTTGCGCCCAGATGCCTGCGGGATTATGGTGTGGCATAAACAAATAAAATAAATAAAAAATACCTTAAATAAACTTATCCAGAACAGGACTGCAAGACTTGTCCTTGGCCTCAAGCCCAGGGATCGTATCTCAATAATATAATATATTCTACTTTTACCAAAATTGTAATTCAAGTGCTGATAGCAGGGTGCTTTCCGCACAATTAGAATTATCTTCTGCAGTTTCTAGTTGTTCAAACTCAGCATGTCTCTAGATTTTGACAATTTAGCATGGTTTTGGCATTATCTAGGCTATGCATGCTTTTCTAAAGTGGAAAAAAGAGCAATCACACATACAAAAATTTCCAGCTCATTTATCATGACTTTCTCTTTCTTTATTGTTATGAATTATAAATTGGAGTTGATGCAAACACTATCCTCTCTATTTAGCAAAGGCATCGGGGTTGCACCTTATAATCAAATGGACATATCTCTTTTCCTAAATAAAGAGCTATTCTTTTAAGTGAATTGTAAGCATACGAAACAGTCATTACTCTCTGCAGTCACATGATCGTTTAGGAGGTTAGGAACTGCATAATCTGCGTGGGGAGGAGTGCTGATTTGCTGTACCAGACATGGTGTGAAAACAGTAACAAAATATCGAGGCTGGGTACCCCAAAAGGAAATACACCGAACACGGGTTACAAAGGAACATATAAAGTACTTTATTTTATACTGAATCCAGTTACAAAAACAGAGCAAAATCAGATAGCTATCGGCACTCAGTACAACACAACGAACTCCAGCGTGGTTCAATGTGTTCAGTGAGAGACGTTGTACATTAGAATGCATTTGCTTTTTATACACTTGGTGGGCGCGATGTCCAGCCCCACTTTGGGTTAATATTCCATTTAATACATCACCGATCTAGGGTTTGTGCCAAGTCTCAAGCAACCGCATATAACTGGTTTGCCTTTAATACATGTATCAACAAGCCTATGCAATAACTGTGTATTCTAAGATTTTCCATGCAGGCCTTCTCAAACATTAATACAATGTAGTTAAACAGATGTTCTTCGTTCAGTATTTGAATGCATTGTCTCAACATATGCTCGTGGATTAGTTTCATTGCACGAGTAATCCTTCTACACATAGGTCAACAAAGGACAAGGTCTCAGTTCACGACCTCAACAAGTGGCCTGCAGGCAAGTTACACATTAGCTATGTACAGAGGTCAAGGCGGCCATGTTGTATTCTGGAATGACATCGTCCACCATTTTAACTCACAGGTGACTTTTACACAATGAATCCTAAAATGGCAGCTTGACCTAAAATGGCGGCTTACATGGATTTAAGGTCAGGACCTTGCAACACGGATTTCTTTCGCAAGCGACTTTCGAGCAGCTTGGCGTAGGCCAATACTAATATATTTATTAAAATAGGAGGCACGATATACTTTCTCTTTCGACAAACCCTCCTTTTGGCCTATGCCAAGTGCTAAAAAAACTACTTTGGATCTCCTTGCAAATAACTCCATGCATCATCGTCCATGCACCCTGAATCACAGTCGGAAATATCTATTGCCATTAGGCCATTTGCTAAAATATCCTTCAACACATATTCTTTGGAAGTCTTATCTTGGGCATACACTTTATGTCCTATTGAACCTATCGCTTGTGCACAACATCCCCCTAGCATCGAACACATACCAGGTAGACGCTGAATACAGCAACAAAGAAACACCAGGATTCCCAAAATAATTAATAAGACCGAAAGTACCTTCCAACTCCAAGATCGCAAGAAGTCCCAGAACCAAGCACTTAGATCCCAGTTTCCCTCGGGAACATGCGCATCGGAACTAAGGACGTGCAGATTCTGTATTGCCTTGAAGATAGTTGGGGAGGAATCTGGTGTGAAAACCCAGCAAGCAGGCCCCACTAATTTGCTCACTCCACCACGCTCAGCTAAAATGACATCTAATGCCATTCGGTTTTGAAGTGCTACTAATCGTATCGCCTTTTGTTCTAACGTCATATTATAGAGTATGTCAGTGGTCCGGTTGATGGTTCTCTCCAGTACTCTCGCTAGTTTTCTGATATCTTCTGAATTCACTATCTGCCCCCAAAATGGCACAACTGATTTAGCTATATCTCCCAAGATTTGTGCTGGGGTGTCACCATTCTCATGCCGCCATGGACGAGCCTTTGAAACTTCTTTTGTACTAACTATAAACACCCCAGTTAACAGGATCCCTAAATAACAGGTTCCCTGCCAATCCCTGGGCAACCATGGGAATTTTACATTACCGCAGACAAAGTAGACAGGTTTGCCTACATACAAAGGTCTGTTCTCCCCAGTCAAATGTGCAGCGTTGGCACAACCTAGAAAATTTCCCATTGACTGAGTTCCATTCCTCTGTATGCAAAAAGAAACTGAATCAGGGCTATGGTTAACAGTGTAAGAAGGAGGCATGGCGTGTTTATTGCCTTTTGGAGCCATTTTAAAGGAAATCAAAGATTGGAAAGGACGAGACAGTTTATCAGAAGTCCTAATAGAAGCAACATTCGGTTTACTCCTATTTGCAAAAAGCAAGCATCCCAGGGGAGTCAAAACACGTTTCTCAAAACTATTCAAATTGGTGCCATCAAAGTTCCCGGAGATGCTATCATTCCATCGGCCAAAAAAACAGTGCTCTAAGAGAAGCATAGCAAGCAGTTGTCAACGGTAAAGGATGAATATACCAACCTAGCCCCTTATCCCTGTGTTGCGGTAAATGTGAGCAGACCCAACAGTTAGATTTATTAAAAATGGCATGTGTAGCATTCATGATAAGCAGTAAAGTGTTATTGTGGTACCTTTTTGTCTGTGCTGGGAATCCCGAGGGGATAAAGTGTGCAAATGTACAAAGGAAGTAGGAACAATGGGCGCACTTTCAGTAGGCAACAAAAGTTCTAAAGAGTGAGTTTCCTCGAGGTACCACAATCCTAATGCAGTGACTATTAGAAAACAAAATATCATTATAAGAATACAGCAATACGTTTTCGGGGCCCAGGCATTTTGTCCATTGTCCCGGTTGGTCACCCCCTTATTTACAAGTCCCATACGAGCGGTAGCGGTGGCGGGCATCGTATCTTCAAACGGACACTCGAAAGTTTGTTGCTGGCGACCTCCCGGTCGAGTGACTTCTTAGTCCTTGCACAACCCTAGCCAACAGAATCCCCTTTCTCAAATTTGGGCAAAAAGCAAGCCCTTGATGACTCTTTTCCTTCTCCGAATGCACAGCCGAACCGTGGCGTAAGTCTATCAGATGCACAGCAAAAACCGTGCCGTACGTCTATCTTCGTGGTCGTATATTATACGTACTTTTCCTGGTACTGTTTGATCCGGAAACAATATGTCGTCACTTCCTGCTGGAAGCAACGTGTTGGAGACAAATGAAGGGGATGAATTCGAAACAGCTGTTCCCGGGTGCAAAATTTGTGGAGAGTGCGGAGACAAAATGGCAGATTCCCCAAGCCTCCCGGGCTCAGAGATATTCTCCGACACACTCTCAATGTTGCTTACTGCTTTGGGATCATTGGTTGCAGTGTCAGCGAGGGGTTCTGTTTCTTCTGTAACTTGTGGCACAGGGTGAGGAAGTTTCTTGATGTTTGACGCGTGGATCCAATTCTTTCGGCCAGCGACCCGCACCACTGTCTGGGTGACCAACAGGACCTGAAATGGGCCACGCCAGCGAGGCGTGAGGCAGGAGGTGCACTCAAACGATTTGAAGAGCACCCAACTCCCAGGCCGTATGCCGTGGCCCGGGCCCTCGTATTGCACAGGTAAAGCTTCTCGTACCTGGTGATAAATCAAATACAGGTTTTTAGTCAATTGGCTACAATAACCTGAAAGTAGTACATTTTTGACATTTCTTAACGAGTTACATTTAGGAAGGTTTCAAATATTGGCAGGTCTCCCCATTACCACCTCAAATGGAGAGAGCCCAATCTTAGTTTGAGGGGTGTGTGCGCATAGATAATAACACGATCGTTAAGGCGTCCGGCCATTTTAGTTTGGTGCCGGCACACGTCTTAGCGAGCTTGTTCTTGATGATACCGTTGTGTCTTTCCACTAGTCAGGCGCTTTGAGCATGTCTAGCCGAATGGAACCGTTTGTCAATTCGTAATGCTGTACAAATCTGTAGAATTACAACGGCGACAAAATGTGGACCATTGTCCGACCAGATAACTCTTGGCAAACCGAACCGTGGAAAGTATTCTTTTAACATGGTTTTTGCAGTAGTCTTAGCTGTAGCATCTTTAACAGGGAAAGCCTCAACCCATTTACTAAAAGCACAGATAACCACCAGTACATATTTCTTATTATCGCATTGTTCCATTTCAATGAAATCAAAGTAGATCACTTCAAAGGAGACAGAGGGTGGCCCAAAACTACCCCTTGGAGATACTGTCCCCTTTCCCACGTTGTGTTGCAGGCAAATCATGCACTCCCGGACGTAGCGCTGGGCAATTTTTGAAATTTTGTCATTTACCCAAACCTTCTCTAACATTTTTGTCATTTGCTGAGCACATACATGCGTAGGATCATGGGCCATGATGACCATCATCATGACGTACGCGTCCGGGAGTAGCCATTTCCCTTCTACTATGTCCACCCAACACCCGTCATCATCAAGTTTCCCCAAGCCTTCAGCCCACCTTTTGGATTCTTCTAACGTGGCATCAGCTTGGATATCCCGTACAGACCCAACACCCTCATCTATTGTATAAGCATCTACAGATTCCCTTGAAACATACATCTCCGTAAGGAGATCGGTAGCAGTTTGCTTAGCTATCTGATCAGCGAAAGCATTCCCTTTCCCTATATCATCTGTAATCTTTCGATGTGCTGCACATTTCATAACTGCTAACTGAGTAGGGAGCACAAGCGCTGAGAGTAGTTGTACTATTAGGGAGCCATTGAATTTTGGTGCCATGCGAAGTAAGGAACCCTCTCTCTGACCAAAGTCTCCCAAAGCTGTGGACCACCCCAAAGGCATACTGACTATCAGTATATATATTTACTGCAAGCCCTTCGGAAAGTTCACAAGCTCGGGTCAATGCTATAATCTCTGCGGCCTGCGCAGAATTATGCGTGATTCTCTTAGTTTCCACAACCGTGCTCAATGTAGTGATCGCATAAGCAGCTGTGGATGTACCATCTGGAGGTTTGAAGCAGGAGCCGTCACAAAACAGCTCTCCTTGCGGAGTATCCAAGGGAGTATCTTTCAAATCAATTTTACCCTTTGTCTCTTGTTGAGTCATATATAAACAATCATGTGGCACTTCATCGCTGCAAGTAGTATCTTGCGGGAAAGGTAGGAGTTCGGCCGGATTGAGGACACAACACCTCCTAATTTGAATGTGAGGAGCAAACAAGATCAATTCATATCTTGTCAACCGTGCAGAAGTGAGGTGTTGCGTTTGAGTTCGGTTCAGTAGAACATCTACAGAGTGAGGCCCCATCAGGGTTAGATCATGGCCTAGGACCATTCCCTCCCTCTGTTTTACAGTCGTGGCAGCAGCAGCGACAGCTCGCAAACATCTTGGCAAAGCGCATGCTACAGGATCAAGGGCGGAAGAAAAGTAATCGCACGGCCTATTCTTCCCTCCATGTTCCTGCATTGAGGTGCACGAGTAAATGTAAATGAGCATCCCCCTAAGGTGAACTCGAACAAATATCTACTATCCTTGTGTATAGGAATACTAAAGAACGCATTTTTTAAGTCCACAACACTAAAGTAAGTAGCTGTAGCTGGAATCATGGTTAGGATTGTCGTTACATCAGGCACAATTGGAAATTGTGGTGCCACGACTTTATTAATGGCACGTAAATCAATTATGAAACGGAATGGAATTACATTATCGCCTTTCTTGTACACAGGTAAAATCGGACTGTTACACAAACTTCCTGAAATTTCTTCAATCACCCCGCGATGCACAAAATCGGAAACAATACATTTCAAAGCTTGCTCGCCCTCAACCGAAATTTTATACTGGGGAATGCGTGGCAGCTCAATTCCATGTTTCAAAACTATTTTGACAGGCTCAATCTGTAAAACACCGACATCATTGTTGTCGACAGTCCACAAACTCTCTGGTACATCAATAAATTCTGGAGGCAAAGGTCTAGTCAAGAATTGCGAGGCAGAAACGTCAAGCGCACTCCATCAGAAGAACAATAAATCACTGCATTTAATTCTTTTAGCAGATTAAACCCCAGCAAGTTCTCTCCGCAATCCGAAGTCAACTGAAATGGACAATGGTCCGTAAAGGGACCCAAAGAAATAGGTACCGGCATAGAAACCAGACAAACAACTGGTGTACCAGAAAACCCTACAGAAACATTGGTTTGCCCTGAGAGTGGAATGTTTGGAACCCGTGATTGATCAATGGAACACTTCTGTGCTCCAGTCTCTATCAAAAACTGATGTTTCCTATTTCCCACCACCATTTCAACGTAGGGACCTTTCTGATTGACGGGAATAGGTGTAGGTTCCAAACCCTGCTTCGGGCAATCCTAAAGAAACAAAATATCATCAAAAGGAAGTTCTTCAGATAAATATGCAGCGGAAGGATGATCAAATATGTTCCTTGTGTCCACACTCAGAGTCTGATTGTCCTGCGAAAAAGGTTGCTGAGGGTGCTGTATAAACTGACCTCTACCAGGGCCCCCTATATCCGGGCGACCTCTGGATCGCCTACCCATATTACCGAATGCATTATTTGACCTGTTTTGAAGGACGGGGCATTGTGCTCACCAATGACCCTCTCGACAACAATAAGCGCACTGGTTAATGTTCACAGGACCCAAGGGCACATTCCCCTGTGGGACATACTGACCTCTAACCTGAGAACTACTCCCTCTGGGGCCGCTAACAATTTGCTGCAATAGCACTTTAATTTTTAAATCGCCTTTCCGTTTTTCAATCCTCTCTTTTTGATTATTGACACGGTTCTCGTAGGACTGAGCCATGTGCAGTACTTCTGATTGTGATTTCGCCTGCCAAGCGCTCTCAGAAGACATCATTTGTGACTGGATGTCAGGCAGCAATCCACGTACAAATTTGTCCACAAATAATCTTTTCCCAGACTCTGTGCCTAAGTCTTGTCCACTGAAATCCCAGAATACCTGTTCAAACCGATTAAAGAACTCGGTAGCACCCTCAGACTTTCCTTGGACATAGGCCGTAAGCTTGTCCCAAATAATTCTCTTTTTGGGAATTATGGTTTTTAATTTAGCAACGATTCTATCAGGCAGAGTTAATATCACCTGGGGTGGTCTTTCGCCAGCTGGCCTTTCCCCATCAAGTCTAGTTATATTCACCCATGTATCTCCCAACCCGGGTACGTCGTCAATAGTTCTAACTTGTATCCATAAATCTACGGGCAGGAGTACAGGAAACAACAAATCAATGTCACCTAAGGTGAACACTGAGGACTGCAGAACGGATTCTATCTCTTTATAGAACCCTGTCGGGTTTTTCCTAATATCAGGAATAGATTGCCTAATAGTATTCACTTCCTGTCTTGAGAACGGGACGTGAACGAACTGCGATACATAATGTGCGGGAATGTCCACAGCGACTATACCCGTGCAGCGTCGGCTGCAATCTCAACCTTTGGGACAAATGTCGGAGGAACTTCTCTCATAGGCAACTGAGATGTAGGGAACTCCGAACGCTTACTAAGCAACAGAGCTAAATCGAGTGCTAAAGCAGTCGAAGAAGTGTCAAGTGAAAAATCCCTCTTATAAATACCCAGTAACTCTGTGGGACAACTAATCTTTCTCTTTACACATTCATCCTGTAGGTACTCTACCATTACCTGTATCACTTTCCTCTGCATTTCTGGGGTATATTGACTATGTGGCCCTCATTACAACCCAGGCGTTAAGGGGTTAACGGCGCCGTAAAAGGTGGTGGCGCCGTTAAACCCTTAACGCCTGATTACGAGGTGACTTTTCGGGTGGCACTTTAACGCCTGCTTTTAGCAGGCGTTAACAAAACCAACTCGCAAAGGGACCTTGGTGCTAAGTACGGTGCCGCAATTTGCGGCACCGTACTTAGCGCCTTCCCCATTCCCATTGAGCCCTATGGGGCAAAAATGGGAATGGGGAAGGGCCATGGCGGCATGGGGAATTACCGCCCCGCCAACCTCGGAGTGGGGCGGTAATTCCCCATTCCGCCATGGCGGAGTCGGTAAGTTACCGGCATGGACCATGGTGCTACTAGCACCACGGTCCAACGCCTGGGTTGTAATGAGGGCATATGTGTCATATACCTCAACTGGAGTTATCGATATGTCTGAAATCGATCTAATTGCGTCTTTCTTACAAATTCGTATTTCCTCTGATATCGGTTTACGACACGGAAGGAACAGTTTATGCACATACATATTTTCCTCTTCGTCATCCTCATTCTGTAACTTTTCTAACTCCATTCTATACCCAAACAACCTCTCTACATGCTCATTTACCTTCTCCACAGTGTCTCTAGAAAGCGCTAGAGTATTTAGATCCCTTAACCCTTGTGGAAAATCCGCATTATTTAATCTTCTCCACATTATACATAACTGAATCCCTAAACCTTCAATAAAAACATTTTTCTCAGGAAAATTATCCGTATTACAAAGTGTGGCAAAAACGCTAGCTTGATCATTCTTCTCCATACAATGCTTAGCCCATGCAATTAACTCACGTTTCTTCTCCGGTGGTACGGTACTGCGAGTTACAACCTTTGTTCCTGTACCTCAATTGATTACAAGCGGTTCAGGACCACTTGGAAGAGAGGGAGCTGGAGGTATTATAACCGGTGCGATAAAAAGAGGTGGGGGAGCTGGAGGAAGGGGAACATTAGGCTGAGCAAGAACAACGGGAACAACAACAGGTGGAGCAGGAATAATAGGAGGAAGAGGCAAAGCAGCAGGAAGAGGAACACACAAGGTGGCGCAGAGGCACTAGGCCTTCGTTCACTTAATATTTTGTCAATAAACTCATCAGAAACATGAAGATCTTTAGAAGAATAGATTTTCTGAATACCGAGTGAAAAAGCCCTATCCATATTTTTAGTCGCCTCAGACCGTTTGTCCTGATCATATAACAATGCTTTTTCAGCGTTCGTTTTATGACGGCGTGCATGTTTCTCTCTGCTTTTAAGTTGTTGCAACGCTTCTTTTTTCCAATTTTGCAAAACATCAAATGCTGCAGGTCTAGCCTTTTTCTTTAACAGAATTGACTCTAAATACTCAATACGAGGGATATCAAAACTACCATTGATTGACCACTGAAGTTCGGATGCATGTCTGGTTTGTCTGTGCCAAATGTCATTAAATACTATGCTTCCAATGCCATGCTTACGGTACATAGTACATGCGGGCGACCCCTCCTGTGGTGCAGGACGGCTAAATTCCAACGATTGTCTATCACTGCGGAATAATGCTCTAAAGCAGGTAGACAATTTCCCAGGCATATCTCAAATTCTTGGTGTTACCTTGTCAATAATTGTGTCTGCAGATACAATGCGCCAAAATTCAAATTGTCAGGGTTAAATTAAGAATCAGGTCATGACTCATCTGACCAAACCTAAGGAGGTCCGATCGGATTTCTAAGAATCTTACCTAACTAATCTTACCTCGTGTATGGTGATTTCGGCAAATCTGCCCGCCTCGATAAGTGTACCCTCGTCAAGATGCCGTCTCGGACCACAGGCTTATCGTCCAAGGATAGGGTCGTGCAGCGCTGCTGAGGTGTCGCGTCTCGTTAAGGGGGACCCTTATATCACACCGTCTGATCCCGGTCCGATAGCGTGCGTCAACCTTCAACAATCCGGCATCAATCTTGAGGGTCCCTATTTGGGCGCCAACTGTGAAAACAGAATCAAAATATCTAGGCTGAGTACCCCAAAAGGAAATACACCGAACATGGGTTACAAAGGAACATACAAAGTACTTTATTTTATATTGAATCCAGTTACAAAAACAGAGCAAAATCAAATAGCTATCGGCCCTCAGTACAACGCAACGAACTCCAGCGTGGTTCAATGTGTTCAGTGAGAGATGTTGTACATTAGAATGCATTTGCTTTTTATACCCTTGGTGGGAGTGATGTCCAGCCCCACTTCGGGTTAATATTCCATTTAATACATCACCGATCTAGGGTTCGTGCCAAGCCTCAAACAACCACATATAACTGGTTTGCCTTTAATACATGTATAAACAAGCCTATGCAATAACTGTGTATTCTAAGATTTTCCATGCAGGCCTTCTTAAACCTTAATACAATGTAGTTAAACAGATGTTCTTTCGTTCAGTATTTGAATGCATTGTCTCAACATATGCTTGTGGATTAGTTTCATTGCACGAGTAATCCTTCTACACATAGGTCAACAAAGGACAAGGTCTCAGTTCACAACCTCAACAAGTGGCCTGCAGGCAAGTTACACATTAGCTATGTACAGAGGTCAAGACGGCCATGTGGTATTCTGGAATAACATTGTCCACCATTTTAACTCACAGGGTGAATTTTACACAACAAATCCTAAAATGGCGGCTTGACCTAAAATGGCGGCTTACGTGGATTTAAGGTCAGGATCTTGCAACACGGATTTCTTTCACAAGCGACTTTCAAGCAGCTTGGTGTAGGCCAATACTAATATATTTATTAAAATAGGAGGCACGATATACTTTCTCTTTCGACAATGGCTCACGAAGAAGTTGAACCCTTGAACTGGGCAAATGCCTAGTTGTACTGTGGGATCCTCAGGCGGTACAGATGCCACCAATAAAAGGTTAGAAAATACATCTGACCAAACCGGCCTTAGCTCATCCCGCATGCAGTATTTGTCCATCCTCGCTAGTGTGCATTGTGACCCGTGAAATCTCTCTGGGGACTATCAATGGCATGATTATGGGTGCCGGGTAACTCCTCATGGTGGGGGTGAAAAACCTGGAGAGCTCATGGAGAGTATCCCCTGATTGCCCTGAATTGGTCCCTGTCTCAGGGAATGAAACAGGCACATGGCGCTAAATAAGGACTGGTCCCTGTTAAGGGAGTTTGGCCTTTTGTGGAGAGCAGGGATGACATGGGATCAGAGAAATCAGAGTCTTCCCAACACCAGAACACAGTGCTTTTCCCTACACTGAAGCTTAGCACTCCATTCCTACTGTCCCATAAAGGGACACAAGGATGGGTGGTTCCCTGGAACCAGCAGTGCCTGCCCACTTGGCACCCTTCACATGGAACACAAACCGCATCTAAATCTACAGAGGGAAAGAGGTGGACCTGAAAGAGGTAGTGGAACTTGACAGCCAGCCACCCATCTCACAAGGCCTCCACTCCCATACAGTTAAGAACAGATAAGCTAAGGGAGTCTACTCCAGGTGCACAGTTAGGATATTGCAACTACAAATGGAATAGATCAACAGGAGGGACTAGCGAGCCCAAAGTCCCACATCAGAAATGGATACCATCTCCGGGGTTAAAGCCCATCAACCAGTTTCCAATTCAGCTAAAATATTATTATTATTATTATTATTATTATTATTATTATTATTATTAATAATAACAATAATAATAATGTAATAATGATAATAATATTGTTATTATTAGCGTATTTATTGAGCGTGAACATAGCTTCGGGAAGCAATGGATCGTTTTACAATCATAGATGGAAGAACAAGTTAAGTGAGCATAGAAACACATGAGTGGGGATCTTACAACAGGGCAGAAAGGGCAGTTGTCAGTAATGGGTCTACAAGTAACTAGGAGTGGAAACAGTGGCAATCAAATCACCTAGTCTCAGGTATTCGTGACAAGTGGACAGTGTGTGGACCTAGGATCCTAGGACCTAACACATCTGACACCCTTTTCATCAGAGAGAGACTGGAAGGTGGGAACTCAATGCTGTAAGAATATGCAGCTCCAGTCTGACAGTGTGGGTGTTTGGAGAAGGAGGTGAGACAAGAGCTGTTTTAGAGAAGGCTGGGGGTCAGAGGAGGAGGGCCTGGAGTTGGAGCTGGGCCCAGGAGGTGGTAGGGGAGGTCTAGAAGGCCGGTCCACACTGGAGCCTGGGAGCTGGGGACGGGAGCCAGTTGCCACACCGAGGAGCCAAGAGTACTTGGGCTGCCGGTAAGGATCAGGAGAGGGGTGGCCAAAGAATCAATCACTAGTTAAAGGATGGAATAGTGGAAAAGGATGGATAGTGACAAAAGTTCCCAAAGGGGAAGGAAGAAGAATATGGTACCATTTTTTATGTTAATTATTGGTCACTTGTTAGGTGCTTACACAGGAAGAAAATTCTGTTTCAAAACACCACAGGACAGCAGGGAGGGGACAGGGGATACTAGAAAATGTAATTACAACAGCGTTAATTGTTTAAATACAACAAAAAGATGCACTGGGGAGGGGGGACAAACCTACCATGCCTTGTGAGTGTTCAGAACATGCAAGTGCAGAGGGGAGGGGTGTTTAATAGGTGCTGTGATGCTCATGGAGAGCAGCAGGTGAAGTGCTATGAAGTGCTATGAAGTGTAAGTGCAACTTCCAATGGTGGAAGGTGAGCCGAGGCAAGTGCAGAGGACAGACAGTAGCTGCGAAGATACAATAAGGAAGGTCAGGGCCTGAGGATGCATAAGCGCCCTGCACACCATTCAAGCTACTGTGAGATTAGCAGAGCAGAGAGTAAGGGAAGGAAGAGAAAAAGAGGAAGGTCTTGCGGCTTTTCCGGAGCTTAAGGAGGTCCTGCTCAAGACAAAGAGGCGAGGGGCTATTCCACAGAAAGGAGCATGCTTAGTAGAACGATCGACCACCTGCTCTTTGTTTCGCGAATCACTTCACCCGTAAGGAGTTGGTGACAGAGGGGCGCAGGTGTCTAAAGGGGGAGTATATAGTCAGAAAGAGTTGCAGGTAGAGTGGTCCACAGCCCTGGACAGCCTTGTGGATGATGCAGAGGGATTTTAATGTAAGTGGAGACTTTGCAGGGCAGGAGAGATGCGGTCCCCGGCCTTGAGGCCAAGAATAAGTCTTGCTGCCCTATTTTTGGTTAGCTGGAGTGGTCGCAGAGTGGACAAATGTTGATTAAGGAGGAGGCTATTACAATAGTCAAGCCTAGAGAGAACCAGAGCCCGGGTAACTTTGAGTCTCTGGGGGAAGGTGAGGAAAGGTAGAATTCCTTTCAGAAGGAAAATCTGAAAGTGGCACTTCTTGACAATGTCCTGATTATGAGGGAGGAAGGAGAGAGGGGAGTCAGAGATGACTCAGAGGTTTCTGGCTTCCATAGAGGGGCCAGAGGGAGAGCTCATGGAAGATGGCCAGAGTGAAGGGAAGAAGATAAGTGCTGGCGTAGGGAGGATCTCAGTTTTGCTGGCATTGAGGCACTGATCATTAGAAGTACACCAGCCTTGGATGGCTGAGAGGCAGTCAGGGAGGCCGACATTTGATAGAGAACCTTTGCATGGGGGAATAAAGGCAGGCAAAGCCAAGTGGGTAGAAGAATCCATGGGAGGGATAAGTAAGCAAGAGTCTACGGGGACAGGAAATAGAAGGACCACATTAACTAGATTGAGGGCTGCAAACCTGTGGAGAGAAGCGGGCTGCTGCCCTCACCCGGGCAAGTTTCCCCACTCTTGACTGGGGATTCTTGAAAGTGTCACAACACACACATAGACCTCCGATTCCTCTTTTCTGGGAGGCTGAGGGCTTCCTATTAGGAGACTATCTCAGAGCACTCACGAGAGGCCCCCGGTAAACCCAACCGACAGCAGACCTACTAGAGGGCCAGACCCGAAAGAAAACAAAATAGCTAGGGTAGACATTCTGGTGACATCAACATTTGCCTGCACCATCAAGAACCTGTGAAAAGGCAAGTCCCGGACACTGGGCTACATCACGGAATTTGCATTGTTTTAAGACTTTTTTTGTACACTACATTATTTTCTGAGAGGTGAACCTCAGAACCACCTGAGGCTGGTGAGCCCTTGTGCACTTTGACTTACCCTGCAATTGCAAGTTACTAATACACTGGAGACATACTGGGCCTGATCACGACCTCGGCAGTAACCCTTAAATCCGGCGATAGCGCTATTACCGCCGGATTTAAGGGTCCGCCGGATCAGGGCTTCGGCGGATTTCGCCCCAGCTCTTGGCTGGGGCGAAATCCGCTGAAAATTCGCGCTATTACCGCCGGCGGGAAATCCGCCGGTGGTAAGAGCACAAATTTTCCCCATTGAGCCCAATGGGGAATGGGGCATTCCCGAATGGGCTCAATGGGGAATGGGGACTTCCAAGTCCGCCCAACTCGTGATCCCGCGCTATTAGTGCCGGGGGCTATGGCGGTCGCACTAATAGCCCCCGCGCTAATAGCGTTAGCGTTACTGCCGAGGTCGTGATCAGGCCCACTGACACTTTCAGTTGAGGTTTAGGTAATCCACCATTTATTGATTTGTTCCACACTCACCCCCGCTGCTGTATTAGTTCTAATAGAAACCACTTCGAATGTAATCTTGTGAGTATTGTCTGATCATTGGATCCTGACTGAGATGCAGTAACATCCATAGTGCTTGATTTAAAGCAGTTTGATCGTTGCCCTTCTTTTACCCCCTCAGGGATTTGCCTTGTTCCATCTCCCTCCTCAGCAAGAACAAATCAAAGAGTCTGCATTTGGAAAATACCTGTTCAGGGTGTTTTCTGAACACCTTTTCTATATACATAAACACAAGGTGAAAAGCAGTCCACAAAAGCCCAGGACCATGCTGCACACACATGGTCTTTCCCCAATCAATTGTTTTTCGATTTTGTATTATTTTTAATCTGTAGCATGACCGAGGGCACACTGATTTGTACAGGCAAGATTACTATGTGTGGGTGGGATTTATGGAACAATTTGTGTGGGATTTTCACGACCTCTGCAAATCTCTCACTCTCTATTCTCCCCTCTGGCCCGACTCACTCTGCAGGGCACACTCTGGTTGTTCTGATCTCTACAGAATTTCCCCTTTCGATCCCTCTCACCACTCCTCTCTCCTGGAGTGATCACTTTATCCTTTCTTCCCAGCTCCCCCTCAACTCCAGCACTGCCACCTACCCTCTAGGTTATCAGACACATGAAGCGTGGGTCAGTTGAGGCTTTTGCTGCCACTTTCTGACCCCGCCACCCACCTTGATTGACTCACACCCTGATACAGCCCTTTCCACGCTCCACTCTGCTATATCTAATACTCTCCATGTTCTTGCCCCTGTCATGAGGATCTGCTTGAAGCCCAAAGGCAAGTGCAACTCTTGGTACGACTCAGACCTTGTCACCCTTAAACACAGGTGCTTCCGGTACATCCTCTGACAAAGTGGCCTGCAGCCTGCACCAAAGGCAATACTGACTCTCTGTCCGTATAAGCCATAAGTGAACTCGGCACGAACTCTAGACCATGGATTATTAACTTGCAGAGTGGCTGGACATTATTACTAAATTGTATAAATACCCGAATGTCCAGATGTCCAGTATCTCTCACTCCTCACACTGAAGGGCTGGTATTCGCTGTGATGTACTGAGGGCCAGATAGCTATCTGATTTTGTTCTTTGTAAACTGTGCAGTAGAATAAAGATCTGTGAATCTGTATAAGCCTGTGTTTGGTGTATTTCCTTTTGTGGTACTCAGCCTCGATATTTCCTCTTGCTTTTACAGATGGCGCCCGAATAGGGACCCTCAAGATTGATGCCATCTCGTTGAAGGTTGACGCGGCTATCGGACTGGGATCGGATGGTGGATCCATTTCTTGGATGAGAAGCGATACCTCAACAGTACTGCACAAACCGATCCCTGGACGGTGAGCCCGCGGTCCGAGACGGCATCTTGATGAGGGTCCATATATTGAGGCGGGCAGTTTTGCCGAAATCACCAACCACGTGGGTCCTTTGTGTCCTTAGATATCCGATCGGACCTCCTTTGTCCTTTGATCAGGTGAGTCGTGACCCGATTTTTAAGTATCCTGATAATTTGTTTTGGCGTATTGTACTCGCGAGCACAATTATTGACCAGGTAACACCAGAAATCTGATATGCCTGAGAAATTGTCTGCCTGCTTCAGGGCAATATTCCGCAAGGACAGACAATCTTTGGAATTTGGCCGACCGGCTCCAGAGGAGGGGTCTCCGGCGTATACTATGCACGGCATTGGTAGTATAGTGTTTAATGATATTTGGCACAGACAAACTAGACATGCTTCTGAACTTCAGTGGCCAACCAATGGTAGTTTTGAAATTCCTCGTATAGAATATTTAGAGTCTATATTATTAAAGAAAAAGGCTAGACCTGCAGCATTTGATGTATTACAAAATTGGAAGAAAGAAGCTATGCAGCAACTTAAAAGTAGGGAACAACATGCACGCCGTCACATGTCGCCGAAAAAGCATTGTTGTATGATCAAAATAAACAGTCTGAGTCAGTTAGGAGCATGGATAGGGCTTTTCAACTTGGTATTCTGAAAATGTATCCGTCTAAAGACTTTCATGTATTTGATGAGTTCATTGACAAACTTCTAAATGAACGAAGGCCTGGTGCCACTGCGCCACCTCCGTATGTACCTATTCCTGCTGTTTTGCCTCTTCCAGCTGTTGTTCCACCTCCCGTAGTAATTCCTGCTCCTCCTATCGTTCCCCCTAATGTTCCTCTTCCTCCGGCTGTTGTTCCTCCTCTTATCGTTGCTCCTCCACTTGTACCTCCGAATTTGCCTACTGTTACGGGTTTGGTAGATTTGTCTTCTGCAATAGTGATAGAACCTTTGTTACGGATTGTACAAAATGTGCCTACTCTTTCTCTTCCAAGTGGTTCTGACCACTTGTAGTCGATAAGGGAATGGAATCAAAGCGCGATTTGACTGCATGTGCCAAACAGTGCATGGAGAGGGGTGAACAAGCTGATGTTTTTGCCACACTCTCTAATCTAGACAGTTTAGGGGAGAGTGTGCTCCACAGGGAAATGTGCTCATTGCAGACAAAGAAGGTGATTGGCGAGCACAATGCCCGATCCTCCAGCATAGGTCGATTAACACATATGGTATCATGGGTAGACGATCCAGAGGCAGTGGTAGAAGTCAGTTTTCTCAAAATGTGTAACCTTTTTTGCAGGGTAATCAGTCTCCAAGTGTGGATAATAGAAACATGTTTGATCATCTTTCTGCTGCATATCTCTCTGAAGACCTTCCTTTTGATGACATTCTGTTTCGCTAGGATTGCCCAAAGCAGGGTTTGGAACCGACACCTATTCCGTTAATCAGAAAGGTCCCTACATTGAAATGATAGTGGGACATAGAAAACATCTATTCTTGATAGATACAGGAGCACAGAAGTGTTCCATTGATCATTCACGGGTTCCAAACATTCCACTGTCAGGGCAAACAAATGTTTCTGTAGGGTTTTCTGGTACACCAGTAGTTTGTCCAGTTTCTTCACCGGTACCGATTACATTGGGTCCATTCACGGACCACTGTCCATTTCTTTTGACTATGAACTGTGGAGAGAATTTGTTGGGGTTGAATCTGTTGAAGGAATTAAATGCAGTAATTCTTTGTTCTTCGGATGGAGTGCGTTTGACGATTTCACCACAGCAACTTTCTGTCTCTCAGTTCTTGACTAGACCTTTGCCGCTGGAATTTAGTGATGTTCCAGAGTGTTTGTGGGCAATTGATGACAATGATGTCGGTGTTCTACAAATTGAGCCTTTTAAGATCATTTTGAAACATGGAGTAAAGTTGCCACGTATTCATCAATATAAGATTTCGGTTGATGGTGAGCAAGCTTTGAAATGCACAGTCTCCGATTTTGTACATCGTGGGTTAATTGAGGAAATTGCAGGTAGTTTGTGCAATAGTCTGATTTTGCCTGTGTACAAGAAAGGCGATACTGCAATTCCTTTTCGTTTCATCATTGATTTACGTGCCATCAATAAGATTGTTGCTCCACAATTTCCTATTGTGCCTGATGTGACGACAATACTAACCATGATCCCGGATTCTGCTACTCACTTTAGTGTTGAAGATCTTAAGAATGCTTTAGTTAGCATTCCTATACACAAGGATAGCAGATACCTGTTTGCGTTCACCTTAGGAGGATGCTCGTTTACATTTACCCGTGTTCCGCAAGGTTACACGGAAAGTCAGAGCATCTATAGTAGGGCTTTGAAAGAGCAGCTCTACACACTCGAGTTGCCTACCACTTGTACATTGCTTCAATACGTAGATGATATACTTTTAGCTGCTGACTCAGAAAGTGCCTGTAAGGAGGTGTTGTTGCTTATTCACCTAGCAAAACATGGACACAAAGCTTCATTCAAAAAGTTTCAGTATTGTCGCCTATTTAGGCTATCTCCTGTCAAAGGAGGGAAGAAGGTTGACGCCTGAACGGATAAAAATCATTTCTAGCATGTCTGTCCCAAATACAATGAAGGAAGTCAGAGCATTGATAGGAATGGCTTCTTACTGTAGTCAATGGATCCCGAACTTCTCGTTAACGATTAAACCAATGTTGGCTTTGACAAAGAAGGGCATTTCTTTGCCATTGCCGTGGAACTTGGAACACCTGCAAGCATTTGATATGCTCAAGACCGCACTGTGTTCAGCACCAGTTTTGGGCACACCAAATTATGAAAAGGCCTTCGTGTTGTATGTGCATGAACGTGATGGATGTGCTTTGGCTGTATTAACGCAGGAACATGGAGAAAAGAATATGCTGTGCGGCTACTTTTCTTCCACCCTTGATACTGTTGCATGCACTTTGCTAAGATGTTTGAGAGCTGTTGCTGCTGCTGCATCTGTAAAACAGAGCGAGGGTATGGTCCTAGGCCATGCTTTAACCCTGAAGGTACCTCACTCTGTAGATGTTCTATTAAACAGAACACAAATGCAACACCTCACCTCCGCACGATTACCGAGATATGAATTGATCTTGTTCGTACCGCACATTGAAATTTAGAGGTGTTGCATCCTGAATCAAGCTGAACTTTTACCTTTCCTGCAAGGTACTGCTTGCAGTGACGAAGCGTCACATGACTGCCTCTACACCACAGAGCAAGAGACTAAAGGCAGGATCGATTTGAAAGATACTCCTTTGAATAATCCACAAGGGGAGCTGTTTTGTGATGGCTCTTGTTTCAAACTTCCGGATGGTACATCCACGGCTGCTTATGCAATCACCACATTGAGCACGATTGTGGAAACAAAAAGAATCACGCATAACTCTGCGCAGGCCAAATAGATTATAGCATTGACTCGAGCTTGTGAACTTTCCGTAGGGATTACAGTAAATATATATACTGATAGTCAGCATGCTTTTGGGGTGGTTCACAACTTCGGTAGACTTTGGGCAGAATGAGGTTTCTTGACCTCACATGGAACTAAGATCCAATATGGCTCCTTGATAGTACGGTTACTCTCAGCGCTTGCACTCCCCACTCAGTTAGCAATCATGAAATGCGCAGCTCATCAGAAAATCATAGATGATGTGGGGAAAGGGAACGCTTTCGCTGACCAGATAGCCAAACAAACTGCCACTGATCTCTATTCAGAAATGTATACTTCAAGGGAAGCCACCAATGTTTGTACTATGGATGAGGGTGTCGAATCTGTAAAGATTATTCAAGCTGATGCCACATTAGAAGAATCGAAACAATGGGCTGAGGGTTTGTCAAGATTGGATGATGATGGGTGTTGGGTGGACAAGTTAGAAGGAAAATGGTTGTTGCCAGATGCGTACATTACAATGATGGTCGCACTGGCTCATGGCCCCAGCCACATTTGTTCGAGGAAGGTTTCCAAAATGTTACAAAATGTCTGGGTGAATGATAAAATCTCCAAAACAGCTGAACGTTTTGTTCAGAGTTGTAAGATCTGTCTACAGCATAAAATGGGAAAGGGCACAAGGACACCTAGGGGTAGTTTTGGTCCACCTTCTGTCCCCTTTGAGGTCATACATTTTGATTTCATTGAAATGGAGCTTTGCAATAATTACCAATATGTATTAGTTGTTATCTGCGCCTTTAGTAAATGGGTTGAAGCCTTTCCTGTTAACGATGCTAGAGCAATGACAACGGCGAAAACCATGCTTAAGGAATATTTTCCTAGGTTTGGTTTGCCAGGGGTCATCTGGTCGGATAATGGTCCACATTTTATCGCTGCTGTAATTCTGCAAATATGCGCGGGATTACAGATCGATAAACTGTTCCATTCGGCTAGACATGCTCAAAGTGCTGGTTTGGTAGAGAGACACAACGGGATCATAAAGAACAAACTCGCTAAGACATGTGCCGGCACCAAACTAAAATGGCCGGACGCCTTACCGATCATGTTATTATCAATGAGAACAACCCCACAGACTAAGACTGGGCTCTCCCCATTTGAGGTGGTTATGGGTGGGTCAGCTAACATTTGGAACCTGCCTAAGCCGAAATCCTTGCGGGACATTGAACATGTACTTCTTTCTGATAACTGTGACCAGTTAACTAAAAATCTGTATTCGGCCTGGTAGCTGGATGCTAATCAAATCGTTCGAAAGAGCATCCTGTCTTGGACCGCATTGGAGGGGCCCTCATCAGGTCCTCTTTTAGCAACACAGACAGCTGTACGAGTGACCGGACGAAAGCATTGGATTCATACGTCACATGTCAAGAGGATTCCCTTCCCTTTGTCACACGATACAGAAGATACAGAAATTCCTACCTGCGCTGCTCCCAACGATCATGCAGCATTGAGCAGCATCGAGAGTGCTTCAGAGACTCTCCCTGAGTCCGTGGGGCCTGGGGAAACAGCCGCTTTTCTCCACACTCTCCTACAGATCCTTTTTCACCATTGCCAGGATCTTTCATAAATCCACCACTTCCAGCAGGAAGCACAACACATTGTTCGGAGATCACGCAGTACCAGGAGTCACAAGGTATGATCTGCATCCACGGAGCTAGACTTACTGCATGGTTCAACTGTGCCACCAGGAAAAATCATCGGAGGGCTTGTCTTTTGGCCCCGTTCTTTTGCACGTAAGGAATTCTGTTGGCTAGGGTTAGGGAAGGACTAAGAAAACTCGTGATCAGGAGCTCACCAGCAAATAAACTCTGGAGTGTTTCGTTTGAAGAAACAATCCCTGCAATCGCTCTCACTCATACGGAACAAATAAGTGACTGTGTGCCCGATCGAAAAAATGAACAATCGAATGGGTGGTCTCCGAAAACGTATTGTTGTCTTATGATTATGCTAACCAGCTTCAGAATAGTAATTGCCTTAGGATTTTGGTATTTGGAAGAAGTACATCCGCTTGAAATTCTTTTGCACACTGAAAATGTACCTACTGCTTCTACACCTTCCATGCATCTGCACACTCCATCCCCTAGAGACTCTCAGCATAGACAGAGTTACCACAATAATACTTTAGTAATCATCATGAATGCAACACATGCCATTTTTAACAAATCTAATTGTTGGGTCTGCTCGCATTTACCACAACACAGAGACAAGGGGTTGGGCTGGTATATTCATCCTTTACCTTTGACTACTGCATGCTATGCTTCTTTAAGGGCACTATTCTTTGGCCGATGGAATGATAGCATCTGAGGGAACTTTGGAACGAATTTGAATGATTTTGAGAACCGAGTTCTAACGCCCCTGGGATGCTCACTGTTTGCAAATAGGAGTAAGCTTAATGTCACTTCTATTGGGCCTTCTGCTAGACTGTCTCGTCCTTTTTGGTCTCTTTCAAGATGGCTCCTATAGGCAATAGGGAGGCCACGCCACCTTCCTATACTGTTAACCACAGCCCGATTCAGTTTCTTTCTGCATACAGAGGAATGGTACTCAGTCAATGGGTGATTTCAAGGGCTGCACCAACGTTGTGAACTTGACCAGACCTTTGTATGTAGGCAAACCTGTCTATTTTGTTTGCGTTAATGAAGCTTTCCCATGGCTACCTAGGGATTGGCAGGGAACCTGTTATTTAGGAATTCTGTTACCCAGGGTATTCATAGCAAGTACCATAGAAATCTCTAAGGCTCGTCCAAGGCGGGACGAGAATGATGATACTTCATTACAAGTCCTGGGTGACGTAGCTAAATCCTTTGTACCTTTTTGGGGGCAGATATTAAACTCTGAAGATATCAGAAGACTAGCAAGAGTACTGGAGAGGACCATCAACCGGACCACTGACATAATCTATAACATGACTTTAGAACAGAAAGTGATAAGGTTAGTGGCACTTCAGAACCGGATGGCATTAGACGTCATCCTGGCTGAGCGTGGTGGAGTATGTACGTTAGTGGGGTCCGCTTGTTGCGTTTTTGTGCCAGATTCCTCCCCAACCATCTTTAAGGCCATACAGAATCTGGTCCTTAGTTCAGAAGTGCATGTTCCCAAGGGAAACTGGGATCTTCGCGCTTGGTTCTGGGACTTCTTACAATCTTGGGCTACTTTCAGTCTTGCTGATTATTTTGGGTATGCTGTTGATTTTCTGTTGCTGTGTACAGTGTCTTCCTGGCATATGCTCGGTGTTAGGAGGATGCTGTGCACAGGCGATGGGAACATTAGGACATAAGGTATGCGCCCTGGAGAGAATAACAAACAAATTTGTGTTGAAAGAAATTTCTGTTGTTGACCTTATGGCGATCGATATCTCTGATGATTGTGATTCAGGGTGTATGGACATTGAGACGTGGAGTTACTCGTAAAGTGACCAGAAGTAGTTTAGCGCTTGGCTTAGGCCAAAAGGAGGGTTTGTTAAATGGGAAATCATATTGTGCCTCCTTTCTAATATATATTGGCCTAAGCCCAGTCGCTCTGCGAAGAAAACCGCGTTGCAAAAGTTCCGATTTTAGATCGACTTCGCCGCCATTTTGGGATCATCCACCATTTTGATTTCTGTTCAAATGTAATTCTGTGTTCTAAAATGGTGGACTGTGTTTCCAACTTGTAACCGAGCCTTCCCAACCCTTGCACCTAGTTAATGTTTAGACTGTCCGTGGGCCGAATGTTTAGGCTGAGTAAAGAGACCTTGTCCCATACTTGACTTGTGGTCTTAGGATAGTCTGCACCAATAAGCCTCATCCATGAACATACATCAAAAACAATGTAAAGCAAATATCGAACGTGGATACTGGCTGTACTGCATTGTGAAGGGATATGTGCAAAGGCTTACTGTTAAATCCAGGAAAACACTGTTGCCATTGTAACTTGCTTGTTTGAATGTAAACCAAAAGTAATCCATGTGTATATTGTCGTATAAGCCATAAGTGAACTCGGCACGAACTCTAGACCATGGATTATTAACTTGCAGAGGGGCTGGACATTATTACTAAATTGTATAAATACCCACATTTCCAAATGTCCAGTATCTCTCACTCCTCACACTGAAGGGCTGGTATTCGCTGTGATGTACTGAGGGCCAGATAGCTATCTGATTTTGTTCTTTGTAAACTGCGCAGTAGAATAAATATCTGTGAATCGTTATAAGCCTGTGTTTGGTGTATTTCCTTTTGTGGTACTCAGCCTCGATATTTCCTCTTGCTTTTACAATGTGAGACCAGATTCTTCTGAGCCAGTCCAGAATGGTTGGTGGAGATTGCTGTTTCATTTTTTGTGCTATTTCTAGCCGGGCCTTTGTTAGGAATCCCATAAAGTTATTTTTTTGAGAGTTTGCAGTGTTTTATCTTTGGGGTTCCACAAGCCACACATCCATACCTCTTCTTGTTTAATTTCCACCCAGTTAAACATGGCTTGCATGTGAGTTTTTACGTCTGTCCAGAACTGTAGTATTTTTGGGCAGTCCCACCAGATGTGTCTCCAGTTCCCTGCCGAGGTGCATCCCCTCCAGCATTTGTTCTGGGTGGCAGGATACATCTTGTGTAGTCTTTTGGGGGTGTAGTGCCATTGGATCATGACTTTTATCCATGCTTCCCTTACCTGAATTGCTCTAGTCCATTTAGGGATGGTGCGCCACACATAGTTCCATAGCTCTGTTGGTATCTCTTTCTCCAGGGTTATTGCCCACCGCTTCAGGTATTGCCACTTGAACATTTCTGTTGGTGTATTGAGAAATCTGTATGTGGTAGATACAAATGTTTTAGTTCTGGTGTGCGTCAGGATATATTTTTCAAATGGCGTCAGATTTCTGGTCACCGTGTGTTTTACCCTCGGGGTGGACAGCCAGTGGTGAAGCTGATCGTATTTATACTTGTCCTTCTCCGATAGAACCAAGAGGTCCCTGCATTCTGTGAAGGATCTGATTTGTTGTTCGACAAACATATCCCTGACGTTTGTGCAGTATGCGTCTTCCCATTTCTGATATGCACCCCTTTCCAGGCCTGTTTGGAATTGGGTTGTCTTGTATGGGTATAAAGGGGGTGGGATCAATTGCCAGACTTTCTTTTCTGGTTGCTGCGTTCCATAGGTCTAGTGGAGTTCCCATCACTGCACTGATGCAGACATTCTGGTGTCTATGTTCTGGCTTGCTCCATAGGAGTTTGCGAAGTCGGTTCCTCGCCACTGCTCTGTCTTGTGCCTCCCATATGTTCTGGGAGCTGTCAGGGATCCATTCTTTGAGGACCCATAGTTGGGCCGCCTCATAGTACCTTCGGAAGTGTGGAAGCGCCATTCCTCCCCGTTCCCTTGCCGCAGTAAGTGTCTGGTTCGATAGTCTCGGAGTTTTCCCCTGCCAGATATACTTCGTTATTGCCTTTGTGAGGGTTTTGAAGAAGGAGGGGGAATTTGGATGGGGAGCACCTGGAAGGTGTATAGCAGGCTGGGTAGGACCGTCATTTTTATCACTGTAATACTGCCCCACCAAGAGATCGAGAGCGGGTTCCATTTTGCAAGCTCCCTTTTCATCTTGTCTAGTAGGTCCGGGAGGTTTTCTGTGTAGAGGCTTGTGATTTTGTTCATTAGGGTTATTCCTAGGTATTTAATCCCTTTCTTTGCTATTTTTAGATGTAGTTTCGTTGCTTGGTTCTGGATTTCTTTGCTGTTGCCGGCTAGGAATAGGATTTCAGATTTTTGTCTATTGATTTTTAAACCTGAGATGGTGCTGAAGGTCTCTATTTCCCTCATTAGCGCCGGAAGGGATTCCTTCGGGTTCGACAGTGTCAGCAGCATGTCGTCTGCATATGCCATCGATTTTTGTGTTATTCCCCCCATATCGATCCCCTGTATTTACGGGGTTTCTCTAATCCTCTGCAGAAGGGGTTCCAGGAAGATCGCATATAGTAATGGGGAGAGTGGGCACCCCTGTTTCGTGCCTCTTCGAATGTCAATCCTCTCTGTGAGTTCCCCATTTACCGCCACTAGGGCTGATGGAGTGTTGTGGTTTGCCAGTATCATCTTTATATATTCTTCGCCCATTCCCATTTTCTCTAGTATGCGGAATAGCAGAGACCATTCTACTTTTTCTGCGTCGAGCGCTATTAGTATGGCTGCAGATCTAGTGTATCCTACCTTTTCTATTAAGAGTGTGATCCATCTGATATTATCGTGGGTTATTCTGTTGGGGATGACACCCGCTTGGTCTTGATGGATCAGCTTGGGGAGGACTGTCGTGAGTCTTTTGGCCAAGATTTTGGTGTACAGATTCGCATCCAAGTTTATTAGCACGATGGGACAGTATGAGCTTGGGGTTTCCGGGTCTTTCCTTTGTTTGTGGAATACTAGGATCTTCCCTTCATTCATGGACGGAGTGATATCCTTGTGGTTTTTAAAGGTATTGAATCATTCTGTTAGGGTCTGGGTCAGTTCTCTTAAGTATGTTTTATAGAATTGTGCTGTAAACCCATCCGGCCCTGGTGCTTTGCTGCGTGGTAAATCCCGAATCATGTCCTCCACCTCTTCTTCTGTGATGGGCTTGTCTAGTCTTTGGTTTTCCTCTTGTGTCACTGTCTGCAGTATCACGCTTTTCAGGTAGGCGGTCTGGTCTTCTTTTCTTGGGTACTCTGTGGCATATAGATTTTGGTAGTATTGTTGAAAGATCGTCCCTATCTCGGTTGTTAGAGTGCATTTCCAACCGTGGGCGTCCATCAGGGCTTTTATCAATTAGGTCTGATGCTTGCCCCGTAATTGTCTGGCCAGTAGTTTGTCCGCCTTGTTCGATTTCATATAGTACCATTGCTTCAAATGAAGGAGGTGTTTTTCTGCTTGTTTGGTCTGTAGGGTTTCCAGTTGGCCCTGAATATATCTGCACGCTCTTTTTTACCTTTGATGAGTTGTTTTGTGCCATTTCTTCTCTCAGTTCAGTGCTCTTTGCTTCTAATTCGGCCTCCCACTTGTTGTGTACTTTGTCTCTTTGCGCTTTAAGTGCTATGAAATGACCGCGCAACACCACCTTATAGGCCTCCCATAGGGTTTTCTTGGAGATATCCGGCGTACCATTCTCTTTGAAGTATTTTTCAGTTCGTTCTCTAATGGACTCTCTCATGACTGGGTCCTGTAGTATTTCTCCCGGTAGTGTCTCTATAGATGTGTTTGTTTACGGATGGCAGGGAGCCAGATTTAGAGGGGGTCATGGTCCGATAAGGAGATGTCATTCACCTCTATTTCACTGATCTTTCCTAGCAAGCTTAAGGACGTCCAGATGTAATCTATCCTGGCGCTTGTGCCATGTACATGTGAGAAATGAGTATAGCCCGGGGTCGAGCCTCTTAGCTTCCTTCAGGTGTCTTCTAGAGCTAATTTTGTCATAGCCTTCTGGAGAGCTTTTGAAGGTGAGTCCTGCCCTGTGTGTCTCGGGGTTGATCAGTCTGTACATGGGTCCCATGCAATGTTGAAGTCTCCTGTCAGGACGATCTCTGCCCTTGCGAAGGATTCCAGTTTATCTATGCTGTCCCTTATGAATCCGTCTTGGCCCGTGTTGGGGGCATAAACCGTTGCTATTGTCAATGGAAGGCCTTTGATTCGTACATTCGCGAACAGGTATCTTCCTTGTTTGTCTATTAGCGTTTCTTGGATGCTCACATTTAGGGAGTTGGCGAATGCTATTAGCACCCCTTTTTTCTTCTCTTGATCGTTTGCTTGAAGGATGTGTGTGTATCCCTTGATTTGTGTTTTCCCTTTGTCTTGTTTTCTGATATGTGTTTCCTGAAGTGTCAGAATATCAACTCTCTCTTTGTGTAGATAGTGCTCCACCTTCTTCCTTTTTATTGGGGAGTTTAACTCTCGGATGTTATAGGTGAGTATTTTCAGCCCCATCTGTTATGTATGGTTTCCTGTCTTATATGTCTCGCATGGATCAGATTTCTTAGGACTTTATTCTTCCAGTGTATTCCCCTCCCCCTTCCCAAATTCCCCCTCAGATAATCCCGCTGCCTCCCCCCTGCCCCCATAACATCCCAGCTCTGGGCCCTATGTACTCTCGGGCGTCTCACCGCTCGCACCATGCCCTTTTATACTCAGGAGTAACTTGGTTGTGGGGGGTCCTAAACCCCACTTAGGATTTTCACCGTTCTTCTGTTCTGCCCGGCTCTGGCCGACTATGTATGGTTGCCCACGGTCACATCCTTTCCTGCATAGGCATGCCGGTTTAGGTGGTGGTCCGGTTAGTTTTCTCCCTATTTCGATGGGGATGGTAGCGTCTTGTATTCGGGGACCTTGGGAGCATGCTTTCCTTTGAGTGCTTTGGTTTGCCAGCCTCTCAGGGTTCTGCTCCCTCCTGTGGGCTCTCTATCTTGCGTCTTCCCCTCCTCATCTTCTTGGATATTCATGATTCTCAGGTCTTCCTCGCACATAGTTTTCCTCTGTTGGGCGCCCTCCCATGTGAACAGAGGCCGAATGGGAAGGTCCATTTGTAGCAGATTTGTCTTGTTGTGAGTTCTTTCGTGATTGGTGCCAGTTCTCTGCGCTTTTGGGGGGTTGATTGTGCCAGGTCTTGGAACAGTTGGATATTAACCCCATTCATTCTTATCTGATCCAGCGTCCTTGCCTTCAGTAGGATTTGTTCCTTCTGAGCGTACGAGGTCATTGCGACTAGCACATCTCCAGGGCGGCTTCCGGGTACCCTTTCCCGTCACGGGCCCACTCTATGGACCCTGTCTATGAGTATCGATGATTCTTATTCTTCATCTATTATGTCCTTAAAGACTTGGGGTACCACGACTTTTAGGTTTTTATCCATGACCGACTCCACCATGTTCTTTATCCGTATGTTTGACCTCCGAGACCTGTTTTCCAAGTCCTCACATTGTATCTCCAGATTATGCAAGATTCTGGCCAGTCGTTCTTGCATTTCTGCATATTGCTGGGCTTCTTCGTCCAAGTTCTGAAGTGCTCTCTCCAACGTGTCAGTTCTCTCTTCAAGTTTGCCCATGTCTAATTTGAGCTGCACTGTTTGTTTTAGTTCGTTCTTCATGGTCTCAAACTGTGTATGCATTGAGGTCATAAATTGGTCCTGGAATTCTTTGAACCAGTCTCTCATATCTTCTTTGGTGGCCATATCGGTTCTCTCCTTCTCAACGTTTTGGGGTTCTACCTTGTCCTTCTGAGCGGACGCTTTCAGGTGCCCTTGTGTATCTGCCCCCCAGAGTGATGCCAGATTTTGGTCCTGTTTCCCTTTAGTTGTTATGGCGTGTGTTTGCCGGCTCCTTGATTTGGACATGGACGTTGCTCTTCCAAGTATTCCTCCCCACGAGCTTCAAATCCTCTCTTTCTATGTCTATGTTTAATGTCCGTGGTGTCTATGCAGCTTAGGTGCTCTTATAACCCGCCCTTGTTTTGCCCTCGTGTGCCTTTTCTTATCTGTATGGTCACTGCAGGTGTTCCTAAGGGGGAGGGGGTGCAGTGTGAGAGCGAGGTTAGTTTGGATGGAAGGCAGAGGCTGGATCCCAGATCTTCTTTAGTCCAATTGGTACATGTGCTTGCGCGGTGCCCACATTCGCATGCACATGTGTGTGGAAAGATGTATGTATGTGGGGGGTTTCAGAGGGCTGTCCTTTTTACAGTCTTGGGCCCCCACCTCCACTGAATTTGGCCCCTTCTATTGGGATCTGTCTATTTATGCTGCTTGCATGCCTGTGCCTCCCTGGACTTCCCTTGTAGTTGCTCCTTACCTCCCGTCACGAGGTAGTCGCTGCTTGTAGAGTGCTGCCACTGGCTCTGATGCAGTCTGGGGGGAGGGGCCCCGCCGCTCCCGGGCCGCGTCTCGTGCTGCAGCTTGGGCCTCCGACACCCCGCAGGGAGAGCGTACCCTCCGCGCCAGCTCCCCTGCGGCCTGCTCGTTCCCTGATGTGCGCAGCGCGGGTCCGCTCCTATGAGTGCAGCGGGAGAGGGGTTGCGCAACTCCTGCTCCCTCCTGGCTTCTTCCGGTGCCCTTCCTCTAATTTTCCTTCGTTTGTGCTGGCTAGGGCCGCCCGGGGCTCCGCTCTGCTCCTCCCCGAGGCCCTCACCAGGACGCACCTGCTCGCCTCCCCGCAGCTCTGCCGTTCTTCCTCTCTGCGTCTGGCGGGCGAGCACTGGTTGTCTCGCGGTGGCCACTCCGGACTTTCCAAGGCCCCGGTCTCCGACGGCTTCTGGGATCGAGGTGCGTATGAGGCCGCATCTCTGTCTCATATGTCGGCACCGGCTCGATGTGAAGGGGTCTCTATTCTGTGCGCTAGCCTCTGCTTCAACCTCCGCGCATCTCTGGAGGTGCACCACCAGCAGTTCCTGTCTTCTCTGTGACCATGGCTGCTTATATTATATGCTTATTTGTGTTGGTCCCGAGCAGGTAGACGGAGCACCACTCACGCGCATCTCTCCTGCTCGGCGGCCATCTTGGGAGTGTTTTGTATGATATTTTAGTTATATTTCACTGAAAATGAATGATAAAAACATATTTTCACAAGAATACATTTAGTAAAAAATTGCATGTGCAGAATCCATGGCCAATTAAACTGAACTAGTGCCAAGCGTTAGAACAAATACATTCTTTTTCAATATCTTGAGTGTTGTGACAAATCAACTTCCGGGGTACCAGTGGTCCAGGGATGAATATCGGTTACTAAACCACCAATCAGCCCCACACATCTAGTACACCAGAAGGGATCCAAACAGATTGGAAACACAAGCAAATTATAAACCTCCTTGTCCAATTTTGGTAACGTGGACAGAACGGCAGGCTTATCTTTGCAAGGTCGTGGATCGTTGGTTGGTTGCAACACAGCAAAAATAAAATTATTACCCAATGATAAAAGGGACTGTCCAGTCAATGTTTTATACAGATATCTACTTTATTATTATTCAACAGACAGTTCTAGTACACACAAAAATACCACCCACCCTGTAAAGGAATCCAGAGGACCGACAGTTTCAAGTAGGAAAAGGGATGCACTCTGGATGCTGACAGGAGTGTAGTCAGTAAAGTAATCAACCACAATATTTATGTATTATTTATTTATTTTTGCATTTATTTCAGCGCACAAAGCCCTCAGGCATCTAAGCGCTAGAAAGTGCATGATACATAGGTGGAGTGCACGAAAGAGCACATGGTTACAAAAATAATGATGTGAGTACACAGCCTGGCAAAGCCTGCCTCATGTTACGGGGGGGCTGCATCAGGCATCATAAGAGTCAAAATAGGAATGATTAAACCGACTGGCATAGCTTCACCTCATGTTAGGGGGTGCTATAACAGGTTGTATGGGTGGAGGGTCTCATCCACCTCAATGGCACATAAGGTACCCTAAGCATAAAAAAACGAAAATGCTTACACAGATCAAAGAACACCTAGGCCCTCATTACGACCCTGGCGTTGCACCATGGTCCATGCCGGTAACTTACCGACTCCGCCATGGCGGAATGGGGAATTACCGCCCGATTCCGAGGTTGGCGGGGCGGTAATTCCCCATGCCGCCATGGCCCTTCCCCATTCCCATTTTTGCCCCATAGGGCTCAATGGAAATGGGAAAGGCTCTAAGTACGGTGCTGCAAACTGCGGCACCATACTTAGCACCAAGGTCCCTTTGCGGGTTGGTTTTTAACGCCTGCAAAAAGCAGGCGTTAAAGTCTCCTACCCGCAAAGGGACCTCGTAATCAGGCGTTAAGGGTTTAACGGCGCCGCCACCTTTTACGGCGCCGTTAACCCCTTAACGCCTGGGTTATAATGAGGGCCCTAGATTCGATTTTTACACGAGGCACTCTAAGGGATGCAAAAGCTCCTGAAGTCAAGCTGTCTCTTAGGGGGAAAGGGAGGTCTTGATTGACTCCTCAAAGAAGGAATGGAGATTGAAGAGGCTCAGATAGGGGCCTTTTGTGTTGGCCTTTGTTTGGGGTCAGTACTTGCCTGCTGGCACTCCTGATTGGCCCTAAAATGGGAGAGTGGGTCCATCAGAGCAGGGAAGGCAGGAGAAGGACAGGCACTTTGGTGCAAGCTCACAAGGAGGCCATGTCAGAGGAGTGCTGGCTAACATCATAGGTGCATGAAACGCGCAAAGTACAAGGCAGGCATGGAGACACTGCCGCAATGAAACAGCAGTTACGGTGGCAAATTCAAGTCATAAAAAGAGCTAACCGCACGGACCAGAAAACTGTTAGCGCGGCATCTTGAAATCACAGGGAAATTTGGGTGTACCTTATAGTGACCAGGTCCTTTCCTACAGCAATAAATCAAGCATACTTGCTTTCAACACAAAGGGAGCAATGGGTTGTAATATGTCGCTAGAGGCCTTTTGAGAAGGGCGAAGGGGACAGAACCACAATGTACCTTGTGCTTGTACAGGTTCTTGGTGCTCGACAGGGCCGAGTCGGTTTCAGGGCGCTTTGCAGCTTCTGCAACAAAGTTCAAGATGGGAGACAGCTGCGGGTATCAGGCGACAGGCAGTTCAGTGAGCGAGGCTTGACGGACGGCTGCAGGCTGGCATATATGGCGGCTCTGGGTCAGGAATTATTTTTTCAGTGCTGGTTGGGGGTGAAGGCACGCCCCTGTTAACGCACACTCTAGAGAAATAAGCAAGGAGATAGCTTGCAAGGATAACAAGGTTTAATTTTACAGAATACAAAATATCAGCAAGGAACTCTGCTGCTTGAGAATGTTCTTGTTAATCATAAGACAAGCAGTTGCTTAAAAGGCTGAGTGGCGTCATCACATATAGTACAATCTAGCGCCACTGATTGGCGAGTCCATATGCATAGGCCTGCTCCATAGCAGATGCCAGGCTACAATTGTTTAGTTCCTTCGCTGTCGGTCAAGCTCCATGTGGGTCAGCTCGGCTCATCTTGTTGTTTGGTGAAGGTCAGGTCTCTCATAAAATACAGTGTTACATCTGAACTAGCACACTAAACCTTCTAATATATCACGGTGGTAAGCACCTGGGAAGCTCGGAGATTGGTGCCAGGGGGAATGGAGGATGAAATAAAGTCACACTGACCCACACATTCTGGGCTTCATTGTAGCCGCTCCTCTCGCACTCAAGGTCTCAACCCTGGTTTTGATCTATATTTTATCCTTCCATGTACTTCGTGTTACAAAGGATGTATTTTATGCTGGGGGGTGAAACAGTCGCGCATGGTTAGCTCTTTTATGGTCGCTTGCTTTATGCTAGGATAGGAGGGTCGCTTGTTTATCCTGGAATGCTTGGGTGTGGGGCTTGGGCCATTGGTGTGGTGCTGGCTTTGGGCAGGCCGGGTGGGGGTTAGATGCCTTCTGGCAGTTTAGTGGTGATGAATGGTCACTGTGTGGAACCTGGTGTTGTCTCACGCTCTTGCAGGGTACATTCCTCTGAAAGATACTAAATGTTTTTAACAGTGAAGGGACATGGGGAAGTGGACTTCCATGAGAACTGGCGGTACAGATTAATTCTGTCTTAATGATTATGGGCCTACTAAAATCATAACATGGAGCTCGACTGGTGCAGCACGATCATACAAGCCTGTGCTTTTGTCATAACTACAAAATGGCATTTCTTTCTACGTGTCTCCTAATCCCATGCACCTGCTGTTCGCGCTATATTACTTTTGCACCAAGTTTCATAGTGCGGTTCTCTTCCGCCTTATACACTACGCTATTTATAGGGTATTCGCCTCACCAGAAAGTGCTTAGGGGGGTGGGATATCCTCATTTCCATCCCAATAGTGAGTTTGAAGCACTGGTCAAAGAATGTTGGACGTTATCGGCTGCAGCATGACAATAGTAAACGGTGCAGTCGGTTGCAGCTCGAGGTGCTCTACTGGCTCTAAAATGTCCTTTAAGGCGGATGCTGGTTGATGCTTGTTGATGCACTCCCCCTAGCTTCTTCACTGGGCTTGTCTTGACCTTTAAGGTCGGACGGCCCAAAGCTGAGGAGAGTGTTGCAGGCACCAGCCTTGCCCTGGGTTTGGGTCAGAGACTCTTTGGCACTTCACACCTAAGAAGCTTACTTGCAGAGCCTAGTAGGGAACGCTGTGTGCTGGCTGGTTACTGGTTCTGGAGCTACTGGAGGGTCCTCTGGATTCATAATCTCCCTCTGTTCATTGGAGGTGTTTAGGGGAGGGTTATTGCTTCCCTCTTTCGACGTCCTGGCCTACCTTCACCGGTGGCAGCTGTAAGGCAGACTGTACCTTTATCCAGGGTCTAATTCAGAGTTATTTTTGTTGATCCTTTTAAAGTCTTCAGATGATCTGCCAAAAGAGGGTCTTGTGCCACAGTGATTGGTGTAGGCTAAGCCTACCTTAATGTACCAATCATGGGTCCCCACCAACAGTGTCCTGTATGCATGAGGTCATAACCAGAGTGCTTTGCACCAGAAAAGGTAAAGGGGTGAAAACATGTAATACTAAGTCCCACCCATCTTCCTGTCTGTTGTGGATCAAAGGGTTTCTCTGGTTGATTGAGCTCTGTGTGGTTCCTGATTAAAGTGGCAGGTTTCCCTTGAACCTGTGGTGAGATCAGACTTTTGGTCACAGCTAAACCACATACCTGTACCTACAGGCTAGTGTCCCCCTGCGGGGATGGCTAGTGTAAACAGCTTTCCCAGACATGACATGTCACTTCCCTTGATAATAAGAGGCAGGAGATGGCTTCAGGTTGACACAGATGCATATCAAAGGTTGTTGGGGTTTTTCCTGTCTTTTGTTAGTCCTGTGACCAGGTCCCCCTTGGGCCTGTTTGAATGAACTCTGAATAGTATGCAATGCTGCACAAGCAGAGCTAACAAAAGGGCAGGGCGGATCCATGGAGCCTTTGTTAGTTAATTAGGCTGGCCATGGCAGGAGGTTTTGCCCTCCCACTTGAAAGATGGCATGATGTACTCTTGGCTGTAAAATTCCTATTAAATATGACAGGGGGTACAGCGCCTGTAGGCTGTGTTCACCCAGAGTACACAGGTCTCTGTGGACGCCGTGCAGTGAGCATAAGAACATTTGCGCTGATTAGCCCCACGTGTTTTCCGGAGGTTGATTTATCATCATTCAATTTCATTTAAAATTGCAAAAAAGCCCAGGTGAGCGCACACCCACCGAGCAGATGGCCGAATTCCTCACCAAGTGTGATCTGACAACACTTCTTTTCTGGCATGCATACATCCCTCATTCGCTGTCATTTCCACTGCGACACAGAAGCTGGGAAGAGCATGCTGCAGGATCCCACATACCTTCTTTTTGCACAACCACATCAACATAAATTGCTAGCTTAAACCCTCTCCCAAAAACAATCCAAATTCTACATCCTTTGAATCAACATGCAAAACCTCACCAACTGACTTGAACACCCTGACAAGTCAAACACTGCTGGTCTTCCATCTGGAACCAACACATCTCTGGTGTACATGCCAATGCCCACCTAGAAAGCCACCTGTACAGGCGCCTGTCACTCCTGCTTCTTCACTCACCAACAGCCAAGCACAATCCCTTTACCTTTTTCCTCATCTCCCCTAACCGACCCATCCCCACTTTCCCTGTCAGATCCACAAGAGCGCATGAAGAGCTGCCAGGTGGCGGCAGTGAGAGATATGTGTCCACATGCCATAGCATAACAGTCCCCCTGAGGCAATGATGTCAGCTCGTACATTCTTAGCCCAATTTCCATGAGCTCTGGATCTTTTAGAAGGTACAATCAAGTGGGCAGAAGCGTTTAGGAGCAATGCTCCTCTACTTTAAAAAAAAAGTTGTATTTTTCCTATACTTTTAATTTAAATGGAAACCGTTCTGGAATGGTTTAGTTTTAGAATAAAAGTGTAGGAAGAAGTTGAAACTTGAACTTCAGTGCACTGCACTGAACATTCCCTTAAACAGCTGGTCTGTTTGTTTGGGGGTTTGAATTGTGCATGGGAGGGGGCGTGTGAGGCGCGTGGCAGGTCAGCAGGGAACATGGTTCCATTACTTCTTTTCTTAAACTTCGACCACTGGCACAATCCCATAATTACCCATGCAGATTCAACAATGTCTTTCGAAATATTGGCATTTTGTGGGTTAATCCACCATATTTGCATAGCATTGCTTCTTTGCCTACAACCCCTCCCATGCTTGTCAGATACGCCCAAAAACATTTAATGCAACTTTTTGTGAGTCTGAGGTATGAACCATGCATGATATTCAATGAGACGTTCTGAAAATGCATAACTTTACCGTTGCAAATTTTATGATATAAGATCAAGAACACCAGAAAATCAAAAGGATGTTATTTTTGTATTCATTTAATATACATATAGCCAGAAATTGACTTTGTATATACAAACACAAAAACACACCGTACAGTACATTTTCCAGATACCAACTTCCATAATATACAATCAAGTTCATCAATTTTAAAAAGAGAGTTCATCATAATTAATACAATACCACTTAAAAATCTATGTAAAATTTGTTTAATACATACCGTTAGAAAGTTCATTTAGGATATTCCTACAATTCCAATGAAATGTAACAATATAAAACATAAAATGAATGTCATTCCCAGCCATACATTTACTTTCACAGTGCACTAAAATGTGCTCAAGTGTTTCAATAATGGTATTGCCATACAGTGGACAAAAAGGCGTATTCTCTGTGTGATCCCCAGGCGTGCACCTCTGATCTCTAAGACCTCACTAATATTACACTCTAGGGGCAGATATTGGAGCGCAATTCCACTATCAGGATAGTAGACAAGCTGAATTGCACGTTGCATTCTATATTGGTCATAGAGCCCACTGTTGCGTTTGGTGGCCAACTGAATGAGGTCAGTTTCTCGGCTATAATCCATGACTTCTTTTGAGCCAGCATTTACATGTCACAGTACTGTTGTCATGGGTGGCATATTTAAAATCCCCCAGCCACCGTTTATGTAACAAAAGTATGCACCCCAGTGTTCCTTTTCGAGCTTGTCTGTCCAATTTTAGAAAGGCATCAAGGTAAATAACAATGATGCTATCATTACAAAGCAGTCTCATCCTTTCAGACCACATTAATGTTTTTTCGATCATTACGGCCCATGTGCTTTTTAGATCAAACTCAAGTCTTATTAATTCGACTGAGAGTGTTTTTGGCATGCGTAGTAAATGCGAAGTACCTTAGCCTCAAGTTTGCACAATTCATCATAGTAATGATGCCCCCAAACCTCTACAGCATACAAGGTGGGAATGATGGTAGTAGTGTATAACAGCAGCACAATGTTAATAGAACATCCCCCGTTGCTACCGATAAATGCGCTAATAGACTTTACAATTTTCATACACATAAGTTTAGTGTCAAGCCAACGCGGAGACCAATTTAAATTCTCATTGACAATAATCCCCAAGTATTTATAGTTTTGAACCTGCTCCACTTTTATGTTATTAAATGCCCAAACAGGGCTATTCTGCATCTTTCCAATGAAAACCGTTATCTTAATGTTAGTTATGTTTACTCTCAATCCTTTCTGTCCCGCATACACTGATAATGCATCTAGCAAGATCTGAAGTCCTTTGGGTGCATTATCAAGCAGAAGCAGGTCGTCAGCGTACCCTAGCCAAATAATTTTTTGTGAGCCAACTTTCACTGGATATTAGTTCACCTTATTGAAAGCTGTGGTGATGTCCGCCAAGTATAAATTAAACAATGTTGCCGCCACAATACAACCTTCTCTGACTCTGCCGTTGCCAATCGATTGAGACAGTGTTCCCCTTCCATCAATGCGCTCCTTAACTGAGTAGTCATTATGCATCAACATTAACATCCTTAACAGACCATGCGGGATATTCCATTTAACATGTTTCTCCCAGAGACAATTACGCATGACGGTGTCAAATTCTGTGCTAGAATCTATAAAAGCACCATACACCACAGCCTGCCGGATATTGCGTACATATTCAACTTATGACACTAAAATCATAAGATTGTGAGTTGTATTTGATTAGCCCGGAAGCCAATTTGATTGTAGGGAAGTTTTTTGTTTATATCAATCCGATCAATAAGTTCTCGGAGTAGTACTTTGGCAAAGATTTTACCAGGAATATCGAGCATTGCTAAGAGCCTATAGTTGGAATAATTGGACCAACAACCTTTTTTATAGACTGGTCAGAACATACTCTCATACCAGCTCGAGGGTAGCACTCCACAATCCCCAATGTGATTGAATACAATAGACAAAACCTGCACCCAAGTGCGAGGAGCTAATTTAATAAGGCAATTGCACATTCCATCTGGTCCTGCAGCAAAGGAGTTATGTTGTATCCACTCTGTTTCTGGCACGCTTTTAATCATCAGACCCTTTCTCTTTGTACCTCGTAAGATTGCCCATATCTCATCCGAGTTACCCAGGATATTATCTAAGCTTCCACCCAGAGGCTGTGTCTGACTTTTTATAGTATCAAGGCAGCAAGGCTACTAAGAACCTTCTTGACTACCTTATATCGGAAAAGAGACTTTCAGTGAGCTAATACCCCGGGAAGAGTGTATACCTGCTACTCACACATTTTCTCTATTCCCTATTTGATTTCTGGAACCAACGTTAGCACTGCATCAATTTCAATTGCCAATTAGTGAGCAAACATTCATAGGTATTTAAATCGACTGAGGGGTGATTCTTTGAGAAAGGAATTTGGTGGTGTGATACCTACATTGGGCAAACCAATCCCATCAGACTCTCGTTTCTCAAAGTGTGCCAGTTCTTATTCCTGATGTGCTGCAGTGATAAGCCACGAATCCTCAGATTCCTTTAGACTGATCCACATCCCTAAAACTTGCTGGAATCTCCTTTTATCTAAAGAAAGATGTTGGAGCATTGGAAATCTTCCACACAGCCACAAAATGTTCAAGAACTCAAGAAACAGCTCAGGCAAAAAACAGATAGTGAGGGACAGGGGGCAGATTCCAACAGATGAACAAATAGGCAGGGGTTCAGTGTATGGCCTCACATGTAGGCATTGCAATTGGTATTCACCTGCGCCAATGAATGCCAACTCACCTCACAGGCAACCGGTACCTGGGAACATGTATAATAGCGTGCACTGGAACCAGCATGGTGAATGGGGATTCATCGGGTGGTTAGAAGTGGGGGCGGGAGTAACAAGGGGAGGGATTGTCCCATTGAAATTCAGAGGGGCAGTGAGAGGGACCTTCAATGAGTTTGCGTCACATGTTTTGGCAATGTACTCCTTTCTTTGCAAATTTCCCCTTCTCCCAGCTGAGCCTACCAGCTTCCAGATTTTAGTTTTGGTCACCGAGTTCTTACACAATGCACATTGTCTCTTCGAGAAAGACCTTTGTTTTTATTGAAATGTAGAGAGCAATTTTATCAAAGCATTTTAAAAAATGCATTTCAGAATATAGAGATAAAATGGGCAATAATAAATGAATGTGATAAAAAGAGAAGATTAAGGATCAGAAAGAACGGAGAGGAAATGGTCCTTCAAACGAGAGTGAAAGATATGTGCTCTGTGCATTACGCCCAGAGCAGTCCACGGCCAAGGAGCAGAGTTCCTAAAAGAGAAAAAAAAACATCTACCACCCAACAAGACCACTCAGATCAAGCAACCACATCCACCTAGAACCAAAACCATACAACAAAAGAAAATGTGCAGGATCATCTTTCTCTCACCTGGCACCAATAACCTGGGATGAGCTACCAAAAACATGTGTAATACAAGGGATCATCTTCAATTCAGAAAACTACTCAAAACTTGGCTCTCTGCTCCAGAACCAGAAGGAAATAACTAGGAAGCATATGCGCAGCGGGAATCAGAATCCCAGGGAGGGATCCCATCATCCCTAACTTAATCTTCCCTAACCGGAGGGCGGAGGGAGGATACCATTACCACATACCCTAGCCAACAGAAGGGAACATAGGTAGTTCAGGACGTCACTGGGAAATGGGCAGGGAGGGACCATGATGGCAGAGGGGAGGACACCATGTCCACATACCGCTAGTCCACAGAGGAAACATAGGTAGGTAAGGACCACATGCACAGGACAAATTACAATACCAAACCCACAGGATTACCATAAGTGTGGAGCAAGGAAACACAAAGACTAACAGGAAAAATAAAAACAGGAAAACGCCACTAACCCAATTATTAAACCTCAACTTTCCACATACAGCTCTCACACAGAAAGACACGCAACCACTTCTACACACAGCAATCCGCACACACATCACCACACTGCAACAAAAGACAAACAACACATAAACGTATCAACAGCACATGTGCACTCGCATCAACCCGATAACGGCACTCAAGCTCAGAGGACGGTGCAAACAGAACTGAAGCTGCCAACAGGACATCACATCTCTCACTATCCTATTCCCACTACACCCTACTAACCCCCAACCCCTCCTTTTCAGATCTGCCAGAGCGCCTTGGAATCACTTTGGTGGTGACATTGCGCAGTACAAATACCTTTAACATTAACATATGGCATGAGGATGAAGAGCGGATAGTGAGGAAGAGAGTCGTAGGGCCTCATTACGAGGAGCACGGTAAACACGGGGTCATTACCGGCATGGAGGTACTGGCGGGTCCATGCTCGTATGACGCCACTAATAGCGGGTGATTATGAGTGCGCAAGCATACGCAAACCCCCATGCCAGTAATGGCCATACCGGCATGCCGCTAAAGGCCCTCCAACCCCCCGATAGCGCCATCACGGGACCCGCCAATACCACCTCTGCCTAGGAGACACCCATTAATACCGACCCAGTAATACCAACATGCTAATACCGGGCTCGTAATTTATTTATTTATTTATTTAAATTTATATAGCGCGCAAGCAGCCCAGGGGCATTGAGGCGCTGTTACTTGCAATAACTTAGTTACATGGTACATATGATAGCGATTGTTGACACATTATGAGTAGTACAGGAAATCATACTGTTGTTACAAATATTGCATTTGGGCGTAAATTACAAACCTAAATGATAAGTATTTGTGCTGATGTGTCGGTCCTTATGTGAAGAGGGTAGTTTTCAGTGTTTTGCGGAAGGTGGTGAGGGAGTCCTCGCCACGGATGTTGGGAGGTAGGGCATTCCAGAGGGTGGGCGCGAGGTAGGGGAAGCTGGACCCACCCGCTTTTACTCTTTTCACTAGTGGCACAGAGAGCATGTTGGTGTACGGGGATCTGGTTGGCCTGGTGGTGGAGACAGGGTGGATCCTTTGAGAAAGGTAGGCAGGAGCAGTGAAGTGAATGCACTTGTGGGTCAGTGTCAGGGCTTTGAATACGATCCTTTCCTTTATTGGGAGCCAGTGGGCAATACTGGACCCGCAAGTAACGTCATCACGTCGGAATGGGAAATGCTGCGGCGGCCATCTTTAAAAACACAATCCATTGCCATCCTCCCAAACCACTAGTTACATTCAGGAGAGACCAGTGGCAATCCCTTCACCATGTCGAAAGCTACCAGTAAAACAACCTCCCGCCTGCGCAAAAAGCCTTTCTCAGACGCAGAACTTAATATGCTGGCAGACACCCTTGCCGCACATGCTGACGAGATAAATCAGCAGAACCTGAAGCCTAAGGTGCAGCAGCGCAAAAAGGAGATCTGGGAGGAGGTAGCCCACAAGGTCTCGGCTGTTGGAACCACCCCACGGACAGTGAAGAGGTGGGATGACCTCCATCTCAGGGTTCGTAATATCTTGGAAAGCAACAGGAGGGAGGCCATGGCTACAGGCGGGGTCCCCACACTCCTGCCAACTGACCAGCTGGGAGGAGATGGCAAGCACGTTCATCCAGATCGAGTCCATCGAGGGATTTGGGGAGATGGAGACGGGTGCGGAAACAGATGGAGGTGAGTGACCCTGTAGGGGAAACCATGACAATAGCACAAGTGATGTGGAAGAGAGTCTAGGCAAGGCAATGCATGTCCCAACACATACAATAACATATTCTTGTCCAGATGGAGGGCCAAAACCTGCCACACTGAAATGCATGCTGAGTGCCAATCCCATTACCAACACACAGCAACACACAGGGACTGTGCCCATGTAATGCATCGCACAAACCCCAATTCAACGACATGCCACCTGCCATGCAGCAAAAGCCAAAATGCCCCCTCCATACTACCCTGTGTGACACACCGGTAAAATATGAATGCATGATAAATGAAATAAACCTCAGCACCATATAATGCATCTGGCATATAATACCATCACTGATTCTCTGCATCTCTTCTACCCCCCCAGGCACCGATGGAGAAGATGCCAGCCAGGATCCCACCACAAGGGCATCCACGTCCCGGCCAAAGACAACGGTCAGCGACAACACCACCTCCGGGCCATCCTTGCAGCCCACACCAACACCCAGTGTGCCTGACACCATGGACACTGAGCTGCCTACACCTACACCAGTGGAAGGCGAGGCCGTAGACCCACTGACCAACACCGGCGATGCAGAGGAGGAGTATGTCGACCAGGAAGGACTGACGCATGTGGCATGTCCACACTCCCCAAGCCCCGTGCCCACCCCCCCACACCACATTCAGCCCTCACCCACCTGCAGCAATGCGGATCCCTGCCTGCACGATTCAGGCAATATATCGTGGATGGGGAGGACACGAGGCGCGGGATAGCCCAGGCCTCAGCGGGGACCACAGCCGCCATAGCGGCGAACACAGCTGCCATAGCCGCCAACACAGCCGCTGTCAATACCTCGGCATTGTTGATGAGAGACTGTCTGGGGGCCATCACGCAGGTCCTCACATCCATCCTGCTGCACATGCAGCAGCCACAACCCGCAACAGGCGTGCAAATGACCACAGCTTCCTCCCCATCCATCACACCCGATTCCTCTGTCCCCACTTCCTCTGGACACTCCAGCCCTGTGCGTCCAACACGGTGGAGTGTAAGGCACACTGAAATGCCGCCCCCGGACAGCAAGAAGTCCCGGAAATAGTGTGGTAGTGTGGGAGAACTATGGGAGTGGGTCAGATAGTGTTGCCGGTGAATGGGAGTATTAGGGGGAGTACATTGGGGGGTTCTGGGAGTTCACTGGGGGGGGTTTGGGAGTTCACTGGGGGGGTTGTGAGTTCACTGGGGGTTCTGGGAGTTCACTAGGGCGTTTTGGGAGTTCACTGGGGTTTGGGGGTGGGGGTGTTGCACTTTATTCAGTTGAAAACAATACACCCGTTGTGTTAAAAAAAATTCAATGGCTGGACATTCTTCTTTTCCTGTGCATCAATTTAATGCATGACAGTGTACAGTGGCCAACTCCCCACATTCCCTGTGTGCATGTCCACATGGACACAGTGTACAATATGTCACTGACGCATATCTATCAATGTCCCCGTGGGTCAGAAGTATTCGTCAATCAGTGATTGGCGTACTGCACGGCCATCCTGTGCATCACGTACTGGCAGGGGTGCTGCTTCCCCTCCATCTTCATCCTCATTATCCTCACCCGGTGCATGCATGTCAATGTCAGGTGGTAGTGGTACATTTCTCCGGACGCACATGTTGTGCAGCATGACACAGGCCATGGTGATCTTTGCCACCTTCTCAGGCGCATAGAAGAGTGCTCCACCAGACCTGCTTAGGCAGCGGAAACGTGCCTTCAGCAGGACAAAGGTCTGCTCAATCACTACACGGGTACTGGTATGTACCCGATTGTACTCCTCCTCATGGCTGCCTGTGAGTTCCGCACAGGGGTAAGTAGCCACCACTTCAAGGGATATGCTCCATCACCTGCAAGCGAATACAGATAGGTGTAGGTGAGTCACTCTGAGCTGCCACCTTCAGGATACACAGTCATGGCCACAGCTATTTGCTGTTGACCTGCACATGTCCCTGTAGGTATCCCTGTGGGTATGCACGAATATTGTTTAGATGCATTCTATACTGCAATATGCTGTGGTAGTCTGGATGGCGTTGTACAGATGATGCAGGGTGGAATCATGCATGATGATGCGGATGTACTGTGGTTGTAGGACTTTGTTTTGCCTCACATTTCTGCTGTGTATACTACACTGTGCATGGTCACACTAGCCACATTGGCACAGTTGCAATCCTGTTCAGTCATGCATTGCTTGACATACCCAGGGTGGCCAGGTTGTGCGCCTTACATGTTGTCATTGATATGCGTAATTGGTCAAATGTGTGCCAGTGATGTGTCATGTTGGGGTTGGGAGGTTCGGGTCAGGAGTGTTTAGCTCTGCGTGCATTCTCCACTCACCGTCAATTCCCACCCAGGTGGAGTATGCATCCCCCCTTTCCCACCCAAGTGGAGTATGCATCACCCCCTTTCCCACCCAGGTGGAGAATGCATTTCCTCCCCTTTCCCACCCAGGTGGAGTATGCATCCCCATACCGGCACCGGTACGGGCGGTGCCGGTATTGGCGGGTTGTCGGGTCATAATGCCCAGGACCCGTTAACGATGCCGGTATTACCATTCCGCCTTCCTTTTTTCATTACCTCCATTCTCGTAATGAGGCCCATAGTTGTTTGGAGTGTGGGGTGCAAAAGAGCGGAAATGTGAGGAAGCACATGGAGGTCTGGTGACTGAAAGAGGGAAGAGGGATTAGGAACATAGAGAAAGGGGAAGAGGATAGCAAGGGATAAGAGAGCATAGGTAAGACTTGGCAAGGCCATGGAGATATTTAAAAATGATACAAAGGAAGTAAAAGCGAAAAATGAGAGTCAAATGATAAGATGAAGAAAGAATAAACAGAAAAGGAAGTGGAAAAAGGATGAGGAAGAAGAACGAGCAAGGGAATGCCAGAATTGTTGTTGGAGCAGAGAGGACTGAGATGAGAGGCGGAGAAACTGACTAGAAACGCAGAGCAGAAGTCACAGTAGGAAAATATAAGGGAGGATATAAAAAGTTTAGTAGCTTGAAATGAAAGAAAGGGGCAGGCATGACGAAAATGATAAAGATGGATGCAACCGATAGTGTTAGTGCTGGCAATGTGAGATGAGAAGAAGTGGAGGAGTTGAAAGTGACTCAGAGATTACGGGAAGAGTGGAAGCAGGGCAGGGTAGTTGCAGGAAAAAGAATCCAAGCTGGGGAAAAAGAAGGAGCAGGAAGGAAAGAACAGAATTTGAGTTTTCGAAGGGTACAGTGAAGGAAATGAGGTGACATCCAAGATTGGATGGCAAGAGGAGACATTGGAGTGATAGGGAGTCAGCAATGAATGAGAAAGAGAAGAGGATGTGCACACCATCTGCATAGAAATGTCAGGAAAGATTAAATGAGTTGATCAGGGTAGAAAGAGGCTAGTAAAAGAGAGAAAAACAAGGTACAAAAATGGAACATTGGGGAGCACCATAGAGTAGAGGGGGGGGTCGAGCAGTGGATTGCCCTTCTGAAAGAAAAGGTGCGGTTTGAGAGCAAGGAATGAAAGCAGTTAAGAAGAGAACCACAGAAGCCAGGAGACGAGTGAGGGGACAGGAGAATAGGGTGGTCACCAGTGTCGAAGGCAACGGAAAGATCAACAAGAATGAGTGTGGAGGAAAGCTTGTTATGTTGGGCAGTGAGAGAGAGATGCCGACATATAGTAAAGCAGTTTCAGTTGAGTGAGCAGAGCGAAAACCCGATTGGAGGGTGGGAGGAGGGAGTGCAGGTGTAGAAAAGAGGAGTCCTGAATGCAGACTTTTCTTTCGAGGAGTTTGGATAAGAACGGAAAAAGGGAGATAGGACGTAAATTGCAGGGATCAGGAGATTGCTTTTAGAATAGTGATAATATTAGCAGGAAGATGGAAAGATGAAAGAGGAGAGAAAGAGTTTAGAGAGACGAGTAATGTAAGGGAGCTGCTGAGGGTACAAGACCGTATAGAATAGGAAGGAATAGGGTCAAGGGGAGGGGTGGTAGGATGAGCATGTGATACAAAGTGGGTGGTGTTGGAGCCAGTAAGGGGAAAAAAAGAAGAAAGAAGTGGGAAAGAGAAGAAGAGGGGTGCTGGGAGGGGAGGATGGAGTAAGGTGGTAGATGGAAGGGGAATGCCCAGCACAGAGGAGAAACATTGGGCCTCATTACACGGTAGGCGGTAAACCATGGCGCTATTAGCGCCATGGTTCATGCCGGTAATTTACCGGTACCGCCTTGGAGGAAAGGGGAATTACTGCCCTATTCCAAGGTTGGGAAGGCGGTAATTCCTCCTTCCTCCATTGCCCTTCCCCATTCCCATTTTTGCCCCATAGGGCATAATGGGAATGGGGAAGGCGCTAATTACGGTACCGCAAATTGCGGTACCGTAATTAGCACCCCGGTCCTTTTGCGGGTTCGTTCTTTAACGCCTGCAAAAAGCAGGCGTTAAATTCCCCAACCCGCAAAGGGACCTCGTAGTAAGGCGGTAAGGGTTTACCGGTACCGGTAAAATACCGGTACCGGTAAACCCTTACCGCCTACCGTGTAATAAGGCCCATTGTTAGTAAAGCAGTCCGCAAAGACAGTAGTTGAGAGCAGTGAAGAGAAGTAAACGTCAGGAGGTCAAGATGCAAGAATGCTGTTGAGAAGTTGAAAAAGATGGTGAGGATGATGTGAAATAGACAGAGTTAGAGTAGAGAAATTATGTTTTTTAAGGAAGTTGTCTGAAGATGATTGAAGGTTTGGAAACTGCTACTAAGATCAGTAGGCTGTGATTATTTTCACAATCATTCAGATTTGCGGAGGGGCGATCGGAGGGATGTAAGAGAGGGAGTTAGCTAAGGTTGTGGAGGTTAGCACTAGTGTGAGAAGGACTGGGAGAGTGATGTGATACATGGATAGGAGAGGGAGTGAAGAGTGGAGGCATCAAGGTCTAGGGCAAAGGAGGAGAAGGTTGTGATAAAGGGCAGTGAAGAAGAGAGCGAAGTCATTAAAGGTGAAGGGTTGCAAGAATGCTGATCACGACCCAGAAAGAATTGGGAAGAGGATTAGAAGGAGGTAGATTAGGAGGGAAAAAAAGGAGGGGATGAACCGATAAGTAGATAGAGTGAGCGAGGACCGAAAGACCAGTAGGGACGGATGAAAAATGAGATGAAGAGAGGAACCAGAGACAAAGGAGGGTGGGTAGGGATGTTGGATTAAGCGGAAAGAGGCTATGAGAGATAGGAAGGAAGAGTAACAATGGATAGTAGCGAGAGGAAGTTTGAAGACACCAAGAAGAAGACATTGATAGGAAATAGGGAGCAGAAAAGAAAGGAGAAAGTCGAGGTCATCAATAAAGAAATGTAGGGGCCAGCAGGTCTGTAGAGGATGAGAATTGAGAGCGAAAGAGGTGAAGAGAAAGTTGAGAGTTGATATTCAAATGAGGGAAAAACAGGAAGGTTGTGGAGGCAGAAAGACTCCAAGAAGAGTGAAATAGGATGCCTATTCCTCCACCAATGTTAGAAGAGGAAAAACAGAGAAAGCCAAGAGTGATAGAATTAGACGGATTAATCCAGGTTTCTGTGAGACGTAGAACGTGAAAGTTAAGATGATGGAAGAGATCAAGAGTGGAGTGGGATTTATTGCAAACTGAAGAAGCAATCCAGAGGCTGATAGAGTCAAGGAGGGGGGAAAGCAGCGATAGAGATAAGGGGGGGAGAGAAGCGGGTAAGAGGGGGATAGGTGCGGTTATAGGAGTTATGAGAGCAGGAAGTGAAAGAGGAAGATGGTTTATCAGACAAATGAACGGGAATGGGGAGAGTCACAGTGATAGGGATATAAGGAGGAGGGCAGGATATGGAGCAGAGGGTATGAACTGGCTAGGAAAGAAAGTAAGAATGGCCTTGACATGCGCGAGCTGTATATTGCGGACAGGAAATACAACAAAAGTATATGAATGTGGAACGGATACGCACAGGTGCAAACAGGGATGAAGAGAGGCCCCTTACAATGACCGCCCTTTAAAATGTACGTCCTGGACAATGACACCCACATTCAGCGGAAGATAAGGGCAACCAGGGACGGCCTTAGGGGCAGCAGCGCCCTGGGCGAATTGGCACCCCCCTTCCCCTGCGTGCCCCTGGTCAACAGGGGGCAGGGCAGAGGGGGAGTGGGGCCAGGATGTGCCACGTTATTTATTTATTTATTTATTTAATCTCCTCGCTCCGGCATTAGCACCCTATTGTTATTAAATGTGCTATGCCGCCGTGGTCGCATTTAATAACAATGAGGCACCTGCCACGCTTTCTGCCACTACGCCAGCTCGGGGGAGCCCTTGAAAGGGCTCCCCCGAGCTGGCGTGGTGGGGGGGCTAAGGGTGCCTTTTGTTATTAAAAAGGCCCGTGGCTGTGGGGAGCATTTAATAACAATAGGGTGCTGAGCAGCCTATTGTCATTGAATGAGCCCACCACTGCGGGCGCATTTAATAGCAACAGCGCACCTTCTCCCACTACGAAAGCTCGGGGGAGCCCTTGAAAGACACCCCCGAGCTGGCGTGCCAGGGGCTAATGGCACCCTGGGGGCGTAGTGCCCCGTGCATCGCCCGGCCCTCCCTCCCCTAAGGCCTGGGCTTGAGGGCAACGAGAGTCACGTGAGAAATTATGTGGGCCCCAAAGATGGTGGGTGGCACTGCAGCCTCTGCAGGTTGGTTAGGCGAAGGCCAGCTGAGGCAGGAGACACGATCGAGGCTGGTGCCTCGGGAAGCACCCTTGCCGGATGGGGGTGTGACTGGGACATCATTCGCCCTGCCGTGAACAGATCATACACATTTCATTACTGCACAGGGTCCAGACCTAACTCTTAAACATGCAGTATTAAAGATGGCTGGAAAAAAAAGATCAGATGATCTGTGTATAGTTTTCTTTTCTCTTTTTCCCAGCCTCGAAACGCTGATCGGGCAGCAGAGGTCCTTCTTTTAACTCTGTGCCTTTTTCTAAGGAATGCCATCATCCTAGCTATTGAGTCTTTTAACTCCCTGCTTAATCCATTACAGGAAACTACTTAATTAGCTTTCTTCAGACCAGTGAACTCTGGAGACAATTTCTTGAAATGTTCCACATAGGAAATAATGTCTCCAGTTCCTTGCTTAATGGCTAGTAACGTAGTGCTTTTAGATAGTGCGGTAGGATAAACATTACATTTAGGTCCTTTCATACTCTGTGCAGTCTTTCATCAACCGGTGATCTGCTTAGAGAAATGGCCTGGCTCGCATCCAAGCATCTTTGCTGAAATCTGAGATAGAAAAAGTCCCATGTGAGCGATCTTTTGGAATGGCCTTTGATCATGGAAAACATGTAAGTGACATCTTGTGTTTGCATCCCTGCTAGCTGTTCTGGCTTGTCACTGAATCCTTCAGCTAAAAGACCTGGAAAGTCCCCAGCCCACTATGAAGTGTATCCCTCCCCCTTTCTACCTTATGCCCACGACATGCACTCATGTTTTTCTATAATGCCCCATTCGGCTGGGGTAATGCATATTTTCTGACCCTAATGTTAGAGCTCTCAAGTGTCTCCTGCTCAATAGCGAAAAGGCAACCCAGCCCTGCTTTTCCCCTTTGAATTCTGGAATGTGTTGTTTTTTTTCTTTGCCATTGGAAATTTACGAAAACTACAAGTCCGAGAATTCCATGCAGACACTGCATAGCGTAGCCTTCTCACGCATAGCTTTGGGATAATTGAGAGCTCTGTGATGTATGCATATGAACATTGAACTAGATTGCAGAAGCTGGAACCTCGGTATGGTAGCCTGCAGCTAGGATGCGTGTGTTTTGACAGGTCTTGCAAACCATCATGCCCTGGCCACACAGCCATGGAACTTCAACAGACTGCTGGAGAGAACGTTCCACAACTGGGAAGATTGCTCGCAAGTTAAGTGCTGATCTCTGGCATGGGCCCAACTTGCACTTTGCAATTCTGAATCCCGACGAACTAACGCAGCCTTGCTCAGTTAATACAATCAGTGCCATAAGTTTGTCTTTTTACTTCACTCACTAATAAAGTAACGTGTTTACTTCACAGTGAAGACTCCAAAAGATGTTTTGCTATTACCACTATGTCCTATAGACCTCAGGTGGGGTCATTATTGCTTGGGATAATGACCCTTCCCCTACTTATGGCACTTAGCTTTGCCTCGGGCCATAAATTGGAAGCGGGTCATTATACTGCCATAACGACCCATCCTTCAGTCTATAAGGCCATATTACTACAATGTTATGAAGCAGCACTATAAAGATATGTTGTTACTATCATTCCGCCTACCAGATTTATATTTTGTAGCAAGGGGGTCACTCATGCAGATGTTGGGCCAGAGACCTGGTGGGATATCTGCATGCAACTGTGTTCTGATATAGGTACTAACTTCTCCCCACGCAACCACAAACATATTGTGATTGTCATTGTAGTCGTCATTTATATAGCGCCTTCTACCATTGCTATAGTCTCAATGCGCTTGTGGTGAGAACACCCTCGGGGACTGCATTCCAGAGGTTTAGAATGTGTGTTTGCATTTGGCCCAAGATAAGGAATTTGGTGGGCTGGCTTGGCTCCTGTAAGCAACCCAAGAGAGCAGGCATGTGGTTGGGTGCTGAGGGAGGTCAGGAGAGTGTGTGAGTGCGAGAGGCTCTGTATGTGTCCAGCTGGAGCAAATTTTGTCATAGGTCATCACTGTATTTTAATGGCAGAGATGTAAATTGGTGAAACTTTAGGTGCCCAGCTAGACCGAATTTGGTTGTTGCTGCACTCTGGTGCATGAGTGCGGGTAGCTCTGGCTGCGGCCAATGTCCACTTGTCCATTTATACATACCTTGCAAACTAAGATTTGGCATCGAGGAAAGTAGCTGATAATTGACAGAGGTCGCCTTGAACCCACTTTCCAACAGCTGCTAGAATATCTGGGTCCCAGGGCCAATTTAAATGCTCAGACTGAGATTGGAAAAATCTTCCGCACAAAAGTTCCAATTCAAGACGAAGAGCAAAGCGGCAACAACTTTAATCGGTCATTTCAGAATCAAAACCATTTCACCAAAGCTCCAACTCAGCCACATATTATGCAGAAAGCAGCCGGTATGACATTGAATTCCTAGGCAAGGTTCATTAGGACTGTACGAAAAACATAGTTTCCCTGACATTTAAGGCACTTAATTTTTGAGCTCCTAATCTAAAGTTCACCCAAGGATTGGCAAGAGCACTCGGTTTTGCAGTGTGTGGCAATGAGGCAATGAGGCTTAAGGATTCACTCTGTACGAAGCCGGAAGGAAGGCTCACATTGCAGCTGAACACATAGATGAAATCTCAAAGAATTAATAGAGTTTTAGCATTTTATTATAAAAATGAAAATCTTTTATTCAACGAAAATGATCAGAACGTCATTTTACAGAATGAGAGATAACAGAAGGCATCAACATAGAAAGGCTGTAACATTTCGTAAAAAAAGAAAATGAAAATAGGTTTAAAATGACATCACACTGCAGGATGTTGATGATTTCTTCTCCGAAAACTCTGTAGGCCATTGGCGGCTAACCTGCGGCTCCCCAGATTGTTTGGCCTGTGACTGCCATGGTACCTCACCATTCAATACACTGGGTAGGACTGATGGGAGATGTAGGCCAACACATCTGTAGAGAAACAGGTTGCCTAGGCCTACTATGGGCAATGATAAACCTGGCTAGTCTCTGTCTCAGCTGGAGAGAAAGAATTCTTACATTTTCTTAAGGCATCTCAAGGTCAGTGGAGGGCACTCCCACAGCAAGCAGGCTTTGCCATCATACCAATGAGGGGTGACCTTAAAGGCTGCAAGTATCTGGGGTAGATTCTCAAAAGAAAAAAAAGAGCACAACTCACAGATGTGCTACAAATACTCACAAAATGCATCAAAAATAAATGTGCATGAGTCAGAGAGATGCGTATCTCTGAGATGCACAAGCCACCCAGACAAAGCACAAAAGCAGCGAAAAAGATGTGCAAAGCGGGCGGACAATATGTAAATTACCCATTGTATGCATAAAGGAGGAGACTTTCCACCAAAAAGTGCACAAATGCACCAAAGCCCTGATTCTCAAAACCTGGGCACAGCATTTGCTCCAAAACACTCCCATCTGGATTTACTCCAATCCCAAGGTGGTTCACATAAAATAGGCTAACTGATTCATCCAACGAAAAACACTGATTAACAGCACTTGAATCACAAATGACTCCACGGGCATAAATCAAACTCATCTGTTATCACTCGCAACTCTGATGGGCTTTGGACAAGTCTAGCTACTGCTTTGGTATGTCCTGTTAAGCGCTGTTCCTGTTCAGATCTACTCCTTCTTGCTCCTATTAATACTAGTTACCCTAAAGATTTCACAGTAGATTCCGCAAACTGCGCTTCTGCCCCTAAAGTACCGCATCAGCAACTCAACTGCTTTTTGGCTAATGCTCGCAACCTTTTCAGCGCTCACCAATGAGGTTATGAGTTATTACATGAACATCAGCCTGAGTTGCTCTATTTGACTGCTACATGGCTTAATTTGGCAATATGCCCCGAGACTGTGTTCCATTACCGCATAAGGTGATGCGCCCAGGGCCCATAGTTACAGACTTGAGTGTAGCGAGGGCCTTAATGAAGGCCCCAGGGACGTTAACTGTGCGGTAATGGGCCTCAGTTGAGGGGCATATTGCCATTATTACCCCAGTCTGTAAGACTGGGGTACTAATGTTTTTTGTTTCCCAGCTGCGAGACTCATTGCGTTTCACAGCCGGAAAATTAAAAGTTTAAAAAGTATAAAAAAAATGGCTGCCGCAGACAGAAAAACATAGTCCGTATTCTCTTTCTGCGGTGGCCATAGTAAACAAAGAAAATGGGGCGCATGGAACGGGAGCAGGTACTACACGTAGTCCCTTTTCCCTTTCCATGGCAGCCATTCACGTACATTGACAAAAAAGTAAACAGAAAAAATGTCCACAATGGAACAGGGAGAAGGGACTATGTGTGGTCCCTTCTCCCTTTGCACGGTGGCCTGAGAGAAAAGAAAAAAGAATAACAAAGACGGCGTGAGGGATGCGCAGGGACGTGTGTGGGTTTACCATGAGGTGAGGCTTGCAAATGCACCAATCGGTGCATTTGTTTCATTGAAAGAAATCTGCACCGGGTATTAATGATTCATCTGGATCACACATTTTTCAAGCTCTGCCTGTGAACTACAACATTCTCTATAAAGATACAGGCTCCGCTGTTGCTGGGATAGCAGTTATATTTAGATCTTCACTGAACTGCATGAATCTGCCTTTGGTGTATCCTCTTATACATCTGTCCTTTTCAGCTTCACATACTCTTCATGTTTTATTAGTTTACCGTCCTCCTACTCCTGATCCTTCCTTTCCTTTGTCATTTATTGAGTTAGCTGCCCAATTAAAACGTTGGTTTGCCAATTTATTAATCACTGGAGATTTTAATTTACACCCTAATAACCCAACTAAACAAACCACTGCTAGCTTCATTTCAGCAATGGAGGATTTAGGCCTCCCTCAGCTGGCTCTCCAGCCTACTCATAATCTAGGCAACACACTTGATATTATGTTCTCAGCTGCCACTTTGGTAATGCTGTTCTCGGCTCTGCCAGTTCTCTGGACAGATCGCTACATTGTACCATTTTCTATTAAAACGGTGGTGGTTCGTGCCATTTTCCCCACTCAGGGCCCACCCCTGCCGCAAATGGGGCACTTGATTAACCCCTCGTACATCTCTGATCAGATTACTGATGCCTGTATGTCATCTTCTACCACTGATCTAGAAAATCTGGCACCGATTTCCACAGTTACTGCTGATAATTTAGTTCACTTTAGGCCCTGACTTCCACGTTCCCATCCAGCCGAGCCCTGGTTCACTCGTCAGTTAGCTGCCCATATGCTCCTTTCTAGACAGGTAGGACATAGATGGAGGGTTGCATACTGTCCTAACATGAGAATTATTTTTCGTAGTTCTCTTGGGAAAGATCACAAAGCTATTTTTGAGGCGTAACACTCCCCCATTACCAGCCGTGTGGAGGCTGCTCTGAATCCGTGCAAAGGGGCTTTTTCTGATAATTAAATCACTGTCCTCTACTGCCACTGAGAAGGCTTCCATAGCGCCCTCCCAAGCCTTATGTGACTCACTTTCTACCTACTTTGTAGATACAATTATGGCCAGCCACCTGAATATTGCACATAGTAATGTCTAAGTTCCCACTTTTGATGCCTTTCTACATACTAAAAATGAGCAGTCACCTTGACCAGTTTTTCCCCGGCTCCATTATCAATGCTACACAAAAGATGAGGTCATCCTCTCTGCTGGACTGCATTCCGTTCTCTACCATGAAATCCATCAATATTGGCCATTGCTTGGGCTGTGACTGGTGAAATTAATCAGTCTTTTTCTTCTGCCTTCATTACATCTATTCTTAAACACGCTCTGGTGATACCACTTCTGAAGAAACCTACTCTGGATCCATCCCTACCTGCTAACTATCGTCCTATCTCCCTATTCTGATGAAGCTCCTGGACTCTCTTGTCTCCCCTTTACTCGCTTTGTTCCGGGGAACATCTTCTTTCTTTGACCCTTTCCAGTCTGGTTTCCATCCTGGACGAGGTACTGGGTCGGTCCTTGTTTCAATCGTGGACGATCTTACGTGACTGTCAGATCAAGGTGGGGTGGGGACGCTGATCTTATTAGACCTATCAGCTGTTTTTGACACCGTTGACCACTTCACCTTGCTCCTTCAGCTGTCTAGTGAAGGTATCTCTGGCTCAGTCCTGCCCTGGTTTGATTCTTTCCTTTGCAATCACTCGCAGTCACTCTACCTTTGCCTTTTTCAATCTGATCCTATTTCTATCACTTGTGGGGTTCCCCAAGGTTCTGCTCTTTCATCTATTCTGTTCGACATCTACATTCAGACTTTGTCCAAGCTCATCCAGTCCCCCGGGTTCCGCTGTTTCCGCTGTTATTCATATGCTGATGATACCCAAATCATTGTGCGTCTCAATCTGCGGTGGCTGATGCAGCCAATAGGCTGCTCGGCTGCCTGGAATCCATGGGTAGCTGGATGAATCGAAACTGGCTGAAGATGAATAAAGACAAAACAGACATTCTGGTGGTTGGTCCCACTTCTTCTACTTCTTTCCAGGCACAGACCTTCTGGCCTACTTCTCTGGGTCTGCTTCCTACCCCAGTTGCGGTGGTGAAGGACCTGGGCTGTAAAATCTCTGTGTCCCTTTCTGCAGAAGCCCAGGTCAGCACAGTCTGCAAAAATGGTTATTTCAAACTTAACATTCTCTGGAAGGTTCTTGCTTTCTTACCGACTCACTAGCATGCTCAGTGGTAGCATCTTCCATCTTGGGGATTACAGAATACTGTAACTCTCGTTTTTTCATCTAGCTCAACCTCGTTATCTTTGGAGCAGGCTACAGGTGGTACAGAATTCTGCAGCGGGAGCTGTCTCTAGTAACCCTTTGCACTCTCCAATCTTATCAGTCCTTCCGCCCACTGGTTATCTCTTGCTCATCGCATTGGGTTCAAGTCCCTCTGTATTGTTCATCATGCCTTTTATGGAGTAGGTGCAGAGTACTTTTAGGCCAAATTTCACCAGACATTCCCTACCAAGCTTTAAGATCTGAGCATGCACTTTTAATTCAGGTACAAGCGCTCACAGGTGGGAGGGCGAGCTATCTCAGGGCCGGCAGCAGATCTTTGGAACAAACTCCTGTGTTCCTTAGATGTAACAAAAAAAACATTTCTTATTTCGGTGACTTCTCAAGACCCTCCTGTTTTAGCTTTTTCTCTGGCTCTCCAGCTGTTCTCTACGCAGTCCTATACAGCACCATAATGCCTTAATTGGTGAAGGGTTGCACTTTAGAAAATTCATTAACATAACATAACAGTATACAAGATCACTACCTTGAGGAACATGTGCATCTCCAAAATGGCGCATCCACTGAGCATCATGCTGCTGTGAAATCTGATGAGGAGGAAGAGCCAGATGAGAGAAACATTTACCAGAGGATACCCTATTACAAATGGCAGAGGAGGAGGTCACCCTGGGGTACTATTTCCCACCCCATATGAACCTTGAGATGATGTGACAGTGGCAGGAGGGTCTCTCCTCCCCTACAATGAGAGGCCATGTCTCACCACCGTTAATAAAGGTTATGAGTGCCTTGAATGCTTTCGCCACTGGCTCTTTTTTAGAGAAACAGTAGCATAACCTCTGGCATCTCCCAGTCCTAACAGTCAATGGCATTACATCAGATTCTCAATATGATCCTTTCATATACCAGGCAACACAAAGCAATGCCACATGATGCACACAAAAGGCCTTCCGTAGTGATGGGTATCCTATGATATTGCAGGGTTCTCTGGGGTGTGTGGAGCCATTGATTGCACCCAACTGGTTCTCACACCCCGGGTTGCAACAGAACACATCTACAGGAACCTGAGTCACTGGCATTCAGTTAATGTCCAGATGCTGTATAATGCTGGCAACAACATCCTGAATGTGAATGCAAGCTATGCATGAGCAACGAATGATAGCTTCATACATCTGCACTCAGAATAGCACAACAGTTTGAAGAAAGAAACTATGGCGAGACCTGGTTACTGGGTAAGTATTTACTCACATCCTTGAACAGAATGGCATCTGTACACAATTACAAAACATTTCTCTGAACCCTCTCTTGTCCACAGGTGTTAGTGAGTAACCCTGGAAAAGGCACCTACTAACTGCTTTCAGGAGCCCTGTGTCCTGAAGGCAGCAACGTTATAATAAAGCTCACATACACACCAGGAATCCAATTGAATGCATATTCTGGATATTTTGGTCACTTCAGGTGGCTCGACCACTCTGGGGCGGGGGTGGGGAGCAGCTACTGTACAAAGCACTGATCATATGCAACATAATTGTAGCCTTTGCATTCCAAGATAACATTGCACTCAGACGTGGCCTGCACATTGACATCTGTCCAGAATTGTGGACACAACCACCCGTCGCACATGATGCTGCTGTTGGACAAAGGGATGTAGCATCTGGATCCCATGATGGGTGGTTGTCCAATATTTCTCCTGAATTGCCATGAGTGCTGATCTGGCCCCTGATGTGCACTTGCCCACAGAGAACTGATAACTATACTAGATCCAAATGCAGATCTCTGCCATCGTCCTTTCCCTGAAGATCCAGTGACATAATAGCACTCAGTACTGAGGAAAACATACCTGACATTGGAAATGTTATGCATGTACTTGTGACAAGGTCAGTATTCTGAACTTGTCACCAGCGGCTAGGAAACCCTCTCAGCCTGGAGTAGGAGCCCTTGCAGGATGGAAACCAGATCCAGAAATACCTGTGAGGGGTCAGAAATTAGAGACGGAGACAAAGTTGTAATATTCTCTCTGTCAGACATTTGTATTAAACAGAAATGTGTGGATAAATGCCCCTCTAAAGCTATCCTAAAGAAGCCTAATCTGACCCTCACACTAGAAACAAACAACAAACGGGTACAAGGAAATGCCTCTGAAATATTTTTAGTAAAATGAGTTTATAGCCAAAATATTAGGTTATATCCAACAGAAAGTGTACTCCCCTGCCAGGTATCTTGTCACAGTGTTAAAAGGTCGTGTACAACTCCAGGCACCTGGTGTATCAGCCTACCAGCACTTCTTTCATTTGCTTCTCAATTCCCCTATTGTACTTCCCTGTAAGTTATTTTGCAACATGATTAAACTTCCCTCTCCAACCTTGGGTGGAACTCCTGGTATACTCATCTGCCAGAAATAATTGTATGGGTTTTTCATATCCCTGGTGACCTCCCCTGCCAGATATTTTCCCACAATTTTAGACTTTTCTTTACAGCTTTGGTGGATTACCTGGTATACTGCTCTGCCAGCTGGAATCCTCTTTTGGGCTCTTCAGATCCTCTGGTATACTCCTGTGCCAGGTATCTTCCTACAGTGTTAAAGTTCTTTTACAGTTTCAAAATGCCCGGTATATGTGGTTGCCAGGACTTCCTTTATGGACTTCCTAGATCCACTGGTATACTTTTCTGCCAGGTATCTTACCACAATGTTAGAGACGTTATGCAACGTTGGATTGCCTGGTATACTCTCCTACCAGTAATCCTTCTTTGGAGTCCTGCAGATCCCCTGCTATATTTTCCTGCCAGGCATCTTTCCTGAAATATCAACTCCCTGGTGTATTCCTTTTACCAGGACTTCTAATTGGTTTCACTGTCCTTTTTCGTTGTGCCACAGCCGTATCAACTTTGTTGTGTTTCAATATGTTTACACTTGCCCCAGCTTTCCCCCACATTAACATTTCATGCATAAGTATTCATTCAGGTTTTGCTCCTGCACTTTATCTTGTCGGTATGCAAATATTCTTCCTTTTGGGCATTGCATTAACATTGGGTTTTGTCTGTATTTAAACCGCCTTTGAGCATTACCCATAATAGCAGTCTCACATAATTTATTCACACTCGTGCATGCGTGTCGGTACGCTGTGGGGTCCCCAATGGCTCTGGGCAGACTCACCAGTAGTTTGCAGTGTCTCCGACTTATGTCATTCCCCGGTGGTGAAGCTTCCACCTTGGGACAGCTTCCCATTCAATGTGGATGTTTCTCCAGCATTTCCTGCAGCTCTACATTCACCGGACAACTTCCCTCTGTGGGTTGGACCAGACAATGGTGCTTCCCAGCACAACCGTATCTCCAGGAGCTCTGCTGCAGCCTCCAGCACTTACACATTCAGGTGTGCCTGCTGCCTCTCTCCTTCATTCATGAAATGCCGGTCTGTGTAATTCGGTTTCACAAGCCGATGCATGGATGTGCCCGTTCTCTCTCTCTCGACTTTCTTTCACACAATTCTCTCCTGTTTTGCTGTGTTGAATGTGGATGCCATTTTTAAATGTCCCGCGCTCTTTAGATTCAGTCAAACAACTAGTCTGCAAACTTGGTTTCAGGTTTCTCTTAGTCTCCATCAACTCCTTACTCCTCTTCTTCGTCTCAGTACTTGAGGCTGTATGGGAGCTGAAGTCCATAGATGTTATTGGATTTCTAAAATGATGTTGTTCAAACGATTCAGACAGAGAAACATCAGAAATAGGAAACATATGTGTGTTGAGGTATACATGGAATGTTTGGTAATCAAAGATTGTGGGGTAACTAGTCACCTGGTGCGCAATATGCTCCTAAAAGCAAAGTTGGTAGAGATTTGAGCTGCGGTTTGATTCGGAAAAGATGTGGGTCTACCCCCGCCCAACTAACTACTAGAATTCTCAAAGCAATTTTCCTGTACCGCGCTAAACTCATCTGATTAGCAAATAAATTGAATGATATGCAAAGAGATGTTGTCATCTCAGAACAATTGGTTTCTTATTGTTTAAACCTCTTCTAAACAAAATATTGTACTAATCAATCAAACTGCTTATATCATTTCATTATGGCTGAGTTCAATTGTCACACTCAAAGCATATATTTTCTCAATTAGAAATCCAATATCATTAATGAAAGAAAAGAAATCAAATGATCGATTCAACATTTGATACAATTCATTCAAATGTTTGATATAGTTCATTCAGGCATTGATGTACTTTTACATTGACACTGGTTATGATAGAAATTGAATGGGGCTCAGATGATTGGTTTTTTCAGGCACTAATAGCCCCTGAATTGGATATAGATTACCAATCTGGTCTTTTTTTTCCTTTTTGGGATTTGAATTGCACAACAAATGCAAACCAACATAATTTGCGAATGAACTATATGAAACATTTGAATGAATTGTATCAAATGTGGAATCGATCATTTGATTTCTTTTCTTTCATTAATGATTTTGGATTTCTAATTGAGAAAATATATGCCTTGTGAGTGACAATTGAACTCAGCCATAATGAATTGATATAAGCAGTTTGATTGATTAGTACAATATTTTGTTTAGAAGAGGTTTAAACAATAAGAAACCAATTGTTCTGAGATGACAACATCTCTTTGCATATCATTCAATTTATTTGCTAATCAGATGAGTTTAGCGCGGTACAGGAAAATTGCAGTTATGCATCTGTACTGTTGTACACCTTTGTGACGTGCTCCGTTGTGTATCTGTATCTTTGTTGTATGCCTCTGTAAAGTGCTCCGTTGATTCTCGAAGCTAGGTCGTGCGCACTAAATACCAAAATACTAATACTAATACATACATGGTGAAATTGGGGAACTGCTGACTTAACAAAGAAAGTAAACTATTAGTCTTGACAGCAGGCATTAGGATTTGTTCAAGCAGAACATGATACCACTTAAACTCACTCATTCATAAATACAACCCTTATCCCCACAGTACACATAATCTCTAAAGGACCAACCATGTGAATTACTTTTTAAACAATTAAACACTATTTTTGATGAGCATGGCACTGCCAATGTCATATGGTTATGTCCTCCCTTTCTCTGTTGTTTTTACCCACTGACCTGCTGGTATCTTGGGCTGTAGGGCAATGTGGGCTTGGATGGCGTCAATGCAAGATAGACTAGGGGTACTTCTGCCATGAGAGCCTACTGCCATTGTGGCAACATACCCCTTAAGAACAGCAGCAACCCTATTACCAGCAGCTATGGTTTCTGCATGTTGCCTCATCTGTCGCCTCGTGTTTCTTTGGGCAGTGAGCTGTATGGCATTTGATGATACTTGCAACCCTTCTCACATTGCCCTCACTTCTTCTCTGATGGCCCTTGGTTCCAGTACAATGGCACTGTGTCAGCCTCGCAACTCCCTTAACAATGCCACCTTCTCACAGTTTGCAGCGTATGGCGTTAAGTTGGGCGCAAATGTGTGCTGATGCATTTCTTTTATTCATAGGTGATATAAGCAGTGTTGCAGGACTCACAATCTCCAAAGGGGGGATAGATGCTCAAAGTTAACCTTATAGGTTATGCCCGAGCTATAAATATTACCATGTAAAATGGGCAGACAAACCCAACATCAACTGAGAAAACCTTCACAGTCGGCAACCTCACAGTGTTTCAACAATTATAGAGAGAAACAACATCAATCAGTACACAGGCATTTTGGGCGTTGGGGTACTGTTAGAATTGGTATTTTGTAAGGCACAACAAAAGGACAGAAAAAAATTCTAACTGCCAATGCCTCAGCTCAATATATCCTTGGTACGTGCTGATGATAGATCAACAGTCACTTCTTTTTTACCTTTAGGCCAAAAAGAGTTTGTGCTCAGTTTTCACAATGCCACTGTCCAAAAAAAACTGGTATCAACACACCTTATTCACAACCTGTTAGATTAAGGGGAAAACAATTCTAAAGAAAGAGTGAACAGGTCACCCAGTAAAGTATTTATGGCACAAAATCACTTTATTGTCCAATACTCTAGGTATCTAAACCAAATGAAACTGAACTGTACTAGTCCGCTTAAGTAGCTAAGAAGACCTAGCTGCGAGGAGAGCAATATGTTAACTGCCCCACCCAACTGAAATGGCGCAGTATGTGGCAGGCGCTACCTGACCATCACTACGCGTATGTCTACCAGTTTCGGTGGATATCTTCGTAGTACCACCTTCTTCAGGACTGTCTTCTAGGAGTAGGGAACTCCAGTTCATATGAATAATTCCTTGCTTTTCTTAGTTCACCAAGACTTTTTTTTTTAAAGAACATAATATTCGGAAATGTCGCACCTTCTACTTGTTGGGCAAGATGTTGCGCATGTTTATGGAATCCTGAAATGAGAATATGGAATAAATCACGTCTCTCTCCTGATTGCTTCAACCGCTTCCTTCTTTTTTAATTCACTTTTCAAATGTATTAACAGTAGTTAAATACAATTCAATTACTCGCGTTTAGTAGTTCCTTTTTAGTACTCTACAGTGTTATTGTGGTGTCTTTCTTCTTGTATATTTCCTCATATGTAAGAAACCTATAATCACTATATATAATATATAGGTATTACAATCTTTTTGTGTCTCCAGTTTATTGTCTAATTATTAGCACCAGTCTTTTATTAGTGCCTATTTTCAAGCAAAATAGAAGACTGTTCATTCTTAAACGGGCCTTTTTTGTTGTTGTTATTTACAATTGGTATATTTATGACTAAAATAGACTGTTCATACTCGGTTTTCAACGCCAGCATCAGAATGTAGATTTTAGGTTTTGGATTTTAAATCACTGGGGTACCTACCATCTGCTAAAACGGCTGTACCATCTCAACATGTGGAATCAGCACCAACTTTGCAGTGTATTATGAAACAGACAAGAACACAGTAAATTCTGTTCCTGATCCAGTTGAAATTATAGTTCAAATTATAGTTATATCGCAAAAGGCGTGCTGCTATCAGCGTCCCTCCTCCTGCTAGTGTAGATTATACTCACCAAAGTAATTTGCCGCACTTTGCGTCTCGTGTTGCAATCTCGTCTAGTTTTTTTAAACTCGATAACCGCTGCGTCTCGATCCTTTGGAAAAGGATCCACGTTACTTAGCTACGCATTGCCATGTGTTGTCTCCCGGTGAGAAGGTGAGTACCCTGAAGCCCCCTGCCTTCTGTAAAATCTTTGGCCTTGTTTTTGGTGCCCCGCGTGCTGGCTTGCAGCCACAGCTTCCTCCCCGTGCTAAATCCCACCTCCCAGCCCTCCCCTCCCGTGATTGGCTGCCTGTATCAGGCATTTGTGTCCATGCTCGCTGCACCAGGGGATCATTCCATTAACATCCGGCATCCCCCGGTGAGCAGGTGAGTCCCTTGAAGCCCCCTGCCCTCTGTAAAATCTTGGGCCTTGTTTTTGGTGCTCCCATGCCCCCGCGTGCTGGCTTGCAGCCACGGCTTAATCCCTGTGCTAAATCCTGCCTCCCAACCCTCCCCCACCCGTGATTGGCTAGTTCCCTGGCCTTAATGGTTCCTCCTAGGGCAGCCCTCTGCCCGTTGCAGCCCCTTCGGCTAAGGGTCCCCAGGCAAAGGGCAGCTCATACATTGGCGGCTCCAAGATGTGTCTGCAGGTGTCCGCAGGAAAAGCAAAGGATGTCAGACACCAACAAAACTGTGAGTGTGGCATGGTTGGGGTGTAGAGCAATCACTCTACTCCAGAAAGCCCTTCGCCACTCTACCCTTCCATAGCATAAACTGCCATAGAATTGCACCTTGCATACCTAGAGAGATTTTGTGACCACCAGCCTAAATCCATTATTGGCTGAACTGTAAATGTTGCATTCCACTACACACTAGCGTACTAACCAATGTTAACTATTGCCACACATATAGAAAACGGTCAAGATTACCCGGCATCACCTTTTTTAGACAAGTGTAACAATGTTAGCATGTGCCACACTTAGATGGCATTCTTAACTTTAGCTGACGTCGCATCTAGATAGGAGTTGGAATGTTAGCATATGCCACACTTAGATTGAATTATTAACTTTAGCCTGCGTTGCATCTAGATAGAAAGGTGAATGTTAGCATGTGCCACACTTAGATGGAATTCTTAATTTAGCTGGTGTCCCAGCTAGATAGAAATGTCAATGTTAGCATGTGCCACTCTTAGATGGAATTTTTAACTTTAGCTGGCATCGCAGCTAGATAGAATTGTGCATGTTAGCACGTACCACACACACATTGAATTCTTAACTCCAGCTTCTGTCACATCTAGACAGAATTGTGAATGTTATCATGATCCACACTTAAATGAAACTTTGAATTATGATAAATGCCACCCTTGAATAGAATGGTGATCACTGCCCTGTCTCGCATCTGGACAGAACATTGAAGATTAGCAAGTGCCACACTCAAATGGAATAGCAAATGATAGCAATCATCACACCTAGGCACAATTGCAAGGACAGCAATACCAACTAACCAATACACTAACAATCTCATCCCTCTGCATACACCTCTCAAACTCTAACCAAACACAACCACAAACCTTAAGTTGAGCAATCCGCACAAACTTGACCACACTGCAACAACAAAGCAAACCACACATAGACTTGCACAACAGCACACTACGAATACCGACCGTAAAACACCCCAAGCCCAGCCAACGGACCCACCCGGCTGAGGCTGCCAACAGCACATCATTGCTCTCTTGCACTTTTCCAGCTTATTCCCACTAACTCATCCCCATCTTCTCCCTTTTTTCTGAGCTGGCAGAGCGCCGGGCGACCACTCCGGTGGTAATAGTGAGCGGTACAAATATCCTTTAACATTAACATAACATGTGAAACGGGTTTAATGGGCTTAGCCCTTACATTATATGATACTTTTCTGGTGCTCAAATGTCAGGCATCTTGAAACAGACCATTCATTCTGGAAATATAGCTCGTTTTTAATGGCTCACTGGTTGTGTCCCACTCAAAGCGGTTTTAACCTGTTGGTTCTTGCTGCTCTTACTGCACGTCATGGCGTAGTTGGTGGGTCTGATTGCCCAGGCTGCGTGTGCAGGTCATAGTCCTCAAATTGATCCTGTGGTCCAATGTGCGGCCTGTGCGGCAGCAGGTGGCACTGATGTTGGCTTATCTTTTTTTTTCCTTCCCCCTCTAATTGCCTGATCTTTCTTCCCCCTCAAGTCAGGTCGTATCAGATTCTCCTGCACCCATGAACTTGTCTACTGAATTCCTCCCTTTTTTGGCATCTAGTCCAACTTTTTCTTTCTTGCGTAGGTGTCCTGATACTGCACTGGTGCTGATTTGGAACGTTATTCATGTTACCTGGCAAGACATGTGAGGGTACAGTTTGAAGTAGGTTGAGTACATGCAGGGACTTAGTGGGACAGGGTTCATAGGGTTCCCACACCCCTTGCCTGCGTTTCTGATGTGGATGTGCAACCCTTTTGACAGCGCATTATGGTCAAACTGGCATGATATTGCTTTACTTACCTTGCGTTTGTCCGTGTGTTTCGCGGACAGCTTTCTTGATTCATGTGGTATCTCTTTATAGAGTTTATGTGGCGAGATTAGGCACGATTGTTTGAGAACTCTTAGGACAATTTGACAATAGCACATTCATCAAGTAGATTGTTGTGTTTGCATTGCGGCATTATGCACAAGTTCTCTCATGTGACGTATTTTGCACGGAAGTCCGCCCATTCCATTTCAGCAGAGGCACCTTTTCCATGTAGGGCGGCAGTCAGGGCTTCCATTCTTAAGATATTTCGCGCGACATTCACCCATTCCTCCTTGGTGGGGAGGGATGGTCTCTTCCAGGCCATTGTAAGGCAGGCTCTTGCAGGCATGCCTGCCACTGCCTCTTCTGCTGGGGTGAGTGTGTTGTCTGCTTCTTGGCCACTGCCTATGCCACTAGCATAAGCATGCTGGTCCTCCGCCTTCTCCTTTAGTCACTGCTTCACCACCTTTTCTTCACTTGTTTTGTGGTAAACTGTGCCACTCCCAAATATTCACATTGTTTGAGAGTTCAACCTTATCGATGGCAATGCTTGCCTATGGGGACTATTCCACACCAGGTCTAGGGGTGTCCAAGCACAATCCTCACCCAGGGAAGCACTCAGTAGTTGTTGGAGATGACCAGACATGTTGCACGTGTCACATGCCACTTTCAGCTCCAACGCTTTCTCCTCTGGCTTATTCACAGTTAATATACAGGGACCGAAAGCTCTCCCAGCCTCCTGGTTCCTGTTTTTGACCAGCACAGAGGAGCCACGGGTGACCTGGAGTGATGGGTCAAAGCTGGAAAAACAGGTAGATGTATATTTTGCATGTGTGAAGTGTGTGTCAGAGAGGTTTATGGGTGAGTGAATGGTGGGTGATTGAGTAGGAATGTGAGTGTGTGTGTGCTTGTGTGTAAATGTTCTGGGTGGGTGGGTGCCAGTGTAAGTGTATGTGAGAGAAGGTGCATGGATGAGTGACTGGTGGGTGTATGGGTATACATGTGATTGTGTGTGTGAATGTGTGTGTGTGTGTGTGTGTATGTGAGAGAGAGAGAGAGAGAGAGAGAGAGAGAGAGAGAGAGAGAGAGAGAGAGAGAGAGAGAGAGAGAGAGAGAGAGAGAGAGAACCTGGGAAACTGGGGATCACTAGAGCATTTCTGACACGCCCTTTCTTGACTTTGCATGTTTACTGGTATTTTCAAGCAAAGCCAAGTTCATGTGTGTCATTACCTGGCTAGACTGGCATTTTGGTACAGATAGTCTAGCCATTGCTTACTGTGGCATGACATGTATTACTCAGCATCTTTGATAAAGCAAGTATGATAAGTAATATTACCTCACCTACCTGGCGTTTTGGTGTAGTGGCCTGTATATTTTTTACTGTAGCATGACTTTTTATTAACTAAGCATCTATGATGAAGCAAGGATGATGAGTGTTAAGTTAAGGGTCTAGACTGGCATACATTGAAACCAGTTTGTACATGTTTTCTTATTGTGACTTTTTATTAACTGAGCATTTATGATGAAGCAAGGACCATAAGTGTTAAGTTATGTGTCTAGACTGGCTTACATTGAACCAGGTTGGACATGTTTTCTTATTGTGACATGTCACTTTTAATGGCCAAACCAACAGGAGTATTTTTCTGCATAGGAGTACTATCATATATTGACAGAGACAGCTTTGTGCCTTGCGCCAGTAATGATACTATAAAAAAACACCTCAAAGTGCACATAAGCATGTTCTTATATGGGAATACTAGCATATGTTGGTGGAGCCAGCATGGAAATGTATGGGAACAGTCACATTGAAAATGTTTTTATACTGGCATATATCGAAGGGACTGGCATGACAATGCATTGGGAAATGTGCTTGGTCACTTTTTTGACTTGCATCTATTGTACTTTCTTTTCATGAGTTACCTTACACCCTACAAAACCGATTGTAAACTGTCTGGCCTTCTACCCAAATGTTCACAGAAAGTGTGCTGTGTAATGCACCATGTAACCCATTATTTAAAACATTTTCTCACGGGAGGGTGAAGAATCCTCCTCAGCCCACCAACCCGTTTTTGTTAGTTCGGACCCCCTCGCTGTGCTTGGTCGCAATCGCATACTTGTGGCAAATATTTAGACCCTTAAAACAAAACAACTACCAGCCACCACTGGTGGCTGGTATATTTTGGGACCAGGCACCGCCCCCTTCTTTCTACGCTAGGTGAAACATTTAAGCTTTGAATAAAAAACATATTTACTTCTTTCTCTTGCAGTAGTGATTACCTCTGCAGCGGCATATTCATCATGAACATTGCACAAACGTGGTGGACCCAGCCGGCCTGCGTGTGGCGTGCCCTATGCTTTGTTAAGGAGCTTGGGGTGGTGGGCACTCAGCATGGCTCGCAGGGCGGCCCCCAAATTTTGTGCTACGCCACAGATTGGTCTCTGCTCACCTTGAATGCATTCAAGTGTGATGTGAATGGTTGAGAGGGGCCACAAACTCGACCAGGACGCTGTTTTGATGCAACATTGTTTAAGTAAATAAGCATTGGACACAGAGTCTCAGAAGCAAGAGAGCCTTGGAGTGACCCACCCCTCCCCACTCAAACTCCTTCTTGGAAAGGGCTTTGTGGAAGCTTCATTCATGGGCCGGGCCTGGGGTGGTCATTGAATAACGCACCTCGCACCTAGAGCTCTGGAAATCGTAGATGCATTGAGCCCCACTCTTGAGGGAAGTACGGCCACTCCCCTCCCCACACTTCACCTCATTAAAAAAGATTGAAGAAGAGTAATGTATCAAACCCTGGGGTATAAAGGTGTTATGTTCGCCTCTGGGTTGTGGGGGACAAGATGTGGTTGCTTGTCACATAACACACTTAGAGACAGATGGCCTCAGGTTATACCCGCACAATAGGTTTCTTCTATCGTTGTGGTAGCTGACTCATAGATACATTTAGAACCAGGGAATTTTGTTGATACTAAATCCTGGTAAATTATTTAATTTTCAGGCCTTGCTTGTGCAGCATTTTGTTCCTGGGTAAACAGACAGCGCTCTCCGCCACAGGTCAGTGCTTTTTTGACTTGTTTAACACATCAATGCACAAATAACGAGTACTTTTTTTGTCCATTGATCATTAGATGTTTCATACAATACCTGTAGCCAGCATTAGAGATTTTGGTTACTCTATTACAAGTACTGCAGTATGTATGTTTTACATGTAGGCTCCCAGTCGAATCTGGAAAATGACATTCCCCAAATGTGTTATCGTGGACAAATCTCGCCTCCCTCTGTGTTTCGGTTCTTATATCTGGCTGAAATGAGAGCGCCTGGAACCATGGGTGTCAGACGCATCTGAAGTTCGTGTGCCATCACTGCCTATGATGTCACTTGGTGGCAGTGTCAAATGACATCACTTCCTGTGATGTCATTGTGGGGCAAAGGTCGTGTGATGTCACTTCTGCTACCCCTGGCATTTTGGTGAATTGATGTCTCCATCTTGTGCAGCTTCACTGTTGGTGGATATCATGTCAGGGGTCTGGATGAAATTGGATGGCGTTGGGTGGTGATTCAGGTTTTCTGCTGCTGTGCAGTGGCTTTTTCCTGCTATGCTGCAGATTCTGTGGTGAGTTGATCACATTGTATGCACCTGTGACATGATGCACATGTTTTTGGAACGCCATTACTTATTTTGTGATATTTTGCAGGGCATCTGATCAATGTGCTTCGGACCTTCACATCCCCTTTAATGTAGTCTTTTTTGTGTAATTATTTGCACTTCTTTTGTACAACATTGTGTGCATTGGTGAGCACAGCACATTTTTCATAAAATCAAATTTTTTGCAGATTCCTGAGTGCAATTAAATGAGCAGTGGTGCAGGCGCATCTTTGGGCAATTGTACATTTCAATGAGATGCCCACTCAACAGTGCCCACAGCGATCATTGCTAATGGGAAAGACAGGTCTGAGGGCTTTTTCAAAATGTTGCACTGATTCTGCTACAATTTAACAGTTAAGGGTCTAAAGCAATGTGCAAAAATGCCATACAGACTATCGCACTTCCTCAGGGCACACATGTCTCTAGTCATAAGGGTTGCGTTGCAGCTCTAAATTCTTGTGCACTCTGAAGGCCTTTTGCACATACCATCAGACCCCAGTAACATCTAGGCTTTTGATGTAACCTTCCTAATACCTGAAGAGGGTGTTAATGATAGCTTTGTAGACTTTACCTTTTTGTGTGATTAACCTGAACTCTTGATCTTGATACTTTTGATATCTAATTTCACATCTATGCAAAAAGTGCCCTCAGCACTGGTTATGAGGCAAGCGTTTCTTACAAATAAAGTTTGACTCCCTGGGCTCTCATATAAGATCATCTTAAATAGGTGTGCCAGTGCATTGCTAGGGTCTGGCCTGTACTGTGTGGTGCCGGAGCTATAGAAAGAGCTCTACCTTCTGGATGCCATCCTTAGACCGGCGCTCATAATGAGCCTTTAGATCAAAGGTGTGTCAGTACTTTCACTGTTTTACAAAAGCCACACATTTATACTGCAAAACACTATACTTTTCATATAAGGTCTGTTGCCACTCTTCTGCTCTTCTGCTGGTGCTTCTCATTCTTTTCAGTATTTATTTGTATTTATTTTTATTTTTTTTATCCGCACCTATACCTGAGTTTGGTTTCTAAGCATGGATCCGGGATTCAAACCTCTGTTGCTCTGCGCGGTCTTGCTTCTAAGACCAGGGCACTGCCCTTGTGCTCCTTTCTTCTGGCTATTCCAGTTGGTGTGGTCCGTTACCAGCTGCAGACCACACCTAATAAGATGTAAACCAATCCTGACTGTTAATGTCAAGGTGCCTCCGAGAAGCATGAGTCAAACAGAAAATAAGTAAGCTATATCTTCAACGTGCCTGCAGTGGAATCAGGGTCATGCTGCTATAGACCTGTATTTGGGTGGACGCGTTGGGTTCAGTGCCGGTCATAACTTGAGTTGTTTGGTCTTATGGCATGACATTCACTAAGGCTGTGGTGTCTAAAGGTGTTGTGATTTCCAATGCACGGATATGGACTCAGCACTTTGGGTGAGATTGTCGCTTACTTGATTTTGTGCTAGTCATTCAGATTATCTAAACACCTGGTCCTCTTCGCCTTCTTCAGCAAAGTCTGTTGTGACACTGTCCACGGCGCAAGTGGATGCTTGACGTACTTGCTTACAACCTCGTTTCGGTGGTTTGGTCTCATTATTTGCTGTAGATCAGCACACTTTGAATTAGTGATTCATTTTTCCAGATGCTCAACAGATGTTCCCTTCTGCTGGGCACATGCCATTGTATAGGAATGAACCTCCAAAGTGATCACAAGACATCGTGGATGCCTTCTCCTGACAGCATCCACTTGGTGGAGTGTCGTGACACAATACGATCAATTGTCACCTCCTGCTTGATGGGTTGATATTTTCGCATCGCCTCAATGTGGATCACTGGGACGCGTGCTAGTTCATGTGACCTTCCTAGCTTAATGATATTGGTCAGCGACATTCCAACTTCCCTTAGGATGCAACCTCACTGTTTGCTGGAGAGCGATCCTTTTATGATCTGTGCTGTCATTTCCTCATACGGGTCATTCATGGTGCATGTGCTTACCAGTTCTCTCAGTATGATGTGCTACACATCAGTTGACACTCCCATGCTTGCATGACAAATCTTTTGTAGTCTTAATTTACTTGCAGTTGAAAATATGCACTGAGGGATGTCACAGCAGTGTGGTAGACATCTTCGCAACCTCAAGAATATCTTGTACGCATGTTCTCCGTCGAGGTATAACAGCAGGAATTGTTTGGCCTCCGTTTCTGTCCCTTTTATGACCTTCAAATTATGCAAATCACACCAGAATTCAGCATTTTTGGTTTGGTTATGGGTCTATTGCCCTATAAGCCAGTTCGAGTCTGGCTGTATGTGTGGTTCATGGTTATGTGGGAGGGGTGGCTTTAATCTTTAGCATGGCCTTTGAGAGGTGCACATGTTGGGTGATGTCAAAGACGGGACCCAGGCATGAGGTTTGTATGGCGCCTGGGTGGGGGTGTAGCAATGGGGTTTGTGGAGAGCGGGCCAGCAGGGAACATAGCTTCACTGCTTCTTGTCATACACTTCGACCACTGGGCTTACCCTGTTAATCACATATGTCACACATCTGACACAGTGGCACAACGACCATTGGACAGATTGGACTTTAGCCCCCCGCCCGCTGAAATTTTTGCTACGGACAGAGGCCTAGCAGGACAGGTCACAGATAATAAACAGTGTTTTCGGTTGCACAGTTAACAAAGACACCATAATTACTAATGTAAAGTCTTTCATTGTTGACAACTGCATTTGAATGCATACATTTTTAGGCAATTGAAATCGTGATAGGCTGGTGTTAGCACTTACGTGTCTGGGGGAGCGATTGTAAGGGTGGTGGTGGGGGGTGCAGGAGTTCATTCTCACAGCAGTCTTTAATTGCGTGGTTTCAGATGTGAAGGAGAGTGTTAACTGCTTGTAACATTGAAGCTGCACCAACATAGTCTAATTATAATGTAAAGAAGTCCGATGCCCCACATAAGTAAGTTTGCCCCTCCCCCAATGTCACTGAAATTAGCCCCTGTCCCAACATTTGGAGGGATGCCCTCTAACCCCCAAAATGTTAGCCTAGTTTCCCCACTGATCTGACATCAGACACATGGTGCTTGGGTGCATGTGTGAGACTGAAAGGGAGGCAGCTGTCTCATAAAGGATACGCTCTACCTTGTACATGACACATGGTGGGCGACACACTGCAAATACAGTCGAGTTCAGAGGAATGGTTTATGGTGGGTGTGTAGCCTGATTAGGGCACACGATCAAAGGAATTTAGTGTCTTTGGGGCACTACTGTGCCAGGTAATCAGGGACAGCCAAGCATGCACATTGACTAAAAGAGACTGACCCTCTCCGTGTCCGCTACACTAGAGACTAGGCCTCCTATTCAGTGGTGCGTCCAGACTCTTTTGACTGGAGCGGCCAAAGTGGGGCACTGACCTATGCAGGGGTGGCATGAAGTACGAGCGCACACACACATAATGATCATAGTTTAGGATAATAGAGTGGCACCTAATGTGGCCAATCAGATTCCAGAGGTAGCACGTGCCACCCCAGGCCACTTCCTGGGCACACCCCTGCTCCTCTTTAGTTGCTCACCTACTTCCTTGTGTGCAGTGATTCTGCGCACGCCTGTGTGAGACAGAGAGGTGGCAGTGTTCTGCTGATACATTACAAGGGGTACTCGTGAATTCTTCAGGCTCCTTTACATAACTATCCTTTGATATTATTCTGGCTGCTTTTATAGCTCAAGTACATAAATGTCACTCACACAGAACAAGAAAGGAGGTTTCTTGAGAATTGCAGCAGCGAATATATCATATTTTCAAATAGACAACATGATGGGGACATGAGTGCACTTAAGTGGGGAGGAATCAAGGGAAATACCACTTGTGCCTACAGTTTACAAAAAATATGCTTAGCGTCTGAGTCGAATGTTGTTTCCCCTCCGCCCCTCCTCTATTCTGCCAACAGCCACTCCATGATGGAGCACTGGATGTGACTGCTCTTAGCACACTGAGGCCTGCAGCGTTCCTCTCCCCATGGCCTATAAAGCAGGCCTCATTGTTTTAATCCTGAATATTTTGGAAGGAAAATGTCCTTTGTCTAGATGCATCATTAACGCCACCAAAGTAAGCCATCCCTGTTAATAATTAAAATGCAGCATCTTCGTCGCAGTCTCAGGAATATGGCGCAGTTACATTACACGGCAGAAACTGCTTCGGCGGCTCCTCGGCCCACGATGCCTTCTCCTCGTGCTCCAGCCCCCTTTGAAATGCGTCACTTGGACTGTAAAGTGCTAATGAATCGATACCCGAAAATGCTCAAAAGTACAATTTATGGAACTCATTGCGGGCTCTGCTGGCGGCGGGATATTTCTTCACTGTAGGCAGTGAAAAACCTTCTGTCAACAGCGCACCCGCGGCGGCGTGGCCCAGTGGGTGAGTCACACGCAAATTAGCACATTACGAACCCATAAAGATGAAATTGTACCAGGAAAGAGTATTTTAAACAACCAATTCGGCTTACTGGTGAAATCGTATTAAAATGCCGTGTTCTACTGCATACACGCACATCCCTGCTGGCATCCACTCTGTTTATAGTTCTCCACATTAAAGCTGTTAGCAGTGCGGGCACCATGCCCTTTGAGAATGAATTCACTTCAGTAAGTGATGTTTCTATAGTAAAGGACGACACATGTATTCAGTTCGATTTCCAATTCATTGCACAGTGTGAAAGGAGGGAGTGGACAGTGTAAGATCACCATACGCCAGGGTTCAAATGAGTCCTTCTTGTTAATCCTTTTGAAGTCGTTGGATGATCTGCCAAAAGAGGGGCTCAACCCTATTTTAAAGACAAATGGGCCCCAGTGATTGGTGCAGGCTAAGCCTACCTCCGTGAACCAATCCTGGGTCCCCACCAACAATCTTCTGTTATGTGTGAGGTCATCACCAGAGTGCTTTGCAACAGGAAATGTCTTTCTGTCTGTTGTGGATACAAGGGTCTCTCTGGTTAATTGAGCTCTCTGTGGCTCCCGATCAAAGCACAGCTCTCCCTTGATATTTGTGGTGAGAACAGACTTTCTGTCTCCATCAAATCACATAGTTCTTACCTCTGAAAGGGGGACCCCCTGCAAGGGTTCTCTACTGTAAACAGTTGTTCAAGACATGCCATTCACTGCCCTTCATACAGAGGGGTGGGAGCTAGGTTCAAGTTAACACATTGCATCAAAGAGGTGTTGGTTTCTTGTCCACTTTTGTCAGTTCTGAGATCAGGCATGTCGCAGGCTCCTTTGATATTTAATTAGGCTGGCCATGGCACAAGGAAGGTGTTGCCTTCCTCCTTCCTGAGATGCTTTGATGTACCCGTGGCTGTCACATTCCAGCTGAACATCAAATGGGGACTGCGCGTGTAGGCTGTGTCCACCCAGAGTACACATGAATATGTGTTTGTTGTGCGGCGAGCATAGGAAAATGTGTGCAGTTTAAGCCCACACATTTTCTGAGGTTGATCTTCCATCATTCAATTTCTTAATAAAATATTTTTAAAAAGCCTAGTGCACACCCGGCGTGCGGATGGTCGAATTCCTCACATGCCCTCAGCCTCAACATGTGAACACCACCCTAATGTGGGTCTGGTTCATCATCAAGGCGAAAGTACCGCTGAGGCCATCTGCATTTCCATGCTGGGAGCCTGGCTGGTGCTGGATGTCCATATCTAATCCCTGTAGCTATATGGCCCAAGGCAGAAGCCTTGGGGTTCTCCCCTTGCATGGCCATTAACCATCGCAGAGGCCGGTGGTCTGTCTGGATCGTAAAGTGAGACCCGAAGATGCAGGGTTTAAGCTTCTTTATGCCCACATGACCGTGTGTGCCTCTTTTTCTATGACAGCCCAGTTCCTTTCCCTTTTTGTCAATGGCCTGCTAAGGTAGGTGACAGGTTGCTCTACCACTTCAGATTTCAGCTAGCTAACACTGTTCCAATCCCAAAATCACAGGCGTCTGTCTCTATAATGAACTCCTGACCATAGTCAGACACTTTCAGATCTGGGGCCCTGCACAAACTATCCTTTAAATCCTGAAATTAGGTTTGACAGCCGTGGTTCCAAGTTACCTTCTTGGACATCTTCTTGGAAGTTACATCATTCAGGGGCAAGTCAATGATCCCATACCCTCTGATGAATGACCGGTAGTACCCGGTGAGACCTAAAAAGGTTCTGTGTGGTGGGGATGTTCCAATCCTTCACAGACTGTACCTTTGCTTCGATTGGTTTTTTTCTTACTTCCACCAAAAAGGTGGCCTAGGTAAGTCACTGTGCCCTGTGGTATCTGGCACTTTGTAGCCTTGATAGTCAGACGTGCATTCTGCAGCACCTGAAGCACTTGTTTCAGGTGGGATAAGTGATCCTTCCAGGTGTGGCTGAAGACAGCAATGTCATCTAAATAAGTGACACTGAAGTATTTCAGACCAACAAAACCTGGTAAACCAGCTGCTGAAAAGTGGCAGGGGCATTCTTCAATCCAAAGGGCATCACAGTGAACTAATAATGTCAGTCCGGGGTTGAGAATGCTAACCTCTCTCTCGCTCCATCTGTCAAACTGACCTGCCAGTACCCTGCCGTGAAGTCAAAGGTACTCATATGCTTTGCCATGCCAAGCTTGTCAATTACCTCATCTACTCGAGGAATGGGGAGAGCATCTGTCTTCGTGACAGAATTGGGCCCACGGTAGTCCACACAAAAGAGAACTTCAGTCTTCCAACCACTGGTCTTTTTAGGGACCAGTAGCATTAGGCTAGCCCAGGGGGTGTGGGACGGGTCTATCACTCCTAGGGACAGCACCTTGGAAACTTCCGCTTTGATGATGCTCCTGACCTTATCGGACATCCGGTGAATCCTACTCTTCACCGGCTTACTGTCTCCAGTGTCCACATCACGGAAGCACCAATCTGCATGACCTGGAGCCAAAGAGAACAGACCGTCAAACTGTCCCAGTAAACGGTGACACTATTGTCAGTTGCTGTTCTGACAGATCTGTTGCAAGGTTGACACCTTCAACTGACCCATCTGTGGCTTCAGTGTCCAGGAGGTCTGGGAGGGGATCTCTCTCCTCACCAGTCTCTCCATCAGTCACTAATGCCATGACCAATTCACCCCGGCTGTAATGGGGATTTGGCCGGTTGGCGGTAAAGACCCAGCATATCTGTATAGGTCCTTTCATGTCAATGAGGTAATTCACCTCACTAACTTTTTCCAGCACACAGTAAGGCCCAGTCCACTTGTCCTGAAGGGCACTGTGTTTGACAGGCACCATAATCCACACCCACTGGCCTGGAGAATAGACTATCACTGTGGCCTTCTTGTCATGCCAGTGCTTCATCAGCTCCTGACTGGCTGTTAGGTTCTTTGTTGAATGCTCCATGTTCTTTGCCATTCTAGAATGAAGGCCGAGTACATAGTCCACCACATCTTGTGTAGGGGATGAGGGTTTGCTTTCCCAACACTCTTTCACTAGACTGAGGGCACCTTGTACTATCCATTGCAAGAATTTGGACCTACAGGAACTCCAAGCTTTAAATCAATTGAAAGAAGACCCTACTGTTACGATCAAAGAATCAGATAAGGGTGGCAATTTTGTCATCCTTAATACCGATGACTACATCAAAATGGGGACCAAACATTTAGACACACCAGGTAGCTACACCAAACTGACCAAAAATCCAACCAAACAAATTGTACAGGACCTACAATCCCTTATTAATGAGTGGCATACGTCTGGTCATCTAACTGATGATGAGAAACTCTTCCTGATGATTGCACACCCCACGATGCCCACTCTTTATTTCTTACCTAAAATTCATGAACATTTTACAGAATTACCGGAAGTCAGACCCATTATGAGTGGGATTTGGTGGGTAACGTAAGGAAAATCACAATACATTGATCAAGTATTTCAATCTTTTGTCCTCCAAATGAGCAAATATCTTAGAGATAGCACTCAAGTCCTGCAATTCTTACAAGATATAGTTTGGCAACCTGATTTTCGCTTGGCAACCTACTATGTCACGGCACTGTATTCCAATATCAAACATGATCTTGCCATCCAGGCTGTTGACTATGTTTTTCGCAACTCATCTTTGTCTCATTATCACCACATTCAAATGATTAAGTCTTTTCTTAGATTTGCTCTATCCAACAATGCATGTCTCTTTAATGATGTCTACTATTTACAACAAAAAGGAGTTTCTATGAGTGCAAAATTTGCACCGTCTTTGGCAAATCTCTTTATGTCACACTACAAAGAGACTCATATTCTTAACAACTTAGAATTCCAAACCAAAGTTATTTGTTGGAAGAGGTATATTGATGACATTTTGATTATCTGGCATGGCACAAGCTCTTCCTTTGATGAATTTGTGACATATGCCAATTGCAATAAGTTTGATATTGCTCTGTCTGGGCACTCCAGTCCTACCACAATTACTTTCGTGGATTTGGGAATATTTGTAGAACACAACTCATTACAAACTAGATCTATAAGAAAACCAGAAACAGTACAGCTGAGGTGTACCAGGTATTCTGAAGCGCTTGAGCTTGCAAAATTATTAAGAGTTACAAAATTAAACTGCAGCATCCGGGGGAACAGGTGGGCACCTCTTTCCCACTTAACAAAACAGGAAAAACAGTAATTGCTCCACAATCGGATGCGCTATCAACTTATTGACATCATCTTAGATCAAACCATATACAAGTTCTGTTAGTTGGCAGGAAATCATTTTGGATATTATTTTGTTTTTTAATTATATGAATAATTCATATTCAAGCAATCCGTAAATTGAATGTGTCCAAATGGCAGAGTCATGTGCCGACACGTGTTTCGACCTCCACAGGTCTTTCTCGAGGCAAAGCTCTGCTCAGAATGAAGCCCAACATAACATTTTGTGTATAAATCCACCAGTTTGAATAGGGTCAGACAATACAGGATAGAACATCAAAACATACATTCAGGTATACATTACCCAACCAGAATGTCATGTATGAGAATACAGCATCATGTCATCAGCAGCACATAGAGGGAAATAAGAAATACAAATTGGAATCTTCCAATTTCCATACAAAGATTTTGTTGGTAAGTCATCTGACACGATATCTAAGTATCAACTACATATAACATATTTATATTTCCAAAATTACAATATTGAGTTAATGATTACCACCATCTAGAACCCAGTGTCACCAAGTGAAGGCACCATATCACCGCATCCCTAGAGCCAAACACTTATATAAACACCCAGCTTCAAATGTATAGGAATCAATCCTCTCAAAATGTTATGCTTGTGACATTATACTGAATTACTGTAGTCGTGCTGTGCCTTAAAATTATAGCTGAGCAATTACCCGTTAGCAAAAGTCCCGCTGATAAATATCCTCTACTAGTTGTACGTGGTGTGTCTATTAAATGAGGTCAATACCCTACAATGTAAAAGAGGGAAAAAATATAATGAATACCATAGACAAGACTCATGGTCAGTGAAATTACTATAGTGCCACCAATCTCCTGATAAAGTGCGACCACAGATTGTTACCTGCACTTAATAATCAATTGGACCATTCCGGTAAATCTGATCAATCTGTTGTTCAGCCTGCCATTTATTGGCAATACCTGATAAAAAGAACCATTTATTATGTATAAGAGGTGGAATATACCTGCCTATAAGTCCACAAGTAACATAAAATAAAGACAAATTACCTTACATATTCATTTCTTCGTTAATCACCCGTCCATGTTCATAAATAAATCAAAAAGCGGTCAACCCGCGTTCCGTGTTAAATAGGACTCGAGAAAATTAGAGAAAAGTACCTTACGAACCATACGTATTCACGTGACATCGATTAGTCATGTGACAACTAAAAAGTGAAATGTAAACACGTCGGCATCAAGATGCGATCAACCCGCGTTCCGTGTTGAATTAGACTCAGGAATATTAGAGAAAAGCATCTTGTAAACAATACGTAGTCACGTGGCATCGATTAGTCATGTGACGACTAAAAAGTGAAATATAAACACGTCGGCATTAACCTAGTATACTATAATGGTTTATGGATAGTGTGGAACACGCGCTTGCAGCTTAATCATTTGAATAAATCATATTTGCAAGTTCAAGAGCATTGAAAAAGCGCACCTTACATATAGTCGATCACGTGACATAAATCAGTCACATGATAACTACCAAATGTAAACAAAACCCCGTCAGGAATAAGCGAATATTACAAAGTTATTTATGTGCAAATAAAATGTAACCAAAAAAATATAAATAGTAGTTAGCCTTGATAGCAATAAGTAAAATGCCTCACTAGACAGTAAATATTCTAGTATTATACTGGTGATCGCTCCAAATATACCAAACTCATACAGGCAAGTATTTCACCCAATCATTAACTCAATATTGTAATTTTGGAAATATAAATATGTTATATGTAGTTGATACTTAGATATCGTGTCAGATGACTTACCAACAAAATCTTTGTATGGAAATTGGAAGATTCCAATTTGTATTTCTTATTTCCCTCTATGTGCTGCTGATGACATGTTGCTGTATTCTCATACATGACATTCTGGTTGGGTAATGTATACCTGAATGTATGTTTTGATGTTCTATCCTGTATTGTCTGACCCTATTCAAACTGGTGGATTTATACACAAAATGTTATGTTGGGCTTCATTCTGAGCAGAGCTTTGCCTCGAGAAAGACCTGTGGAGGTCGAAACACGTGTCGGCACATGACTCTGCCATTTGGACACATTCAATTTATGGATTGCTTGAATATGAATTATTCATATAATTAAAAAACATAAAATAATACCCAAAATTATTTCCTGCTAACTAACAAAACTTGTATATGGTTTGATCTAAGATGATGTCAATAAGTTGATAGCGCATCCGATTGTGGAGCAATTACTGTTTTTCTATAAGAAAACCGACTGCAGTTAATGCCATCTTGCACGCCAGGAGTTGTCACCAAAAAGCTACTATCCTCAACATCCCAGGGGGTGAATTTTATAGGGCAGGAAGAAACTGTTCTAAAGATGCACACTATGAAGCAGAATGTACCCAATTGACCAACCGTTTCAAGCAGTGAGGGTATCCGGAAAATACAGTGTTCAAAGCATCCCAAAAATATTAGAAAACTAATCAGGCAGAATTATTGGTTCCACAACCTGTCCATCAAACTTCAACACATGACAAAAGCAGACCAATTACAATCATCACACAGTTTTCCAGAGACTCACCATCTTTGTATAAACTGTCCTCCAAACACTGGCATCTTCTTCATTTGGACCAAGATATCGCACCCTATATTACTGAAAAGCCCAAGTTCACTTTTACTAAAGCCAACACTCTTCGGAACAAACTTAGCCTTTCCTTTTTTTACTTGACTGATACTAGTACTTCTTCCACATGGCTGAAATAATCTGTTGGTTTTTACAAATGTGGCAGCTGCAATCAATGCCAATATGCTCATCAGAATTGTCATGAATTTTCTGACAAAAGTGGGACACTAATCAAAAGCAATGATTTCATCAATTGCAAATCCAAATTAGTTGTGTATGCTATTATATGCGTTTGTAACAAACTATATATAGGAAACACTATTAGACAGTTGAGAGTTTGCACCAGAGAACATCTCTCCAGTCTTAACAAAACGGACACTAACTTACCCCTGGTGTTGCACTGGCAAACCCAACACAAATTGGACAACAAAGCAGATATTCGCTTTATAGGTTTGATCAGAGTGAAATGTGGCAAACGTGGTGGCAACATCTGCCTCAAACTCAGACAATTGGAATCCAAGTTTATTTGCCACTTTCGCTGTACCACCATAGGCCTTAATACAGACCATGAAATGCAAGTATTTCTATAAACAATTTAGTATTAACCCACAAATCACAAGCTCAGTTGCTATATATAATTGTTGTTGCTGTTATTGTTTGCTCCCTCCTTGTTTCTCACGGTATTGTCCTTACTATTGAATAAGACTCAGACAATTCATATCTCTGAAAGCTGCTTATTTTGCACTTGTATTTGAACTATGGGAACATCTAATCTGGCTTCAGACTTAGTCATCCCCCACGCCATCCTGTGTCCCTATAACATTAACATACTGTCATTATTCATAACACCAACACTAGTTGTTATCAGTGAATTATCCCCAGTTCTCATTCATGCAATACCTACCTTCCCACTCACATCCATATGAGATCTACATATACCTTATGTTTAGATACATTCTTTCTGGCACTCAGTGCATTCATTTTATGTAATGCTCACCTTGCATGCCATGATTTAAACTCTATAAATGTTGGGTTTGTTTACAAACACAAGCCGCGCTGTGCGTGGTGATCATCCGTCATCCACACCAACGTGCACGTGACATCATGCGCACGACCCGTGTGTGACGTCACAGCGCGCCTGGCGTATTGATGTAGTGTGTGCCGCCTCCTCACACAGGACGGCCTTGGCACGCACATGAATTTCAGATGGGGATTGTGCTGCTGAACTACAATGGTATTTCACTGTTTGAACAGGTACGTGATTCTCCATCCCGTGCATACTATGGCTTTCAGTGTTTCCAACAGTATATATCTATATATTACTGTATACATTTTTCTACGACTGGCTAACTTGTACAATTGGTCCTGTCTTTTCAGAATTTCATACTGATTATAGAACCACACACAACAATACTTAGACTTTGATGAGCTACTATACACTGTCAGGGTAAGTTCCCTACAACTCTATTCCTTGTTCAACCCACCTGCATTGCACTATCCATGCCCCACAGATATCTCTAACCTATATATTGATTCTTCTTATCTCCATAGGTGGGTGCTTATCAATTTTGACCCAGATTTCTTTCTACAATTGGTTATACGTTATGTGATATCAATAACCTCTAAAACATTATACGCATGCTCATTCTGTGCCTATCTCCCCATGCACTCACTCCGAAGTTTGCAGCCACATTTTCTAACCCCTCACTTAACTGGTGACTCTACCTTCACAATCCTACTGGTTGCAGATTTTCAGGTGCTCTATATATTTGCACTCCGTACACCCTTGCCCATGAGATTTTCCCGTGTGCATCCCACTATTAATATATATTGAAATTAGGCATGAATAGATTAACATATTCATCTCCATTTTTGCATCTTTCTATCTCATGTGATGTCTTTTTGCCATGAATATTTCATCACATTGACATCATCCATTGCACAAATGAACCATGGTATGGTTTTTACTTTTATTTCATGACATACTATCGCCATTTAATTTTCAACTATTTGTTAATGATGTGTTGAATTTATTTCGTAATGAATTGTTTTTCTTCCACAATGTGATGAATTTATTTTAAAATACCTTACACTTCCATGATGTGTTTAATTAATTTTTTTAATGCTTTACACTTCACTTATTGCATTATCTTGTTTTTGCTTTGAATGCATTTTGTTTATACAATTATTAGTACATGTACAGCCTTGATAACGACCCGGAGGGTCGAAACACGTGTCGGCTGGTTGATCACAATAATCAAAATAAATGTAAAGACTTTACTTATCGCAGTACAAGGCCCAACTTGAACTAATACTTTTTTCAAGAATCACTTAGATCTACGTCAACAAAAACACGTGGGATCTGCGCGCTGAATTTACCTTCAATTTGTCTTTCACCTTGTAAAGGGTGTCCAAACAGCCACCCTCCCACCCATCAGATATTTCAACAAGTGCGGGAACGCATCAAATGTCTGCCCACTTTTCTTTCCAAGCTCTCTGAAACTCTTGAGATACTGTTCTGGAGTTTTACAGAACTTCCTGAGGAGGGGTGCCTTCATGCTTTCATCAACGGGCCTTTCCTCAGGAGTTAACTGAAGAATTGCATCATTCCCTGGTATCGGTAAGTGACTCATCATGGCTGCACCCCACAGTACCTCATCCAGCTCCTTTAGCTGGATTGCCAATGCAAGCACTTCAAACCAGTCAAAAATAACCTTCCCCAATTCATAAACCTGCCCTTAGTCCTTGGGGATGTGCCGTAGGGGCTTATCCCAGACACTCTGGTTTGAGCCACTGCTGCTGCTTTTGCTAGAGGTGGATCCATTTGCCTCCTTCTTCTCTTCAAGCACCAGCTTGCGCAGCTCTATGGTGACCTTGTCCCGCTCTTTCTGTTCCTCTAGTGCTAGTCTTCTATCCTCAAGCAGGAGTTTTCTAACTGCCACCTCATTAATAGCCATAACAATTACTGGCCCACTTAGAGACTGTGCTGAGGTCTGGGACCTGTGGGATGCCGCACTAGCCTCTGACCTCACTGACACTCTCGAGTATTGAGAAACCACACTTGCCCCCTGGTGGGATGATTGGCGAGAAACTCTGCTCATGCCGTCGTCCTCATCATTTTCAACCACGGGAGGTTCTTTTCTGTTCACATACACATGGAGCTAGCCCGTCCCCTGGGGTCTTCTCCTCAACCGCCCTTGATTCTACCCAAGGTTGGAGTCTGGTCAGCAACTTAGGTGTATTAACCTTGGTGCTGTGTTGAAGTCCCCTCTCTTGACATAAGATGCAAAGGAAATCCTTTGTCATGCCTTTTACATTCTGCATGTCAAGATCCATGTATATTACTAATACCTAGCAGTAACTAAACTTTGCCTGCAACAGTACTTTTATTGTTGGGTGACTAAGCTGTGCACAAGGCTCCAACTGATATGACCACTTGCCACCAATGTGACTAATCAACTTCCAGGGCACCAGTGGTCCACAGATGAATATCGGTTTCTAAACCACCAATCAGCCCCACACCCCAAGTACACCAGAAAGGATCCGAACAAATTGGAAACAGAACTAAATTATAAATCTCTGCGTCCAAATTTGGTAACGTGGACGGAATAGTAGGCGTATCTCTGCAGGCTCGTGGATCGTTGGTTAGTTGCAACATAGCAAAAATACAGTTATTACGCAATGATAAAAGGGACTGTCCAGTCAAGGTTGCATACACATATATACTTTATTATTATTCAATTGAAAGGTCTAACACACTACAAAATACTACCCACCCTGTAAAGGAACACAGAGGACAGACAGTTTTATGAAGGAAAGGGATGCACTCTGGATAATGGCAGTAGGATATTCGTTAGTGCAACTAGCCTTAACTGTTCAAGGTTATTTGGTTTAAGCACCAAGGCAGCAATGGGTCGGAAATGTCACTTAGGGCCTTCAGAGAAGGACAAGTTGACAGAACCACAATGTACCTGGTACTTAAGATGATTCTGATACTCAACAGTGTTGAGTCGGTTCCAGGATGCTTTGCAACTCCTGCGACAGAGTTCAAGATGGGTGACAGCTGCGGGTGTCATGCAGCAGGCAGGTCGGCAAGTGAACATGGACGGACAGCTGCTCGGGGTCAAGAATTGTTGTCTCTGTGCTGGTTGTTGGATCTGGAACGCTGGTCAAGGTGTCTCGTACGGCTATATAGATTGCAGCATGACAACAGTCAGTGATCCAGCTGGGCGCGGTTCGAGGGCTCGGGTGCCTCGAAAATGTCCTTAAAAGATGGACGCTAGTTAATGCTTGTTGTGGCCCTCTTCCTACCTTCTTCGCTGGGCATGTGTCATCCTTTAAGGCGGATGGCCCAAAGCTGAGGGAGAGGGTTTTGCTGGCAACATACTTGTGCTTTGGTCAGAGACTCTCTGGCACTTCCCACCTGGGAAGCTTGCTGGCAGAACTCATCAGGGCATGCTTTGTGCTGGCTGGGTACCGGTTCTGGAGCTGCTGGATAGGTCCTCTGAGGTTGGTATCACCATTGTTCCCTGTGAGATGTTTAGGGGATGGTTCTTGCTTCCCTCTTGGAAATCATGGCCTTCCTTCACTGGCGGAAGCTGTAAGTCAGACTGTGCATTCAGCCAGGGTCCAAATTGGTCCTTCTTGTTACTCCTTTCGAAGTTGCTGAATGATTTGCCAGAAGAGGGGCTCAACCCTCTTTTAAAGCCAAATGGGCCCCATTGATTGGTGCAGGCTAAGCATACCTTAATGAACCAATCCTGGGTCCCAACCAACAATCTTCTGTCATGCGTGAGGTTATAACCACAGTGCTTTGCAACAGGAAAGGTAAGGCGTGACAACATGTACTACTAAGTCCCACCCTACTTTCTTTCTGTTGTGGATCAAAGTGTCTCTCTGGTTAATTTAGCTCTCTCTGGCTCCTGATCAAAGCACAGGTCTCCCTTGAAGTTTGTGGCGAGAACAGACTTTCTGTCTCCATCAAATCACATACTTCTTCCGTCTGATAGGGAGTTCCGCTGCAGGGGTTTCCTACTGTAAACAGTTATACCAGACATGACATTCACTGCCCTTCATACAGAGGGGTGGGAGCTATCTTCAAGTTGACACATTACATATCAAAGAGGTGTTGATTTCCTGACCACTTTTTTCAGTTCTGCGATCAGGCCTCTCGCAGGCCTGTTTCAATTAACTCTCATCAGTGTGCGCTGCCACCAGCAGAACTTTGACAATAGGCAGGGAGGATCCATGGAGCCTTTGATATTTAATTAGGCTGGCCATGGCAGGAGGAAGGTGTTGCCTTCTCCCTTCCTGAGATGCTTTGATGTACCCGTGGCTGTCACATTCCAGCTGAACATGACTTGGGGACTGCACTAGTAGGATTTGTCCACCCAGAGTATACGTGACTATGTATTTGTTGTGCAGCGAGCATAGAAAAATGTGTGCGTTTTAGCCCCACATGTTTCGGAGGTTGATCTCCCATCATTCAATTTCTTAAAGAAATATTTAAAAAACCCAGGCAAGTGCACACCCACCTTGTGGTCAGTCGAATTCCTCATACGCCCCACAGCCTCAACATGTGAATACCACCCTACTGAAGGTCTGGTTCATCATCAAGGTGAAAGTACCAGCTGAGGCTATCTGCATTTCCATGATCGTAGCCTGGCGTGTGCTGGATGTCCATATCTAATCCTTGTAGGGATATGGCCCAAGGCAGAAGCTTACGGTTCTCCCCTTGCATAGCAATTAACCATTGCAGAGGCTGGTAGTCTGTCTGGATTGTTAAGTGAGACCCAAAGATGTATGGTTTCTGCTTCTTTACGGCCCACACAAAGCGTATGCCTCTTTTTCTATGACAGCCCAGTTCCTTTCCCTTTTTGTCAACTGCCTGCTAATGCAGGCAACAGGTTGCTCTACCCCTTCAGAGTTCTGCTGCACTAATAGGGCTCCAATCTCAAAATCACAGGCGCCTGTCTGGATATTGAACTCCTGACCATAGTCTTGCACTTTTTTTATTTATTATTATTTTTTGTTATCGTGCACTAGCCAAATCAATCTGACTTTTTACACAGTATAAAACAAAACCATAAAAAAATACAGCTACAACACATCGAAAGCAAAAAGAGAGAACAGAAGGAAAAAAATAATTAAAATAAATAAAAACTAAACAGGGAATAACAAGAATAGAGACAAAACAAGAATCATCAGAATATTGACAAAATGCTAAGTATTCCCCCTTTACCAACCAAATTAAGCTCTTTTAGAAATGAGACCACCTCAGAAGTAAGAAACACTTCATTATGAGATATTAATCTGTCCCAGAACATGTCTGAAAAAAAGGAATTAGTGTCATGAACAAAACGCTTGAATCTAGATAGCCTCACAGACCATGTCCCAGTGCAATCAATCAAAAGATGGCGTATTGACTGAGTTACATTTGCGCTGCACTTGTCACAAACATCAGTAGGATAGAGGTCATCATATCGAACATGGAGTATTTCCAAGGTTGGCAGCAGATTAAGTCTTAATTTTAGGAAGTCCATCCGTGTTCCTGCGTCTGGAGATTTCTTTAGATAATGCTGCAGTAAAGACCTAGGTTTCTCAATTAACAGAGGGGATGAGGATAGGTTAGCACTCCTCATTTTTTCAATAGTTCTGATCCAATCCATACAATGTAATCTTTCCTTTGTTTTCAACAGGTTTTGAATAAGAGTGTCAGCATCAGATTCCGAAAGAGCAAGTAGCTCAATACATCTAGACATCAACATATTTAATAAGAGATTAGAAGATTTGAACATTACAACTGCAACTTCCACATAAAGCGATAATATCTGGGGGTCTAGAATGAGTCTATAACAGGAGATCCATTTCCACTCCAACCAATTTTTTAAGGAAATGAGGCCTAGTTCAAATCTTAAACAAGAGATCTGGACACAATCGGGAAGACCCGGGGACGTCTTCCAAATTTTACTTTCAATCTTGTCCCAATCAATCTGATGGGCCAACAGGTTGCACTCCATACCAAAAGTGATCGCTGGGACCTCCTCCCCAACATCGAATTTTATAAGTGGTAACAAGGAAAATGTACAAAATTGCAGACAGATTTTCTTCATCTGCGCAACCAGATTAACTACCTTTAGGTCAATTGATGACAGAAGGTCACGCTTGGTGGGAAAAGCTGTGATTTTAGAGCCCAGATAGATAACCTCCTTGGATGTCTGCCAAACAAATGGTTTTATCTTCCTTAAGGGGTGTTGGAAAATGATAATCTTAGATTTTTCTGGATTCATTTTTTATTCATTTACTTTTGCATACTCCTGAAGTGCATTAAGTAAGCATTGCAGACCGATTTGCGTATAGTCAAAGACAACAATGTCGTCAGCATACGCTAGCCATTCATCTTCAAATTACCAAATTTAGGACCCACCAGACCAGACTTCCCCAACCATTCCACAAGGTCCGACAATTAAAGAATAAAGAGATAAGGTGCTAATAGGCAGCCTTGGTGCACCCCCCGGCTCTATCTGGATGGACTGAGACAGAACTCCCGATTTGGACAGACATAGTCTTAGTGAGAATCTTTCATGTAGTTCTAATAGAATAGATAGTAATGAGTCAGGGAGCCCCCACAGCTTTAGTGTAGTCCAGTGTCTGTTTCTATTTATGGAAACAAAAGCCTGGGAGAGATCAACCCAGGCTCCGAACAGGGGGGAACCTCCCTTTTTAAGAGACTCAGAGCTTAGACAACCCAAAATTAGGGTGTTCAAAGAAGTAGAAAGTCCTCTCCTAAAGCCGGTCTGTTTATTCGGGATAATACCTTTAACCTCAGCCCATTCCTCCAATTCCGCCAATATGAGACCTTCCCATCGCATCTAAACGCGAAATAGGCCGAATGTTCGAGGGAACTAATCTATCACCTTTTTTATGAATGGGAATAACGATCGATCTTATCGAAGACTCCGGTGATGATTTAGTAACAATGTTGTTGTCAAACAGGATATTCAAAACCCTCGACCACAATTTCAGATTTAACTTTAGAACTGCGTTACTCAGGCCATAGGGCCCGGCGGTATCTGGTCATAGCATCTAATGCCATTGCATCTAATGCCATTCCATCGAAATTTTTCCATCTTAAAAATTTCTATCAAATGCATATTTTTGGTGGTTAATGTTTATTTAGAAGCATTCCATTTAGATGGTAAAAATTTGATGCAAATGCATGTCGATGCAAGAAATTCGATGCATTGACCATGAACCGGGCCTGGCGTTCCTTGAGGTGCAAGATTTTTTAATTAAGATTTCAATGTCCTCACGAGTGTAATTTAAGGACCACACAGTAGAGAGTACTAAGTTAGAGCCATGAGAGCCAGTAGAACCATATACACCGGCAAAATGTTTAATTCAGGCGGACTCCTGTATAACCATTTCTTGCTGATCAGAATTAGGACCCTTAAACGACCCCACAATTGACCAAAAGGATCTGGAATTTCTTGCACAGATGGCCCTTAGCATTACCCGCCCTATTTGTTCTCTCATAAATTTATAGGATCGTAGCCAGTTTCTTTGGAAGTTATTTAGGACTCTTAATTCGATCTGCAGGGCTTTAGGGTCCATTATAATTTTCTTTAAAAACACTCTTTGATGTCTACAAATGTTTTCCTTTGGTAGATTTTAGAATCAAAGAGGTATTTATGGGGCCTCAACACGCTATTTGGGACAGAAAGGGGGAAGTTTAATTCCCACAGAAATTCGCAAAACCTTAGGGGTTCACACACAACCCCCGGGTGTTCTGATGAGAGGTCATTTACAGCAGTCTGCAAATGGCCTGTTAGAGTGCGATGGCCTCTCCCAAACCTAACAACACAAATGTCTGCATTATATACAATCACATCTTGACTGCAGTCATATGCCAACTTTCTATGCAGTAACTTAATGGTTGCTCTAATATACTGTTATCATCACAATTCCCCTCTGTTATCCGAAATTCAGTATAAGCATCAAAGAGTGGTTTGGATACAAAGATATAATTAATAGTAGAGAATGCAGAGCCTCGTTGGCAGGTTTGTCTACTAGGGATATCACCCCTTATATTGCCATTAACCATACACAAACCCCAAGATGACATAACATTGCACCAAGCATAACCATTGGAGTTTTCTTTGTCACAGAGGCTATCAATTTTTGTCCTAACACACTCAGAGTTGAGATCCCCCATTATGATGATGTAATCATCAGGAAATTGAGAAGAGAAGTCTACCAGAAGATGATACAAACTTCCCAAAAAGTCAACCAACTGGGAGGTCAACGGGGTCCAATTCAAATTAAACAGAATCCAATTGGAAACCATCTCTTCATCCCTTTTTTCAACTCTAATAATGAGAATACCGTTAACCTCAATGGAGAGTAGTTTAGAGGCAACAAAAACCAAGTTGCTACATAGTACAATTAGACCACCACTCGGACGACCCTTAGATCCTTTAAGGGCCTTCTGCTGAAAAGAAGAGAAACCCTCAACACTCAGAGTATCAGAACATAAGGTCTCCTGAAAGGCAATCAAATGGAAATTATTTACAATGTAACATGTTTTAACATCCTCTAGGAAAGAGCCAAAACCTCTCGTATTCCATGATGAACATCTCACAGCATCCGTCACTAGAGTTTCTGTTCAGGTAATCCTAATTTAAGGAAAACCTGATTCCATTGATGTGAGAAAGCCTCTCGTGGACCAGTCAGATACCGCCCCCAACATTGCTCAAAGGCCAGTTTAGAATTCATTTGAAATTTGACGATACTAACATCCGGACAATTAGGGAAGCTCAGTTGATTAATGTCCCTGGTAGATAAAAATTTCAGAGCAGGTATAGTACTCATTTCTTTCAAAACTCTCAAGCGGTTTACCGGGTGTAAGTCGCCCAGAGACTTTGACATATTCGAAAGAAAGATTGTAAGCCCTGAGTGAATGACTGACGGCCCTTTGATAGGTTGTTGCATTCTTGCTACTTTAGTCGAGGTGAGGTATTGTGGAAAAGACATGGACTTTTTTCCCAAAGCTAGCTCCTCCCCACCGTTAGCTTTATCCCAAGGCAAAAGATATGTAGAAGGAACCGTTAAAGGGAGTAGGTTAACCACAGGGTCCCAAACCAGGGCTAAGTCCTTTTCCCCAAGCAACGGAACCAAAGATTTTGCAGTAAGCGAGGCCTTAAGAAAAATAGGAGTAATTTTCACTTTTGCTGGGATTGACTTTTCTTGTTTTTGCATTTTCAGGAAGATTGGAGCAATCTTCCTTGGTGGCACCAGAGCTTCTTTTTGGCTTCCCACTGAAGCCCTATACTTTGAAGGTGATTTCTCACTGAAGTCAGGTAATAGGTCATCAACTACTGCAAGTTTCTTTTGCTTTTTCCCCAAAGATGGATTTGATCCTTTAGTGCGCTCCTTATTCAGGGCCTCTGAGTTGTTTCCTTTCAGACCCTTGATGAAACGATTCGTCGTGGCACCACTATTTTTTTGCTTCGAAGGATTGATCGAATCTTGGGCAGACCCCTTAGTGGCATCTTTAGCAATTTTATGATGTCTTTTTTCTACGTTTCTTTGTTTTTCCATTGGATTTCTTGGACCTATTCTTTACAGCTTTATTATTAGAAACGGCATCAACAATTATTACGCTTTCATTTTCCGGATCGGGGGATAATTCATCCTCAGCTAGTTGAGTTAGCCGGATGAATTCCTCCATCGTGGAGGCTGAGAGCAGCGTATCCTCCTCATTCAAAGTTGGAATAATAGGAAAAAAGGCAGGGTTACAAAAGGAACATCTATTCTCTACATTCAGTTTGGTTGCTTCTTCCAGTTTAATATTTCAATTCCCCATCTCCACTTTGAAATCAGACAGCTTATTAGTCAATGAATCCATTTGTTCAGATTGAGTCTGAAACAGAGCAGACAATATGGATGAAGTTTCAATATTTGATTCGTTGACCGCCGTTATTAAAGCGACCATCGATGATTCACTTACTTCAAGCTCTTTTGTAACTTCTCAGAGAATTCCAGAGAGTTGGAGGACCTCTGATTTGATGGTCTCAAAAACTTTCACCAAGGAACTGAGTACAAAGTTGAGGGCAACTATTGAGTTGAAACCTAAATCCTGATCATTTGTCACCACTGGTGAGAGAACTTTAGAAAGAACATCCTCTTGAATTCCGGGAAGTTGGGAGGCCCCTTTTTTGGCACCTTAGACCTCTTCCCAGAGGGCTAATCGTTCATTCAGTTCGTAGGAGGTGTCGACAGCAGACTCGAGAGCTTTTTCTTTCTCACCCCTACTCCTCCCCAGACAATCTTGAGCACAGGTTTGGGCAGCCAGAAGGCTAAATTCCCACTCCGCCTCCACGAGCGGTCGCACAGAAATAGAACCATTCATAGTATTGGATGCACAGGGGAAAGCATTTCAAATTGTGGTCTTTCAAATTGTGGTCTTCGTAGTGGTGTCCGTCAGAGTATAATTTAGATTAGAGCGCAACAGAGTTTTCAATGGCAGATTAAACGGGGTGACACATTTGCATTATTTATCAGGCACCCACTGTTTAAAGTCAAGCCAGAAGTTGTTGGTATCTGGAGGTCGCTTGCAAACACACTCTGTGAAGGGAAAAAGCATCCCATCCCATTTCTATAGGGTCTAAAAGATGATCCCCCTTCTATGATAACAGAAAGGTTGGAGGTTTATTCTGGGGATTACACTTTATATTTGAGATTTCGTCCAAAGCCGAGCTTCTGAGATTATATACTTTGGCCATTTTTGGTTGCACAAGAAAATTTGAAGAACAGACCACCCCTGTGTGGCAAACCAATTAGCCATCTCACAGCCCCTGTGGGAACAAGTAGGGAAAAAAGTCTCCGACCCGTCTCCCCTTCGTGGAGAACTGTGTCAGAAGCACATGGATTAACCCAAGAGGATTCTGAACAATGATTAATTTTCTTTTATTTTAGCCATATTCTTTTCACATGAAATAAAAAGTTCTATTGCTTCAATGTGTGGATTTGGATCAAAATTAAATTGAGGATAAAAGTGCCTAATTTGAGTGGGTCTAAGGCAGAGCCCACAACTCCCACACAAAGTAATGAACAGCTAATTATCATAATGTAGGCACAGACCAAAAACTGCCGATTGCGGCCAGTGTTAGGAGCAATCTCTTGTGGGTCAAAAGCAAGAGCTGCTGATCCCACTCGTAAAATGAAACAGCTGATTGTCCCATGAAGGCTGAGCACCAGGTAGCACACACCCTGAGAGCCGCTTAAAACAAAAATCAGAAATACCGTAGGGTGGGTCAAAGCTAGAAACCGCAGTTCCCACTCGAACCGTAATTTGAAGATAGACAGGGGGACCAGCCCGCTGTGCGGCACAAACCCTGTGAGCCACTTGGAAACAAAGAGTAAAAGAGAATGTCTGATGAGTCGGCGGCAAAATCAACGTTCCCACTCTGTGTGAGAAAAGCTGTTAAGCAGGCGAGTTGCTAGGTCTGGAAAAGACCCGGGGCTAAGCTGATGTTGGAACTGTTGGGACTAGCGGCTAGCTAGTCTTTTGGCTGTAGCTCCTGAGATTCTATCCAGGGCTACAACCAAAAGATCAGGGGCTATAGCCCCCTTAGCACCCCTCTAGCAACGCGTTCAGTAGCAGTAGCAGTAACAAAAACAGTGAAGCAGCACCCTCTGAACTATAGTATTTTTTAATCGTTTTTTTTTTCCCAAAAGCTTATATAGCTACAGTAGGTTAACGATCTTACCCTGCTGTCCTGTACTTTGATGTTCGTCAGGAAAGGGAGGCGGGTTTATGGACTCCCTTTGCTCCCGAAGAATCCAAAAGACTCACTGCACTGAGGCTCTGCCTGCTATGGCACTTTTATGGGCTCAATGCTCATCGAAAGCAGACTCCAGTCTGCAGGCACAGAAAAAAGCAAACAGCAAGGCAAAGTTCCAAACGCTGCACACTTCGCCGAGGCTCCACCTGATATGGCGCTTTTATGGGCTCAATGCTCATAGAAAGCAGACTCCAGTCTGCAGGCACGATAAAAGCAAACAGCAGGGCAACATTCCAAATGTTGCATTTTCAGAACTGAGGCCCTGCACAATCCACCCTTTAAATCCTAAAAGGAAGTTTGACAGGCAGGTTCCAAGTTACCTTCTTCGGCTTCTTCTAGAAAGTTACATCATTCAGGGGCATGGCGATGGTCCCTTACCCTCTGATGAATGACCAGTATTACCCGGTGAGACCTCAAAATGCTCTCACCTGCATCTGTTTGATGGGGATGTCCCAATTCTTCACAGTCTGTACCTTTGCTTCGAGAGGCTGTTTCTTACCTCCACAGACCAGGTGTTCTGGGAAAGTCACTGTGGCCAGTGTTATCTGGCACTTTGTGGCCTTGATAGTCAGACCTGCATTCTACAGGGCCTGAAGCACTTGTTTCAGGTGGGTTAAGTGATCCTCCCAGATGTGGCTGAAGGCATCAATGTCGTCTAAATAGGCGACAGAGTTGTTTTCCAGACCCGGCAAAACCTGGTTAACCATCTGCTGAAAAGTGGCAGGGGAATTCACCAAATGCTGACCTCCCTCTCGCTCCATCTGTCACGCCGACCTGCCAGTACCCTGCTGTGAGGTCAAAGGTACTCGAAGCAAGACAACGTGGTGCAACACAAGTTTGATCCTCGGGTCCGTGGTTAGAAACCTCTGGGTATTAAGTGCCTTATAAATAACCCATCATAAAATAACCCATTACAAATGTACTTGGCAGCTGCGAGCTTGTCAATGAGCTGATCTGCCTGAGGAATGGGGTGAGCATCTGTCTTCGTTACAGAATTGGGCCCCCTGTAATCCACACAAAAAAGCGAACTTCAGTCTTTCCACCACTGGTCATTTTAAGGACCAGTACCACTGGGCTAGCCGAGGGGCTGAGGAATGGCTAATCCTACTCTTCAATGGCTTACTGTTTCCAGTGTCCACATTATGGGTGCACATATCTGCATGACTTGGAGTCAGAGAAAACAGACTGGCAAACTGTCCCAGTAAACGGCGACAGTCTGTCAGTTGCTGATCTGACAGGTCTGTTGCAAGGTTGACACCTTCAACCAACCCGTCTGTGGCTTCAGTGTGCAGGAGGTCTGGGAGGGGATCTCTCTCCTCCTCAGTTTCTCCATCAGTCAATAATGCCATGACCAAGTCATTCCGGCTATAATCGGGTTTTAGCCTGTTCACGTTAAAGACCCTGCACATCTGTTTAGGTCCTTTCACGTCAATGAGGTAATTCACCTCATTGACTTTTTCCAGCACACATTAAGGCCCATTCTGCTTGTTCTGAAGGACACTGGGTTTGACAGACTCCATAATCCCCACCCACGGGCCTGGAGATTAGACTGTCACTGTGGCCTTCTGGTCGTGCCAGTGCTTCATCAGCTCCCGACTGGCCTTTGAGGTTCTTTGTTGACTGTTCCATGTACTTTGCCATTCTAGTACAAAGGCCGAGTACATAGTCCACCACATCTCTTGTAGGGGATGAAGGTTTGCTTTCCCAACCCTCTTTCACTAGAGGGGACCTTGTACAGGGTGTCCAAACGGAAGCTCGGAGGGTCTAAACCCTACACCGTTCTGTGCCACCTGTAGGTGAACAGAAGGCATGACAGGAGAATATCCCATTTTCTCCTCAGGTGCTCTTCCAAGCCACCTATCACGCATTTTAGGGTCTTGTTGGACCACTCAACAAGCCCATTTGTTTGTGGATGGAAGGATGTAGAGAACCTATAGGTGACTTCACATTCTTCCCACATAAACTTCATATATGCTGATATGAAGTTTGATCCCCTGTCACAAATGACTACCTTGGGGAATGCAACATGGGAGAATATTCCAATCAAAGCCTTTGTAACCACAGGGGCATTAATACTCTTCACAGGGACAGCATCAGGGTATCTTGTGGCATGGTCTACCACCACCAAGATGTATCTGTTCCCTGAGCTGGTTTGAGGATCCAAAGGACCCACACGATCCTTGCATATTCTCTCGAAAGGCCGCTCAACCACAGGTATTGGAATGCAGGGGGCCTTTCCGGCACCACCTGCCTTGTCATAATCTTGACAAGTCAGGCAGGAGTGGACAAACTGCGGCCAGTAAAAGTGTGCAGGCAACCGGTCTGATGTATTTTTCACTCCCAAGTGATCAGCTAAAGGAATTTGGTGTGCCAAATCCAAAAGGAACTTTCTGCGGCATTAGGGAATCACCAACCTTCTGGTGCCCTCGCCCTGGAATCTTTGGGCTCACTGTACAGGAGTCAGTCCTCCCAGTACACTTTGAACAGTCCAAGGGCATCACCCTTAGTCTGCTCCGCTGCCTGCTTCCACAGACCCGCCAGAGTGGGACACTCTTTCTGGACTGTGAAGAATTTGATCTGATCTGGGCCCCCAGCTGATGCAAACTCATCCAGCTTGGGCGGGTCCTTCAGATCTGCTCCCACCTGGTCCTCCTCCTCAGGTTCCAGCGCAGCACCAGGCAACTCTGAAGTCCGTGAGTTCCCTGCTACCAAAGATGGGTCAGCAGTAGCTACTAGCGCCTCTCTCGCAGGATTAGGCGACTCAGTAGTCTCTAGGAGTGGACTGTGCGCTACCGACCATGCCGGTCTTTCCAAGAATCCCTCTGTGAGCGCACACCCACTGTGCGGATGGTGGAATTCCTCACACGCACCTTACATGGACACCACAACATTGACCTTAACCATACAGGTAGGTCAACCAACAACACTGTAACCTACAGTGGCACCAAATGCTAAAATGACTGTAACCAACAGGCATCTCCAACTTGCAGAACACACCCAACATTCTGTAACAACCACTAAAACACAACACAAATATAGAATCCACCCAGCCTTCTGTACCCCAAGCCAAAACCGTGCACCAACAGTTAGGCCCACCAAACCAAGCATGTGCCTCTTTGTTTCTGCAGTGGCAGGATTCTTTGACCAGGCCGCTTAAAGAAACAGGGTGTTCCACAAGTGTAACACTTTGAGCAGTGAACCTACATGAGAAAGAATAGGAATTACAAATAATTTGTCTTTCTTGAATTCTATACAATAATTGCTAATCTTATTGCAGGTTTATTTCATGCACACTTCAGGGGGCGGGTCACTGATTTAGTCTGGTCTTAAGCACCTCAACTCAGCCTTTCATCCTTTTGAGGTCGATAAATGAGTAGCAACACAGGCTGGATGTATATTTGTTCTATATAATGCGCTTACACGTAAGTGCTATGTAATAACACATCATTATCATATGGCCTTGAACGTCTGCTTGCATTCACAGTAATTTGGTAATATGGGCCTACACACACTGATATTAACGATACATATGGTGGTCGATGCTTGTATGAAATATATATCACATCATAGTGATATCATAACCATATTTTTCATAGTTTACTTAGGAACAATGCTATCTGATGCCAGTTCCTGTTTTGTCAAGGGGTGAAAGGCTGTGTTCCATCATTTCCTGTGATGTCACTTCAGGGTGGTGTCAAATGACATCACTTTCTGTGATGTCATCAGAGGTAAAGGGTCATCTGATGTCACTTCCACTACACAAGGCATTTAGGGGAAATTACGTCCCTGCCTTCTGTACCCCCGGCCACAACTGTGCACCAACAGTTAGGCCCACCAAACCAAGCACTGTAACCAACAGTGAACATTTGACCAAATAGCTGTAACCTAAAGCCATCCCAAATATACAGAACCCACCGGGATTCTGTAATACACACTACACCACACACATCCACCAACAAATGGACAAAACACACAAATATGATCCAAATAAAAATGGAATGAAAACCCAAAATATGTGTGGAATCAACAACATAAATGAAAAGCACATTGTGTCAACACAGCTCCAGCATCCAGATGTCAAAGACACTGGGTAACCATCACCAGCTCACCGCACCCACATGTCCAAAGCAATGTTCGCACCCCAATAGAAATTAAACAACCACCTGCAGTGAAAAAGTCAATCCATATCCCCTAATGAAAGGAAAATACTCCCTTACCGCATGTCCATGCTGCCCCCTTGTAAAGGAAAATCTATTAGCAATCATACAATTGGCATAACTAAAACACACCTATCAGGGGCACCCAGGGGCCACGACAGAAACATATGCAACCCTGTTTTGCAGCCCCCAAACATACATAAACCCCATGCCCAACCCCACCTAGTGAAATGCCACTAACCCAGAGCCACAACACATAACACTAACAGCAAATATATTGGCTTCCCCCAACACAGGTAGAGCCTGACCTATTCCTCATCTGTAATGGTGAGATCCAAAATATGCATGTAAAAGCCCCAGAAATCAGGATCAAACTCCTTTCAGTTGAGCACAAATCTCTTGCAGGGTGGGCATACATAACCCCCATGCAAACTGCTAGCAGTGCAAACAACACACACCTAAACAATGTCAGCCTGCCCGCCAAACAGGAACTTTTAGTTACTGTTTGGGCACCATCCACCACAGTAACGCGCTTCTTGCCCATCATGGCCGAAAAGGTACCATTACCAGAATCCATCGGCATACTGACATTGGTACCCTATATCCTTCCTTTCTTCCTCTGTGACACAAGCCACCGAACTGGCAGTGAGCATCCCCTTCGAACCCAGGGGTTTGCCGACACAGGAAAAGTCACTGGCTTTGCCGGCTCGGCACTCATCTGCAACCCTTCTTCCTGACTCTGCGTCTAAACGTAATTCAACAAACTTCCATTGACGATGGCACGCCACAAGTGCTGGTGTGGAAGCCCAACACTCTGCCACGTCATCATTCCCATATTGATTGCGGGGCAGCAAACATGTCCTGACCATCCCACTGCACTCTACCTCCTCAGTGTCAGACCTGCCGCTGGGCGTTATCAGCAACTCGGTTCCCGTTGCCGACATAGACACCATCAGGTGCTCCCCACATGCTTCTGTGCTCAACTCCGCCCGCACCACGGCACTCCTAGAACAGATCACCGGCAGCTGAAACACAGTTGCTGCCTCTGACGGGCCCACCCAGACAGTGCGGCCGACACTCCTGCAGACACCACGTCTGTCCTCATGCTAGGCCCGCAGACACACATCTGCCCTGGGCCTCTGCCTGCCAGCACCTGCTGACAGGACTTGTCAGTCTTTTTTGCCACCTGTGCAAACGACCAACAGTCCCGACCAATGCTGCCCACCTAGATAACACACCTTTAGGGTCCCAACCACCTTCCGGGGACCGGACCTCCTGCAGCTGCCAACCAGCAACTACTACTCTTGCTCCGCCAGGCCTGCAGGATGACCCAGGACCAACACCTACTGGTCCTGAGTACAGCAGGCACCTTCCTGGATGGATGTGAGTACTGAGGGCAGTGTCCTGTTTGCCTGCCACCCCCTCATCAGCAGCAAAGACCACCTCCTCGACAATGAAGTAATGAGGTTCTTCTTGTGATATACAATGCCAGAGACCACAGGTAAGATGTTAAGTAACTTTATTCCATCAATGTTGGTAGATACAGAAAACACTGGCACATCCACCCAGCCAACCTTAATCTCAACCTGCACCCTACGAACACACAAAACACTCACACACCAACACTGCAATACGACCTCACCACATTCTGCTCACCTTGCTGTTCTTGACATGAAGCACCCATAACCCAAGTTTCAACAGATTCCTATGATCCAGCCAGCTTTTAGCAGTTGGATAAAAGCTGTCAGATTCCCTAGCAACTCAATGCTGCTTTAACATGTGATGCTGAAAGGGGGAATCCATATGTAAAGGTTTAGCATGTGTCTTTTGCTCACATTTTAGTGCTCTGCCAGCTTCAAAAATAAGCCCCTGTATTTTTAAGAGGTTATAGTTTATATTATTTTTTAAAGCTTTTGAAAAGGGCATGGGCCCTTTGGCTCAGTCAGTTTCCATACAGTTGAGGCAGATTGTCTTGTTCCTAGAAAGGTAATAGAAGAATAAGCCATTTAAGGTGAGTTCTACATGCAGTAGCACCACCCAGTAGCCATCACAGTAGCCATCGTACCAGTTCAGAAACACATGAGCAAAGCGCTGTGGTTATGCACATTAGGCTAACTGGAAGCCCATTGATGCAGAACATTGTCTTGGTTTTAAAGGTCAGTCCTATTTTACAGATAGCTTCTTCAACCCAAGACAGACAGTTTGTAAGGCTGCAGACAACTGCATGCCAGTTTCGCCCATATTAATGATCATCAGTGACGTATGGTCTGACAGCCTTGTGGTTGAAACATTGTGGCAGGTGCAGCAAACAGTTATGGTGGCTTTAAAAAGGCAATATCCCAAAGTGAAGCCGTTGGCACTAGAACATTGTCTTAGATTTACAGGCCAGTGCTATTTCATACATATTGTTTTGTCTGTACCCAGTTGATTGTGCTTGTCCTATTTTAGCTCTGATTCTCTATTAATACACACATGTGTTCTTCATAGCCAGAGCCAAATTGAATTGAACAACATTATTTTTCACTGCCCATTCATAGCACAGCCAACACGTGTTTCGACCACTGGTCCTTGTCAAGGCTCTCGAATCGCACACATTATATCAATGCTATTACATACACCACAATGGTAATAATGAATATTACATACCATAATTGCATCATTAGGTTTGTAGAGGGATAGAGAGCACATAAATAGGCGCAGATGAAATAATATTGGTTATGTGTCAACATATTGTAGTGAAACACAAGAAAAGCATGCACATCAATATACATTGCATATCTCTACATATCTGTATTTTCCATTGTTTAATGATTTTAAAAGTGGATGTGCTGTCAGCATGCTCGTATTACGTGTTTCCCATTATTTGGGCCTCAATCACCATACACCATGTGTAAGTCCCATATTACCATTACCGTACTGATAAGAAAAGCTGTGCATTCGCACTATTTATTGTTATGATAAGCAAAGATGCGCATCTGCACTATCCATTGCCATTAGCTGCAAAACTCAGCTAATAGCCGAACTATCATTACTGTCACATCCCATCATGAGTATAAAACCATTCCTAATTCACGTCTGTGTGCCACCTACAAAGGATGTTCCCTTATATAATTGGTGCATTGTTCAGTTTGCCATTGATATCTGTAATTTAAGTGCAACTCACCAATGCAGATCTCCCATATTCTTGGGAATATTCAAATGGTTAATACAGAGTCTCTCTGCTTGATCTAATACATTAGGATATTGTAAGGTGTGTGAGAAATCTGAAGGTGTCTCCCTGTCTAGTCCCTGGGGATCTGTCATCCAGGTGGCCAGCACAAGGCCATCGCTTTTGGATCCAGTTCCTGGCGGGGCACCAGTTAGAGTCACCTGTGTACATGGCGACAATGAGATATACCCCAAAATATCTGTACATATTAACATCCGGTGTGAATCTTGTGAAATATTGTCAGTCATAATTCTTGGGCTCCCCCAAGAAGTTATCCTGGGATGAGACTTCCCTACCTTTTTTCAGATCTCTTACAGAAGATTTTCTACCCCAAAGTAGCTGACAAGCAGACTATTATTCCCAAAGTTCTCCAACATGGGATTGGGAGAATGCAACATTTATGAAACTGTAATCCCTTGAAACCCAATTTGTAGGCTTTTGTGGAGAGTCTAATAAAACCTCTAGACCTCTACACAAACAAACTAACACCAAACAATGGAATATGCGAGAGTCCATGGATAGCTCTCATCCCTGTTCTCTTACAGGTGAAAAAAAATGAAAACCTGGACAAAGAACAGATATAGCCACCCCGCATATGGGAAGGGTATGTGAGAAACCTGAAGGGGTCTCCCTGTCTAGTCCCCGGGGATATGTCATCCAGGTGGCCAGGACACAGCCATCGCTTTTGGATCCAGTTACTGGCGGGGGGACCAGTGCGGAAGAAATACCTGGATGAGGGGTCCTTGGATAGTGGGAGTGGCACATTGATGGGTGGGACACAGTATCCCCCTTTATTGAATACCTTTTCCTATTCTACCACGTAGGATATTCCAAAACACTGCCCCACCCTTTTTTGACACAAAAACTTTCGCACAAGACGAAAGAAAACGGACTAACACCAGAGCCGTTTACCTGACATGTCCCAATAAAAGGGTCATGCAAAGTCAGGCAATTGATCAGAATCACACACACCTGACGGCCCTTTCCCTTCACACAGGAATAAAAGGTGGAGCACGACAACACACTATGAGCAAGGCAGACCGCACGACATGAGAGATAGCTCCGCACGGCAGTTCAAGAGAAGGAGAAAGACGGCACGAGTCGAGAGGACACCAAGGGGAGAAATGGTCTTGCCCTTATCGACAGAGACATGTGAATTCTTAAGAGAAGGAATTGTAAGAACATGAACTATAGCCAGCGTGTGTTACAGCAGATATCAATGGTTCCCGGGCGCCTCCTTTGCTGAGAGCCTAGCAGAGGAGAGACGCATGGCTCAATGCTACCGGCTTTGACTCTACAGACAACAAAGCTAAGCAGTTTGTCACAGCCAGTGAGTCGAGGGGGAGCCGATAAAGAAACCAAACTATGTTGAATGAAAATAGCAAGCGCATATTTGAACTTTGGATGAAGAAAGAACTATTGATATAAGGAAAGGGGAAAGCCAGCATAACAGAATCAAACACCATGTGGGTGTTCACTTGAGAAATGCTAGTGGATTCCCCTGTGGTTGAACTACAGTAACCAGAAGGTCTTAGGAAAAGGCGGAATGGGGTCAATGTGGTCATATGGGGGTCTTGTCAAAATCCTCTGTACAGTCGAAAGTCTTTGACCGGTTGATGATTGGGAAACTAAAGGGAAACGAATCCTGCATGGTAAAAAGATTGCACAAACAGTGCATTGTAAAGGTTGGCAAGAGTGAACCTGGCAGAGGGATGCTAACACGAAGGGATGAAATCTAAAGTTCCATAAAAGTACATTAACAGTACATGGTAAAAGTTAGTAATAGTGATCCCGGCAGAGGCAAGGCAACAAAAAGAGGCAAAGTCTAAAAGAACTGTTAAAGGTTGGCAAGGTTGCACCCGGCAGAGGGATTCTAACAATAGGGGATCAAATCTGAAGTCCCATGAACAGTGTGTTGACAGGAGTGAACCCGAAGGTGGGAGGCTGGCACCTGAAAAGGGGTCCGAGCGCGAAGGAGGGAGATCCAGGGGTGGAAAATCATCACCCTAACTACTCTATGAAAATAACTGTTTAATTGAATTGTCGAGTTCGACTGTGAGGGGTCTGTGCCCCGAAAAGGGGGACCCAGGGGTGAAGCGTCACCCAAAACGATACGAGGAACAGAACCCTTGTGTTTGTTTGTTGAAACTAGCAGACCCTCGAAGGCAAGACACTTTGTATTGAAAAGAGACTTTAACCATTGAAGATACTGATAGCTGAACTGTTGGCTCGTGCTGGGAAAGCTCGAGTGTGTGCTGCGCTCAGGAGCCCACCTTGTCCCGTACTGAAAACGTGGGCCAGGGAGACCCCTGGAAATCACATCTTGACTACTTATTTGTGAACACTTCTTTCTTTATTGAAAACCCTATCCCACATTCTTTCTATAATTAGTTGTCAGCGTTTGGCAATCGTATTTTTTAGTATAGGCCTTTTTACTTTGAAGGAGCCTTATTTTTCATTTGATGGTCGACGTTTGCTCCAATCTTAGATTTAGATTTAGGTTAGGCATTTTTCCATGCTACATTTACAGTTTAATAGACACCCTTGAACTGTGATCACTTGTGTCTGTCTTTACTGTTGCCACCATGAGTTCCTTACAGGTTACAATGGTGGTTGTTAGTGATTTGGGCGTCTATAAAAAAGAGAAAATTCAACATTAGTGTGAACTCACCCCGATACATACTTTAAATCAAGGCCACGAGGGTTCAATGTCTGAGTTGTCTCTAGTCCAATTTCAATGTATGTGTTGCCTCAGGTCCAATTTAACAATCCTGTTCTTTCTGAACTGTAAAGGGTCAATTTTTAACTATGTGTAGTCCATTCCCCATAAACTAGAAGGCAACACTAACAGAATGGACGATTGAAATGGAATGTAATCGTCCCTTGTTGCTATTACATACTAGGGATAGATCCCTTACCACTTTACTCCATGAAGCGGTGTCCTGTAGGAATCACTCGCAATTTCGATGGCTGCACGTGTGTTAGAGCATCAGCCATTATGTATGTTGATACTAAGGTGGCATGATGATGTCACGTGTATGGTACGTGTAACCTCATCATGTGCCGCCCAATAGGCTTATTTGCCTGGATCGCAATATGTTTTATTGTATATTATTAAGGCTCCTAAAATGTACAAATCAACTAACAGTTCATAAATTATGATTGGGTGAGTTATCATACACTAATATAATTAATCTAATTGTAATTGTAATTGAAACCCCATGGCAGTTAAAAGGTTAAATATGTTGATGTCATCTCATTTCCGACTTGATGGTACTTAAGCCACAGCATTTGTGTCAGTTGCTTGTCTCATGTAGATGTTTACATTGTTTCTATCAATTTACGTGTTAATTGTGTTAATATGCTCATTGCTTATGTATATTCTAATGCATTGATTGGTACTAGTCCATATTGTATGGTTCACAATTGTGTGCCCTATGTTGCCAAACTATATTCCTATTGGAGTCCAAAGGCACAGTTCTGCTTGTACAGTAGTTAACTAAGCAGTACTTTGCTTCTAGCAACACAATGTTGTTCTTGATTATAAAGCCTATTGCCACTGAGTTCCCATTGCAAGATGTGTATTGCTCTGAAGGAACACATTGATCTTATGTACCTGGTTAAGGCCAATGGTAGTACATCTCAATCTACATATCACCCTGTATTCATTTTGTCTCAGGAACAGTTTTTGATCACCTCCTCGACTACCACATCTCACTTTTGCAGCCCTATGAATCTTATATCCATTGTATCTCTCTCTTGATGTGATTCTTGCCAGTGACTAGCTAGTTGTAGCCTCTTATCTTGGTTCCAAGCAAGATAAATGTTCTCTGATTTGGATACGTAATTCACATATGGTGCTACCTATGCACAATGTTCCAAAAACACAAATAATTGCATACACAACATATTGTTAAGTGACTTCAATTCAGCACTCCAACTAAGTCAATGCCTAGTCTGGGATGCCCAAGGGAAGCCCTTATTTATATATTTGTATGACAAGTTCATAGATCTGGATGATAAACCCTTATATAACGCCCCTCTCTTTGAATCCCCCTGACCTCACTGAGCCAGGAAGTAGGTTTGTTTTGCAAATTAAAATATTTATTTGAAAAATTAAACAAAATATATATATCACACGTTTATGAATACATTAATATTTGATAGAACACTTATGAATATGACAGTGATCAACAATGGATAATATCACCCAAGCACACTTCTTTAATTACTTAGGAGTTGGTATAGAAAGGATAAGGTAGCAGAGAATACTTTTATGGTTTCAAGGAAATGCAATGATGGAAAAGAATGCAGCACAGAAATAAACTGATATGGTTTCAACAAGAGATAATATGATCACTTTTTCTATTGACAATTCACTCCCCCCCTATGCAATATAATGAGATGGAAGGAGAGCACACAGGTTTTCAGGAATACAATCAAAAGCAGTTCAGTTCTCCCTTAGCAAGCTTAGAGCAACCGGTATGCTTTTAAAACATGCAGAAATACTTTTAATGTGATTTGCAATGAACTGAAAAATATGCTAAAATTGATTTTAATTCCCTATAGGAGATTCAGGGTAGGTGATAGCTACTTAGGATTGGTTCAGGTCAACACTATCATTGATTCACGAGGGATTATCAGGTTGAAACCGGATTTCAGCTGTTGCAAGCAAAAGACAGCGATTTTTGACAGGTGGAGAAATTTGAGTCAAATTGCAATTTGCGGCACCTTTTCTGAGTGCGTCGAGCGCGATTACAGAAAAACTATAAGGAATAGTTTGTTGGAAAGCTGGGAATCTTAGCTTTAAAATGAAAGTTAAATCTCGTTCCTAGCACATGCGGTTCAAAAGATATGGACGATTTAATGGAGGTAGATTCTCAGAAATACAGTAAGATTCAAATGACAAATGACACTTTCACAGGTTTGAAATCACAGAATGAACACACAATTTCTAATACAGTTCTAGGCAGGTTGCATTGGTTTGAATTAGATTATTTTAAACTAAGAGATTGGTTTTGCACAGCTCTGGCTGGATACTCACTCCTAATTTTGGAAGGAATGGGCTTCTCAGAGATCTGGTCAACAGGTTTAGTTGCGGTTCTCTCTGCTCTGCTGGTCTGGATCCCTGGTTCTAGCAAAAGTTCTTGGCACTGCACAGCGGTCTGGTCTTCTATCGGCACTGCACAGCGGTCGGGTCTGGGTCTGGTCTGCGGTTCTGGATACAGCTCTGCTTTCTGGGTTCTGGCACAGGGTTCTAGCCAGAATCAAACAGCTTGCCCGGCTGTTGAATATCAGGTTGCAAAAGATTGTGAGGCTTGCTGAAAAGGATTCTACTTGTGAATTGGCCCCTCTGCTTTAAGTTCTGGAGTCTAAGTTCTGGATCTCAGGATCTGTCTGGATTTGAAGTCTGGAGTCTGGTTTTCTAAGTTCTAGTCTCTGGATATTGCCTGAATTTGAAGTCGTCCGTCAAAGTGCTTCGCAAGAAATCAGTTTGAAGTGTGAAGTGAATGTGTCTACCTGGGTCTCAGTGGCTCTTTTTATGTCTTTTGAAAATGGGTGGGAAGGCTGACTTTTTATGCCCAACCTTCTGAGGATCCTGACTATAGGATCCTGGCTATAGGATTCTCTGTCGCCTGACTGGGGAACTGAATTGTGAGTCATCCCATGTCATCAGGCATCATTTTTCTGGCATACAGAAAGAATACTCCCCTTGTCACTATGCACACAAATCTATTTTTGACTTAAATGCATATCTATCTATGTACAATTTTTCTGACATTATATGTCCAGTTAACTTATTTTCTGTAGCGCCAAACCATCCGATCCCTGTCTTTGTAAGATCTTGTGTTCACTTCTGACAGAATTCTGCCCTTTTCATCCAGAAAGCAATCTCTAAAATTTTTCAGAATTTACACAAATATGCGCAAGGAATATGGGCATCAGATGATGAAGTGTCAGATTTTTAACATACATACATTTGGAGTATTACCCTATTTTCCGCTACTACTCCCCAGAACATACCACAGAATCCTAACACCTCTTAAAATGTGCACAGAAAAATCACAGGAATCATGATATTATTGATATAATTTTGACAATTATGTACTATGAATTATCCATCTTTCTAAAATTATGCTCTGGCCCAGAGGGGTGTGGTTTCCCAAAGCACATGGGGAATTTCTGGTTTGTCCACTTCCTCCAAGCTCAGCTGGCTCACAGAGGCAGTGCCCCTTCCATTTCCTTCCAAGATGAAGCCATTTATGAACCCCTGATTTAGCAATTTCTTGGAGCAAAGGGAAGTTCATTGCTCTGTTTCACTGCAGTCCCAGGTACTCCTCCCCTGATTCAATCAGAGAGGTGTGATCTCCTTTTGGTGGGGAAGCCAAAGGCAGGCCAGGCCTGTGAATGCAGTTGCTGCGCAAGTTTCAACTCCTGTCAGGGGTAGTTGCCGGGCAGAATTCAATCCCTTTAAGCCAGGCTTCAGCCAAAGGTCACTTTTGTTCCCATTTTTCTTCATTCAAATTAAACTTACAATTTTGACACATGCAGCTAGAACGCTGATTCTAAGTTCAAAACCATGACATTTAAGCAGTTGCAACCTATGTGACACTCAAAATTAGGTCACTCATTTATTTTAAACATTTCGATTTTAGTGGCTTTAAATCCCATTTAACTTAAGCTGCTGACATCCACAGCTTAGCCAGTTTTGTTATGAACATTATTTTAGGCTCTTCATCTTTCCAAATTTTGTATGCATACAAGACTTCATTCTACCAGACATCTGCTGGTGTTCAGTAAGATTTGTGAATATCTTGCAATGTTTGAAACAGGCATTTTGAGCTTGCATTTCAGAGAAACAAAGGTGATTTCAAAGCGCTTTTTGAGCTAACAGACACTGCTGTTTTTCCATTGGCATCACGTTTCACTCATGGCGCTTCTGGCCCATCACGCTCGCACTGGTGGGTGGCAGGTCTGGCGACCATTTTGGTGTGCGAAAAAACTGTGCGTTTTTCCTGGATTCTGGCGTAAATGTGGGCTTTTCGGCCATCTTGGATTTTCTAAGCCCACAGCACCAAATGTTGCAGTATAATAACTTGAACGTGGGTCAATACACCTAACAATATCTGCTTCGACAATTAATGAAGTCATGCATTTTGATTGTCAACCCATCATGGCATTTAAGGGTGTCACTTTCAGAGTTCACAAATCTACATCTGCTGCAGGTACCACATTTGTAGAATCCCTGTTTCAATGGTCTTAGCCAATCACATCCTGTCCTGCTATCCAATTGTGGTTTTAAGAACATGACTCACTATATTGTTTAATGGTGTGAGCTCTTGTGTGTATAAACTTGGGTTTGGTACCTATATAATTATTAAGATCTGGATCCATTTTCAATAAATGCCAATGTCTGTGAGCGATTTTATACAGATCATCAGAGTTACTGGAATATTGGATAATACAATTGACATTGTGATTTCGGTTGTTAGCATCTTCCTTATCGGATTCAACATTGTCTTTCGATTGATTCATTTAATTTTATTTTGTGCTTTTTTGACACATTCTTGTGAATATCCTCTTTCAATTACCCTCTTATCTAAGAGATCCCATTCTTGTTTGTAGATAGAGTCCTCACTACACTTTCTCTGAGCTCCATAGACTTCCCCAACAGGTATATTTTTTACTTTACTTTTCCTGTGGCAGCTAGTAGCATGTAAGGTCAAGTTCACTTCTGTGGGCTTCCTATAGGTTGTGGTCTGGATTTTTTCCCCTTCAACATAAATGTGTAGATCTCGAAAATCCACTGCAGATTCATTGATATTGCCAGTCAGTTCTATCCCAAATTTGTTGAAATTCAAATAGGCAACAAAGGCCTCAAATAGGTAATTGGTGCCATTCTAAATGATAAGAATATCATCTATGTATCTTTTCCATAAAATGACACTTGAGGCAAAATCAGGGTTATTGAGTACCTGTGTTTGTTTATATTGTCCCATTAATAAATTGGCAAGCAATGGGGCATATTTAGCTCCCATCGCCACTCCTTTGGTCTGCAGGTAGAATTCACCATTAAACATTAATATGTTGTTTTAAGAGTAACGTTCAGAAATTCTCTGACCATCTCTATATGTTGTCTGTGACATCCTCTGATCACAAACTAGCAATTCAGGCAATTGACTATGCATTTGCAGACTTTTCAGCATGCCACAGATAACATATAGAGATGGCCAAATAATTTCTGAACTTTACTCTGAACTTTGATCTGTTGTTTGTGTTATCTCTTCAAACCATGCCTGTCTCACACCCCCCAGATCTCAAGCAATGCATACATATTGATATTTTCCAAGCCGCCAGGAATGGGTGCCATTGTTCGCTTCTAGGTAAGTATTGAAGTCGCCACCACTGGCTCCAATACATTGAGTGGTTTACAAACCTTAAAGGGAATGTTGGTTGCTGATCGTGCTGTTGCGTGTTGCTAGAAGCTGGACAGGGTTTTAACTTACTGACTTTCTTATGGGTGTACTGCATAGCACGGGCCAACGTCCCTTGATTTCATATGCGATGCTGAGGATGACTTATTGTGGGTGATTTTGTTTTCCTTTTGTTGAGTCTTGTAATAGAGCAATTCTGCCACTGATTTGATCAGACCTGAAGATTGCTCTGCGGGGATTACAATGAGAGGGCTAGGGAGAGTTCAGGAACTCTATTTTCTAGGTTTCCCTTGGGTTTGTTGTAGTTTAAGGTTATTGACTCTAGCATTAAATAGACGTGGATGACACAATGGGATGATGCACATCTGAATAGTTTTACCTCACCTGGAGACGTGCATGGCAATGAGACAGGTTCACGGGCAGGTTGCCTATTTTCTAACCATGCAGCATGAAAGTAAGCTAAGGTTTAGGCCTGTGGCGGCAGCTATCTCATGCTTGGCAATGTCCACTTAATGGTGGATGTTGGTTAGACACACGGAGGCTGTCACATGTGTGGTAAAGTCTGCTGGATTGTAAGCAAGGTTGGAGAAGACGCAATGCCTGCTTTACATGGGAATGTCCTTGTTAACAAAAGCAAGTGAAGTTGAGGACACATATAGTAATACAAGCGTATATCCGCAGTGGTAAGGGAAGCTGAAATAGCATGTAAATTGGAAGAATCTAATTGGCTAATCCTGCTGTAACATAAGAAATTCCATACAAATTGGACTTATCTGCATAAGCTTCTCCGAAATCCTTCAGGAAGTAGGCTCATGGGCTCAGATGCTCTGGAGAGGGGCAACTCTGTGGTGCAGCTCAGCGAGCCCCTCGGTAAAGTCATGGGTTCAGGTGGCAATTTGGTGATGGGCGAATCAGGGACCCTGGAGCTCGCCCTCATCATCAAATTGAGATAAGGCTGTGTAGCCTTCAGTAGGTTTGAAGAACTGTATTACCTCTATCATAAATACATCAACCGTGCCAGCTTCCTTAACTGCCCCTTACAGAATGTGTTTCCCTGACTCAGGCAATGGTTTTGAGATGGAACATTTATGACATAGCAGCATTTCTCTTGCGGCAAGGATGTGACTGGGAGCTGAGTGATGACGTGAGAGATGTACTGAAGTGTGCAGCAATCAGGATACCATTTTTCTATGATGACATATTACAAAATGATCAAGCAGTGGTGCAAATGACTTTCACATGGCAATCATTAATTGTGTTGTAAAAATAACAAACAGTAATTCAATTACATGCAAACTATAACCATTTACAGTGCCAAATAAGTGGCATATGCAAACATTCAATCAAGTGACAAAATATCATGTCTACCTCCAAGGACAAACTAATGATATCCACAGCAGCAACATGTTATGTAGACATTGGGTGGTGGAACAATGTGGAAACCTTGGGTAGATCGGGATGAGGGTTAGCAGAATTGGGTGTTGGGAGGAAGGTAGAAAAGGATTTCCAAATCAGGTTACAGTCTAATGCAAACACTATTTACATACCATAAGCAACAAATTAGCTGCCTGGATGGAGGGGGAATTTGCGCTGTGGCAGCTCAGTTGAATATGCGTTCACACCCAACATGGTTTAGCACAATAGCTGGCACAAAAATGTTTATTTCTTACAATGTGACAAGCTTTTGAGGAAAGAGAAAATGTGTTTGGAGCTTTTTGAGAAAATATTGTTTGTAGGGTCTTGTTGATCACGATGTTGGTAACCAGCCTTGCCTCACCTTCCTGTAGCCAAACACAACCCAGAAAGTAAATTGAAAGTTGAAGGTTTCTTACATTTGTATCTCGCACGAACACCATTATCACAGCCAAATCTGGGTACAGGTTTTCTGACCTCACCTGAAAGTTTATAAGACACAGTTTCCCCATTGGCTTCTGCTCTGCAGATGCACCCAATTCCAGCAGTTGAACCTGTGCCGATGTGTGGATGTGTTTTTCACCACTAAAGCATTGAATGTAATCTACTTATTCTAAACAATTCTAAAAGGTTTTCTTCACAGCTATTATTTTGTCTTGTCTGTCACAAAAGTTGGCACTCTCAGTTACAATTATTGAATGCAATTGCCTACCTCAAAACCACTAAAATACTCTTTCCTTGTAGATAGTAATTGGGCTTGTCACAAAACTTTTGTACACTCAGCTACAACTGCTGGATGTAATCTCCTGCCTCCAGCCTATTCTAAGATGTTTTATTTTCGAATGGCATTTTGTCTCATCCATCACTACTTACAACTACTGGAATGCAGTATCCTGTCTCCAAAAAATGAAAATATTGTTTTCTTTGCAACTTGCATTTTGTCTTGTAACACATCATTGCAACTGCTATAATGCCTCGTCCATTACAAAAGTTGCCACCTTCAGTTACAGCCACTGAAAGTAATCTTCCTCCCAACAATTCTAAAATGTTTACTTTGAAATGAAATGTTGTCTCATCCATCGGTATGCACTTAGTTAAAGGCACTTAATGTAATCTGCCGCCTACAAAACGTTTTTTCCCACAAGTAGTACTTTATCTCACCTGTGTAAGGTAGGCATGGTATCACAAGTATGACACTGACACAATAGATTCAATTTCAAAATCTTTATTCAATTTTCAGGGTTTGGAAAAAATCCTACTTTGCTCTGTAGCTAGGATCGGAGTAGTCTCTACCATCAAAATAATAAACAAAAACACAGTCCTAGTCAGTCTCTGTCAAATCAAAGATGACCTATACTAACAAAACCTAATGCCTGCCCTATCTCTTATACAAAAAAGTGTGTAAAGGGGAGTATTTATGCAAAGGAAAATCAGTGTCGTAAAGAATCAATGTGGCTGAGTCAGCTCTCCTTCCCAGGTTGAACAGCATGGAGTAAGGCGGTCCCCGTAAACAGGACGACACATTCTGGCCCAGTTTCTCAAAACAAACGCAGTTCCAAAAACGAAGACTCGAGACCCACTTGGCCTTCCACGTTAAATCCCTTATTCCAGTTTTCACCAATTCTTTCACAGTTCAACAAAAAGTTCACAGTTCAACAAAAGGTTCAGGCAGGTCTCCCTCCATCCTGCTTGGACCTTTCAAAGCAAAATGTTCACGAAGGTCTCCCTCGATCAGGCCCGGACCTTGAAATCACTGCACTTGTAGGGGTTCGCTTTCCCAAGGTTAATTCACATTTATTATGGGTTCCCTTCCCCTAACATATCCCGTTGCCTAATATCAACTCTTGTGAAGTTATGTCAATCAAAATACCCAGAGCCAACTCGCAAACGCTGAACATTAACCTCATATATAGACCCCCTGGCCCTATTAATACTTTCATTGAAGACCTCTCCACTATTTTATCAGAAAATCTAAAGGATACCGCCCAAACGTTACTGTTAGGAGACCTCAACATAGGCTTCAATGATGCCAATGACCAACATGCCACTGCAGCGGACAACACCCTGTCAGAACTCGGCTTCACCCAGAGAGTGAACAAACCAACACATAACCAAGGGAGGAGTCTGGGTTGCAGATCACAATTGTAATGTATCCAACACTTCTATCTCACCCCAAATTTGGACGGACCATTACCTCATATACTTTACTATAGCAACTGAAAGACCCATCATACAGGCACCTCTTGCCCCTCCCACATCTATGAGAAACAAGAAAAATATTACAGCAGAAAAACTACTCCCTTGTATCCTGCCTACCCTCAACTCCCTACCTGACAATATGGATCCTGGCACTCTAGTCGAAGAGTATAACAAAGTTATGACCACAACTCTCGACAACATCGCCCCGCTAAAACCTAGGAATAGTAAGCATAAAAACCACCTCAACAAAATATCTAAGATTAGGCAAGAGAAAATGCAAAACTGCTTGGAAACTCCATCCCACTGCAGAAAATAAATTAAAGTTAACAAAAATCTCATCCCAATACAAGAAGGCTATACTTTTGGCCAAGCAAGACACTTACAATACTAGAATCTCGCAAGCAAACTCGAGCATGAAGGAACTCTTCACGATTCTAAAAGAATTATAAAATACCATCACAGCCCAAGACAACTGTGTCAAAGATAAAACATGGTGCTCCGATATCCAGCATGCGTTAGCTTACAAAGTGGCTAACCTTCAAAACAAAATAGCACAAAAAAAGCCTCACTAACGGTCACCATACCACTACCCAACAAAACAATTCCACCTAAAACTAAGCATGCCTCCCGATTTAACTTCTCCAAAGTTTCTATTAAAGAGGTTGAGAAAGTTATACTGGCCCTCAAACCATGTAATTGCAAAGGTGACCAATGCCCAGCACAATTTATCAAGGATGCTGCTAGGGACCTAGCACCTTTCATTACCAAACTTATAAATGCTTCCTTCACATCCGACACGATACCCAGCAATCTTAAAGAATCTTTGGTACTTCCACTTCTTAAAAAACAAACACTAGACCCCGCCATACCGACCAACTACAGGCCCATCACCACGGTGCCATTACTACTGAAAATCCTAGACAAGGTAGCATATATCCAAATTCAGAACTTCCTTAAACTTAACCAACTTTTAGGCGCTCGTCAATCTGGTTTCTGCCTATTAAACGACACAGAAATGGCTCTCATTGATCTTAAAGACCAAATTGACAAATTAAGAGAAAATGGAAAGATTGCTCTACTCCTCCTCCTGGACCTGTCGGCGGCTTTCGACTTGGGGGATCACAAAGTCCTATGCAGCCACCTGGACTCAGCTGCCCACTTGTCCAGTGAGGCTATAGCGTCGATACAATTCTTCCGCATTGACCGATCCATGAGGGTCTTCTTGCTCTATGCAGCAACAGACCCTATCCCTATCACTTGCGGGGTGCCCCAGGGCTCATGTGTTTCTCCAACCCTGTATAATATATTCACCAAGCCCTTATTTGATGAGTTGGACCGTCTGGGTATCACCTACACTAATTATGCAGATGATACCCAGATCCTCCTACCACTTACCGGGGACTACTGCAAGGATTTAGCATTGGTGAATAGAATTTACAGCATCGTTCAGACATGGATGGCCACTCACAGCCTCTGTCTGAACGATGACAAAACAGAGCTTCTCATCCTGGGTTCCACATCTCTTCTTACTAGACTTGGCAAGAATTACTCATCATTCATCATTGATGGGAACCTTGTCAAGGTTGCCAAGGAAGTAAAAACATTAGGTTTTTACTTAGACTCCATCTTAACATTCACTGAACAGGTAAACTCCCTAGCCTCCTCGACAGCATACACATGCAAACTAATTAGAGCTGGCAAACACTTCCTCTCATCCAACAGTTGTTTGACCCTAGCTAGAGCCCTCATTTTATCTAGACTAGATTACTGTAATGCCCTATACACTGGAGAAAATAAATACATTACCAACAAAATACAGATACTCCAAAACAATGCCCTTAGAGCTGCACTCAGTATCTCTAGGAAAGAACATATTTCTGAAACAAGAAGAAAACACAAGTGGCTATCCACACTGGAGAAAATCAAACTAAAAACAGCTTCCCTCATCTATAAAAGCCTAAACAACAAAGCACCACAATATTTCATTGAAAGATTTTCCAGAAGAATATCCACTAGACCCACAACGCTAACTGCCTTCAAGTGCCTCGCTTTAAACTATCCACTATTGGAGGCACCAGTTTCCCAGTTAAAGCGGCTCAACTATGGAACTCTCTACCTACCACACTCTGAATGGACCAAACCTTCAATAAATCAGACAAAATTTGATTATATGGCTCTTGGAGAATGCCGACAAATGAACTTGTAGAACTTGACCTCATGTGTAATTAACTGTACATTTCTTTTGTATATATTGACTGTCTATTTTTTCCCACCACTGCCTACTGTATGTACCACACACTATTAATTACTAGATTAGATGTTCTGCCATTACTTTGTAACTAATGTAACCTATGTACTAAGCTGTATGACTTCTTATTGCCTGCACCCTGATACCTGCGGGTCTGGCGTGCATAATAAATATCAAACAAACAAACAAACATAACAAACAATTCACCTTTCGCTGAGACTTTCGAATGGGCTACTTCCTTTCTCCGGTTCACTCCGCTACTCTGTATTGCTGACTTCACAGTTATTAGTAATTAAAAGTTCCTCACCGATCTGCCTTCCTTCGTGTCTCAGCCACATGCATGCAGCCTTCAATTGTGAGATATATTGTTGCACTTTCAATCTTTCCTAAACATGCACCGGCTTTTCATGTTGCTTGCCAACTCACCGGCTCTGTGCTTGCCTTTCTTGTCTTTTCTGTTTCAATTTCACGAGTCAAGGTTAATACCACAGGCTTGGCCTCGCCTCCCCAACTCTGTCGTTGAATCCGGAGGGTCACTGGTGCTTTTGAAACACAATGCAGTCTTCTTGACTGTGGTTTGGCCAACTCCACGTATCCTTCGGAGGCAACGATCTCCTGCAGCGATCGGCTGGTTTCTTTCTACCCTTAGCTCTCATCCCTCTGTCGGTCGCTCTGCTCCAGTAGGTTCACCCTCGCCCCAGAGGTTCTGCTCCTTCTCATGTTCCACCTTGCCCATAGTATGTCTCTATGTTCCGCCTTTTATCCGTGTGTGGAGAGCTAATGGGTAGTTATATTTAGCTAATAGGTAATTATGTAGTTAAAGTCAAGTGTCTGACTTTGCCTGACCGGATTAGTGGGACATGTCCAATGAAATGTGTAACGGTTAGCCTCTTTATTCTCAGTCGCCCTCTTCCTCGGCCCAGTGTTTGTGTAGAAAAGGGGGTGGAAGTTGGGATGTTGGAGGATCCTATAAAATAGGATGGGTCATGGGTAAGGGAAATAGGGGAACACCACGTCTCGCCATCCGTTGTCTCAACCCCACTCTCCGAAGACCCCTCGCCCAGGTGATACTCCCGCACTGATCAACCCCCAGCGTCTGGATCCAAAGGCGATGATTGTGCCCTGTCCATCTGTGAGAGAGATCCCCGGGGACTACTAGGTGAGACACACTTTCTTTTTTCTCACACCTGTCACAAAAAACATTGGCACACTCGGCCGCAATCACAGAATGAAACTATTCCCGCCAAACAATTCTAAGAATTTCTCTTCACATAAATATTTTGTCTCATCACAAATCATTGTAGCTTTTTGTCTTGTACATCTGAAAAAGTGGGCACACTGAATGACAGCCACTGAATCTAATCTAATCTGACTCCAAACAAAAATATTATTTTTTCTGTGCAACTAGTATGTTGTCTCATACAGCACAAAAAGTTGTCACACTCATTTACAACTCCTGAATGTATATCTGTTAATTCTGAGAAGAACAAACTAAATTCCTCTGCTATTGGCTAGTGTAGTTTTTAGGGTGTTGCAATGAATTCATGAAAAAAGACGCTTGCCTTACATCTTTGAAAGGTTAGTAAGTAAACAGAGATTAGTTGGTTTCTGAAAAGTGCCTCTCTAAAGTATTTGGTTGGCCGATGCCTTCTTAATGAATGCAACACTTCTAGTTCTCTCCTTGATTTGTAGATAGACATGTTTTTGTTGAGTCTTTAATATATGTCACAGTGCATCAATCCTAGCACTTTGAGCCTACACATGTTTGGGGCTTTTATCTTCCTCATGGCTATTTATAAGTGATATTAGATAATTATTCATCCACGGTTTGACTAAACAGCACCCATATTACTGCATATGTCACAACCAACATAAATACACCAACGCATTTTAACCAAACCAAAAAGGACATGTTAAGTAAAAAATGTAAAATAAAAAGTAAGATGTTACAACACCCATTGTATACATTTGGAAATTAATACCCTCCATTTGAGTTTGGGTTAGTTGATGTCAAATGATATGAAAAGTGGTTATTTCAAGCAGTACAAAATCAATAATAACCTAAGCAAGTTATTGACAAGGTCAAGTGCATTTTCATTGTATGATGGCCTTACCATTGTCTTCAGGGAAGCTTTCCGAAAAAGTGTGTTCCTGCTCTGTTAACATATGGCAGCACAATTTGGATTACATGTGTTTAACTCTAACTTTGGGTTGGTTTAAAGGCCATCGCTGTCATTAGGAAGATTTTTGGGAAGATCATTACGCCATTAGGAAGATAATCCTTCAAGTACACGTATGCAAATTTTCAATAACATCAATTACGGGCGAATGCCGTAAAAATAAAATAAACAAATTAAAAATAAATAAATAAAATAAATGCTTGAAAATACCTTTGAAATAAACACCTTGTGATCTCACCTGTTTCATGACTAATGACCACATGCTGCTATAATTTGCCCTATTCGATCAACGCCCAAAATACTACCTTAAAGTTGTATGCAACAGTGTGGGGTTAATGATTAGGAAAACTGCCTGGAACGCCATCTTAGAAGAAAAAGTATCCAACCATCTCAGGGCGTTCCATAAGACAGAAAGGTTGTGATCCACCCAGACATGATTCATTTAAAAAGGTTTTGAAGGGAAAAAAAAGGGAGAGAAGTATTGAAATGGAAGTGCCATAAATTGTTTTCGACTCTTTGACAGTGCCGTTAAGCTGATTTACTGATACGTTATATATTGTGATTTATGCCATTTTCAGGGTCTCAAGGTGCCCAGGTGTATCTAAAAAGGATGGGGTTTGGAATGGGTTAGTTAGTGGGATTGAGAGGGACAAGTGCAAATGAGCTTTGATGTGCTGTTGGTGGCTTCAGTTTGGAGAAACCGGTCACTGTGTGCTAGTATCTTTTTAGTTGATTGACATTTGTGTGGTATTTCATCGGTGGTTGTATGCAGGGGTTTCTTGTGCATCTTGGATGTTGTGGGGAGTCAGTAGAGTGCTTGTAGTTTGCAGTGATGTGTGGCAAATGTATGTGTCTTGTTTCTTCAGTGTTGGGTGGTGGGTATGCATAGTATTCAAGGGAGTTTTTGTTAGGATTAGTCGGGGTTGACTGGGTCTTTTTCTGTGCATTGGGCTGATCCACTTGGCTAATCTTATTCTATTGTGTTTGGGGCTCGAGTTTTTTTGTTTCTTTGGGTAGTCCGGTTTTGGAGTTTCTTATTGTGTTGTGTTGGCATTTATCCTTTCACTGGTGTTCCCTCTTTAGCTCGGTGTGTTAAAGAGTCATGTTTTTAACAGTTTCCTGAATTTTAGGTGATCTTCTGTTATTCATGTTTCCTTTAGGGGTGAGTTCCAAAGTTTCACCACTATTCAGGAGACTGCTGAGCCTCCGAATTTGTGTTTTGTTTTGGTTTGAGGTGAATGCCGCTGCTGGACGTTAATGTTTGTGTTGGTTAGTAGATGGATATTGTTTGCCTGTATAAATTTCGCTCCTTGGCCGTGGATTGCTCTGTGTGTTATGCAGAGTGTTTTGAAGAAGATTCATTTTTTGACTGGTTCTCAGCGCTGCTGTGATTTGTTCTCTCTTAGTGAGTCTGGGGAGGAGTCTTGCTCATGTGTTTTGTATTTAATGTCGTTTTCTCATAAGGTATTCTGGCATTCCGAGGTAGATGTTTTTGGCGTAGTGTATTCTTGGCATGACGAGAGAGATGAGGGCAAGTGTTCTGTGTGGGAAGGTGAAGAAGGAAAGTATCCTCTTGTGTGAAGGTGGAAGAAGCATTACTTAACTACTGCGTTGACTTGTGTCTCTAGTATGAATTTGTTGTCCATTAGGAGTCTGAGATTTCTGACTTGTATGTTCTGGTTGGTTTCCCAGCTCGGTGGGCCATGGGATGTGGTGGTTATTCAATGGGCCCTTGGGTGCAATCATGATTTCCGTTTTGTCTGGGTTGAGTTTGAGGCTGTTGGTGCTCATCCACTGGTTTAATTCAGTGAAGCAGTCGGTGAGTGTTGGGCTTTGTTCTTCGCTGGCATTGATTTTGTAGATGATTTGAGTGTAATCTGCATAGTTGTAGCAGGTGAGGCCATGTTTTCTGATGGGGTTAATCAAGGGAGTCATGTTGATGTTTACGAGTAGTGGTGATAGCGATGAGCCCTGTGGGACTCCACATGTTATTTTGCAAGGTGCTGGTTTGAATGTTGCTATCCAATTAGTTTCCATTCTTTCTGTTAAGAAAGATTTTAGTCAGAAGAAAACTGTGTTGCTGATTCCAATAGCAATGAGTCTTTTAATGAGTGTTTCGTCATTGACCATGTCGAAGGCTGCTGACCGATCAAGTAGTATTAGTGCTGAGCTGACGATAGAGTCTGCGTTGGTCTTTAGATCAGCCTGTATAGACAGTAATGCAGTTTTTTTCTGTACCTCTCATGGGTCTGAAGCCTACTTGTGCCTGATCTAGTATCTGATTCTTTTCTACATATTCCAGGATTTGTTCATAGATGTAGCTTTCTAGTAGTTTCACTGTTTATGGGATGTTTGAGATTGTTCGGTAGTTGGTTAGTTGTTCCGTGTTTCCTGATGGATATTTAAGGGGTGGCTTGATGTATGCCAATTTGGAGGCTTGTGGCATGGTTCCTGTTGCTAGTGAGTGGATGAAGAGGTTCAGTAATATTCTGCAGGTGTTTTCTGGATGTGGATAGTCTTGTAGACGTCTGGTGGGCAGCGGTCTGCTGAAGAGCCAGCTCTATTGCTTTTGCTTTCCAGGCTGTTGAATTTATCTGTCGAGATCAGTGGCAGATGGTTTAGTGTATTAGGTGGTTCCAGTGTGGACTGGTTGTGGTGGTCGATGGTGCTTTTCAGCTTGCTCTCAATGATTTGCTGGATGTTTGTGATTTTGTTTTTGGAGTGGTCTACAAGGTCATCACATCGTTTTTGTGATGTGGTTGGTGTGTTGTTGCACACTGCTGGGTTTCTTAACTCGTTTCTAATGTTGAACATATCTTCATGAGTGTTGCTTGAGTTTGTGATCTGTTCATTGTAGCTTGTCTTTTTTGCTTTGAGTATCTCAGCTTTGTATAGTATAATCTGTTTTTGTTATGCGTTTTTTCCATTGGTCGCAGTTTTTCCTCCATTCTTGCTCCAGTTCTCTGTTCGTTTTTGCCTTTGTTTTCTTTAGCGAGGGGGTGAATGTTTTTTTTGGTGCAATGTCATCCAGTGTTTTAGCGACTCATTTCTAGATTGTGCCTGTTCTTTCTTCTATGCTGGCTGAGGCTAGAACAGTGATTGAAGGTTTTGTGGCTTTCAGCCTTGCATTTAGGTCCACACTGTTAATAGATTTCCAGTTTCTTTTCAGAATTGGAGGGTATTTTGTGAGGCTATGAGGTATCTGTGTTGGCGGTTGGATCACAAGTGTACAATGAGGTGGTTGTTTCCAAGGATTTGCAGTGGAGGTGCAGTTGTGGCCAGGTTTTTGTTGCAGAAGACTGCCTGTCGTGTGTGACCTGCTGTGTGTGCCACACCTTTCACCAATTGTTTTAGATGCATTGTTGATAGTTGATTAGTTAAAGTTTTGGGTGAGATGATGTAATATATCACCTGCACTCCATGGTTTTATCTATTGCTTTTAGAAGGTTCCATTCACTATATGAGCGATTTTATTTCGAGCAGGTTCTGGAAGTAGGGTTATATTTCTTTTAGTTTTCTTTTTGGATTCCCTTGTCAAGATGATTTAGGAGGTTTTATTTTGTTTCACACAGTTATTTTTTTATAGCACTGATTTTATAGTAATGCACTTTATTGCGCTCTTACTGCATCCATTTCATCTATTATATGACTGATTGTGTTTTATTTTGCTTTTTGCTATATTTATGGTTGTAATGATAATTTTTTCAAACAAATTATTTTCTCATAAACTAAGCTAAACTAAAAGGCCCGAAGACTCGAAATGACGAAGAGAAGTCAACTTCCATAAAATTGGCTAATTGCAAAAAGAGCCTAGCTATGCTGTAAAAAGCATTTCAGCACCAGTCCATCAACAGCCGCTGGGATTTCCCGGACAGTTTATGTTGGTAGGTCACCTGCATCCTGCTCATGAATGAGATGCCCTTCCGGGTTCCAGTGAATATTTCAGCAGATTTAAAGTAGGCTGATCCTTATGTCAGGAATAAGCTGCAAGGTTATCGTCCATTGTTAGGGTGTCTGCCTGTTGCCTGAGGCGTGCTCAATTAGGGCCTTCACCAAGCTAGCACATTTTCTTTATTATTCACAACCTTTTTACACAATTGCTCAGTTACTCACTTCGTTGTACAGCACCTACCCCTGCCCTTCCTCCTGCGTTTGTTAGGAACCCTTTTGCCAATGACTAGGAATGGAAAATGTTGGATTTAAGGATAAGTGGTGTCACATCCTAGGGCAATATCACGTCCAGCCATCTCTTGTACAGTTTGCAGTCCTTTCCAACCTCAATTTCCAATGACAAATCCCTACCGCAATGTCAAGTGCTGGAACTTTTGATATCTGCATGAAACACATAAAAAATGAACACCCAATTGCCACAGTCTCAGTATCCCAAAGGATTCATTTTACTCGCAGTATAATCTGTGAATCTAATCTGGTCTGTGAGTGGCAGCACCGAAATAGGGCAGTGATTTGGCACCTGGTGATCACCTGCACTGAGCCGCATAGCTGCTGATTCTCAGCCCTGAGACAGCCTATATGCTGTGGGTGCGATTAGCATGCAGGCGAGTCGTTAGGCACAAGCAGAGGGCACTCAAGAGGAAATCTAGGCAACCAAGTGGAAACCCTAAAATGGCTGCCAGGAGAGAACATTTCTGACAGTGTGATTTGGAGGGCCACAGGGGTTGGAAAAAGGGCAAGATTAGGGAGGTGGTAGAGTAAGGGAAAGCTGCCAGATGAGCAGATTTCAATGATAGATGTTGGGAGTGGTGGCTGAGTCAGGTCAGAGGGATGCCTAGGCAGCCAAGTGAAACCCTAACATGGCTGCCAGGTGAGAACATTTCTGGCAGTGTGATTTGGAGGGCCACAGGGGATGGAAAAGGGGCAAGATTAGGGAGGTGGTAGAGTAAGGGAAAGCTGCCAGATGAACAGATTTCAATGATAGATGTTAGGAGTGGTGGCTGAGTCAGACCAGAGGGGTGCCCAATTGGCTTTGAGGGTTAATGGGTGCAGCACAATGAGAAGGCAGTTCTAAACAAATATGGGCATCATTTGGGATGGCAGCTGTGCTACGCAGGCATGCGCCCTTATCTCTAAGAATGCATGTGGAGTTGACAAAGGAACAGGCAATAAGGTGAGCAAAGAGGCATCCGCTGTCACAAGACCAATAGAGAATGAATGTGTGTTAATATGAAGAGAGGAGGTGGGGTGGGGCATGGCATGGCATGGCGTGGCAATCCAAGAGGACCTTGGAAACAGGACTGTGCCATGTGTCATGGGATCGATAACCCAGTCAGTTTAACTCCAACTCCATAAAGTCGACCTAACCAGGATCACGCCCAGGAACAACCCCCCCTACCCCAAAATCCTCCAGGTCAATAAATTGAATCCACACCGTGGGTAATAAAGATGGTAAGACGTAACATTTGTTTCAAGCACTCTGAAACTGAATTCCTCGTGATGGTGGTCCCTTAAATACATAATATTATTATAATGTGCCTTGCAATGCCGAACAAGATCCCTGGCAGGCAGTGCTGATGTGCCTGTGTCAGTAAAATATGAGGCTAAAGAAGGGCGAGGACAGTCAGGGGTCTCGCTATGGTCAGATGTCCCAACGAAGGGCACGTCAGGATGTGGTCTGGCTGCAAGCGGATAGAAGTGATGCCAGGGGTGTACTCTGTGAGTTATTCAGGGACCCTAGTAGTGGGGCTGGAGGAAATGGGAAAAGAAAAGGATGGAGGTCCTTGTAGATGGGGAGCATCTGCTTGGAGGAACCCAAACTGGGTGGGGAAATGTAAAGGAGTGTAAGGTGACGAGAGCAAAAACGTCCCGCCAGTTCTCTGAGAGTGCGACAGCAGCTGCATGGTCGGCATGCTCCCTCAAAAGGTCGAGGGAGAGGGATCAAGGACACATGGTAGGGGTGCCTGGAAGGAGCAGATTAGGTGTTGTACAGGACCATCTGAGGTGCAATCAGGGCCTGCAGCCACATGCCACTGAAGAGAGTGATTGGAGAAGATTGACCGAACACAAGCAGATGGATGGAATGACCAACTGACCAGACGTCACCTGAAGAGATGGTGAGCATGACAGGGCCCTCTGACCAGTATGGATACACACAGGGGCAGTACAGGAGGCATAGTTTGCTTGGGATGCAAATGTTCAGAAATGGCGCATTTGCAGACCAGAACACTGTTACTGGTCAACAAGGCGTTCGATAGTTGGGGGCATAGTGGCCATTGGGTATAGTGCATGTGCCATATATGGATGCAAATGGTGGATGCACTGGAGCTGTGTGCTGAGAAGATCCCTTTCTGTCTGCAATGGCAGCTAGGACTGCATGCTTAGTCAACGAAAACGTATGTATAGGCATGTTATAAATGCCATAGCATATCATATCATAACATATCATATCAAAGTGTTATGCCGTGTGTTGAAGGTGGAGTGATACCCACAGATGGGGACCACACAGATCTTGGCTTCACATTTGATGGCAAGCATGAAAGGATAAATGTGGGGGCGAATGTATTAATGTATTTAAGGGAGCCACACTGCAAGGAAGTGGGAGGAGCACAAGCTAGTCCATAGTGCCGAGGTGTCCACTAACAATTAATAACCACACCTCTGTTGTCCACATATTCATCATTGTGCATTTCAAGAAGTACCTGAAACAACTGTAGAATTGTTTTAATTCATTTCTATTATCAGAAGCATGGACTAGTTTTGGGGCCTTCACCTGGCTTCTCTATGATGAGGAATGGAGATCACGCTTGCCGGAGGTTGGGGCCATATGACTGAAAATATAATTTACAAAGGATTTCTGGGAGGGCTTCTTATCATGCTGTGCAAGGGTCCAGGTTGAAGGGTGTGTGGATATCTTGGCATTCTGGGTAAGGGTATGGAAGAGGGGAGGGGTGTAGGGTCATCTGAGCATCCTCAGGCTCATTGGAGCATGACCCTTTTAAGGGCCTCATGAATTTATCCAATGGTGACTATTCCACAGGAATCATTGGAGGAATATTGAGTTGAGGATCATTGACACACGCCCACGTCTGTTGTGGCTGGAGGGGCACCTGGTGAACTACTTAACTGAGAGAAGAGCAGTGCCGTTTGGTTTACTCAAACCTTGACAAGGCAGGGCCATTGTTTTGAAAGTGGGATCAAAGGCAGAGGTGATCAAACGTTATATCATATAAGCCTTACACATGCTGCCTGTGCATCCTGATGATTTTTACCTTTTAAGGATAAGGTTTGGTGGGCAAATATTTGTGGACAAACCAAAGTGAATGGTCATCTATGTGTCTTGTGAACCTTTTGAGATTTCAGCCTATTCCTGGAATAGTCTGTTTGGCAAAGGTGTGTGTTTCCACAAGCGCGCTGCATCACCTGGACAATTATTTGCTGGAGGGAAGTCCTGGAAAGGCAGAGGATTTATTTTTTTAGGACAATCTAAAGTCCCAGTAAATAGCGGTGGAGTTTGGGGTATCATTTGTAGTAGTAATGACAGATGTCCCATTGGCGTGCTTGATGTTCTTGTGTATTGAACTCTTTTTCATAGCAATGGTATCGAGACTGCTCAGGAAGAAATTGGTGGGCCTGTGGACAATGGTGGAGGAAGCAATGGTTATAAAATAGTGCAGTTATGTAAATTTGCATACAACGTTGTCGTACCAAGGCAGGTATTTTCAAGGACATGCCATTTTAAAAGAGGTGAGTGTAGAGTTCGCACGACAGAGCATGAATTATGGCCACAATCAGGAAGCACCTTACAGGCGTTGGGGTCTATTTTCATATATAAGAGAGTCTCCATGTCGATTCCAGGACTTGTAAAATGTGAACATTTCCTTAAATGCAACTTGGACAGGAGGATATTGAGTGTTCCAGGGGAAGTAATGGTGTGGCCAAATGACTGGATGGTGAAGGGGCACAGGATTGCCTACTTGGGATTATTCCTGGTTTTGCTGGCGGGGATTCTGCCGTCTCACATGCTCAGAAACACAAGAATAGCTCTCAATGTGGAAAATGAGAGAGTCGTGACTATTATGAACAAGCAATCAAGAAAACGTGTGTCGGCCTGCTCGCTCCCATTGTCAGTGGCTGTGATTTCATGGGTTGGGTTGAGAGAATCAGAGCAGAGGTTTAGGACTCGTGCTTTATGTTGTTTTCCTTCTACTTCTAACTGCTGCTCCCACTCACAGACGCGTTGCTAGACGGTTTTAGGGGGCTATAGCCCCGAGCCTTTGGTTGTAGAACCGGATAGGTCTACAACCAAAAGACTATTTAGCCCCCAATCCCGACATTAGCGTAGCCCCTGATCTTTTCCAGACCTAGCAACACCCCTGCCCACTCATGGTACTGAATTTATTGTTCTGGGATATTTAGATCAGTGAACAGCTGAATGAGTCCCATCAGGGAATTGAACCAGTGAAGCACAGTGTCATCCTTCTAACCACACAAGCGTGTTGCGCTTGAGCTATCCTTCCGTCAAGAATATCGTTTGGCAGACTTGGAGAAGGCTTTTGAAAGGGGTGGCTAGATGGTTGCTTTTGGGACGTATGAAGTGCAGATGAGAGCAGGAACAATATTGCAAACATCTTATTGCATGTGACTGGCGTGCACCATTATTAGTGCTAAGACAGTGCGCATTTCATGTTAGGTGAAATCTTTCCGGGGATATGAGGCTTAAAGTTGAAAAATGAGCATGCGAATTAGGAAGGCGGTAAATAGCAATAAAATAAGTCAATTATGTGTGGTTTGAGGAAGGGGGTCATAGGGGCGTCGGGGGTGCTTGTACTTCATGTTTTGAGGTCTACATCACCCTTTAGGTTTTACTGGGCCTTTGGGGTCTCAGAGTTAGTTGCATGGTTTCGCTGGGAAGGGTTGAAGGTGGAGGATGTGGTAGGTTAGATTCAATATCTAACAATGTTGCTGAAGTGCGATAAGGCAGACCAGGAGGTGTAGTTGGCAGACAGATAGATTGGCGGTGGTGAAGAAAACAACAGTTTACACAGTGTGCATTGTTTTGTGTATGAGTACCTGGGACTCAAGGGAGATTTTTCAGGGACAAGAAAATCAACCCGCGGCTGGCAGTTTTGTGGAGGCTTGTGGAACTCCACAACTGCTGCCAATGGTGAGTGGACTCAAGAATAAAAGGAGCAGGTCCAGGCATGACAATAATTCACGTGGAATAGCACAATCTAGTGCGGTATGAATGGATCTAGTGCGGGAGTCTGATCTGAGCTGGAATTGATCCAAAAAGTGAGAAGGACATGCAGGGATCAGGAGACAGGTGAATGGGTGTGATTGTGGTCTTCTCAATCTTCCTACCCAGCAGAGATTGGGGCGTGGGCCAGTATAAGTCATGTGCTGTTAATAGAACGTAAGGGAAGTGGACAGGGCAGGTATAGTGTTCAAAGCTGGGATTTATCTGGAGAGCTAGTTGTCTAAGTTAGGCACAGGGATCTATGAACATAAAAGGATTCACTTGGTGGATGCATTTGTAAAAAAAAAACTATTCTAGAAGGTCACCCCTATCATATCTTAGCCTTGACAAAGACCCAGGAAGGCCGAAGCACGTGTTGGCTACAGATTTAAAGAATATTTCATTTGATTTAATGGTGTCTGTTAATTTCAGTAACAAGACAATGCAGTCAGGTTTATTTAGTTACCCAGTGTTTGTGATGAGGGTTCCCTTCTAGAACCGTGAAAACCTATATTTGGGGTTGGAAGGGCAGAGCCTCTCTTCAACTCCCACACAAACAGCAGGGTGCACCCACTAGCTCTTGGTCAGCGTAGCGGCCCCTAAAATTCTAGTGCCCTAAACTTTGGTCCATGTAAAAAAAATTGCAACTAACAAAGCGGGTGGGGTTGCAGACTGAAGGAGGGCTATTCTGGGTACTGGAACCTTTAGGGGGCTTTAGGTTAAAAGGTTTAAAATGTATAGAGTTTATGCTTATTGAAAGGTATGCATAGGAGGATAAAGGACAAACCTTGTTCTTAGTCGGGGAAGTGGCATGGAACTGATAGGCAGGCGGGGGCACAATACGTCAATTTCTCGGACAAGGGACTGGCGAAGCATCAAAGCGATTTAAAGAGACCAGGAGGACAGGGGGTCTGCTCAGAGCCCACCCTGCCAATTTAGGGGGGCTGTTAATGTTCTTTGAGGATGTAGAGTGGCTTCCGTCTTAGTGCAATATTTAAGTGTGTAGGTGTAGGTGAGAAGGAATAGGATTTGCGAATCAATAAGCTTTAAAAGAAAGCAACCTTGTGCCAACTCAGTGAGCGTGTGTCTGCGTGCTTCACGCCACTCGTTCACGCAGCGACAAATGAACAGGACTTTGAAAGAGCATGCAACAAAAAAAACTGCATGAATTGTACAATTAAAACATCATTTAAAAAGAAATATCGATGACATCTATTTTTAACTGGCGACAATTGATAATATAGATTTGGCCTCGTCGGACAGCAATATAATTATGAAAGGAGAGGACACGTTTAACCTGATCGCAGGCGGCCAAAGTGGACTGGGCTGGTTCGTCCCTTAGAGGAAGATATCAGTGTGCGGCGATTGATCGCGAGGACGCGCGGTGGAGTGCGGCGGGCCGAGGCTCATCACGCAGAAATACCACCTCACCCCACAACAGCAATGGGGCCCTGGCCTCGGGACGCCTGACACTTCACTAATGATGAGCTTTACTGTTACATGAAGGTCATTTAGAAGCCATTTGCGCGTATGCTGGGTCCAAGTCCCAAATTAAGACCTTTATGTGTCAAAACCATGAAAACCTTGGACCACATTCAGAGCATTTCTAATGCAGCAATGGGTGGTTTGGTTCACCTTGGAAGAATCGCTGCCATCTCGTTTCTAATAAAGCGACTTCTGGGGACAGATTATCTAACATTTGCACTGGCGCTAAAAGGGGATCAAATGCTTTGATAATACAAAATGGAGAAAACAGATGTTTGTCACAATCCTTATTCCCTAGAAACGCTTGCACTAGGCAAAAATTAATCAGTATGTTTTTGTGCACTATATTTGCTGCATAACATACAACAAACGTTGTCTACTACATATCTTTTCATGTTACACAGCAAAAATAGTATAAAACAGACTGCTCCAATTTTCCCCAGATGAACACATTTTTAGATAATACCAATTGGGGATAAATCCGTTTGCTCCATTCTCTATTATCACAGCAGCAAAATTGGTGCAAAATTCATTTACTCCACTTTTTTGCACAACTGCAAATCATTTATAATCTGGCCCCTGTGGGATAGAGGGCCACAATTCTGCCTTTGAATTGTTATTCTTGCAACATTTGTTTGTTTAAAACAGTCAATGATCAGAAGTATAAGCAGATGCCGGGCAACACCTTATTCTGACATCGCCTGCTCCCACACATTTGAAACACTACCCCCCCTTTCCCCAGTACTTGCAAGAATAGTACATGGCCTATGAACTGCCCCTGTATTCCACTTGCATCACGTCTCAGAAATCCATATGCACACAAGTTGCGCAAAGCTCTGTCCTGTGCGAGATGCAGGAGAACCCTGCACTGGAGATATCGTGACAAACTAGGCCGGCATACTGTCCTGCCTCGTCACAGCACTTTTGCACATCTGCCTAATGATACGCTATGTTTCCAGCATAGTAACATATTGCCTGATTACACCAGGGGACAGATTATCAGAGATTTGCACTTGTTCAAAAAAAAGTGGAGCAAATGAATTTAGCACAAATGTTGCTACTCTTACAAAAGAGAATGGAGCAAACAGGTTTAGCCCCAATCGGTATTATCTAAAAATGTTTTCATCTGGGGAAAATTGGAGCAGCTCTTTTATTTACTATGTAGAACAGTGAGGAATCTATTTGAGGTACTTGTAAAACAGAACTCTGCGCTCTTTGTCTTGATTTAGGCACTTGATATATGAGGTCGCATTGACCCGGGTAACAATTGAGTCCTTGATTCCTCTACTCCATTAGGAAGGGGCAGTTTATGGAAAAGAAAAGTTACCCTTCGGGTGTACTCATGCGCCCAGTAATCTTAGTATTTCTGAAATAATATTTGCTTCCACACGATATTTCCTTTTCATTATATCCTGTATCCTGGATATAATGAAGAGGAAATAAGCCAATATGACCAAGATGGCTTATTTCCTCTTCATTATGTCCTATATCTTGGATATAATGAAGAGGAAATAAGCAATATGACCAAGATGACAAAAAGGTTCTCAGTTTTTTGTACCATACTTATGAATGGTAATATAATTGTATTCTTTTCTTTTTCTTTCTTTTCTTTGTTTTCCCTCAAACCTCCTACCCCTCTCCCCCTCCTGTTAACATGGCCATGTTGCCTTATTTCTAATTTTGTTCATTATACAATGTATGCATTAATACTTATTTTGCTTAACAACAAACATGGCATTGTGAAATTCTATTTGTCTATTTACCAAACAACATGACAATGATTGTGCTATTTGCAACCAACTTTGGGACTATTTGTTTTTGTTTTTATTTTTCTTAAATTGTAAAAATCACATGTCATACTAATTTTTGAAGCCCTGATCTGAGAAAGACGTTGTAGACATCGAAACACGTGTCATCAATATAGGGCAATAAATCTCTCACCAATTGGCATCGTGTGGAAGCAAATATTATTTCAGAAATACTACGATTACTGGGCGCATGAGTACACCCGAAGGGTAACTTTTCTTTTCCATAAACTTTTATTTACTATGTTTTCTGTGTAACATGAACAGATATGCAGCAAATATAGTGCACAAAAACAGCTTAATGTTTGAATCAGTGCAAACGTTTTTAGATAATATGGGTTTTGCCAAAATCTCTTTGCTCCATTTTGTATTATCAAGGCATTTGCTCCCTTTTTAGCACCAGTGCAAATGTTAGATAATCTGGCACCAGCATTTAAAAATCAACTCTGGTCCCCAGGAAACAAAAACCCTCTGCACCGTCACCGGCCTATTCCTATTTGTCACTTGGAGTGAGATGCCCGGGGATTTAAAATACAAATACTGATTAACTGCGAATCATTTCCAAAACATACTGTAAGCCATACCAAAATGTCAGCCCCGTACCTGGACTTGATAATATATGTAAAAGGAGGAAGTGTGACAAAGCCCCATTTCATAATCTGGGTAAGGGGATTGGGGAGACCTTGGGGATGGCCAACCGCTACACAATGCAGACCCAAAGAAGTTAAATGGGGGAACCCTCAGGCCATCACCAGCCTTAACTGTACCAATCCCCAAATTGCCTGGATACATGAACGAGGGGCTCGTAAAATCTAAATGGATAGGGCTGCCAGTAGGCATAGCTGATAATCTGTACCTAGAAGAGAAACAAAGATATTCAACAATTTTGCTGCATGCTGTACCCCTGGAAAGGAAATCTCACATGAGGGACTTTGCCAGAAGAAGGACTTTCGTGGGACCTGATGGCAGACGACCAAGTGTGCATCCACGTGGACACTTAAACAACATCCTCATTTGTCAGTCTGCTGAACACTTATACCTGGGAACCTCAGGGTTTGCAGGCACAAGCACAAGTGCTCTTGCCACTGGTATGCCTGTACCAACAGGACTGGATGACTGCAGCAAACATAAAGAAGAACATTTCGAAATGGAGGAGGAGCTGAACACAAGTTATCCATGATACAAAATTCAAGGCAGTATTGTCTCACCCAGGCCCTGGCCCATATCCTTGATTTCCCATTCACACACACACCTGCTTCAATAGGTCGCGGGAGACAGTAACAGGGGAAAACCTTCTTTATTTCGTGGATGACAAGAACTAACTGTCATTTTTCTGTGAGTCTGTGGCCCTGCCCTCTTAAAGGGACAATGCCACCACGTGTGTGGACACAACACTCACCCCCTTTGAGTCACTCCTCATACCCCCTCTATCAATCGGCGTGGTTGTCAAATCACTCGACCTCCCCTTGCTCTGACTTCTCCTCCGCAGTCTGCACCGGCCAGTGGCTGTCTCTCCGCTTCTTCATCTTCTTCTTCCTGGTTATCTTCTGAAGATTTCGATTTCTCTATTCCAGGACCCAGCAAGTGATGGAAATGTGAGGCATTTCTCATTATTTCTCATTCTCCATTTGTGGCAGTTATCATGGGTCCATTCATGGCCACAACCTGCTCAGGTGTGAGTGTGTACCTAGTGTCTGCTTTTCTCACCTGGTGTTGCTGGACAATTACTTCATCACCTATCTCGAAGTCCCGTTCTCTGGCACCTTGCGTAGCAGTGACGTATTCCTTGAAGGCTATTTTCTTCCTCAGGTCTTGCTGCCTAACCTCCTGATTGTCGTTCTGGTGTCCTTCAGCACCCACAGGTAGCTAGGCCCCCAGTTGTCCTTTCATGAGTTCTGCTGGAGTCTTGCCTGTGGCCTCATGTGCTGTCAACCCGTACTGCCTCATCACCTGACGCACAGCTTGTTGAATTGGCATTCAATCAATTTGTGCCATCTGCACCATCTTCTTCATCGTGGCCATGAGCCACTCAACCATTCCATTTGACTGGGGCCAAAGATGTGTGATCTTTCTATGGCGGAAGCTGTTGCCTCTGACTACGCCTGAAAGGTGGACGCGCACACGGAGGGATTTCTCAACACGTCTTTATTACTCTTCCACCAATCGATAACTGGCGCTTCTCGAGCCTTACCCAGAACTCCCCTCGTTCCCCAACTCCCCGTTATAACTCCGCCTCTCCAACGGCGGGGGCTAAGCAAGTTAACCCATTGGTGGCGGGCAACACCACCCCCAACAATATGTCCAAACATCAACTCAACATTCTTCAACAAGCCTCATAGGTCTCTTGATGGTTCGCCGTGGTCTCTCATCTTGGGCAACTGGCCCTGACATTTCCTGAGTTCCTTCTTCTTGGCTTGTCCCTCCAGGATCTCCTACCGGAGGGGTCCACAGGTCGTCCTGCGGCTCTCGTGGTTCTGGGGAACACGGTCTCTGAGGTAGCTCCGTTCCCTCTCGTCTGACATAGTGTCTAAATTGCTGACAGTTCCTGGTGACAGCTCTGTTTTGATCTTCGGCTGTCACCATTGTACCTTTCACTGCGGTTACCCTCATAGGACTTGGGGCAAACCGCGGATCTGTCTTTCAGGGCATTGGCTGTTGGATGAGCACTTCATCCCCTATGTGGAAATCTTTTGTCACTGCGTGGCGGCGAGTGTCGGCATCTTGTCTTGCTCTGTCTTTGGCTTCTGCATCCCTTTGGAGTAGGTCTATGTCAGGCGGTTCATCGCTTGACGGGTTGCGTGGTATGTGGGTTCGCACTTCGTAGCGGAGCATTAGCTCGGCTGGTGTCTTGTTCGTGGCTTCGTGGGTTGTGTTTCTATAGTCTCGTAGGAGTCGACACAGTGCCTGGTGGGGATTGACTGCTTCGACCCTGGCCCTTTGTATCATCTTTTTAATCGATGCCATGAAACGTTCTGCCATTCCGTTCGCTTGCGGGTGGCGGGGGGTTATCTTCATGTGGGTGAAACCCAGATGCTTCGCCAATGCCCCGAAGTCGTGGTCACAGAACGGTGGTCCATTGTCGGACTTGACTGTTTTGGGGATTCCCCACTCGCTGAATACTTCCTCCAGCGCCTCTGCTACTTGGGGAAACGCTGTGGTGGTAACCAGTTTGATGATCGGGAATCTGGAATGTTCATCTATTAGCAGCAGGAGGTAGTCACCCGCTTCCGTGGGCCCATAAAAGTCCATGGCTACTCGCTCCCACGGGCAATCGGGTATCTGCGTGTGCTGTAGTGGTGGTGGGTTCTCTGCCGGGGCTGTGCACTGGCAGGCATGGCAGTTCTTCACCCATTCCTCTACTGCTGCATCTAAGAAAGGGAACCAGACGTGGCACCTGAGCTGTTTTTTGGTGTTCTCAGCCCGTCTGTGCCCCTCATGGGCCGTTCGGACAACCTCGCTCCTAGGTGTGGCAGGGATGACAATCCTGCACCCTCTGAGAAGAATGTTGTTGTCCTTGACAGCCAGTTCCCTGTGCACCCTAGCCAGTCTTTCGATCTCTTGCCTGCTCACCCCCAGGTGTGCTAGCATTGCTCTGTGATGGTCTTTCCACTTGTTGGTCAGTGTGAGGCTGATAGCGAGGGCTGTCATAGGGTCAGCAGCCGAAGCGTTGGCGACCATTTCAAGGGTCAGCGCCAGAGGTAGCGAGTTGGATGCTACGTACTGCACATAGGCGACATCGCCTTTCCGGGTAACTGGGGACCCGACTGGATGTCGCGATAGGTAGTCAGCAGGGTTAAGTTCACCCCCGGGGCGATGTACAATGTCATAATCGTATTCCTGTAGACAGATGCCCCACCGCTCAATCCTCGGGGGCATTTTGGTGTGCGGGTTCCCGAACAACGACAACAACGCCTGATGGTCAGTGATCAGCGTGAACCATTTTCCAATGAGGAAATTGTGAAAATGCTCACATGCCCAGATCGCTGCCAAACTCTCCTTCTCTGCCTGGGAATAGGCCAGTTCTGGGGTTGACAATGCCCTGCTTGCGTAAGCAACCACGTGCCTGGGGTTGATGTCTTCACTGCTGGTTTGAGCCAAAATGGCGCCGAGGCCAACCGGGCTCGCATCAACGACCACTTCTGTGTGCCATGAGGGTTTGAGGTAGGCAAGGCGGTGGGCTTCTGTTAGGGCGTGTTTGATGCTGGTAAAGGCCTGGCGGCAGGCGGGGGTCCACTCAAAGGTTGAGTCTTTTTGCAGTAGCTTCCTCAATGGTTCAGTGAGAGAGGCATAATGGGGTATGTACCTCGCGCAGTATCCCGCCATGCCGAAGAAAGAGCGGACATCCGCAACCTGCTGTGGTTCACCGAGGTTGGTGATTGTGTCGACCTTGTCGGGGTCCGGCATCATCCCTTCACTGGAGAAGATGTGTCCGAAGAATTTTAGTTTTGTCCTGCTGAATCGGCATTTGGCGATGTTGAGTGTGAGGCCCGCCTCCTGAAGCGCGGCGCACGTGGCGTGTAGTGCTTTGTCGTGGGACTCTTTTGAAGACCCAAAAACGAGGATGTAGTCACTGTAATTTAGCGTGCCTCTTATGGGCCTGATGACCTGGCGTATGGCTTCCTGGAAAATCTCTGCGGCAGACGAGATGCCAAAATTCAGTCTCCGGTATCTGAAAAGACCGTTGTGCGTCGTGAACGTTGTGATGGGCCTGGAATCAGGATGTAACTCTAGCTGGTGGTAGCCTTGGATGAGGTCGAGCTTGGAGAACATGCGGGCATTGTTAAATTGCACAATCATGTCCTCAATGCACGGGCCCGGATGCCTCTCCCGTTGAATGGTGGTGTTCGCAACCCTCATGTCCATGCACAACCGGATCCTTCCTCCTTCCTTGGGTACGACCACCAGAGGAGATACCCATGGCGTTGGCCCCGTTGCCGGTTCGATGATCCCATCGGAAAGCAGTTGTTGGAGGGCTGCTGACACTGCCTCCTGCATGTGGAACCCAACTCTTCTGGTGTGTTGTGGCACCGGTCTTACCGAGGGGTCGATATGGAGTTTGATGGGAGGGGCCTTGAGTTTACCCAGCCCTGTGCATAGGTTGTGGAATGTTCTTGTGATACGCCCCACTGTCTGCAGGGGGGTGGCAGCTCCCCATTGAAAAATTCTCGAGTGTGATGGTTCGAGCATTGGCGGGTTTGGTATTTTGGCATAGTCCTGTTCGCCCATGATATTGACAGTAGCGCCTGAGTCGACCATGAATTGAAATTGGCAGTTCCCCATTTTGATCGGGATTTTGGGGGCTTCCCTGGCCTCTTCGTTGTCAAGTATAAGATTGACGTATTCGTCCTGGTCGAATTGATCATATGGCGTGTTGTATGCTGCTTCCGGCTCGTCGTGGTAGAATGTTTCAGGCCTATATTCTGTTGGTGGGTAGTCGTACTCATCCGTGAAATATCTGGCTTGGTCTGCCTGGTCCACCTGTGGTGGGTACCCCTGTGCTTGGTACTCATCGATGGCTCTGACGTATCGCCTCTGTCCTTGCCCTTGCTGGTAGTATCTGGGTTGATTGTATTGTGGGGACGGCGAGTGGAGAGGCGTCCTGGCAGGCGCTTGGGGGCGCATTGGAGGAAATGGTATGCCCTCTCTACATACAGAGTGAAAATGTCCTTCTCTTCCGCAGTTTGTGCATCATTGGGATAGAGCTGGGCATGACCCGGAGTGTGGGAAGGACATCCCACAACGGTAGCATTGTCTCTGTTGGCGCGGAACCTGCGTAGCTGGCGCTCTGTATGGTTGCGACCCTCTGTCGCCTTGACGAGGGGGCTGTATGGCTGCAACGAGTTCATTGGTGTCAGGTTTAGGGTTGCTTGTGTTGCTCATGGATGAAGCTTGGGCATCAACCCTCTCATGTTTGCGAGCAAGCTCGCTGACTTCTGGGATGGTGAGGGTTTTTTTCAGCAGCTGTTTCTTGAGTGCGGGGGACAGGCACCCTTCTATGACCCTCAGTCTTATCCCTTCTTCTAGGGAAAATGCGTCAAACTGACAGTTTGCTCCCTTCACCCTCAGGCGGGTTATGAATTCATCGACTGTCTCATGTGGCAATTGGGTGCATTTGTTGAATAGATACCGCTCATAGTCGCGGTTGACTTCGATGATGAGGAGTTTGTCAAGGGCCCCGATCAAGTTCCTGAATGTGGTTTGTTGGGCTGTGGGGATCGTTTTCACAACTGTCTTTATCTCCCCCCGCCATCGCCAGACCCCTGCACGTAGTGCTGAAAGTCTTCCATCCATTCAGTCCATCTCGGCCCCTTGGTGGCTTGGGGTGCCATGGTGAATGGCGGAGGTAAACGCAGCTGTATTGGTTTCGTCTTGCGGGCCAGTTGGGGGGATCCAGGATTGGATGCGGGGTTGCTCATGTTGCTGGGCGGTGGGAACCTGCGGGCGTGCAGTCAGTCCAAATGCTGCCTCGGTTTGGCGGCTGCGCCGCAGGCGATGGCGTACGCTGATGTAGGCCTAACACGCAGGCGAGCGTGGACTTGCACTCACTTGAAGGTCGGGCGACAAGGATGGGCCCTTCGGAGAAAGAGGCCGGAGGTGCAGCCAGAGGGCGCGGGTGGGATCACCGGCACGCGTCGCTGGAGCGGACCTGGCGGACTGCCAGGACCAGATGCACACTTCCCAGAGCTCGTGCAGCTGTCTGGAACGCCGTCCCAGGCGTGACGATGGAGGATGAGAGGAGTTCGGTGAAAACGCCCTCGCGCACGTTATTCGTACTGGAGGAGGAGGAGACTCGGCGGACATCCGAGGGAGGATAAGGCGGATTGCCAAAGGAGGACTCCATTGTACGCACGGACAGCCTTCGTTGCCAGTGTTGCCTCTGACTAGGCCTGAAAGGAGGACGTGCACACGGAGGGATTTCTCAACACGTCTTTATTACTCTTCCACCAAACGATAACTGGCGCTTCTCGCGCCTTACCCAGAACTCCCCTCCTTCCCCAACTCCCCGTTATACCTCCGCCTCTCCAACGGTGGGGGCTAAGCAAGTTAACCCATTGGTGGCGGGCAACAGAAGCCTAAGTGATTTGCCAGCCGTTTGAATTCCATCCCATAGAAGGGGGGCCCATTGTCTGTCTTGACCATGAAAGGGATGCCCCACTTACAGAAAATGTAGTCCAGAGCTGGGGCAGTGCACCCAAAGCTGGTGGTTTCCAACACCCTCATGAGGGGGGATCTGGAGTACTCATTAATAGCTACAAGTAAATACAATCCCTCTGGAATGAGTCCAGAGAAATTGATGGCGACCATGTGACACACTTACATTGGTTGTTCCATGACTGCCATGGGTGCCGGGGGGTTTAGCTGTTAACTGACATGCCATGCACCGTTGCATCTTGTTCTGTACCATGTCATCAATTTGTGTAAACCACGCTGATTACCTCAGGATGTGTTTTGTGTTTACTGTGCCTTGGTGGCCCTCATGTGCTATGTCAATGAATGTCCGTCGCACCTGCTTCTGGACCACAACTCTTGTACCTCGCATGAGAAGTCCTTCTGTCATGGATGCTAACTCATCTTTCACCTTGGCAAGGGCTAGGAGCTCTTGGTCGTCTACAGCTCTGTCTCCTGTGGTTTGTCTCCAAATGTCATTCCACCGTCCCTTTGTAGTGATCACAATGTCTGTCTGGAGTGTAGGGTCTTCTCTTGTGGCATTTAGGACTTGTGCAGTCGTGACAGTTGGTTGCAATGCCTGGAGTGCCATATAACAAATGTACTCTTCAGCTTCCTTTGTGAATCGGTCAACATCCACCCCCACTGGGTTCCTGGAAATGTAATAAGCAGGGTTGAGGTGTTTTCCCGGTCTGTGAATAATGGAAAAATCTAATTCTTGTAGGCACATGCCCCATCTTTTGATCCTCGGCAGTATACGTGCTCGTGGGTTGCTGAATTTGGATTACAGAGCCTGATGGTTAGTGACTATTGTGAAATATATCCCAGCACGAAAGTGACGGAAACGTTTACATGCCCATACAACAGCAAGACTCTCTTTTTCTGCCTGTGAATATGCCTTTTCCATTTCTGATATCGCCCTGCTCCCATACGCCACCACACTAATGGGGTGGGACCGCAGAGTGTTTCTCTGGCCCAGGATGGCAGCAAGCCCCACTGGGCTGGCATCTACAACAAGTTCAGTGTCCTTATTGGGAGGCAAAGTACACCAGATGGCGCGCATTGAACATTGCCCTCTTGGTAGCCTCAAAGGTGCTGTGGCAGTCAGAGGACCACATAGATGGAATGTGTTGCTCAGTAAGTGGTGGAGTGGAATGGTCACCGTGGCATAATGCGGGATATAATGAGAGCAGTATCCCGCCATCCCGAGAAACGATCTCAGTTCAGTGACATTACTGGAGTCATATATCTGGAGAACCTTCTCAGGATCCGGCTTCATCCCCTCGTGGTAGAAGATATGTCCAAAAAAAAGTTTCAATTAGGTTTGATTTACCATACATTTGTCCATGTTCAGTGTGAGACATTCCTCTTCCAAGGCTTGACAGACGTTTGCTAGGGCTAGATCATGTTATTTCTGCGTGCAGCCGGAGAACACAACATCATCAGAGTAGTTAAAAACCTGCCTTATGGCAGAAGAAGGCATCGAATTGTATCTTGACAAAAGTCTGCTACCAATGAAACACCAAAGTTCAACCATTTATATCTGAAAAGGCCTTTGTGCATGGCAAATGTTGTGATATGTCTGGACTGAGAATGAAGAGGTAGCTGAGGATAGCCTTGGTTGAGATCCAATTTCGCAAAACGGACAGCCTTATTGAGTCGTATTACCATGTCCTCTATGCTCTGAATGAGGTGGCGTTCTCTCTCAATTGCTGTATTGTGCAACCTCAGGACCACACACAGTCATATCTTCTCACCTTCCATTGATAGCATCGCAATTGGTGATACCCAGGCAGTGGGCGCATCAGCCAGTTCCATGATGTCATTTTCAAACAGTCTCTGTAATTCCTCCTCTACTTTCTTCTTCAGATGAAACCCCACCCTTCTGGGGTGCTGCAGGACAGGCGATACATTTTCATTGATGTGGAGCTTGACAAGTGCTCCTTTAAATTTGCCTACACCCTTGACGATGTTCAGGAATTTTGGCTGGATGTCCTCTTTGGATTGAACAGGTGGTGTCTGTACATGCCATGTGATGGTGTAGGTCAAATGGATGAGACCCAGCATTGTTGTGGATGCAAAACTGAGGAGGCACCTGCTAATCTTTGGTGTTTTCAGGACATAGATTGTAGCCATAACTGTGTTTTTTCCATGGTGTAGGCAGTTTTGAAACCACCCACGCATGGCAATGGCTGATTTGCGCCGCAATGGAATGTATTTACTCTGGCTGGTAGTAACGTTGGGAGTGGTGCCAATTTTTGGAATTGTTAGGCATCCACGATATTGACCGTGGCTCCTGTATCAATGACATATTCTATCATTTGTTGGCACCTGTTTTGGAGTATTTTTGGTCACAGTGTCCCTTCCGATTTCTCTGACATGAAGCATACATATTTGTCACGAATGGTGTTGAAGTTTGCATCATCTGATCTGTGATCCTGGGTCTCAGGCATGTCATCTTCCCTTTTCGTCGGCCCGCACCAGCCGATGTTGACCCCAGTTGGAGGACGGAATTTGGGAGCTCTGGCACACTGATTGAAAGTGACCTGGCCACTTGCACTTATTGTAGGTTTGGTTGATGGCTGGGCACTGGTCTTGATGAGGAAACAAGAGTCCACAGCGATAGCACGAGCACCCCTCCTTCCCCCTGTTGCCTCTGTGGTCTGTGCCTGCCCTGCTAATTGCACTCATTTTCTCTCTGATGCCACTTTTTTTTCTGACGTCCTTGGGAGACTGTGGTAGCCGCAATGATTCCTCTAGATACTTTGGGTGCTTCCATGATCGCCTTGTGTGAGTCCACTCGTTCATATATCCTTGCAAGCTCTAACAGTTCTGAGAGGGGCAACGTTTTTTTTAGTAAGTGCTTTTGGAAGCCAGAATATGTGCATCCCTCAATCATTCTTAATCAAATAACTTCTTCGGAAAATGTGTCAAAAAGACAGTGTCTGGCCAGTTTTTGCAACCGCAGTACATATCCATCAACCGTCTCGTGGGCTTGCTGGTTACATTGATTGAAGGTATATCTCTCGAAGTCCCTATTTGTTTATGCGACAAATCATTGTTTAATACCCCAGTAAGTGTATCATAAGAAGCTTTCTCAGCTGGGTTTAGGGTCTTCATGATGTCCTTAACCTCTATGCACACTAGGTTGGTAAAAATATGGTACTTTCCCTCTGATTCGTGGTCCCCCACTGCCTGGATAAAATCCTGGAATTCCTCGAGCCATTCTGACCACCTTGATCCTCTATCTAAGCTTGGGGCGAGCTCAAATGGGTGCGGCTTGCGGAGGAATATAGCTCTGTGGCTGTGCATGCCCCCTTGGGGTTCATCTCTTGGCTGATCTTGCATGGCAAAGTTATTGTTTCCCCTAAACAGGAGTAGTGTAGTAGTGAGGATCCCACAACATGGGGTGTAGTAATGTCCTCTCCAACCCCTTCTTATAATGTAGTGGCTTAGTAGCCAGGCGCTTGGACAATTTTGTGGGTTTATCTCCAGCCTCTTATGCAGTGTGGCTTTGTCAGTTTCTTTAAATATCACAGTGCATGTGAGTCTTATTTGACTAATTATTTGCCACTACTCAAAAAGGGTCTCCCACCCTGGCTGTGCACTCATACCTTATCAGGGATGTAGTGGCCTGTGGCTTCTTTCAGACCGTGAGCCTGTTTGCCTTTGGAGTTATGGTGTAGCTCTCGAAGTGCTCTGCCCTGGGAGGTTGCAGTACCTTCCGGGCTGCAGCTTGCTCTTTCTTTTTTATGATTGTGTTGGCCGCCAAAATATTTGCTTAGTCCCTCAGTGTGTTTCAGGCTGAGTCGCAGCTCAATAGTCGAGCCTTGTTGTGCGTGCAGGCTTACCGCAATGCAGAAGTGAGTTTGCTGCTTCCACTGCTTTCTCGGGCAGGGCGCCGTCCTCCTGTTATAAGCGGTCTGCTTGCCACATCTCTACGCTTCCTGCTACCAGGGATCTTGTGCCTGCCTTGCCGCTCTGTGGCCTGCCCCACCGTAGGTTACTGTCAGCGGAATATAGGGGCTGCTGCTGTGTCGGCACCCAATCACCGCCTTGTCCACACTCCCATGGGCCGGAGTGCAAGAGCTGGGATGCACTCACTTTGTCACCAGTTATTATGTCTCACCCAGGCCCTGGCTCATAGCCTTGATTTCCCATTCACCACACACCTTCTGTAATAAGTCGCAGGAGTCAGTAACCGGGGATAACCTTCTTTATTCCACAGATAACAAGAACTAACTGTAATTTTGTCAACATCCCTTCACACAAAGCCAGGCTCCTCCCTTGACACTGGCTTTCTGAGTCTGTGGCCCTTCCCTCTTAAAGGCACAATGCCACGCGTGTGGACACAACAGGCATGTGAACCCATTCCTGTGCGTAGCTGAGAGGAAGGGAGACACGTCGCTGATCTCCAGGTCATGTGTCCCGAGGGTGATTGGCATAAGTATAAAAGCTTGACTTGTGCAACAGAGGGTGTGGGGGTTAGTGGTCATACATTCAGTAAGAGGGATGTGGCAAATCGGCGTGACATTGAGGTGGCAGAGCAGAGTGAAGAGGAGGGAAAGCAGGAGGACAGAGAGAGAGAGAGGTGGAGAAGAATGTGGAGGGGAGGGTGAGCCAAGGAGGTGATGGAGCAGAACGAGCAGGAGAGATAGGGCACAGGAATTGGAGGTGCAAAACGAGGAGGAGGGAGGACATGAGAAGAGAAAGAGAGTGAAGGATGCCAGACAGGATAGGTGAAGGGAGTTGCAGCAGGGAGTTGAAGACAGGAAGGAAAGGAGGGGAAGAATGCGCTGAGTGGATTTGAGGGGAGGAAGAAGGTTTCATCCAGTGCAGAGAGGTGAAAGGAATGAGAGGCATCAATCTGAACAGACACTGGAGACAACAGAAACGACAGAGTATGTGAGAAGGTGGAGTGGGAAGGCAAGTTAAGAAGGGCGGAGAGGGCAGCGTGTATTGTGGCTGCAAGGAGGTGGGAAAAAGGAGTAAGACAGCTGGAGAGCATAAGAAGTGTGAGAAAGACCATTCAGGGTCCCTCAAGGTCAGGGGCAGCAGCCTGGGAGTAAGCCCACCACTTCAGGGATAGTGGGGAGAGTGTGTTGGAGTCTGCCAACAGCATTGAGTCCGAGACTGGTGATTCCTGAACCCAAAGTACTCTGGTCCATTTAAGGGTGACGACACAACCCATCTGACTGAAAGGCCTCAATAGTCCTAGCTGGTGAAAACGTATGCCAAGCAGGGCAACACCCTGACAATCAACAAAACGACGACCATCTACCAAAAACCGAGAAAGAAGTGATACTGAAAACTTCAAAGACGTTGAGCGACTTGCTGTGACCACTGGCTGGTGGAGTACCATGATTCTTCAGCAAGCTCAATGTGCCGACCATTCTTTTCTTTGAGTTGCCCATAACTCTCCTTTCAGTCTAACTTAATCCCTTGGTACATTTTCTTTGTGAAATATACTCTTTTGAATGTGAACATCTGGACTCAGGATTGTCCTTTGATCAAATGGCAATGACTGGTGGAAACTACACAGCAAAATCCATCATAAAAGCAGAGAAGTCAAGTTTACTCTGCATGAGACAAGTGGGCACTGCAAGTGTACCATCGGCAACATCAAACACAAGGGGAAGCGCTAATTGCAGCAAGGATACAATATGCGAACTTACATTACAAGTCATAAAAATGACAAATAATAAAAACGAGATTCCAACACAGGGCTATAAAACATCTATGGTGAAGCAAGCTTTCAACAAAAGTAACATTTGCCCACACGATTCATTACTGACACCAAACATAATTGCACCAACCAATTTCAGAATAAACTAAAAATGATCTGACAATACAACTGCAAGAGTCTTAGAATCAACCATTCTTCATACAAAATTGGCAAATCCTCCAACTGGATGGAACCCAAGCAAGTAGACTGATGATCAAACACGGGGTGGTTTCTACACAAAATCTCCAGCAATCCACAATCCATTGGGCCCCATTCACCTTTGAGATGAAACATCAACAGTTAGGATTGCATTGGAAGATAGAAAAAGGGCGGCCATCAAGGCAGATGAGGCGTCTAGAAAACTCTTGCGTAACTCAGAGGCCACCATCAATTATGGTGTCAAAATTAGACAGAGTGTGCTTCGGAGGTGGGGTTGATGAAGATGTTATAGCTTTGAACATTGATGGTTGGCCAATGTGGCCGAAAGTGACTTCTGTTTAGGCACAAAAGTATGTCTCAGGAGTAGTTACTGGGGGTAGACATCTTCCAGGGAAGCAGAAACACCTATAGAAGCGTGAAACTTTTGAGCATGTTCGGTTTTGAATGGATGATGGTCTCAATGTCAAACACACATAGGGAGCCAAGAAGGATGAATGGTTCACAGGCAGTGTAAACAAGTAACATAATGATGGTAACCAATGAAGATAGTATGAATATGATAGCTCAATCGGGAGGGAGGATAGCTGAGGGGCAACACGTTCGCCTTGGAAACAAGATGATACAGAGCAACAGAGGTTCGATCCTGGGGTCGCACTTAGGTACCTCTGGGTATTAAGCGTGTTGTAAATAACCAATTACAATTACAATCTATATCTTACTGCCATTCCCTGAGGCCCATTATGTAAGCAAAGGGGTGGGCTGAACAGTCTACTTTCAGTTCCCTGTTAAAACATAGTGCAGAGATACAAAAGTGATCTTGCTGCACAGCAAAGCCCTGATGGTGTGTCCAGAGCGAGCACCAGAGCTAGTTGTACAGCTCCAGGAGGTCTCCATTTATTTGTGCCTGTCCAGAACCAGGAGTGTGCATAAGACTGCGCTTCAACTCAGAAGAGTTGATTCTTCAAATCATTGCCGATTGGTTACACAGATTCCTCTATTTAAGTGCCTCCAGAATGGGCTCCCAGATCCCAGACACACAGGGAACCTTGAAAGGAATAGAAACCGGTATGTGGGCCAAGGTCGGGCCATGACCAGTGCCAAGACGCTTCTGCAGAGAAAGGTGTCCCTCAGGCATTGGGGTCTCTGATGAGGCAAAGATGGCACCAATCAGGATCCAGTGACTTCCAAGTCAAGTCACCAGAGTAAAGAGAAAATATATAAAGAGGGGAGTACTGAACTGGGTAGATACGGGTAAGGACAGGTACAGTCAGCATACCAACGGGGATTCATTGTCATACAGTGTCTCAGCAGATGCTCTTATTTATTGACACAGTATCAGAACTTTTCAGCAGGGCTGCCATACGCTTAATGGCACCTTACCAGCATTTCTTGCCAGCACAGCTATACTATATGAATGTAGTAGGGCTGGATGATATGGACCAAAAGTCATATCTCTATATTTTTAAGCTGAATGGCGATATACGATACATATAGATATCTCAATATTGTTTATGTGGTTTAAATGCTCAGTTGTAAGCCAACTACATGTGTGATGCCAACAGTACTAGTACCAAACAATAAGTGCAACACACAACTCTTACATTCATTGGTAGTTAACCTCATCCTAAAATTGCAATTGATTCAAAAGGACATCATCTCAACAACAAAGACAACACTAACAATAAAATGCAGGTAGGATACACATCCCAATGTGCACTGAAGTAGGCATTAAGTGACATTTTATCATATTAATTTATCATCATCATAATTTAATGGGTGACAGATATACATATATGTACATATATTTTGATGTTAATGATATTGTCTAATCCTATATCGCTTTTGAGAATTTATTGATATATCTCCAAAACTCTATATATCACCCAGCACTAAAATGTAGCTGCATCAGCATTGCTCACCATCTCTTCTTTCGTTGGCAGTCTCGGTGGAGAGACTGACAGGCCTGATTGGAAGTTAAGGTGTAGTTAGACGGATACTGCTCCAGCCTTGTGAGCCTTCGTCAGGCGCCAGTATGTTGTGAAATATAGCTTAAACTTTTTTTTACTTGCGTGCAATAGATTCTAATCCTGGTCATAAAGTGTATGTGTGTGTGTGTACGTGTGTGTTTGTGTGTGGTGTGTGTGTGTGTATTACATTTTTTACCTGCATGCAATATATTCTAATTCTGGTCATAAAGTGTGTGTGTGTTACATTTTCTTCCTGCATGCAATAGATGTGTGTGTGTTTGTGAAAACATTCATGCCCTTCTACTTCCCAACATGGCTGCATTTCTTTCCGCTTAACAATGCCACCACTTCTCAGCAGGACTGCTGTGTGTTTTCTAGGAAAGAACAGTCTTTTTCAGCTTAGCTGCAATAATTATGATTGACAGGACACCACTTTGCACTTGCATCCTGCCCATACTTCCCACCTCTATGATCAGCACAGCTGCTGTTCAGTGCTTCATTTGTAAGAAAAGAAGTGTCAGGGCCCAAATATTTTCTAGCACACTTGTCACACTGCGGGTGGGCGTTTCCCCACCATTTCTGCGGCCACCAGCTGCTCCCCAAAGTGTTGACACAGTTGGTGTTAAACTACGGCTTGCACCTGCTAATTGGGGATGATGGATGCTCTGGCTTTCATTACTTCATAATCAATCTGAGTCTGAGACAATAAGTGCCGGGGCTCAGAAATAAGTGCCATGGGTGCGCCCTGGCATACGCCCCCACAAGTTAAGCACTGCTGCTGTTACTGCATTGGGACAGTGCTGATACTTTTTAGCAGACATTCTGTAGTTTTGGTGAAAAGAGCATGGCAGCAGACTTGCTGTTGTGTTTTAAGGGGATAGTGCTGACCCTCTGTGGAGGATTCCTGCCGCAGCACTGTTAATAAAATATTATCCGCACGTTAGCAGAGCGATACCTTTAAGGGAGAAAGCCTGCATTTCTCATCATGGCTGCTATACTTTCAGTAAGGTTTCTCAGCAGGATTTCTTTGCATTTAGTAGTATAATATCAGCAGACGTTTTGAGAGATTAGGTTTGGAGTATGCACATTGTTCGGAGTAGGGATGGTGCACAATTGACCCCGTTCACGGCATTCCCCCCCCCCCCCACCTATGCTTGGCATTTGATTGACACTGTGTCATCTATGCAGGCTTTTCCGGAATTGTTCTTTAAGTTGCAGCTGAAGGTTATTTCATTTGTGCCTGTATTCTTTAAAGGTAGAACAATGAATGACAAAGTTGTAATCTCTAACTCCATTGCCATAACCCACAGTGCACCACTGACCAGCCCCGAAGGATACAGGTAAACTCCAATTAGTCTCTGTGCAGGAACTTGATGGACGGTGTTTACTATGAGGTTTGCAGCAATGGGTGAGTCCTTACCTATCTGTGCTGTTCCACTACCTGGACATGAGCAGTGCCGGATTACCTATTAGGCCAAGTAGGCACCGATTTATGGGCCCCCCTCCCTTTAGGGGCCCTGCGACAACTGATCAAAATAAAGCCTTGTAGAAAATTGCAAATTTATTAGATCATTTGCAAGTGGGGGTGGCGTTTCGACTGCCTAGGGGCCTCCTCCGGGTTTTATCTGGCACTGGACCTGAGACAGAAAGCCCGTATCCAGCCATTGTCAAAGATCATTGGCTGGCTTCCTTATATTATTAATAGCAGACATCTGAGTGCATATGTGCATTATCACAATAAGAGTGTGCCAAGAACTCTTTCTTTTTTGTGGGGGTTAGCTGGAACTAGGTTTCAATGAGTCATGGGTTTCATGGGGCGTGTGGTCCTGGGGTAGCATGTGCATGGCAATGAACCATGTCTGAGTAAATATGAGTATTATGAGGAGCAGATCTCTGAATGAGTGTTTGAGTGAGTCTGGAGTTTGGGTATCATCAAGAGCATAGACATGGGTGAATCTGGGCCTTTTCAGTGGATCACTGTTGAGTCCAGCAAATGTATCCACCAGCGAGAGACAGGGAGCATGCATTGAGTGTTTACTAATGCTGTGTGGGAATAGGCCGAGCACTGCAGGCCTGCTTCTCTCTGCCCTAGTCTCCTTCTCGTTGTCCTCCCTTACCCAACTCTAACTCGCTGTCAGACTTTATTTCTCTTCATGTCAACCACCTGCTTTATTCCTAACTTCTTCCCTTTTATTTTCTCCCCCTGCTTCCAACTTTCAACTATCACTTCAGTCATTTGAAGAGCTCTGACAGCGACATTAAGCATGACACAAGGAACCTACAATCATACATACATAACCCTCTGCTAAGTGCACGGGTAGTATAGCACAGTGGCAACTTGCTCGTCTTGGAAGCAACACAGGTCCGAATCCCGGGTACGTACTTAAAAACCTCTTAGGTATTAAGTAACCAAGTATATATTTTTAAATAACTGATTATAAAACAGACAGCTGCCAGATTCAGTAGGCCAAGTGGCAGGTCCTGTGCTTTAGAAATGTGACTGAACATAACGATTCTATGGGGACTCCTCCCTGCGCCCCAAACATACTATTGAGGCCTCTAGCCTCAGTCTCCAACCTAGCAACACGATGCAAGTGCTTAATCTATGTATGGGTCTCAAACATTACCATGCATGCGCACCCAACTTACTTATCACATTGAGGTACTTACATTCAGTATTAGAGACCCAACTGGTGCTCTTCCTCATTTTCTCAAATAGAGTGGTACCCCTTGCGGGCTTCCATAGGACTTTCGAAGTTTAGGATTGAAGGGCCAATTCTTGGTTGTTTGTCCTTTCTCCCTCAAAAGAAAGCACCCTGCTATCTTTCAATTGCCACCATCTGCCTCCTGTAGCTTGAAACACTAAAGTCCAGTAACCAATAACCTGTACAGAAAGCATCCTACGGTGTACGATTACAGGTACCACTCACAATGGCTTTTATGTGCGACCTGGGCCCAGTGATCAAATCCTGAAACAAAATGTGGGGGGATTCCTTAACATGCCAAATGGAGAGTGGTGTCACCACAAATATCAATGAAATATGTGGCTTTACCTACTTGGTCCTAATGCTCTAGTGGTGAGGTACCCAACCTGGGAACCTGGCGACTGAGGTTTGGATCCCCACCATGGTTTGAACGAGAACATTTCCAAAACATAGTGCAGCGTATCTCATTTAACGTAGGCTTTTAAAATATCCAGGAGGGACGGTGTCTGCCGTCTGAAAAAAGTGGGCAGACTCCCTCCACCCGCTTGTGCCCTCGACTTAAGCCCTGCCTGTGCCATTCGGTTGTTAATAAAGTTATCCTTGTTGTGAGCAAATAAGGGCCTGGGCCCTTTAAGGAAAGGGGCCTGGAATGGTGAGAGGAAGCAGGAGGTGGGAGGAAGAGGAGGGACAGGGGAAAGGGAAGTCAGTTTGTAGAAAGGAGAATAAAGGGAAGGTCGAAATGATGACTGGTTCCTTTCCCGTTATTTAATGAGTGAAGTGCGTTGTATGAACGGGAGACAACAACTGGCGACGAGGCATTCACGCCCACATTGAAGGCGGAGGTGGGCCGACGCCCACATCCGACGGCCCGTAGAGTGTGCAGTGAAGCAAGGAGGGCTGCGGGTGCCCAGCAAACACCTAACGGGGATCCAGCAGCCTGTGTCGGGGCAGAAGTGAGGGGAGAAGCGCAGCACCAAGCAGTAAGTGAGGAGCTCAAAGAAGCCCAGCACCCCGTGCCAGCGTGAGAACAAGCGGAGGAGCGAAGAGCCTGACAAGGTCCAGCACCCCAGGTCGGAGCAGTAACACGTGGAGCACTGAAGAGCCCAGCCCAACAACCTGTGTCAGAGTAGGAATCCGTGGAGAAATTAAGAGCCCAGCTGACCACTCCGGGACACAGGGAGACCGGGTGAGCACAAGGAAGCTACCCAGCAATCAGCGTGCGCCGCTGATCAACGCGAGCAACACAGGGATGCCGGAAAGGACCACGTGAACCCCCACCACCACATTTCAGAGACCGTCTGCCACTCGGCGGCCACCTTCATCCGGCCGCCGCAAAAACAAATAATAAAGGGGGATAAAAGACTGCTTTAAGGACGCACGCCAACACCACAGAACCCTGCGGAAGCCCCAGAGACTGATTGAACAAATATAGCCCACAGACTTCCTCTTTAAGTGCGGTGGAGGTGTTGTGAGCGAATAAGGGGCTGGGTACTTTGAGGAAAGGGGAATGGAACAGTGGGAGGGAGCGGGAGGTGGAGGAAGGGGAGGGACAGGGGAAAGGGAAGTAAGTTTGTAGAAAGGAGATTAAAGGGAAGGTCGAAATGGTGACTGGCTCCTGTCCCGTTATTTAATGGGTCAAGTGCGTTGTATGAACGGGAGCTAACAATCCTGTATATTGAAGCGAGAAAAATTCTACAAAACAAGAGAGCATTTGTTTAACTGTGTCTCCAAGCAAGGTTGCAACGTTATTCACGTCCCCCTTTTATTCCCAAAGGAAATTATTGCCGCCTGATTTAATACTGTTAATAATAAATATTATCACCGGAGGGAGTTTCACCAGCCAATCAGGAAGCTGAGAACGTAGGACTGCAATGCCGTCTTTTCAGCCTCCTGCGTCGATCCTCCAACGCTGACATGTTTTTGCCAGTTGCTCTTTCCCCACTTTCTTCTCTGTTTCTGCTCGTTCTGCCCTGTAATACCCCTCCCTCCATTCCCCCCATGCTCACACTGCACCTCGCCAAATTCACCTGACCGCTACCAACTCCACACTCTGCTTCCCGGATGTCCCTTCATGCCATCAGAAATAGTAAAAGGACTACAGACCTTTCCCAATAACTACCGCAATCTTTGTAGTTTTGGTTTTAATTACATCAAATTGTGCACAGTATTTATGGGTAGAACTGACTTCCTAACACAACACTATTAACATGCCGGTCAATGGCCTTTTTAAGGGTGGGCTTTGGTGGTAAGAGCAATGAGCCATTACACGGCCAGAGCAAAAGGCTCAAGCTGGCAGTGTGGAACTGCCAAAACCCACCCTCAAAAAACGTAATTTACACTAGAGTATGAAACTGCAGGGTCCACTGACTTTGGAGATCGCAGTTATTTTAGGATTCAGATCTGGGCAAAGAGGTTGTTAGTTGTTCCCATGCCCAAAAATGTGCCAGATTCTGGGTTTAGCATTTATTGTTTTATCATTTTCCCCGTAGCTGGTCTGAGCCATCTTAAAATAAACTCGATCCATGTCATATTGAAGATTATAAGCTAGGCAGAGGTAGTGTGGAAAACCCTGAATGCACTCAAGACACATGCTGAGTTTAAAGTGCCTTCTCCTATTTTGGAATAGAGCAATGGAGTTTCAGTAACCGATTCTCTGCTGGTGGGTAGTTATCAACAGACTGTGAGTACATGCACTAGTAAGTGTTCCAGTGTCCATAAAAAAAGAACAGTACACTTGAAATCATCAGTTTCCTGTTGCCAGCCAGGAAAGAATAGGGGGCAGTAAAAGTCTGGGGACGATGGAGGAGCGACTGGTGGTGCTGGTGTGGTTGGGTACCACCGCAAGGTCAAGTTTTCAGAGGGGGAGCTGTGGGTGCTAGCACACGAGGTGGAGACGGAAGCACTCTGTCTGCTTGTCTACCCAATGAAGATGACCAGTGTCCCGAGGCACACCTGACTACAGGAGCCCATTAGGGACAAGGTAGGGTTGTTTCAGGTCAAAATTTTGTGAACGATCACAAGGACCAGGTTCCCTCCCTCGGTTGCGTGCACGCGATTGAAGATGTGAGCAAAGAAGGAAGAGGCCTTCCAAGGCTCGTTTAAGACGATGTAAGGAGACAGGCGCCATATGTGCTTGTCATGGGGTTGACTGAGGTTACTGCCGCCTGGGGGTTCGGGCAGTGACATCCGGGTTCAGAGGTGAGTACTTTTCAAAGTACAATGTATTCGACCCCATTGAGTTCAGATAACAGCAATGTGCCCATATATGTAAAGCCATGCATCAGTGGCCCTGTCCCACTCAACCCAGTCCCACATGTGCTCCCGTTGCATTCTGGGTTCGGTTGTGACACAGAACATCATATTCAGAGACAAAGTCCCAGGCTTGCACTGTGCAATGCTTAACAAAAGCACACGTCCCTCTATCAAAACCACAGCCCCAGTCTGTGGCGGGAGATGCAGAATGGAAGCCCACTTTGCTGACTCGGTACTGTAGGGGAGGTGGATGCGTGTTACTCGTGAAATAGCAGTAGCCATGACAATCATCCAGCCAGAAGCACCACAGCATTTCCTTGCTCTTGTCCAATAAGAGCAAAAGTGCAGCTCCCGCACCTGAAGTGCAGCAAGTAACACCGCTATGCCTTTGCACAGATACATGTCACCAGGAACCCCAGGGAATCTGAATAAGAAAGAAGGTTTGTTTTGGAAGCTCATTATTTGAAAGCAGTGGAACAAATCAAAGCTACAGTAGAAGGAACATACGGAATCCAGCCATCGTTCCCTCATGGTTAATTCACTAGGACTCCAAGCGTAAGCCTGCGTGGTGAGCCGAGGAAGCGAAGAAGCCTGCTGTGCTCTCCCAGAACAAGGAATGCTGACCCCAACAGCAGTGTTGGGAATAGACCTAGGCGTTCTGGTAAATTACACAGTACAATAACACTGTACTGTACATTACACAGTACAATAACCATGACACAGTGACATCCGTCGCATACATTCAAAGTTTTTAAATGTGTATTTAACCTACGTTGTCTGAAATCTGCCTTGCTACTTGGCGATGACAGCCTGAATTACTTCGATGTTGGCTTGATAACTTAATTTGAAGGCAACTAGCAACGCCCAGCTGTGAAACCCATGTCAGTGCCAAGTGAAGTTGCTATAATGCTAAAGCGGCCTCCCGATCCAGCATTGCAGCCGCCATTACACGATGACTCTAATAGCCCATCCAATGTACGGTGAGGTCAATTATGATGTCAGAAAAGCTCGTACAATAAAATCCACGTGGACAATGGATATATCTCCGAACAATATTACAAAAATTATTATTAAATCAAAAAATCGGCAGCACCAGGTCCTAATAATTTATCTAACCAAATATTAAAAATAAATCCACTGTTATGGGGCGACATCTTGCATGTGTTGTTTAATAATATTCTTGTAACTAATCAAATTCCGAACTCATGGAGATTGGCGATATTGATTCCTATTTTTAAACATGGTCCTAGATATGCCTCTGGAAGCTACAGACCAATAGCAATCTCTGATCCTGAATATAAAATTTTTACATCCATTGTTTTGGAAGAACTTGATGCTTGGGCTACTAGTAACAACATATTGGATGCTAAACAAATAGGATTTAGAAAGAATGTAGGTACGGACTGTGGAGGCCTGATTTTAAAAAGCCTCCAATCAAAAACGGCTAAGAACTCGGGCTATGTAATATTTGTGGCCTCAATGGACCTTTCTAAAGCGTTCGATCTTGTTGACAGGCACATTTTATGGTCAATCCTTATGGATCTTTCAATTCCTAAACATTTATTAGAGATGATTATTGAGTTATACACGAACACCAAGATCAAGGTAAGACTCAACTCTGCAGGGCGCCTCTCTTCCGAAATACCTATCCCTAATGGGCTGAGACAAGGCTGTAAGTTAGCCACCATTTTATTTAACCTTTATGTCTCTAAGGCTGCCAAAGCAATATCCGGTAAAGGTTTGGTTCCACCAAAACTAGGTCAAACGGCAATAGAGTGGGTGGCATATGCTGATGATTTTTTATTACTAGATCGGACTAAAATCGGTCTGCAAAAATTGATCAATGCTTTTGTGTTATTTACTGCTGGCTTACACCTAAAAATTAACGCAGAGAAAACTATTATTATAAGAATGGCAAAACCTAATAAAAAACAATCTTCCTCAACATGGTGTTGTGAGGGGAAACGATTAAAAAGTCAACCGGTTCTGAAATATCTAGGATACCATTTTATAGCAAATAGTATGATGCCAATAATTAAAAAACAGCTAGAAGTTAAAGCAGAAATAATAAAGCGTCAGATGTCAAACATTGACGCCAAATATGGCAGATTCACTGCAACACCATTGAAACGCTTTTATACTATTTCGGGCATCCCTAAACTTACATATGGTCTAGAATTTTACGAACTTGAAAGCTCTGATTTTATGAATTTGGTCTGCAATCCTTACATTCAATTATTATATGGAGAAAAATGTTGTTATGGAGGAAATGTTTGATGAATGATACCTCATCTCTATATACGATTGCAGCAAAAGACCGATCTAACCCTTTTTGTGTGAACTTAAAATCTGTAATTGATGAGTCACTATTGAATATAGGAGTAACTATAGAGATGTTAATAAATAAACCGCAAAAAGTGAAACTTATACTTCAAAGTAATGATTGGCAAAAGACTTTGGACTCGGTCCGGCAATCTAAAACCCTTAATCAGATACACTCTTTTTGGAAATTGTATCCCGTACTTGAGAATTACTTAGTGAAATACCCTTCTCGGAATTTTAGAAACTCTTTTATGAGGTTCCGTTTTGATATCTTGAAAACAAATTATATTTTAAAAAGATGGAACCTATTGAACGGTGAATGGATGTGGTGCAAATACTGTAAGGTAGAAAGGACCGAAGAAACTTTGAAGCACATACTACTACAATGTCCAGCTCTTTTAAAACAAAGGATTTTATATTTCAAACAATTTGTTATGTATCTTCATGCAGTTGATACAGAATCCTTATGGTATCAAATCAGACATAATACATCGACTGTCTTAAAATTGAGAATTTGGGCGTTTTTAAAAAATTTCTGTGATTTATCTTAAACTATTATAATGAATTTTCATCCTATGTTCAAACCTTATATATAAATAAGAAATATCGGTTTAAACAAACTGACATATTTTGGGAACTTGAAGAATTCTTTTAAGGTTTACAGGATCGACTTTATATGAACTGTTTCTGATCCGTGTTGTAATTATTATTGTTTTCATGATTTAATTGTTATTTGTTTGTTTTTATCTTGTGATCTTGAATTGTGAAATTTTATCTGAAGGTGTTTATAATGTCTGTTTGCTTCAACTATGTATCAAATGTACGATATGTTTTTACTTGATTTTGAAATGTAGTTTGCTTTTTTGTCTTGATGTTCTATTTTGTAAAGGTTTATATAAACCATAAATAAATAAATAAATAAATAAAATAATAAATAGCCCATCCTCTAGGAGTAGCCAAACACACTCTCTCAGAGTCAGAGTCTGCGTTTTTCCCTGACTTGGTATGAATACGGTTAAGTCATACATGATGGTCGTGGGCAATAGCAGTCATTAGTGGGCTCATTGCGACACCTTCTAGGCCCAGCTCATGTTCTCAGAACCGTGTGATCTTAATGCAGGGTGCACGTGTTTGTATCGTCTCTTTTACAGTGTGGACAAAGTCGAGTAACATTAAGCAATGTTTCAAGTTCTTTGGCATCACAGAGGCATGCCCACACCCGAGTTCTCCCACCCATTTTGCCAGGGCACTCACAGTTAGCAAGCTTTTACATTGATATCGGGCAAGCAGTGAGATTGCCTATTGGCTATGAACCCACGCGTGGTACTGTCCAGCCCATGATGATATAATCCCTTATGCTCTGATCTGACTCTGAACCCATACATTCATTGGGATGCCTTATAATTGTTGTGCATTTTTATGATGCTAGTGTTTAGGTAACTGGCACAATTTGTAATCTCCATCACAACAGATTCCATTCATCTAACCTTCTCTCAGCATCACTTTCCATAATGTCGCAGAGGATACCCTGTGTCAGGTTAGCACAGGGGTTAGGTTATATTGAAATACATAAACCTATCAGGCCTGCGTGTCATCTGAAATACGTTGTGTACCCAGGAGCTGATATTTCCAGTATACAGGGGGTCATTGAGGCGCCATCAAAAATCATCTGAGGAATTTATTTTATTCAGTCAGCAATTGAGCCTGAATGTACCCCCTCTCCCCCCATTTCTGCACACTAAGGGCCTCATTATGAGTGTGGTGTTCTGGAAACAAGGGTTCTCGGTAACTTTACTTGCACCCTTGTTTCCAGACCGCCACACTCCGAGTCTTCCTGCCTGGCTGCTGCGTCTGACAGGTCTGACCCTGCCGGGTGCAGCGGGCCCAGTAGGCAGACTCATCACGGAAGCACCAGCACCATTAGTAACAGTGGCAGGTATTCCGTGAACCCATTCCCATGGAAAATCCATGGGATTAGGGACCAATATCTTCTGGCACCTAGCTTCCTGGTCCGCCGGGACTTATAATATCCTGGTGGCACTGGAAAGAAAGGTGCAGGTAAAATGTTACAAGTCCGGGGGCAACTGGCAGGAAGCACCGGCAGGGTTACCGACGGACTCGTACTGAGGCCCTAAAAGTCTATTTCTGCTGACTATTCCTCGATAGACCATAAACATAGAGTCAATTGGGAACACACCAATATTCATTTTTTTTTCCTTTTTTTGTAGTGTTGTCATTCTTGTTTCTTAAAAGTTATATTGTAGATCATTCAGTCCAAACATTCCATTAATGCAGATTATTTATACAATACAAGAGTAAATAAGCCATACACAATAAAAGAGGCCTAACAGCACCTCAACAGACATGAACTCAACCTATAGTCCGGAAAAAGAAGAGAAAAAGACAGCACATCTATCATACTCATCCAAAGTATGCTGGGAAAAATACAAATAAAATAAAAATACCCACTTGCAGGTCAAAGAGGGTATAGAAGAAAGGGTAATTTGTGTACATAATATCAAAAAGGTTAATCAGAAAGTTCAAGGAAGGGATGGCAAATAGACTAAAAGGTATCCAGGCCCTCCTTACACTTACACTGAGGAATGTATTTTCTTCAGTCAATAATTGAGCCTGAATGTCCCCCTATATCTGCACACTAAGGGCCTCATTATGAGTGTGGCTGTCCAGAAACAAGGGTGCTGGTAAGCTTACCGGAACCCTTAAAAAGGTCCTCTCAAAAGTAGAAAGAGTCACCATGTCATGGATCCATTCCTGTATATCAATTCTAGCAGTTCATTTCCAGGCACTTAGAAAGAACTTTTTAGCCATCATGCAGTCCCTGAACAGCCCTGCTTTCCTCGCTGTTAGCTGGTCACACAGCAGCCTGTCATCAACCATGATAAAGACGGAAGCCTTCATCCGAATACTACTTTCCAGGATTACATTCAGCCTCTCAGACATCTCAGTCCAGAATTGTTTTGTCTTGGGACTCAGTCAAATCATGTGTATCAATGTACCTTTTCCCCCCCTGCATCTCCAACAATGGTCCCTGTCACACATATTTCTTCTGAGCATTCTATGCAGTGTCCATTATACCTGGTGCAATGGATAATAACCCAGTGACGCAAACCGAACCATATAGCAGCATCTCGACCAGCAATCAAGCCACAAATCTTGAAACACACAAATAAAACTCATTATTTTGACAAAACACTGTATAACACATATCTCAGACTTTGTAACAGCATTGTTGCTGTCCTTCAAATGGGATAGTGAGAGAGCCCGTAATATTAACATTGATGGCGTGTTCATTTTCTGCAGTCTAGTGCCCCCAGCATATCAGCGACGCCAGTGATAAGAACAAAGATTTGATTCATGTTCTCCTGTATTGTGGAGTGGGGAGGGGGGTGTGGAGATGGGCATGGGACTGGAAGACACCCAGGGCATGGCAGAGTACCACAGAAAATGTTGGCTGGTACATAGCATGGGGTAACTAGCCCCTTGTTTTTTTCGAATGGCCCATTACATTGGTGGGCCGTATAGCCAGTACCATTTTAGAGGGGGGCATGGCAACTTGTGTGCAGATGCTGCTCTGTTTGACATCCTGAATGAGACGGTAAATGGATGTTGGGTCTCCCTATCCAGCTTTTAAACAGTCAGAATGTGCCTGTTACTGAGTGTCCAATCAGATGGTCTTGGCGCTCTTTTTCATATGATTATGTTGCCCTGAACCTTGTCTGTTCTCAGCTGCCGGCCGTTGGCTTAAAACATTGTGTGTGGTTTTACATATCTGCCTTTGTTATATTCCTGTTGTATGGCACCTGTTCTTCTGTGTGATGTGCGGAGGGTCCCAAGGTGTGCACTTTTGCTGTCTTGTACTTTCGTTTTCTAAGATGCACTCATATTGGCCTTGAAGCAATTGTGCCTCGCCTGGGACCCACTACCACCAGTCGTTGACTGCTGTTAAGTGTTTGAGGTATTAGTTTGGTGATTTTCAAGCTGTTTCCCAACTCATAATTAGGTGGTTAATAATTCATGGAGATTTTCATTAAAGCCCTCTGCGTGGAGTGTCTCTGAAATGCCTGATGCAGATTTGTTTCACTCCGCATGCAGATGTCACCACATGTATGCTAAATACTCTCTTGCAGACTCTCTTGCCATGCATTGTTATTGACCCAACACATGCCTACCTCCCCTCACCCCATTCTTCCCTTTGTGGCCCACAAATCATCCGAAAGCATGTTCCCCAGCCACTTCATTTACGTTCCCGCCCAGTGGTGGCACTTAAACCGCTCTGTGGTATGCATCCTCCTCCCAAAAATTAAATGCATAAAAGGGTGCTTTTTTGAATTGTAAACATGGAGGTGTGAGGTTGGCACTAACCAGGGCTTTGAAGTACCATGGTGGTAAAAGGTAAAGTTGGTCTTCACAGGCTTCACAGGCCCAGGTCATTCCCCAAGTCTGTTTCTTTGATGTCTTATTTTTTATTATTGGGCTGGGGCAGACACAAGTGTGATATGGAGCGTGATAAGGGCCCCTTTCCCTGATAAGTGACAGCACACTGGGAGAGGGCCATCAGCATCCCAAAGCTCCTTATTCTGTGTATTCTCCAGAGTAAAAGCCTGCATCACATAAGCCTGCTACCGTGTAATGCATGCACACTCGCATTTTTTATTCAGAAGATGCTTGTGCAAAACAATTCTGTGAAGACAAGTAGGGCAATACACAGATACGCCTGGTTGTCTTGTGCAGGCAAGACATTTTCAAGCATCAGGGTGTTGTAATTGTTTAAAGACTACTTGATTACTGGAATATTTGGTATTTCAAATGAATGTTGAAAACAAGGAACTGGGGTGTTTTATAAAAATGGGGACGGGCATGGGTACAACTTTAAACTGAGAGTGCCACCACTGGGCGTTCCCGCTTCTTGACCTTAACCCCCTCCTTTCTGCTGTGCTCAAGAAAGCATTGCTAGTTTCCTTCGCCTGCACGTAGCTCACTGGTCCTTCCACACCCCCCAATGCTACCGGTGGCTTCTGGTGCAAACCTATTAGGTCTCATCTACAGCCTCCAGCTACAGGCGCCCATTCTGTAAGGCACGCACTCTTTCTCGCTTCTACTGTAACCCCAAAACAGACCGGCTCTGAACTACCGCCGAAACGCTCATACCTCAACCAACCTACTGTTTACCCAGGGCCTGCCTCAGGTCTTACACATCTCTGCATGTCCACAAATGCACCCCAAATGTAGTCTCTGCAACTACCATTGTTCCTGGATCACTGTGCTTTATGAAATCCTGTATCCAACGCCTGCACATCTGATGTAGCCCCCCCACAACACAGGGTGAGGCTTTTGTATTGTGCAGCCGGTGAGCAATTGTTGTACTATTCCCCTTCTGGCTTGCTGTGATCTCACAAGACCCCCATGACTAATCTGGTCCTAGCAAGCGGGGTTGTTTTATTTGCAAATTCATGTTTGATTCATGTAGATTACTATCACTGCTTTTGAATCAACTAACTTTGTATTATTACCCGTTTAACTGTGTTTCAGCAAGCGGGATATGTCCCTAAAAACTGCTATCTGCAAACTCAAAGTCGATTGTTGCAGCTCACTATCACTGCTTTGTAGAGGAACCGGTAGAGGCTATCTTGCCAGTTCCCGCCCCCTCAACGTCGTCATATTGGAACAGCCGGAGAAGAGCATCAAATGGGAACCCATGCATTGTTCCCATACCGCGTCAAGTGTATGAGACACCGTATGCACTCAGACAGCCATACAGAATGTACTCTTGGCACTGAAAGTCACATGGAAGAATGCTACATGGAAGGATGTCGCCTGCCAAGATGTCAGAATGCATCAGTAAATATTATGGATGGACGTTAAAGTGAAATCTGACGAGGACAAAGGGATGTCATATTGAAGATATATGAACCTCTGCTAAAACGATATGAAAATACTTAGAAGTAATGATGTAACTGAAGCACTAAGAGTAACATGTACCTAAAGCAGAAGTAATCATGAATCTAAAAAAGATGAAGTAACTTACTGACCAATAACTGTAAATACACAGTAACAAACGGTAGGAAACAAGTATAGAAGCTTGCTATAGAGGAATATATAACATGGCAAGGACAACCATAGTAGGAAAATGAGGATGAACACTGAGCACAAAGGGAGTATGAGGATAAGCTCTGAATGTGGGACATTCTTCATAGATGGAAGAAGCAGAAAACATCTGTGAGAGCCAAACGGTCCGGTCAATACAAAGTATACAAAGTTCATGTGAGATAGAGTGAGCAAGTCTCTAGAGGCGAAGAGGAGCAACAACCTGCATAATTAAATCAAATGGCTGTAAATAAAAGGCTGATATTGAAAAATTTGGGGTCTCGTCACCTGTGACTCAGATGTCGCAAACAAAGACTATTCATTAGAGCTTTAAGCGAAGATAGTGGTGTGCGCATACTCTCTTTAATGTTCCAGGACAGTGAGCAGGGAACAAGATCAACTACAAACTGAATACTTTGGCTTCGGGCCTACCAATGAGAGATGATGGGCTAATTGGTAAAATCTGTCTGATGGGGTTCAAACCCCTAAGTTTTGTTTCACTTACGTGCTGCTAAAGCGCCAAAAGTCCAAGGTTGGGATAGTATGCCAACCAGTCAGTGGGTTTGGGGGACAACCTAACGTGCAATGTAGCATAGACCAATCCCTTGTTGTGTTGTCCAATATAATCAGTACTATACATATTTAGAGGTAGTTCAAGGCATGCCCTACAGATAAGGGGTAACCAATGATGTATATGTTCTATAAGTAGATATGTTCCCGTAACCAATCCCTTCCCTTGATAGGGTTTGTATTTTGCCACATAGAATGATGTCATAGATGACGCATGTTTGGGTATAAGACATCTATGTAATCAAGCTTCTAGGCATGTGTTCATGCATCAGTCCGATGTCTGTGAGGTCACCCTACTTTATTAACTTGGCAATAAAGTAGTACTTTGCCATATACTTTGAGGCTGTCTGATTTTTTGGTCCGAGATCATTATTGTAATTCCATCTAGCACAAAAGAAGCTTAAAGGTGCTAGAGCAAAGTTATATTTAATCTAACTTTGTATGATACAGTGATTAACCTGACCCTGCAAGCGGGGTATGACCCTAAACTGTTACCTGCACATTTAGAATCGATGCATGCTGCTTACTATCACTGCTATGGAATCATCTGTCTTTGTAATTGTCTCACAACCATGTAACTCAGCGGTATTCAAACTGTGGGGCGCGACCCCCTAGGGGTCCGCGAGTGCATCCCTGGGGGACCCTGAGAGCTCAGCATGAAATATAAAAGATTGGACCGTTGCTACCGTACCGCCATAGTAAGAGTTGTGCTCGCGGGTGCCTGACAGCCCACCAGGTCTGATCTGGCAGGCCGTGCGGCACCTGCGAGCACAGTTCATCAGATGCACCGGCACCGTTACTAACGTTGCCGGGGCATTTGAGCTCCCCATTCCCATTGAGCCCTATGGGGCTCAAATGGGAATGGGGATCTACCGGTACCAGCACCTGTGAAAGGGCAATTATCAGGTCCGCCTAACTCGGCATGACCTGGTAATTGCCTATTTGCGGGTGCCGGACCCGGATGCAACTCCGTCGGCAGCATGCCGGTTTTACCGGCACAGCTACCGCCAGAGTTGTAATGAAGCCCACTGTTTCAATAGTACCCAGGGGGGTGCTTTGTGTTAAAACGGAAGTAAATTGTGATATATTCAGCAACAATATTCAAAATTACTAACTGCATAGTTAAGTAACTCATCAAACTGGTCCACATTGGCCAAAATGGTGGCCTATTTTGACTGGCTCACACTAGCATTTTACTTTTTTGGTACAGGCATTGCCCTATAGGCCTGTCCGAGCCTGGCGGCTCATCCATAATGGTGAGGGGACGCCCACCCAGTGGCCCCTCACCCATTATGGAGGAGCTAAGGAGCCAGCCCAGTGAAACAGGGAGCACTCCCTCAGCTGCTTTTTCCAGCTAATGGAGTGCTCCTGGGCTGGCTGAACTATCAAAGGGGAAACAATGTTTCCCTTTGACAGTTCAGTTTAGTTCTCCAGCCACACATGCTCACTGAGCCGTGTAAGTGCTGGGGCGTTTTGCTTCGCCAGCATTGCATAGCTCATTGGAAATGCTGGCTGGGGCACTGCATGTCTGTATGTCCGAGGGGGCGCTCCTGCGCCTCCTCGGACATAGGGAGAGAGCAGCTTGGAGCAGGGTGTTTCAGCACCCACACGCAGGCCAATGCAGAAGGTACGTTTATGTTCATTGTTTTTATTTAAACATGTGTATGGATCCGTGTATGCTTATGTTATGAGTGAGTGTATGATGACGGATGCTCATGTGAATGATAGAATGATTGCTGTATGAATGTGCAGCGCCTTGCATACACACATAATCATGTTTATTGTGTTAGGACCAGTGGGGCGCAGGGGACAGGGATGGTATCTTTTTACTGGACATCTATCATTCAAAACCCTCTGCATTGTCCACAAGGCTTTCTGGGGCCTGTGGCCAAAATACCTTCACCTATCCCTCTGCAAATACCTCCCCATCACGCTCTTCGCTCTTCTACCTCCAACTCCCTCAGGGTCAGTCATTTTTCAAAGAAACGAGCTGGGGGTAGATCCGTCTTCTGCTATGCCCTCCCTCTGGAACAGCCGCCCTGCCACTCTAAAACTTGAGGAGAACCATCTCCGGTTCCAGAAGCACCTCAAGACCTTCCTCTTTTCTTCTGCCTTCACTCCCCCTCTCCCCTGCTGATCTGTTCTCTCTTGGCACCGTACACCTGGCCACCCTCTGGGCCCAGGTACCTGCTCACCCTGCCTCCCTCCCGCACTGCCTCTGGGCCACCCCTTGCACTGGAGTCTGTATCTTTACCCATACAGCCCCCCCTTTTTCTTCCTGCACTTATCAGACCTACCCTGTCTGCTGCCTTAAACGTAGCACTTGCAAATTGCTGGCGGCACTACCACTGTTTGTTGCCTTTATTATTTATTTATTGTTATTTATCTGTTTCTCCTCTGCTTCACACTTTCCACTTCTCCCCCCTTCCATGCACTTATTCCCTACCCATGTCCCATGCACTTGCGCGTTCTCAATGTCACTGGGCCTAGTAAGATCGTGTTTTATTCTCCTCTGTTCCCCTCACTTGCCTTGTCGCGCTCTGAAACACTTGTGTACGAGCGCGATAAAAATAAAATATCAATATCAATATCAATGCCTGCCGCCTGGGCCCCCCAGCACCAATTGCAAACCGTTTGACTATTTACCCATTTTTTTGTTAAAAGTATGCTCTACAATGCAACATTTTAATCCATTATTTTAAAAAAATTTCACAAGGGGTAACCTCCCCCAGAAACTACCTTTATTGGTTCGGGCTCCCTCACTATGCTCAGTCGCTATGGCATTTTTGGGGGAAATAGTTATGTCCCTCCACTTAAAAAAAATCACCAGCCACCACTGGCCCTCAGACTGTGTTGGGAATGGGATGGAGGGAACCCGTGGACTATGGTGGGAGCACAATGGGCGGGAACCATGGGATAGTGGTGGGAGCAGAGTGGGGAGAGCCCAGGGTGTGTGATGGGGTGGGGAGAGCCCAGTGACTGGGTAGGAGTGGGATGAGCGAGCCCAGCGACTGTGATAGGAGCAGGTGACGGCGCGCAATATATACTGTCCATTTGGCATTTCTGGGGGGTCCCGACCTGCCCAAACTTTGCTCAGGGGGGCCCCGGCCAAAAAAGTTTGAAGACCACTGATGTAACTCTTAACCGGTAAATGCTCAGTAACTGTAACTAGCGCCTAGATGCCTCTGGGCCTTGTGCGCTGCTATAAATGCAAAAATATAAATAAATGTACATGTAATCAGTCCGTGAAAACAAGAGGCCTTCTGAACACTTCCTGTTTTTACAGTTACTGCTGCGCTCACAATGAGAGCCACACTATCTCCTTTGATTGGTGCTCTTCACACACCATCACCTGAGGAGATCAGTATGGCAGCAAGACTCCAGCCATGCTCTTTGGTTTGCTTTCAGGAACATTGTGATGGGTCCGACCAAAAAAAAAGTGGCTACAATCTTTTCCTTGCCAAATCAAAATGATAATGAGCATGAAATATGAAAACATCTTAAGAATGCCTTCAGAAGTATCACGTTTCACAATGTGCTTTGAGCTTGAGAAGCTGTCGAGTTGCCACTCTATCACACCATTGGACCAGGTCATGTTATTTCCAGTGCTAGGTTTATTGGAGTTCCCACTCTATCACACCATTGGACCAGGTCATGTTATTTCCAGTGCTAGGTTTATTGGAGTTGCCACTCTATCACACCATTGGACCAGGTCATGTTATTTCCCACAAGGATCCTGCACTTCCCCCACCTTATACAACATCTTCACCCTCCCACTGTTCAATGACTTGGACCATCGCCACATAGCCTACACCAACTATGCTGACGACACACAAATCCTGCTCCCTCTTACAGGTGTCTATGAACAATACGCTGCAACATTACCCAAGATATACACTGCCATCCAAACCTGGATGGCAGCCAACGGCCTCTGCTTGAACGGGGACAAAACAGAGATCCTACTAGTTGGCACCAAAGAAACACTAAACAAACTCACGCCGCAATACAAATCCTTTAACGCAGACAACTCCACCATCACAGTCTCCACTGCAGTAAAAACACTAGGAGTATATCTTGACTCCACTCTCTCTATAACACAGCAAGTCAATGCCACAGCCTGCTCTGCTGCACTTACCACTAAGGCAATTAATGCCGTTAAACCCTTCCTAACCTCTAAAAACTGCCTGGCTGTAGCCAGAGCCACAGTAAGTACCAAACTGGACTACTGCAATGCCCTCTTCCTGGACATGTCTGCACAAAACCTAAAATAAAATGCAAGTTACACAAAACAATGTTCTAAGAGCAGCCCTACGCATCCCTAAGAGGGAGCACATCTCCCAAGCCAGAAAAGAAGCCCACTGGTTACCTATAAAAGAACACATATTATTCAAATCCATGTCCATCACCCACTGATGCCTCTCTGCCAATGCTCCGCCCTATCTTTCTGAAAGAATCACCCTTAATACATCCACTAAACCGACCAGGTCACACTTGACGAACCATACTTATGTACCCACATTCAAAAGAAGTAAAGCCGGAGGGTCCAGCTTTCAACACCTAGCACCCAAAAACTGGAACACACTCCCCACCGTCTTAAGGAATGAAAAATCTTATCATGCCTTCTGTAGACTACTCAAAACCACGCTGTTTATCTAACCCTTCCACCCCACCCTACCGGTCCTATGTATTTTTCACAACTGTATGTAAATAACCGCAAATGTATGAAATTATGCATATTTGCTCTGCATTGTATCTATATAGACACCATATATGCCTATAACAAGTAAGACTGCTTTTAACGCCACAATGCCCCCAGGCAGATGTGCGCTATACAAATCCAAATAAATAAATAAATAAATTGGAGTTCCCACTCTATCACACCATTGGACCAGGTCATGTTATTTCCAGTGCTGGGTTTATTAGAGTTCCCACTCTATCACACCATTGGACCAGGTCATGTTATTTCCAGTGCTAGGTTTATTGGAGTTCCCACTCTATCACACCATTGGACCAGGTCATGTTATTTCCAGTGCTTTATTGGAGTTGCCACTCTATTTCCAGTTCGTTGTTTATTGGCCAGTCTATAGCCTTTCAATGTTCCAATCACTTTTGCTGATGCCCAAAAACGGAATCTGCACGTCCGCCACTGTGGCAGTCCCACTAAGGATTCCCCCCGACCTTGGTAGTGCGTAGCCCCCCAAACCATGCTTCTGTCACATCCCACTCCACGATCCTTGTTCCTCTTCCACCACCCACCTCACCCTTTGTCCTCATTGTGAATGAGGATTACAACCACCACACCCCAGCACACACCCCGATTACCTGCATGTCCCAGGCCTGCCATACTCGTACACATGAATCCTGATGCACTGTGCTGGGCGATCTTGCCCATCTCTTCCACTTGCATGGCATTGTGGCCCATTGGCTCCTATAAACGGAGGGGATAGAAAAATTGGTGGGGTAAAGGGAAGGCAGTAAGCTGTGGGATGTTTTTATCCACGCATCCAAGCCCTACCTCATAACTGTGCAGTACTGACATGGAAAACATCATGATGGCCAGAGCTTCCCAGAAAATGCACAGGGAAATGCATGAAGAATAGGCTGCCACTCATTTTTGCCGATGTTATGGGCACAGAAGGACACTGCCTAAAACCACCAGTGGACTACCCACACAGTAGTCTGAAACCATTGGGAATGGCAATGCTGATTGCCAAAAGCAAACCCATAACTGTTGGAATTCATTTTCTTAAATCCCAAAAAGGGGTGCAGTACCAGTACTCACCACTATCACAAAAGCCGGCGTTTTAAAACCACCAGACTTTTTGTGTAAAACTGGCTAAACCCAAAGCAGGCCAAAGAAAGACTTACTGAGAGGTAGATACAATGTAAAGTTATATTCTAAAGTGACTTGAAGGTTTATAACAAGACTGGCTGAGCTGTGGATTTCAGCAGTTCAAGTAAATTTGGACTGAAAGACACTAAAAATCTAAATGTTTAAATTGACTGAGTGACCTACTTTTGAGTGTCACATCGGTTGCAATTGTTTAAATGTCGTAGTTTTAAACTTAGAATCAGCATCCTAGCTGCATATGTAAAAAAATGTCTTGACTTAAACTGGGGAACAGAAATGACATGTAGCTAAAAACTGGCTTAAAGAGATTCCAATTCTGCCTGGCAACTACTCCCCATCAGGAGTGAAACTTGAGTCACAGCTGTGTTCCCAGGCCTATCTGCCTTTTGCTGGCCACACTAAGGATATGCCATCTCTCTGATAATTGAATTAAGGGGAGCCCCCACAGAATACAGGAGCTCTGAACAAAGCCCTGTCCTGACTCAGGCAAATGTTTTATTGGCGGGAGTCGTAAATGTAGCTTCCTCCTGGAAGGGAAGGGGAGGGGCACCGCCTGTGAGAGCAAGCTGGCTTGGCAGAACTGGAAAAACCAGAAATTCAACCTTGTGCTGGGGGGAAACTACACCCCTTTGGGGCCAGAACATAACTCTAAAAAGATGAATAACTCATAGTACGGACTTGTGAAAATTATTTAAATGACACCATAATTCTTGTGATTTTTCTGCCCACATTTTAAGACGTGTTAGGACCCGGTGGTATGTTCAGGGGGGTTTTAGCGGAAAAGAGGATATTACTCAAAATGTGTGCATGTGAAAAATCTGACACTTCATCAACTAATGTCCATACTCCTTGCGCACATGTGTGTAAATTTGGGTTAATGTCCGAAATTGCAAAATCAGTTAAAAAGTGCAAATGTTGCCATTTCTGAATGCAAGCCCCCAGGAAGAGCAGATTTGGACAGGGTATACCTCCTGTGATATGTGAGGGGTGCGTGTAATTTTAAACAAATGTGTACCTGTGCAAATATGTTTTTTGAGCAAATATAGATTGTGTGTAATTTGACAGGGGTGGGTTCTCTGTACCATAAACAGACCTCATCATGATGACACTTCATTTCATTCTCCCAATCAAGTGGAAGCGGATGAAGTGGCCAATGACAAGTGGAGAGGGGTAGAGCCTAGTGATGCTGCACACACACCCATTTTAAAAACAGATAAAAGCAGACAGACAGGACAGATAGGGACCTTCAAATCCATTTGCAGCTGGAAGCTCTGCCGGGAAAATCCATACTTTACCTCCATCAACCTTCAGAGAGCCAACATAGAGACTTCAAATCTATCAAATTTCCAGAACCAGAGAGAGAGCAGAGCTGACCCAGATCACTGTGAAGTGCAGAGACCAGAGTCCTGTCTAAAACCTGACCAGATCCGTGGCGAGGCCCATTCTAATTCAAGAATATAGTGTGAGTACCTAGCAAACTTCGCAGAACCAATCTTTTAGTTAAAATAATATAATTCAATCCTATTTTAATCTAAGTAGAACTGTCTCCTAACTGTCACCTGTCATTTGCAAAGCTGTCACTTGTCATTTTCTAGTTGCAAGCTGCACTTGTCTTTTTGAACTTTAAAATTTCAAATCTGAAAAACGACCTTTATTTAATCGCTCATATCTCCGTAACCCAGAACCGCATTCCTATTCTTTATAGTTTTGCCGCAATCGTGAAAAACGCACTCGCGAATTTTGCCGCGATTTGCAAATTTCTCCACGTGTGAAAACAGAAGCTTCTTGCTTTCATTTGCCAAAAATTCGTTTAACCTACCAATTACACCCTAGATCCTTGCTAAAGTGAGCCTGGACTAATATTAACTAGATACCACTCACCCTGAACCTCTAGAGGGAATTAAAAGCATTTTAGCGTATTTTTCACTTCATTGCCAGCACATATAAAAGCATTTTGGGCCTGTGTTTAAAACTCCGATCTGTACTCTAAGCTTGCTGGGGTGAACTGAATTACATTTGATTGCATTTCTGAGAACTGTGTGCTTTCCTTCCATTTCCTTGCATTGCATAAAGGGGGGGAGGGGATTGCCAGAGAAAAGTGCTTACATTGTTTTGTTGAAATCATATTGAGTATTTTCTGTACTGCCTTTCATTCAACATTGCATCCATTTGAACTCTATAAAGCATTCTCTATCACATTATTCTTCTGTCCATACTTACCAGTGTGCTAACTTATCCATTTCATGTCAACTCCTTAGCGATTATAAAGAGGTGTGCTAGTGCCAGATTCTCCGTTGTTAATCTTTATCATATCAGATTAAGTGTGCTATTCAATTATTAATTTATTATCAAAGGGTGATATATATATCTATTGTTTAAATTATCAAATAAACCTTTTAAACTTGCAAAACAGAACTACTTCTTGGCTCAGTGGGGTCAGGAGGATTCCAAGAGAGGGGTGTTATATAGGGGTAGTCATCCAGAACGCATGAATTGGACATAAAGATATATCAATAAGGGTTTCCATTCAGTATCCCAGACTAGGCATTGACTTAGCTGTAGTGTTGAATTGAATCCTCTTACAAAGCTTGTTGTTGCTCACTTTTTTGAGCAAGTCAGATAATTGAAAACATGGTCTCGTACCTGTGGCATCTACAGTTGACAAAATGGGTGGTGTTGTGGGTATTGCAGGGTGCAATCTCACTGTGGGCGAGTTGTCTCTTGCTGCATGGCTTCCAGTGGCATCTTCCTGATCTTTACGAGGATAATAATGTGTAGGTGCTTGGCATGTTAGTTGGTGTGTGTTGTGAAGGTTAAAAGATGTGTAGAGGAGCAGTGTTGGTAGGTGAGCTGCGTGTAGCAGTAAATAGGTATGCATACAGGGTGCTCGTAAATAGGAACATGCTTATCGGTTGGGATACGATGCTGAGAGGTGAATATATTGAGCCAGTGGTCAGATCAGAGAACTAAGTTCCCTTGCGCTCTCCTCGCTCCCACCTCCACCTGCTCTTACTTCCTTCTCCTTCCACATGCCTTTGCCAATAGATCCCAATTTCAGTGTGTCTCCATCCTTTCTCTCTCTCTTAATGTCTCTCAATGGATAACATGTGCCCATTATTCAGCAAGGATCAGAGATGTTCTTATTAATGAATGAAATACATTAATTAATCTTTCATTACACCCTTAATACCGGAGACCAATCTCTAAGCATGGGGCCTGTGTTTCTCTGCATTCTCTTGCTTCCAAGACAATGTTGTTGCCCCTGAGCTTTCCACCAGGCTCATTCTATTGAATGGAAGGAATGACGGGGAACTCACCTTTTTTCCCTATGTCACAGAGGGTTTAGGAAGAGTGAGTCTTTGAGTTTGAGGGATATCAATTGCGTGATATGGAAATACAGGTCCCCTTTTCACCATCCTGGTGATGCAGGAGGAGAAGAGGCCTCACACTGCCCTACGTGAGTGCTGTGCCCCATGAAACAGAGGCACAGAGAGAGGTGAATCTAGAAATCGTAGGTGAGATCCACTACCAAAAATCAAAAAATGAAGGCAAATACATTGAACCAGGACTGTTCAATGGAATCTGACCCAGAGGATTCTTCCCCACCTACAGCTTTTGGAGCTAATTCTTTATGGAACACATCGTATGTATCACAACCCCTCACAACCATACTTATGTACACCTGTGTGCAACGTGCCTATGTAACTATGCATTGCGTTCCCCTAGGGCCTCATGTAACTGGGTCAGTGCCCTGATGCCTGAGGGCTTATGTGCGCTTTACACATGCAAAAATAAATAAATAAATATTTGCTGTACTTGTAAATATTATACAGCTTTATATACAATTACACCAAAGGAAAGGCATCTCCTGTGCCTACCCTTATGTACACAAAAGGCCTAGACGAGATAAGAGAGATGATAATATTTAGGATCAATACCCTTTGGACTCTACAATGCGATTAAGCTACTACAGTCTCTTATACAGTATTTATTTGATAACATATTTGAATCCTATGAAGGACATCCTGAGGGTAACGTGATGAAGTTGTTAAAGAAGTTTTATGTTGTCCCAAGAAGCTGTAGCTTAATATTAAGTTGAACATTTCATTAGATTGTACTGAGGTTGAAATCCTTCGTTTTCACATTGTCATACTAGGATTCCCAATGGGCCATAAGAAAGTAAAAGCAATATCAAAATGGCTGCAACCGACATCTGCCAAAGAAATTCGGAGATTGTTTGGAAATTGTTAATGCTGTTTCTTCAAAGACTTTCTCTGCTCCTTTTACTCTTCACTCATCTTACAAAAAGGCATTATTTTGGATATAGTGGCCGTTTGTCGAACCAGATGCTTTTCATACAGCCCATGGCCACACCCTATCCCCACACTATTCAATTCCTCACTTGCCGCCCGAACACATACTCTTCATCATGACAACTCTCGGCTTCTGGTAGAAATCATATCATTAAACTGATCGTTGCCATTAAAGAGGCATTTTTCCAGTGCAGTCATTGTTTATAAGGAGCTACACGTCCAGCATTATTTGACGGAAGGGATGCTGGATCTCTGGACCTCTTCTGAAGCTGGGGGGACTGCATAAACCTGACAGTAGCGGATACCACCTTGTGTAAGTCAAAGGTCGACAGGCTGTGCAGCTTCCTCTCACTTTGACCATAGTGCCGCCATTTCGGTATCTTGTCACATAATTGGAGGGACTCTGGAAAATAGGCTGTGTGCACCTTTCATTTCAATATAAAGATGTAAGAGGAATAGGCTTCAGTCCAACCATAACACTGCAGCACAGCGATGACCTTAAGTTTACAGCAGCAAACATCCTCAAAACCATTGGACTCCAACTGTTTCAGGAAGGAGGACTTTCCCCAATGAGAAGGGGATGCGAGTGGGAGAGAAGATCTAGTGGTATCATGCAATTCATACCCCTGAACGCTGCAACACAGGGATCCATGGGTAATGTTGGGAGATCCAGCAGCAACATGGAACACAAGCGCTGAATAACCAATACTGCTACAGCCCTGTCACAATCAACAAGGATTGAAACCATAGGTCGTACCATTGGACACTAAAGGGAGGCATTTTCTGCAATGGTGATGTGATGCTTCAAAAATACTGTCCCTACCACGAACAAGTGTGCGTAGAAATGAAGGGCACAACAGAGGAGATGGCTGAACTCAAACTGCTTTTTGCCACTCAGATTTGAATACAGGATAACCATATCCAATTTATTGAGACCAAAGCCAAAAAACATCTTCTTTGCTCTTCACCAGAAAGCATCCTGTCACAGGACCGACCCCCCCCCCAGTTCTTTGGTCAATTACTTCTGGTGTATCCAAAGTAAAACATCATAATATTTTGTTGAGGAAATGCCACATGCCCCCCACATAAATGGCAAAGTGAACCGTCTTCTGTCTCCTAGAAGCCGGGCATTGGTTGTTAGAGCAGCCATCAGTTCCTGGTGTTGAATTAGGCAAATGCACACTATACTGGACCTCCTACCTGCCTCATTGGCAAGTTGCAGAGTGGGAATGATACAACGTACTTTTTGCCCTCACGGAGAAACTCAGCATCTCTGAAAGCCTATGATCCACCAGGCTCCAGGACATGTGCTGACTTCAACTCGGCCAATGCTGCATGGAAACAACGAGAAGACAGGCCTTCTCTGTCTTTGCCTCCTTCCTCTGGAACCTACTCCCCATCAACACCATGCTTGCCTTCTCGCTTTTACATTTCACGAAGGAGCTCAAGACCATCCTCTTAAAAGAATGGGAAAGGCTACTCCTTAACACCACACCCGCTCCACTCCCTAACTAACGTGAGACTGGGTGATCTGCTCCTCCCTATTTCCTACCTGGGTTGGCTGTCCCTCCCTTGCTGCCCAATTGCCCACCCTCCACTCATCCCCTGTTGTTAGCTCCCTGCTCCCTTGTATTGATCCCATGCAACCTGTTTCCCCTCCATAGGAACTTCCCCCTATGACATGTAAAGTGCCCCATTGCATCATGAAGTTAAGTGGACACTCAGTAAAACGGGTGGATACCGGGAGGATAGCTCAGCGGAAACGTGCTCGCCTTGGAAGCAAGACGAGACAAAAAGCAACACCGGTTCGGTTCCGCGCTTAAAAACCTCTGGGTATTTAAGCGCGTTATAAATACGCAACTAAGATTTTTTTTAAAAAACAATTACGCAAACAAAAAAAAAACAATTCCTGTAACAGCGCCTCGATGCCCGCGGGGTGTGTGAGCGCTTTAAAAATGTAAAATAAAATAAATAAATAAATACCCTAATGATACCCTCTAGGTAACTGAATCCAATTGCAAATCCTGCGTCTTACCCTCAATTGCCTATTGTGCTTGGCACCAATGTATCTTTCAGCCAAAGTGGCAAGGTACACCCCTCCCAGCGATGTGCACAGCAACAACCACTGCTGCCTTGTACTCCCCCCAAAATAGAATCTCCTCTAAAAGGCTCAGGTGTTTTTTAGCTCAGGTGGGACGTGCAGACGTTGGACCTGTGCAAAACCAATTCCATCTCGCCCCTAGGAGGTCAAAAGAAGCCAGTAAAAAAAAAAGGCAGATCAGTAGTGGTCATGAGAATCAAGAGAACCTCTGATGTCGTGTGTGTCACATAAGTGCCGTCATTCCCTACATCACTTGGGATGGGGCCTTACACTTGGCAAATACATGTGTTATCCTTTATTTGTCTTAACTAAGCACCTTCATGTTACTTGGTGAACGCATTATACACATTTTCCGGATCATAACTAACTGCGTTCGCTCTTTTTTAACCTTATTTTTCCTTTATGCATTCTTGATTTCCTGCATCACGTGGTGCATGCTTATAGTATGCACGAGTTATGTGCTGCCGCGTGCCATTGTAATGCAAATCTCAATATTTTTCAAACAAACTTTTCACTGCACGCGAATGGGTTATTAATCTGCATTTGGATCTGAAGGTTGCTCTGTTTTGGATTTTTTTTTTTTGGCAGTAATATGGAATGCACATCTGCTCAGAAACGATAACATCTCTCAGCGTGTTGGGAAAGTGCCGTAAATGGCGGCGCGAATGGCACGACGGAAATGCAGCTGGAGGGAGGACAGATGCTGCATGCCGAGGGGGCCTGCCTGACTGAGAACCCTAACAACCCTTCCACTGCACGCCTCTTCTCCCGCGCTTCTTCCAAGCTACGGGAGTCTGGTGGGACAGTGGTCCTTCTTTTATCTGTGTCCTGGATAGTGCCTCTACCCCACTCACATCATGTTATATCACTGTGTGTGTCAGCAGGTATACTTGTACACCTGCACACTAGTTGTTTTTCATCCCAGCCCCGAGAGAGGGAGGGTGGGGGGACGTGGAAGAGAGGGAAGAGAGAGAGAGTGTGTGTGAGTGAGCTAGAAGTTGTCTGTGCTACCTTACATTGTGGAGGCTGGTAATGTGTGTATGTGCTTGTTAGCACACGGCCAGATCCTCTATCGGCCCTGGCAGTATTTTTGCAAGCGCGACCTGGGCAGCAAAAAAAAGCATGTGGGCACTCCCTCCCCTCAAGTGCGCCCCTAGTCACGGGGGAGGTGCCAAACTTTTCAATAGGCGCTGATGTGAGCTCACTATTGTTATTAAATGCGGTACGCTCCCATGAGTGGAGCGCATTTAATTTCATTAGGGTGGCTGCCGGGCCTTCTCACACCACGCTAAGCACGGGGAGACCTTGAAAGACTCCCCCAAACTGGCGTGATGGTGGGCTAATGGCAGGGCACCCAGGGGAGTCGCCCGGGCAGCCCTGCCCTAAGGCCGGCAATGTACAGGGGCAGCCTTAACCTTGAAAGCGCCTGGGGCGAGTGTGACGAATCAACTTCCGGGGCACCAGTGGTCAAGGGGTGAATATCGGTTTCTAAACCATCAATCAACACCACATCTCTAGTATCCCAGAAGGGATCCAAACAGATTGGAGTACAAGTGAATTATAAGACCTCATTGTCCAAGTTTTGGTAATGTGGATTGGATGGCAGGCTTATATCCACAAGGTTGTGGATTGATGTTTACTTGCAACACAGCAAAAGTACAATTATGACCAAATGATAAAAGGGACCGTCCAGTCAAGGTTGTATAAAAATATCTACTTTATTATTACTACAACAGACAGTTCTAGCACACTACAATTACAACCCACACTGTAAAGGACCACAGAGGACAGGCAGTTTCACAAAGGAAAGGGATGCACTCTGGATACTAACAGGATAGTAGTTGGTAAAGCAATCAGTCTTACTGTTCAAGGTTATTTGGTTTCAACACCAATGGGGCAAAGGGTCGTAACTGTCTCTAGTGGCCTTCAGAGAAGGACCAGGAGGGCAGAACAACAATGTACCTCGTGCTGAAGAAGTTCTTAGTGCTTGACAGTGTTGAGGCGGTTCCAGGGCGCTTCACAGCTGTGGGTACCAGGCAGCAGGCAGTTTGGCTGCACTCGGGCCAAAAATTCTCAAAATTGTCCTTAAAAAGATGGACGCTGGATGATGCTTGTGTGGCACTCTTCCTAGCTTCTTCGCAGGGCTTGTGTCCTTTCAAGACAGATGGCCCAAAGCTCAGGAGGGTGTTAGCAGGCAACTGCCTTGTCCTTAGTCCAGAGCTGTTCCGGCACTTCCCACTTAGGAAGCTTGCTGTCAGAACCTAGCTAGGCACGCTCTGTGTTGGCTGGGTAGCGGTTTACAGCTGCTGCACGGGTCCTCTGGGTCTGGTATCTCCCTCTGTACACTTGGAGATGTTTAGGGGAGGGATCGTGTTTCCCTCTTAGAACTCCTGGCCTTTCTTGACTGGTGGAAGATGTAAGATAGACTATACCTTCAGCTCAGGTCCAAATGAGTTCTTCTTCTTACTCCTTGTGAAGTCTTCAGATGATCTGATCAGTAAGGGGCTCATCCCTTTTTTAAAGCCATACCGGGCCCAGGGATTGGTTTAGGCCAAGCCTAACCTAAGTGAGCCAATCCTGGGTCTCCACCAACAATCTTCAGTGATGCCTCAGTGAGAACCAGGGCGCTTGGCAACAGACAGAGGAAGGATGACAACACATACTTCTAAGTCCCACCCATATTCCTGTTTGCTGTACATGAAAGTGTCTCCCTAATTAACTGAGCCCTATGTGTGCTTGATCACAACATGGGCCTCCTTTGAAGTAGGGGGTTGCAGGCAGACCTTTGTCTCCTACAATTCACATACTTCTGTGCTCTGAAATGAGTGGTTCCAGACCGGACATTCACTGTCCTTTCATACCAATGTGGGGTGTTAGTACCAAGATGACACATTGCATTACAAAGAGGTGTTGGCGTTTGGTCTCCATTGTCACTCCCTGCACCCAGGCCTTCCCTGAGGCCTGCTAATAAACATTCTTCAGTGTTTGCCGCCACAATCATGGCTTGACAATGGAGATGCCAATCCATGGGGCCTTGAAATTCTAATCAGGCTGCCCATTTTCAAAAAGGCTTTCATGTACCCACAGCTGTCAGTTGTCAGTTACACATGACAGGGGAGGGCGGCACTGGTAAACTGTGTCCTTCCAGAGTAGATTACTATTTTTCTGCTGTGCAGTGAGTTTGGAAAATGCGTGCAGGAATGGCCCCATCATTCCTTCCTTTAAACAAACAAGGCACTCTTGCCATGCGGATGGTCCATTTCCTCACAGCAAGTCAACACAATTTGGTGACAATATACTTTGTTTATACTAAAATTGCAGTTGCAATCTTAAGGGAACAGTATTGATGATCTACTGGATTCTATATGGTTCAATGAATTGGAGCTGACGCTTCCTGGTAAGTCTTGGAATGTAAAGGGGGGCGGGCCATGGACTACCAGACCAGGCGCCCTATTTGATTTCGAGGAGCTTCATTCAAAGTCAGTCTGCACCTTTCTTTGCATCTCCTAAGCTTTTTTTAATATGGATTAGAGAATGTTCTGTGCAGATTGGACATCATCTACGTTTTTGTGTCCTTTTGTTACCTGGCAGGGCCCCTGGAGGTCGACCTGAAGCATGCTGGGATGATAGGCATAGAAAATGAAGGATCGGGAACTCCCTGTTGGGGATTGCACTGAATTACTATAGGCAAACTCGCTGCATGGCACTAGGGTCAACCAGTTAGGGCACTAAGGGTACCCAGCCATTCTGTTTTGTTGATAATTCAGCAACGTTTGATCCACGATGTAATTTGGCCAACCTGTCACTCTGCAGATCATAGACCAATGAATAGTCTGGTGTGGTTGTTATGAGTCATCTGATGCGTTACAATCAGACCAACCATGTACATGGAACACCTGATGTGCGAATAGAGATGCTAGCTGTTATTCCTGTAAACATGCACAGTGTTGGTTGTCAGTATATCTTTCGTCTCTACAGTAGAGATCCGGGAGATCTATAGAAAGAATTTCCATCACAGAATAGATCATTATCTCTTGCCAAAATCAGGAGGTGAGATGAAACAAGAACCCCTGAAGTTGTGGGCAGTTGGTTTGGTTCTTGCACATGTGGAGCAGTTGAGAATGTAGTCACTCCCATTTTACTGGATTGACTATCACCTGGGTTAGCGGGAGATGAGAAACTAAGTTTTGTGAATGCCATTAAGTCCTGCCCCGCTACTGTCATGGCATCATTCCAGCGCTGGTTGCTGCAGGGTATTGAGGGTAATCCAGAGCTTGTTTTGCTGAAAGAAAGATCCTCAGTGGGTATTGTTTACTGGTTTCTTGGTCAGCAAGATTCTGATAATTTCCGGGGAGAAATGCCTGCTAGTTCTTGCCATTAAACTCTGACTGTACATGGTCATGAGGTATAAGAAATACTGGAAACGTTGTGGGACATTTCACAGTCCAAGCAGCTTGACAAGGTATTTTATAATGACAACTCCTGTTGTAAAAGGTGGTTTGCCACTTTCCACCTGGGTGGATCCAGATAAGGTGGTAAGCTAAATTGAAGTCTAGAATGTGGTAAACATGAACTATTTGACCTTGGTTTGAGTACACCAAAGATCTGGATCCGTTGTTAAAGTGATTGTAATGGAGGCAGGATTGTCTGTGAAGTTGAGGGCTTAATAAACCATTTGTCATGATAGTCTGTGATGTGTTGTTTGAGGATCCCATTCTCTTTCTTAATTAAGGCATATGTCCTCGTAAATGGCGTGGAAGCTCCTGTGAGCTGATCAATGAGGGAGTCATGTGGCTGATGAGGAATGAGAGGGCTAACCTGGGGGGTTTCATTTGCATTGAGCACATTTACAAAGTCATGACATCCTGTAGGAGCTGTTTGCGGTGAATTCTGACAGATGGGGTTGAGTCAGTGCAAAGTAATTCTCAGTGCATTCTCTGGATTTCCATAACAGGCTGTATTGGAAAGGCCTTCCTCAAAATAAACATGTCTCTGTGGCCAATTAATATCAAGATTGTTTTTCTTCAGCCAGTGGAAGCACAATATGATCTGAAACTGAGTTGCAATGATGACAGCAAAGGTTTCTGAAGCTTTTCTTTCAAAAGACATGATTAGGTTTTGGGTTTGATGAGTAATGGGTCCGAAGTGGGTGTAGATCTATAAATGGAATGGATAACTCCATTAAGTTTTTGGGATCTGAGAAACAGTGTGGTGCAGTCTGAATCCTGCTTCTACGAAGTTCCCGGAGGCAACGCTGTTAATCATGGACCTGATATCCATGTTCCGAGCAGATTCTGTGTTGCTGATATTTTGTCCTTGAACGGGTTGCAATGGGTTACATCGAGAGCAGACCTGGGATACTGAGGTGTCAATGTGTTCCATAGCCTGCCTCCTGTTTACATCTTGGAGCAGATCCAAGCGGAAGGGTTTTACCAGGCGTTAAGGAGGGGACCCGCAAAGGGATACCGGGGTCAATAACGGTACCGCAATTTGCGGTACCATTTTTGACGCCTTCCCCCTTCCCATTGAGCCCTATGGGGGCTCAAATGGGAATGAGGAATGGCTTTTCAAATGGGGATTTACCGGTCCCGCCAAGGTCAGACTGGACCAGTAAGTCCCCATACCACCAAGTCGGTGGCGGTACCGGTATTGGTGCTAGTCATGGCGCTAATAGCGCCATGACTGGCACCAACCTCGGAATGAGGGCCATTGTCTCTATGTGGCATGGATTTTCCTTAGAGGTGGTATTGTTCCAGACCCAGGGTAACTTTAAAATCATTCCTCCTCTTACTGGTTCAGTTGAATGATCTGGTCTATTCATTCTGTTCTACTGGTTGGGAGACGGACCACACGGGTTTGCTTGAGATCCTCTCAAAGTCTTATCAATGTTCCCATTACAGACTGTTGGATGTACCCTCTCTATAACATGTCTTTAAATGCTGTCAAACATGCACCACAGTCACGTAATATCATGTACAATTTTATCACTAGGGCGGTATCACAGGACAAGGCATTCCCCCCAATATTCATTAACACAGGTGTAGTTGAGGATGATCCAGTTAATCAGGAACTGAGTATAATAAGCTTAGTAGTCTTTTGGGTCTCTGTCATGTTTCTGCATTGGAGTGGGTGTGTATCAGTCTCGTCCCCGGTGGGCTCAATTCCCCATCCACTCACACCCCTGGGCTAACCCACTACCAGGGTTTGAATGAGACCTTCTTTGTGGTCCAACTTTTAATTTGATGGTTGTCCTTGTTGATGAAGGGTGAAGGGTTGAAGTATCCTCTCAGGAAGCTGCCTTGTCAGGGCTTGATGGATGGGCAGGCATTTACACCATTATAGCTTTCATGAGTCCCCAGGAGGAGAACACAGGCCTTTGAAATCTGTCAGGAATTAGAACATGTGACATAACTGGTCTGCCTCTCAGGTGGGCACTGTCACCCCAACTCCAAAGGACTAACCCTAGGCCAACTTCAGAAGTGGGCAGTACTGTGGGTGTGCCCCACTGGGTCTGGGGCACAGGAAGTATAGGTGGCAAGCGGGTGGGGTTCTCAGTTACAGGAAACAGCAATCCCAGAGTCAGGGAGAGGGTTTCTAGATGCAATTCAAATATCTAGGTGTAAATATTATGGCAGGAGTGGGGAACCCTCTTTTGTAAACCAACACCCCACGTAGTGCTTATCTGGGGTTACTTTGTAAGATACTTGAGAATTGGAGTACACCTGATAAGGGAATGCATAAACAACCAATGATATGATGGTAGAACCAAAACACAGAGGCAATTTTTCTATAAACCTTAGTCCTCAATATAAACAATAGGCTCCATAATGTACCCACAGCATGCACATCCAAATGATCCAAGTGCAGAAGTCAACATACTATAGATACAAAGTTACAAAGGCCTTCTGAGGCTTTGTTGGGTGGTGTTGGAGCTGTGGTGGTGTAAGGGCTAAGGGTGTAGTTGTTGTTGAGTCCTCACAGGGAATTCTACTCAGCCAGGTCTTGAATACATGGTGGGTCTGTGTGTACTACATGGGAGAGGTGGTAAAAGTGAATGGTGGTAAGGTGGAGCAGATGGAAGGTGGGTGGGATGAAAGATGGAGGGGGAGCAGATGCAATAGAAAGGGCAGAGCATACAGGAAGGGATGATTAGTAGACTGATGATTCCACACATTTTCTTGCTTCTCGTTTTCTCTGGGGTTCTACGGTTTTGTTCAAGCAATGCATCTATGTTGAAATAATGGTATATTCCTTTTAATCTACAGTGGTGATGAATTGAAATTTACCTCTCGGGCTCTTGTTCAGGAGTCTGCGCTGTTCAATGTTCCCTTTTCCTGCAGGGGCCATTTTCCTTACAGAGAAGGTGGGAGTAGATGGAAGGTGAGATCAGTGGGGGACTGGTGGAAGATGAAGAGTAACATTTGGATCATGAGAATAGTGGTGGGACGTACAGAAAGACAATAGAGAGCAGACAGAAGATGAAGAGGTCCTGAATGTCAACTGTTTACCTCATACTTAACCCCTAAAAAAACGAATTTATCCTTATGTGCCCCCCGCTAACCAACAACTCATCCAATGATGGCTCAATGATATGCACCTAGAAGTATTTGATCTGCATCGTTGCGATTCAGCAACATTGATCATTGGTAGTGGCCTGCTCTTCCAGAAACACATTGCCAAGAAGGCCACAATGGCCACACTCCAAATCTCCACCCTTCGCAAAATGAAACCCTTTAGCCCTCTGCAAGAGTTTTGGAACATAGTGCAGTCTCTTGTGGTCTTGCACTCCAATGAGGGAAACATCCTACTGACAAGGCTCCCAACCATTAACGTGTATCCTCCTAAAAGCAGTCCACCACAGCATGCCTTATTATGGGTGCACAGAACTTTTACCAAATCAACCCCATACTATGCCAATTACATTGGCTTCTTCAACAGGCCATGATACTGTTCCCAACATACATCTACGAAACAGTTGGAAGTAGCACACCAGTGTTTCTGGTGGTTAAGCACCACATATCTTGTGGCACACTGTCCTAGCGCAGCAAATAGACCAACCGGTTCGAACCACGACTTGACTGCAAAACAAGGACCTGCAAACAATCCCTCTCTTGTCATGTACTCACCCTCTAGAACTCGATGCCAGTATCAGCTTAGAATGCTTCCCACCCCCATTTCCCCAAACAACTCCTGACCAAGGACTAATCTCAATGGAAGCACAGACTAACGAGCACAGCACAACTCACTGTACTTTACTACTATTAAATGTCGCCAGCCCAAATACTGGTTACCCACACCATGTACAGTGCTCTGATGCTCTTGAGCTAGGTCTACACTTTAAACAATAAACTACAAAATAAGAGGAGAGCAGAAGATGCTTATAAAGGGCATAGCAAAGCATGTGATCTTGAATGGGGACAGTGTGTGATTTCAGCAGGTATGAAAGGGTGGAAGGTGAAGAGCTTATTTCCCACTTGAACAAACTGAGTGATCCTGGGAAAACCACTGTATGGACACAAAAACTGGACGATGGACCAGGCTTTGTCTGGCCAGAGTCAAAATCGTAAACACAACAACAAGGATAGTGATAAAAAGACAATGTAAAAAGCGTTCAACATTGACGCACTAGTGACAGCAATTAATTCCTCCGCCTCCATGGCCCACCTATCCAGGGTCCTCTATCAGTCTTGCCCCGGGCGCCCTTGTGGCCATATATCTGCCACATATTCTGAGCTCCCTGATTGGCTGGGAGGATATCTTGCCTCACCACCTGGGTGTTATTGAAGGCTACACTCGGGCACAATGACGAGTCAGTTGTTTTAGTGACCAGGTCCATGGGTGGAGCCTTGACACGCTTCTTTTTTAGATTTGATGTAAGGGAATCTGGCCTCAGCAATCTTGCCAAGGAATCTGGCAGCTGGCATTCTGTGCATTGTGAGGAGTCACGGGCAGAAGAATGATGCCCTGGAAAATAAGAATATACAGGCGGAGCCGGAAAGACTACATTCCCACACGCATTGGTTGCATACATCAATGTTCACTTGTTTTCTTGTTTTGAAATACATGTATTCAAAGCAGTGCCCGTTTTGTTGCTGGTGGTGTGCTCAGGCTACCAGAGGGTGCAGTTAGAAAGGGTGAGCTCAGTTTATGTAATTCACATGGACTGGGCATCGTCCTAAGCTCTGAAGATGTTCACTACTCATCAAAGGAGAACATGTGTTAAATTGGCTTGTGTAGCATCCAGGAAAAAAGCTTCATGCCTGGCACTGGGCCTGGAATATTTTTTTTTAATTATAAGCAGAGTGGCGCATGTTTTGGCTTCGTTGGGTGTGCCCTTTCTCTGTGTTTAATTTGCACATTTAGAAAAACAGTGTGTATGTTGGGGACCCAAGCACTATGGCACCTCATCGTTCAGGATTTTGTCAGCAACGGTCGCAATGAGATAATGATGAACACAGATGAAGAGAACTGGCAGATGCTGGTCGGGCAAGTACAATGGGGAATGTTGATTGCGAAATGTGTTTACAAAATATTTTTGGTACATAAACTTCCTGAACTATCTTGAACATGGGGGAGATGCATACCAATGATGGACGCACAGTCATATAGAAATACATATTTCTGCATTGGAGAGTGGCCTGAATGCACTTGAGATGGTCTGGTTGTTGGGATATGCATTTCACAGTATTGTGCCAGTTATGTTTTAGAATGCATTTTTTGGAGTGTTTTTTTTATTTTTAAAACATGATTGACGCTCTCCAACAATTGACCTTTCTGTAGACTGTTGATGATACTGTAATGTTGGAGTGTTTCATTCAAGAATTCAATAGGTCAATGGTTTAAAATCAAGTATCCCCGTGATTGCATGACATGTTCACATAGTTTCAGTGTCAGTCCTTTTGCACAATGATCCAGAACATTGATCAAACTTTGGGGACATTTGAAAAAAATAAAATATTCATATGAATCAAAAAATGAATTTAGAAACGTTAAGTCATTAAATGTGCCCTAGGAGACATTGTTAGAGGCCGTACTCAACAGAATTAAACCAGGAATTGGAACATGCAAAAACGAATGAGCTGTCACAGTTTGATCAGAGGATATCCGTTTTCAGCCATGTTTTCATGATTGACAGTTTTTGAAAGGAAGCACATGGACACTGCTAGTTTACTACTTGTCTAAGCATACCACAAATCAAATAATCATGCAGCTGGAGGCATATGTTGCTTTAGTCCAGCTTCTGGCGAGAAAGGCCAAAGATCTGACAAGCAACTTCCTTTTAGCATGCATGTGCAGCACATCATGGGTTTAAGCCTTGGCTCCCTAATTTACAGAACAATTAAAAGTTCATGTTCATAATTCCTGTTTGCTCATTTCATGTGGGCCAATGGCCTTCCGGTTCATTAACAGCCGGTGAAGTGTGCGGGTGTGGGCTCCACCGCTATGCGATTGTGATACGTCTTTACATGATATCATGATCATATGCAACTTGATTCATTAGTACATTTAGTGACTTGTGTATATTGATAACATTCTTTGAACATTGCAAAATGTGTTTGTGGAATTCTAAAAAGACTGCAACCAGATATCGCCATTTACTGTTCAGTAAGAAACAGTAGTGATGAGCTACCACACCCGTTATACACCTGCATGCTTACTCTCTCTAATGCCTACTGTACTATTAACTGCTTGGTATTGTATTGTAACTGTTTCTCTCACCTCTCGACCTTCATGTAACCATGGTCGACCAGCACTTATTTTCTACTGTTGTTTTCCCGTACTGCTATTCTCTAAAATGTCTGTAACTCTTGTATAAGCTTTAAGCGTCCAGTTACCTGAGGGTTCTGTGTGCGGTACAAATAAAGAAACTAAACTATACTAAACGAAACTACTGCACACCATTAACTGCATTGACATCAAGTGACTGGGAAGGGAATTTGGATTTTACAGCTGCCCCATGGTGAAAATTAGTGGCATTAATACAGAGGAGAGACCTTGTGAGATGCAGGTGGACTGCAACTGCAAGTAGATATTGGTACAGTAGCCCTTTGCTGGAGGAGGGTGGGGAACGTGGGAAGATTTGATGCCGATCTTAGGAGAATTTGAAAGAAGAAGTCTTGAACCTGACCTCATGGACACTTATATGAGCAAAAATTACATGGCACAAAGTATAGCCTGAAATTGATAAAAACAGCTGAGGGTCATGTGGCTGAGTGTGAGGTTACTGGTGGGGAGAAATTGGCAGAGAATATGCCACCAGCATTTGGCTGAGTAATGAATGCAAAGAACAGGAGGTTTAGAGGGCTCTTTCATGATAGGGCAAAGATTTATTCCAAGTGATAATTTTGCGCCCCCTTCTCTGATGATCGGACATTATTTGCTGCTTGTAGGACCAACTTGGCCCAGCCATGCCATTGTAGGTGGCCACCTAATATTTCTGTTGTGGTATCACCTCTGTTTTCTTTTTTATTATACAGAGTACCTGGGAAACAAAGAAATAAAGTCTCAGTATATGTTTGTCTGGACCAGAGAACCTGTACTTTTGGGAACTGAAATTTATCTAAAAAATACATCCAGTGTGGTGGAAGACATTTCTTTACGGGTGGGGGCAGACCTAAGGGGAGTTCCTGGATGCTTTACTGTCTCCCAGAAGGGGCTTTGTGTGTGTGGTGAAGTCTTTAATCAGCAGGGGGAATCTCGTAGGTAAGGCCTGAAGGCTCTGTCACTTCTACCCCCAAGATGGCAGCCCTTAAATACAAAATATGGTAGGAAAAGGGAAGGTCCGTGAAATGGATAAACTGGATCAGGTGCATGAGACAGGGTTGGAAAGTGTTCTGTCCAAGGGTCTGAGAGAGAGGGGCATTGGTGGTTGCAGGTGACAGTGAGGCTGAGTTACATTCTAGTGTTCCGCTGCTGCGAGGACAAGCACCAATGCTAACAGGACATTGGGACGAGCTCCTCTGCTTACGTTTGCAGCGATAGGTGATTGGTTGTCACCTCTTCCGTGTTCCGCACACGGAGCAGCCAATCAGAACACCGGCGGCGAGGACATCTTCCTCCTTCCGCTTACGTCACAAGCCAATCCAAGCACTGTCGGGTGAGACCGGCCATTGGAGATCGCCGAGTTGCAACTACTCTTTCACGGACGAACGCTATACGCCCTGCTTCGCCGCTCTCATTCTGCATGAGGTGGAGCCATTCAGGACCGCGCTCAGCCCGTGGCACGCAACCCTGCGCATCAGGATAGAACGATCTCCACCGGCAGCATTTCTACGGCCATCCGAGTGTGCCTGCCCAGCTCTCCATGCACAGGTACGACGGACTTTCCATACAGTATCTATGTGTCCGTTCCCTTGCGCCCTCAGTCTGAAATAACAATCCCAAGTCATCAGAAGTGATTTGCTCACTTTACCTTCCCTGTTTCTTTCTCTTTTTTCCCCCCCTTGCCCATACTATGCCCTAGGTCCGGACAGCAAACTTACTAAAACTAATGCACCTCCCCATTTCTCTTCTCTTCTATATTCCACCCCTCCCCATTTCGGCTAATACTTTAGGAAGTCCACACCCAGAGACGTCCACACGGTTTCCTCAGCTAGGCAGTATCTCTCCTAGCAGCTAACATTCTGTATCAAGATACGTCTAGGACATCCGACCTAGAGTAAGGTATTCCCGCTATTTTTACGCACCAAATGGTGTTACTGACACATATGGTGACCAGTGCACGCTTTTGGCGAATTTCGGTTACGTCCTTGTCCGCCTTTTTCTGGTTTGGTGCCTGGGTGTAAACAAGGAAATTAAGCACATTTTCACTCTGACATGATAGATACAGAGTTATACACAGAACCTCGCTCCTTGTAGCGATGCAATTTCTTCCCTCTCTATGTAGTTAAAGTTCACCCATTGACAGTCTGAGTCGAACACTCATTTAGGCGACAACAACAAAATGTTGTCCTTTAATTAAATGTTTTTCTTGCTCTCTTCATGAGACTTCCTTTTTGCTTTGCAGAATTCATCACTGCTGCCCTGAGGAAGGCGGATCCAATTACTTTCTGTGTTCTGGTATTCTTTTCCGCCGAAACGCAAGAATCGTGAGGGGTCCATAGTACTCAGGAATTGTTCCAGGATATCAGATTTTTTCCAACACTTCTAATTTTTCTTGTTTCCCCCACTGCGTTGGCAGTTTGAACCTCGGCAAACAGTTTTGAGTCTGAGAGGTATGGTGGTTAATTGAGAACCAAAATGAAGAGCCACACTTGGGAAAATAAACTCAGCCCAAGTGTTCTATTTAACTTCCGTGGGATTTTTCCCACACCCACCTTAGTTCTCGTTGTTGTATATGATTACCAATTCTTGAATGATGTAATTGTCTGCATTTTCTGATACCTTCCCCACCTTTCCCCCCGTCCCCCTTCCCTGGTTTCCTTTGGTGCTCGCTTTCTAGCTTTATGATTTACGTTGGTTCTTTATACAACAGAAATTGTAGTTTGTACCGTTTTTGAACCAACTCATGTATTTTTTCTTTGTATTATCACCAAAAAATTACATGTTCTTTTATATGTCTTTGTATGTTTGTTGTTAGATTTTTCGTTCCTCTGTAACACATATGTTGATTTACTCTGATTACCAAATTGAATATATAATGATTTATAAATCTAACCTTTGAGTGTTTTTGATCTCTTTATCAATGGGCATGAATACGATTGGTTTCAATTAACCAAATGAATAGTAGTACTACAGAACATAAATCACTTTCTGGACTAACAGAGGTCGACATCGAGAGGTTACCTTAATTTATTTAACCCAGTCCCTCTTCTCTGGCAGAGCAACAACCCCCTTTTTCTGTTTGTAGTGAGGCTGAATAGCCTGTTCTGTTTACAGCTTAAGAGTGTTTTTGGGAGGTTTCATGTTCTGGTTTGTTGTTTAGGTACAATTATCTGTAAAGTGATTCTGTAGAGGATGCAGCTCCTGCGAGATTAGACTTTGCTGAATTAAAGCAATCGTGTATAGCTGCTAAGTGGTCTCCCTGGAATTCTCACATCATATTCCTCAATTTACTTACTGGTGGGGGAAGCACCTGCTCTCTACCATCCCTGGTAAATATTAGGTTGGTTGAACATGCCTAAGGTGAATGCTGGCTTAGCCACCATTGTAATTGATTTCGCAGATGCATGGAAGGCAGAGCAGATAGTTGTCACGGGGCATCAACACATATGCTGCTCACTTCAACGCAGGCATCCGCCACTTTTGCACACATCTTCCGTCCATGACTAGTGGCTTGGCAGGGCTCTCTGTGTAGATGTAGATTACACTAGTAATAGTAGTTAGTTAAGGAATCATTAATATTGCACATACCCAGAATTCTTCTGGGCGTAGACTGATGCCTTATGTGATGTAAGTTTTATTTTTTTATTTTTTAAATGGCGCCAGTCTGCACCATAGTGGTCTAACAGTGCAGATGCCTGTACATAGAGTGGGCAACTTATGCCCCCGCAATGGGCATCAAGCCGTAGTCTGAGACAAAAATAAAAGAGCAGGGCAGGCCAAATGGCAGAAATGTTAAGCGAGCATGAAACACCTGTAATTGTAATTGGTTATTTATAACACACTTAATACAAAGAGACTCCGGACCCACAGATCAAACCTGTGTCGCTCCTCCTCGCTTTGCTTCCAAGACAAGCACGCTGCGTCTGAGCTATCCTCCCAGCCCCTGTACAGAAAATGACGAATAGGGATGTGGTTTGTGACAGTTTGCACACCTGTAGAGTTAGTGTCGCATGATCAGGTGATAGCACAAAGTGGTAAGGGCAACCTCATGCTGTTGCAAATGAGTGCACATCCATGTGGGCAGTTTTTAGGACTCGTAGGGAAGCAGTGATATTAGTCAGTAAGGGGTTGTTTAATGAGACTTAGAGGTGCTCCAGCATATCCCTGAAGTGTGAAGGCGTGTTTGCCGGTTAGGTGTTACCATAACCTGACAAACCCCAGAGAGATAAATCTGGGCTTGCTCAATTACCTCCCAGAAGAGACAGAGACCAAAGCGAACTAGACAGCTCACTCAAAATGGCAGCAGCATTAGGTATTTGTGCACTGGATGTGTTTGGTTGAGAAGGTGACTGACAGTGTGTAACTAGGTCATCCTTACCTGCTGTCTTTGTAGGCTGGCCTTAAAGATAATTTGGGGCAGGAAAAATAATGAATTATGAGTTTGGTGTGTTGGTTCCTGGGCTTGAAATCGGACTGGGTCCTGGGAGGTGTGGGGATGAGAAGGGATCAGGGTTTGCTCATAAGCGTGTGTGTCGCGCTCAAATACGGGTGGCGGGTTGTTTTGTTCAGGGGTAATTGTTTCATTGGGATATTTCATGTGTTGTTAGTACCACAGTGTAAATTGTATGCCAAATTAGGAAAGCTTGTTTGATTTTTATTATAAAAATACCGTTTTTTAACCTAAAGAGCTGTCCATAGGTTTATTACACGAGCTGATCAAATGTCGTATTTAAAAGTGATCTTTAATCCCCTGCCAACATTGGAGTATGTGTCTTACATGAGTGCACCTCGCCGCTCCCTTATACACTAAGCCGGCTGGAATTGTGTTTGTTTATATGAGCTTGTAAGACGGTTCCCTGATCCCCTTAGATCTGGACCCCCTTGATGTGTTCTTGCTCTTTGCGAAGCTCTGAAATTAAGTGTCGGATTTACTCACAATTGAAAACCATCTATTGCCTCCCACTGCAAACTTCCTTTTCTAACAGGCAGTCTCCACCAAAAAGCAAATTGTAACCTAAAAAACCTGAAGGAAAGGAGGATTTCCACATTTATGATGCACTTTGGCGGCTCTATGGACCTCATTTTAAATGAGCATATAACGTAAATGAATGGCGCAAAAACTTTGCCTAAAGCTTTTATGCCTTTCATTCATATCACAGCTCATTTTCATGCATTCGCATGCCCGAGAGGAGGGGTGGATAGTAACCTACTTTTCTGCTACAAACTTCCTCTCTGCCATACAAAGAGACCAGCGTTTGCACCAGTGCAATTTTTTGTGAATCACATTTGCACATGAATATCTCAAAGATGCTCCAGACAGCTCCAGATTTGCCCCAGGTTTAGGCTTTTCGAGTAAGGGATAAAGAAACAGGAGCAAATCTGAGATGCTCAGGACAGTTTCAGATTTTCACCAGTGCAAATATTTTCGAATGGGACACATTGGGCCAGTTTCTCAAGAATATAACAAGGAACAAATCTGAGATGTGCTATAAGTTTGCCCTAAATGTACCAGAATGCCCCTCATTCACAGAAATACACCACTTCCAAAAAGGATTGCAAAATGTGAGCAAACGATGTGCAAAAAGGGGATGGTAAGCATGCAAATAAACTAAATTAAGCATGCAAATGAGGGATTTACCACAGAATGTGAGAAAAAATGCACCAAAATCCTGATTCACAAAACTTGAGCACTGGACTTGCTCCAAATGCCCTTCAATATTGACTCCTTTCTCAATGTGGAGCAAGTGGCCCAGAAATGTGTGCAACTGATTTTTCCAACCTAAGAAGTACACATTCCACCCCAAACTCAACCAAATACACACTATAAAAAGCCCAGCACAGGGAGGCAGGTACCCATTCCCAACCCTGTAGGCCTCCTACTGCTTCACTGACTGGTGAGGCAGAAAATGGGGACATTTTATATAAGCAGAGGATCATCTTATTTCAACTGGCTGAGGAAGAGGTCACCCATCAGTACTGCTTCTCATCCCATACCATATTCTAAATGGTGAGTCAGTGAGAGTGGCCCCTTACCACATCTACGATGTAAGCTTCTTCTCTACCACCACTAGCTAATGTACTGTCCGCCACGCATTTCTTTTTAAAAGGCTCCTTCCAGATCACAAGTGGCGTCATAGTGGTGATATCATCTTCACAGTCCAGCCCTTCACAAGGTCTTCAGTGTGATCCTTACATCTGCTATCTCTGGCTTGCCACCCATAGACCTGTCATTGCAACCCCAGGGCCAACGGACGAAGAGGCAGTGCCAAGAACAAATATCTGTGTTGCACCTGAAAAAGGCAGTTGTAAATGCTGCTAAATGTGCCACAGCTTTTTTCACCTGCAATCTAGATCTCGTTAGCTGGAGAAATAATAGGAATGTAGGAAAAACCATGAAGCTGTCATCACCAATAAATTGGCGAAGAATGCCTGAATGGATGGATTAGGTGGGGCTATCTGTGCAGTTCATACCCAGTACTGTAGCGACATGAAGGGTATGGAGCCTGCAGTACTCAGTGACAAAACAGCATCAACACAAATCTCATCAGTTGTTTGCGTTGTCTGCTTTGCACATCCAGTGAGCCACTAGGCCTCTGATGAGAAGGGTGTGCCCCAGTGGCTTCTGCCACCAATCCTGCCTGGGCACTGTGTGACTTGACCCATATCTGCCAGACCTGAATCAAAGGCACACTATAGATAGACACAAGGTGATAATTAATGTACATGAAGTTGCCCTCAACCTTTGAAGTAAACCATCTGTTGCTTCCACAAATAAAATAAATATATATTTGGAAGGATAGGTCAGGGGCAAAACACTTGCTTTGGGAACAACAGGATGCAGTGCGACATGGATTTGGTTCCTGTTCCAGTGCCTAAGAGCTGGAGGAAGCTGGCATTTAGCAAGATATAAAGGACCAAAGAGAATAATAAAATGGGCCTTTTCTATGGGTGATGTGTTGGAGCTCCTGCTGTTTACATTTTGAAATTAAAATAAAAACAGCAATTACTGTAACCTGCAACACATCTTTCCGCTCTGTCTCCCATCTAACAAAAAAGGTGGGTTACTTACCAAAATAAGTAAAACAGAAAGGTGAGGACTGGAAGGTTTCAAATCATTCATAAGCACTGGCACAGCTCTTGGCAACCCTTCAGACCATCATTTTTCAGCTTTTACTTGTGTCGGTGAGTCGCTGTTTCAGGTCTGTGGACAGACACTTGGCAGGCACTGGATGTCTGCGCTTTTGGGTGTAGGCCTCTTGGAGATGCTCTTTCTGCTTACAGCTTAGCCTGAGTGATGTGCAATAGCACAGGTTGTTGTTCACAGTAATTTGGTAACATGGGGCTATACACACTGACATTAACGCACTGACAAATAAATTAATCAATCAATCAATCAACGCTACATATATTGAGCCATTCTTGTATGAAATGCATATTATATTACATTGATTTTGTAACCATATTGTAGCAGTGTACTGAGGAACAATACTATGTGATGCCACTTCCTGATTTGTCGTTTATTTATTTATTTGTGCAGCGCCATAGTGCACTGGCATCAGGGCGCACATCAACAAAAGGACATTTCCGTACTGACGGGACACAACACGATATTCAAAGAGTAGGGTTGCTAGGCATTTCCTGAATAACAGAGGTCTTTGTTCCAAAAACAAAGTGAACAAAAATAAAGTGCACCCTCGCTGCCACCGGTAACCAGTAGAGCACCTTCCGTGCATTGGTTATGTGATCCCTCCTCGGGGAGTTACACACTATCCTGACTGCGTCATTTTGGAATACTCGTAATTTTTGAAAACTTTCTTTGCTTGCTCCACTGAGCAAACCATTACAATAATCTAATTGAGGCATTATGATTGCTCTGACCAATGTTTCACAGTTCTTGCAAGAAGCCAGGGGTTTGATGTGACATAGCACTTTTAGGTGAAAGTGGGAGCTGTTAACAATACCATTAACATGTGCATCTGCACTAAGGGAGGCTTCCATGTGGACCCCTAAGGTCTTTACTTTGTCAGATACCGCAATAAGGTACCCCTCCACTTTGAACTCTTAGTATTCATGACTCAGTTTAGCCCTGGCTTGTTTCAAGCCAAAGATCATAAACTCTGTTTACGAGCAATTTAAACACATAAAGTTGTTAATCATCCAGTTTTTGATGGAAGCATAGATGGAGACTAGATTTTCTCAGTCGGTAGTATAAGGTCCACTCAGGTCCATCACTAGTTGTAGATTGTAAAATGTAATCCCATAGATTCCAATAGCGCACACAAGGGTTTCATATAGATATTGAACAAGGCAGGGTGATAGACATGTCCCTTGTGGAAACCCATAGTGTATGGGAGTTGATTTGAAATGACATTACCTCCCAGCAGGTCTTGAAGCTCCTGTCACTAAAAAAGGAATTGATCCACTCGATAGCATAGTCTGAGCAGTTTCTTGTGGCTGCTAAGGGTTGTAACAAATTCTTTGTTGTCCAAAAATCGAAAGCGGACAAGAGATATAACAGAATCAGCATCCCTGCTTTGCTGTTATCATGGGGTGCCAGCATTTGCGTTTGCAAATCTAAAAGAGCACTTTCCGGCCCATGGTTGCTCCTAAACCCTGATTGTTTCATATGAAAGGAGAGATGAGGTTCTAGGTGATCCTGCAGCTGTGAGGCCGCGATTTTGTCTATGATCTTTAGTAGAAAAGGTGTGTTTGTGATAGGCCTTAAATTAGCTGTCTCCCTAGGGTTCAGTCCAGGTTTTTAGTGGGTTCACTACCACTTTCTTGATTGCAGTCAGGACCATTTTGTGGGCGAAGGAAGCATTTACAAATCTCATGAGAAAAGGAGAAAACAGATTAAAATTACTCAAGATGATTTTTGATGGAATAAGGTCAACAGGGAAGGAAGTAGGGCACATGTTGCTTAGAGTTTTCTCCATCTCTTTAATAGACGCAGGCTTGAAAAAGAGCTGGGTGTGTTTAGCTTTGATATTCCGCCTTTTTACGGGATCTAGGTTAGGAGGATTCTCTACTGTGATTAGGCAACTTGTGATTTTGTTGCGTGCTGACAAGACCTTTTCCGTGAAGGCCTGTTGAGCCCTGTCACAATCTTCTTTCTCAGGTGAGAAAGGTTGCGCAAGGGCATTTGGTTTTTCCCACTTTCTGAACATTTTGAAAAGTTTTCTAGGCGTATTGCCTGTGTTTTCAATCTGTTCCTTGAAAAAATTCATTTTTGTCTTGTAGATTTTGAGTTTCGGCATTTTTTCAAGCAGTTTCCAGTTCCTTTTGTTTTCATAAAGTCTTATTTTTCTCCAAAACTCGTTCTGCCTGTATCTTGGACTTTTTTGGATTGGTCTGGGCCGTGGTGAACCCATTCTGAGGATCAGGACGGTCAGGAATGATCTTAGATTTAATGGGGGCAGCTCTGACTAAGAATGTGGTAATGTGTGGAGGATCCTGGTTTTAGGGGACATCCATGATTGTTTGGAGGCAGCTGTTTAACTCCTCAATTCTTATTTTCTTCAAGTTTCGCCTAGATACTCTTTTGGGGGGGTTGAGATTAAGTCCTTTTTTTTCTGGGAAATAAATGTACAGTCTATACAGGAGTGGTCAGACCGAATACAGGCTTTAGTATTGATGTTTCTTGTTGTCGCCCAATCAAGGATATTGCGTTTAATGTGCATGGGCTCGTGATTTTGCATTTGGATGAACATATTCTTTAGATGTTGTTCCAGGCATAAGGTTCCTTATCGTTCATATATCCCCCTTCCACCAGTTCGGCTCTCCCAGCATTACAGTTGCACAGTTGGGTCAGTTTAAAGGTACAGGGATGTGATACTAAGTCCTCATTAAAGGAGGGCATATCTGTAGTTGGCCAATAGATTAGCATAATATTGATGCAATTGTTGCCATTTGGTTCAGTTTAACATGAATGATTTCACGTTCAGTGCATTCAATGTTTAGTTCAAATAGGCCAAGCTTTCGTTAGCTTAGCATTGCGATTTCCCCCCACAAGCCCTTTAATAGATTCCTGCAGAAGAAATTGTATCCATGGGGTGTTGCTAAGTCGATTTTAGGGCCATTGCATTCTTGTAGCCAGGTCTCTGTGATGCACATAATATCAACATTGTTGTCAGTAAAATAATCTTTTATGTCCAGAGCGTGTTTAGGAAGAGGACAGGTGTTCAACAGAGATAGTTTCAAATGCTGGGTATTAATACCTGAGATTCCTAGCTTAGTACCAGAGGGCATCTCTGTAACTAAGTCCCCTGTTTGACAGGAAGGGTGTGGTGGTGCCACTGGTTGTACCTTCCTCATTATCATTAATGCATCGAAGGTTTGTGATTAACTCGACCTATGCTGATGCAAGTGCATATGGAATGAGGCGTTATCTGCTTTACATTTGGCACCCACCCAGTCCCTTGAACCACGCTCATTGATGGGAGGTTGGTTTAAGTGAGTCATGACATTTCTCTATGGTTGGAAGATTAGTCAGGTTAATGTCAGGTGTCGGTGTGAGGAGCGAACATTCCTCAACACTGCCCCTGCTCCTTGGTGCACTGTCAACCTGATGTCCCTTGATGTCCTCCATCTGCTCTCGAGCATGACATCACCGACAGTATATAGAGCACACACCGTGCCCGTTACTTCAGTACAGTTTTTCCCCCTCTGGTTTCAGAGCACAGGCATTCACAATGTCAAAAGACCAGGCACTTAAAAGAGGAAGCTGTAATACATGAAAATTCTACTGAGGGGTAGCATGGGAAGGGCAATGAGGAAAATGTGGGAGGAATATCCAGTCGAAATAACATTAGCAGGGGTAAGTAATTTGTTCTTTGAATGGATTGTGTCCTCCCATGTATTCCTCATCTTTTGATACACTTCCAAAGCAGTACTGTGTTGGAGGTGCGAGTAAGAATTTTACTTGTCAATAATGCTGTGAAGCACAGCCTTCCCGAATCCTGCTTCCTGTCCCGACACAGAGTCCAGACAGTAATATTTTGTGAAAGTATGTAAGGAGGACCAAGTGGCTGCCGCACAAATATCTTGTACTGGCACACCTCTCTGCAAAGCCGATGAATGCCTTGCAAGCCTACAGGAACGTCCTTTCCCACTAAATTATAGAATTCTGTGATGCAAAGAATGTTCCAGCAAGATAAAGTTTGCTTAGTCACCGCCAGTCAATATTTGTGTCCAGTATAAATAATAAATAACTGGTCATCTTGCCTCAGATTTGCCAATGGAGAGATGTAAAAACTCAAAGCCCTTTTGGGGTCAAGACAATGAAACCTTTCCACCTCTTTACTAGGATGAGGTGGAGGATAAAAAGTAGGTAGACCTATTTTCTGAGAAAGATGAAATTCTGATACTACCTTTAGGAAAAAGGTGGTAGGGGCCCTCAAGATGACTTTCTCCTTGAAGAAAGTGGTAAATGGTGGTTTGGACGAAAGAGCCTGCAATTAGCTGGCTCTGTGTGCCGAGGTGATGGCCATGAGGAAAATTGTTTTTAAAGTTAACATTCTTAAAAGATATAAATGAAGCAGCTCAAAAGGAGCACACACAAGGTATTTCCATACCAGGTTCAAGTCCCAAACAGGAAGAACAAAGGGGACTGGAGGGATCCATTAGTGAGCCTTTTTAGGAATTGTATAACTATAGGGATTTTAAATAAGATACCTTCTCTGGTGTGCACTTAAAAATGGATAGCGCCGCCAAGTATCCTTTCACAGTACTAACCTGGTTAGATGCAGCAACAAGGATAACACGGTGTGCAGTGAAAAAGTCGAAAACATTATGTCGAAATTCATAATGTCGAAAAAAAAATGTATTTTTTTTTCCCGAATGTTTTCTTTTTTTATTTACATGTTTTTTTGGGGTTTTGGAAGTAAAAAAAAGGGGTAAAACAAGCAAACAAAATACAAAAAAATGGGGTTTGGGGGGGAACCCCTCAGTTCGGACAAAAAACAAACAAAAAAAGACATTCAACCTTTTTTTTCTGACTTTTTTTTTCCGACATTATGACTTTCGACATAATGTCATTGGAAATTATCACTATAAACCAGATAACACCAGAGGTGTGTCACATAGAAAAGGATCTACATTCTTATCTCTGCACCAGCTGAAAAATGTATTCTAACGGCAGCGGTACAGAGACTTTGTTGCTGCTCGTCTGGCTGAAAGTAACACCTCCATTACATCATCCAGGAGTTCCTAATCCTTATATCTCAACCTCTCAGAAAGAAGGCGTGAAGGTTGGGAGTTCTAACATGTGGATGGAGAACGAGAGCCTACTCTTGCAAGAGAAAGTCCACTCTTTGCAGAAGATGAATTGGAGGGCAGATGGAAATGTCCAGAAGGTCCAGGTACCAAGTCCACCTGGCCCAATCAGGAGCAATCAGGATCATGATTTTCCCGACTCCCTCAACCTCCTGAAGAGGTGAGGAATGACGGGGACTGAAGGAAATGCATACAGGAGTCAAAACTCCCAGTCCACTACTAACTCATCCCCTAGAGCTCCTCCTGGATGAAATTCCCAGGAGCACAACAGTTTGCACTTCCTGTTGACACAGGACGCAAACAGATCTACCTGAGGGGTTCTTCAAAAGGTGAAGATCTCTTGAATGATTTCCTGCGTTAGTTCCCACTTGAGGGAGACTGTGCTCTGGCTCTGCCTGCTAATAGCGGCCACCGCGGTATTCTCCTATCCAGCTAGGTGAACTTCCATAGGGATATTCCTTCTTTTGATTCCAGGAAACCAGAGCTGCATTGCCTCCTTGCACAGTGGTAGTGACGCAACACCTCCTCTCTTTTTGAGGTAGTACATGAACACTGTGTTGTCCGTCTGTGGGAGTGACATAGGAGATCGATCCAGTTGGCAAGTAAAACGTCCACCTTTATTCACATGTACAGCGATGTCACTGATATGGTATGATATGGCATTTATAACATGCCTCTACACAAATGTTTCTGGAAATCAAAGAGTTCAACAGTCCTTCTTCTGTTCAGCTCTGCTTTATGAGGGCTCTTGTCCTTTATTCTACTGCTCCTGATCGGCCCACCACTCCTCTGGGTCCTCCTCGGGCAGCACAGAATCCTAGAATGCAGAAAAGGCCACCTTGTAACAGTGTGTCCTTCCCATTTTATAGTTCTGCCTGGTATCTAGTGATTTTAACAAAAATATTTTCATCTAGGGATTTGTTAACGAAACAACAAAAATGAAAAATTATATATGGGTTGGAGTAAGGGGTTAAAATGGGTGTGGAGGTGTTGGGGTGGGGTTATAAACATATGGAAATGAGGGGCTTGAGGGGACCCGCCAAATAAAAATAAATAATGTAAAAAATGAATTGATTTTTTAGGTAATTTTTCCTGGTAAAAAATCCTTAGATGAACATGTTTTCGGTAAAATCACATAGAACCATTCCGCCTGCCAGTTGTAACCAATCTGCTCCCTCCTTCCTCTGATCCACCAAACCCCTGTTCCATCAGCTCCACTCCATGTTGTCATGGCATTTGGGGAATTTAGGTAAGTGTGTAACCTATCAGTGGTTGTGTCACACTCTGTAGCTTCAGTCAGCTCTCCATCCATTTACTTGAAAACACTGGCGGATGATGTGTCTTCTGTAGTGGTGCCTGATATGTTTCCCCGCTCTATAGAGCTGCATTCCCCAACACAGTGTTTGTCATCCTCCAGTCTCCTGTTGCAGCAGGCCTGCAGATTGGAGCTGTCTCCACAGATGCATGTGCCATCTCTCCCGCAGCCCCACTCCTGTGGCGTGTGTTGCATGCTGAGGTGGGCGATGCTGGCCTCCTGGCAGGGCCTGCCAGCCCGTGGCAAGGACTGCTGTCTCTGTGGTGGGTGCTGCGTTCAAGGTAGGTGATGCCGTCCCTGCAGCGTGGTTTACTGCCACTTCAGTGGTGGATACAGCACAGCGCTCCCCACACCGTCATTTTCAGGAAATTTTTTCTCCATACTCCAGGCAGAAAGGTCATCAGCGCCAGTCTCATTGCCCTTAGCAGCTCAAAAAGGTTGATGTGTAGTTTGAACTCGGATTGCGATGAATGACTGCTGATGGTCAGATCGTTGGCGTGGGCTCTCTAACCCGGGGAGGGATGCGTCACTACTGTTATCTCCGGCCATGGTTGCCGAAAGGGTAACCCCTTCAATACATTCTCCTCACCGGCCCAACACATGAGATCCTGCGTGGGCCTGCTCGGAACCTGAAGTAGGTACGACATCCTGCCTGAAAACTGAGACCACTTGGACATGAGGGCTCATTGGAGTGATCCCATTCTCAGGCAATCCTTTGGCACCAGAAAAATCCAGGCTGGATGAGGCTGAGAAACCTCAAAAACCTGAAGGCTGGAAGATGCAGGGGAGTCTGGAATTTGATGGACATCTGCTGAATGTGTTGAGCGCTCACCAAGGGTGTTGAGGCTTTATCTGAGGAAGCATCCATGACCGCTGCAATGCCTTCGTGCTTCTGAGAGGGTATCATCTGAGACTTCCTAAAGTTGAGGGAGAAGCCCAGTCGGTGGAGAGAGTGGCAGGTAATGCTGAGGTGTTTCAGGACCTATACGTGGTAACGGGCCAGTGTTGGATGTTTTAACCCACTAGTCCAGGCCCTGCAACATTCCTGTGCACTGCTTGCATCAAAAACATCAGAATGACCGCTGGAAAACATTATGCGTGCTAAAAATTACCCAGAAGTGACAGGAAAATCTAAAGAATAGGCCACCAATCCACTTTTGCCTATGTCAGTGGTAAGACAGGAGACCACTGCCAAAACCTATCACTGTCACAAAGTCAAAGGAAACTACTGGAAAAAGTAATGCTGCATTGCAAAGAGAAACACAGAGCTGTTTGAAAATCCGTTTTTCTTAGCTGTCACATTTGCAAAAATCATGGTTCATAAACCACCCAAAAGATCCAACCTCCTTGTTGGGTGTTAAACATCATTCTACTTCAAGAATCCACATAAATACAATGTCAGCAGAAGTACATTTATGAGAAGAAAATCCACATTTAAAGATGCTTACTTGGAAAATATGTTGAAAAGGGCGCAATACCACTAGTCGGCTGTGCCAGAAGCTGGCGATCTCTAAACCTGTCATGTTAAACTTGTGTCTCAAAATCTAAGTGTGGGGAAAGAAGAGACTTCCTATCAAAGGCAATATAGGTTGCCACTACTTAATTTTCATATTGAAAAATACTGGAATTGAAGATATGTTTGCTTATTTTAATTTTGTAACTTTAAATTTCACAGAGAACAATGTCACAATTTACTGTAAGGTAACTTGATTCAGCTAAACTTCAAAGAGGTTTTCCCCCACTGAGAACACACCACCCTTTTCCTTCCCACTAAAAGGAGAGGATCTCTCATTTGGATGCTAATGAGAAGAGGAGGAGACTTGCTCTGCTGCTCTGGTAAAGAGACAATGGGTTACTTGAATTGAAAGAAAATGCTAATTTAGGGCATCAGCAGAAACCAGCCCAGGCAGGAACAGGCTCCTGTTACTCTCTGACTTAGCCAGGCCTTGGAGACGGACCAGACTGAAAATGTGGATTTGAAACTGAAGTAACTGTATGTTTGATTAAAAGACTTATAGCAAATTGTGCTGAACTGGTAAAAATATGGAATTTAGAGGTTATTAAAATTAAAAGATCGCGCACAGTTTAAAACTAATCTGGAATCTGTGCGATGTTCAGAAACTTAACCACGAAAATGTTAAGATTGTAGCAATTGTGATAATGTTAGGAATATTAAAATGTACCGGAATATACTCAGATGTTATGTGCATATATGTAAACACATCATCACACACTGTTCCCTTCTCAAATCAGGGGAGAGGGAGTTCTCTGACCTATTAGATTCTTAGAGGGTTGGGCACAGTATAATCAGCCTACCCACCTCCTTACAAAATACATAAATAGGGACTGCTGAGGACAGACAGACACACACAGATTCACCCATCAACTGATCGACTGGCAAAGCGCTTTGCAGGAAGAACCCATATCCACACTCCAGAACCCTGAGGCAGAAGGCCCAATCTAGAAAGATGAACCCTTCTCGGCTGGCCTTTAGAATTTTGCAACCTGATTTTAACCCCAAACTTCCACGGGGCCCAACCCATTCAACAGCCTGGCTGTGCTGTTTTGCTTGCTTCTTGCCAAGAACCCTTGCTAGAACCCAGAGATCCAAACCAGTAGAGCAGAGCTGTACCCACAACCAACCCATCAGATCCAGTCCAGGAGGCCGTGCAGATCAGAGTGCCTTGCTGAGAGCAGAACCAAGCGCCTGGGACCTGTCCGGTGGCGAGCGAATTCCAGCCAAACCTTTGACCAGATCTTTGACAGGCCTATTCCATTCCAAACCCATAGTTTGAGTATTTAGCATAGAACTGTCCATAGCCATCTCTTAGTTTTAAGTAATCCTATCCAACCCATTCCAACATATCCAAAACTGCATTGTAGAATCTCTTGTGCCTATCCTGAATCCTTCTCTAATCCATATAATCCTGTGATAATTGTAGTGATAATCATCTTTGCACTAATATATATTTGCCGGAGAAAGGCAAGCGTCTCAGCAGATAGAAACCATCCAGGGGCGCACCTGGATAGGTGGCTGTGCTGTTTTGTAGTTTGCAGCTTCATAGACTCCCTAGTGTTAAGAAATCTTTGTTCCTAATCTTCAAAAGCGCAATCTCATTTGTAAAATTTTGAACCTTTTTGAGAAAAATCGACCTTTACTAAAACCTCTGTAACTTTTGAACTGTACATGCTAGGAACAAAATTTAAATGTCAAACTAAGAACGACATTCCAACTCCTTATAGTTTTTCTGTAATCGCATTTTTCGTGCGCTGAAAAGTTTGCCGTGATTTCACATTTGCCTCAATTTCACCACTTGTAAAAACAACTATTTCTTGCAGTTGACCTCTGAATTCAGTTTCCTATCTATTAGTCATTCCAACATCATTGCTAGTGTCTACCTGAACCCATCCAAAGCAGCTCTCACTAGTTCTGAATCCAATTTAGCGAATTAAAGTCATTTTTAGCATTTTATCCATTCCTTTCAAATCACGTTCAAAAGTATTTGACCTGTTTTAAAATCATTCCTGTTCTCTCTAAACTTGCTGGCGAATTGGGAGTGAACTGCATCGTCGATTGTATATTCCTGAAACCTGTTTGCCCTCATTCCGTCCCTTCATATTGCATATTAGGGGGGATTGAGTAGGAACAGGGGGAAAGAGTGATTACACTGTCTTTGATTGAATTCATATCAAGTTCTATTTCTGTGCTGCATTAATTTCACATCATTGCATTTCATTGAACCCACACAAAGTTATTCTCTGCTACATTATTCTTCTCACCCATACTCCTATTGATTAAAGAGATTGTTGATTATTGTAATATTACCCATTGCTGGTCAGTGTATACATTTTAATAAGTGTGATATATATTGTTTAATTCATCAAATAAATCTTTTAACTTTGCAAAACAACCTACTTCTTGGTTCAGGGAGACCGGGGGGATTCAAAGAGAGGGACGTGATATAAGGGTACATCATCCAGAAATAAAAGAACTTTTGACATAAAAATATATAAATAAGTTTTCCAGTTGGGCATTTCACTCTAGGCCTTGACTTAGGTGAAGTGCTGGGTTGAAACCACTTACATCCGTAACAGCCAATCGCCCAGGTAGGGGTATATGTGAATTCCCCTCTCCTGAGACTTGATGCCACTACCGCCATCAACTTGGTGAAAACCATCGGGTCAGATGTGAACATGAATGGCAGAACCCGCAACTGATAGTGAAAACTGCCAACTGCAAACCTTAGGTACCTTCTGTGCTCATGATTAATATGCAAATGAAAGTAAGCATCCTGAAGGTCCAATGATACCATCCAATCCTGGAGCTAGAGGGCCTACAGGATCTGAGAAAGAGTAACCTTCTTGAGCAAGTCCTTCCTGAGGAACTTGTTCAAGTATCTCAAGTCAAAAATGGGTCTCAATTCTCTGTCCTTTTTGGGGATCAAAACATAAGCGTAGTATCAGTCCCGGTTCCTCTCTGTCACAGGTACCAATTCTATGGCACCTTTCTCCAGCAGGATGGAGACCTCCTGCAAGAGGAAAGGATCAGGGACTTTGAGGCAGTGGCTACCTGGTGTATGATCTGGAGGCTTTTTAAAAAAAGGGAGGTAGCAACCCGCCATTCTTCCAAATGCTAACTGAGCCTGCCCGCCACCCCAGTCCTTTGGACTAAGGCCTCAGAGAGGTTTTGGGGAAGCTGTGGCAGAGGCCGAAGGCAAGGCAGATGCTGCTTGGACAGTCTTCGCACCTCAAGATTGTCCACCTTTAGGAAACTTTCTTTGGCCTCTCTGATTGGTGTGTAGTGAAAGGGCTGACCTCTCCATCCCTGAGACGTCAGATGGGAAGCTTGTGGCTGCCTTATTGCAGCACACATGTAGCTGCCGCTTTGGAAGACTGACTTTTTTTTAGCCTTTCGTCAGCCTTATTCCCAAGAAGGTATGTGTCATCAAAGGGCATGTTGAGAAGCCTGGATTGAACATCTAGTACAAAACCAGATTTCCGTAACCACGCAAACCTGTGTGTTACTGTGCTAGCCACCATGGCACTCCTGACACTATTAGCTGAGTCAAGTCCTGACTGGAGAGACTCACACATTGTGACCTTGCCATCCTTAATCATATTAAGGAAGCCATCCCTTTCTGCACCCTCTGGAATATGGTCAGCACCATAGCTATAACATCCCACAATGTATGTGTGAATTTGGCCCGACCACATGTATTATTTACAGATTTAAGGACCATGCTGCTGGCCGAAAAGACCCCTTTTGCCAGGGTGTCTAAATACCCTATCAGGAGAGATAGTAGGATAAGCAGCTGTTCTGGATGTAGACATGGCAGCTTGTACAACTAAACTCTCAGGAGTCGGGTGTTTTGAGAGAAGGTCTGGGTCCATACCAGAGGGCTTATAATTCCTTGTAAGGTTTTAATTGTCAGCTGGATTAGTATCTGGAGAAGAGAGTCCACATTCTGAGCCTGTGTCTCAGCAGCCCCTAACAACTCAGCTGAACTCTTTAAAATCTGCAAGGAGCTGGTCAACCCTGCTGCAGTCTCTACCCTGTTGCCTCCCAGGCTTTTTTGCAATGCCCTTGCCTCTCACTTTATCTCAAAAACCCAGGACATCCTATCCACTCTCTCCTCACCTTCCCCTCTTTCCCCTCTCCATCTGTGCTTGTTGACCCTCCCTCAGCCATCTCCCCATCCCCCTTCTCATCATTTCCTCTTTTCTCCACCAATGAGGTCGCTAGACAAGTCCGATCTATGAAAGCCTCGTCAAAACAGGTTCATCCCTGTTCCTCCAAAACCATACAGGACCACATTTCCACCCTTGCTCCGACACTTGCTGATTTCTGCAACCACTCCTTTGCCTCAGGATCCTTCCCTTCCCCCCTGAAGCACTCCCTTTTGCATCCTCTTCTCAAGAAACCCACAGCTGATCCTTCTTGTCCTGCCAATTATCGCCCAATTTTCATTACTCCCTTGTGGGCAAACTCCTTGAAAAGCTGAACATCTCCCAGTTTAACCTTCATTCTGATTCTGTTGGCTGTCTCCACGACCACCAGTCCAGCTTCAGAGCTGCCTGAAGCACGGAAACTGCTCGCCTGAACATACATGAAGACTTGCTCTCCAACCCTGACTCTAGCATTCCCTCTGTCCCCATCCTACTCGATCTCTCTTCTGCCTTTGACATGGTCAACCATGCTATCCTGCTCAACCATCTCTGTGATAACCTGGGTATCACCGATCAGGCTCTGGCCTGGCTGACCTCTTTCCTCTCTGATCAACCCTCCCAGGTCATACTGGGGTCCTTCCTCTCATCTATCGCCCTCTCTACATGTGGTGTTCCCCACTGGCTTTTGAACCAATACCTGGCAACTCTCTCCCACTGCATTGCCATTTTCTGATCAAATTTCCAGTGTTACGCTAATGACACTCAATTTTCAGGCTGCTGTCCGCCACCTCCTCTCCCTCTCTCATCTCTGACTGCCTTATTGCAATTCAAGATTGGTGTTCCGCCAATGATCTGTGTCTGAATGCCAGCAAGACGTAGATCCTCCTCATTGGTACACCTTCACCATCCTTTCCCCTCACACTCTTGCCAGCCTCCCTTAGCCCTCCTCCTACCCCTACCTGCGAGGCTAAGAATCTCAGGGTCATCTTTGATTCCACACTTTCTTCGCCGCCCACATCTCTGATGGCTCTAAGAAATCAAACTTCCTACTGCACCTCCTCAGAGGTACTCTATCCTTCCTCACCTTCCCTCAGAAGTTCACTGTCTCCCAAGCTCTGGTTCTCTCTAGGTTGGACTATTGTAACAGCCTCTTTCTAAACCTACCTGCCTCTACCCTCCGCCCACTGCAACTAATCCAGAACAGAACTGCAAGAATTGTCCTTGGCCTCAAGCCCTGGGATTGTATCTCTCCAGCTCTGAAATCTCTCCATTGGCTCCCAGTGGATGCAAGGATAACATTCAAAACCCTCTGCATTGTCCACAAGGCCTACTGGGGCCTGGGTCCAAAATACCTTCAGCTATCCCTCCACAAATACCTCCCCTCCCGAGCTCTTTGCTCCTCTGCCTCGAACGCCCTCAGGGTCAGTCATTTTTCAAGGAAAAAAGCTTTGGGTAGATATCTGTCTTCGGCTGGTGCCTCCCTCTGGAACACCCTCCCTGCCACTCTAAAACTTGAGGAGATCCATATCCGGTTCCGCAAACACCTTAAGACCTTCCTCTTTGCTTCTGCCTTCACCCTCCCCCTCCCCTGCTGATCTGTTCTCTCCTGGCACCGTGCACCTGGCAACGCTCTGTCCACCGGGCCCAGGTACCTGCTCACCCTGCCACCCTCCTGCACTCCCTCCGGGCCACCCCTTGCACTGGGGTCTGTATCTTTACCCATACAGCCCCTCCCCTTTTTGTTCCTGCACTTATCAGACCTACCCTGTCTGCTGCCTTAAACCCAGCACTCGCTGGCTGCACTACCACTTTTTGTTGGCTTTATTATTTAATTATTTATTATTATTGATCTGTTTCTCCTTTGCTCCGCACTTTCCACTTCTCCCCCCTTCCATGCACTTTTCCCCTTCCCCTCTCCCATGCACTTGCGCATTCTCAATGTCACAGGGCCTAGTAAGATTGTTGTTTTGTTCTCCCCTGTTCCTCTCCCTTGCCTGGTTGTGCTTTGAAACACTTATGTACGAGCTCAATAGAAATAAAATATCAATATCAATCAATATCCCAGATTGCCATAACCATCCTCTCCAAGGCAGAATGGAAAGACAAGATTAGTTCCTTTTGTGCACCCTTGTCTATATATCAGTCAGGTCGTCCTACTGGTACACCATAGCAGGCCTCCCCATATTAGGTATTCCGTGACTCAATTCATCAGCTGTCAATATGATGCCTCGGCAGGCTCAGCTGGGTCAGGTGTAGCAAAATCTACCTCAGGAGAGGTCTCAAGACCACTTGCACTCTTTAAGTTGTCTTAGAGGTTTTCCATTCTGGATTCTTCAGACATCAGAGCCTCTGGAACGTTTGGTGTCCCATATTGAAGGCCAAATGGTGGTGTGCCTTGATCAGAAGTATCTGCCTGATCACAAATTGATAAGAGAGACTTAAAGAAGTATTTTATAGGCAAAGGATTAAAGCTCTTTTCAATTTCTGTTCAAGGCGTCGACAGCTTCGATCGAAGGTTTTACCTTCAATGGACTTGACTCATGACTCGCCAGCATCGCTGGGGGAAGGGGTGTAGGCCTTCCCTTGAAATGAGGCTTCTAGGACTCTCGAGGGGTCGATGTTTTTTTTTACTCAGGCTCGAGGGCATGTGAGCTGTAACCTCTTTAGACACCTTATCGGGCTTGACAGGGTCATGGCCTCTCATCTGTTCTTTCGAACGGGCTGGAGTCGCCTTCTCAAATATTTTCAAGATCTGAACACAAAACATCTCCCACTCAGCCTTATAGTCTGAGCTACCTGGGCAGGAGGACAGCTTGTGGTCAGAAGAGGAATTGAAGGAGGACGAACTCGACCTGTGACGCCTTTTCTTAGATCTTTTTTGGGACGTCGTAGAAGACGAGTGTTTGAAGCCGCTACGACAATGAGAACATTTTTTGGAACACTTTCTAGTAAGGAGACTCTCACCTCAAACTTCGCTTGTTAGAAGATCTTCTCTTCGACGGAGTTGAATATGGTGACATATGGGAGGCCTACCTGCAGCAAGTTTCCTCTTCCTCTCCTTCAGTGCCTTCCCTGTCATCGACTGACAGGAACTGCACTCTGCCATCTTGTGTTCAAGCCCAAGGCACTATAGGCAAATGCGGTGTGGGTCCATGATCGACATCTTGGCTCCACAATCCATGCATTTTTTTGCGAGAGGTGATAACCCCCGATCGAAATCTACCAGCAGAAAGTATGGGAACTAGGTATGTTGCAGTACACTCTCATATCTCTACACTACACAGCCATTGCAACTTCATGTCATCATATTGCACACAGCTAATACACAAGCATGGCATTGTGCACCCTCATGCCGTCATATTACACTACTCTGATGTGCGTGTGCCTTTCACCTGTGCCTCTCAGCCAACATCTTCAATCTGTTCCCAGGGTAACATGTTCCAGATGATCCTGCGAGGGGAAGAATCATCAATAGTGACTAATGTTGCAGAGACTGTGCTTCACAGGGTCTGGGGATAGAGGATTTGCCAACTGGAAAGCAAAGTACATACGGTCATCAAGAACTGCGATTACCACCTGAGGGTCAAACAAACGTATTTCCCACTATGCACCGACCCACCACCGAGCTCAGCTTATCAGAGCCACCCATCCTTTTCAGGCGTGACTATGCAAATGCCCTTTACACTGGCCTCCATCAATTCTTCAGGTCCAACACTAAGGAATTCAGAAAAAAGCTGCAGAGCTCGCCTTCCATGTGAGTCCACATAACCACGCATCATCAGTCTTGGAACAGCAGAACAGGCTCCCGGTAGCCACCTGCATCACATGTAAAGTACTGTGCACCCGCCACAAAACCGTACAGGGATCAGGAGCCACCTACCTGCAGGATGCTTTAAGAAATAGTGCCCTTCCAGATCCTGTCAGTCATCATACTCCTTCCTCTTTCAAATTCTGCCGATCCAAGTGTAGATAAACCGATAAACACCATTTCACATCCATATATCCTGACCCCTCCTCTTGCCCTTTCTGTGTCTACCACCCTGCTCCATTTGCGCTAAAGAAAATGCGTTGTGCATCAGCACATCACAAATGCAAATACACACATAAAAACAATATGTGCACCCATACCGAAGAAGGTTCAGTTTAGGCTGTCACTTCCTCCGTTACTGGAGCGTGGCAGTCATTCCTTCCTCCATTACTAAACTGTGGCAGACTGCCACTTTCTGCATGAGCGGGGTGTGGCAGGCGTCACTTCCTCCATTACTGAGCTGTGGCAGGATGCCACGTTCTCCATTACTGGGGTGTGGCATGGTGCCACTTCCTCCAATACTGGAGTGTGGCACGCATCACTTCATGTATTACTGGGGTGTGGCAGATTGCCACTTTCTCCATTAGTGGGGTGTGGCAGGTGTCACTTCCACCAATACTGAGGTGTGGCAGGATGCCACGTTCTCCATTACTGGGGTGTGGCATGGTGCCATTTCCTCCATTACTGGAGTGTGGCACGCATCACTTCATGCATTACTGGGGTGTGGCAGGCGTCACTTCTTCCATTACTGGGGTGTGGCAGGCGTCACTTCCTCCAGTACTGAGGTGTAGCAGGATGCCATGTTCTCCATTACTGGGCTGTGGCATGGCACCATTTCCTCCAATACTGGAGTGTAGCACGCATCACTTCCTGCATTACTGGAGTGTGGTAGGCATCACTTCCTCTATTACTGGGGTATGGCAGGCGTCGATTCCTGTGTGGAAGTCTTTACATTTGTCTACAATGTTGATCCGGGAGTAGACCTAAGGTTGAGAGTAGGACTGTGATCAACAGTAACCATCTGATGATGCCTTAACCCATTCCTAAACATGCTCCACGCATGACCTACCCATCCTGCAAGATCAACCAGTTGTGTTTCAACACATAAAAGCAAAAGTGGAGGGTAGCAGACCAACTCACGTTTAGGATCGGCAGATGTGAAGCTCGTTTTTTGGATGTTGCCCTCTGGTGACTGGCTGGTGAGTAGCCTCGTAGCGAGGAACAAAGTGGAATGGTGATGTGGGAGAGTGGTTGTAGGCTTGGCAAGCTTTTGCAGAGTCTCTGCAACTTCCCAGCCATCTTCTCGCCAATAAAAGCACGACTGAAGCTTCCTTAACGCATCCTTTGGCTCGCAAGTTACTCTCTTGCTTCACTTTCCCACTTTGTTCCTCAACTTGGTGAGAAAGCGGATGGGTTTTTCGCCGACCCCATTTTTTCTGATGGGTGTTTTGCTGCGGGTGTTTTGTCGAAAAAGTTAATCGACATTTTTTTATGTTATTTTTGGGGGGGTTGCCCACCCCAAGCCCCCCTTAATTAAATGTTTTATTTATTCCTCTTCCACCCCAACCCTTTATCACCCACCCACCCCAAAACAAATTTACCAGCAAAACTCCCACGACAAATGGGTGTCGGCAAAAGGACACAATACTGTGTTTTTCACAGGAAGTACAAACCACACTCGGCTTTAAAGAAATACGTCCAGTCTCTGGACTACTGCCAGTATGTCTTGGTTTCAGAAAATTGAGAACAATCTGGCCATGCTGTAAAATCCTGTCCTGATGCCTGAAAAAGAGTGAATTCAACACTGGATGATTCATAATTTTTTTTAATTTTTTTCAATTTGTTTATGGTTTATTTAACCTTTACAAAAATCACATTCTAATATGAGTTGCAATTTAAAATATCTACAAATCCTTTGCAATCCCGTTAAATCATTAACCTAAAATCGAAAATATCATACATTTAATATTTCAGCAGGAATATTGAGCACCCGCATATTACCACAGTATCATAAATCCAAAGTAGTGACAGTACCAGACAATACATACATTACACCAACTGATCGTTTTTCCCGGCTAATTCCCGTTCAATGATAACAAGGAAGTTTGTTAAACAGATGATAAGTGTTATACTTCTTCCCCACATGCATCGTTGCCAAAGCGATTCCCTACTCATACTCGTCTCAGTATAGAGGTGGGTGGTAAAGCATCGTTTCCGCTCCACTTCGAAATACCTGCAATATACAGTAAGGTGCTTCAAGGATTCAACTATATCCGGTAATTGGCAGAATCTACATAATCCTCTCAATGCATTATTTTTATACTTTTGCCAAGACATAATCTTTTCATTAGTAAGCATCTGATTCAGACGAAATCTTAGGTAGATCCTTCTTACAATATTGCATGGAAACACGATCTGATACCTTGGGCGAAATCCCCATTGTCCTATAAATTTCGCGTATTCAGTGTAAGTTTGATACCCCTGAATCTTTTCAGTCAACAGACACCAGTGGTATCTGCAGTATTTAGTCTTACATGATGTTAACCCCAATACCAACTCCTCATATGAAATCATAGCATCTGAAAGGAATTGTTCCATCCTATTCTTAATTATCAAGATCGACCGAGGATGCCCCTTCTCAGTCATTATTGCAAGCTCTTCATACAATGAATTCTTAGGAGGAGCCAGCATTTTCCCATAGTTGGTTAGCATTCGCCAATGCCATTTAACTGATAGTGGTAGAATTCCCAACTCATGGCTAACAATAGCATTTGGTATGGACATTGCAAGACCCAGAACCTTTTTTAACATTTTCCCCTGGATAGTATCCACAATATCATCCATCTTGTATAAACAAAGATCCAATGCATATAACAAGATTGGTTCGATCTTTTGTAGGTAAAAAGTAAGCATTGGTATCATTGAAAATTTCCCAAGGCGATTGTACACCAGTTTAAGCTGTGCAGTCAGCGATTGGGCTTTTTTGGTTAAGACCAACTTCCAGTTCTCACAGGAATTACTGCATGCCAGATGATAACCCAAATAACGCATGGATGGGGCCCTCGGAATCGCACAGCAATCAATCAACCATGTAAAATTTTTAATTTTTTGACGTCCTTCATTGAATGTAATAATAAAGGATTTCTCTGTATTAATCGTTAAATTATGTTTACATGCAAAGGTATGGAAAAGGTTCAATTTAATCTGTAATCCATAGGGGGTCCTATCGGAAAACAGTAAATCATCCGCAAAACTTAGCCAGTTCAATGCAATAATACCCAATTTTGCAGGAAAAATCACTGCCTCTTGCCATTGATCGTCTAAATCCAATAAGTAGAGGTTGAACAGGACTGCAGCAAGATTGCAGCCCTGTTTCAGTCCGATCTCAGTCGGAATGGGTTCGGTGAGTACACCAGCCTTGGTAAGTCGGATGCGATATGTTGTATGGTGGTGTAGAGCTGCTATGATTGAAACTAACTGGGATGAGAAACCAAATTTAATCAATTTATTCCAAAGTAGCTCTCTGATTACTGAATCAAACGCAGCAGTAAGGTCCAAGGCCGCCATGTAAACACAACCGGCCTTGTCTAATTTGGTTTGCTGGTACAAATGGGCAATAATAGTTGCGTTGAGCTGGCAGCCCATGAATCGTCGAAAGCCAGTTTGGAATTTGGATAGTAGGTTAGACTGATTAATATATTGGTTAATGGCTTGTAGTAGGAGATTTGTGAAGATCTTAGCCGAGGCATCCATAAGAGCAATCGGCCTGAAGTTCCCAGGGTCAGTCATTGGCCCCTTTTTATAAATTGGGATAATTATCGCAGAGCACCAGGAGGCGGGGATGTGCCCAAGATAATAAATAGCGTCAAATTTGATTTTAAATAATGCCGCCCACATTTCCGGATTAAGCTTGATAAGACATGGCGGAATGCCATCTGGTCCTGGTGCTCGCGACCCCTTAGATTTTGTGATGGCCAGGTGTATTTCCTCATTGGACCAAGGACAACCCTGGAAAATGGGACGAAATGACGATCTCTCCTCTAATATAAATTGACTAGGCATAGCAAATTTTACTCTGATATGATTTACCCAGGAAACAGCGGAGATAGCTGATTCCTCAATCTGCTCGGCTGTGCCAAATAGGGTGCGCATAGTCACCCATAAGTTCCTAGCGTTTTTAGAAATTAAAACAGCCATGAGATTCTGATTCTTAATATTGAACAGCTCATATTTCAGCCGTTTTATTTGGTGTTTATAGCATTTATTAATCTCCGCCTTAGTCTCCGCGTAATCACTGTCAATCTGTTTGCAGAAACCTAATTTTCTGATTCGATACCGTTTTTCTTTCCTTAGATCGACAATTTTTTGACTATATTGGTGTTGGTGTTTAGGTGGATGCCTGCACTCAGACGCTGCCTTCAAGTTTGACATATGCACCGCTATTCTAATGGAATTCTGGACCTCTTGCCACACACACATAACACCTTTACTCTCAACACTCACTTTAATCAACGGGTCCTCTAGAATTGCAGCACTAAATGATTGACATCTTCTAGAGGTCCACTTGATTGATAACCCAGCCCGATCATGGGCAATGGCCCTTAAGTTGGGCTCCACATCAAGACATAATGTTTCCAACTTCAATTTAGTTTTCAGGGCTAAATGATCCCCTTTAAAAAGATTAACAATCAGAATTGGATCAACTAGATGTAACCATCCTGTGGAGACAAAGAAATAGTCAATCGTTGAAGAATAGAGACCTCGTGCTCATGTATGATGATAAGGTCCTGCCTTGAACGGAATCAACTGAATGTCCCAAAGCATAAGAAACTCCACCCACCGTACACCATTCGCATGTGATTTCTTTCTAGAGTCAGATTTACAATGAGTATCTGCCGTAAGATCATCTATACAAGTGGCATTAAAGTCACCCCCTATAATCACGTTCAAGTTTGCTTTGGTCATAATGATCTCTTCAAAAAGGGAATTTATGCGATCTGTTAGGGTTTCAAAGGAAGTCACCACCTGATTCCAATACAAATTAATAACAATAAAATCTTGAAATCGGGATTCCGTACTTGACATTTCCACAACCAGTAAAGCCTCATCAGCCCACAGCAGATGGGAGATCACTTTCAGCTTTTTATCAATCAGGATCGCCAGACACCCAGCTGGACGTCCTAGTTGCCCCCTTGATGCCGGCTGATAATAGGAGTCAAACCCTTCCAGAACTACCTCACCCATAATCATAGTTTCTTGGACCAAGCAGATGCCAGGACGAGAATCACAATCAAGTGCACCATTCCACGCCCTTAGATTAGAGCTCCCACACGAGTTCAATGACAACAGGGACAAACCACGCTCATCCTCCTATTTTTTACCCATCGCTATTGGCGGTTTAGGAGAAGTTGATGACCCCTTCCCCATCATCCCCGATATTGAGGCGGCAAGATTCATAAATTGCTTCAATACCTCTTCACTGATCTGCGGTATCGATCCTTCCACACTCATGGTCTTTGGTTGCTCCAGGATAGTTGCAATGTAAATTTCTGCAGATTCCTCAGAATTAAATAGACATGGAAATAGCCCAAGTAATTCTAGGTCCTCCCTTTGTGCCCAAATTAATCGTGCAATGATGTGAAAGTGATAACCACATATCATCCTCGTGGGGTTATTATGGGACAATCGAACCCATTCAATGTCGTTGCTTCTGAAAGTGCATAGAGCTGGGATCGCTTGAAAAGCCTTCAGCATAGCTGATCTATTCAAACTTATTCTGGCAGAGGGTGGTTGCTTAGTTTCCCAACCCATAATGGGTGGCATATCTGCGGTTAGGGAGAGTATTTTATCAGACAGTGCCTGTTCATATACATCGGGGAAGGTTGTATTCTCTATCAACTCTCTTTCTGGGGGCAGTCTGTCTCTAGCCCTACATTTATTGCTGTTACCTGATGAAGAATCACAACTGCCATTCTCATAATTTCCAGTAATTGCTTTCAGCACAGCTTCTTTTACCTGTGCGTTTGCTAGCAACTCCTGATTTTTTAGATAATTTACCCTCCTGCTTTTTTTCTCCACTTAACACTAACTCGGTGGGTTTAGTTGGTATTTTAATCATCTCCCCTGATTTTTTCAGGGGTTTCTTAGAGACTGCTTCCTTAATTTTCTTCGATGCCTTTTTCATGTAAAGCGCAGGGAAGAAGCTAAGGAGCTCAGTTTGCTTATGGTTAGATAAAGACGCCTCCTCTATCCGATCAGGGGGATCTAGGTCATTAGGCATTATTCGTTTCTCCTTCCCATTACACTTCTCAACCATACTCTGGTTGTTTTCAATATTCAATAGCGCCCTAGACTCAGAATCAAGTTGCAGTAAATCTATCTTTTCCTCGTCCATAGATGTTTCTTTTATCTTAATCTTAAACGAGTCAAGAATAGAGTTTGTCGCAAGGTTATTGGTAGACTTCTTTAGGTTTTTTGCTTGTTTAATTTTACGTTTTGAAGCTCTCAATAGCAATCTCTTCTGCTTTCTTGAAAGTACCGGTTCATGGCATAAGTCTTCAGCCTTCTCTCCATCTAAGACATGATGGGCATTCTGTTCATCGTCTTCGAGATCAATTAAGTTGGTCAAAGCTGACGGACTATCCAAAGACTCTACTCTTATGGAGTTGGACCGCTGTCCTATGGAGTCATCCATCATTACCGTCGGACCATATTGACCATTTACTGGTTGCTGAGTAGAATTTATCTTTTGGATCGTAGTCAGAATCTGTTTGATGGCCCCGGCATTAGCCGTTCCCAGTTCTAACAGCTGATTCAGGGCAGGATTAACAGCCTCATTACTCTTTCTTACATCAGAGGCCATAGCTTCAGCAAAAGTGGGAAATGGTTGGAGCCTATTCTTATATCAGGCGATGTTTGTGAGGCTTTAGTACATACCGTCAGCGCATTACCCACTTTTAGTGCACTATTTAACTCGCCTATGGTTTGTGACGCTTTTGAACTCATTTTAGGGACATCCCCTTCTTTGCCCTTAGTCAGGGCCGCCACCGCCTCACAGGTAAACAAGAGCCCCTCAATTCTATTGATTTTGGCCGATAAGTCAATAATAACATCATGCGTATGCATCAATTGCGCATGAGTATATTCATGTCCTTTATCAAACAAATTGAGTATTCTGGATAGAACTGGGAACTCAACCCCAATAACTGATATCTCCATTAGGTTGCGTTCCACTTCCAGTTCTAGTTGAGATAAGCTTGTTTTAGGGTCGTCATGATGTAACGACCCTGCTATGTCTCCAACTAATACATTGGTGATTGAATGTCTACCAGGAGAACTAGTGTCTTGATTAAGGACCTCCTTATCATTTTCTAAATTTGCTGAGAAATCGTCGAAGCAGGCATGTACCAAGGCTTGTGCCCCAGGTACATAGCCTGGAGCCGCGTGAACATGTACATCTTCCATGCAGTAATTGTGGGCTTTGACCGGGGTTGATGGGCCTCTTGAGAAGCGCATTCGCTTATCCAAAAGTGCCTCAATAGCCGGGGCAATGATAGACACGTCAGTGAATCTTGGTTTAGTTGGTTTTATCCCCATTGTGGCTAACAAGATCTTTTTGGGCGGAAGCCCCAGACCCTCACTCAGCCCCTCATTCTCATCATCATGATTCATTTCAGTTAGCTTATAAGTATCTGATAGAAGGGGGGCATTCGGCGAGGGAATTAAAGGCAAAATGACCCCCTCCTTCATTGAAAGCATTGTTTTTTCCCCGACATCCTGGGGTACATGCTCACCCGCATATCCCAACACTTCTTCACATTTAGATGTTCCTACCTCATTTGAGCAGTATAATTCCTCATCATCTACAATGGGGGTCCCAGACATATTCGAGTGGTTACCCAATGATTGGTTTAGATCCTTGCTCTTCTCTCCACGTATCTTCCTCCCACTACGCAGCCCATTCACCATGTCACTGCGTCTAATAATGGTAAACCAATTCCGCCCGCCCGCCACCCGCGAGCAGTGAACAGTAAACAGTACTTTAAGTACTTTACACGGTGCGCGCGCGAGTGCGCGGGCACAAGGCTTTAAGTAGGAAGTGAGGTGGGCATGAGTCACACTCGAGGGAGGGACCCAGGGAGGAGACCTAAGTGAGATAAAGAGAGAAAAAGAAAAGCAAGAGGCGACTTTCAGTAATCCCACAAACTCTTTGTAGCGCAGCACCAATGGCGCACGTTGACTACGTAACGCTAGACGCTACGCACTCAACGCTAGACACTTATCACAGTAGGCAGTCCAGCTCATTAGAGCATTACAGTCACCTTGATTTAGCAGGAAGCCAGGCAACCTTGGGGTTACAGATTAAGACGTCCTCCAGGCGTTACTTGTGCAGCCACGCTCTTTCCAGCAGCTCCAAGGAAAGAAAAAAAAGAAAAAAAGTTTCGTTTTTAAATAGAAACGGGAGCAGGGGCAGCACGGCAGCAGTTCAGCACGGCAAGCCAGTAAACAGTACTTTAAGTACTTTACACGGTGCGCGCGCGAGTGCGCGGGCACAAGGCTTTAAGTAGGAAGTGAGGCGGGCGTGAGTCACACTCGAGGGAGGGACCCAGGGAGGAGACCTTGATTTAGCAGGAAGCCAGGCAACCTTGGGGTTACAGATTAAGACGTCCTCCAGGCGTTACTTGTGCAGCCACGCTCCTTCCAGCAGCTCCAAGGAAAGAAAAAAAAAAAAGTTTTGTTTTTAAATAGAAACGGGAGCAAGGGCAGCACGGCAGCAGACCAGCACGGCAAGCCAGTAAACAGTACTTTAAGTACTTTACACGGTGATTCATAATTCATTAGCTCTGAATAACAATAAAACAGAATATATGATTGTAGGTTTCAACCAAAGAATTCTGACTCTGGAAACACAGTATTTACCATTTTCTTATTTCTAATTGTCTTATTGCTGTCAGTCCACATGTAAAAACTCACGGTGTCACATTAGACTCTGGTCTTACTATGAACCAACATGTTTCACAAATAAAATCCTCATGTTCCCATATCAATAAGCTTTTGAGACAGAATAAGCCTTATCTGTCTCCTGAACATATTGCCTCACTAGCTGCTGCACTTGTTAATTCATGCCTGGATTATGGCAATGGCCTGCTGGTAGGCACCACCTAAGAAAATACCTCCACACTCTCCAAGTAGTCCAAAATAAAGCAGTCAGAACAATCTGCAATCTGGGCTCACGCGACCATGTTACCCAGTCAAGACAAGAATTACATTGGTTGCCTTTTCGCCATTGCATTTCTCATAAAATCCTGACTTTGCCATATAAATGCCTTAGTAATCAAGCACCTTGCTACCTAGCTAATAGAATAAAAAAAGAATGCTTCTATTAGTACCCTTAGGTGCCGCGAATAACAACTTAAACATTCTGTTCCCTGGCATAAGCTTAGACATGTTGGTGGCCGGTGTTATTCTGTTCAGGTCCCTATCCTATGAAACCCCATACCCATCTGCATCCATCTTGCATCTTGTCTTGCAGGCTTTAAAAAAGCTATTAAGACATTTTTATTTAATTCCAATCATTAGATTAGATTTGCATTTGGTACTGCTTCCCTGACTCTGACTCTTGGTAATGGACACTCTTTCTTGCAGCGCACTGAGCCCTTCGAGCATGTTGCGCCTCAAAAAGAATTAAACGACATAGCATAGCATAACCCATGTGTTCACTTTCCTAAAAGCTGTTCAACACCCCAAGCTTTCCTCTATCATCGTGCTCCTTGAACTCTGAGCTGATTTTGATATGGTTGACAACTCCACCCTCTTCCAAACCCTCTGACCAAGGAACAACACTATCCTGAATTGGGTCCTACATATCTGACCACTCTGTCAACATCATATGCAACTCAGTCACTTGTGATGCAAACCCCTTCCCAGTCAAAGTACTACAAAGCCATGTCCTAGGACCACTGAGTTTGAACCTCAAAATATGCTACCAGAGTTGCCTCATTGCCCCCTTCATCTTCTCCTGCAATTACTTTTCTGATAGATGCATAAACATTTCCAATGTTACCACTGACCTCTCCCTTTATATCACCCATTGCCTTTCAGCCATCCGACACTGAAAGGCACATCAGTGTCTAATGCTCACCTCCAAAAAAATCAGAGCCATGTACATCCCTGCAAATCTTGCAGAGACCCTCTTCTCTGATCTCTTATAGTCCTGACATATTCACTCCATCCCCCCAAGTTCATAAACAGTGGCTCTCCTTTGACAGTGACCTCAGTCCCCATCCGTTCAACACCTCCTCCACTACTGTGGACCCTTTCAAACCTGTTCACATAAGGAAAATAGGCCACCTTCCCATATTACCTGCCACATAAAAGTAGCCCACTTCTACTCGTCCCCCCAGCATCATTCTAAATGTCACCACTCACACTCTCTTCAGCCCCCTCCCCTATCTCAACTACATGACTCCATGGTGGATGGCTCTCCATTCATTACTGTTCCTTCTTCATATTGCCAACACTTCTCAGATCTATTTACGGCATTGCTCCCTCCTAACTAGTCAACATTATCATACACCATTCTCCCATGTGCACTCGTTGATCTAGTTCCACTTTCAATTTCCCTTTTCCATGCCACCCCCACAGTGCTCTCTTCTGGTACAAATTCTTTGTCATCCTGGCCCCTCTCCACTTTCTTATCTTTCAACATGAAAATTCAATTGATGAGCCCCTTTTTGGCCAGTTGCTTAGACTACTGAAATTTATTTACCGGGGTCTTCCAAAAAAAGCTCTGAATAATCTTCAATGTGTCAAAAATGTGGCAGCAAGAATATTATTCTGTTTAGGTCGACAAGACCATATTTCTATGGCCCTGCCCCATCTGCATTGGTTACTTGTCTCAAAACAAGTCGAATTTAAAGCTCTCTGCCTGTTGCATAACGCCTTTCATCATAAAGGTTATCCATTCCAATGGAGACGTCAAAGACACAACAGGCCAAATCATCATCATAGGTCAGCATCTGCTGGTGTTTTGTCAGTCTCCAAGTTGAGGTATCAAATTTGCGGCGAGTGCTCATTCTCTGTTCAGGCAGCAAGGTCATGGAATTCCCTACCGTCCTCACTCAGCCTCCTGGAAGAACATGTTGAATTTAGGAAAACATTGCAAACTTTCTTGTTCTCTGGCTAACAGCAGATTTTCTCCTTCGGCTCAGGTGTTACATGAACCTTTTCTGCACCATGATGCTCCTTCACTGACAAGATGTTTACATGTTATGAATTCAATTACATCTACACTTACACTGAAACTCTCTTCCCTCTTCAATCCAATACACTAGCACTGTCCACATATTGAAATCAGTAGTGAAGCTCCATCTCCTCTACTTCCTAGAACACTCTCCACTGTAGGGAGAAGGGGGCTCTGAATTTCAGCCAAGGCAGAATTGATCCAAAACCCAGACTGTGACAGTAGAGTTCTGAGACTTTGGTGTGACACTCTGATGTGAACCTGGTGTGAGTCAGAAATTGTGAATGCATGGAAAACATACAAGGTAAAAGGCGGGTTTAAATTTGGCATTACATGAAAGCTGTTATCATTTGGACCCCACACCATGGTTCAATATGGACTGAATTGCAATGAAGTATAAGACTGACAACTAAATCACTAACACCCCTAAATTAATAATTTATCCCCACACTAATGTTAAAGGCAACTCAGCCCCTAGCTCATTGGTACAGAATATTGATAGAGAACTATGGTACAATCCAGCTCATTTTATGAAATACTGCCAGCACAGGCTGTGCAATGTGCTTGGAAAATGCAGAAGAAAATAAACATGCAGAATTAAAGCTGTTTTGTAAGGAATATGTGAGCTGACCAATGTGAAAGCCACATTGCTTAAAGTAGCTCCACTGTTCATTTTTTGCTGCAGGAAGCCAGCATGGAGAATTGTAATTTTGTGTGCATCCGTTTTCCTTTTTATCACTGTCAGAGATGTGGGGTGAACACGTGCTTTCTGGAACTTTATAGAGGGTTGGCCAACTGGGGGTGGTGATTTAATTGGTGCATGATATCAGAGTCCGGGAAGGCAATTTCTTAAATTTTTTGTAGGCAAACATACATTTTATGGGCAGATCAGGGAGAGGCCTTAATAAGGGAAGTGTAGTGCGAAGCAAGGGGTTGTCTCTCAGAGGAGTGTATGGTGCATTGCTGACAGTGTGCAGACTGTCTGTCTATGGATAGTGTGTGTGCTGAGCTGTCCTACCGAAAAGGGAAGAGAAGCAGATAAGAGATGTTCCAGTGCAAAAACTGACCATCCGAGCTGTGTTGGGGGAGATTCTCAACAGCCAAACGAGAGGGAATCCTTGTTGTGCAGTCCGAGGGCACTCACAAACAAGTATGCTTTAAGTGAGATCACAGTACAAGTGAGGTGCGTGGGATTAATGTTTTATGAAAAAAGTTTATAGGCAGCTGCAGGCTGCGAGACTTGTCATACATTAACAAACATGGATAGTTTTGGTTCTATCTGTATTCTCCATCGTCCAAGAAGGGAGTTTCAAACAAGAGAACTGATAAGCGTCAGAGTCCGTTTTAACAGGGTTCTGAACAACTATCATGAAAAGCTAATTGAAGTTCATTCATTGTAAAACAAAAGAGAAATACATTCTATCGGGGGGGAAATTTTACCATGAGATGTGCTAGCAGCTGTGTTGAAATACGAAGAATAGAATGTGTCTTTATGTTGGAGATGTCACCATTTTGTACATGTTGTTTGTATTACTCATGAATCCTATGACCTATACAACATGTAAATGGAATGGGATCACTCTGGTCTATTCACTGTGTGTCCTGGTTACTCATGGTAGCATATAGATAGGTAAAAAGCCAAGGAGCTATTTGTTTTTACTGAATGCAGTACAAATTATAATTGTGAACTGGGACAAATCATAAAGAGCTGGTTCCCCATTTACAGTCTTCAAGTGATCTGGTTAGTCTATGCAGAATTTTTACTGCCAATAGTGTACCACCAAAAATGGAAAATTGGATCCTAGCGCACACCAAGTCTGGATTTTAGCTTGCTGCTCATGATCCCAAAACAAGAATAACATCAGGTAGTATTGTGGCTCAGTGTTCCACAAAATACCCTAACATATTTATGGTGCGATAGCTGGGAAGCAGTAAAGAAATTACTGGGCCTAGTTTAGCATAGTCATATTGTGTGCTCTTGCCCTATCCTGAAGTGCATTGCGAGGGAAGTGGCAGTGATTGTGCGGTGTGCACACTGAGTTTTTTTTAATTGTGTTATTGGCATTGGGTTCCGAGATGTTGGAAGTAGAAGCTGGGCTTCCTGATCGGTCTAGTTACTTAGAGAGAAAACCTTTTGCTTTTCCGACATGGTCATCTGAAAATCTGTTAACTTGGCGAGAGAGGATTAGTAGTGAAGTGGAGAAAGAAGACCCTGAAGAGATTTTTGAAAAAGGGGGTACTATACAAACGTCTCCCCTTAGATTATTTCAAGCAAAAGAACTGAGACGTGAGATTGACAGCATTATTCAGTTGTGTGCCAAGTTGTGGTTTTTGCTACATAAGTTTATAAAGCTGCAGGGAAAAGATTCTAATGTCATTGCTGAGTTACATTCTAGTTTAGATGCAGACATTAACTGTTGCTACAGATGGAATCAGATTTCAAACATAGAGAGCTGGACACACAGCTTCAGGCCAAATGTAACAATCTTTGTGTACAGTTTATTCAGAAAGACAAACGGTTTTCAGAGAGTGAGGAAGAATTAATACACTTAGAAAACTGGGTTAGACAGTATACGAAAAGATAGAGAGGTGGCAATTTCAGAAATTTAAACACTTTGAAAGGATGGTGGTGAGAAAATTAAAGAATTGCGAGTAATGGGAAGTGAACAATTTAGGCTGTTGGATAAAAATGAAGGTAAAACCAAAACAGTTGATCATTACCAGGCACAGAGTATTGAGTTGCAAGGGTTAATTTCTAAATTGAGGAATGAAAATTCTGCTTTTTGTCATGAAGCACAGCAGCTCCATGCTCGGTGCCAAGAAATTAAACAATAAATCTCAAGTTTTTAATCCCAGGAAAAACAACAGAGCACCACCTTCACTGAAGCTGAATTTAATCGCAACTCTAGTCAGGGATACTTGCCAGCATCTGTCCACTAGACAAGACCTGGTGATGGTCCACTCACATGCTCACTCACAAGAGAACAGGGGGGAGGAATATGACACATCCCGCAATGCACCATTCAGTGCATTAAGGATAATTAAGTCTTTCAAGGCCTTGATCAAACCATTAAAAAAGGGGGAGATGGGTGTACCTAAGATCATCACAAAGTTGTATCTGATATTTTTAATATTCTTCAAATCCCTAGGGTCCAGCATGGCATATTTTTTCATCTCATATTAGACTCTCCCTCTGGAAGTGTTATTCAAGGCCTAAATGAGCAACCAAACCTGTGTTAGGAGGTGTTTGGGAAAGAAATTAGATGTCAATGTGCACCCTATCTATCCATTCAACAGGCATAAAAGGCTGCCTATAGCATAACAGCCCAGCCAAATGATTTCCTTCGCCAATATTTAAAAACTTAAAAAGTGCATTCTCACGCTTTGATGTTACCTTTAACCCTCATTCACTACAATTCAAAATTGCTTACTTCTATGGGCTTCTGCAAGATATTGGGCCTCATTACGAATTTGGAGGTAGCCATGCCGCTATTTGCAGCATGGCTGCCTCCAAACTCAGCTTCGGGTCTGGGTTATTTGAATGAGGAATTACCGGGCCGGTAAACCCTCATTCCCATTTGTGGCCCCACAAGGCTCAATGGGAATGGGGAGGGAGCTAACAACGGGCATGTTAATAACGGGCCAGTTGTTAGCTACCAGGTCCCCTCGCGGGACCCGCAAAGGACATCTGGTCTGACCAGACGTCCAGAGTGGGTCCCGCGAGAGAACCTCGTAATAGGGCGGAATGGGTTTAACGGCACCATTAACGGCGCCGTTAAACCCATTCCGCCAGGGTCATAATGAGGCCCATTGTGTCACAGCCAATCCGTGAATTTGACAAGGAAAACCACTAGAATGGATCATTGAACAGGCAACACAAATCTATGAGGTAATATCTAATGAGAAATAGGAGACAGATAAGAGTAGCCAAAAAGCGAATTAATCCACAACAGCAGTTCTAGATGTAAAGTCTGTAAAGATGCCACTAGAAACAGCCCAAACTCAGGCAAATAATGACATGCCACACAACCAAAGGGACGTGGCTCTTCAGAGAACACTCCCCCAAACTCCTGTTTTCCAATCTATAGATCCCAATGACAGAAGCTCATACATTAGCCCTCAGTATCTTGCTTATGCTCCAAAGGTGGGATTTCGCTATGATATGCCAGGACTAAATGTCAACCAGAATCAGGTGTACAACAGTTCCTACCTGACATTATGGGCCAATGTATGTGGATAGAATCATTGAAAATGGAAATCAACAGAGAGAACAATTCCCACCACAGGAAAGACAAAATGTGAATTATGCACCTCGCCAATATAGTCAGTCCCCACCACAGGTTGACCGTGGTCAAAGGATGGTCACCCCACATGCCCCACCTACTGTGTCACAGGAATTCAGGGGAAATACAAAAAGAATTCAATCTCCTGGAAGGTATCAGAACAGGCCTAATAAGGGTGAATTCAATCACTACGGGCCTAGAGCACAGAGAGATGAGCATAGGGACATGGAAAGGTTTCAATGCTTAGAGGCCCATGACAAAATGTTGTCTGAGCAAATGGGAAAACTGTGTGCAGTACAAAACAACATCCAAATGAAAGTACGAAGGTCACAGGAGTGCTTAGCGAGTTAAATCCCAGAAAACTAACAAATGAAAGTGAGACAGGGAACAGTAACACACACAAAAAAGGAATGTAGTTTAACTTAGATTTGGACTAAACCATTCAGGTGTGTGAAAATGAGGAGCAGGAAATAATAAATCAACATGAAAAACCTAAAGAGCAGCATGAAAGATGATGATTTTAAAAGAACGTGCAACTTGAAAATGAAACACATGCCGTCAAACAGATGATAGTTTGTGACAAAGTGTATCATTTCAGGGTTAATGGTTTAATGTTACACTGAATGTCTCAGCAATGATAAATTAAGAGAAAAGAGCAAGTGACCTATCATTATCTGATAAACAAAATACTATTCATGCTTTCACAAAATGAAAATTCACCAAGAAACAGGTTCAGGTCTGTCACTTGAAGAACATTTTGAGCCACAGATTGTTCAGGAGGTGAAAATGACAGCTACCGTACAAAATGTACGTGAGTGTCACACACCAGAAACTGACATTCTGTTACCTGACATTTGTGAAAATACACAATCAATGAGCTTCAGAATGGAGGTAAATGGAAAGGACTCAGACAATAGGGAAAGAACAGTAGAGGGACGGGGAATGAACACTGGTGGTCCCGAGTCAGAGGGGCTGTCACTGGCTGTACTGCAAACAGGTTCGGAGACCAACAAAATAAAAAAAGAGATCCAAAGAGAGATGGGCAAAAAGGGGGATAAAGTGTCATTTCACATGCCCCTTCGCCAAGCACAAAGTCAAGCAGGACTAAGGGAAGTAAGCCCTGAAATCAGTAACAACTGACATTTCCTTTGTATACTAGATGAATATGAGGACAGATATTATGCCCCTATTACTATCGAATATATCTGCAATGCATTGGCAATGATTGACATGGGTGCTCAGTCAACCATGAAGTCCCAGAAATTATTGCAAAGCATTAATGAAGGAAGATCCCCACAGGACATGCTGATTTTGAGGCAGAGTGAAGGCCCTCTGCATAATTTCAATGGGGAGGAAATACCTGTGGTGGGTGTCACTGTAGTTGACATCAAGATAGGGAGACATAGAAAGAGACAGGAAGTGGTGGTCACACCTATCGATGATATACCATTCCGTATAGTGACATATTGCCTTAGGAGACTGTCACATCTTATTGATGGAGTAAACAGAGTATTGTGGTATTTAGCCAAAAAGAACCTGAAGCCTAAAAAAGTATTGAGCCACAGCAACAGTCCAGAATGTCACACCATTGCCAGATCAGAAAATGAAGTGAAAGTATACCTCCGAAATGGCTGTTTGCCTAGTGACACTGTCATTCTCATGAGACAGAGTGAATTGCAAGGGTAAAAGGAAAAGCAATCTGTAGATCTTTTTCTGGACCCCAAGAAGAATTGGCAGACATAGAATGATGAAAACACATTGGGCCTCATTACGAGAATGAAGTAGCCATGGAGCTATTAGCTCCATGGCTGCCTCCGTTCCGGGCTCCATTACCAGGTTCCTGCAATGGGGACTTACCGGGTTACTCCGACTTAGGAAGACCCAGTAATTCCTCCTTGCAGGAACCCATCCCCATTCCCATTTGAGCCCCTATAGGGCTCAATGGGGCTCAATGGGAATGGGGAGGGAGGTAATAACGGGCAGATTACATCTGGCCTGTTATTGCCTCCCTCTTCCCCTCGCGGGACCAGGAAAGCACGTCTGGTTTTACCAGGCGTGCGATCCGGGTCCCACGATGGGAAGCTCATAATCGGCGCTCCCGGAATGAAGGGGCCGGTTCCGTACCGGCCCCCTTCATTACAGGAGCACCAGCCTTATAATGAGGCCCATTGTGTTTTTATTTAAATGAGGAAAACATTGCTGCAGAGTCAGAACAATTGCAGGGATATGCATGGAAGAAGAGCAGGCCGGTGCGTGTGAATCCAGAAATGATTGAGGCAGCATTGGCTCTAGAGCAAGAAATTAGTTTCATTAATGAAAGTGTCTTTAACCAAATTCTTGACAGAGAGGAAATACCAAGTTTAAAAATAAAAAAATCAACAAATCTTTGGGCTGGGTGATCCTGATTTGGGGCAAAGAATTGTGGGAAGGTACATGTTGAAAATCACAATTGATTCCAAAAGTATTCATCACAATTTTTGGATTGTAAATGGGACCAAAAATATGTTCTACTTGGGACATGACATCATGCACAGAATGTGTATGGTATTGAATTTCTTGAACAAAAAGGTTTGGTCTAGCTGGGTGGAATGGCACCTGAATATGAAAACAAAAGACAAGCTTACCAATGTACCCAAATGATGACATATGCAATTGAGCTTCAGGTAAAGAAGGATGTCACTAATCGGGCTTCCACCAGACAATTTGCAATAGCATTAAAATACAGAAAAGGACAACAGATGAAAGAAAGGACCTGATGCATGCGTGTGCCTCAATGAATCCATGAGACAGCAAGGGCTAGAATGTGAATATACACCATTGGTGGAGATTGGGGATGGCCCCATTCAAATACTGGTGAATAGCAAGGGATACAGAACATTAATTTGTCTTTGAGCCTAATGCCACTTTGCCGCCACTCCCTCTACACATCTTATGCCTTTTTGCTCTTATGTATTCCCTTATATTTGAAACCTTGTCTACTGCGTGAGCTGTACAGTAACTGCATCTTGAAGATCTGCATCCCTTTGAACACGCCTCCATTGACTGTTGCCTACGTAATGCTGTTGCAATGCTCTCATATTCCCTGCAACTGTATCTAGCACTCCTATGTTTAACATTGATTAATTTATACATACTTGGCGCACAAAACTGCACTCAGTACATCTGTGACCAGTATTGACTACCTCTGCACCTGCTAGCGATCTATGCCTCTGTGTCCCGATTGTTAAACCCGATTTTAGGACCCACTGCCAATGCACCTTGCTAGCGTCCTATGCTTGGGTGCCTGACTGCTATATATTGAATTTAAGTGACCCATCACCTATGCACCTCACTAGTGCGACCAATGCCTCTTTGTCCCGATTGTTAAAATCGAAGCTAGTTGTTCCTCTGCCTTTATACCTTACTAAGTGACCCATGCTTTATACTTAGATGGCTAAATTGAATTTAGGTGTCCCATTGCTTATGCACCCTGCTAGTGACCTATGCTCTGTTGCGGACTGCTAAATACTTGATTCTAGGTGCCCCACTGCTTTTGCACCAGGCCAGAGACCTATGCCCATGTGCCTTGATTGTCAAAATGCTTTTGTATCTGATTGTCTAAACCGATTCTAGATGTCCCTCTGCCTTCGCACCCTGCTAGTGACCTATGCTTTGTGCCTGATTGCTAAAAATGTGTATCTAGGTTTCCCATTGCCTATGCACCCTAGAGACCTAGGTTGTTGTGCCTTGATTGTCTAAATCGAATCTAGATGACCTTTGCCTCACACCCTTATAGTGAACCATGCTTTATTCCTGTTTGCTAATTAAATTTAGGTGACCCCCTGCCTATGCACCCTGCTAGGGTGTCCCATGCTCTAGTGCCCTGATTGTTAAAAACGATTCTAGATGACCCTTTGCCTTCAAACTGCAGTAAGCGACCGTTGCACTCATGCCGTGACTGTTAAAAACTGAATCCAAGTGACTCATTGCCCCCGCACTATGTTAGTGACCTTGCCTTCATGCCTGGACTGCGCGAATCGACTTTAGGTGCCTCAATAGACTAAACCCACGCTACCAGACATTAATACATCGCACCAGTCTACCCGGCCCAACATTACAATGTATCTCCACACGCTTTATACAGTGTTATTGAGATTAACATTGTACATCTTGAATAGCCAATACCTAATCATGCTACCCAACCTATCTGCACCTGAGCCTGCACACAACCCACACTTATTAACTGAAATGAACTCCATGCCCTGCCCTGTTCTCGCAAGAAACCTTAGATTACGTGCCAGACTCGCAAGACTCTATGACCCACTGTCTAAACTAGCCCATAACAAGGTGACCAGGAATCCATCTCTACACCCTCTTCAACTGAACAGTAGACTCCACCGTGAGCCCAACCGAGACCAGAAAAGCACGCACGATGCTATGCCACCACCCCTAAACCTAGCAGATCTAGGGACTAAGGGCGCATTAATAAATGCACGTTCCATGGTAGCCCACGCATCAGACATTGCTGACCTGCTACATAATGAAGACCTGGACTTCTTAGCCGTTACCGAATCCTGGCTTCACCCCACGGCCGGCCCTGCAATTATGCTAGCAGTCCCAGACGATTACACGCTATTAAGACTTGATTGCACCACTTCTAGAGGTGGAGGTCTTGCCATTATAGCTAAAACTAAATTTACTATCACAATCGAATCTCCTATCAATGCTAGCTCCTGTGAATCTCTTACAGCTAAGTTAACCCTCTCTAGCACTCAATCCATCTCCATTCACCTTATCTACCGACCACCGGGCCCTTTAGGATCATTCGAAGAAGACCTCACAGACATCTTATCAGACAATCTCAAAAACTCCTCACAACGCATCCTACTAGGAGACTTTAACCTTGGCTTTAGCGACCCTGCAGACGCCAATGCTAGTACAATCAACAATACCTTAGAGGAACTGGGCTTCACCCAGAAGATTACCGAACCTACCCATATCAAAGGGAGAACTCTGGACTGGCTAGCTGTGCACAACTGCCCAGTCCTGGTCTCTACCATACTCCCACAGCCCTGGACAGACCACTATTTGATCTCGTTTACCCTAAAGACAACCCCAGCACAAGCCAGTACTATAGCTCCAGCCGTCCAATCCCGTAACAAAAAAAACATCACCCTGGAAAACCTGATCCCGCTTATCACACCAACCTTGAATGCCATCCCGGACCACACTGATCCACTCACTATGGTGGATATCTATAATAAAATCATGCTCTCATCCCTCGACGCTATAGCCCCTTTGAAGCTAAAAAAGAGCAAGCCCCGGAAACACATTAACTCCTGGTTCTCGCCTCATCTCAAAGCCCTCAGACAAGAAAAGCGACGCTGTGAGAAAATCTGCTGAGCTTCCCCCTCAGAAAAAAATAAAAAAAACCTGAGTAGCCTATCCTCCCAATATAAAAAAGAAATTATACTGGCTAAACAATCGTCATTCAGCATGCGGATCTCACAAGCCAAATCTAACACTAGAGAGCTTTTCACAATACTTAAAGAGATCGAATCCCCGATTCAAGTACCTGACTTGTGTATCAAAGATAAAAACTGGTGCACAGGCATTCAAAATGCCCTAGCGAACAAAATCTCATCCCTCAAGACTAAAATAAGCAATAAAAAAAGAATCTTTACTCTCCTCCACCAAACAGAGTGCCGCCTCCCACAAAAAGGCTCACCCGACTCAATCCCCCCCCAGCGCTTAACCCATCCTTCAACTTCCACAAAGTATCCACCAAAGAGGTAGAGAATACTATTCTCACCCTCAAACCCTCAAACTGCCAGGGAAACTTATGCCCCGCTCAACTGATTAAGGATGCTGCCCGCGATCTCGCACCATTTATTACCAAACTAATAAATGTGTCCTTCACTTCAGGCACCGTACCTAATAATTTAAAACAGTCCTGGGTCCTCCCTCTGCTTAAAAAACCGAATCTGGACCCTTCCACCCCCACCAACTACCGCCCTATTACCACAGTACCTTTCCTCCTTAAAATCATAGATAAAATAGCATACCAACAGATCCAACACTACCTTGAGCACTTCCAACTCCTAGGCGTCCGCCAATCAGGTTTCAGGCCACAACACGGAACTGAGACCGCACTCATAGACCTCAAGGCACAGATAGATGAGTTGAGAGACGAGGGGAAGACAGCACTATTGCTTCTCCTTGATCTCTCTGCGGCCTTCGATCTGGTCGACCATGAGATCTTGTGCAACCACCTACAAATAGCTGCCCACTTCTCTCAAGATGCAACTAACTGGATCCAATCCTTCCTTAATAACCGTACAATGAGAGTCTTCTCATCAACAGCAGCAGCCGACCCTATCTCGATCACGTGCGGTGTACCGCAAGGATCGTGCATCTCCCCCACACTTTATAACATTTTTACGAAGCCCCTTTTTGATGATCTAGACGATCTGGGTATCACCTACACTAACTACGCCGATGATACCCAGATCCTCATACCGTTGTCGGGGGATTATGACAAGGATTTGGCCTTCGTTAATAAAGTGTACCTCATCACCCAGGCATGGATGGCCTCACACGGACTATGCCTGAATGATGACAAGACGGAACTTCTCATTCTAGGCTCCACACACCACCTCAACAAACTGGGCCACAAATACTCCTCATTCATAATTGACAACAACAAAATCATGGTAGCTAAGGAGGTTAAAACCCTCGGATTCTATCTAGATTCCACCCTTACCTTCAACAAACAAGTGAACGCAATGGCCTCCGCCACCTCTTACACTTGCAAACTTATCAGGGCAGCCAAACCCTTTCTCTCCCCCACCAACTGCACCACCTTGGCCAAAGCGCTGATCCTGTCCAAGTTGGACTATTGCAATGCCTTATATGTAGGCTGCAACAAATATATCTCTAACAAAATCCAAATACTCCAGAACAATGCCCTCAGAGCGGCCCTTAGCATCCCGAAGAAAGCCCATATCTCAGATTCCAGAAGAACTGCTAATTGGCTATCCACCAAGGACAAGATATTTCTTAAATCAGTGTCTTTGATTCATAAATGCCTCCACCAAGCAGCCCCCCAATACCTCATCGCCAGATTCACCAGACCCACCCTCTCCCGCCCCGCGAGAACGGCCAATTCCAACCTTCTTCTGGTGCCCAGGTTTAAACGTACTACATCTGGAGGAAACAGCTTTCCAGTAAAAGCAGCACAATACTGGAACTCCCTCCCTCCGTCGTGCAGGGAGGACCTACCCACCACCAGTTCAGAGCTAGGACCATCCACTGGCTCAAATCTCTTGACTCACAATGACTCTTAGAGACCCAGATGTGCCACTACCATGTGGCGCCTCACTGAATGTAAATTTGTTTATAGTATTGCCCTAATGCACATGTTATGTTCGTCCCCTACGCATTAATTGTAAATATGTTTATAGTACTGCCTTTAATGTACATGTTCTACCCTCCTACTTGGTGTGATATTTCCGGCAATGTAACCCTAGCGGGACCTCGCCACACGTATGCAACGAAGCTTTGCAACCCTCTTGTTGCCTTTGCGCCTGGCTACCTTCGGATTAGGTGCGCATTACAAATAAATACAATACAATACAATACAATTTGAAAGAAAATACAGCATTAGGGATGGCAATACAGAAATCCCACTACACTGCTGATCTGAACAACACACTGATCGGGAACATCCCTGAAGTCTGTGCAACTTTGCAGGGTGAATTGCCTAAGTCATTGGATTCTAAACCAAAGGGGATTTTCGGGATCCAGTCTGTGTACCCTTATGAACCAAAAGAAGTGATATGCTGTTATCAGTATAATTGTATCCACTTTGGAGTAGGTGATTCTGAAAGAAAAAAGCAGCAAGGTGAACCACAGTGAATTGAGATGGAGGTCAATGTTCCAAAATATCAGAGGGTGGCGAATCTCCAAAGAGATCTTTTTCTGGGGGTGTGGAACATTTCGACAGGTAAATTGTTGATGTTTTAAAAACGTTTGTAGATGAGGCAGGATCCAGTTGGGATTTGCGACTCCCTGTGGTGTTAATGGCTATTAGGTTAACACTGTCCAGATCCACAAACATCAGTCCACATGAGATTATAACAGGAAGGAAGATGTTTTTTCCACAACATTTACTTTACCGGATCAATGAATCCTGGTAAACACAGCCACAATTCACAAACATGTGGATGAATTGAGAAAGCACTTGGAACATGCTTTTGCATTTGGCTAGCATAATTTAGATAGAGCCGCTGACAGTGGTAAGTCACACTATGACAGTAAGACATCTGTGAGAGAATATGAAGTAGGTGACCAGGTCTATAAGTTTGACTTTGGGAAAGGTAAACATAAAAATGCCAAATTCCTTGCATCCTGACATGAGCCACGTAAAATTGTTTATACAGTTTCACCTGTTGTCCACCGAATTGCTGTAAAGGAGGGATAGGTGACTGTAGAACAATTTGTACATGTCAACCAAATCAAACCATTTCACCAGAGGAATGACATATGAAGGCTTGAAGAGACTGGAGGAACTAATAGGGAGTAAAAAGTGTAGTTGTATTTAGGAAATTAAGCAGTGTTACCTCGAAGAGATTTACTATAGCAGGTAAGTAGGTATGAATGTAACTTAATTGGAAAAAGGGGTGTAAAAGGAGAGTACATCAGGTAAGCAACTGTGGGTACATTTTAAGACGTATGTAATAAGGGGGGATGAAACAGGTGAGTATAAAGTGGAAATATGAGCACAAGAGGTAAAAAAATGATTCACTTGTTTCTGTAGTTTCTTGATTGAAAGTGCTGTGTTGAATTTTGTTATGTTTAACCATCATGCTTATTTACATCCGGAGATAAAAACAAGGTGCCATATTGTATTTTTGTGCTTAATACATGTGTTATTTATAGGTGACCATGCAGAAAATGTGTTTGAGCCAAATACCATCCTGGTATGTGATGTATATGTTATGTTGGTTAAGCCAGAGTTTTATTTCAGGCAAACTTCAAAGGAAAGTGAACATGATGAATGAGTTTGTTGTACATGGTTCTTAATCTGTCTTTTTCTCTTTTGCTATAGAGAATAACATATTGCCCCTCCAGCATTTCTGGAGCCAGCGGCCAGATCCCTGGAGTCCGTCAGATGAACGGGAGTGGATGAATGAAAAACCCCTGGACCAAAGAAGAGGGGTAAAGATGGAGACCCCTGGAGGAAGCCCAATTGCAGAGGATGAAAGCTTGCTTCATATTAAAGAAAGTTGGGCCTGGTGATTCATGTGCCATCACCAAGTTAAAGGAGCTATTATTTAGTATTGGATATTATGCATCCTACTTTGTCCATGATGTAATTCACCCCGTGTTTACAAGCAGTTAAAGATCAAACACTCTTTTTGAGAGTACATTGTTTTTAAACGGAAACATTGATTTCACTGATTCAGCTATCCAGTCATAGAATATGCACTACACACAATAAGAGGAACATAATTTAAAAAAAATATATATATTTTTAAATATTTGTATTTTTCTCCGTAGAAAAAGGACTTGGTATTTCTAGTGTGTTGAATGTATTGAAAAAAATAAGTTAAGACAAGAGTTTTAAAAAAACGGAAAAACAAAATCAAAGATCACCAAAAAAAAGACAAAAAAAAATAAGGTGATCAAAACAAAAGACCAAAAGATAAAGGTCTCCAATGATTTCAGGTTATGGGGGAGGATTATTACATGTCAGAGGTGAGTCTCGAGATACATTGGGATTCTGAAAAAATGAGCTGAGTTACCGTGGGTTGGCAGTGTGTTGCATTCCAAGCAACAACTGGCAAATTTCTAAATGTCTGCTTAGGATTCATAAAGCACGCACCTAGCTGGAAGACAATGGAGAACTATATATTTGGGACACACCTATGGGGTTTCAAGTAAAGGTGCTGGGTTACCAGAGGAGCTGCGATGGGTAGGTGGAGCAGGCAGAGTTGGTGTGCTCCAGAGCTGGAGGGTTATTGTTGAGGGGAGTGATCAGCGATTGGTGAGAGGTTATTTGAAGAGAGGGGTCTTGAGGTGCTCCCTGAAGCATAGGCTGGACTCCTTGTCTCCTTTGGTGGTGTCTGGCACCACTTTTAAAGTGGCCGCTGTGATAACAAGGTCCCAGCCGCTTTCTTAGGGTGGGTTTATCAGTACTGACGTAAGAGTAAGACTGTGGTGAGAGGCTTCGCAAACCGCAACACTTTCAGAGGCTGGAGAAGAGAATGTTTGCAATTATGAGGTTAGCCAAGATGTTGCAGGCTTGCTAGATGCTGTGGAAAAGCCCGTCTCCCCCACAGATGGCACGCAATGAACCAGCCTTTCGGAGTGTCTGCTGGATCTGGCTGAGCTGCAAAAAATAGAAGGTGCCAGCCCAAAAGACAGTTGCAAGATACAATCAGTAGTCGAAGTGGGCGGGTGCAGTTGGGAGCGGTGCTCCACTGCTTTTAAATTAAGTTTACTGTTCCTATACTTTTATTTTTAAAAAGAAACCATTCCGAAATGGTTTCATTTGAAAATAAAAGGGTAGGAAGTTGTTGAAACTTGCATTTCAGTGCACTGGATGTTCCCTTAAATAGCAGGCGCGTTTGTTTGGGGGTTGGTATTGCACGTGGGAGGGGGCGTGGCAATGGGGTTTGTGGGAAGCGGGAGCGGCCAGCAGGAAGCAAAGTTCCACTACTTGTTTTGCGTACACTTCGACCATTGGACACAGTCAGGCTGCAGTACCCATGTAAACATATGCACATTTCCTGAACCTGAGCAAGAGACAGTTGTAAGTAAGCTCCCAAGAGTAAATACTCAAAATGTGTTTGCCTTGGCGAGTGACTGCTCACAATATAGAATGAAAAAGATGAAATGCTGACAATGTTGAATGGAAAATCTAAGAAAAACACAAAGTCTTAAATTTGAAAATGTAGAAATAACAAAAAAGTTGCATTTTGAATAAACTTTTCAAGGGATGGATGAAGAACATATTGTATTGAGGCATCCAGAAACCATATTGAAGGGTCAGGGTTAGGCGAGGGTAATAAGGTACATGAATTTTAATGCACACTTTAAGAAGTTGTCCTAAGAAGTTTTGATAAGTTTGAAGTAAGCAGGGTAGGTTGTAAACTTTGGGTGATTGGGTCTGTTTTAAAAAACTAATTATGACAGTGTTTTTCCGATTTCTTAAGTGTCGGGAGTTATAGTTCATGTTTTGCAATATGTAGCAATTCCATAGTTTCCCGTTTAACATTTGCTCATTCAATATACACCATCATATCTTTTTTTATTTTCAGGATTTTCACGCAGATCCATCCCAGGCCATTAGTCAGGGAAAATTCAAGGGTACAGGCCTTGCGACTTGGGGTACGATCTCCTAAAGAAAGCGAATACGATGTAGGCAAGTGCAATATCCCAGGTCCCTCAATGCCACCTACTGAGCTGGCATCTGGGGGGCAGCGTCTGACCTGCAGGGATTTACTGAGCTGCAGAAAGCAGAGAGCTCTAACCCAGTGTATGTCTGAATGGCATCTCTGCGGTGTGTCACAATTGAAGTCAAGTGCCCTAATGAGATGCCTGATCTATGAGGCTAAGGACACCTGGAAGCCGATACTGACTTAAATGGGCACTAAGGATGCCAACCCGGGGCCAGGAGAGAAGCCTTAGATGAAGAGATGCCAGCAGATGCTTACACTTGAATTTTAGGGAACAATGACCTGCCAGTTGGGGTCCTCAGTCCTTCAATGGATGAACATCAGCGTGGTATTTTAACTGATAGAATGAGCCATGACCCATAGGTGACCCTTAGGCTGAGTGTCGAGGTGTATGGTAGTGGACAAGGGTGGGTCGCATGGCCCACTGTCTAGTGTCAGCCTGTGCCTTGTGGGCATTGGAACACTATCTGTCTGATGGTTGGTGGGAATAGCCTCCAACTCTGCGGTGTTGTCCCTTGTTGGAAGACACCTGGAGAATGAGTATTTTGACCAGCAGCCTTCCCCCCCTACCAAACCAGTTAAAGGTAGAGGAAGCATCAAACCGTTCAGATTGCTGTAAAAGGAGCTCTGGATCTGCTTTAAGGGGGTGGGGGATTAATATGTTCGGACTGTTGTAAGTTCGGACCAGCCCAGGAACTCAAAGAACAGCTTTTCACAGCCTCTGCTAGATATTTCATTTAATGCATCCACGGTGGCCTACTGGCTACTCTAATGGAGATCAAATGGTAAAAAAGTGGTACCTCATTACTCGGAATAATTTGGGAGGGGGTTGTCTTCAAAGATGCACCTGTGAGTGAGCCTGAGGCACTCTCATAGTAGCTATATTTTCAAGTTAGGTAGCCTTTGTACTTGACACAGTTTTTATGGAAGGACCATCGATCTGCCATTCACATTCATGGAATCCCTCTACCTCAACACCTAGACCATCACATCGCCCCTCGCGCCGCCTGTCTTGCTAGACGCCGCCAGCCCCTTTCCTCCCCGCCACCCTGTACAGCTGTACCCCACCTCTATACCCCTCTGTATCCCACCACTGACTGTATTTCAGTCCTGTTGTTACCTCTGAAAAGCGCTCTGTTATGCATCTGTGATGTTGTACACCTTTGTAAAGCGCTCCATTATGAGTCTGTATTGTTGTATACCTCTGTAAAGCACTACGTTGCTTCTCGAACATAATAAGAATGATAATAATTATAATAGTATGCCATTTCTCCCTAGCTGTACTCGTATGCAATAGTTTTGTCTGATAGGTGCTCCTTCAGTGCCACCTAATAGCTGGCGCAGGAAGGGCTGAGATGAGAGTAGGGTCGGGACGAGTTGAGGATGAGAATCAGGGACTCAAGGTAAGTCTCTCCTGCACCATACACGGGCCACCTTCAAACACATTTTTACTGGAGCCACTGTGATCTCTGTCCACTCCTTCACCCAAATACTCAGTCAGGGGGAGCGGGCTTCTCAGGTTCCCAGTCGATGGGTTGGGGTCAGGGCATCAGTCGGAGCATCAGGCTGGGCTGCTGCCCGATGCCTCATCATGCAAGAGCCAAAACTTTTGGAGAAGGCATTGATGTCTTCCAGCATTTTACACACCCTCCCATTTTATCCACACGGTGTGCGTGGACACACTGCATAATGAATGTGGATGTAGGTGCCCCCCCCCACCTCCCTGAATCTTCTTACCCCCTATTTGTTCTTCAGGGTGGCAGGCTCCTGGCTAAGCCCACTGTCTCCCCTATATGATGAACTCAGAGATTATAATGATGGATTCTGGTAAATTTTCAATCAAATATCTGACATTGTGAATTAAATATTCGGGGAAATTTGATACCTTTTCTCCCAGTGCTAAAATAAGCGTGGGAATGCCATGAAGGAATGTCTGGTCTGAGTTAAGCTACGTTATGGTTTGTGATATTTGTATAGCACCAAACTGCCATTCTCATGGCTTTGAAGCACTTTAGGTTGTCTGGGAGCTATGTAGGCTGTGGTCTGAACATAAATGATAGAGCGTATATATTGCGTTACCTGATAATTGTCATTGCATGCACATGCCAATTTCTGGTAGTAATAGCAAGTGTGGTAGCACTATATGTTCTAGCTTTGAGTCGCGGGTTTGCTGTGCTGCACAAGGTGCCAGTGGATATGAGGTTGCTGGCATGGACCGCATTTGGTATAGGCTCCTTCATCCAGCTTGCATGGGGCTGGCTGCTGTGCTAAACTTTGAGTTCTGCAGGTAGTGTAATCACAACTGTCAATCCCTAGGTCAACTGACTGCAGTCGGGGGCTCTGCAGCACAATGCAGGCATGGCTGGTAAGCCTTACATGCAACTTACATGCTCATCTGGTCAACATAACTTGCTAAAATGGTACATTTCTGAGGTCTGAACATGCATCATAAATGGAACATTGCATATCACAAGAATGCAGGGCGTTGCATGATATAGTGCATTTGCACATGCAGGCAAATGAAAATTCTTGGCAGGAATGACTAGTAATGTAACTTTATTTATTTAATTTAATGTGATAGTTTATAAATAAACTTTACACATAATTAATTCATAAATCCTAATCAAAATCATATTACATTACAACAGAATAAAATAAAGAGGAACATTATCAGCAATAATAATAATACAGTACCATATACAAAACCAAATGTGGATGATGTGGATTTTTATACAAATGTAACTTTATATCTAGTAGATGCATGTGTTGGTGGCAGTGTGGTATTTGCATTGCTAAATCATCACATTTCTGGTTGCCGAAGTGGACTCTATTTTGTCCTGGGACTCGTCCAACTAAAATGTGGACGCTGCACCAAACATTGAGGCGAGCAAAGTGTACACATGTGACTATTTATTCCCAGAACAATCAACAGTAGTTGCAGGATCTGCAAACGTACACATGTACTTTACAGGCAAACTGGATGCACGAAGGTAAACATGAAATGCTTGTATAGTCGACAAAGCATGCTTAGAGGTGCTTGCCATTGTTTGAACATGCATTGTGAACATCACGTTGCACTGCAGGGAGAGGGCATTACATGGTATTGGGCATGTAGGATTGCGTGCACATGACATATTCTAGGGAAACTAGCATTGGAACACCATATCCAGCAGTTTCAAGTGTTTGGTGTGGTGCACGGAGTGAGGTGCTATGTCAGCAGCCACCACTGCACACGTCAGGATCACGCAGTAGGACCAACTCAGCTGTTCAGTGGTGAGCGAAATCAATGGGATACCACTTAATAAGAAGAGTTTCTATTACTCCAGAACTTTAGGAAAAGGAGGATTCAGCTACAAAGCACTAAACAGGAAATGCAAAGCATTGACTGGTCTGCTGAGGGATCTTGGCGCAGTCACCAATGAGGGTAACAGATGGTCCTACCTTAAATGAGCATACCTGTTCTACAGAAACAGTAGTAGCAGAGGAATGTGGCCTGGGCCCACACCTTGCGAAGGGCTGCTGCATGACTACCAGTTTCAAAGAAGTCAGTGCCCATTATTTGAAAAACATGCATGAGACATACCATGATAGTGCATCCTGTGCTGCTTAGGCTCTCTGTGTTCAATGTACAGTTTGCGTGTTCACTGTAGCACAGGTTGTGCAGCATGTTCCCCTTTCTGCGGGGAACACAATGATCATGTGAAATAACCAAGGTTGAAATGCATATAAACACATGTGAGTGCCACTTTGGTTCAGTTGGGAGCTCAGTGTGGTAAGTATTCATTGCAGGGACCTAGGTTAATTTGCCTAGTCCCAGTGCCAAATTCCATCTAGGGTGGCCCTGCATTTTTTCTCTCCGAGGTTGATTGACTTGAGTGTATATACACTTTGGCGTTCGTACCACCTTCTGCCCTACTACACAATGGAGCTACGCCAGATAGCACACGATATACCAACGAACATAACATCAGTATGGTGCAGGCCTAGAGCGTGGGTCCTCCAAATGGGGTTTGTAAAAACTGGCAGTCACTGTAATGTAAAGCATAAAGGTTTAGTCATTTGGGGTGATTAGGTAGCCACATTTGAGTCTGGGGAACCACATATTTGAGACTCATAGCCTGGCTGGACACCTGATTGTACTGTGATTGTGGACACATTATCATATCTCACTGTCCAGTTATTTATTGCCTTCTGTGAGAATGTGTGCATTCTAAACCTCTGGTACCAGGGTGTACCGGGTTCAGCACTTTTTATTTAGGCCATATGAAAGTAGTCGTAGAGAGCCAGAGGCCTGTGACCCAATATCACTGGCCTCTGGCTACAATTTTCTCTGGTCTGCGTATTTGACACAATCTGAAATGGTCTTCTGCACGTCATAAATAGCAATCCAAACGCCTGTGTGTTGGGTTCATTTAAAGCTTTCAATTACAGTAGTAAACAACCAATGAGATTCTCTAGGCTCACAACAATCAGTTTTTCGTACTGTTGTTCTTCACTTGATGACGTAGAAAAGGAAGCTACCATCATTGTCATTTTGCATCTATGTTTCTGTGAAGTTTTATTATGGTTAAATACTGCATGTTGGGTTATTATGTGATTTGTGTATTTATCCAGGTCTACAAAACAGGGCATTATTGTAGTTCATGAACATCAAACATTCACAAATAATAACAAGAACTGGGAGACAATGTGGTCAAGTGCAGAAATTGCAGACTGAGTGCAAACTTCACCCCTTAAACAGAGTGTGTTCCTTTAGGCAACTCATTTAATCACATGGCACCTGCCCTATCAAAATGGCGATCCCCTAAACCTTTCAGCATTGTCAGCCCCTAATAGTGATTTAGTTCTCAGGCTATTCGCTTTAAAAAACGCCTGACTCATGGTTTAACTGGGCATAGAATAGCTTCATTTATAACAATACTGACCAGTGGTATACTGGGCGCCAGGGAGTCATTTGCTTCTTTGCTGAATAATGGCAACACCCTTTGAAAAGCATGGATCTCTTCTAGTCTCATTCTATGCTCAGATGCATGCACCTCCCTGTGCATGTTCAGTGCACTAGGGTATACTCTACCCTACAGAATGTGTACCTTTCTCGGTGCTTCCGATGTGTCTCCTGTGTCCGTGCTTGACACCGTATACAGGCTGCTAGTTTTGTTGTAATGCTGGAACATGTGTACCTTTTTCCTGCAGCTACTGTTCTGTGTCCTGAATCTATTCTGCAGCCTGCATTCTTTCCTCATGGCTGCTATTTTTAAAATGTATTTTACCTAAGCTAGATCACAAGTACCCTCGACACAACTGCTAATGCTGCCCTTGAAATGGCACGTGTTTATTATGTTGATTCCAGGAAGGATGAAGGGGGTCAGGGGACTACAAGGGAGCACCCGTGTTTATTGTAATCCCTGTTGTGGCAGCATAGCAAGCTCTGGCTTGGGATAGCAAGAAGGGGTATGGGTGGGTACGGGGGGGGCAGTGACTTCTGTTAATATCTTTGCTTTGTGTGGTGCCCCAAATGTGTCTATGGCCCAGAAATCCCCTAAAATGTCCCTGTCAGGAGGGATGATTAAGCCACAAGTAATATACAGGAAAATGACTAAGAGGCTATAAAGCAGTGATGCAGGACCCAGCTGAGGGAAGGAGGGAGAAAGGAGGGGGATGAAGGGAAGATGTGCGAGTAGGGAAGGTTTGATGGAAAAGCAAGGATACAGGACACAGTGAGACGATGGATCAAGAGTGTAGGGAGAGAGGAGCGTGAGGTGAAGGTTTAAATAGCAATATGTAAGGGTGAGGGCTCACCTATTTTGTAGGGGCTGAGAGCAGGAGCGAGTCAAGTCTCATCACAAAAGGAGAATCCAGTGAGAGCCGTGAAATGGGAAAGGGAGCATCCTAAGAGACGGGTGAAGGTGGGAGAGGTGGAGGAGAGGAAATGGGCAGGGTATACGTAGAAAGGGAATAGGGGTAAAGAGTTTCTAGGAGAATATTAATGTCTCTTGTATCTGCAATTCAATCTGATCATACAAACCCCATTCCCCCATCATGACATAGGTCATCAAGCTCTCCAAATCAGACAAAAATACAATTCCTGCAAATCCAGGAACTCTGCGGCCTATCAAAACTCCAAGCAGATACAAGTCACTGCGATGTCTCCAAGTATCCACAATGAACCCCATAGTTCCCAATGACCTAAATGTATCTGCAATCTAAACCATTGTTGAATTCCCACATTTTAGTTTCTCCTTCAATGTGCTCCCCTTTCGCATACAAATAGCTCCTCACTACATACTTCTCTGGGCTACAAATTGTCATTGCACAATACATTCTATATATAATTATAGTCATTCATTTCGAACGTGCTTAATACCAGCAAGTGGTTTCTAAGCGCAGGATCAGGATTAGAACCTGTTTTGTGCTGCATTGTCTTGATTCCAAGAGAAACATGTTGCCCCTGAGCTATCCTTCCTCCACAGCCACTGATACTCATTTTGCTGCCTACTCTGACTCTAAAAATATATCCAACTAAAACACAAAGTAAGACTCATTTCATTTATTTTAAATATATTGAACACATACTTAGTTGCAACATAGCATCCACCCCATCCACACCATAGCCCAGTATAATCCACACAGTGTGATTCTCTCCTCCATGTCGTGACCAAAAACGCCCAGCCCAAGATCCCGCCCTTTTGGTAATTTATTAACTACCAAATTCTTTTCTCGCTCCTTGGCAGAACCACCTCTGACAGAAATCCTGCATAATCTTGCCACATTGAGCATATTCCTTTGGTGTACAAGACAAAAACAACGACCACCATGTTTACCACAATCTACCCAACACTCCACATAATTATCTGGGTTGGGTGGAGGGCATAAAACAACGCTTGGAGGCCCAATCAACCCTGCGTACCTATATGGTTGGAAATGGCAGTGGCCCTACCTGTGGACAGAGTGACCGACATAATAGCAGCTGTTTGCAGCAACTTAGCAGACCAGCATCTTAAACGTACTTGGAAGGAACAGAACAGGACAAGCAGAAAAACAAAAAGTGGCATCAGTATATGGAACCCAGAAACAGAGTGAATTGAACGAAGTGTCATCTTTGTTTCCAGCAATATGGCCTCATACAGATTATGCAAGGCATTGATTGTATTCAATAGGATCCCATTAATTATTACACAACATGAAACCCCTCTCTTTTGGCACACCTCACTTTCCATTGTGTTATGAAGGTCTAGGGTGTATTGATTCTGAAGTGTCATGAAGCGCATGACCCTCGATTCTTCAGGTATGGCATTGAAGGGTAATCTCTGAATGATGAATCAGTTGACTAAGTTCATACTGGGTGATCTAGAGCCATCTAGTGTTGACACTGACTTGGCCACCGAGAGCCAGAAGAGAAGCAAAGACCATCTCCATCCTACTAAAAAGTCTGAAGTACTCAGGTGCCTTCTTTAATGCCTTTGAAGAAGCCGATGAAAGACAATTGATCCTGGTAGATCACCTCAAAGTTCAGCTATTTTTTTTCCTTGAGCAGTTTCAAGTCTAGGTGCACTCAATGAGGGAGGGGACATGGGGCAAAAATGTAGCTTGGGGCGGCACATAAGAAACGACCAGATGGGTTTTGGGGAAAACCAGGACTGGGAGTGAAAGTTAGCTATGCTGAACACTCCCTTTCAGGCCGGTGGGAGTTGAAGGTAAGCTAGTGTTTTGAAGATGCAGTAGTAAGCAAGGATGGCAGAGGACCCGCCGGCCAAGTCTGCAACACACAAAGTTCTGGTGTAGTTGGTATTTAGTCCCGACTGGTATGGTGCCATTGGCCCTAAAACACTAGGGGAAATGTGTAAGTCACTGGATCTTAACAGGTTTTCCTTGTGGCTTGAGCCTCGTCAACATATATATTTTTTTATGTACATTCCATATCTCAAAAAATTCCTCATTAATGCTCTCCCTGCACCCATGCGTTGCGTAAAGAAAACAAAACCATTTGATTTCAACGGTGATCGCAGCCTACATCTTATATCTTCGTGCTCCTTTTCCTCTTTTTCCACACATTCATGTTCATCGATTGGTATGAAAGTAGACTGAACTGCTTGTCCCTGAAATTAGCCCCTCAGTCTGCAAAAAAGTAGGTGCACCACACAGTATACTGTTTGTGCTAACAATTGCTCAGAAATAAACAGCTTTGGGACACCCGAAGCTTGGGGGATGGGCAAACAGTCAGAGCATGGGTCTGCTGCCTTTTCCCTCCCCACCCCCGCCATATGCCTGTAACACAGATTATCAGGAGCAAATCCATGTCCATTCACCATCTGGTGAAACCCACCTCCTCATCTCCAAATCCCTCTGGGCCAGTACCTCTTTTGGTTCGGGGTATCAACATTTTATAAGATCCTATAAAACTAACAAATACATAATAAATGTTTACATTCCTACCCTCTACAACCGCCACAATGTTCATTACCCCTAAACAAAAAGAGACAAAAACAACAGACGCATATACAACACAACATTCATATTCCTGCAAACTGCTTTTGCGGCGACTGAAGAAAACATCTTTAGCCATACGGATGCCCTACTCTAAAAAAATGTACAAGACTCACAAGTCTACTCGTCCTTTTGATCCTGGGGTTGGTGTTCACTAGGGTCTTTTTTTGCACATGAAGATTAGCGCTAGTGTCTCATTGATCATTTAATTGATAGATCAGGAGAAAAACTGGATATATTTTCTTCGATCCCTAAAATGTGCCCAGAACTCCTCCCCTAGCACTTGAGCTGAATTGCGCAGCTGAGATTTTGTGTGCAGGTACGAGAGATGTTTGCATGTGTCTGCCTACTACTAATTACCACGATTTACAATAATAATCTCTCACTAGCAAATGCAAACAATACACAAATTAATTATCTTCAGTAATGCACAACATAAAGACAACATATACTCATAAAGTAATAACAAAATTACTGTACCTCTTATCCATAAGTCTCCCTCCTTGTTCCTAGAGTGCGTCCGAAAAAATAGTACTATACCTGTGATACATCTTCAATGTCCTCCTTCACATATATGTGCTGAAAGATATAATTGATCTAATAAGATTCCAGGAGTGAGTACTTTAGATGCGCTTCACTCTTCTTTTTTATTTTTGGATTTCCAAAGAAAAACCTGTGGTGGACATTACATGTTTTCTTAAAACCCTGAATGCACTGTGTGTGTGTGTCATATGCAAGATCCATACATACCAACCCATGTATGTTGCATGAAATGCCACTGTGTTCCCATGTTCTCATAGCAACATAACGGTCTGCTATATGCTCTCATTCTTTCTTTTGACCTATGATACTACCTCACTTCTTGATCTATCACACCTGGCTACAATTTACAGGCCGATTCATGGAATAATTAGCGCGGCGCAAGTGGCCAAAAACGTGCGATTCGCAGTGGAATAGCGAAAATCGCAGTGCAAGTGCGAAAATCGCACGAAAAGCAGCGCACATCGATTCATGGAAGGCCGTGCGCGAGAAAACCATCAGATGTGCGCTAAAAAAGTACGCGGCGCACGTTGGTGCACAGGCTATCTAACGGCGTGCGCCAGGTCACAGCGAAAATCACACAGGCCACAGCGAAAATCACACATAGCGCGGCGCACACAACAAAAGTAGACGGAACACGGGGCGTAACACTCGGAATGGGGAACAACTTGCCAAAATGTGGGCGTCACGGGGGAAGTACAGGTTGCAAGTGTGCGGAACGCCCACACGCTCGCCTACAACACGTATTCATGGAATCGAATAGGGCAAAAAAGCGCACGGTCAAACCAGCGCACAGGCACAAACACGACCGCCACAAGAAAGCAGGCGGTAGCGTCTCAGTGCCTGTAATAAATGTGCGCCAAAAGGTGCGCCAACAAATAGCACCTATATACAGCCATGATGAATGTCCTATACTGTGGCCCTCCAGGACAAATGACGTGCAAAGGGGTACCCACAAACACGGACACCCGCTGACTGAAAAATAACGTGTGCGTGTATTCCGGGGTGCGCGGGAACTTTCACACGCGATTTGGCTGGGTACGTGGATCTCAGGGGTGCGCGGGTAGTCCCACACGCGATTTGGCTGGGTATGTGGATCTCAGGGGTGCGCGGGAAGTCCCACACGCGATTTGGCAGGGTACTTGGATTTCAGGGGTGCGCGGGAAGTTCCACACGCGATTTGGCCGGGTACGTGCGCGGGAATTCACACACGCGACTTGGCTGGGTACGTGGATCTCAGGGGTCCGTGGGAAGTCTCACATGCGATTTGGCAGGGTACGTGGATTTCAGGGGTGCGCGGGAAGTTCCACACACGATTTGGCCGGGTACGTGCGCGGGAATTCACACACACGATTAGGCTGGGTACGTGGATCTCAGGGGTGCACGGGAAGTCTCACACGCGATTTGGCAGGGTACGTGGATTTCAGGGGTGCGCGGGAAGTTCCACACGCGATTTGGCCGGGTACGTGCGCGGGAATTTACACACGCGATTTGGCTGGGTACGTGGATCTCAGGGGTGCGCGGGAAGTCTCACACGCGATTTGGCAGGGTACGTGGATTTCAGGGGTGCGTGGGAAGTTCCACACGCGATTTGGCCGGGTACGTGCGCGGGAATTTACACACGCGATTTGGCTGGGTACGTGGATCTCAGGGGTGCGCGGGAAGTCTTACACGCGATTTGGCAGGGTACGTGCGCGGGAATTCACACACGCGACTTGGCTGGGTATGTGGATCTCAGGGGTGCGCGGGAAGTCCCACACGCGATTTGGCAGGTACATGGATTTCAGGGGTGCGCGGGAAGTTACACACGCGATTTGGCCGGGTACGCGCGCGGGAATTTACACACGCAATTTGGCTGGATACGTGGATCACAGGCGTGCGCGAGAAGTCTCACACGCGATTTGGCTGGGTACGTGTATTTCAGGGGTACGCGGGAAATTCTACACGCGATTTGGCTGTGTGCTCCCAGGTATTCCCTGTACACCCCCCACGGCCCCTGCAGGCAGCCGACACCACAGGGGACTTCCCTGCACACCTGCTCATGTCACCCAGCACCCCCACCCCCAGCCACCATGGGCATCCCCCACCAGGCCCCTGTAACGCTCACCTGATTCCCGTAGAGGCGCCGGTCTTGACTGGGCGTATACCGTATCTTCAAAGGTGATGTGTAACACACGGCTGGCTCTTTGGGCTGGACCTCTGTGCACTGTATGTCTGGCTCGAAGGGTAGAAAATGTGGGATTAATGAACTGGGTTATTGAATGTCTCTCTCTTCTTCCCTTTCTCTTCTCCTGTAGAACCCCAAAGGTTAACGCTCTCACCTTAGGTAAGTGAACGCCGTGCTCTCCATCTCCCTCGAGGCAGGGTGCTGTAACCAGTTTCTTCACTGGATAAGGGGAGCAGGCCTCTTGACTTCAGAGAACTGCTGTCCGTAGTTTACTGCACGAACGGTAAGTTTCGAGTAATTCTAATGTCTTTAAAGTCTTTAGTAATGATGTCTCTTGTTTTGCAGGGTTCCGGCGATGGCGGATGGCGGGCTGAAGTGAGTTGAAGATGGAGCCCGTGTGATGAATAGAAGCGCCTGGAAGCACGTAAGTAAGCGCTTGTTGCCTGCTTCACGATGCGCTCTAACTGTCTTTTTATTTTGCAGGTACAAGTTCGGGGCGGCTGCAGGGTGTCGGAATACCCACTGGGTTAGATGTGGAAAGGAGTAATGGCACGTGAGTATTAAAGTTCCCCAATGTCTTTAAACGCACCTTGTTTTGTCTTTCAGATGCGGGATGCCGCGCCGAAGGCCTCCGGAGCGTGCGAAGAGTTGGTAAGCTTTTGTCTTTCAGATGCCGGAATGCAGTGTGCAGACCTCCGGAGCGCACGAAGAGTAGGTAAGCCTTTGTCTTTCAGATGCCAGAATGCAGCGCGAGGCGTTGGTGACAGCCGATGGACCAGGTAAGTGAAGAGCTGTCACTGAAGACCGTAATGCTAACCTGTTCTTTCTTGTCTTTATAGGTGTTGCTGAAGACTGGATTCAGAATGGTAAGCCTTTTTCCTTAGGCCCAGGATCAGATGCAGAAGACACGATGAGCGTTCTGCTGCTGAGGATGCAGAATAACGCAAAGCAAGATTCATCCATCGGGTGTGGTTTAAATAGCCTCCTGTAGTGCTTAGGTGTCTCCTTCCACAGCCACGCCTAGGTAAGAAAAGAGTTCCTGCTTTCCAGAAGAGTTCCAGTCTTCTGAATCTAGGGAGTGGCTCCTGCCCCACCCAACAGGAAAAGTAGTTCCAAACAGAAGAGGATCAGAGACTCAACTGGCAGGCAAGTAAGCAGCATGGTCTGCTGCAGGTAAGTCCACCCAAGCATTATGAGCCCGGCGCTTCCAGCGCTGGGACTGGGCATATTTATGAGCCTGGTGCCACTGGCGCCAGGACTGGGTCCAAAAGGTCCCAATTGGGACTGGTTGGCACTTGGAACCTGGGTTATGGATCTGCTTCCAAGGGAGTTGGGAAAACCCTGACCTTTTGGAAGCAGAGATCATGACAGCCCCCACTCATGTCTCCCACCCACCCCCGCCCCCCAGCCACCATGGGCAGCCCCCACCAGGCCCCCACTCATGTCTCCCACCCACCCCCACCCCCCAGCCACCATGGGCAGCCCCCACCAGGCCCCCACCCATGTCTACCACCACCCCCACCCCCCAGCCACCATGGGCATCCCCCACCAGGCCCCCACTCATGTCCCCCTGCACCCACACCCCCCAGCATCCAGGGGCACCCTCCACCAGGCCCCCACTCATGGCCCCTATCACCCCCACCCCCCAGCAGTGTAGGGGCAGCCTCCACCAGGCCCCCACTCATGGCCCCTATCACCCCCAACCCCTAGCAGTGCAGAGGCAGCCTCCACCAGGCCCCCACCCATGTCTACCACCACCCCCACGCCCCAGCCACCATGGGCATCCCCCACCAGGCCCCCACTCATGTCCCCCTGCACCCCCACCCCCCTGCATTCAGGGGCACCCTCCACCAGGCCCCCACTCATGGCCCCTATCACCCCCACCCCCCAGCAGTGCAGGGGCAGCCTCCACCAGGCCCCCACTCATGTCTCCCACCACCCCCACCCCCCAGCCACCATGGGCATCCCCCACCAGGCCCCCACTCATGTCTCCCACCCACCCCCACCCCCCAGCCACCATGGGCAGCCCCCACCAGGCCCCCACTCATGTCTCCCACCACCCCCACCCCCCCAGCAGTGCAGGGCCAGCACCACCAGGCCCCCACTCATGTCCAACTCATGTCTCCCACCACCCCCACCCCCCCAGCCACCATGGGCATGCCCCACCAGGCCCCCACTCATGTCTCTCACCACCCCCACCCCCCAGCCACCATGGGCATCCCCACCAGGCCCCCACTCATGTCCCCCTGCACCCCCACCCCACAGCATCCAGGGGCACCCTCCACCAGGCCCCCACTCATGGCCCCTATCACCCCCACCCCCCAGCAGTGCAGGGGCAGCCTCCACCAGGCCCCCACTCATGTCTCCCACCACCCCCACCCCCCAGCAGTGCAGGGGCAGCACCACCAGGCCCCCACTCATGTCCAACTCATGTCCCCCTGTACCCCCATCCCCAGCATCCAGGGGCACCCTCCACCAGGCCCCCACTCATGTCTCCCACCACCCCCACCCCCCCAGCAGTGCAGGGCCAGCACCACCAGTCCCCACTCATGTCCAACTCATGTCTCCCACCACCCCCACCCCCCCAGCCACCATGGGCATCCCCCACCAGGCCCCCCTCATGTCTCCCACCACCCCCACCCCCCAGCCACCATGGGCATCCCCCACCAGGCCCCCACTCATGTCCCCCTGCACCCCCACCCCCCAGCATCCAGGGGCACCCTCCACCAGGCCCCCACTCATGGCCCCTATCACCCCCACCCCCGAGCAGTGCAGGGGCAGCCTCCACCAGGCCCCCACCCATGTCTACCACCACCCCCACCCCCCAGCCACCATGGGCATCCCCCACTCATGTCCCCCTGCACCCAGGTCCTCACAATCCCCAATCATGTGCGTTATGGTCAGCCTCCACAGCCAAAAGGCCCTACCAAGTAACCCATTCACCCACATGGAAATGGAAATTACATGTTATACCCCCAATGTTCATAAAGCAAATGAACCCATGTCCGTCACACACAATGGTTGCAATTGAATGGGAAAACACCCAACATGACATGCATGAAACCAATGAGATGATACCACACAGTGAAGTATGAAAACAAAATTGTATTAACAAATATTGAATGCAAATGAAATGAAACAAACTACAATGGCAATGAAAAAAAGATAAGCTGCATGTCCGTCCAAAAAAATGAAAACTACAAATCCAAATCCAAAAAAATGTTGTTCAAAGTCACATTAAAAATAAAATCAATCCGAGAGAGAAAAATAAACGCAAAGACCATTGCTCCATGGAGAATAAATAAAAAATAAAAAAATAAAACAATCCAATGAAGAACTATGTACAAAACATCCAAGGGTCCATGAGCACAACTGAACAAAGGAAACCTACAAAAAACCCTAACTAAAATCCAACTATATACAAAACGTGGAGCAGTGTCCGTCGACTCCAAATCATAAGAACAAACAAAGGAAACCGAAAACTAAAGAACTATATACAAAGGCGGCGGGCAAGTCCAGCGGCTCACTCCGTGGTGTTCCGGGCCAGGGCATCTTCAAACTCCTTGTCTATGTCCCGGAGGTGGTCCTGTTCCATGGCCCCGAGGGTCCGCAGGGACGCCATCTGCTCCTCCAACCCCCTGCGGATTGCCTCGAGGCACTCGGCCCGCCTCAGGGCCCTCCGCATGGAGTTCTCCGCCCTGACCATCGTGAGCCGCGCCTCTACCGCCCACCGCCGCTCCGCACCTATCTGCTGGCCCAACCACAGCCACACGGAAGACACTTCCTGTCCTGGGTCCTCCTGCTCTCCGGCCGATGCCTGCCCGTCCGATGTTGATGGCCTCGAGCCATGATGCCTCCCACGTTGACTCTGCTGCTGCCTCCGACGCAACTGCCTCTGCCAGCACGACGGCATCCAGGCTGATGGAATCCACCGACGCCGTCGTGCACGTGCCCTGCCTGATGATGCCGGCACATCCTCCATCTGCTGGGGTACAGTTGCTGTGGTGTCCACCCCTGCTGGACCTCCGACTCCCGACAGTGGCAGGGATGGGATCCCCACCGAGCTGGCTGCATTGGTCAGGGCAGGTCCAGAGGGGGCCCTGGTGGCATCTGGGCCGGAAGACGGCAAGGAGAACGACCGGCGTATAGCCTCCACAGAGGAGGAGAGGGCCGCCAGATTGGCCGACACATTCCGGAAAACCCCCGAACATGGAAGATCCCAATTGGGCCACGTCGGCACGGTGCTCTTCGTGATGATGTGCGTGCTCCTCCCGGGAAGCATGCACGTCATCACGAATTGCACCCGCGCGCATCGCAACCCCAATCAGGACCTTCTCCATACGGACACGGGTCCCCTCGTCCGCAGGTGGAGGGGAGTCAGGTGACATGGACATCCCCTCTACCTGCGGACGGGCCTGGGACGGGGCATCCCTGCTGGTGCATGGTGGTGCACTCACAGGGTCAGGGACAGCGACATGCACAGGCCCCTCCACGGTGACCTGTGCTTTCTCCTGCCCCTGCCCCTGGACTGCACCACTTGCACCAGCAGGGATGCCCCCACCAGGCCCCATGTGTGCCTCAGTGGCGGCCTCCTCCTCCTCTGTGGAAACAACCAACCTGGATGGCTCCTCACCGTCATCCGCCGTAGCAGGCCCCTGTGGGGGCTCACCCACCCCTTCCGCTGCAGCCGTGGGGGCATCCCCGCCGCCTTGCTCCACAGCGCTGTCTCCGCCCTCTTCTTCACTAGCCGCTGCGTAGAGGGAGACATAGAACACAAGCATCAGGGTACTGTTCAATGGTCCCCTAGACAGGAAGCAATAGCAGATGAGTACCACTGTCAAAGTACACTTCCATCATGTCCCTCCACAACACATGGGTCAGTCCAGGCAAAACACACACAGTAACAGGCATGGTGCATGCCATGGACATTTCCATACATGTCCAATGGACTCTTGAAACATTCAATGATATGGAACTCACATGCATCATGGGTCATGCCTATCACATGCACACACTTCACCTCAGTCACATCCATCTGGCATCATACACCCCAAACACAGCGGATACAAGGGTAACTAGGCTGCATCAGTGAATCTGTGCATTGTCACACACATGTGTCATGCATCCATGGCATTCACAAGTCACAGACACGCAGGCCAGGCACACAGACATGGCTACCATATATGTACCCGGCATCAGCACACATCCCTCACCCCCACCCATGTCCAGGAACAGAGACTGGCATGTTCTCATGTGTAAAATCTGCATAGGGCTCCCCATTTCGCATTTAAACACATGCAACAACCATGTGGTTCACACATCACTGTTCGCACATGCATTACCATGATGTCCCTGCACACATACATGCATACATGGCCTATGTCACACATACAGGCAAGTATCAGACAACCAGCACACCGCAACATGCCCTGTCTCACACAGCAATGCTTGGACACTTACCGCTCAACTCCAGACGGGTCTCCCTCTCAAGGATCTGGGCGTGGAGTGCTGGGCGTACACGTTCCAGGACCCTCATCTGGATGGATCTCATGCGGCCCCGGCCCCCCTCCACGAGGCGCCGGGCCTTCACGAGGGTCCTGGACCTCAAGTCCTCCCAGCGCTTCTTGATCTTCTGGACGTCGCGGGTTGCCACCCCCTCCGTGTTGATGGCAACCACACAGTCGGCCGAGATCCTCTCCCGTCCTTCCTTGCTGGCGCGGGACGATCCAAAGAGGGCATCATGCTGCCCCAGGACATGCTCCACCAGGACACCAACTTCGGTGGCAGTGAAGCTGGTGCCCCTCTGCCCTTCTGGCCTGGGGTTTCCACTGGTGCCAGATGTGGAAGTGCCCGACATGGCAACCCCAGAGGCAGGAGTGGGTGGCCAACTGGGTCCTGGGGCTGGGCTGTGGAGCGATGTAATCCCAGTCGGGAGTCTTCTGTTCCAGCAGGGGTGGACACAGCAACTGGACCCCTGCAGATGGCTGATGTGCAGGCACCAAATGGCAGGGCACGGTGGCAGCAGGCAGGCAGGCTGGCAGCAGCAGCAGATGGCACGTGGGAGGCTGCTCGGGGCACTGGGGGGCAGTAATTCGGCCTTCTGGGCAGGAGCGTGGTCTTCCATGTGTTTTCGCGTGGCCAGCTTGATACGGAGTGATTTGGCACGTGAAAATCCTGCACGTCAGCGTGAAATTCGAGGAAAGGCCCTTAGCGCGTAAGCGCGTCAGCACGCATACACGATTCTATTGGACCAAAGGCCCTCAGCGCATAAGCGCGTCTGTGACGTGACCCGCACGGGTGTTTCCCTCATAGCACGTGATGACGGAGCACACGTGGAAAGACTGCACGTCAGAGTGTCAGCGCGTGTAATTGGACAAAAGTGCGCGTACACGCGATTGGCCTATGTACGTGTATTTCAGGGGTGCGCGGGCACTTACACACGCGAGTACATCAGCGCACGTGTATACCGGGGTGTGCGGGAATTTCCACACGCTATTGGCCTGGGTACTGGATTTCAGGGGTGCGCGGGAAGTTTCACACGCTCGCCTACAACACGTGCAAAGAAACACGTACGCCAGTAGGAAGCAGGCATACGTCGACCCGCGACGCATAAATTTGCGCGCAAATAAAATTACAAGCTCAGACGCCAGGATGAATATAACGTTCCTAGCAGCAGTGGCCGTGGGCTACCAAAGGAGGAGGAGGAGGATAGTCAGGACCAGAATATTCACAGCCAGAACCAGCCTTTTCGGGATGCCTGATGACCAGGTGTATGGGAGGTACAGGTTTCCACCACACATAATACTGGACCTGGTGAGTGAGTGGGAGGATGACCTCACATCACCCACCCTGTGCTCCCAAGCACTCAGCCCCCTGGAGAAGGTCCTCAATGTATTGCACTTCTTAGCCACTGGATCATTTCAGCGGACAAGTGCCATAGTGGGTGGGGTGTCACAGGCCACGCAGTCACGCTGCCTACACCAGGTCTTGAACATCATCACTGCACGCCCATCAGTCCGCAGGCACATATACCTGCCCAGAACACCTGCAGAAAGGCATGCTGCCGCCCTGGATTTTTACGGTGTGGCACGATTCCCCAAAGTGCTAGGTGCCATCGACTGCACCCATGTGGCTCTACGTCCCCCCAGGGCATCTGAGCACATCTATAGGAACCGCAAACACTGGCATTCCATCAATGTGCAGGTAGTATGTAATGCCAAGGGAATCATCACCTCAGTATATGCCAACTATCCTGGGTCCACCCATGACAGCTTCATTTACCGAATGTCCACCCTAAGCCGGGACCTAGAAGCTGGGCGGCATGGCGATACATGGCTGCTTGGTGAGTATGAATGCCACTGCACATGCATGCATGTCAGATACTGAGCAAGGTCACAACCCCACCAATGATACCAATCACCACCTCCACAGGGGACAGTGCCTACCCTCTCAGCCCCCACATGATGACGCCAATTCGGAACCCCACCACGCCACCCGAGGTAAGATATAACACAGCCCACATTGCAACCCGGGGCATAGTGGAGCGCACATTCGGAGTGCTTAAGTCAAGCTTTCGCTCCCTTGACCGTTCTGGCGGGCAGCTGTTATACGCTCCCCCAGTAGTGTGCAGGATCATAGTGGCAGCATGTGTCCTGCAGAACGTTGCAACACACTGGGGCCTGGCCGTGGACATGGTGGTGGCCCCACATCCCCAACCACATGCACGGCCGCTGCGCATGGGAGGGGAAAGGGCACTGGGAGAGGCAGCCCGTACACAGCTAGTGGCTAATTACTTCACATAGAAATCACACCCCTGTGGAGTGCACACTGCCCTGGCACATACCATCTGACAAACAATGATGACTCAACCTGACACTGATCCTGAATTTCTGGAGAATCAACCATCCAAACCATATCAGCCTGAGATTGTTCACCTGGAAGTGTTACAATGTGTGCATCCCTACCTACACAGACACCACCAATGCAGTTTCGTGAAAAAACACATTCATGCAGCTAAAATGAATACCCACTTGCAAAATGCAACATGAGGACAGTGCCATGTCACCTAACCCATCCCCAGCACCGCCACACGACACACCGTGCCATGTCATGCTATGTGCAGGTAAACAAAGTAATCCCCACACCATGACACAAGTGTCACAATGTACAGTGTCCCTAATTGAAACTCGCGACACCTGAAATGCTCACAGTAATGCAGGACCAACAACACACTTGAGCAGGTATTTAGCAATAACACTTATCAGCCACTGACCCTCTAAACTACCATTAACATGACATTACGAATGTAAGGAATTAGTAGTCTCACCACCTCGCAATGCCTGCACTCCCACCACTTCCAACTGTACAGTGTTGCCGCCATGTACAGTTGTAGGTGCACTGCTGCCAACATGGACCCCATCTCCAAAGTACAGGGCCTTGTGTAGACATGAGGAAAGGATCTGCAAATTAGGAGGTAGACACGGATGATGAGTTACACATCAATGCAACATGCAGTGTACAACACAACAGCAATATGCACTAGGAATGTATACACAGTATTGATTAGACTACCCACACATGTAGTGGGAGTCCAATGTCACCATGTACGTCAATGTCACTTGGGCACACCCTTTGCAAGCCCATGGAAACGGGAAGCAGGAGGGGTGTGTGTGACAAAAACCCAAGCATCTGAACCAAATACATGACAAGCCTGCATGTGCCCAGCCACAATGCAGCGTATGCCCACAGGAGCCACAGAAGGCAACACATTGTCCCAAAAAAAGAAATTTAAAGAAAAAAAATAATAAAAAAAAATAAAAATAAAAAATGGCCATTAATGGGCCTGGGGGGGTTGGGGAGGCCACCCAGGAGGTCTGAGGACAGGGTACACACCAAAACCCACCTGTGTGGATCTTGCGAAAAAAAACACCTCCATGGGCTCATGGCCCACACGGCTACCCTATTGTGGGAGTATCACTGCTGTCGCTATTATCACCCTGTGCAGCTGCATCCGGAGGTGGTTGCACTATGGGAGGCAGCCCACGCAAGGCCCTAGTCTGTTCCTCCATGACTACAAGCATACGGGTGTGGTAGGTCTCGTTCTGGAGGATGAGTGTGCGGAGGTCCCCATGCAACAACTCACGGGATGCCCGGACCTCCGCCCTAGTTGCCTGCATCTCAGCTGAGAGCGTACGGGTGAGACGCTCCAGCTGCTATTCTGTCCTTCGGTTTGTTGAAGCCTCAAGCTCAACAAGAGTCGTCCTGAGGTGAAGGAGCTCCAGCCTCAGGGCTTCCCTGTGGCCCTGGTACTCTATGGAGATGGCTTCCTGCAGAGTCGCCAGTGCCGCCCGCCTGTCCCTGTTGGACGCCAACATGTCCTCCCTGTGTGACTGGCAGATGGAGTCGGTTGCCTGCTGTAGTCGCTCCATCAGCCTTTCGGGGGGGACAATGGAAGTGGCCACCCTATCCATGGCCTGAGCCATCATCTCTGATGATGCTGCCTGTTGGGTTGCCATACCGTAAATGGATTGCCCCCATGCGGTATTGCCAGGTGGCGTACGGCCACCACGTCGGCGGGCACCACACCTGTCTGGGGCAAGGCGAACTGCGCCTTGCTGTGCCGGCACTGTCTGAGGCTGCAGGACTGCATTCCCCCTCTGATCTGCTGGCCCAGGAACAGGATCAGATGTCGCGGAGTGTGACCCTGCATCCGTAACCACCAAAGGCGTAGCTGCCAACACTGACATCCCCATTGAGGGTTCTGACCCTGGTGCAGGTGGGTGGGACAGAACAGAATCCCTCCCAGGAACACTCACCTGCGACGGCACGTAGGTCTCATCATCCGAATCAACACCTGAGTACAGTTCGGGGGAGGTGCAGCCAGAGACACCCCTTGAGAGAACGACCTGCAGCACTTGTGGGTTCTCACCCATCACCACACCACGTCCCTCACTGGTGGTCGGTCGGCCCTCGGACCCCTCCTGGGTCTGCACCATCTCCACAACCCCAGCAGTATCAGGTGCGTCTTCCCCTGCAAAGACATAAAAGCAAACAAATGGAAACAGGCATTAGCACCATGGCACACAATGAGGGCTGAGAAGCAACAGAACCAGTACTTGATTGACACATGTCCCACATGACTAAAACCCTCCCATGCATGCACCCTCACTGTGTATGAAGGTGCAGGCAAATGGCGCACACTGATGACACCAAGATGGAAGATGAACACATTTTCTGCATGCTGCCTGGCAGTGGCATCACACATTGGCCTGTGATTGCCAGGTGAAATACACATGCCATCACACAGATGGCATGTACCATTGCTATTGAGTGAAGAAGGAGAGGAGGGCAGCACTTATTCATTCAGTCCAGTTCCCGCATGTAATAGCTTTTCTAATTCAAACAGGTCTGATTTTTCACCTGGAGCTGCCAGTCCAAAATGGTCCGATTGCACAGGGACATGTGTGAACAAATGATATCAAGGTAACAAAGTCACTCCACTTTACCATAGCCATGTCAGACATGTGACTAGAGGACTGAGAAATGCCTAGTAAAAGTGGTGGAATGCAAACAATATGCCTGAATGAACAGAGAAAAATAAGCAACAATGTTGTGGCAAGGTGACACTTCAAGGGCAACTGGCGTGCTGTTGGGCTAGATGTCTACTGTTGGCAGAAGGGATACTGCTATGGCCAAATGCTGCTGCACAGAATGTATTGCATGAAGCACATGGGTGACCCAAACGACTCAGGCGCACACACCCTCACCTGGCACACAAACAGAAGCCCTCACACACACACCATGCACATGGATGACACACACATGCATGTGCACTCACCGGACAATGCCTCATAATCAGGCAGATTTCCCACGCCTTGGATCTGCTCCTCCGTGACGTAGGTCCCAGCGACTGACTCATGTGGAGTGAGTTCCATGTCTTCTACTGGAGACCCACCTCCAGTCACTAGAGTTGCAACATGACTTGAGGCCAGCTTATTCTTTGCCCTGCGCTTTAGGTCATTCCAGCGCATTGGCTGTGCGCCTCACGATTCCAAGGGCACTTACGATGTCCGCAACGGTCTGCCAGTGTGCCAGGCGTTGTGCAGGTGTGGTCTTGGATCCTGCAACAATGACCATCTCGTTATCATGTGCGGACACATACTCGACAAGTGCATTCAGTTCGGCATCCGTGAAGCTGAGCTTCCTCGACGGGCCGGACTGTGTAGCCATGTCTGGGGCATCAGCCTGTGCCGGACGAGCACTCTTCCTCTTCCGCTTGGAACGTGGTGGTGATCCTGAGTGTCCTGCGCCGCTCTGGACACTAGGGGCAGGAGCCCTGGTGGACTCTGTATCAGGAGTGTGGGATTGCACACTCAGCATGGGAGTTGGTGCAGGCATTGGCTCAAGTGTAATGGTGTCAGGGGGAATGTCAGCAGGATGGACTAGGACCGACACTGTCCTGGCTGGGTGTGTGAGAGCTGGGGTGGATGGAGCCGCAGCTGCCCCTGCAGCCTCTCCACCCTGCCTACTTGGGGCAGCAGATGACCTTGCTGCCCCTGATCCACGTGGCCTGATGACATCAACGTGCACCAGCGCACGTGTCATAGGCCTGCTGACCTGGAAGTCAGCCATGGAGTCAGCCAGGTCTGGTGCCACAATGGGCTGGTCCAACAAGGGCTGAGCATGGATGGTGTCAGCCACATCAGCCTCAACCAGGGGGGGGCATTATGGGTGCCCTTGACTGGTCCTCCACACATGGGGGGACAGGGTCACCCTGCAAGTAACGACCACGTCCCCTACCGGATCCACCACGGCCACCACTTGTGGCTCGTCCACCTTTGCCACCCTTACGGAATCCTCGCCTCCCAACCATGGCACTGATGTTAATGTGCGTATGGGAGTGGCTGTAAACTATTGTCCTGGGCAATTGGGGGTCAAAGGGGTTGGGTACCAGATGGTAATTGTACCCTAGTGCTCTAGCAAGGCTGAATGTGACCCCTGGGGAAAGATGACGGATCACGCAACGCACAGGAAGCCCAAAAAAGGGAGATGACGTGCACGCAACCCCTCCTAGACCACGTGTGCGGAAAAAAAAACCTGCACTACGCTGTGGCACCCAGTAACACAAGAATTAACGTATGCGTGTCACACGCTGCCTAGAATGACCTCTGATGGGGTAGGCTACACACGGGGCAAGCACAGATGTTAGATACGTGCGTGACTCACCGTCTGCCAGGAAAAAGAGCGTGAAAAAGAAGTGCGCTTGGTTGGCAACACCCCCGCCAAAAGAAGATTTGTACGCTGTCTGAGGAGACAGGACAACAGTAGAAGGGAACTCTGTTTGAGGGAACAGGCCCAGGAAAACCAGAAAAAGAGAAAAAAGAGAAAAAGCTGTCAGAGGTAACAGGGAGTACGAACTTGAAACGCCGTGAAGTAAATCGCGTGTGAAATGACAAGAAATACAGAATTCACCCACTCGCTCTCCACAAAAAGCACGTACAAGGAAATGGTGTTCTACACGTACCTTTTATGCAGGCCCACACGTCCAGCGTCACTTCCGCGTGTACGCGCTAGGGCCATTTCCACCAATTACAGCTTTGTCACTTCCGCGTGTACCCACTGTATCCACCAATTACACGCTTTGTCACTTCCGCGGGTACGCGCTATTTCCACCAATTACACGCTTTGTCACTTCCGCGGGTACACGCTGTTTCCACCAATTACACGCTTTGTCACTTCCGCGGGTACGCGCTGTTTCCACCAATTATACGCTTTGTCACTTCCGCGTGTACGCGCTTTTTCCACCATTTACACGCTTTGTCACTTCCGAGTGTACGCGCTATTGCCACCAATTACACGCTTTGACACTGGGACGAGTCTTTCATTTTTTTAACACGCAACATTTCAAACGTGTGCCATATTCAACGTGCACGTGACTTCATAGACCCGCATACGCTGGTGGCCTTTGGGCCAATGAATGTACAGACGTGTGCTGACGCGCTTACGCGCTAAGGGCCTTTCCTCGAATTACACGCAGACGTGCAGGATTTTCACGTGCAAAATCACTCCGTATCAAGCAGGCCACGCGTTCACACACGGAAGACCACGCTCCTGCCCATAAGGCCGAATTACTGCCCCCCAGAGCCCTGAGCACGCTCCCACCTGCCATCTGCTGCTGCCTGACTGCCTGCTGCCCATGTGCCCTGCCATTTGCTGCCTGCACATCAGCCAGGGGTGCTGTTGCTCTGACCACCCCTGCTGGAACCGGAGACTCCCGACTGCTTTTCCATCGCCCCACAGCCCAGCCCCAGGACCCAGTTGCCCACCCACTCCTGCCTCTGGGGTTGCCATGTCGGGCACTGCAACATCTGGCACCAGTGGCAACCCCCGGCCAAGGAGGCAGAGGGGCACCAGCTTCACTGCCACCGAAGTTGGTGTCCTGGTGGAGCATGTCCTGGGGCAGTATGAAGCCCTCTTCGGAAGGTTGCGCGCCGACAAGGAAGGACGGACTCGGATCTGGATGGACATCGTGACTGCCATCAACGCGGAGGAGGTGGCAGTCCGCGACTACGAACGTGTCAGGAAGCGCTGGGAGGACTTCAGGTCCAGGACCCTCAACAAGGCCCGGCGCCTCCTGGGGGCAGCGGATGCTAAGGGGCGCCGGGGCCACTTGTCGGAAGATCAGATGAGGGTCCTGGAACGCATATCCCCAGCGCTCCACGTCCAGGTCCTTGAGAGGCAGACCCGCCTGGAGTCGAGCGGTAAGTGTACATGCATACTGATTGTAAGCTGTGCGTGTGGTGTGCCAGGAGTGTGTAGGTTGAACATGTATTTTTATGTGGGCAAGTAGGGTGGGGTGTACAGGGCCGTGAGGGTGACACATGCGAGGGGTCTCATGTGTGACACATGGATGGTGCTTGTGTGTGTGGGCTTGCATGGCACAGGATGTGGAGGAATGATTGTCAGGTGTGACATGGATGTCGATCGGAACACTGCGACAGTTGGCGGAGGTGTACACATGCATGCAAGTTTGGTGGTGTGTGTGCATGTGTAGTGTACTCCCTATGTTGCATGTGATGTGTGGATGACCTTTGGCTGCTCATGCTGTTGTATGTGAATGGATGGTGCTGGCTGTTGCAATATGCCTGTGGTATGGCTCATGTGTGCAAGTTGAAATGACATGTGTGTTGGGAATTGTGATGCCATGTCTGAGGTTTACCAATGCCACTCATGTATGACTGTCATGTGTGTATGAGTCCATTGGACAGTGCCCTGATGCCTGTGTTTTCTTTCTCCCTGTCTGCAGCGTCAACTGATGAAGAGGGCGGAGAAGGTGCTGTGGAGCACAGCGGCAGGGGTCGCACCACCAGCCGGAGACGCAAGGCCCGGATCCCCTCCCAGGTTCTGATCTCGTCGGGGAGTGAGGAGTCCGGTGCCGTGTCCCAGGCCACAGCTGCAGAGGGGAGGTCCAAGAGGTGGAGGTTGGAGTTGGACTCCTCTGCAGCAGAAGGGGCAGCTGGGACCCCACAGGGCCCAACGGAGGAAGATGGCACAGAGTCATCCAGGTTGGTGGGGGGCTTGGAGAAGGAGGAGGCCGTGCAAGCGACAGAGGCTGGGTCTGGAGGTGGGGATTCCACTGGTGCTAGTGGTGCAGTGCAGGATCTGGGACAGGAGGCAGCACAGGCCACCGCGGAGGTGCCTGTGTGCGATCCTGTCCCTGCTCCTGTCACTGCATCATCTTGCACCACCGGGGATGCCTACCTCCAGACCCGTTCTCAGGGAGGGGATTGGCTTACAACACCTGGCCTTCCTCTCCTTGCGGATGTGGCTATCCTGCACCAGGTTGAGCCTGTCCAGGGTGGGGTGGCGTTGCGTCAACGGGCCATGCAAGCTGACCTGCAGTCTTTTCATGATGAGTCTGCACGTCTTCTTGCATGGCTCGTTGACTGCGTTGACCCACTGGGACAGCTCACCAGGGCTGGATTCCTCCGTTTCCTGGACCTTGTTCCGACCCCCTCCTCCACGGAACCCCCTATGCCCCAGTCGTCCTCCATGCCATCTTCCCACCCATGTGTCACCTGGGTGCCCTGTGGAGCTGCCTCCGACCGTGCGGCCAGGCTGGTGCACAACAGATCCCTGCCACAGTCGGGAGTCGGACGTCCAGCAGGGGTGGCCACATCAACGACTGCACCCCAACTGGAGGAGGATGTGCAGGCACCATCGGACAGGGCACATGGACAGCAGCAGCTGCAGCAGCAGGAGGCTGTAGGTGGGAGCCACGATAGCTCGGGGCCTTCCACATCGGAGGGGCAGGCTTCAGCCGGAGGGCAGGAGGACCCTGGACGGGAACTGTCTTCCGTGTGGCAGCGGTTGGGCCAGCAGATAGGTGCGGAGCGGCGGCGGGCGGAAGAGGCGCGGCTCACGATGGTCAGGGCAGAGAACTCCATGCAGAGGGCCCTGAGACGGGCCGAATGCCTCGAGGCAATCCGCAGGGAGTTGGAGTTGAACATGTCGGCCTCCCTGCGGACCCTCGGGGCCATGGAACAGGACCGCCTCCGGGACATAGACGAGGAGTTCGATGATGCCCTGGCCCGGAACACCACTAAGTGAGCCGCTGGACTGGGCCGCCGCCATTGTATATAGTTATTTAGTGATAGGTTTCCTTTATAGTTCATTTTTATTTGGAGTCGACGGACACTGCTCCATCTTTTGTATATATTTCCATTTTAGATAGGTTTTTTGGTAGGTTTCATTTCTTCTGTTGGGATGATGGACCCTGAATACTTTGTACATAATTGGACTTTGGATTTGGATATTTTTTTTACTATGGATATTTTTTTCCATGGAGCAATGGTTTTCATTTTCTTTTTTCCCTTCATTTCCTTTTTAAGGACTTGAACTTTGGAAGAAATTTTTTAGGATTATCATTTGTTGATTTTAATTTGAAAAGGGACAGCCAGCTTGATTTTGTTATTTTTTTACTTGTGTATTTTGTTTCATTTTGATTGCCATTACTGTTGTTATTAATACATTATGTGGATTTTTTCATTCTTCAATGTGTGGTTTCATCTCATTGTTTTCATGGATGTCATGATATGGGTTTTCAGGTTCACTTGCAACCATTGTGTGTGTTTGAGACACATGTGTTGATTTACATTGTTTCCATTGGAGTAGTATCATGGGTGCATGTAATACTTGGTTGTGTCTTTGGGCTGTGGTGGCTGGCCATGAGGCCCATGCTTGAGGATTGTCAGGGCCTGTGGGCAGGGGGACACGGGTGGGAGCCTGGTGGGGGATGCCCATGGTGGCTGGGGGGTGGGGGTGATAGGGGACATGAGTGGGGGCCTGGTGGGGGATGCCCATGGTGGCTGAAGGGTGGGGGTGTTAGGGGACATGAGTGAGGGCCTGGTGGAGGCTGCCCCTGCACTGCTGAGGGGGGGGGTGGTGGTAGACATTAGTGGGGGGCTGGTGGAGGCTGCCCCTGGTGGCTGGGGGGTGGGGGTGATAGGGGACATGAGTGGGGGCCTGGTGGAGGCTGCCCCTGCACTGCTGGGGGGTGGGGGTGATAGGGGACATGAGTGGGGGCCTGGTGGAGGGTGCCCCATGACTGCTGGGGGGTGGGGTGGGTGGGAGACATGAGTGGGGGCCTGGTGGTGGGTGCCCCATGACTGCTGGGAGGGGTGGGGGGTGGGAGACATGAGTGGGGGCCTGGTGGAGGCTGCCCCTGCACTGCTGGGGGGTGGGGGTGATAGGGGACATGAGTGGGGGCCTGGTGGAGGCTGCCCCTGGTGGCTGGGGGGTGGGGGTTATAGGGGACATGAGTGGGGGCCTGGTGGTGGCTGCCCCTGAACTGCTGGGAGGTGGGGGTGGTGGGAGACATGAGTGGGGGCCTGGTGGAGGGTGCCCCACAGTGCTGGGGGGTGGGGTGGGTGGGAGACATGAGTGGGGGCCTGGTGGAGGCTGCCCCTGCACTGCTGGGGGGTGGGGGTGGTGGGAGACATGAGTGGGGGCCTGGTGGAGGCTGCCCACGGTGGCTGGGGGGTGGGGGTGATAGGGGACATGAGTGGGGGCCTGGTGGAGGCTGCCTCTGCACTGCTGTCAAACTCTGTCCCTGGAGTATAGAAAACATGAATCCTACCTACCCTGATTGACTTGAGAGTATTAATTTTGCTATGCAACCCTTATAAAAAACCACATGCTCATTTCTGAAGATCAATACATACAAAAGGAGGTCAGTGTATTGCAGAAACACTGCTGAGTCTCAATAAAGCACCCCAAAACAGTGCTGAGCCGCCTCGAGCGCTCTGCCATGACGTAGATTGACAACACACTTTTTGCAGTATAGTCACTTATATCTGATCTCATGTTACTGTCCCGCACCCAACATGAATATGTAAAACAGACAGCATGCCTAGGTGAGGAACACAGTGGAAGGGAAGAGTGGTCATACGTTTCATATCTACTGCTAGTTTAACAAAACATTTTAACATATTACTATTCCACTTTGATTGCTGAAACATTATTAAAATTGACTAATAATATCAAACACGTTTAACTTAATATTCTAGGAAAAGAGAGGTACCGGGTGCGAACATACCCAGAAATACTTCACACTAAAGAATGTACAGCAAGCTCAAAAGAAAAAAGGTCAGGCTCCTTGCAACTTGTTTTGCATTGACATATTATATACAGGTAAATTGTGGGCACATACTAGTTGCCAAATTCCAGTGTTTAAGGAAAGATGGCTACATTTTCCACTACAAAGCATCTGATCTTGTTGAGTTATCTGATGGTGGAAGCCCGGGTACATTTTAAAGGAAACATGTTACAATGGAGCCCTGAATGAAAAAATGTAATATTTTGCCAACTAATCTAAAAGACTTCTAAAACAAAACACATGTTGGGCTGAGAAAACGGTGTTTGGTAAAGTCCCTACTACATAGAGTATGTTGCCCATTATTTATAATCCCTTTTTTTCGTACAGAATAACAGCAGAAAGTGATCAAAAAGACTCTTCTGGAATATACGTATTTTTATTTTTAATGCCTGCCACCCATCTCTACTAAAATATTTGCCCACAAGATAAACATAATTGGAAAGGTGAGTAGTGTCTGACCTCAATGTGTTTCAATCGCTGCCCATGCTCTGGAAAAACACATGCTTGAACATTCGGTCCATATAGAGTATTAAATCCGTAAAAATGCTTAGTATCCGTAATAAGGTTGTATCCCCAATGTATCCTACAATACCGATATAAATACCCTACTTTACATATGAATGCTCTATAGGCCTCTAGTATATTTTTCCAAGATGCACAATACAAACATAATGCAAATAAAAATCAATAAAACATAAAAACTCACCTTTAAATCCTCTCTTTAATTCTAAAAGATCTAGAACCATTAAATCTATAATTCTAAAGTTTTCCATTGACCAGAGGTAAGCCAAACATTCCCAATATCTGTGGTGTTTGCAAACTGACTCCTCATTTCAGCTTCTACATTCTTGAAAACAAAAGAAAAGATTTGCCCGCATGGCGATTGAAAAGATATTTCGCCTCATTACGAGTCCGGCGGTAACCGAGGCAGTAAAACCGTATTACCATTCCGCCTCCATGATTCCCGGAATTACCGGGGCATTACAACCCCGGTGACCCGAGAATTCCGGAGGCGGAATGCTGTTAATCCCCATTCCCATTGAGTCCCATAGGACTCAATGGGACCGGGGATCATGAAAACACTGGCACCATCTCGTGATGGTGCCGGTGTTTTCTCGTCCGCCTGCAGGCGTGCGGTGTTAAACCCGCCAGGTCAAACCTGGAGGTTTGACGCCTAAAGCTGCAGAAGTTGTGATCACCCGGCATGGAAACAACGGTGGCGGTGCGTTTACCGCCACCATTGTTTCCATACCCGGTCGGTTGTAATGAGGCCCATTGTCTCATATAGCTCCTATTTCCTCAACATACTAACACCTTATAATCCATCTAAACAAAAAACCCTGTGTATACCTCACTGCCACTTCTCCACACCTCTTTAACCCTGCTTCAATAAGCCACAGCCAATTCCCCCTGCCGTTCAACTGTCCTCCCACGTGCATCCCCTTTGCACTATCTTCACGAAATTAGATAGCTATGGGCCATGTTTCCCAACTGCCAAAGGCACAAAATGTTCCACCTTCGCTACAACCAAAAGAAACCCATGTCTCCCAAATCAATCCCTCCCATGAACACATTGGTGCCCAAGATAACACCAATAATGAAAAAAGGATCCACTGTTTCTTACCAACTTTTCTCATGATTCTGTTCTCCTTGATCACTATAGTGATCCTTTCTCTTCCATCTTCCCTCAATGTATACTATTCTCACCTCTCATCCAACAAATAAACATACATTGTCTTCCCACATTGTAAAATCACGTGTGCCTATGGTGTGCATGTTATAACCACGTATACCCACGCCGGTGGCTGTCTACCCCATTAATTACTCCCCTTAATTTGAATGCTCTCTTACATGCTTGCACCAAGAATCCTCATTTAAACATATGAATCCCAACATACTCAACTGAAACTCTAATAATCCCCTACTTTTACTGAATCTGCTGTGTCTGTGGTGGCTGCATGGGGCTTGGGGCACATGCTTGTGGGTTTCCTGGGACGTACCACATTACTGAGTGCTGCATGTATGAGTGGTAGGGCAATTGAATCATCAGACCAAGGGATTGTGGAGGAGATAGGACCTATGGGATGATGATGTATTATTTATAGAGCACGTATGCCTAGGCGCTTTACATAGAAAATATGTACATACAACCGACCCGGTATGGAAACAACGGTGGTTGTAAACCCGCCGCCACCTTTGTTTCCATGCCGGGTGATCACAACTCCTGCAGGCGGAGGCGTCAAACCTGCCAGGTCTGACCTAGCGGGTTTAACACCGCCCGCCTGCAGGCGGACGAGGAAACACCGGCATCATCACGAGATGGTGCCGGTGTTTCCATGATCCCCGTTCCAATGGGAATGGGGATTAACACCATTCCTGCTCCGGAATTCCCGGGTCACCGGGGTTGTAATGCCCCGGTAATTCCGGGAATCACAGAGGCGAAATAGTAATACGAGTCCGGCGGTAACCAGGTGGTTTTACCGCCTCGGTTACCGCCGGACTAGTAATGAGGCCCATAATATCACCCAGCCGGAGTTGGTACTCATTTATCAACCTCGTAAGGACGAAAGGTGAAGTTGGCTTTGCTGTGATTCGAACCTGAAACCTGCATATCACACACAGATCACAGAAACACACTCTCAACCTGCTGAGCTATCTAACTGGCTTATTGCAGAGCATCAGTTCTGTATTGCTATGATTGAGTTTTAGTGTGCTTCATGGGATCCATGCGTTCACCCATGCAGCAGTTTTTAATGTCTGGAGCGTTTGGTGACAGGTGGTTCACAAATGTGTCATCCAAGTATTTTAGCAGTAGATACGAGATACTTTGATGATGTCTAGTAGGGGTGTCATGTAGATGTTAAAAAGTAGAGGTGGGAGTGTGGGGTACTCCACAAGTAAGTGGGCAAAACCTCTAATTATTGGGGTCCCAAAATAGTAGTTTCTGTTTTACTCCATGAGGAAGGAGATGATCCGGTGTAGAGCTGTTTCTTAGCTCTGTGCTTTTTAGGTGGAAGTCTGATGTAGGCAGCGTTCAACTGAGCTAGGACTCTTCCTGTGCTGAAAGATCCAATGAGGAGGGAAGGAAGATGGGCGTGAAGACTGGAGATTTCCATTTGGATTTGTAAAGATTGGGGGCTGTTAGATCCTGCAGAGATCCTGATGGGTTGCATGAGTCAATGGTAGCTTGTAAATCCTCTGCAGACAGAAGTTGAAAAGACGGTAGAGAGGAGGAAGTGAGAGGTGTGGGTGGAGTCTTCTTGGTGGCGTGTGGGTGGGAATGTTATTTATTGTGGGTGTAATACTGACGGTTGAAAATCTTTTGGTTGAAGTGTGCAGCAATCTGGTCACATAGTGCTTGTGTAGGGGTAGGTGTTATGTTGTAGGTTATTTGGTTTTGGAATTCTCGGATGAACGTATACATTTCCCTTTTCGGTGTGATGTGCTGAATCAATGTGTTTGTAGTAGTGTGCATTCTTACCATTGACTACTTCAACCCTGTAAAACTGTAACTGTTGATGGTAGGCAAGTTTGCTATTGTATAGATTGCTTTTCCTCCAGATTTTCTCCAGTTTCCAATTTTCCTGTTCTAAGTAGTGTAGTCTGGAGGTTAACCATTTCACTTGTCTTTTTTAGAGTTTTTGAAAGGTTCCTTAGTGGCAATATAGTCCAATTCATAAATTATCCAAATGTGAACGTTGTGAAGTTTAGCAGACAGCGTGGTTGTTGGTCCACATAAGGGGATGCTACGTTTGATTGCCTTTGGTCTTTCTTGTATGGAGTTGATGTGTCTTTCTTTCTACTGTCTTCTGTGAGGCATGGTGTCTATGAGAATATTGTGAAAGGGACAAAAAAGTGATCTCCCCAGAAGACATCTTGTTCCTGGCATTTCAGGGTGGGTTTGACTGATTGGATGAGTGCCATTGGGCTGTTCAAGGTTGCTTTTGTTAGTAGTTTCTCATGTCCCCATGTAAAGGTTTTCAGATATTCAAAGAGACTGAGCAGTCTCTTCTTAGGGTCTGGAACATCTAAACGTTCCTGCCAAGTGGTTGGGGTTGATGGTCCAATGTGTCTAGTGATGACTGGAGTTGCAGGCATTGCTTCTTGCGGTTACGGTCCTGTGGTTGGTTGGGCAGCTGTAGGGGTAGATGTAGGCAAGGGTGTTGGGTCATTGGTTAGTCCTTTTTCTCAAATCCATGTTTTCTCATTGTAATGTGGTTCAGCAGGGTGTTTCAGGGGGTATCTGATGTTGAAAACTGTCAATGGTCTCTTGAGATAAGGAAGTGGGATGCCTGTAGAATCTTGGATGACTGATCAGAGGGGATAGTGAGGGATGAGTCCAGTTCTACCCTTCTTCTTTCTTCCTTTCTGATTCTGCTATCATTTCAGTTTGTATGTTATCACCCTGTAGTTGTTGAGGGTCGGGGGAAGAGGTGGCGGTACGGTAAGGAGAGATGGAAGGGTTGATATTTAACTTTTCCTTTTCTTTGGTACTATGTGGTCGGTTATTTGAGGATTTCCCTCTATGGCGTTGGTTATCTGGAAGATCATGGCACTGTTCCAAAAGTACAACAGGGGGATAAGCTTGTAGGCTTTGCATATTAGAGGATCTATCAGGAGTCAAGTTATCTAAATGGTTCCTTTGAGTGCCGGAGTGTATGCAGCTATGGTTATAAAGATTCTCAGATTTATGAGGCATTCCTTGTTTCTAAAACCCAATTTATGTGTGAGTGGACCAGGTCCGGCTAGCTATGACTTTTTACAACAAATTAGGGAAAAAGATTCTTTGGTGTGTTGTTCTAATTTAGTTCAATTTGCCCAGGAAAATACAAAGAGTCAAACCAGTTATGGTCTGTGGGGTCTAGACGAATATCATGAGCCACACAGTTCAATGGGAACAGCACAATGTAAGTAATTTACAAGTAATTTAGTTATTTACTAGGAATCTAGGTAGCAGTAATACGTCTCCAATCATTGTAACACACTGATTCAATCTCACTAAATACTAAGGATGCAGGCACAAGATGGAGCTATGCCGTTCTTAAGCATTTGTTCATGCAGAGGTTAGCAAAGCACAGTGGCACAGTCTTGTAATGTGTTTGTCATGTCGGAAGGTTCAACGACTGAGATCTGACTGTGTGCTATGAGGTCAGGTATCCATATGAAGAGTTAAACCGTTGTTTGTGGCGGTTGTACATTTCCAGGAGATTTTCAAGAGCTTCTTTGATTGCAGCTTGCCCAGCCAATTTCCACAGCTTGAGGGATCTATCCTTGGATGGATAAATGATCTGTGGCAAGCTTCTGGGTGGTCCTATCCATAGTGTCAACACAGCTGGCCAAGGATTGCATACCTTTTTGTGGTATTGCCACTTCAGCATATTTCTCAGACTTGATACTGTCGTGCACCTTCTGAAAGTCTTTTTTTACTCTCAGGAGGATAGCTTAGGGGAAACAAACTCGGCTTGGAAACAAGACTACACGGATCGATCCCCGGGTCCGCGCTTCGAAACCTTTGTGTTTTAAGCGTGTTATAAATAACCAATTACAATTACAATGTCAACCCGCGCCTAATTTAGGCATGACAGAAGGTTGCTTTTAGTTCGCGAATCTGCATGGCACGCGATATCTTGTTCTATGCTCACATGGCAGTTCATTGAGGTACGTTGGGGAATTATGCTAGCATTCCTGATATTTGTGTTTTCAGATGCCACGGTGAGGGCATTCCCTACCAGGAAGGAGCACAGAGAAAGCTTGCACTCCTCCAATGTTCTGATAACTGTGAACGGGTGTGTTACCCCATGCTAAATTCAGGTTTATGGAAGAAAGGCTGCACTTTGGTCAGCACGAGGGTCAGGTCGTCAACGCCTAGACATGTTTTATCTCTTGTCACTTGGGAGTGTAGAGGAAGCTCACAATCTATGAGGTTCTATTTTTGTGTGAGGCCTACAGCATGAGAGATACAATAAGCATTAGTTAGCAATCTAAGTATCCACTGTTTTGTGGCTGAGTGCATGTAGAAAACCCTTTGTTCACATAAATCCTCTTAAGAGTCAAGTAGGAGCAATATACCATCACTCGCTTCTACCGGACTAACCAAGCTTTATGACTCAACGCAGTTCTGATATTCTGCAAGAATGGATACCCTACTGGTGGCACTCGCTAGCCCACTCTCGATCTCTTATCCTCTGTCGGTTTGAGAACCGCTGTCCTCATAGTTTACAGCCCGGTCACTTATCTGAAGGTGAGACGTGTGGTAGACTACTTGTTTCATGGTTTGGCCAGTGTTGCAGAATTTAACTCACCTTATCAAATCAGTTGAAACCTCCCTTCCACTCACCCTGGCATGGATCGTCAGTGGGATTACTTTCCAGTGCTCCATATGCGCCCTCGACCTCAGTATCATCCTCCCTTGGCTCGGTGAGATGTGGCTCTTATCTACTGGTCCTGAAGTTTTTACAGTTCCATGTGATAATTTCGCCGCAAAAATATCGCCATACAAAAATATCCCCATATTTGTGAGGCAAAATTCACAATGGACCCTGCGGGGGACACCGCCGCAACCCCTGCATCACTTTTTAATGTGCGTGGGACACCCCCGCAACCCCCGCTCCCACATAATATCCCCAATAAAAATATCGCCTATGGCGAACCAAACGGCCATATTTACGGCAATATTTTTGTTGGGGATATTATTACCTGATACCGTTTTTACGCCTGTGGCTGGCACAGCGTCTTGCCTCGCACCATGCTCGATCATCAGATCTCTCCCTCACGGTTATATTGCTAGTCTATACATTTCTCGAAACGCAGAGACATTACTCCCTGCCGACGTCCCTTAGTGCCGGTCTGAGGATGGGTGTATAGTGAGTGGGGCCAGAAGTTGCTTGCTATAGAGATCAGTTTTTAGTAGTTTCCTGAACGTGAGAAGATGATGAAGGATGCTAGCTTTCTGCTGCTTCTCAGGGTTGCGCTGAGTGTGCGGAGACTTCTCATTAGTTAAGCTTTCTTTTGGATTGATTTAAGGCATGTTAAGCTGAGGATACGAGGGCAGTCGACTTGGAGCTATGAGTATAGGCGCTCATCTTATGTAGGCTCTAGAATGCACCCACAAGTCTGTGTTTTTTCACCATTGTTCATAAATGCAGTAGATGGCTGATTGTGACCTTATTTCTTCCATTTTCAGCACTGACATTGTAAATGTTGGTTAATAATAATGCACCATTTTCTGCACTCTAATTATTAACAGTATCCCCTTCTGATTTGTTGATGCAGGCAATCAAGCATCCGATGTTAGTTTTGGTCAAGCTAGCTTAAAATCTGCAGAGAGCAATTCAAAGAAGCTTTTGGCCTGCTTATATTTGCAAGTAGCTGGGAAGGGCTTCACGGGAGCAGATATAGAGCATGTTAAGCCTCTAGCCGGTGCAGCAGTTAACACTTCTAGTTCGTTCCCCAGACTTGCCTTTTTGGCTCTTGGAATTTTCTCAGCAGCATATATCAAAGTCCACCATGAGGCAGTATTGCCTATGCTGTCAACCTGGATGGGGGAGGACAGAGTGTGTGTGGGGGGGGGGGGTGGTTGCGCTGATGTTCTTCTCTTCTTTCCATTTTGGGATAAACCAAATTGTCATGATGGAGAGTACCCCACTTCAATATTATGTGTCTATCCCAACACTACCATTCTGTAGCCAACAGTTTTTGACTTTCCGCAGGCACAGGTTTGAGTTGCGGGATAGTTGCAATCTCTCTATCCACCAGCATGCAAATAAAACCCTGCAATCCCTCACGGTGTCGTCTCTGGTGGTCATTCGGGTTGTAGTCCCAAATGCCCTGGAGAATGGATGTCCTTGCTTTAGTTTAAACCAAATCCCCCAGACTGAATATACGTTGTTCACGTCTGCTTCCTGTTTGATGCTGGTTCGGTTCTAGGTAACCCTCTGGCTTCCAATTGCATTGCTTCTCCTTGGGTCCACTCTGCCATCTCAGGACAACCAGATGTCCCTTTGAGTTCATATTTCAGGAGTCCAAATAGCTTCTGTCAACCTACACCTCTTGACGAGCATGACATTTCGTTTCTGTTTTTATTTATTTGGGGTATTTATTGAGCACGGACCTAGCTTCGAGAAGCAATGCCATGCTGTACAACAATGGGATAATAGAATCTTTCGTTCCTCCCGCTGACTTTCGATCGGTAGCGCAGTCAGTGGTTCTGCCGCATATTGATAGAGGTGTTGCCCTTCTCATCAGTTTCCCTTCAAATCCTCCTGGGTAGTACAGACCGGTTTATCATTCAGCTGCGTACTCTGTTGAGGACGCAATCAGACGTCTAAGATTCAAACTTCTCTCTACTTCCCTCTAGAATAAATACAAATGGCCTCTATTGTAAGCATGCATCCCTGAGCATGACCCTCTCCATGATCCATGATGCCCCGCACCCATCTCTCACGCCCTTTCTAAAAGGAACACTTCTGATGTCTGAACATCTGTGTAGCCACTGTTTTATGACTGGCAGATCCTTTGGTTCAGAAATCCTGGACATGTAACCGAGGCATCTCTGCTTACATGTCAATCATTTGGAGCACCTATCCTCTCAAACAGCACCTCACTTATGTTCCCTGTGAGTTCCATGTATGCATGTATGTATGCATGTATTTATGCCATTTGTATAGCAGAGACCTAGCTAGAAACCAATGCCATGCTGTACGAAAGAAGTGGTGAATGCAGAGAGAGGACAGATAAAGCTTCCGTGCAGAGGGGTGTAATCAACTCAATAGCTATCTCTTTGTCTTCTCTGAGTTTTGGGGCAATCCTTAGTGTAGTGGACTGATTTATGAATTTGTGCATTCTTCTCATTGTGCCTAGAATATTTTAAGTTTCTTTGCCTTTCATGCTACCTAAGCGTAGAGTCTGGTCCCCCACTGGGTGCAGCCCACCAGTGACACAGTCTCAGGATAATAATGTCTTCACAGGGAGCCGAGATGGAGGGAGGGAGCACAGCACTGCCTCGATTGTGGTGGTTGTGTTTGGGGTGATGCCATGGATACCATGGATACCATTTTACGTCAGACCCATGGTCTAGGTCTCTGTCAACTGCGGGGGCCATGTTTCTTGACACAGCCCCCAGCACCTGTGGGCCACCTATGGAGTGCGGCTAGTGGCCGGCCATGCCACATGTCGGCTAGATTTCACACTTAAAGGGAGTGCCTGATCGTGGATAGCAACAGTCATGGCAAGGCAGCCAAAATCATTGGCATAGGCACATGTAGCTCAAAGGCCACAGTGTTGTTACTAATGCTATGCTATCAGTATGATACGGGCTAGAGTCACTTTTGATCAAAGGCACACAGGATATGAGCCAGCAGGCAGTGCAGCGGTTCAACAACTGTGGAAGAGCTATAGGGCCTTCTTGCTTGTCCGGCAGGGGTGGCGTGGCCGGCCATGCCCTCACCCAGCTGCGTGGACAGATGTTGTGTTTTATTGCCCTTTGGTAAGTAGATTTCATGACATGGAATAATTGGCTGGGTAATAAAAGGAAGCTCTTTCCATCTCTCGGCAGAGAGGGAATCGCAGGCCTCGTAAACAGTGTGGAAAGTGCATTAGGGCATGATGGCGCGGAGCCCATGCTCAGGTGTAATTGAGGCGAGACGGCAGGGTTCACCCGAGAGAGAGCGAGGGGGTGGACAAGGATGCCGCTCGCCGTCAACTATTAACTGCACTTAGGGGTCGGGGTAGAAGTGTGATTGATCTACGGAGGGCGCACAATCTGCAGTCAGAGTCTGAGCAGGGAACATTGCATTAACCAACAGCTCATCACTGGATCCGGCCCAGACACCGCCAGCGCCGACTCAGACGAGGGCGGCAGAGGCTCCATGTTCAGAGGCTGGAAGGAAATGACAGGGTGAAGGCTGGAGATGCTCCAGCGACGCACTGGGTGCCTGGGAAGAGTGTGTGGCTGCAGGGACGCGCATGCGCGCAACAGGGATCATTGCGGACCTTAGAAACTGGTCATTTAAAGGGACAGGCCTGTTTGAGTGGTCTCAAGATGTTCATCAAGGACAGCATACACATGTTAATCTCAACCTTACCAGGGTGCCAGTTGGCTCAGTGGGCACTCTCTCTCTCTATTCTGCTGCCAAGAGAGGCTCAGGACAAGCCAGGTGTCAAGACTCGGGGTCCACGTAGATAGCTATACCTCCGTCCCCAAGTACCAGTCAGCGAGATTGAAAACAACTCGCTGATGGGTTATTGGGGCCCAGGTGGCAGGAACAAGAACACCGGGTCCCCAGGTGGCTGCAAGGGAAACCAAACAGGATAGGCAAAACCCCTGAATGCACACCACCAGTATAGGAATCAGAATATGTGTAATCGGACACCTAGCAGTTGGGAGGCCTGGAGAGTTCTAGAAGGGAGGAGATGGAACAGGATTGCTGATTGTCCCCAACAATGTGGTCCGGTGTCGTAACAGGGAAGGAATGATTTCAGGAGCCTTATGTTTTCTCCCCAGCAGAAAATAAGGTGGTATGGCTTGTTCCCTCTAGTAAGATGTAGGATAGTAGCAGTTGGGGATTCACTGATGAGGCTCTAGACGTTAGCTGGCAGTTACTGGGTTGCCACCGTGTGTCAAGGACAACGAAGCAATGTCGCAACCTTATGGTAAGGTCTTAGCATGGTTCAAAGAAGGGCAATTCAAAAACAGTCCAAAAGCTAAAGTCTGTGATCAATACCGGAGATATTCACGTGAGGGTGCACCAAGGCCAATGGAAAAGGAAGAGGCAGTCCATTAGGCTGAAAGGCCAAGGTCAAAACAGTCCAGATGATCAATTCAGAGAACGCCGTTGCAAAAGGAGTAGACAAGACGCAGTCCATGAAGCAAGCGAAGATCAAATCCAGGAAGTAAACAAAGTCGAAACTTGAAACGCTGCACGCCGGTATCAACAAAGCTGAGAAGCACTCTCTGTGTTCATTTATGTTGTGGTCATGGACGCCGGATCACGTGATCAGGTCTGCTGCATCTCATGAACACGTGAGCTGGACCACCACGTAGCGTGCGTTGTTAGTGGAGTTGTGCTTGCATTCCAGTGCCATGGCAACTGCCACTGCAGATGCGCCCATGGCCGCCATGAACACTGTATCCGGCCTGATGCAGTATTTCTCGTGGATGGCGCAGGGTGGAGACATGCCAATTGTGCATTCTGCTGCTGCTGGGCAGGAGCACCCTGGAACCTGGGTGTAGATGTACCTCGAGATGGTGAAGGCACATCGGGTGAGTGCTGTGGGGACGTATGCATGAGACCAGGGCACGGTGGAGATATGCTGTATTTATATAGAAGAGTGTGTTCTGGCTTTGTCATTTCATAATTTAAGTGTCACTGTGGTGTCGGAAATGGATAGTGAGCAGTGGTAGGAGTGTATAAAAAAAGGTAGTGGAGCTGTGACACCAACAGGGGACAAAGTAGGCAGGAAGGGAGTAACCTTGAAAACATTTTTGAAGGGTTGCAGTCATGCTCGTTGACAGCCAATTGAGTTGAAACCGATCACATTTTATCTGGAACTTCTATTGGGTGTTAAAATGGAGAAGTGTGAAAAAAGTAGTGGAAGTTTTAACAGTAAAAGTAGTGTAATGCCGCTCCCGACCGTTGCAGCACACTTCGACCACTAATACTGAGCGATGGGCAGCTCAAGTGACCAATTTGACTGGAACTGATGAACGAAGCCTGGGATTACACTATGGCTGATGGAGAAGCTGGGATTCAAAAACGATTGATTCTACCACATCCACTGGGTGAAAGACACATTATAGATCACTTTAAGGTGTTCAAGTGGTGTGGAGCCGCTATGCCGCCAGGAAACAAGAAATTCAAGGCCTCATTGGGGTAAAAGTAAAAATTATTTATTTAGACACTTATACTGAGTTGAGAGGAGTCATAGAGCTTAGTTCTGCTGTTGGGGAGAGACCGCAGAGCGGAGCTGCTGTGCAACCGTAGACTTGGGCTCCATGCTCAGAACGACCGTTGCACACCATGCAATCCATGCGATGTCGTTCAGGTCTGCTCCATCGCCATCGCGTCAGCCAGATGCGTTGCAGAAATCTGGAGCGCTTCTGCTCATTACCATAATTGAATGCATTTTGGGACAAAAACTAGATATTTATTATTCTTCCAGAGACTCAAACTATGGAGGAAAAAACATTTTGCAAGAACACACTTGGCAAATCATAAGTTTTAAGGTCATGAAAAGAGACTGTTTCTCCAGAGGAAGGACCAACACAGATGTGTGAGATATCCGGCCTAATGTAATGAACAAAACCATCCTTGAATTATTGAGCAGGCCTACAAAGCAATATAATGCCCTAATAATAAGTTGCATGAGTGAAAAGAAGCAGAAAAGTAAGACCCCCGACCCCCGCATTCGCCCAGGTAGAGGTGTTTTGGGACCTTAAGTGATCCGGGCACAATTCTCACCAAGGTGCTAGAGGGATATAACTTGCAAAACCAGATCTGCCTCTTGGATGCACATTGAAAGCCTGGTCCCAAAAGTGCTCACATTGGTCCAAGAATTGCAAACTGATATCCACAATGAAACAGCATTACCATGAAAGCTTTAATCGTTTCCTCCTTTACCACTGGGACTGACCTAGAGAGAAAACAGTGAACCTTTCCCTTCCGGCCTGTGTCCCAATCAGTGAGCAGCTCAGTGGCAGAGCCTGCCACATGTCAGGGTAATCCTAAAATGTGAGAAACTGATCCCCAGCCTCACATGGCATAAGACTATAGATGACATGTGCACATATCCTTGTAGGCCAGTCTGCCATTAACATGGTGTCAGTTTAGACCAGTAGGTGTTAGGGTGACGAGCAGAGGGACATGGCATCCCTAGCCCAAGAGCCACTGTAGGCAGCCTCTGGGAGTAAGAGATTGTATTATCTTATAGACACACTTTGGAACATAGGCGTGCCCAGGGAGTGGATGGCGTGGCACGTGCTACCCCTGGAATCTGATGGCTACCTCAGGTGCCACCCCATTATCCTATTCAGATGTGGTGTATGTGTGTGCATGCGTTTGTGTGTGTACATGCGCTCATACTTCATGCCACCCACACTTGGGGCCATCCCAGTCAAAAGAGTCTGGCCACGCCACTGCTTCTGAATGTTGCATCCTTCTACTATATCTTTGTAGTAGTGTAATATGGCAGTCATGGGCAACTGTTGTAACATCACTGCAGTGGCATACAGCATGTTCTCTTTTTGCCTCCCCTTAATCTCCTTAAAGTCAAGGGAAGCAGAGAAGGGCAAGGCTGCTTTCTAAATGTATGTACGTGGGCTGTACATCAAGGTCGAGAACCTTAGATGAAGGGCTGGTGGTGGTAAGCTGAAGGAGGTGCGGGTGGGGTAAGATGCAGGACACAAAGGGCCTCATTCATGGCATATTTAACACAGTGCAAAGTGGCTTTGCACTGCAAAATTACACTTTGCACCGCTCTTTGAATCAGGGTGTTTGTTATCAGTGCTAGGTCACTTTGCACCGTGCAAAAAATTCCATGAATCAGGCCCAAACTATTGTTTGTGTTTTGGTGATGGGGGCAAAACAGGAAGGTAGGGGAAGAGTGGCAAGATGTCTGGTAAAGATTGTGTTGGTTTTGGACCAAAAATACAAAGGAGGTGGCAGTGTACGCGGTACTATTTTTGTTTTGGGGAGTAGGACAAAACGATGAAGCTGATGACAGGGGTGGCAGGATCCCATGTAATGTTTTGCTTTTTGCATGGGCAGGGGGGCTCGGAGAAAACACGAGAAATGTGTGGAAGGGTGGAAGGGTGGTTTATTGAGAAGCCACCCTCAACACAGGGAGTTCCTTCCCTCCCCACTCAAGTGGTGACACAACAAACTGTTTAACAGATTATTTTTCTCTAGCCCTATCTCAGACCAATATCATGTCCCTGGGACCCCTGTCCCCTAAGCTAACAATGAGCCAAGAACCAGGCCGGTGTTCAGCAAATATATTGGTATTTATTTAAATGAAAAGGAATAGAAATTAGCACGAAAATGTCAAACACCACTTCATCCATGGCACAACACAATCAACTTCTCTCAGCATAAATAAATCACAAAAGTGAGTTAAAAAGAACACAATCACAATTCTTCACTTTCTGCAAATTTCACAAAATAATTACACTGATCAAAACAAAGGCACTTATCGTGTAATTTTGTAGTTGGATTTCAAGATTAGTAATTATGATTTTGCCCACACTTTTGTTTTAAATAAAACACAGGGTGATTTATCGGTTTGTTGTTCAGACCCCCCCTGCTTTGGTGTGTGTTGTGAAGTCAGACAGAAACATTGGAATGCTTTGGGGACTTTTGGATTTCAGTCCCCCATTACTGAAAGGCCTGTGTTGGGGACGCTGGATAAAAAGGTTGGGCTGATTTAAGAACAAAGACACCCCTCTTCCTTAAGACGTCGGGTTCAGCTGGGCAGCAAGGATTACCCCATTAATTTATAGGATATAGTTTTCAGCACACACTGGGAAGTGAGCTTTGTTCATTTCGAATTTTAGCAAAATTCACCCTATAGTGTTCTGCCAAATGTTGAATTAATTAATTAATGTTTTTGGTTTAATATGCTAAGGATCTACACAGTAATAAATCCTATTTTCAATGTGACAGGGATCTTTGATTCCTCCTCATTTTGTAAATTAAAATGCTGCTTGTCCATTGGTAATGGCAGGTAGGCCCTTTCCACATGGCTCTTTAATTTTACTTGGAAAAACAACAACAAAGGCCATGGTGTTTTTGTTTCAGTGCTTAAAATCTTGCTATTCGTGTGAACGGGACTTCTGTTTGGGCACTTTAAATGCACCCCACATGGCAGAAAGATATCTATGTTTTGTTTATTTCCATAGAGGGTGCAAATTCGGTTCCGTGCGCATTATGTACCCTCCTCTCCAGCCTCTGAAACACTGGTTCATGGAGATGGTTCAGGGGGTAGGAAAGGGGGATGCTGAGGTCCAATCACAACATAGCGTTGCAGATGGGAATCTCTCAATAATGGCTTGCTTTTTACACTCTCACGTATTATGTTATGTTGTTATGTTATCTTGCATTTGTATAGCGCCTCCTGCCATAGGTTGTGGCTTTGAGGTATTGTTAGGAGAAAGGCCCCTGTGTGTTAGTAGAATCAGCCTCTAAAATAATATATGACTGTGAAATTCTGCCATTGCAACTTTGATGCATTCAGTAGGCATTATCCTGATAAAATCATTATTTTTGTTTGGGCTTCCCAGAGAAAAGGCTTTCTAAAGCAAACAGTTATTACACGGTGGCTGCATTCATCGTTCAGAGCAATGTTTCTTGGCTCCGCGTGAATTGATGGTTGCCGCCTCCAGCTGCGGTTCTGTAGCATTTAAAAACTGCCAGGCCTCTCTGAGTGTACGATTTCTATGGGAATAAGCACACTAACTACAGGTGTGATGGCTGCAGGGTATCCCATATATTTCACCCTCTCTCTATGGCTTCAACTTGTCCGATCTGCCCTGTCTCTGGCCTACTTGCCCCCAGCGTGCAAAGAGCATGTGGACTCAGCTGGTGGGCAGTGTTACAGAACCTTTGCACCAGTGCAAGAGCAATTAGCATCAAGGCAATATTTGCCACAGTGCAAACAGCATGTTCTTTTTCCGTGTTTTCATCAGGTCAAATGACGAGGTCTATGGCAAATATTGCCCTGGTTTAAAAATGCATTGAAAGAATAGGAATTTTGAAATAGCAGCATTTAAAGGTTTCTGTGTGCACATGTTTGGAAAACTAGCCCTCAGAATTGGGATTTTCTGTATAGAAGTGGGTTAATTACAGCATGAAAAACAGGTGGGAGGAGTGGGTGTTGGAGGTGGGGACTGGAGGAGTGGTGGCCATGGCACAGCAGTGCACTCCATTAATAAAATAGATGTAATCTTTCGTCTGCTAAATTTTGTAAACAGAATGGCACCGCATTAAGCACTAAATATGAAGCCTCTGCCTTGCTCTGTAGCTTCAAAGGGCTTAGAGGTAGGTCGCTAATTTGGTGTACACTTCTCCTCCCTTCCATCATACCAGTGGAGGTCAACAAAAGTGATTTGCTGATTGACAAGCTACTCAGTTCACTTCTGTGGTGCTATTACCAAATAAGAATGTGCTCAGGGCTCCATGTTCTTCTGCTGACGCTAATATTTACCACGAAGTCATTCATTACTTTGAATTTTTTCTTCTCCATTTTTGTTTCGATTTGGGGGGTACCCCTTTCATGCCCCCCTTCTGCTTCGTTATTGCTCGTACCCCAACCCCCTCCCCACCCCTGTTTGCCCCTTAACACATAATTCACAAAATAATTCAATTACATTTCAAAATGACTACTTTCTGGTCAAGTGCCATGAAGTTATTACTGTCTGCAAAAGAACTTGATACTGCGCTCGGTTGTTTCCCGGGCCACTTTTTGCTGAAGCGTACCTTCAGGTCGCTGAACCTTTGGTTATGTGTGCCTTTGAAGGTGCTATCTTAGAGGGCAAGTGATCTCAAGTTCTGCTCTAGAGGGGGAGTTCTGATCTCAAGTTCAGAACTCCCCCTCTAGAACAACCTCCTCATTAGGCTACTAGCAGACGTGGCCGCTGGACTTAAGGCGAACGAACACTCATGGCGTGTATCTTCCCTGAGGCATTCCAGGTGTCGTTTCTGATCCTTCTTGTTTCTCATATCGCATTATTTATTTTATTTCTTCCATTTCCCTGTTTTGTAGTTTTTCTATGGCGCTGGTAGAGTCATAGGGCCTCATTACACGGTAGGCGGTGGACCAAGGTGCTATTAGCACCTTGGTCCATGCCGGTAAATTACCGGCACCGCCTTGGCGGAAAGGGGAATTACCGCCCTACTCCAAGGTTGGTGGGGCGGTAATTCCCCCTTCCACCATTGCCCTTCCCCATTCCCATTTTTGCCCCATTGGTCATAATGGGAATGGGGAAGGTTCTAATTACAGTACCGCAAATTTGCGGTGCCGTAATTAGCACCAAGGTCCCTTTGCGCGTTGGGTTTTAATGCCTGCAAAAAGCAGGCGTTAAATTCCTCAACCCGCAAAGGCACCTCGTAGTACGGCGGTAAGGGTTAGCGGTCACCGTTACCATTAACGGTGACCGTTAACCCTTACCGCCGTCCGTGTAATGAGGATGATAGCCCACAGCCAATGTGACCCATGTTCTTTACAGGTCACAGTATCAAACTTTACAGTTGGGAATACATACAATTTGGAGGCAACAATCACTTCACAAATTACAAAAACATAATCAACCTAATCACCTGCCAGTGTGTCCTCAGATATCGAGAAATGCCACCTAGGCCTTCCAGGAAGCAAATAACAGCACACAAGTCTTGTATTTGCAATAACAAGGTGGAAGCACTACTGGTAAAACACTTTCCAGTAAACAAAAACATACAGCAGAAGACATTTCATGGACAGTTATTGAACACGTCAAGAGTCCACCAAGAGGGAGCGACATGGGATGCATATTCCACTTTAGAGTATAAAGGTGGGTATGTTGTATTTATGTGGCATCAATGAGAACATCGAATGGCACCAATTGGCAGTTCTGTGATTAGCTTCTGCGCCCCTTTTCCTGTATGTGATTACAGTCTCATGAGGATGGGCTACATTTATTCATATGAGACATTAGCAGGTTAGGTTGACTGAATAGATTAAGCATATGCGCCACTATCATCCTAATTTCTCAATAAAATACCACTGATAAAGACTGTTCAAGAGTACCTGGAAAGGTCTTTAAGAGAAAGCCTCGTCCAGGCAACACCAAAAGAGTGGCAGCCTTGGCCATTTAAATGCCATCATGCTATGCATTCTAATCATAAACATTGAATGTGTGAAACGGTAAGAGTCACTAGATACATACCATGTTTCTGCTGGGTATAAATATAGCCATCATCCCTGAGTGGCAGGGGGCATACATGGCCTGTAACGGCCCGCCAACTCAAGCCTAGGCAGGCCCGAGCAAAGCAAAGGCCTTGGCGAGGGCTGTGGGCCATTACCCGCCATGTACTCACCCCCGATGAGTAGGTGGTAGCTATTCGCACCCCAGGGTGCAAATAGTTTCATTTTTATTTTTTGGGAGACCAGACCCACATGTATTGTTCCACTCCATTCGTCCGGAAAAGAAAAATACGATGGCTCCCGCCGCAGGTAAAGTGACATAGTCCCTTTTGCATTTTCATGGCAGCCGTGGGCGGGAGGTACACTGGGACCAGAGCACAAAGCTCTGGTCCAACCGGTAAGTGGGGAGGTAGGGAGGTGCAGAAAGACTTCAGATGTCTCTGGGGGACAGGACAGGCTGGGGATGTGGGGAGGCAACAGGGAGAGTCTCTGTTGACAGCGACAATCATTATGGTGCCACCTGGGCAAGGGCCGTGGGTGGCTGGAAAGCACGTCCGGAACCCAGTGTATTCTCGTTTGCTTTTCCAGCCACCCATTGGCTGGGCGCCTTTCTCCGGGTGCAAATACACAATAGTAACACTTGATTGTAGATATTCATTTCTTAATCAACACTATCAAAACGGCTACAACTACATATGTGTGACATGTTGTGTGCCAATAGTTTACAACATTTCACAATGAGTGTAACATACAAATTAAAGTGTACTTTTCTCTAGTATCACCATTTCAAGATGGTGGTTCCATTATAGCCATGTGCTTGTGTAGACAGGCTTTTGCAAAGAAATGCCTCAACATTCAGTGTTCAAGCGACTATTTGGTGCTTTTGTGCTGACTTTTCAATGAATGATGCTTGAAGTTAATAATTATATTATATTATGTAAACAAATGAGTGATATTGAAACAGCAGGCTGCACTGCTCCAAAATGAATCTTGGACTATGCTGGGTCGCATGACGTGGAGACGCTTCAGTGTTCCGAAATGTACTGGCCAGCATATTGTTAAATATGGCACCACACAAAGATGCTACTGGACGCTGCAAGCAAACAAGCTGTCGCCTGCAACCATGTTTTGAGTTTCAATTACACAGACATGTGCTTAAAAACACGGGGTACAGCATCTTACTTGATCACACATGTAAGCACGATGGTGCCCTTTGAGATTGCACACAAATCACCATTCCGTGACTGAATACACAGTTAAGTGGATCTCAATTTCTACACGGCCCACGATCCATGCCTAAGGCAGCTAGACATGTGATTACATGTGAACCACATGCCAATTATAACTGTGCTTGTGCCTTATCAGGCAGATTCGTATTGACTAAATATCTATGCACTAAGCCGTTAGGAGTATGTCTAATGCATGTTGACAAGCATCCACAACCCAGTTGGTATGCTTATTTATCTACCTACCTATGAGGCATTTGAACTGGAATGACTAAGCCCATCTAACCTTAAAGGAACTACACATCTCTATTTGTACAAATGGAATGCAACATGTGAAACAGAGGGAACATAGACGTCTCTGAACAACATCACCACTAAAGGGATACGGACATTGTCAGTGATATGCAATGAGTCATATAGTCCCTTTGGGATCTAGGGCATGGACTTTCTCACAGAGGTTTGGACAAAGTTCATATCCTCTGCGCCAGGTTCTGGAGACTGTGGGCCTCATCAGGAGTTTGGCGGTAACCCTTAAAAGCGGCGGTAGCGCTATTACTGCCGCATTTAAGGGTCCACCAGATCATGGCCTTGGTGGATTTCCCGCCATCTCTGAGCGGGGGGGAAATCCGCCGGGCGGGAATAGCGTGAATTTTCCGCATTGGGCCCAATGGGGAATGAGGAATTCCCGAATGGGCACAAAGGGGAATGGGCACTAACCGCTCCGCCAAACCCGTGATCTGGCGCTAATAGCGCCGGGGGTTTGGCGGTAGGGCTAATAGCGTGTGCGGTAATACCGCCGGCGTTACCGCCCAACTTGTGATGAGGCTGTATCTGGTAGGAGGAACCTTGGAATCACCCAAGATTTCCTAGAAGACGCCATCACATGATTTTTGACATAGACTTAAAGTTCTGAAGAATGTTGTAAATTCCTACAAGCGGAAAACTTTAGTTGATGTAATTATTGGCTATCTACTTACACTTATAGTCTTTTACTAAAAACTATTTTTCAACTGTGTTTTTTAATTATCTGTGTTACGCTTGAGTTTAGCTAAGCAAAATGAATAACAGTGTGCCACAACATTTTCAATTTATGAGTTTCATGTTTGTATTTGTTAGTCCCTTTCAACAACAAGATATAAGTGGAGTTATTTTGTTGAAGTTTCAAAATAACTCTTTCGGTAGCGTTCACAAGTGCTCTTTAGGAGTTCCTTGTACTTGTTTTAGGGGATGTAACAGGCAAGGAGTAGTTGTTCTGAATGTCTACATTTTCAAAATATGAGTTTTTTGACATCTTTTGATATTGCGATATTTGTCACACAGGGAATTATAGACACACATCCCCAAATGTGACCCACATATTTTTGCCAGTCACCAATCAAAAGGTTCAGTTGTCTGCAATAGGACACCCCCTCAAGTGCACTCTCATCCCCCACTCCTCCTAATGGCGGCCACTCCCGCTCCTTCCACGTGGCACCCACAGAAATCTTATACTTTTTTTTACTATATCTCGCAGAGGGTCTGTTGGCATAGAAATAAAGATTTAAAGTCCCTTACTGACCCTACTGTGCCCGACACACCCCAGTAGTGCAGTTGGTCATGTAAAATGGCCGTGGGGGAATGGCAGCAGCCTGATCTCACTTCCGGTGCCCTTTTTCTATGTTCCTCGGTGATCTGAAACTTTTCTGGATGAATCTCCAGTTAGGTTTGAACATTTTACGGGAGACATAACCGCCGAAAATTCAGGTGGCTCGGTTTGTCCCCGAACCAATTTGGCCAGCCCTACTCAAAGGACACTAGCCATTCTTGTATGCACTGGTTCTCCTTTCTCAACAGCTTGGAGTTCAGAGACCTGGATTGGGTATAGGACATTTTGTACACAGGATTTCTCTCTAGTTTATTGGTCGACTGCATCACAACCTACAACATTAATCAAAAATCTGGACTTTAGGAGCAAGCATTGTGTGAAGGACAGATATATAGAGGTGTGGAGTTACAGAGTTTTTGGGCACGTCACAACTCCAAAGAAGGAATTGATTTTGTTGGAATGGGGCTGAAGGTTCGTGCCATGCTACTTCGGATTCCTTAATCCTGATCTCGTGGGTCCAGCACCTGTTCACCTGCCTGCACCTTGCTCCTTCCTCCCTGAGAGCACTATGCTTGCACTTCTTTGCCAACGTTGATACTTGAGCATACCTATCACGCATCTGTTTTATTTATCATAGTCCCTGTATGGATTCATCGCCCTTCCCCTTTTCCTTACCTGTTATGAATGTTACAGGGTCTTACAGATCAGTCCCTCCCCACCTACCCTCCCACTTGCGATTCCATGGTCCCGCAGAGTGCACCTTGCATATAACACCTTATATAGAAACAATAAATACATAATTATATGTCTGTATGGGATTACATAATTCTCAAGCAATTGGATAACCCCTCGCTAAATTGTGATAGGCCACCCCCATTTGAGTGATGGTGCAATGCACTTCTCTCATCATTACAGCGCCTCTTCGCATCTTTTGCTGGAACTCCTCTCAAACACTAATCCACTTGGTTGACCATTTTCCTGCCATTGACCTTAGACCCATCATAAATTCTGTTTCCCTTTTCATCGTATGAATATTAATGCCACTTGCAACATCTTCAGGAAGCGGAACCTCATCTCTTGCCCTGGAGGGCCTTGCCCTTCTGCTGTGCTGAAAGGGTGCAGTAACCATCTGGCCCCCTTCATCATGGAAATTGTGAGTCGCCCCCTTGAGGGTGGTACGGTTCCAGATATCATCAAGAACGTTCAGGTCAGACCAATTTCAAAGAAAACATTTAAAGAATCCTCATCCTATCAGAACTATGAGCCTATGACCTGTGTTACTTTTCTCCTAGAAACTTTACGCAAAGTAGACACAATTCAGATGAATTACTAAGTGGAAGAGTTTAGTTCAATGGGAGACTGGGGGTGGGAAATATGGCCATATAGTAGTACTCAGACTCCTCTGCTAGATGAAAGGGAGAACTTACTCCATCCTCTGGGGAATGCAGGGACTGGCATGCTTCTGCTATTAGACCTGCCATCTGCATTTGGCGTCATCTAGCACCACCCAGAGAAGTGGACTGAAGTAGGTGCTGGAGATGTTGGTCATTGCTAAGTTATGGATGAGATCATTTCTCAGCTGCAACTCATCAATAATGACAATATATTCTTTCATGTTCTTACTATCTACGATGAACCATGGAATTCACGCAGTGCTCATGCCTCTCCCCTCCATTGTTCACTATATGTACCCTGCCTGTTCATGAAATGCATGAAAGAGAAAGAGCTTAATTCCATATGACACTCTGATTATGTTCCAGCGTACTGGAGATCCTGTGAACAACCTCGTTGAACTCCTGTTTAGCCTCATTGAAGCCTGGATGAAAGCAGACAGGCTTAGGCTCAAGCACATCAGGACACAGTTCCTGCTGCTTGCCACCACACATCAACAGAAACAGGCCGATCACACCTTTGTGCATGTTTCAGCTCTGATGCCTCTGTCCGTATCCACAAATAAGCAATCATTGGCAATGACAACCGTTTGGGTTTTCGACTTTGCCCGGACTTGGCACGGGAAAAATACACTTTGCACGGTTCCATGAATCAGGGTTTGTGTCGGCAGTGCAAATTCACTTTGAACCTGGCAAATATTCCATGAATCGGGCCCAAAGAATACAGATCTGCTGGTTGGCTGCAGCTGCATGGCGCTATAATAAGTTAATTCTGGGGGTTGGCTAAGCTGGTGAGTTGGGTCGGGAAGTTGCCTCATGAGTCATGTTGTAAATTAACTTTGAGAGTGATATCTGAGGCCGGCGGATTCTGGTGTAGAGTTGATTTTGCATATAGAAGGGCTGTGACAAATTCAAATTTCCAACTCAGTCCCCGGGTCTGTGGGGGACTGGGCAGCGCAGGAAAGCCGGGCAAGAAGTGCAATATCGCCAGAGCCATGAGCTACATGGAGGCGGTACAGACCACGTCCTGGTCCACATCTAAGGGATTAGTCCTTGAAGCAAGGAGGCTCGCAATGCAGAGATGTGTCCTTGTTCTTCTGCCAATGCCCTGTCCCAAACATTTGCTGGAATGTTGCAGAAGTTGATGCCAACTCTAGCAAAATTATGGGCATAGGCATTCATTTTGCCACTGGAATTCTGGTCCTGACCCAGGAGTTAATTTGGTGGAAAATTCTATATATCCCAAGAAAACGCAAGTACGACACCTTAACAACACTTATTTATTTATTTATTTATTTATTTATATTTATTTGTTTATTTGTAATGCGCCGAAAGCTCGCAAGCATCCAGCGCAGCATAGAGACACAACTAGTAACAGACAAGACTTAACAGTTTCTTATGTTGTATAGATATCTTTGCCGCCAGAGAACAAACTCTGTGAGCTCCCAAATGACAAAGGGGATCGCTGCAGTGAAAGGAGAAGCCAGCACCAGGGACGTCATTTGGGGGTCGCTAGGGATCGCAGATGCGACCCCTGTCGTCTCCCCTGTTACCCCAGGCATCATTGTGGGTCCCCTGGAGCATATGTTTTTTCTAAAAAAAAAATCTTGTTTTTAACAGGGGACCCCTGTTGAAAACAACACACTTTTTTAAAGCACAAGCTCCAGTGCCTGTGCGCTAGGTACAGTGCCATGGTGTCTGGACTGGTGTGTCAGTGTGCTTGAGTTCATGGTTGCTTAGCAACCATGAGCTTGTCCGGCGTCCGTGCTCACGGTTTGCTGCATTATTTCACGGTGCACGCGCAGGACAGTCTCTGGAAGCGCCTCTGCCATATGTCAGTCCTGGACCACCAGCAGCAACCCCCTGCCAAAGACAACAAGTACTAATGTCCGGGTGAGTGTAAAGCGACGTAGAGAATGTATGGAGTACAGTGCTATTGTCCGAGTGGGTGCAAAACAGCATGTGTTACAGGATGTATGGAGCCCTGTACTCCTATCCGAGTGACTAAGCAGCCTGTTACAGGATGTATGAAATCGTGTCCTAGTGAGTATAAAGCAGTCTTTGTTAATGGGTGCATGGAGTCCAGTGAGTAAAAAAGCAGCCTGCATTACAGGATCTATAGTGTCAGGTACTCCTGTCACAGTGAGTATAAAGCGGTCTGTGTTACAGGATGTACGGAGGCCTGCACTCCTGTCTGGTCCCACTGAGTATAAAGCGGTCTATGTTACAGGGCTGTTTCGATGAGTGGAAATCTGTGCCTTCTGCTTATCCGATGAAGGATTTAGGCTACAGAGAAGTAGTAGTGATTGGCCTTCTGTGAACCGGTCTATAACACAATTTGTGAAACTATGCAATGCTACATTTCGCTTAGTGCACCTTCCCATTAACGTGTAATCTGGGGAGGTATAGCACGCTTTCTCTTTCTCACGGCATGTTATGTCCCAGCCTATACCTTGATGCAAGACCCTGCTCTGTGAAACAAACCCCTCCTCCCCCCAAGTCGTTACAGTGAAAGTCTGATTGCATCAGCCCCTGATTGGGTGGTTAAACCATGGGTTGGGGTGAACACCTACTGGGACTCCTTGCTACAGCAGAGCTCAGATCTATTTTCAGACACGCTGGGTTGAAACCCCCTCCTCTATGGTGACCAGATGTTCAAGAAGAAGAACTCAGGACGACCAAGTGGACCAACAACATAAATGAAGGACTATCCCCCGAAAATCCGCCTCCCCCACCCCGCATTTCACCACTCAACTCCCCTCCCCTTTCTCCCATTATCCCATCCCACAGAATTTCCAGCACCGATCCTGCTTTTAAAATGTGCGGTATGCATGTTAATACAAAATGAGCTATTGCTCTCATTGACATGACAGGACTTTCCGTGTATTCGTTTCTAAACGTGTCTCTGTGGGTGGCACTTAAAAGGCAGAGTACTGTTGAAAGCCAAACGTGGGGATGAGAAGGAGAAGAGCCAAACGTGGGGGTGAGAAGGTTAAGGATGGGAGGGCAAGTGTCATCAAAGCACATGTCTCCTGTTCGGATTTTGTTTTCCTTGGAATATTTCATTATAAAATGTTGGGTTTAAAAAGTGGCCACCTTTTATACTTTGCCATCATAGTTATTGCACATTCTCATCTCTCATGTTATTTTTCCAGTGTTGATTACTTTTTTTTAAAGGCAAAAAACTCATTTGTCTTGTGCACTTTCTTCTAAAGGGAAAGGTCAATAGAACTAAATGTGTATATTTCACTTTAATATATGTTAATGGGTGGCAGCTTTTGATGTTTTCTTTGGGGGCAGAGATTCCCACACTGGTGCAAGGGAACTGTACCCAACCCCAGGTCAAAACAACACATTTTACAGCAGATGCTGCAGCAGGAATAGAAAAAAAAACATATGATTTACATTATCTTGGCTATCCAATTGTGACACAATATGCTGTAGAATCAATTGTGCAGATAAAAAGAAACATTTACCCACCAACCTTGCAAGCCCCTTTTAAAAAAGATTTAGAACTACAATGATCAGGTTTACTAGTGTGCCATGACATAACACTGCTGATTCTAATCACTGTAGCAATAAGTGTTATGTTAATAAGAAATGTGACCCCCATAACCAAGACATTACCATTTCAGGATAAATAGCTGGTAAGATAGCTCAGTGGGTTATCTGTTCACTGCTAGACTCTATGTGTGTTCTGCCCATCAAAGGTTTGAATCCTAGCAAGGTCTACTCAGCATATTTGCCACTGACCATATAGCTCAGACATGTATGGTTAATAACATATAAGGTCAGCGGCACATAGGAGTACTATGTTGTAGTGACAGCCTCTTGGTCTGCTTGATGATGAACGGTGCAGCTATTCCTCTTCAGTTTGTGGATGAAATGTTGATTTAAAATATGATTGATTATACTGCCTCTACAAACTTGACCTTAATATTTTCTTGACAGCAGTTTTTCAAAATGTCATAGCAAGGGAATAACAGATAGTCAAGATTTGCTGTTGCTTTTGCTGCATGCTGCTTTTCTGCTTTTTCTCGTTAGGTGCAGGTTGCATTAGTTTAAGTGTAATCGTGCACCCTGAGCATGCGTTGCCATTTTCGTCTATAGCAGGTTTCAATATCCTGTGGCACAGGACTAGGAACAGGATGGCCGGAGAACACCAACACCGAGCAGGGCAGCTTGTATTGCCTTTTCCGGAACCTCGAGATGACTGTAACTGCAGGCAAGCCAAGGTAAGTGCAAATGCTTACATTCACAGTAATTTGGCAATATGCGCCTGTACACACTGTTATTAACGCTACATGTGGTATTCTATTCTCGTATGTAATGTACAGCATATTACAGTGATATCATAACCATATTTTTCTTAGTTTACTGAGGAACAATGCTATGTGATGCCACTGCCTGGTTTGTCAAGGGGTGAGAGCTTGTATGCCACCACTTCCTGTGATGTTACTTAGGATGAAGACAAATTACATCACTTCCTGTGATGTCATCGGGGTCAAGGGTTGTGTGAAGTCACTTCTGCTACACCTGGCATTTTGGTGAAATGACGTCCCTGGCCAGCACCTGATGAGACAAATAAACCACATAAAGAAGTGAGATGTAACATGCTGTATTAGGGTCCTGCTTGCAAGCCGGATACCCACAAGCACTGGTACAATCCATGCCAGCTGCAAAGAGTCCGGTGAGCACAGCATCGTGAAGAGGGAGAGAATGGTGGAAAGGGGGAGGGCATGGGGAGCCGAGGCCCAGATTCACAGCGGTGCAATGCAGAGGCAGCGAAGAGGCAGGATTTCCACCTCATGCTAAGATCACTGCTGGCCATTTTATAAGCACAGGGAGCCATGGACCCACAACGGGCAGGATGAAGAAAGCAGTCAGACAAACAAGCAGTGGAAAGTCATAATACAGGTAGTCAAATATCAAAACCAATCCGGAAAGAGAATGACAAGTGAAAAAGGAAGTAGCGCCTATACCAGGCCAGGGAGCAGAGCAGTGCCGGGAGAAGCAGGTGACAGAGGTGAAACAGCAGCGCTAAGCAGATGTAGCAAAGCTGCTTTGGCTGACGCTGAGGAAAGATCTTATGAGCTTGATGCCCCTTAAGGAGTGAAGGGTATAGAACTACTTTCCGGTGAGATGGGCACCATTTTCCTTAAAAGGGAAGAGGGCACACTATCCCTTTTGAGTGGGAAGGGTGCTCCATTTATTAAGGGTGGGAAAGGCACCATATAAATGAAGAGTCAGCAGGGCACAGCATATCTTATTAGTGGGAAGGGCGCTATATCTTTAAGCAGGAGAAAATACACTATGCCACTAATTATGAGTTTGGAGGTCTTGCAATAAATCCACCACATGACACGTGGCAGTTTGGCAGCGTTAGTCCCAGTCCAGACAACTCAATGAGGGCTTTGGAGAATGTACAGTGGGTGCTTGAGAACAATTCTGAATCCAGTAGTGGGGGTAAGTGGCAGCAAATCCATTTAGTGTACCCTGGGAAACCATAACCCTTGATCAGGAAGAAGTGGTCCAGGCACCATCTTCTTGGCTGGATTACAAATAGTGAGCTGGGTCCTATGTCAAACAAGTGGATGAGCACTATAGCCCTGTGACTGTAGCCTCAGCAAAGAAATGGATGGGTGCTATAGCTCTCTGACTGTAACCTCAGCAAAAAGGTGGCTGGGCAATATAGCCCTCTGACTGTAACCTTGGCAAAGAAGTGGCTGGGCACTATAGCCCTGTGACTGTATCCTCAGAAAACAAGTGGCTGGGCCCTATAGCCCTGTGACTGTAACCTCTGCAAAGAAGTGGCTGGGCGCTATAGCCCTGTGACTGTAACCTCTTCAAAGAAGTGTCTGGGCACGATAGCCCTGTGACTGTAACCTCAGCAAAGAAATGGCTGGGTGCTATCTCTCTCTGGCTTTGAATTCGAGGCAAGAAGCATATGAATGTTATACTCCCAGGGGGCTGCATGCGTAACATGACTATCACCATATAAAGCTATGATATGCATGTTCCTTTTATAGTGTTTTGTGCCCCGAAAGGACACCTTGTAGCACTGAAGGTGAGCAGCGGGGAAAGGAAACTGTTTGGCTGCAGGCCAGCAATGTAAGCGCCAGTGGGTGCACAGGTCTTCACTGGCGGGCCTCTCAGTCGCGAACAGATATGTTCCATTGTGGGGATAAGTGGGTAACCCTGAAGAGACTTGCATATTGGGGTGCCCTTCAGTATGTAGGTTCCCTGCTGAGAAAACAGCTCTGATTCTGCTGCCCAACCACTCGTGGGTCTCTGCCAGTAAAGCATGTTTTACATTTTTAAGGACTTTTTGCAATGTATACAAAATTGGAACTATTGGATGTTGCATCCGTGCCTACTTTATAGTATTTTCAGAAATCTTAGAAATGCCAACTTCAGTTTGTAGAATTTTTGTTCAATAAATCTATTAATTGATGTTATTGTTATTGCTGTTTTCTTAGCCTGCAACCTGATGACAGTCTAAGCACCGAAACATGTTGTAGTACGCTGGTTGTTATCATGGCGTCACATATTTATACCAAGATGTATTACAAACAGACCCAAAAAAAGGAAAATTTCATTTGAATTCAGAAATAAGCAAATTCTTTGAAATTGGAAAATCTTTTCAGGTTTTAAAGAAAATACATGCAAATGACCAACATTTTGTGGCAGGGAGTGTGATGAATCAACTTCTGGGGCACCAGTGGTCCAGAGAGGAATATCGGTTTTAAAACCATCAATCACCCTCACACCTACACCAGAAGGTATCCAAACAGATTGGAATACAAGTAAATTAAAGACCTCCTTGTCCAATTTTGGTAACGTGGATGGAACGGCAGGCTTATCTATGCAAAGTCGTGAATCGTTGGTTAGTTGCAACACAGCTAAAATACACTTATTATCAAACGATAAAAGGGACTGTCCAGTCAAGGTTGTATACAAATATCTACTTTATTATTACTACAACAGACAGTTCTAGCACACTGCAACTACAACCTCCACTGTAAAGGAACACAGAGGACAGACAGGAAAGGGATGCACTCTGGATACTGACAGGAGGGTAGTTGGTAAAGTAATCAGTCTGATAGTTTAAGATTATTTGGTTCCAGCACCAAAGGGGCAATAGGTCATAACTGGCTTTAGGGGCCTTCGGAGAAGGACCGGGTGGGGCGTGGTGCAGAACCACAATGTACCTGGTGATGAAGAAGTTCTTGGAGCTCGACAGCGTCGAAGCAGTTCCAGGGTGCTTTGCAGCCTGTGCGACAGAGTAAGCGGCAGGCGACAGCTGTGTGTACCCGGAAGCAGGAAGTTCGGCAAGCAAGGCTGGATGGACGTCTGCAGGCTGTCCGGTGCAGTGGCACAGGGCAAAAAATCATTGTCTCTGTGCTGTGTTAATAACTCCAATCAAGCATTCCCACTAAGTCAGTGCCTTGTCTGGGATTGCTCAAGGGAAGCCCTTATTTATATATTTTTATGACAAGTTATAATCTGGATAATGAACCCTTGTATAACGCCCCTCTCTTAGAATCCCCCTGCCCCACTGAGCCAAGAAGTAGGCTTGTTTTGCAAATTAAAAAGGTTTATTTGAAAAATTAAACAATAGATATATATCACACTTTTATAATAAATTAATATTTGATATCACACTTAGACATGTGACAGTGATCAACAATGGATGATGTTATACTAGCACACTGGTTTAATTACTTAGGAGTAGTATAGAGGATAAGGTAGCTGAGAATGCTTTATGGTTTCAAGGAGATGCAAAGATGAATAAAAGGCAGTACAGAAATAAACTTGATATGATTTCAGCAAAAGATAATATGATCATTTTTTCTCTGACAATTCACTCCCCCACTCTCCCCCTATGCAATGTAAGGAGATGGAAGTAACACACACAGTCTTCAGGAATACAACCATAGTACAATACGAATTCAGTTCCCCCCTAGCAAGCTTATAGCACCAGGGATGATTTTGAAACACAGGCGAAAGACTTTCAGATGATTTGCAAGGGAGTGAAATATGCTAACATTGATTTTAATTCCCTCTAGAGGTTCAGGGTGAGTGAGAGATACTTTAAATCAGTTCAGGTCCACACTAACAATGATTAATGAGGGGTTATCAGGTTGAAAACGAATTTCAGTAATAGAAGCAAAGGACAGATCTTTCTACACGTGGTTGAAATGAAGCAAAATGTCAAATCGCTGCACTTTTTTTCGAGTGCGTCGAGCGCAAATACGGAGGCACTTTAAGGAGAAGCAAGCCGGTTAGAGCTTGTTGCAAAGCTGGGAATCTTAGCTTTACAATACAAGTTAAATGTCGTTCCTAGGATGCATGGTTCCAAAGATACAGACGATTTTGTAAAGGTAGTTTTTCAGAAATGAAATTACAGTTTCGGAATGACAGATGCGCCTTGAAAGGTTTGAATCAACAGGAAGAACACACAATTTCTTATGATGCAGTTCTAAACAGGTTCAAATGTTTTGAATCAGATTATTTTAAGCTAAGACATGGGTTCTGCACAGTTCTAGTTGGGTACTCACACTATAAATTTAAAACGAATGGCCGCGTCACGGATCTGGTCAACAAGTTTAGTTGTGGTTCTCTCTGCTCGGCGGGTCAATCAGGCACCAGTTCTGTTCACAGCGGTCTGGTCTGGGTCTCTGGTTCTGCTGGTCTGGATCAAGTGGATTCTGGATACCGCACTGCTTTCTGGGAACTGGTTCTGTTCTGGATACACAGGACTCTTAGCAAGCAGAAAACCGCACAGCCTGGCGGTTGAATAGTTTGCAAAAGATTTTGAGGCCTGCTGAAGAGTTCAGCTCTTTGGAGTTTTTATTCTGGAGTTAGTCTGGATCTCTGGAGTTCCGGGTTCTGGAGTTCTCCGTCAGCGTGCTGCGCAGGAATTCAGTTCAAGGTTGGAAAATGAATGTCCCTGTCTGGCTTCCAGTGGCTCTTTTGATGTCTTTTGAAAATGGGTGTGGATGCTAACTTTCTATGCCCAACCCACTCATGATTTGATAGGTCAAGGATTTCTCTTTGACCTGATTTGAGAAGGGAGCAGTGAGTCATCCTATGTCATCAGGTGTCATGTTTATGGCTCCAAAAAAAAGAACACTCCCCTTTGCTTTGACCTTAGAAAATCATTTTCATAACTAAACATATTTCCCAAATACACAAGTGGTTGACATTACATGTACATATCATATATTACTTCGAGTAGGTCTCTGTTCCAACTCTGATGTTTCTAAGAGCCAGGGTTAACAAATGGCAACTTATTTTCGTTTTTAGTTGGTTTACCAATATTGGATTTTTACCAAAAATGACACAGATGTACACCGCCTTTCTACAGATATTCCAGTAAATTTTCATTTTTCTAGCGTGAACCCCGTGTCCGCAATCTCCATAATTCATGGGGTTTTGCCTCAGAACATGGTACAGAGTCCTAACACCTCTTAAAATGTGCACAGAAAAATCACAAGCATAATGATATTAATTATATAATGTTGACAAGTCCATACTATGAATTATCCATCTTTTTAAAATTATGCTCTGGCCCAGAGGGGTGTGGTTTCCCAAAGCACATGGTGGAATTTCTGGTTTGTCTACTTCCTCCAACTCAAGTTGCTCACAGAGGCACTGCCCCTCCCAGTTTCTCTCAAGAGGAAGCCATTTACGACACCCCTCTAATTTAACATTTGCTTGAGCCAAGGAAGGCTCATTGTTCAGTTTCCTGCAGTCCCCAGCTGCTCCTCCCCTAATCCAATCAGAGAGGTGTCATCTCCCTTTGGTGAGGGCAGGAGAATGCAGGCCAGGCCTGGGAACATTTGTTGAGCAAGTTTCAACTCCCGTCGGGGGTAGTTGTCAGGCAGAATTCAATCTCTTTAAGCCAGGCTTCAGCTAAATGTCACTTTTGTTCCCAGTTTTTCTTCATCCAAATCAAACTTACAATTTTTACACATGCAGCTAGAACGCTGATTCTAAGTTCAAAACTATGACATTTAACAGTTGCAAACTATGTGACACTCAACAGTAGGTCACTCATTTATTTTAAACATTTAGATTTTAGTGTCTTTCAGTCCAATTTAACTTAGGCTGCTGACATCCACAGCTCAGCCAGTTTTGTTATAAACATTGTTTTGGGCTCTTCATCTTTCTAGATTTTGTATGCACACAAGACTACATTCTGCCAAATGTCTGCTGATGTTCATTGAGATTTTTGAATATCTTGCAATGTTTAAAATAGGCATTTTTAGCTTGCATTTCAGAGAAACAAAGGTGATTTCAAAGCGCTTTCTGAGCTAACAGGCACTGCTGTTTTTTCCTTTGGCACCACGTTTCACTCATTGCGCTTCTGGCCCACCACGCTCGCACTGGTGGGTGGCAGGTTAGGCGACCATTTTGGTGTGCGCAAAAACTGCATGGTTTCCCTGGATTCTGGCGCAATGAGGGCTTTTTCGGCCATCTTGGATTTCTGAGCCCACAACCCCAAATGTTGCAGCATAATAACTCGAACATGGGTAAAAGCCCCTGACAAGCCCCCCCGTCCGACTGCGCTTTGATTTCAAGTTGAGGGGAGTCGGGTGCAAAGGATGTTTTGATCCACGCACTCTGATGTCCGCATCATCTTCTTCTGATTCCGTAGATGAGAAAGTTCAGCATCTTTTCCTCCATCAGGGTGGATCGATCGGTACTCCTCACCGGTCCTGATGGGAGTATTGGGCGGTTCCCCGGCCCCTCGGATCTTTGCTCCCGGTCTCCAGGTCGTCTTCCGTGGTCAGTCTCCAGGTTTTCTTTCTCCTAGGATGACAAAGCGAAGCGGCAATACACATTCCTAGACATTTTTCCACCACTATTAATGGTGTGGCGAACAGATACATTTTATACATCAGGACACATTTTGCAGTCTTATTTTAAAAACAGGATACAATTAGGAGACATTTACATTATGTTCCTATATTTTTGATATGTGGAATATTTTAGGGTTGGAACTGAATTACTCTGGAGCGGCCCCCTCTGGGATTGCAGAGGACTCCTCCAGTTGCTGCAGAGTGTGCCTGGGATGGCAACACTTTAACTGATTTATATGGACCCACTTGTCTTCCCCTTCCGCCAAACTACCTTTGGGGAGGCGGATCTTGTAGGCAACTGGGGAGATCTTATCTACAATTTCAAACGGTCCCTTCCATGTAGGCAAACATTTTCGCTGTTTGGCCTGGTTTCTTTAGAAATTGTATAGATAGACCCGGTCTCCTGCATTATATACTTTCCCGGAAGTTTTCAAATCGTAATGGGTCTTCATGCTATCAGCTGATCTTTCTAGATTCCGCTGAGGATATGCAAAAGCGTGTTGAAGGTGTTTCCTTAAATTCTCCACATACTCATGAGTTGTGGAGGCATTTATCAATGTCTGCTCTTGGGTCCTGTAGAGAAAATGCTGGGGAAGGACCATCTTGCGTCCAGTCATCAGCTCAAATGGTGACATTTTAGTTGCAGATGAAGGGGTGGATCTGATGGCCATTAGGACCAGACGTAATCGGATATCCCAACTTGGCCCAGAATCTGCCACAAACTTTTTTAAGATGCTCACTATGGTTCGGTTATAGCGTTCTACTGCCCCAGAAGAAGCTGGTCGGTAAGCAATGTGTAGCTTCCTTTTGACCCCCAGTATCTCCCACATCTTTGTCATCACTTCACCAGTGAAGTGACTACCTCGGTCCGACTCGATCCGCTGGGGCAGTCCAAACCGGGAGAAGATATGGTTTATCATCATGGTAGCTGCAGTTTCTGCCTTGCAGTTTGGGGCTGGGAGACATTCCACCCACTTAGTAAATAAGCATGTCACTGTCAACATGTACTTATTCCCCCGAGAGGAGCGAATCACCGGCCCTATGAAGTCGATTTGTAAATCTGACCATGGCAGTGTCATCCCCCTCTTTTGGAGATGTGCACGGTGTGTGAGGGATGTCGGCTGAAATTGTGCACACACAAGACACCCCTTCAAGTATCGGTTGAGTTCCTGCCCCATGTGTCGCCAGTATGCAACCTCTCTTAAGATTTCCAGTGTTGTGTGAAAACCCCTATGAACGGCTGTGGCCGCATCATGGACGTGACTTAACACCAGGCTTCAGAATGAGGTAGGAACCACACACTGATCATGGCCAGCTTGGGATTTCCTTACCAACAACCCGTCTTGGATTCGGAACATTTTTGGACATTTCATCAACACTCTTATGTCCTCCTTCCCAATGTAATCGGTATCCGTCAGGGGAAAGTTCTCAGGGTCCTCAATGTGTTGGTAAAACTTACCAATTATTGGATCCCCCTTCTGAGCCGTAATTAAATCAGCATCAGGGGCCGCCTTACTCCATTGTGCAGTTGAAAGATCATTGTGAGCATTTGTCTGGGACATAGTGATAGCAGTGACCTGGATTTCCCCCAACAGGGACTCTATTTCTATTAGATCCCCTTGGATGGCCCTGGTTTTGGCCAGCTGATCAGCTAAGTCATTTCCAGTTTTGTCCCTCTACTTTAGAATGACCCTTGATCTTTTTCCAGTAGATGGTTATCCCGTTCGAGGTGTCCAGATAATCAATGTTTTGAATTAACTTCCCATGTTTCAAGGGTTTGTTATTAGCACATAACATGCCTCTGGTTTTCCAATTAACCAGGTGCTCCACAAACCCATTCTGTACATAATCTGAATCTGTGATTATGACCAGTTCGTGGAGTTGATGTTAGACAGCAGTGAGGATGGCTTGATACACAGCCATCAATTCTGCCACCTGACTACTTCGGGGACCAATTTTGTAACCAGCGGATGGTTCTGGGGACTCCTTCACCCATGCATTCCCTACGACGGCTACCAGTACTTTTTCCCCATTGTTGTGATCATGGTAAGAGGATCCATCCACATAGACAGTGGGCATTCCCTCACACTTGTCCTCTTCAAAGACTTTGTGTGGGGAATTAAGGTAGGCCTCCATGTTGTCCTTGATTTTTAGACTTTCGTCCTCGAGACAGTTTTCTCTGGCACAATCATGCAAGTCAGCCAGACCTTGCGCGAGGGGACTCTTCTTGTTTTGGCCATATCTGACCTCCACAGGAAAGCCTTGCATTGACAGAATCCAGGAAGTAATTCTGGAATTACTCACATTTCCGGCTCGGATTCTGTCACTTTGGAGATATTGCAGAGGCTGGTGTGGAGTCTCCACTATGATGTGTTCCCCCTGGATGAACGGGCGGTAATTCTTCAATGTCCACACCGTTGCCAGGAGTGCCTTCTCACAATCGTTGAATTTTCCCTCCACGGAGGATAAAGTTTTTCTCGCATAAGAGATTACTTTATTGACCTTGTCATGCTTTTGGTATAATACTGCCCTCAAGCACGTATTAGAGAACCCTGTCTCCAGGAAGAACTCCTTGTTTCTGACAGGGTCAGCTAGGCAAGGCGCTTGTGAGAGTCTTCTTTTGAGTTGTCATACTGCCTCAGATTGTTCTGGACCTCATTCCCACTTGACCCCCCCCCTTCAAAAGATGAATCAGGGGTCTAGTGATCTCTGCGTAGCCCTCAATGAACTTTCTGCTGTAATTAGTCACTCCAAGGAGGCTCCTTAGTTCCCGCAGAGTTGTTATTGTTATTGTTATTTTGCATTTATATAGCGCCTTATATACCATTGGTATGGTCTGAAGGCGCTGGTAGGTTGAACGCCCTTGGGAACTGAAGTTCGGGTCAGTGGAGAGATTAGAGAGAGTCCAAAGGTGGGTGTGCGCACCGGTATGTCTGCAGCTGGTGTGGAATTTGTGTGGTAGCTGCTTCTTAGCGGTTGGTGTGGTGGTTGAGAGATCAGGGGTATGTGTTCGGTCTGGCCGGAATCATCCAGACCGAGTGTGGTAGCGTTAGGCCTGAGGAGAAACGCCTGGCTGCGGTGTGAAACCAGCGATGTTTACTTAGAGTGATGGGGGGTGAGCGGCAGATGTAGATATGAGAACAGTTATACCGAATGGTGTCATAGTATCTCTGTGTTCTAGTGTATGGTGGTGTAAGGAGAGAGTAAGCGTGGGGTGTGATATGAAGTATGCTCTTTCAAAGGTTCCTTGCATTCCAAAACAAAATATGCACGTCACACAATTTTGAGCGGTCAGGTTCGTTCTATGTGTTTCTCATCTGCTCTATGCACTATTCACCCATACACTCATTTGTTCCATGCGTTCGTCCACTCCACAGATTCATCTGCCACTCATCAGTTCCGCACTCATCCGCTCCACAGACTGATATGTCACTCATCAGCTCTGCACTCATCCGCTCCACTCACTCGTCCGCGAACACTCGTCCGCTCTATGTACTCATCCATTGTACACTTGTTCGCTCCACACACTCGTTCGCTCCACACATTTGTTCGCTCTCCACACGTTTGTTCACTCTCCACATGTTCGTTCACTCTCCACACGTTTGTTCGCTCTCCACACACTCGTTCGCTCTCCACACACTCGTTCGCTCTCCACACACTTGTTCGCTCTACGCACACTCGTTCGCTACTCGGCCGCTCTCCACACATTCAGCCGCTCTCCACACACTCAGCCTCTCTCCACATGCTCAGCCGCTCTCCACAAACTCAGCCGCTCTCCACACACTCAGCCGCTCTCCACAGACTCAGCCGCTCTCCACAGACTCAGCCGCTCTCCACACACTCAGCCGCTCTCCGCACATTCTGCCGCTCTCCGCACACTCATCCGCTCTCGGCACACTCAGCCGCTCTCCGCACACTCAGCCGATCTCCACACACTCAGCTGCTCTCCACACACTCAGCCACTCTCCACACACTCAGCCGCTCTCCATACACTTGTTGGCTCTCCACACACTCGTTTGGTCTCCACACACTCGTTTGGTCTCCACACACTCAGCCACTCTCCACACACTCGTTTGCTCTCCACACCCTTGTTCGATCTCCACATACTCGTTCGCTCTCCACACACTCGGCCACTCTCTACACACTCAGCCGCTCTTCACACACTCGGTCGCTCTCCGCACACTCGTTCGCTCTCCACACATTCAGCTGCTCTCCAAACACTCAGCCTCTCTCCACACGCTCAGCTGCTCTCCACACACTCAGCCGCTCTCCACACACTCAGCCGCTCTCCACACACTCAGCCGCTCTCCGCACATTCTGCCACTCTCCACACACTCAGCCTCTCTCCGCACACTAAGCCGCTGTCCACACACTCAGCCACTCTCCACACACTCAGCCACTCTCCACACACTCGTTCACTCTCCACACATTCAGCCGCTCTCCACACGCTCAGCCGCTCTCCACACGCTCAGCTGCTCTCCACACACTCAGCCGCTCTCCACACACTCAGCCGCTCTCCGCACATTCTGCCGCTCTCCGCACACTCAGCCGCTCTCCACACACTCAGTCGCTCTCCACACACTCAGCCACTCTCCACACACTCAGCGGCTCTCCACACACTCAGCCGCTCTTCATACACTTGTTCGCTCTCCACACACTCGTTCGCTCTCCACACACTCAGCCGCTCAACACACACTCGTTCGCTCTCCACACCCTTGTTCACTCTCCACATACTCGTTCGCTCTCCACACACTCGGCCGCTCTCTACACACTCAGCCGCTCTTCACACACTCATTCGCTCTCCACACATTTGTTCGCGCTCCACACACTCGTTCGCTCTCCACACACTTGTTCGCTATCCACGCACTCGTTCGCTACTCGGCCGCTCTCCACACATTCAGTCGCTCTCCACACACTCAGCCGCTCTCCACACACTCGATCGCTCTCCACATGCTCATTCGGTCTCCAAACACTCGTTCGCTCTCCACACACTCGTTCGCTCTCCTCACACTCGTTCGCTCTCCATGCACTCGTTCGCTACTCGGCCGCTCTCCGCACACTCAGCCGCTCTCCGCACACTCAGCCGCTCTCCACACACTCAGCCGCTCTCCACACACTCAGCCGCTCTCCATACACTCGTTCGCTCTCCACACACTCAGCCGCTCTCCACACACTTGTTCGCTCTCCAAACCCTTGTTCACCCTCCACATACTCGTTTGCTCTCCACACACTCGGCCGCTCTCTACACACTCAGCTGCTCTTCACACACTCGTTCGCTCTCCACACATTTGTTCACTCTCTACACACTTGTTCGCTCTCCATGCACTCATTCGCTACTCGGCCGCTCTCCACAGCCGCTCTCCATACACTCAGCCGCTCTCCACACACTCAGCCGCTCTCCACACACTCGATCGCTCTCCACATACTCATTCGCTCTCCACACACTTGTTCGCTCTCCACACACTCGTTCGCTCTCCACACACTCGTTCGCTCTCCACACATTCAGCCGCTCTCCACACTCAGCCGCTCTCCTCACTCAGCCGCTCTCCACACCCAGCCGCTCTCCACACTCTGCCGCTCCCACACTCAGCCGCTCTCCATACTCTGCCGCTCCCACACTCTTCCGCTCCCACACTCAGCCGCTCCCCATGCTCCTCCGCTCTCCCTTCTCCTCTGTTCTCCACGGTCCTCTGCTCTCCACGCTCCTCTGCTCTGCACGCTCCTCCTCTCTCTACACTCAACCTCTCTCTACACTCATTTGCTCTCCATATTCATCCGTCTTCCACATTCATTTGCTCTTTATATTAGTCCGCTCTTTATACTCAACCGACCTCGACACTCATCCGCTCTCTACACTCATCCGCATTCTGCACTCTTCCGCTCTATACACTCTTCCGCTCTCTACACTCATCCGCTCCGCCCACTCAGTCATTCCACCCACTCAGTCGCTCCTCCACCACTCTCCACACTCAACCGCTCCCCCCACTCAGTCGCTCCCCCCACTCAGTCGGTGCCCCCACTCAGTCACTCCTCCCACTCAGTCGCTCCTCCCACTCAGTCGCTCTCATGCTTCTCTGCTCTCTACGCGCCCCCGCTCTCTAAGCTCCTCCGCTCTCAAAGCTCTTCCGCTCTGCATCTTCCTCTGCTCTGCCCACTCTTCCGTTTTCCACGTGCCTCCGCTCTCTACACACAACCGCTCTCCACACTCGACCGCTCACTACACTCAACTGCTCTCCACACTCTTCCGTCTTCCACATTCATTTGCTCTTCATATTCGTCCGCTCTTTACACTCAAACCGACCTACACACTCACTGCCCTCCACACTCATCCGCCATCAGCGTTCATTCTTCCACGCTCATCTACCCTCATCTATACTCATTCGGTCTCCCCCCTCTGCCCTCTCATGCTCCATCTTCATCCGCACTCCTCATTCATCAGCTCTCAACACTCATCCGCTCTCGACACTCATCCACTCTCGACACTCATCCGCTCTCCGTACTCGTACGCTCTCTACACTCTTCCGCTCTCTAGACTCTTCCGCTCTCTACACTCTTCTGTTCTCTACACTCATCCGTTCTCCACACTCATCCGTTCTCCACACTCATCCGTTCTCCACACTCATCCGCTCCCCCCACTCAGTTGCTCCCCCCATTCAGTCGCTCCCCCCATTCAGTCCGTCCCCCCATTCAGTTGCTCCCATGCTTCTCCGCTCTCCACGCGCCTCCGCTCTCCACGCTCCTCCACTCTCAACGCTCTTCACGCTATTCCGCTCTGCACGCTCTTCCGCTCAGCGCGCTCTGCACGCTCCTCCGCTCTGTACGCTCTTCCGCTTTGTACGCTCTTCCGCTCTCTACGCCCAATCGCTGTCCACACTCAACTACTCCCTACACTCAACTGCTGTCCACATTCTTCCGTTCTCCACATTCATTTGCTCTTCGTATTCATCCGCTCTCGTCACTCGACTGTTCTCTACACTCATCCGCGAACAGCATTCATCCTCCACACTCATCCACACTCATCTATACTCATCCACACTCATTCGTTCACCCCACTCATCCGCTCACGCCCTCCACACTCTTCCATTCTCCACGCTCATCCGGTCTCCACGCTCATCTGCTCTCCACGCTTTCTATATTCTAAGTGATTTATTCCTATTATCCACTTCACTGTTTAGATCTTCATTACTCGTTTTAGTTCTGTTTGTCATTGTAGGTTACAGTTTGGTTGGTTTAGCTGTACTCTTTTTTTTTTTTTTTGGTGGTTTGCTGGGTCAGTGTTATTGTGATGATTGATGATGCTAGTTTGGAACCGGTTGGTTTTAGGGAAAGAGACAGGCTTTCAGTAGTTTGTGGAATGCCGTTAAGTCCTCAGTTAGGTGGATGTGGGGAGGGAGCGAGTTCCATAGGGTTGGGGCCAGGGCTGAGAATGATGCTCCGCCTAACCTGACTGAGTTTGTCTTGGGAATTACTAGGAGGCCGGCTGAGCTTGATCTAAGGGTGCGAGTGGGGTGGTAAGGTATTAGCTTTTCTTGAAGATATTGTGGTCCAGTTTTATGTAGTGCTCGATGAGTGAGGCATAAGGTTTTGAAGGCCACCCTATGGGCTACTGGAAGCCAGTGCAGTGTCTTGAGGGCTGAGGATACGTGGTCTCTTGGACTGAGCGCAAGTAGCACTTTGGCCGCCGCGTTTTGTGCTCTTTGGAGTTTATTCAGTTGATAGGCATGAATTCCGAGGTATAGGGGGTTTCCGTAGTCCAGTCTTGATATGATGATTGATTGGACCGCGGAAACTCTGTTGGGAAATTAGAGATATGGAAAGATGCGCCTAAGGTTTTTGAGGTGGTAGTGGCAGGTCTTTGAGACATTGTTGACTTGGCGTGAGAGTGTTAGGTCAGAGTCCAGGGTGCATCCAAGATTTTTCACTGTGTTGGAGGGTGTCGGTGAGTTGCCCATGGCGGGTGGCCAGGGTAGTGGGTGCGGAAGAAGATCGGAGTTGCCGCAAACCATGATTTCTGTTTTGGAGGGGTTTAACCAGCGGTGGCTTTGGGTCATCCAGCGTTCTATGTTGAGGAGGCAGGATGCCAGATCAGGTCGGGAGTTGGGTTTCGCGTTCAAGATTTTTGGAATTAGTTGAGTGTCGTCGGCGTAATTGTAACACAGGATGTTGTGTGAACAAATTATTGGTGGGAGGGTGATCAGGTAGAGATTGAACAGGAGGGCGGATAGACATGCTCCTTGTGGGACTCCTGTGTCGACTGGTCGGGCTTGAGAGGTAAAGTTGGAGAGTGTCGTTATTTGGTGCCTGTCTTTGAGGAACAACGCTATCCATTTAAGGGCGGTTCCACGTATTCCTAGGGAGTGGAGGCGGTCAAGAAGGATTGAGTGATTGATCGTGTCAAAAGCGGCCGATAGGTCGAGAAGGATTAGTGCGGCGCATCCCACGGAGTCAGCTGTCAATTTAAGGTCATCCCAGATCGAGGTTAGGGTGGTTTCAGTTCCGTGACGGGTTCTGAATCCTGATTGGGCGGGGTCTAGGAGATTGTTGGCTTCAACAAAGGCATTTAGTTGGGAGCAGGCGGTTCGGTCAATGAGTTTGGCAAGGAGCCTGGTGTTTGAGATGGGGCGGTAGTTTTTGGGCTCGAGTGGGTCGAGCGAAGGTTTTTTAATTAGAGGTTTGACGTGCACCAATTTGAATGCGTCTGGAAAGATACCGGAAGAAAGGGAGGCATTTATGATAGATCTTGCGTGTTCTCCTGCGCAGGTGGAGGCAAAGATTTCTTTTAGGGTTGTGGCTGGGCAGGGGTACAATGGTGATCCAGATGGTTTGCGGGCAGTTAGGAGTTTGAGGAATTGTTCCGGTGATATTGACCTGAAGGATTCGAACGTTGGTTGCGTAGAGGTCGCAGCTGATGGGCTGGCCGGTACGGGCTGAGGATTGCCTGGTGGCTGTAAGAGAGCCAGTTTGGTGGTTAGAGTTTTTGTCCTTTCGATAGCCATGGAGTAAAAGTGGAGGGAGAGAGAGTCACACAGTGATTGTGACGCGGTCGGGATGGTTGTGTTACAAGCCGGATTGGTGAATTCAGAGATAATTTTGTGAAGTTCTTTGCTTGGGTTTTTGCGGTTTAGGATTCGGGAGTTGTAGTGGGCTTTTTTTGCTTTCCGGATTTCAGTTTTGTACCGATACAGGTGTTGGGCTAAGGAGGTCTTGCTCTCATGGGTTTTCTCTTTCTGCCATTTGCGTTCTAGGTACTTGTATTGTCGTTTAGTGGTCTTCAGCTCAGGGGTGAACCATCTGGGGAAAAGGCCACGGCGGGTTGATGGTTTGCATGAGGGGGTGAGCCGCATCAGAGATGTGTTGAGCCATGAATCAAAGGCCTCAGGGGTTAGTTGATTGTTGAGATGGCAGGTAGGTGGTGGAGACTGGAGGAGTGCCTTGGCTAGGTCCGGGGTGATTATTAGTTTCTTCCAGCATTTGCGTTTGTTTGGAGGTTCGGATACGAGTACGGGAAGGGGTTCGGGTGAGTGGATGGCGAACGAGAGAAGGAAGTGATCGGACCAGATGATAGGGGTGGGTGGCATTAGATGAATCAGGGTGTTGGAGCTAAAGATGGCATCAAGAGTGTGTCCTTTATAGTGAGTCGGGCCGTTCATGTGGGGTTGGAGATTAATTGCATCTAAAACGTCCACCAGGGAGTATGTCATAGGGTTGGTGGGGATGTCGAGCCATATGTTGAAGTCTCCAAGAAGGGTGAGGTTGGGATGGTTTAGTTGGATGGTGGCAATAGAATCGCAGAGGTTGTTTGCGAAGTGTCTATCGTAGCCAGGGGGCCTGTAGATTATTAGGAAGCTGTGTGAGAGCGACGGGGAGAGGGATAGTTTAACGAGGAGAGATTTGCAGGATGGAATGGAGGGTTGGTTGTCGATGATTGAGGTGCGGAAGAGAGATTTGAAGACGAATGCTATCCCCCCTCCCCTGGACGGACGGTTCAGTGGGATGAGGGAGTAGTCAGGGGGAAAGGCTTCATTAGCGATTGGGTCAAAGTCGTCAGAGAACCAGGTTTCAGTGATAAAAACTAGGTCTGGTTTGACTGATGCGAGGAGGTCAAAGATGCAATGTCTGTTTTTGCCACAGATCGGGCGTTAAATAGGATGCAGTTCACATCGGCTGCCAAGGATGGTCTCGGTGCTGGGGCGGGATGGGGCGGTGGCAGAGAGAGTGGAGGGGGGTAGGGTGGGTGATGATAGATGGGAATAGTGGGCGAGCAGAGAGATTGGCAGGTTTCGGGTGGTGTTGGGAGGCTGCATGAGATAGGATGATCCGGTTTGGGTTGGGGGATTTGAAGGAGGGGTGATGGTGATTAGGAGTTTCAGTTTCAGTTGATGAGAAGTCGAGGGAGAGGGGTTTCAGGCAGGGAGAAGCCACGGGGGAAGGAGGAGATTGCGGGATAGAGGTGATGGGTCGAGACAAGGGAGGCGAGGAGTGCTGAGAGATTGAAGGGGACCAGGAACGTTTCCTCTTTAGTTTCTTTGTTGCGACTGGTGTGTGAGAGAGAGTAGGGGGGTGGGAGGGGGAGAGGGATGCAGCTTCGGTTCTTGCTAGGGCTAGGCGAGCGGTTTTTAGGGAGGGGAAAGGGTGTGTTCGGGGGGAGGGTGGCAGGGGTATGAGGGGAGGGTGGGATGTGGGTGATTGCCGGATGGGGTGTGCCAGGAATGATAGTTAGTGGAGTCGGTATGGGTAATGCTGGTGGGTCAGGGGTGGGGTTCAGGGGATGAGTGGTCTTAGGGTGAGTGGCTCACCATCGTGCCCCCCTGGCTTGGTATTTGGACAGGGGAATGGCAGGGAGTGCGAAGGAGGGTGGGGAGATATGGGAGGGGGGGCGGGAGAGAAGGCAGATCGGAGAGTGGGGGTGGTCAACGGGGGTCGTTTCTGACTGACTCTGGAGGAGTGGGTGCACTCATGATTGGTGCGAGCTTTTAGGTTGATTTAGGAGGGCTTTCTGATTGTAGTTCTAAGATCGGTGGTGACACGCTTTTAGGCACACCTCAGGGTTCAATTGCTCGAAGATGATACAAGACTATTGGTGCTTTTCTAGATAGAATTGTAGACAGAGGTGATTTTAGTTTATTGGGTACACTTCTAAGTTCACCTGTACACAGAGAAGATATTCAGTCAGCCTGTAGATTCAATTTGTTTAGAGGGGGTATTTGAATATTAGTCACAGTTTTAGATTCTATATTACACAGCTATACTGTTAGTTATACTATTGGGATTGAATAGGGCACGGTAGTGGTGGACTTCTTTCAGTTCACCTTTATACAAGGAGGGTATTAGTCATGGATCTAAATCAACTTTGTAGTTAGATTATTAGTCACCGCTTTAGATTCTACATTACACAGCTATCCTGTTAGTTATTTCTAAATCAGAGTTTCACAGAGAGGTTGTTGAGCACAGTTTTAGATTCTATATTACACAGCTATATTGCTCCCGCAGAGTTGTGGGGTCTTTCAGTTTCTGAAGTGCTTCCACTTTCTTTTCTTGGGGGCAGAGACCCTGAGGAGTAATCTCATGCCCCAAGAAATTAACACGGGTTCTACACCACTGTGCCTTCTGAAAGGAATGTTTTGCTCCGGCGGCCCTCATCTGTGTCAGAACATAACAGATCTCAGCTATATGTTCCTCCACAGAAGAACTTTTGATGAGGACATCATCTACATAAACCAGGTTACCCCTCGCACCCAGGTCGGGCATGGCCTTGTGTATGAACATGTTGAATTCATTGCCGGAGTTGAGGTGTCCGAAGGGAGTCCGGGTCCATGTGTACTGCTGGCCCCCAAAGGTAAAAGCCAGTTTGTATTGGTCCTCCCTACTGACAGGCACGGTCCAGTATCCATTGGTCAGGTCTATTGCAGTGAATACCTGTGACCCCTGAATCTGGGCCAGCCCTTGGTCAATGTAGGGCAGAGGCCATCAGGAAGTATGGACCCATTTGTTGAGCTCCCTTTGGTCGGCGCAGAGTCTCCACTGGCCGTTTGGCTTCAATATTCCCAGCACCGGATTAGGTGCTGTGTACTGGACAGATTATTCCCCGGGTCTCAAGGTTCTTAATGATTTCAGTAAGGGACTCCATTGATGCGAGAGGCAAGCGATATTGCTTCACAAACACTGGAGTCATGCCAGGGTCCATGGGAATTGTTGTTGTGTGGATGTCGGTGCGACCACAGTCATATGAGTCTACCGCAAAGAGATCTTGGAAATCCAAGAAAACTTGTTTCAACTTTTGCTTCTTTCCCAGAGTCACACAGGCATCAGCTAGGTGGACTCTCTCTTCCACCATCTGCCTGAAGCCTGGAAAGACTTCTGGTTTTGCTATCTCAGCGGCCTCCACCAGCTGGGTGGAGAAGTCCCTGGTCAGAGTGCTGATTTGGACTGGAGGCTTCAGGTGGGAAAGACAGCCCTCATGGACCTGGAAAATCACCTCATCCCTTCGGAATTCACAAGTCACGTCTTCCTTACCATAAGGGCAGGAAGTGTACACCAGGAAGTTCCCCCCATGCCGGGTAAAGATCCTGTCTGGTGTTGTATTGCCATCACTGTCACTGTCAAAACAGTCCTTGGGGATTGGTCCTAACAGTTAATTTCCTAAATCAATGGAGAAATGTCGGTCATCAACCGTCATTCCAATAATGGTCCCTGCGGCTAGAGTAATACTCTTTAAGTCGCTGTTATCCACCTCTATTGGAATGGTGTCATGTTCTATGTTGACTAATGGTGTTGGGTTTACCCCCAACCCTTGCTGTTGGAGAGAAGCATTTAGATGAATATAACCATCAGGGTTTTTCAATTTTTGCCCTCTTTTAACTATCACTTCCAGGGAGAATTGTCGGGTCCTTTCTGGGATGGTGACTTCCTCTTTAACCTGAATTTCAACTGCATAAGGTAGCAATTGAGCTGACCTAAATACTTTTTCTGGATCATCAAAGCCCATGGGATTATCGGCTAATCGGGACCAAGCTTTGAAGTTTATTAGGTCCAAACTAATGGCAAAGCGATTGAGAATATCACTGCATAAGTAAAAGGCGGCAGTGACGTCTCGCACGACCCAACAATTATGGACTATGCTCTTGTTGCCAATGGAGATTTTGAGCATACACCTGCTTGGCAGGAGATGTTTGGAATTGGGTGTTTCCAGATCCATTTCCCATTTGTCTATCAGTTTGAATGTGGGAATGGCTGGATCTTTTGGGAGTTGGCGGAACATGGCTTCGCTGATGAAGCTCTTACCGTTGTTCACACACACTCGGGCGAGAACAGGGTCCTTCCCATCATTTAACTGAACAGAGATGAACAACTGCTCTCCAATTTGCTGAATATCAGCCAGGCTCTGAGCTGATTTCACATCTTTCTGGACCATAGGAGTGGGAGTTTCTGATTGTGGATTAGTAAAGAATTTCAGAGTGTTTCCTTCCAGTGTGGAATAGCACCTTAAACTGGAAGGAAGGTTGATTTTCAGAAATGGAGAGGACCCCCCAACACCAGTCTGTTGTCCTACTGCTATTACTGTCATGTCTGGAATTTGGTTGTTCTGGAAGTGAAATTCTACTTGGTCAGATTTTTGTTCAACCATGTGGCAGGTGCCGATTGAAGTAACATGGTTGATGCTCTGTTTTAATTTTATTGGTCGGCTAGTCTGGGTCCAGAGGACCTTGTTTACACAATCTATTAGGGGTGACAACCTTCTCAGGAGGTCATTCCCTATTAAACAAGGGGTGCCCTCTGGGGTCACTACTATGACCGGGTGTTTCACCTTGTGTCGCCCAATTTTGATGTCCAAATCTGCAGTAACCTCGACGGGAATTTCCTTCCCGTCAAAGTTCTGGAGTTGTCCAGGAAGAGAGGTGAGAGGAATACGGTAATTCTCCCTCCTTCCTCCATTTAGTTCATCAAAGGCCCTTTTGGACAGAAGAGTAGCTTGGGATCCAGTGTCCACCAGTGCCAAAATTATACCCTGCCCCTGTACTTGTACCGAGGCATAGTATCTTCCCTCCGTCTCCTGAAGGGGGCACAGATAATGCACATTTTTGGACAACTGGTGGGCTAATTTTCTGGTTTTGGACATCACGAGAAAAGAGATTTGGGCAGAATTCTGTGGAGAGTCATGGGAATCTGCAAGAAAAAGTTGGCAAGTTGAAATGGTTTTGGGTTCCCCTCGTTCCAGTTCTGGGCCGCCCCCCCCTTTTTGGAGGCAGTCACCAGGATGGGTTTGGACTAGGGATTTTTGGTATTGTTGGTTCTGGGATAGGATGTTGGGCGGCGACAGCTCGATCCCCACATCTACCCAGTCTATTGATTCTGTTTTAGGTTCCCCTGGTTCCGGTTTTGGGCCGCCCCCCCCCCCCCGTTTGGAGGCAGTTACCAGGATGGGTTTGAACCAGGGGTTTTCGGTATTGTTGGTTCTGGGATAGAATGATGGGCGGCGACAGCTCAATCCCCACATCTACCCAGTCTAGATTGGAATCCCTTGGGACCCATTTTTCCTTGGGAGGAGTTCCCCCATCTCTGAAGGAGAAGATCCTTTCCCCAGGATCCTCTTGGGATCCCTCTCCCTCAAATTGGACGATCTCTACCTCCTCCACAAAGTGGGTCTGTTTGGGTACTTTGTTTCTCCTACCCCCCCTCTGCTCCTTGGGAGGCAGACTTTCAGGGGAAGGAGATTTTGTTTCCGGTTCCTGGGTTTCCATGGGCTGTTTACAAGTGGGGAAGGAAGCTTCCTCCAAGGCTTTACACCCCCCTTCCCCTTGTGCCTCCTCCCTGGGAACTGGTGGGTTATCGGCATGCTGCCCCCGTCATTGTTCTGGAGCACCAGGCCCAGAGTTTGGGGCATTCTGCGGTGGCATGCTCTTCTGAGGGTTCTGTTGAGCCCTCAGTATGTGACCCAGATCCCGTGCCATATTTGGGACCTGGCGCTCTAACTGTAAAACCCGCTCAGGCTGATAAGGGGTTCTTTTTTCTCCCCTGGACTGATCCCGGGAAGGGTAGCTATCCCTGCTCTGGTAGTACCCCGGGTTGGGAAGATTTGGGTACCCCTCCACCCTTGGCCTCCCCTCTCCCGGATTAGGTTGTCTGGACTCAGGGAATTGGGGAAAGAAGGATGGATGGTTTTGGGGTTGGAAATTGGGTGGATACCTGCGAAAAATGTTTTGCCCATTGTTTGAGGAATGTCTGCCCTCCTGTGGGAAGTTAGGAGGGAATTTCCCTGGGTCAGGTGCTTGGCTAGATCCCCCCCCCTTGGGCTGGAGGAGTCCTTACATAACCCAGGATGGGTCGGTTTCCCTTGTAACGGGGACTTACATAATCAGGGGAGTGAGGAACCCCATTTGTGGGACTACCCCCTTGACTCCCTGTCTGTGACTGGCCCGAAGGCCTTCTGGGCTTAGAATTATTTGGTGCAGGCAGGTGTTTAGGCCCCCCCATCTCCAAATCTGAAACGGGGGCAACCTTTACCTCTGCCACCTTGGCAGCAGCAGGGATGCTGTTGGTTTTGGGGTTTTTGGGCTGATTCTTATTTTCCACCGGTTTCTGCACCTCATAGATGCGGGTAGCTTGCTCAATGACCCAGTCTAAAGATCTTTTCTCGTGAAAATCTCTCACGAGCTGGGTCATTATGTATTTGGGTAAGGCATGGAAAAACGTATTAACAAATTCCTTACTGTCGGTGCGCACCCTTTTGGTAGTCTGCGCAAAAGCACGCTTTAACTCCTGCACAAATTCTTGTGGGGCCTGATCCTCCCCACATTGCAAATTGTAGGCTGCCTTGCGAGCCTCTTGAGGATTTCTATGAACAGAAAAATGTTTCAAGATGGCCGCCCTATAGGTGGACCATCTTGAATGATTTTGGTCCTCCAGCCCCGCAAAGAAACTGGAGTATTCTGGGGAGAATTTCCATTTGACGTACTGGATGCAGCTACTGCTGTCCTTCAAATGGAAAGTCTCCATCATTTGCTGAAAGAGCTCCAAGTGTTCCCAAACAGAATACTTGGAGTTCTTGTGATAAGGCGTGATGACACTCCTGATTGCCTTAATCTGTTTTAAGGGGTCCTTAAGCAAGGCCCTTTTTGCCTTATTGGCCTTTTTGGTTTGGGTAACCCTGGTCCATTCATCCTCTGACTCAGAAGCACTGCTCCCAGAGGTGCCCGTCTGATCTTCCAGATTTTCCCGGATTCTGCGAGCCTGGGAATGGCTGGCAGAATGTGGGGACCTGGTTTCCTGTGTCCTGTGACGCTCAGAGGAGTATTCATATCCCTCCTTGCTACCAGGATTTGATGGGCACCCCCCCACTGACCTAACTGGGCAGAAGTTTTCAGGATGCCCTTAGTGGGCCTACTCTCCTGGGGTTCCCCACTAAATTGCACTGTGCTTAGGTGCCTATACCCGGATGCCCGCCCCTCCATTCTTGGGTGGTACTGGCCTATGAGCCCCATACTTTTGGCTGGATAGTAATCTGCCATCCCTGTGGCCCTGTGCTCGTGTGCGCCAGGGGACATGGGGGTGGAAGAGTCTAGGGACTGGGAGAGATGAAGGTCTCTGGTACTAGGGCTCCTGAGGTTATGCTCAGGTGTTTCCCTTTCCCAGCGAACTTCATCTCTATCAGCCCCTGCTCCCTGTTGCAATGCAAGAGCCTGGGCTTTCAGTTCCTCAACCAAGGCCTTACTAGACTCTATCAGTCTCTCCTACATGGCTACCAGTTGCTGGAGCCTATCATTGTGTTGACAGAGAGCCTCATTTTCCCTCTGTGCTTCCTGGTTTGTCCTGGAATACTGGGCCAGTCTTTGCAGCAGGAGGTTTACCTCCTGAGTCCCATCCCTACTGGCCAGCTCCTTTCTTGCCAGAGCATCTTCCACCCTCTGGATGTGCTCTAACAAGTTCTGATGCTCTTTGTGGAGGTCACCCAGTCCCTGGAGGGCCAGGTGATTTTTTTCAATTCTTTCTTTTAAGTGACAGACTTCCTGGCCTAAGGTGTCCCCTTCCTGAGCAAGAGCCTGCATCTGTGCCGTCAGGTCGTCCCTCTGCCGTTGAAGAGCACCAGCTTTCTGGCACTCTTCATCAAACTCTGCCTGGGTATCCAGGTCTTTCAAAATCAATGTATTGCTTTCCTCTTTCTCTCTTTCTAGTTGGATTTGCAGGGTGGCTACCTGCTCTGTGCATGCCCTGTTGAAATTGATCTGTTGCTCCAGCTTTTTCTGGCACTGCAGTAAGGAGTCCAAACTGTCTTGGTGCTCCTTCTGCAAAGCCAGAATTCTGGTATCCTGGTCAGCCTTTTCCTGTTGCGGGATATCCATATCCTCCTTTATTTTAATGATGTACTGTCTACTATCATTTTCTGACTCCTGGCTCCTGTGCAGCCTCTGCTCGGAAGAGACCAGGTCAGATTGGGCCTTTTCTAACGTCATCTGTTGCCTATTTGCCAGATCTTGGCCTTCAGCACATTTGTCCTGTATGGCTCCCATATATAGATACAAATATGCTGCTATCCTGACAATCTTGTTGTGTTCATCTTTAGCTTTAGGAGCCATATATAGTTCACTCAGGGCCACATGTAAGGGATCCTGATCTCTCCAGGCATCTGACCCAGTTGTAGTGACCTGTTGTGTGATCGCCTGCAACCATACATTTTGGTCCTGTTCAGACCATTCACCTCTCACAAACAGTTTATGTAAGAGGTGCTCTCTCGCTATTTTGATGTCTACCAGTGTCGTCATTCTGGAAATTGATTTCCTTCCTGACTTACAGAAGTTAGTATTTTATTTTGCAAAACAGACCGTTTCTTGAGAGCGTTCCTTTTTGAGGGGTGTTTTCACAGCGTAGCACAGCGTGGTGATCCAACAGGATTTATGTATCCTATCAGTTAGTACACTATATTAAATTGCACAAGCGGTAGTTCTAATCCAGAATCCCCGGCTACGATCCCCCACTCTGTTAATGACTCCAATCAAGCATTCACACTAAGTCAGTGCCTTGTCTGGGATTGCTCAAGGGAAGCCCTTATTTATATATTTTTATGACAAGTTATAATCTGGATGATGAACTATTGCATAACGCCCCTCTCTTAGAATCCTCCTGACCCCACTGAGCCAAGAAGTCGGTTTGTTTTGCAAATTAAAAAGGTTTATTTGAAAAATTAACAATAGATTTATATCACACTTTTATAATAAATTAATATTTGATATCACACTTAGACATGTGACAGTGATCAACAATGGATGATGTTATACTAGCACACTGGTTTAATTACTTAGGAGTAGTATAGCGGATAAGTTATGTGAGAATGCTTTATGGTTTCAAGGAGATGCAAAGATGAATAAAAGGCAGTACAGAAATAAACTTGATATGATTTCAGCAAAAGATAATATGATCACTTTTTCTCTGACAATTCACTCCCCCCCTATGAAATGTAAGGAGATGGAAGTAACACACACAGTCTTCAGGAATACAATCACAGTACAATATGAATTCAGTTCCCCCCTAGCAAGCTTATAGCACCAGGGATCATTTTGAAACACAGGCGAAAGACTTTCAGGTGATTTGCAAGGGAGTGAAATATGCTAAAATTGATTTTAATTCCATCTAGAGGTTCAGGGTGAGTGAGAGATACTTTAAATCAGTTCAGGTCCACACTAACAATGATTAATGATGGATTATCAGGTTGAAAACGGATTTAAGTAATGGAAGCAAAGGGCAGATCTTTCTACAGGTGGTTGAAATGAAGCAAAATGTCAAATCGCTGCACTTTTTTTCGAGTGCGTCGAGCGCAATTACAGAGGCGCTATAAGGAGTAGCAAATCGGTTTAGAGCTTGGGAATCTTAGCTTTACAATACAAGTTAAATTTCGTTTCTAGGATGCACGGTTCCAAAGATACAGACGATTTTGTAAAGGTAGTTTTTCAGAAATGAAATTACAGTTTCGGAACACGATTTCTTATGATGCAGTTTTAAACAGGTTCAGATGTTTTGAATCAGATTATTTTAAGCTAAGAGATAAGTTCTGCACAGTTCTAGCTGGGTACTTACACTATAAATTTGAACGGAATGGCTGCGTCACGGATCTGGTCAACAAGTTTATCTGTGGTTCTCTCTGCTCGGCGGGTCAAACAGGCAACGGTTCTGTTCGCAGCAGTCTGTTCTGGGTCTCTGGTTCTGCTGGTTTGGATCAAGTGGATTCTGGATACTGCACTGCTTTCTGGGTACTGGTTCTGTTCTAGATACACAGGATTCTTAGCCAGCAGCAAACCGCACAACCCGGCGGTTGAATAGTTTGGAAAAGATTTTGAGGCCTGCTGAAGAGTTCAGCTCTTTGGAGATTTTGTTCTGGAGTTAGTCTGGATCTCTGGAGTTCTGGGTTCTGGAGTTCTCTGTCAGCATGCTGCACAGGAATTCAGTTGAAGGTTGGAAAATGAATGTCCCTGTCTGGCTTCCAGTGGCTCTTTTTATGTCTTTTGAAAATGGGTGTGGATTCTAACTTTCTATGCCCAACCCACTCATGATTTGATAGGTCAAGGATTTCTCTTTGACCTGATTTGAGAAGGGAGCAGTGAGTCATCCTGTCTCATCAGGTGTCATGTTTATGGCTCCAAAGAAAGAACACTCCCCTTTGCTTTTACCTTAGGAAATAATTTTCCTAACTAAACATATTTCCCAAATACGCAAGTGGTTGACATTACATGTACATATCATATATTACTTTGGGTAGGTCTCTGTTCCAACTCTGATGTTTCTAAGAGCCAGGGTTAAAAAATGGCAACTTATTTTCGTTTTTAGTTGGTTTACCAATATTGGATTTTTACCAAAAATGACACAGATGTACACCGCCTTTCTACACACATTCCAGTAAATTTTCATTTTTTCTAGCGTGAACCCCGTGTCTGCAATCTCCATAATTCATGGAGTTTTGCCTCAGAACATGGCACAGTGTCCTAACACCTCTTAAATATGCACAGAAAAATCACAAGCATAATGATATTAATTATATTATGTTGACAAGTCCGTACTATGAATTATCCATCTTTTTAAAATTATGCTCTGGCCCAGAGGGGTGTGGTTTCCCAAAGCACATGGTGGAATTTCTGGTTTGTCTACTTCCTCCAACTCAAGTTGCTCACAGAGGCACTGCCCCTCCCAGTTTCTCTCAAGAGGAAGCTATTTACGACCCCCCCTCATTTAAAATTTGCCTGAGCCAAGGAAGGCTCATTGTTCAGTTTCCTGCAGTCTCCAGCTGCTCCTCCCCTAATCCAATCAGAGAGGTGTCATCTCCCTTTGGTGAGGGCAGGAGAATGCAGGCCAGGCCTGGGAACATTTGTTGAGCAAGTTTCAACTCCCGTCGGGGGTAGTTGTCAGGCAGAATTCAATCTCTTTAAGCCAGGCTTCAGCTAAATGTCACTTTTGTTCCCAGTTTTTCTTCATCCAAATCAAACTTACAATTTTTACACATGCAGCTAGAACGCTGATTCTAAGTTCAAAACTATGACATTTAACAGTTGCAAACTATGTGACACTCAACAGTCAATCATTTATTTTAAACATTTAGATTTTAGTGTCTTTCAGTCCAATTTAACTTAGGCTGCTGACATCCACAGCTCAGCCAGTTTTGTTATAAACATTGTTTTGGGCTCTTCATCTTTCCAAATTTTGTACGCACACAAGACTACATTCTGCCAAATGTCTGCTGGTGTTCATTGAGATTTTTGAATATCTTGCAATGTTTAAAATAGGCATTTTTAGCTTGCATTTCAGAGAAAATAAAGGTGATTTCAAAGCGCTTTCTGAGCCAACAGGCACTGCTGTTTTTTCCTTTGGCAACACATTTCACTCATGGCACTTCTGGCCCACCACGCTCGCACTGGTGGGTGGCAGGTTAGGCGACCATTTTGTTGTGCGCAAAAACTGCACGGTTTCCCTGGATTCTGGTGCAATGTGGGCTTTTTCGGCCATCTTGGATTTTCTGAGCCCACAGCCCCAAATGTTGCAGCATAATAACTCGAACATGGGTCAAAGCCCCTGACAGCTGATTGGCGGATCTGGAATGCTGGTCAAGGCGTATCAGACAGCTGTGGTGACTGCAGCATGACAACAGTCAGCGATGCAGCTGGATGCGGGTCGAGGACTCGACTGTCTCTAAATTGTCCCTAAAAAGATGGACACTGGATGATGCTTGTGTGGCACTCCTCCTAGCCGCTTCACAGGACCTTTGTCCTTTCAAGGCAGATGGCCCAAAATTCAGGAGAGTGATTGCAGGCAACAGCCTTGTCCTTTGTCCAGAGATTCTCTGGCACTTTCCACCTAGGAAGATTGTTGTCAGAACCTAGCAGGGCAGTCTGTTTGCTGGCTGGGTACCAGTTCTGGAGCTGCTGAATGGGTCACTGAGTCTGGTATCTCCCTCTGTTCCCTGAGAGATGTTTAACGGAGGTAGTGTGGTTTCCTCTTGGAACTCATGGCCTTCCTTCACTGGAATAAGATGGAAGGTAGACTGTACCTTCAGATCGAGTCCAAATGAGTCCTTCTTACTCCTTGCAAAGTCTTCAAAGGATCTGATCAGGGATGAGCTCAGCCCTCCTTTAAAGGCAAACATGCCCCAGTGATTGGTGCAGGCTAAGCCCACGTTAATGAACCAATCCTGGTTGGTGCAGGCTAAGCCCACGTTAATGAACCAATCCTGGGTTCCCACCAACAATCTTCGGTGATGCTTCAGGTCAGAATCAGGGCGCCTGTGAACAGACGGGAAGGATGACAACACCCATCTTCCTGTCTGCTGTCTTTCTAATTAACTGAGCCCTATGCAGCGCTTGGTCACAACATGGGCCTCCTTTGAAGTAGGGCGTTGCAGGCAGACTTTCATCTCCTACAATTCACATACTTCCGTGCTATGAAAGGAGTGGTTCCAGACAGCGCATTCACTGCCCTTTCATACCAAGGAGGGTTGATAGTACCAAGTTGACACATTGCATTACAAAGAGGTGTGAGCTTCTGGTCTCCATTGTCACGCCCTGCACCCAGGCCTTCCCTGGGGCCTGCTAATTAACATTCTCCAGTATTTGCCGCCACCATCAGGGTGTAACAATGGAGATGCTAATCCATGGGGCTTTGAAATGCTAATCAGGCTGCCCACAGCCAGCGGCTTTTGATGTACCCACAGCTGTCAGGTATCAGCTACACATGACAGGGAGGGTGGTGCTGGTAAACTGTGTCCTCTCAGAGTACATGACTATTTTTCTGCTGTGCGGTGTGCGTGGAAAATATGTACAGGAATAGCCCAAATATTTTCTAGAGGTTTATCTCCCATCATTCATTCTTTTAATTAAACATAAAATCAAATAGCCCAGGCGAGCACACTCTCCCTATGTGGATGGTCGAATTCCTCACTGGGAGCCATCAATGTGTATGTCTACACGTAACGACTTCCAGTCGCCAAACTGTTATTGGTGCAAAATGAGCACCACAGTGTTTGGGTGCCCTGCTTTTAGTATTACAACTTTATCCCCGTTTTAATGCATTATGTGAATACCATGTGCAGTCCCAAATACAACACAATTTTGTATTTTGGAAATCAACTGGAAAGGCTTTACGTTTGTATTCAATTGCATTACGTTGACATGTTATTGTAACTTTTTAGAAGCCGACTGAAGTCTGGGGAAGGGTCGGGGCACTGGCATTGAGATGCAGACAGGCTTACTCCTGATCCTTGACACTTAACATGACAATCAGGGCAACGTCAAAAAATCCCACTGAGGTGGACGATTTGCTAAGAAGCCTGTTTTACAGGTTTACGTGCCAGCTAGTGTACGCTTTTCATATGTGTGGTGTAACCTAACCTGATAACGGGATCTACTAAACTGCAGAGTAATTCCAGATAGAATTAATGCTTATCAGAAAAACAGGCCTAAATTCTGTCAGACTCATGGAAACTGCTGGAAAAGGTTTAGCATAGAGTGATTCCTATGGGATTTCAGGAAAAGCACACACGTCCCTAGCACCATAGAACTGCTGATGTTATCATGGGCGTAATTTTAGGGGGGACAAGGGTGTTTGCCCCCCCCCCAACTTGTCCACATTCATTTGGCAGGGGTACCTTTTCCTTTAGATGTCATGATCCCTCCCCCCCACCCCCTAACATTTTCAGCAAAGTTACTCCACTGGATGTTCTGCTGGTAAATGTGCAAGTCTAAGTAACATGTTAACATGAAAAGTACCCAAATCCTTTTCTCATATATATGTTTTTCCCATACACATATTTGCTTACTAGATCCAAAACACTCAATTCTACGCACTCCACGCACTGGCTCCATGAACTGGTCAGGTAAAGTTAAGCCAAAACTGACCTTTGGCGGCTACTTTTCATCTTAGTGAATATCATGTAAATTACACGATTTGTAGTGTAGTTCCACTCACACGCCCTCTGGCACACCCACAAAATCAAGGACACATCCTTTGAAAGGCCCACTCAAGGTGAGGTACTTCACTTTCATGTTGGTGCGATCAGTGACTCGGTGGAATTACCACTGAGACATACACTCACCAATTACCTTTAGCTTGTTGGTGATTACGGCGTATGCCCCTTCATGAATTGGCGCGCTGTATGGCGTATGCCCCTTCATGAATTGGCGCGCAGTTCACTGGAACGTCACGCATTTTTGTTGGCGCACGTGCAACTTACACCTTGATAAAAGCTGTGTTAATCAGTCTGTACCTCTCTTTTAAAGCAAAGCTGAATAAAATGGAATTGTCTCACATCACGTTGTTTGGCTGGCAGTGGTCGAAGTGGGCGGGAGCGATTTGCAGCAGTGATCCTCTAGGTTTTACTGTTCCCATACTGTTACATTAAAAAGAAACTGTTCAGCAATAGTTTTCTTTTCAAATAAAAGTGTAGGAGTTTAAACTTTCACTTCAGTACAATGCACTCAACATTCCCTTAAACAGCAGGTGTGTTTGTTTCGGGGTTTGGATTGCGCATACGAGCAGGTATGGCGATGGGGTTTGTAGGGGTTAGGGAGAAGCAAGCAGGGAACATAGTTCCTCTACTTCTTTTCGTACACTTTGACCACTGCTGGCTGGGGGTGCTTGGCTCGACTAAACTAGCCTAAAGGCCTCCTCACTCGACCATACTTAAATGAGCTTTAATCCCGCTTCTGAAAAGAGTAGGTAGACTCTCTCCTTCACCCAGAATGTGTGACCTTGCTAGAGTGAAGGAGAGAGTGAAACAATCCAGACACAGGGGCACACAGCAGCCAATAAGTGCAGGAGAGTTGTCTTAGGGTCCGGATTTTTGCTAATGTTCTGCTTATTGCATTTCCTGACTTGAAGCGAGGAACTGCATTCGCTTGTGATCTTTGAAGGGGAACGAAACATGCAGTACACAAGCCTAGACATGGAAGGGTGGAGCAGACCTAAAGTAATTCAAAATGGCTGCCATGTATCCAGAAGGAGACTGTATTAACCCCTTAAGTGCCAGGCTATTATGCAAGTCTATGCAAAAAGGATGAGCATACTTGTCTGTGGCACTTAATGTGGGTACCTGAGAGCTTCAGTCCCATCCCCTGTAGTGATCATTTGAAAAACAGAGGGCCCTGAGATACAAAGCTTAAGACAGAACTCTCCAGTTCCTGACCTCCAGGTCTTCATATTGACAAATGAATAACCAAGCAAAGGCCTAGAGGGGGTCATTTCCATGTCAGAGACCAACCCCTTTCTCCATTTACCAATCACCCTCATTGACACCCGAACATCCCAAGGACGATCATTCAATTTTCAAATGTGTTCTAATCTTGCCGTGGTTATCTCACTCAGCATTATCAGTGTTCGAAATCCTGACCTTTTCACGGAGAAGACAATGCAAGCCGCTCTGCCCACAGAGCGTTCCGCGCCCTTCCTCCCTCCCCACCCTAGCTGCAAAATCTACAGATTCAAATGCAAATCAATTCAGCAGCCATTTCATCTCTCAATTGATTCGTAACTAAAAACGACAACATCTGTTGATCGTGGGGGTGGGGGGTGAAATATGCATCTATAATTAAGAAAACACAATTAGAGTCAGAGTCCGTTTGCTGGGAACAATTTGTAATTGGAGAAACTGATCAACAACATAAAGGAAGGAGAAATAAGATACTCAGCAATTTTTTTCTTTCCTTTTCTTTTTTTTTTCTTTTTGCATAGCGTCAGGAAAGGCAACCGTGGCCTGACACCCGATTGGCCAGTGAGAGCGCCTTCGCTAAAAATACATCTCGTCTATGTAGCTGTTCCAATCCTCTCAATGCAACAAAAAAGTCAAATTTTCTGAAGGAAAAGCAAAAAGGGTATAATTGTAATAATGTTGCCTTCTCATGCACTGATTATAACGGGTTTGGCAAATTACCCAGAAATAATCTAGTTAGAGATAAAAGAGGAAGTGTTTTCGTGCCTCTCTGTGGACGCGCTAATTATTACCCCTTCATTTTGCTTGCCACCAAACGCCATCGCTTGTGCGACACACAATTGATAATTGTGGTTGGAATGTCACCCTACGAGCCAAGGGATCAAACCAAGGGTCTTGCGCACAGCTGGCCAAAGACCATGGGGTCATTTCGATTCTAGATATCGATTACAATTTCACGACCATTATATTGGGGGAGGAGGATTTAATAGCAGATATGTCATACCCTCAAAGGTGTTGGTTCTTCAGGTCGTCATTGTCTGCTAAGTAAAATAGACTGAGAGTGGAAAAGAGAACTAGTGCCTTCCACCTCTGCCTGGTGAGAGGATACGCATCGGATGTCTTTAATGGGAAGGGTGATTATGTACAGGAATCAGAAAATCAACCCTTCTGAAGGGATTTGGGGGAGGTTCTTGGAAATGGAAATGTTGAAATGTTAACTATACACGTGGCTGCTGTTCTACAACAGAGGTGCTGATGGATAAAGGAAGTGACATACAGGAATAAGTGAGCAACCTTCATGGAGGATTTAGGGGGTTGGGAGGGTGTCTTGGGTTTGGTTCTTGAAAGTGTATGTAGTTCTACTGTGTGTGGGAGGGGGGGAGGGGGTTTCATATGTTTTTGTAAAATGTTTTTTTTGTCATTTGGTGTGTGTTTTTCTCAAAAAATATGTGAATACAAACAAAAGATCTAAATCCTTATTTAGTACAAGTGATCAGTGCAGGCTGCAGGGGCTAATTCCGGCTACACATCTGCATCTGAGCGGCGCGCTAGCAAACCCAGGAGATTTACTGATGCTACTTTACCAGCCTGCTTCCTCCAGCCAGCCACACCTTGGAACCACACAATCCCATTTTCTGCCCTAGCAGTGCGTGCCGAATCGGAAATGCCTGTGAGAAGACACAGAATGTGTGATCATTGCTGCCAAGAAATCTGCTATCCCTGTAGCGGCAAACTGTGGGTGAGTGCCACTGCCCCACTGCGAAAGATGTGGCTCTTGCTACGGGGAAAGTGTGCCACGCGATGCAGCAACTTCTGCAGGGATGGGGCGAGGTTTGATAAACATACCTCAACGCTCCAATCGCAAGCATGTCAACTACACTACCGAAGGGCCCGCATAGTGGGTATAACTTTATGCCGTTGTTTAATCGTTGTGAGTTGTCAGTCTTAGGCTCAGAGGCATCGCTGGGGGGTCTATGGCCCCCGGGTATTTTCATTGTAGTCCCAGATAGAAGCTCAGAGGCTACAATGCTTGTCTTGGGAGGATAGCTCAGCAGCAACATGCTCGCCTTGAAAGCAAGACGACACAGACACAAGTTCGATCCCCGGGTCGTGCTTAGAAACGTCTGCTTAGAAACGTCTGCGTATTAAGAGTGTTATAAATAACCAGTTATATTATTATATATATTATATTACAACCAAAAGGCTAGCTAGCCCCGAGTCCTGACAGTCCTGATATTTTTTCCAGACCTAGCAACAACCCTGCTTAGGCTGCTAAGGCTAGATTTAAAATAGTGCTGCCCTACAGCTCAATTATTTTTATTTCATGCAGAGCAAAAATGTAAACATTTCTTTATTGTGCACATCAATATTGCTTTCCTCGGTGACTTTGAACCGGGTGTGATCTTCCAGAGGTGGCTGCCAGCTGGAACTCTGACACTTGTGGCTAAATAACCAAAATGGCCTATTATACACTCACAATATAGGGACTGCCCACTTTCATGGTAGGCAATTTGGCAATAGGACGCTTTGTTCGCACTGCAGCCTGTCGGGAAATTGATGCAAATGAATTCCACGCAGGCCTGTGCTGGGAGACAGAAAGGAAGCTGGACCAGCAGGTAAGGAGAGGGACTGGAAGGAGGGTGGTCCGGCTTCTTTTGGGGGAGTGCACAGGGACAGGAAGAGTGGTGGATGGATTGAGGGGTGGGAATGGGGTTGGGAAGGTGCTGGTCCCGGTGAGAAATTGGGGGTTGCGGGTATGACCCTTGTACGTCAGAAGTGAGAGGGTGTGGGTAGGCCGCGTTGCCGACTGGGGTGTGGGCATAAACTGCACAAGTCAAGGGTCACGGGACGAGCGGCTGATGAACAGGAATGACCTGAAGCACCAAAACCAGACGCGAGAAACTAAGTCTTGGCAGAAGTGGCTTTGGTGCAAATCCCATAGATCTGCATTATTTATTAGAAGGTCCAGCAGGCTAGGTTGCTTCTGAGATATGTGGTGTTTATCCAAAGTTGCACCCTGAAGGGATCATCACCGCTGAGAAACATTGAAACTTCCTGCAGGTGAATCTGGTTGCATCTTTTCCGAGATGGGATCTCATTGCTAAATTGCTAGCCATGGAGCTAGCATACCTGCCCTCTAATCCATGCATCTCGCCTGCTTGACCACACTGCGGGATGCTTGGCAGACCATTTCAAATCTAAGCAGGGTTTATTTGAAAGACAGATAGCCAATCTGAGCCTGTGGCTGGAGGTGGCAATGCTGTAGTTGGTATTGGATGTCCAAATAGAAGAGCAGGGATGGCAGACGCCCAAAACCAGAAGTCAAAGTTGGCGGGGACTAAAGGCTATGACGTTCCCTTACTTTTTTTTTCAATGCAATCCCTCATTGTTCCCTTACTTTATGCGACCCAGAATACCGTTGCAGGACAGCAACTTTAAAAAATATATATTTTTTGTTTTAAGTATCACCCCTACTGGGGACTAGAGCCCTGCTGATATCAAGCCAGTGTAACATTGCATTGTGCTAGCTCACAGGTGCTGGATTGGGGTTATGTATTTCAATAGACTGCTTGGAACATAAAGCCCATTCCCCAGCATCCAATAGGTACAGCTGGACAGCGATCTGCATATGAATGGCTCTAGGAGCAGACTTGTTTGCAGGCAATGGGAAGGTGTGTGGGTGGCTGGGCATGTTCTCTAAGAGCTGGCAATGGTGGGAGATGAAGGAGAGGCGGCACAATGCTCCACGCTGTGGGAGGCAATGACACACTCATACTAATCATCTAAATGTATTTCCTTTCATTGTGTTTTCTTCAGTCTGACTGGAACTGCTGCAAAACACATGGATTTTTTTTGCACGCTTCAAAGCGACTTTGCACTGCTGAAAAGTGAATTTGCCATGCCGACACAAGCCCTGATTCATGGAACTGTGCAAAGTGTATTTTTGCAGTGCAAAGTCAATGCAAAGTCATTGTTTACTGCAAACATGACTATGCGCTGACTTTGCACTGCAAACATACACTTTGCACAGTTCCATGAATCAGGGTTTGTGCCGGCAGGGCAAACTCACTTTTCAGCAGTGCAAAGTCACTTTGAACCGTGCAAAGAATTCCATGAATCGGGTGCAATGTCGCAGGGTGGAATGGAGGAAATCAAGGACCCAGCTGTGGGTTTGAAGGGGGAGTGGGTGATGGTGAGTATGGGGGTGGGAGTGGGAAGAAAAGGGGACATGGCAAAGGGAACATCGTTTCACGACTTTTTTTTTTGTTTACACTTCGACCTCTGCCCACAACACTAGGACAGGTGGATCTTCCATGTGATGGCCACTACTTGAGACCCTTAGACGCGGGAGCCCTGAAGAAGAAAAAGGTCCTAAGGGGTCTAGCGGATTTGTTTCCAAGATCCGCACTTGCAGTCAGAGTGATCCAGGGTGAGACTTGTGCATGATCCATCTGCTTTAAATTTGGCTTGCCTTTCAGCAATGCTAGGTCCATGATAATCCTCCACCGTGGCCATTTTTGTTATCATTGTATGACTAAAGGCCAACATTTGGAACTCTGTTGGGCTCTGTGGATGAGCCAGGTGACGGCTGGTACAAGCCAGGTGAACCAATGATTGTGCTCGTACTGAGGACAGTCCCAGGAACTGCAACCGCGTTGTCCAAACCAGATGGTAGGATCCCTACTGCGATCGCCTCACGGGATGGGTTTGAGCGATATTAACCAGGTTCCGCTACAGCAACGCTGGACATGAATTGAATCTGAGAGGCCTACATGGATAGCGGTCGATTTCCCGGGTTGACCAGCTGCGGCCTTAGAAAGGCAGGTAGGGCGGGAAGGGAGTTGGTCAGATGCCATGCCTTTGACTCTTCCCGCCTGTTAAGACCCTTCATAATTCTAGCCGGCTGGAACATTTCCTGATTTCCCCGTAGGCCAGCCAGTGTGTGGGCACGGACTCCGCCAAAGCTAAGGAGCACCTCAGGGAGGAGGCGGGAGAGACACTGGAACAGGGAAAATAAATAGCAGCTTTATTTAGAAAGCAGGCAAATGCTTTAAAGTGAGGCAAAAAGGTAAAAATAACACCATGCGGGAGAGTGAGAGATGCATTTCAAGCTCTGAAATATTTATCACGTTTGATCTCCGCGTCCAGCGCCATTTTCTGGAAAACACGAGGGTTTGAGTGATGACACGGCACATTTTTAATAATGCATCGTTTATAAAAGGCTGTGCAGAGTGCCTTCCTCCCGATGTGAGTATTGCAGCCATATATCAGGGCACCGCTAATAAACGTGGCATCCCAGCTGGGCCACAAACTGAAATTTATGAGCTCTCAGCCAGCACTTTCTCCTCTCTCTGTCTGCACTCTTCAACTAATGGCGAAGGAGAGGCCCAGCAGCAACGCGTGATGGCCAGGGCCGGGGCTGGAGAGAGGTCTGGCAGGGCAGGGTCCCGGTGCTTGTAGCATGCGGGGACCAGCAACGGAACCACCTCTGGGAGCAGTTCATTGGCCCGTGGAAGAGGTCAGGTGGATCAAGCCGAGGGCATTAGGTCTTCTTGCCTGGGCGAGTGTGGAAAATGGCGGCTGCGAAAGAGGGACCCGTCTTGGATTTAGTGGGACTCCAGTGTCAAAGCACTGGTCATAGCCCACAAATGTGTAAGGGGGCACCTGGCGACTGACAAGTGAAGATCTCCCTCTGCAGGGGGTATGCTGGGGGGCAGGCGGAGTATTAAAGCAGTTCTAGTAGTGTGTCCAGGGGACATGACAAGTGAACATTCCTACCGGTGGCAAGCTTTGTTGCAGGTGTCATGGTCATCCCAGAAATGTGTTTTTTTATTAATGGTATGATATGATATGTTATTTATAACACGCTTAATACCCAGAGGTTTCTAAACGCGGACCAGGGGATCGAACCTGTGGTGTTCCATATCGTCCTGCTTCCAAGGCGAGCACGTCGCGCCTGAGCTATCCTCCCCAAGACTCAAGCACGTTGAAATTGATTCTTGCCCTCACTCTACGACAATGCTGGTATTTATGGCAAAAGCCAAGTGGCTAAGTTAGAAGATCTGTATCGTGGGCTTTGAGTTGATGACGTTGGGCCCAGACCTGTATCTGAATTCATTGTTCAAGATAATATTGCATTTTTCCCAATTTTTGTTTGCCGTTGGTCAGCTGCCTTGCAAAAATAGAGCAGGGGGCATTAGAGGAAAGGGGGCGCCCACAAATTTGAGAAGAACAGCAAAAGCATCACTGCATCAAGCGCTGCTGACCAGTCAGGATGGCCCAGCATTATTGGCGGTGCTCAGCATGCTGTCCGACATGTTGATCAAAGACCTGTTATTTTGAGAGGTTTCTCTTTGTGATGTACTCTGGCTTGACAATTTACTTGAGCCCACTTTTGACTATTTTTGATGCGAGTGATGGGCTGATAGGTGGCTGCAGTTGGTTAGGAGGGGTGGCCATGATCACCGATCCTGTCTGTCCTCTGTTGGTGTGTCCAAAGGGGACAAGGATTTGCAAACGGTTACTAACAGCACAGCCTGCACAATTGTGCAAGCCCGGAGCTGCACCACAGGGATGTGTCCTGGCGAGTGTTTTGTGTGGGGCGTCCGGTTCCTGAACTTGGTGGTCTTCGAGATAGTAAAATATGGATGGAAGGATCGCCAGGTAGGAAAGAGAGGACTCTACGTGAATTTGCCACTTCAACAATGTTGGTTGTATTTAATGGTGGTATCGGATTGCCGGTGACCACACTTGCGCTTTGCCTTTTGCAGGCATAAATGGTTGCCGTATTCATTTGATGACCGCTGTTTATTTCTGTCCCTTTTTATCAGTGGGTGCATTCCCCTAGATTCTCACACTTCCTGCCCCCCTCTACCATTATCCACCACCCAAACCAACTTTCCATAAGGTCTTGCCTACCACTTGCTGAATTGGAATATACCCACCACAAAGCACGCCAGGGCTTACTGACTGAATGCCACGCTCCCAGTGTTGTTGTTGTGCAGAGTGTTTTCAGTCGTGCATGTATTCACCAACCTGTTTGTTTTTCCGGTGAACGGCAATGGTAAGGGATCGGAGGAATGGTAGGCAGAAAAGTTAAAGATGGTCAACACACAGCCATTGGGCAGCAGTGGGAGGATGTGGAGCAGGGGCACCTGAGTACGTGGGTGCAATGGGGCCTGGGCATACCCCGGGGAAAGCAATCTAGGCTAAATGTCCCTATACTAACCACTGAACTTCCCTAAAATCTGGCCACCAGCACCCCTGGGAAATTCAAATGTTGGCTCTCCTGATGTAGTGGTTGGGATAGGAGTATGGGATATGACAACCTGTTTGAGAACATACCTCTCTTAACCTACCTCTCATCTGCCTGATAGCTAACATGTTTCCCTCCACTCTAACCTGACTCTGTCTCTCTCTCGCCCATCATGGTTGCATACCGAGCACAGCTGGCTTTGCCACCTACCTGCACTTAAAAATGTCCCATGTTGGTTGTCCTTAATCACGACTTTGGCGGTAACCCTTAAAATCGGCTGTAACGCTATTAGTGCCGATTTTAAGGGTCTGTCGGATCACGAGTCCAAATACCGCCTGCGCCATTACAGCCGGCGCAAGTACAGCCGGCTGTACAAGCGCTGGCTGTAATAGCGCAAGTAACCATTCGCGCAAAAACATCAGCAATCACGAGTCCGGCATAGGCGCAATTAGTGCCAGAAAAGCGGCGGATAATCCGCCGAAAATAACTCTAGCAAAAAAGCTGCAGGTAACAGAACACAGGCCGCATCAATAAGGGCCCAGGTGAAACCAATGCAATTCAGAAGCCTACAAAGGACCCACCCATGCACAACACACCCTCCCCAACACCATAACACCAGCAGGAGCAGGGAGGAGACAGTAATAAGGGCCCAGGTGAAACCAATGCAATTAAGAGGCCTACAAAGGACCCACCCATGCACAACACACCCTCCCTAACACCATAACACCAGCAGGAGCAGGTAGGAGACAGCAATAAGGGCCCAGGTGAAACCAATGCAATTCAGAGGCCTACAAAGGACCCACCCATGCACAAAACACCCTCCCCAATACCATGCTGCCATTTGGAGCCGGGAGCCTTGATGCTGACTTCTGCTGCGCCTGGAGCTACAGAGGCCTGCCAACCAGGCAAGGGCCCTGGGAGCGCAGGGGGTAGTGGGGATGAGGAGAAGGAGGAGAGCAGCACCAGCAAGGCGGCCAGCCATCCCCAGGGTCAGGCCAACACTCTGGGCCCTGACTGATGGCCAGTTGGTGACAGAATATCAGCTGGACAGGGCAACCATCACCCAGTTGCTGGACACAATCCAGGGCGACATTGGCAACCGCATAGCCACCAGCACGGCAGTACCTCCCCTAGTGAAGCTCATGTCTGTGCTTCAATTCCTTGGGACTGGAAGCTACCAACATACCGTTGCCATGATGCATTGAATGACCCAGTCCACATTCAGTGCCATGCTGGGACAGGTGCTTGATGCACTGTTGAATCATGTGAACGAGCACATAGCATTGCCAGCCACACAGGCACAGGTGCACCAGCTGAAGGGTCAATTCTATGCCATTGCCCAAGTTCCGAATGCAATAGCAGCCCTGGACTGCACACATGTGGCACTCGTACCACCCCAGGCACATGAGGCAGCCTACAGAAACCGGACCCAGTACCATTCCCTCAGCGTGCAGATGACATGTGGTCCTGACCTCACCTTCAGTCACTGCTGTGCTCGCTACCCAGGACCCACCCACGACTCCATGGTCCTGTGCAACAGTACCCTGCCGGCGTACATGGAAAGGCACCGCGGCCAAAACACATGGCTATTGGGCGAGTACAAATGTATACCATAATGCATGTTAATCCACAACTGATGGTGCCTGTCACTGAATCCATTATTCCCAATAGGTAGCACCATTACTGCAGCATTCACATTCAAGCACCTTGCACGAGAAACCTTGGACATGTCCAAAACAGCAGAACACACCCATGCAGGATGTAAAAGACATGTGGCGGCACATTGACATATGGAAGCCCCACCATCATAAATCCTCCTGTGTGAGAAGCACCATGGCTCCCAACACTGACACAATACAGAAATCCCACCCTGGCCACCCGACAGTAATGACATTCTAAACCATAAGCTGGCACATCCACAAATGCACCACACATAAGTAGGCTAAGTAATGGCAATGTACATCCCACGAACACTGTCCCCAGAATGGCCAAGCACATGCATGGAGAACATTACAGAATAGTGACAACCAGCAAAAGCAACTGCAGCCAAATGTATTTGCAATGACAAATGAGGCAGCCACTTCTGTCATGCAGAAGTAGATGGAAGGGCCCCCTTACCCAGCGACAAGTGAATGAGTACTGTTACATCCAGAAACATAGGCGTACCAAGTTGAGAGTGCCTCATTGATTCAATCATGCCCATAGAACAGCACACTCCACAATGTTCTAGACCAAATGACAAATATGGCAAAATCACACTGATGACAGAGCTCTGTACACCCACTGGACTTACCTTGTCCCCATACCGGCTTTCTCTCCCCTGCAGGTGATTCTGGATATCCCAGTACACGTGGCTCCATGACCCCTGTGCATCATCCACACACGGCGGCGGAGCGGGCATACAACCTTGCCCATGCTCGAACACGGATCTGCGTGGAGAGGGCATTTGGACTGCTGAAGGCACGCTTCTGGTGCCTCGACCGCGCGGGAGGGGCAATGATGTATGCACCAGAAAAAGTTTGCAAAATTGTACTGACATGTGCCATGCTGCACAACATCTGCTGTCGCAGAAATGTGCCACTGCCCCCTGATGCTCATGTGCTGCCACCTGAGGATGGGAGTGAGGGTGATGAAGTGCCAGAAGGTGTTGCACATGCACAAATGTTTGGGCAGGGAGAGGGGAGGTTGGCCAGACAGGGTTTGATTGATGAATTTTTTAGAAATGGGTAATGGGTAAATTGGAAATATGTCACAACATTAAATTGTATTTGTAACAATCACTACTGTCCATCCATTGTGATTTTTCAAACGTGATTTATTTTCAGTCCAACAAACCCCCCTCCCCCAGTGAACACCCAGCACACAATCCCCCCTGCCCCCAGTGAACACCCAGCACACAATCCCCCCTCCCCCCAGTCAACACGCAGCACACAATCCCCCCTCCCCCCAGTGAACACCCAGCACACAATCCTCCCTCCCCCCAGTGAACGCCCAGCACACAATCCCCCTCCCCCAGTGAACTACTCTCAACTGAGCAGATAGGCACATGTGTCTTATCAGGGCACCAACAACGATGCCATGCACCACTAGGATGGTCGTGGGCGCTTTCTTTTTCCGGGCCCCTCTGGTGTGCGTGCCCTCAGGTGGCGCATAGACCGGCACCTAGGAGATGTCTCGAGGGAACCCTCCGTGGGTGTGGTGGATGTCGAAGGGACTGAAGCGGTGACCAGCATGTGCTGTCGCATGAGGTTGTTTCCCTCCCTTGTTTGCTCAGCAAGTGCTGAGACTGCCTCAGTCAACTCCCTCACTCGTTGTCCGAACCCTGTCACGGCAGCAGTACATTGTTCGATGACTCTGCGTGTGCACGCATTGTCACGTGCTATGTATTTGCATCCATGCCGTATAGATGCACTGACGGCCTTGATGTGACGACTCTGCACCTTGGCCATTGATTCAACCCTGGCCTGTTTGGCCTCAATAATGTCGAGTCGGCCCATCACTGCTGCCCCTGTGACGAAGGGCACCCCTGGTGTCTCATGTGCTGGACTGCGACTTGTGTGCTTTCGGGTAGCGGGCTGCATGGGGACATGGCACCGGCTTGGATTGGGCTGCCAGGCTCTGAGTGCCGGTCTACTGGGCTGCCATATGATGGCGTATCCTCGTCCGGCTGTGGTGTCCGGACACAACGCACAGGCAGATGTGGGCTTTGTGCAAGCTGTGTGCCTGGCCTTGGGCTCCCCTGGGGTGTGACCATCCCTTCGGCTTCACTGTTTCTGGGAGAGTGCTGTCCTCCTGCCTAATGAGCACATGGAGGTGTTCCTCCCACGTCGGGCTCTGATCCACTGCTCAGTCCCTCAGCATCGGGCCTGTGACTGGTGGCTTCCCTGCGGCCATGTCCGTGCTGCTGCTGTCTGGTCGGGCTGCTTTGGGGTGTAGTGGGGGTTGGCCTGGTTCGTCTCCCTTCCGTGCGGCCTCTTTGTGGGGTGGTGGTGCTGGTGGAGGAGCGCTGCCATGGGCGCTGTGATGGTGTAGCCTCCTCCCCATCATCTTCATCCCGTTGGGATCGATGTGTTCCTGTGGGGTACATAATAGGGTGTGGTTTGAGTTCAATGCTACATGTATTTGTGTGATGCAGTTCATGCCAACAAGTGGGATTGAAGACAGTATCACTCACGCATTCTCCTTGCATTCTGTTCTGTCGCCATGTGGTGCTTGTTGTGAGTGGGTATGGAGGTAGACTGCATGGGAATGTCAGAGTGACAAGATTGCATGCATGCTTGGTGTGCACTGTGCTCAGGGTTTGGGGGTGTATTCATGCACACTTCAACTCTACGTAGCTGTCCTATGGCTATGGATGTCTATCCCCTGCCCCTGTCATTCATGCACTGCACGTACAGGGTCGTCTAGGCAGCACTACGGTTCAATGGATGTAGGCCTCACTTATGGGTGTATGCAGTTCTCACACACATTTCCTCCCATTTATTCACTTGGGTTCTGCATGTGTGGTTCTTTCAGCTGCATGCATTTGGGTGTGGGACTCACCTGCAGTCGGATCGATGCCAGTGCCTGCCTCCACTCCACCAATGCCCTCGATGGTGCCAACATCTATCAGGGCACTCATTTTCTCCTGCCATGGTGTGAGTTCGGGTGTGGGTGGTGGTGGCCCTCCTCCAGTGCCCCTGCTTGCACTCCTGTGCTGTGACAGGATGCCACGGACTCGCACGCGCAGGTCGTTCAGGCGCTTGCGGCAATCCTCCCCACGTGCCCCACAGCAGTTACCCTATGGCTGATGTTGCGCCAGATTTGTGCTCTGCGCTGGCCACTTGTTTTGCGCTGCTGCAGCTCCTCATGGTGTGTCTCGGCCTCCTCCAGCAGAACAGCTAGCTCCTGGTCACTGAATTTGGGCTTCCTCACCCTGTCCAGGGCAGTCTTGCCCCTAGTGCGCTCCTGAGACATGTTTTGGAGTTGGATGGCGTGGATGGCTTCCAGGGGCTGTGATATCCAACGGAATGTGATTTCCAAGATGGCCGCCGCTTTGTTTCCTGTTCCGGCAGTGACGCGTTTCCCGCGCGCTAAAAGCGTGCGTTATGAGCGCGATATGGCGGTATCGCACGGTGTGCCGGATTTAAAGGTTCACGCCATGGACCGGCACGCGTGCACGATAAGTCGTGATTTGGCGAATTGTCCGCCGGGGACCTTGCCGTTAGCGCTATTTACGTCCGGCGGGAAAACCGCCGCATTACCGCCGGAGTCGTGATCAGGCCCTATGTATGTCCACTTATGTATTGTCCCCGGTGACTGTTCCATTTACTCCCCTGCACAACCTGGTCAGAAAGACCCTCAAACTCACCCCATTGTAAGATGCTCACTACTTCCCGTTAAATCTGATTTCTCATCCAGTGTACATTCTTTTGTGATCAAAAGAGCATGGTTCCTACTCTATATAAATAAATAAATAAATAAATAAATAAATACATATGGACGCGTTGGCAACATCTCTTAGCTACATCATTCAGTGCATGCTCCCCAGGCTACTATCTGCCCACCAAGAGTCCCAGTCTACAATGTGTAGCATGATCACATGCCTGGGTCTAGAGCTGGCAAACCCAGGCCTAGCACGCCTGTTCCAGCAGGGCTTTGTATGAGGTTATCACTGATAATTATCTGGGGTATTTGGAGTCAAAGGTTTCACCTTCAGAACAATAGGATTCACAGCCTTTCCATCCTGAGTGAACCAGATTACGGATGCGACTGCGATATAGATACGGTTCCATGTGTTAAAATCGTGGCAAAAATGGCTGTGGACACAAAATATTGTGGCAAAAAGGCTGTAGTTTTGCTGCCGCAATCCATGTAAAGGATGAGGGGACAGCCCCGCAACCCTCGGACCCCTTATACCATTTAAGGGGAGCAGGGGACACCCCTGCAACCCTCGTTGTCTTTCAATGGTGTAATGGGGTACACCTTTAACGGGTCAAACCACATCATTTTAGCCGAGATTTTTTGTACAGGCAACATTTTTGCCGTGATGGTATCACCATAGATACATCTTTCCATTACCCTTATCCAAGGTCCGGAAGAGGGAGCAGATATGCTCTGGCATCTCTTTGTCCCTCAAGATAGAGGTGGCTCAGGGCACAGTATCTGAGGAAGGGTGGTGTTCCAGCACTCCATGCCAACACTCCTGCATCCACACGCCTCTCTGAGAATGCGCCCCATTCAAACCGAGCGCCTCATTTTGTGAGCCACCAGCACACGGATAGCTCACCTCAATTGCAAGTATGTGGCACTTGGAAGGCCTCCCCAGTCATTCATGCATGATTGACGATGGCTGGCTGGGTAAAGGCGGGAAATCCTTTCCATATTTTGTGTCAATCTGTTCCTGTAAATTATCCCAGGCGCCCCTGAGAATGAAGTCCAGAGCCTGCCAGCCACCAGAATCTGTGCTGGGGTCTCACCCGCGGTGGACACGGCCAGGAAGGCACTGCCTGCCTGAGAGTCCGAGCCCCCTATCTGTCCCTGCCTCAGCCTCCCGCCCCCATTCAGGTGCTTATTTTCTTTGCTTTGGTCTGTAAAGGTCATCATATAATTTAATAATTTAGCTGGCAAACGAGGAACATCAGGCCATTATTTTGAAAAATTGTTAACAAGACAGGAGTATTGATTTTGGGTTAGGAAAGAGATGGGGCTGAGAGAGGGGGAAGATCATTAGGCGGCATGACAAAGTGGACTGCGGCGCGAATGTGTGGGCGCGCGCTCGCGTGCTTGCGCGTGGAGGCACGTGTGTCTATGCGGGCGATATACGCAGTGATCTCAGCATCAGCCAGCGTCTCAGGGAGCCCCCGGATCCAGGATTGAAACAAAAACACGACATTTTGATGGTGGCAAACACTCAGCATTGGCACCAGTGGCCCTAGAAACCATAAGACACGTCAGCCTGGCAGAGAACCGATGTGCTCTCTATAAGAGGTCAGGTCAGTCAGCAGTAGGTACAACCATACAGAATGTACGTCTTCTCCTTGAGAAAAAATAATTGCAAACACATCAAGATTTTGGGAGTGTTTTATTTCGAACAAAAACACTAAATGCACCAGCGTACAGCCTAGGACCCAGCGTTTAGTTCCACCACATCTGCAGAGCGCAACACACAGCACAGCAAAACAAGTGTTATAAAAGCTGCAAGCTGCACAGTTTGCTCAAACCGGTAGCATCTTGTGTTGTCACAACTGTTTCACATTTCTGTTATTTGCTATATATTAGTTACCCACACCTAGATACTTCGCTGGTGGCATTTTCGTATTCATTCTAAAAACAGCAGCGAGCAACTCATGTTATCTGCACTCTCAGCTGATTCCGTCAGAACAGCTGCTTTGCAAGCCGACACACTAATTAGTATTATCACTATCGCGACTACTTTTAATATTATGAAGATACTATTACTGTTAATGATAATGCCAACACATAGTATACCGCAGATCTGTAGTACAACTCAGGGCATGGATGTCCATGTTTGAAAGCCGCCATTTTGATTTCCAAAATGACGCAGCTCTGATTGGCGATGCGCACGTGCGGCAGCCCTACCACTGTTGAGCGGGTTTCATCCTGTCTTGAAGATAAACTGACAAGGAAACCAGGAGTCAACTGAAGAATCAATTCAAACATATTTCAGTTCAAATTAGTGATGATTCAGGGGGAACACAGCCATCAATTTCATTATTCAATTGGCGTGTCCTAGCAGATGTGGGCAATTGACCCCAGTGAGTTATTTGGACTTTTAGCAACTGACCTTAGGGGTCATGTCAGAATTAAATAATAGGCCTGAGGCGTTGTTCGGCAATCGAACAAGAGGGAAGGCCAGGGGTAAAGCGGAAGGCGAGAAGGAGAAACGTGAAGATGGCGAACAGAGGGCGGCAGGGCAGGGCGGGGCAGGGGGGCATAGGAGTGACGCAGCAAACCATTGCATTTTGCTTAGAAAGCACATTGTCGGTCTTTCTCAGGAACTGATTGTTGGAAGTGCACCTCAGTGTATATCCAGATGTTCCCACATTATAAATCAAGCGTACAACAGGCTCAGAAAGTACTGCCTAATGGTCAAGGCACCTGATTTCAATTTCGCTGACCCGGACACATTTACTTGCACTGTTTTATTTGACTTTTAAAGAAACAAAGTGAGTTCAATCGAAAGGGTGGAGGTTTTAGGAGCATGCATGGTAATGTACACATATATGTAAAAAGGAATTCAGCCTGTTTTGTTGGGCATCTTTTTTCATTTGCAGTAGCAGAGGTAATAGAAAAATAAACATGATCTTGTGAATCCACCCTCCATATAAGGCCCACTTCACCTTCTGCTGCACTACTTTCAAATATGTCAACTCTTGCTTCTATATGGAGAAGCACAAATGCCATGAGACCTTTGGATGGAAGGCATTCTCATTTTTCTATGGGCATTGCAAGTACTGCTGAATAGACATTCAGGTTCTATGCACCCCTTCCTTTTGTACTAATGCACACACATGGACTCAGTTTTACATCATCATAGCAGGGTAGGGTGACACATGGACATGGCAGCAGTGCTCCTTGCAGCAGCAGTTCCTTGCCATGTTCTGCCCATAGGTCCACTGTGGGCCCAGTTCTTATGATTCTAGAAATAATTCCTTTCCCTTTGAGTGATCTGCAGGACAGCCTTCGCCTGGTCTCCCTACAGGCTGTAGATTAGCATTTGTCCAGAATAAGCCTGGGCTAACTTCTGTCTTGCTGAAGTCTCAAGTTAAACCAAATCCGATATTTGGGATTCAGCAGACAAAGCTCATTTCCACATGGCTCGATGGGGATCCCAAATCGCACCAGGCTCGCCCGAACTCTCTCCTCTCCAGTCAGAAGACGGCTGTCGTGTGGCACACTCAGTTGCAGCAACTGAAAGCAATCATCAGTCTCCAACCAGCCCTGGAGTCTTTTTCATCCCTGGTAGTCACAACAGATACCGCACTCAGATATGCCCACAGAATGGTAGTCGCCTGCCTACAACCAACTCTAGGATGATCTCTCCTCTAGAAGAAATGTCACGTGCATGTATATCATGCAAGGTGGTGGTGGTTCACTGCGTTTCTCGCCTCCGTAGTGGTTACAAAAAGATGGGGGGGGGGAGTTTTGCACACCCAGTTACAGACACTGAATCCAGTTGTGTGCCTCCATCCGATTCTTGGATTTCCTCCTCTCAATTCTGCAAGTTTCTACTCCCTAGTATTCACCTGCTCGCTATTGGTCATGAAAAGATGGTGCACTCAGTTACAGCACTCAATGGTAAACAACTCTGGAATGTTCACTCCTCTCTAGTAGTGACAGACAACAAGAGCACAGCGTTTCCATGTCATGCATTTTGTTACAAGGTTGGGGGGAGGCCTTCACCACATCATGCCCACATAATGCAAGATAGTTAGATAGGAAATCCACCACCATGTAGAGAACCTGGCGAATGAACCACTACAAAATGCAAAGCACACAGCAAGGGTAGAGACGCTGAGCACAGTACTCCGAAGTAAGGAGGCAAGAAAAGCCCCACTAACCCAACCCTAAAACCTCAAATTCCCCACACACCTCTCAAACACCAAACAAACGCAACCTCTTCTCTGCACAGCAATCCGCATGCACTTCACTACACTGCAAAAATAACCCACACATAGTCAAGCACAACAGCACATGGGAGTCTACCGAGCCGTGAATTGCCCCCAAGATAAGCAAACGGTGAAAACCGAACTGAAGCTGTCAACAGGACATCACAACTCTCACTCTTCCTCTTCCCACTATGCACATTAACCCATCCCACACTCTTTCCTTTCAGATCTGCCAGAGCACCAGGGGACCACTCTGGTGGTGATAGTGCACGGTATAAATGATCTTTAACATTAACATTAACATAAAATGGTGCACTCCAGTTACAGTCACTGAGTGGTAAGCTCCTGTCTGGTTCCAACAAACTGTGAAATTTTCAGAAAATAACCAATGTATCCTATTTCACTTTTTCCTATAAACTAAATTCTACTTCCCTCTCTCCTTCAGCTACCCTATAAACGTCCTGCCTCAGTCTCTGATTAAAAGCCTGATCAGAAACTCCAACCCACCTGCTTTATATAACCTGCGAGTTCTAACTCGATCGAACCATCCAACTCAAACCTCACAGGAAGTTTGTTCTGTCTGAATTGGTTGGAAATCATGAACCAGGCTCTGCTGGGCCTGCACAAGCTTGCCTCTGACAAAGCCGATCCCCATCTCTGTGACTTCATGGAGTCCGCGTACCCGGAGGAAAAGGTGAAATCCATCAATGTGCTGGGAGATTACATCACCAACCTGAAGCACATGGGGGTGCCCCAGAACGGCATGGGCGAGTACCTGTTTGACAAGCACAACATGGGGGAGAGCAGCTAAGCTCCTCTTCAGAAGAAGACGCCAGCAGAGCCCCTCCTGCAGAGCAGATCCACCAGCTTTCGATAGGTGCAGACACATTCTACCTCTCTGTAGTAACGTGACTAATTACCACCCTTCCCTTAAGTTGTATGTTAACTTGTCTCTGTTCTCAAAGGATGACGGATTGGGGCATCAGCTGCTGTGCTTGTCAACATGTTTTCAAGAAAAATAAAGGTTTTCAGTGCTGAAAAAAATAAATAAGGGAAATCTGGTGATTCAGAGTTTATCCAAATATTTTAATCCAGGCTCAACCTGGACTAATGATCCTCTACTCTAAGGGCCACCAGTGTCATGTCTGCATTCATCTATGCATCTATCCATCCCCATTATCTTATTACACATGTCAGACTTTCCTATATACATAATTCACTTAGGATGTTTGTATGCTGGGAACTGAACATCTGTACAGCCATCCTTACCTTAAAACATGCTGAAATTTTGAGCAGGGAAAGGACACATTATCTCCAGGTGCCTCCGAGGCCCAAACAGAGTGACTGAGGTCACATCCATTCTATCCTCATATCTGAACCTTGATGCCTTCCAAACGCTTGATGCCTTCCAAACGAGTAGACACTTAAATGCTAAAAACACTTTAGTGTTAGGGTGAATGAAATTAAATTAGCAGAGTCCGCTGTGTATTATTTACTTAGTGAATTAAGCATAAAGCACCTTTATCATAGACACATTTGTCAAACATATAGATCTCTAGTCGTTCCGCTGCTCTCCTGCTGCTCGATGATTTAATGTAATGCAGCCAAGAAACCTCATTGGTACTATTTGTACCCATCCCATTTCTCATAGCAGTAAAGTAAAAAAGCACAGTAGGCATGTAACAGCATGTCCATAATGGAATTACAACCGTCTGTCAGAAAAGAAAGAATATTTGCATCTATCATCTATCAGGAAATCATTTTTATTAGTACCAGGCGAGAGTCAAGCAGAATGCAACACGCATTCTGATTGGCTCTCGCTGGGTCATTACCCGGCCGAGAATCCCTCGATTCTCGGCCGGGATTCCAGCCGCCTTGTCCACGGTGGGGGGCGTGGCAGCCCCTCAGCCAATGAGGAAGCTCAAAGTGGGGCCATCCCCGCCCCGAGCCTCCCCACGGCTGAGAAGCTGCCTTCACCCCCCCAACGGGGACTCTGGTAAGGGTTATTTTTTTTCTTCCCCTTTCCTCCCACCTCCCTGCCCTCACCACCCCACTCACTTTTTCCAAGGTGGGCAGCGTGGCAACCTCCAGTCGTGTGGAGGCTCCAAGCGGAGCCATCCCTGCTCCACGCCTCCACATGGCTGGAGGCTACCATCGTCCCCCGCCAGGGATTCTGGTGCATCTTTTTTTTACTTTTTGTTTTCTTTTCTTTTCCACCTCCCAACCCCATTTACCTTCTTCTCTGTCGTCTTTCGGGCGCGGACGCGCTGGTACCAATTCTGTTACCAGCGCGTCCGTGCCCGATGGCCACCATGTAAAGGGAAAACGTTCTCCGTTTTCCCTTTCCCGGCAGCCATTTTCTTGGTCTTTTTTTTTTTTTGTTCCGAAATGCTGCAGCATTTCGAGACAGAAAAAGGTGCTTTTAGTGCCCCGGTCACACAGATATTGAGGGCCGGGGTACTAATAGCAATATTCTCCAAGCGACGGGGCAGCTAATGCCCCTGGCCCTTCACTCAGGCCTATAAATATGGGCCCCAGGGCATTACCTGACTCGGTAATGCCTCCGCCGCTCAGGGCATATTGCTTAATTAACACCTGCCACTTGTTATTAACCTTCTCTCAGCCAATCAGAATATTCATTTAATAACAGCTGCCATGCTCTGCATTCTGAATATTCTGATTTCAAAAGCAGACAGGGAAACACTAATGCAACTTCCAGGTATAATTTTGATTAACAAAACACAACCTCTCTGGGAAGGTATATTGCCCACTACAACACCCAATTTACCACAGCCAAGAGAAAGTTACAACATGTAAAAAGATTTCACTTTCTTAAAGAGAAAATGTTTCTCTTTACATTACACCCAATGCATGCTCATGTTAAAACCTTTCCAGTTCAACAAAGTTTACAATTAAAATGCTTAACTTATAAAGACACCCTTGTATATTAAATATTACAAAATAAAAGCACATTTAATTTACTAACCGAGTTTGAGCATTTATTTTATTCACTGTTAACGTTTTCTACTTTACAACAACATCTCTGAAACCTATATTGCTATCACCATCATGTGTCAATGGCCTTATAGACCTCGGGAGTTTTCATTATCACTTGGGATAATGACTCTTCCTCAGCTAAATTGTGGGCAGGTTATCCTGCCATAATGACCTCTGCCGGTGTCTGTAAGGGTATATAGTTATTCTATCACCACAATTTAGGTGCTATTAGCGTATGTTTGCTCAACAGGGGTCTGATTCGAGGGGTGCTCTTCTATGATGTCATTAGTTGGAACAGAAGATGCACAATGATCAAGTTATATGATGACATCACTAATGAGGAGGACACACTGTGGTGTCATCTGCAGTGATAGAACAAGTACTATGATGTCATCAGACGTAGACAAAGCTCCTCTATCACGACAGCTATGGCGATAAACGGTGTTCTGGATGCCATCAGTGTTGAAGTAGGACATGCTATAATGTCCAAGGAGGTGGTACAATCTTTTCTCTGAAGTGTTCAGTGATTTCATCAGAGGTTATAGATGCTGTTCTCTGATGTCATCACCGGAGAGCGAGGTTACACCGTGATCTCATCAGCAGCAATAGATGGTATTCCCCTGTACCATCTGTGCTGAGAAGCTGCACTCGGATATCATAAGCAATGATCGATGCTGGGCTCTGGAGTCATCAGCGCTGAGAGATGTGAAACTGTGATGTCATATGTAGGGAGCAATGTTAGTCCGTCATTTCATCGGTGGCGAGAGAAGCTGCACTGTGATGTCATTGGAGGTAGTACATCGTGCACTGTGATTTCTTCAGCAGTAATAGCTGTTACGCTGTGATGTCAGCAGGAGGGAGAGAAACCGCCCTATGATGTCACAAGCATCAATACATGTTGTTCTGTTCTGTCATCAGTTGTGGGAGACACTTCACTGTGATGTCTTCAGCAATGATAGCTGTGACACTGTGATGTCCTTGGTAGTGACATACGCTCTACAGTGGTGTCCTAAGCAATAAGGGATGCTGTTCTGTGATGTCATCATTTATGAGAGAAGCTCTTTTGTGTCAATGGCGGTGAGAAAACTGAATTCATCAGTGGTGACAGACGTGCTTAGATTTTTTTTATTTTATTTGTAAGGTGCATTTACGTGTCATAAGACAGCCTTTTGCGCACATAACATTAGACATTACATAAAGTCGTATAAAAAAGAAAAATCAGTAAAATTGGATGCAAAATACATGTCAAGGTTTTACATCTCATTTAAAATACATATCTAAAACATTTTCATTTCATTTTTAAAATCGCATCATAGGATAACCACATAAAAAAACAGTAAGCAGAATTCATTTTGAGCCGGACGTGAAAGGCCACAGTCGTAATAACACAGGACTCTGCACTGAATAGCACACTCTAGAGCCGATCAGAACCATAGCCAACGCATTTAGCATATTTCCTTATATATAAAAAGTACACAGGGCCCGACACTGTCAGGATATGCTGCACTGTTTCAATCTGAGAGGTGCAAAGCCTACAACTACGTCCCTCTCTCTTAATTGCCCTCCCAGCTCCTGCGGTTAGATACTATAGTGTTGCGGGATGCTACACTGTGATGTCATAAGCAGTGACATATGCTCTCAAATGATGTCATCAGAAGTTAGAGAAGATGCACTGTGATGTCACGAGCAGTGAGAGGTTGTGCTGTAACCACATTAGTGATGAGAGAAGCTCTGCTGGGGTGCAATCAGCAGCCAATGAAGCTGCATTGCTTTGTTAGCATTGGCAGGAACTGCACTTTGATGTCATCAGTGAGGAGAGGAACGGCACTTTGATGCCAACAGTGCCGGCAGATGCTAGTCTCCGATGGCAGTTCTGTGATGTCATCAGTAGTGGAAGACGTTGCACTTTATTGACACCAGCTGTGATGCATGCTACTCTGCTAAGCCATCAGTGGAGAAAACGCTGAACTGTGATGTCATCAACACTAATAGATGTTCGACTATGTCATCAGTAGCCAGGGAAGCTGCACTTTGATGTCCTCAATGGCAAGATAAACCAAACGGTGATGTCATTAGCTGCAATAGATTTTTTTTTCTTCTGGGGTGTCTTAAATGGTAAGAGAAGCCAAACTGTCAAGCCATCGGTAGTTATAGATGTTCTGGGATGTCATCAGGGGTGAGAGAAGTTGCGCCGTGATGTCATCACCAGTAATTGAGGTTGTTCTGGGAAGTCATCAGCAGTGGTTGAGGAAGTTCTGAGATGTGATTGGTGGTGAGAGAAACTGTGCTGTGAGGTCATAGGCAGTAATAGATGCTGTTCGGTGGTGTCATCTGCGTTGAGGAAAGTTGCAGTGTTGCCATTACCTGTGAAAAGGTATTGTGTGGTTGGGGGAGAACAGAAATTGCTGGACAAATGCCAGTACTTGTAGGATACATACATCCATTCAGAAACACACATGCGTCAGGAAAGTGACATATAGTGCACGGAAACAGCAAAAGAGCCATAGTTCATGAACATACAAGACAAACACACACATTATTTCAATAAACAATGCACCATTATTGTTGTTACGTCCTAGCCAGTCTTTGCAACTGATGCCACCCAATTGCACCACACGGTCTCCTACAAATGACGAAACAGAGACATGAAATATGCTGTTCATAAGTGTTCATGTTTTATGTCCTTCCTATTTTCTAGAAAACATTGCAACATTGGTTTGAGCATTGTCTTGCTAAGGTTGTCCTCCATTTTGTGAGCTACTGTTAGGAGGACGTAACATGAAAGGAAGGAGGGAGTACATACAGAAGATTCAGGAGAGCTTCAAAGGGGAAACATAACAACACGTATACTTACTTGCTTATCCAGACCCTCAACTGTATATATCAGAACTTTATGAATATTTGTTGGTGAAAATTACAATACATTGCAACCTTCTACTTTGTTCTTATAATGGATCTGTAGGCTGCACGTCCTACCCTTCTTTGATGTCACTTCCTCTTTAAGGCGTTCTTGTAGGCTTACAAAATGGAGGACAACCATAGCAAGAAAAATGCTCACAATAATGTTAAACAGAATATGATAGATTTTATTTATTTCTTTTAATTCTTAACAACGAGCCAAATCTCCCGCAAGCCTCATGATGCACACGAAACCATACAAGACATAGACAAATCAGAAAAAACAGAAACGGTCAGAGACCAAAGAAGATAGCGACAGTCTAGCGTGGAACTAGGGGGCAGTACAGAGGTGAGTCTTGAGATTCTTTTTGAAGTTGACCAATGAAGTGGAGCTCTTGAGGTGAAGAGGAACATTTTGTTTGGTGGGAAATAAACAGAAGATCAAACAAGAAAAGTTATGAACAGCTTATTTACATTTTGGAAACACTATGTCCCCTTTAATATGAAGAAATACAACCTCTGAGGCAAAATGAAATAGAGAATAATGTGCGCACCTAATTAAACTAACGATGAGTTACTAAATGGAATTAAAGTAGTGAACTATCTTACAAATATACCGTTTTTGGTACAAGTCCCCTGTGATCAATCACCTACTGACTGATTTGTTTTCATGAAGTGGTTTTCTAGCAATTTCAAATGATGTCATTTAAGCGTGAAAAAGCGCCTGACTTCTAACAGCCCTCCCCGCCCCCAAGAGCGCTATGGAGAGCATTACTCCTGATGATGAAGCCAGGTTTATGTCTTTGCCCTTCAGGAAAGGTCACAAAGAGTGATGCGCTTTATCTCTCCATGAGCTTCCCTCCCATCCTCCCCCCAAGATGCTGCCTCTCCTGAGCCATTCAGCATTTGTGCACTGAAATGCCTGAGGTTGAGCATAACTTTTGATATCTCTGGCCATATGCTCCAAAATATAAGCATTCTAATGAGATGCGCAATTGTGCGAGGATCTGCATGTCTCATTTCAATACATGTATTCTGAAGGAAACATTGGGAAATGTGCAGGTTCCAGCAAAGCACTAAAAAGTTGCACATGAAATGCACGCATGATCAGCACACCTGACACCGCATTTGGCGCAATTCACACGTTTCACATGAAAAATGTCATCATGCACATCGCGTTGTGTGAAAAAGCGTGCATTCGACGGATGCATGAAAATGTCGACATTTCTGAAAATCAGCCATCATAAAGGAAGTGCTCTTCCACGGAACCATAACTGGCCGTGATGGTGGAATGCATGCCACACGAGCCACAGAGGAGAGCAAGAGCAGGACGACCTATAGGGGAGGACGCCCATATGTCCTTCATGGGGGAACCTGATTGAACGCTGTTCAACATGGCTGCCAATAAAAATCCATGGCTGTGAAAAATGGAAGCAATGTAGAGTATCAAAGGGCTGTGTCTCTTCCGTTCAATGCCAAATAACCTGAAAAAGAGGTGGGCTGACAGAAAAAGGTGGCACAAGGCCAAAGTTTGTATATCAACTTCAGAAGCAGAAGGTACAATGATGGAGGTCCAAGTGCTACAGAAAAACAGCTGGTCACAAAGAAGACATCAGCTGCTGAATATCAGGCAGAATTCATGGTTGGAAGTGGAGGCATGGACACAGCGAAGACATAAGCAGGCAAGCATTTACCTGAAGACGCAGTCCAGAATTATCCTCAACGAGCATATGCCGAAGCAGAGGACATGGTGAAGTTGAGAGGGATCATAATAAGGGTGTGCCCTGGGCATGAGGGCCATCAGAGGTGTAGCAGTGTGGAGAATGTGGTCCCCAAGGGTAAATGGTTGGGTCACGTGGAAAATCCAAATTGATATCAGCCCTCGGACTCTATGGGATGTGTATACGCACTTATCTGTTAACATTTGCATCAGGCCACTGATCACCATCGAGACATCCAATTGCCAAGCCATCTCAATTGTTGTTCAGTTTCAGTCCAAGAAAACTAAAGGCCTGATGTAAAAATTAGGAAACACAGATAGGCAATTATGTTTGCACTTTTGTGATGCGCACATGATGCTATGGCAACATGCGGTTGTCAACCCTTGCTTGTTTTGACTCCAGCAGTTGAAGATTATGTGGATGATAATCCATATGACGCACGTAGAGCTTCCATGGCCACCCAAACGATTTAGGCTGTGGAAAACATATGAATGCACAAGAAAGTGATTCTGCACGGCTGTAGGCGGGTGGAATGTGTGAAGTGGGAATAACGACCGTAGTTGCGTTGTAGCAGTCATGGATATATAGGTAGGTCCAGGTAGAGGGCACGAGTGCCAATGAAGTACAATAGCAGAAATATAGTGTACAAGAATGTAAATGTAGGCCATGGTCACAAACACGAGATTTACTGAAGCACCAATATATTTAAAGTGAGAAGAGATTGTGGCAGAAGAGGACAATTGAGGTTTTGGCTCACTTGACCAAAAATTAGGATGGTTTGACAGGCAGCAAATGGGAGCAGTGTGTGAACACCCTGCCTACGGTATGCACATAATTAAAGTATAATGAGGATTGGTTTGCTCCCAAGGATTGCGCACACAACCAAAATTGAAATGCTTATTTAGATGAAGTTTAATGCATATCAAACAGCAGCCGACACGTGTTTCGAGCGAAGGCTCTTCTTCTAAGGCTGCAAAGTTATGAGCATATTATGTACATTTTTAACAATCAGAAAATTGGAATGAGCAGCAATTGGACGTATTCCAGATCCAAAAAGCTTACAGTAAACATGAGGGTGGCAAGAACAAAGAAAAAAGTAAAATTAACATCAATATATTGCCCTACAAAATATGCCAAATTAATTAGCGTTGCAAAGTATGATGGTATACATGGTATAACATGGCAGAGTTAAAATAAACATGAAAGGATATGTGGTCCATTGATCACTGGAATTATTAAAAGCGTCGAGTCAATGCCATGTGTAGAAAGGAAGGAGAAAAATGTACAAGGAGTTAGTGATGGGAACGGCCCCATAGATACAGAACTCTTCACACTTGTATTTAGATGCTTAAGGCTAATAAGAAATGTAATTTTAACTGAGGAGGATTGGCACTAGATCTACTGTATAAAGAAGGACAGAGAACAAAAAAACAACACAAAGACCAGGTTGTTTGTTTTACAATGGACAATTTAGATATTTGAGAAAAACCCTAATTGGTTGGCTATCATGATTAGATTGAATAGTATTGTTAGTCTAAAATAAGATTGCTATATTTAATTGCATCTAATCTTACCTCTATAGATATGTATCAATTTTCCATAATTCTACCCATACGAATAAATTGAAATTTATTACTAGGTACAACACAGATAGCTCAAAGCTGTATAAAATTGTCCGAAGCCACTGGCATTTACTACAGTTAGATCATGAGATCTCACCATGGTTGGATAAAACTCCCAATTTTATTTACAGTAAAGCAAGTAACCTTAAAAACATTCTGTCACCTTCATTTATGGCTAACCGCCAATCTGCCACAACCTGGCTCTCTCAAAGATCTAACCACGGTTTTCACAAATGTGGAAGATGTTCAATGTGTTGTCATGCATTTGAGACTTCAAATATTGATTTTGGTAAACTTGGTGTGTTTAAAGTGAATTCCTTCATTAATTGTAATACTCAATTTTGTCTTTATTGCATTCTTTGCCTATGTGGAAAGTACTACATTGGTAGCACTATCAGACCCCTCAAAATTAGAATACGGGAACATTTATCGACTATTTGAAACCAGGAGGCTAATTAATTTGGCATATTTTGTAGGGCAATATATTGATGTTTATTTTACTTTTTTCTTTGTTCTTGCCACCCTCATGTTTACTGTATGCTTTTTGGATCTGGAATATGTCCAATTGCTGCTCATTCCAATTTTCTGATTGTTAAACATGTACATAATATGCTCATAACTTTGCAGCCTTAGAAGAAGAGCCTTCGCTCGAAACACGTGTCGACTGCTGTTTGATATGCATTAAACTTATCTAATTAAGTATTTCAATTTTTGATTTGTGCGCAATCTTTGGGAGCAAACCAATCCTCATTATACTATATTTAAAGTGAGTCCTAGTATGTTGCAGGCCCTGGTGAAAGTATCAGCGTAGTATGGTAATTATTTTTAAATCACCTTCCCAACCCAAGCCCCAGCAGTGAAACCAAACACAGAAGCTTTCAAAAAAGTGAAACCAAACACAGAGGCCTTCAAAAATGTAATTCTATGACAAGACCGGCGGCAAGCATTATGCTTTATCTTCTTTATTCACTGCTCAACAGCAATTCAAAACATCACTTTAAACGTGTTTTCTTTTAAAAGTATGCCCAACTGGCTTGAAAAAATAAAAATAAACAAACATGATGAGCTCTGAAGGAGCTCCTGAACTGCATTTCCCAAGAGTCTCAGGGGTCCCCTAGTCTCTAGCCTCAGTTCAGTCCTCAAATGAGGTGACCCTGGTAAGTATAAGTCCCTGCTCCTCTAGGTACTTTCCTCTTCTTTTTTTGCTGATCTCAACAGCTAAGTACCCATTTATGACACTATTAACATTGCGCACATAATGTCTTGTAAATGTATATAAATGCTTTTAAGTAGTATAAAAGTAATGTTTTGTGACAACATCAGGATAATATCAGATCATACATAATAATATTGGCGCAGCGCGAAATATTGGTGCACGTACATATTTCTTTAAAGCATTTCGTTTTAACCGCATAGCGTTCGGGTTACCGCGATTGATTTCAAGAGGGCATGACGGGCCCGCGAGTGAACATGCTCGCTTTAGGACGGTCATTTCTCCTCTCAGAGGATTTCTGGAGACAGCCGCGTACCGCTCTGGCGCGGTATGCTTTTTCTTTCAGTGAGAACGTATTATGGGCGTTCCGCGCATGCGCAGCAAGCATCTCTCCTCCTCCAATGTTCTTTTTTCGAACTTAGCGACCGCAAGAGAAAGCTCTGAGCATCCCGAATCTCCATCACAAGTCGGCAGAGTGGGAATTTGAATTACAGAGGCGATTAACATAAAAAAAAAATATATATATATATAAGAAGAATAGCACTATTTGACTGCCACTGTAGCAGACAGGTCAATTGAAGGACCTAGATAGTGCATGGTCACAGCCCCCACAGGGAGTTAAGCATGGCCTGTGACAGAGGGGAGGAGTACTGGGAGGAGTACAGTGACCAAGAGCAGGAGCTGCAGGAGGAGGAAGCAGACCTCTCCCAAAGCTTTAAAAGAGTTTTGGGAGACTCCCTAATCAGGGCAGTAGCCCAGGGAGTTCAGCTATACAGGACAGGCTACAGGTCCTCGAAAATATTTTGGGCACCAGAGCTGGCAGGCTAGAGGATCCAGGAGAGGGGACCTACACCACCAAGCCTCTTCAAGAATCACATAGGGGGTGTAAAGCGGCCCGGAAGAGGAAACACTCTTCTACCCCCCCCCCCGAGCTCAGATATGGGGAAGAGAGAAAAGCCCCAGGAGGCAGCTGATGCCTTTGATAGGCTCAAGGATGCGTTCCTTGCTAGATCAGCAGTGCCCTGCCTCGCATCCCCTACCCCAGGGGTGAAAAACATAGGGGACGTACTTTCATCCTCGGAGGAATACGACCAGGAAGAGCAGGAGGAGGATGAAGGAAATCTGCCAAGAGGTAGTTCAGGAGCTAAGGAGATAGACAGAACTACAGAAAAGAAAGCCAGCTTGGTGGAGGGTACCCCCGAGGAAGAAGACATGTCGGACATGTTTGAGCCGGAGGCCATTAGGCACCCCAGATCCACTGACTGGAACCCGTCCCCGAGGGTTGCACTATGTATGGTTCAGACAATCAGAAAACCTTTGGAAAAAGAGACTAGATTCCGGCTTAGAGCGGAATGCCCCAGACCCAAGCTCACAGGAAAGGTGGCAGAGACCCCGGAGCACGACCCCAAAATGTTGACTTTTGTCACAAAGGCCGGTAAGGACACCAGAAGAAGAATGGACCGTGCATGGCGGTCATGCCAGGGTAAGATCTTGGACCTGACAGGTCCCATAGCTAAAATTATGGACCTTGCCGAGAGAGCAAAGGACACGGGCGAGCCAGTGTATCCTTTCATCCTGGCGGGTTGGGCCCAGCGAGCCGTGTGTCTCCTCGGTAACGTGAACTCAGCCATTTCGGCAGAGAGACGTAGGTCTATGCTCTTAAAAATAGACAAGAAACTTGGGGACCTAGCCTTGTATGAGTTGGGTGAGGGGGTGCAAGGCCTACTCTTCTGCGACACATTCGTCAAAGAAATGAATACGTTTGTGGGAACTTATACGGCGCTCGAGAAGGCGCAAGCATCGATCAGAAAAGTGTTCCCTACTCGGGTTTTTGCAGGGGACGGCGGTATTAGGGGTCGCTCGACCGGCTGCTCCAATGCCAACAGGAGACCCCAGGGGCCCAGGGCCCAATACTGGGAATCGCGCCAGGAGGACGCATTCTTCCCGAACAGAGGAAGAGGTTTCAGAGGCCGCCAATGAAGAGGATACTTCAGGCATCAGAATAATTCCAGAGGGGAGGGAGCACTCAGCGAAATATCCCCCAGTAGGAGGGAGGACATTGCTTTTTGTGAACAATTGGCGCAAGTTAACTGCAGACGCATGGGTGCTGCAAACAGTGCAGGGGTTTCACCTAGATTTCATAGGGGAGCCGGTTCAGCCTCAACCCGCACAGCGCATGCGTTCCTCGAGGGAGGAAGTAGCACTATTAGATGCAGAATTAGAAGCGCTGGTGCAAAAACACGCTATAGAGAGAGCACAGACCCGCTCGCAAGGATTCTTAAGCAACATGTTTTTAGTACATCGAAAAGGCAAGACCAGACCTGTAATCAATTTGAAGGAGCTAAACAGCTGGTTAGTTTACAGACACTTCAAGATAGAGGGAATCCATCTACTAGCGGACCTCCTCAGGAGGAACGATAGGCTAGCTCGGCTAGACCTCCAGGATGCGTACCTGACGATACCTGTAGCCCCTCTCTACCGTCGTTTTCTTCAATTCGAGTGTAAGGGAGAGGTATGGCAGTTCAAAACACTGCCTTTCAGACTAGCATTGGCGTCTTGGGCCTTCACCAAGTTGATGAGGCCCCTAGCGACAGCGATGAGGGAGCAGGGAATAAGGTTGATAATATATTTAGACGACATCCTGCTCATGGCAGAGAACGAGGAGAGGCTGCGGAGGCAAGTTCAGTGGGCAACGACTTTCATCTCCATTCTGGACTTCCTAGTAAGCGAGGATAAGTTGGAGCTCATTCCATGCAGGAAACTGGAGTTCCTAGGTTTCACCAAAGATACGAGGAAAGGCACTTTAGCCCTCCCGGCCTCCAAGATAAGATCTATCGAGAAGGGTCTGAGGACAGCCCCAGGGAGACAATTTATTTAGCTTTGGAATCTAGCCAGGATAGTGGGTCTGCTTGCAGCCTCCATCCAAGCGATCGATCCCGGGCCTATACACTATCGGCCTCTGCAGAGGCTCAAGATCAGGTACCTGCAAAAGGGATGGAGATACCATCATCAGGTTCCGTTAGGCGAGGACAGCAGAACAGAGCTCCTCTGGTAGCTTCACAACATGGAAGCATGGAACGGCAGGGCCATTTTCGGAGACCTGTCAGAGCTCATAGTGGAATCAGACGCCAGCAGGTCAGGCTGGGGAGCCAGATGCGGGCACGCAGAAACAGGAGGAAAATGGTCCCAAAAAGAGCTTGGGTTGCACCTCAACTGTTTGGAGCTTCTAGCGGGATCGTTCGCAGTCAGAGCCTTCTCCAAGGACAAGGCGCAGTGCTGCATTCTGCTGCGCATGGACAATATATCTGCAGTGAGATATATCAACAAGCTGGGAAGAACAAGGTCCAAGATGCTGGTGGAGATTTCCAAAGACTTCTGGCACTTCTGCCTGAGCAGAAACATATCAGTCAAAGCAGAATATCTTCCGGGAGCGAAGAATGCTCTGGCCGACTGGAACTCCCGCTATCTGATAGACTCCAGCGATTGGAGACTACACGAATCAGTCTTCGACAAGTTACAGCACAGGTGGGGTCTGTTTCATACAGATCTGTTTGCCTCCAGACTAAATACACACCTCCCGAACTACTTCAGATGGAAGCTTGATCCGGGAGCGGTAGGGACGGATGCGTTCCTGCAAGATTGGAGACTCCACGTCCATTATGCTCTTCCCCCTTCGCGATGTTGGCGAGAGCACTAGCGAAGGTGCGCAGAGACAAGGCCGAGTTAGTGATGGTCATTCCGGAATGGAGGTCTCAAGCCTGGTTTTCGATTCTGATGGAACTTTCCATGGATTTCCCTCAGAGGATATCACACCGAGGGGATCTACTCATAGATCCAGTGGGAGCACCACACCCTCTGGTTCAGGATCGGACGCTTACCCTCGTGGCCTGCAGAATTTCAGGTGAAGGTGGTGCTTGCCGGGACTTTCAGAAGAGGCTACAGAGCTCATTGGAGTGTCATGGGCTCCCTCGACAATCAGGAGCTATAATTCCGCTTGGCAGGCCTGGGAATTATGGTGCAAGGGGAGGAGTATTTCTCCCATTTCAGCTCCTATAACTCAAGTTATAAACTTTATGGCATCCCTTAGCGCAGGAGGAAAAGCATACAGAACAGTAGGAGTTTACAGGTCAGCTATTTTAGCTGGTCATGAACTGGTAGACAGAGTACCAGCAGGAGAACACCCTGCAGTGGTGAGACTTCTCAAAGGTATTAAAGTAAGCAAACCTCTGTTACCCAGGTACTCAGTCCTGTGGGACGTTACGAAAGTATTACATTTGTTTGAGCAGTGGCCAAGAAACAATCTATTGTCAGGGAAGCAACTATCTGGGAAGTTGGCCACTTTACTGTGTCTGGTATCTTGTAGATGAATTTCAGAAATGAAGGCTCTTGAGATAGATCGAAAAAAATGTTATCCGTAAGGGGTAGCATTCCACATAAGACCAACTCCAGAATAATTACTTATCCATACTTTCCAGATAACAGCAGCCGCTGTGTAGCGCAATGCATAAAACAGTATGAAGCGGTTACAGCAGCATTAAGACCACAGGGGGTGACTCAACTACTTATTGCGTGTATGAAACCTTACAAGGCAGTGGCCCCAGCTACAATAGCGAGATGGGTGAAGGAGATTATGGAATTAGCAGGAACAGAAATTTCTGTTTTCGGAGCTCATCGGTCAGAGGAGCTATGGCTTCCGGAGCTTTTGCAGCGGAACTCTGTGTCTTTAATAGAATCAAGACTTCCTGTGCTTAGCGCTTGGTCAATCTTCATTGTTTTGGACTATGGGCCTGCAAAACCAGAAAGGAATGTGAATGGCCGAGCACAGGCAGGGCTGCAACCGTCCCCAAGGGCAAACTCATGGGAGCCGGGGTAAAGGTCTCAAACTGCCAAAAAAGCCTGACCTAGATTTAGAGCATTAACACCCCCCAGAATAATGTCCATCCCATTTGAACTGCCAGGCGCCCATAACACAGAATGCCTAAATACATCAGAATTTGGCTGATTAGTATGGTCCTTGAGAGGCCCAGGAGAATCTCCGGGGAGGGGCAGCTGATAAGTGGGGAACCAGGAGTGAAGCATCCCGTAAATGAAGATGAAGAATATAGTAGGAATGCATATATACGCTTAATGACTACAACACAGAAGGCGTTGAATTTGTCAAATTGTTGGATATGTAGTCATGTTCCGCCATGCAGGGGATGGAATACCTATGTATGCTTTTGCGGTACCAGAAGTTGACAGTTGTATTTTGCTTTGGATGAGGATTCTTTCAGTAGACAGGTATATGCCAAATACTTACAGGTGCTTTTCAATGAAATGGTCAGACATATCAGCAGGTATAGTTCATAAAATGAAACAGGAGGGAGTAACCTACTCTTCAAGAGACCTTGTAGGTCAGGCAAGGGTAGGGAAATTACACCCACCCCCTTGATGGTAACCAGCGAGTACTCAAGGAAGAACATTTGTTTCAAGGGCATGAAAGGAGAAACTATTTTGGGACGTAGTATAATATATGATCTTTCTAGGTATAGCAGGGGTATAGGTGAGATTGTTGGGTACACTTATGTTTGTAATAAAAAGGCTTATCTCTGGCTTCCCAGGAACTTTTCGGAAACATGTTATTTTGCAAGGATAATACCTGCTGCTATGATTTATACCCCTAAAGAAATGTATGCTGAACACAGGTATAAGAGAGAGATAAGGAAAGGGCTTGACCAATCAGACACTGATCTGGATATGTTTATTGACATAATAAAGACAATGGCATTGCCTTTAGGAATATTCCTGAACTCCCAAGAGGTACGCAGACTAAGTAGGGCAGTGGAGACCATGATTAGTGAAACAGCTGATATACGCACTAATATTAAATATGAGATGAAAGCCATACGTGAGTTGCATTAGAGAATAGGTACATATTGGATGTGTTGACAGCAGAAAGGGGCAGAGTTTGCACTATGATGGGTTCGCAATGTTGCATGTATATTCCCGAGGCATGTGAGGGAGTGTTGTCCGGGATATCCAGGTTATACAAGATACCCGAGACAATCCACTATAAGGAGGGGGTCGGAGATAGTTGGTGGATGAAGTTACTGAAAGATCTTGGCTGTAAGTTGCTAACCCCAATACTGGTAGTGATAGGATTAGGTCTGGTTTGTTGCCTATGCATACAATGTTCTCCAATGCTTATTGGAGGCTGTATGGATTGCTGTAGCAGGACAGCCCGCAAGGTACAGGATACCCCCTCTCCTCAGGAAAAGGAGCATTTTTGGACAATGTGTTTAAAGGAAATGGAGGATTTGAATAAGATTGACGTATAATCTTGCTCAACATGAGCAAAAGGGCCAAATTGTGGATACAAAAATTATTAAGGCCATGCACATGTTGTAGCAACATGAATTCTAGAGCCCCAGCGTAGGAAATGGTGATTGCATGTGACTAGGCAGTGTTGCAAAGTTTGATTTCTTGTTAATCAGATGTCGAATTCCAAGAAGAAGGGAAGGACAGAGGGTGGTAAAGGCCTGGCACAACAGATACACAATAGTCATGAGCAGCACAAGTGAATTCCCCGAAGAGGGCCCCCGAGATGCAGAGAAGGGCATAATGACTGTGCAGTTGTAGGCTTATCTGCTCACCCCAGGAATGTGTTTTTGAGCAACTCTTCTGCACGAAGGAGGGATGGGGGGAGTAAGATACGTGACTAACTGCTAATGCTTATGTAAACTCCCTTTCTGTGCACATGCTAGAGATGGGAACCAATGATGTTTGAAAATGTATATAAACTATGCAGACCTAATGCTTATCAGCTCACTTCCCCGTTTTCTCAAGGATGCTAAAGTCATGCCCTTCTGCGGAAGATTGACAAATAAACCTTTGTGACTTGACCAGCCGTCTGAGTCTTTTCGTAGTGGGGTCCCCTTTGACAGAAATGGGGTGAGCGAAAGTGTACCCCCAAAGTGCACCTTTTGTGGGATAAAACAATACGGGTGTGGGGAGTGATGGCGTTGGAGAGTGTGAGAGTGTGTTAAGAGTGAAGTGGTTGTGGATGGAAAGACCATGTGGCACTATAGATTTATACTTTTGGATTTTTAATATATGAGGTACAAGGATAAAAGGAGTAAAGGGATCCTCTCCAATTGGGAGGAGAAGACAGCCCTGTATGACTAAAAACAAAAGGAGGGATAAGGGTAGAGGTCCCGTGTATTGAAAGGTCCTTGGATCCCTCCGCCTGATATAAAGGGAGCATGAGATTGAAGAGTAGTTTTTTGCCATTGGTGTTTTATTGTGGTGGTTTGGACAAAGGAGGGGTCCGGTTTTGTTGTGTACATTGAGGTGAAAAGAGATTATGGATGAATATGTGGGGTGCGGTGGTGAGAGGATGAAGTGAGGCGTGCGTGTGTACAGAGTGACAAGGAGGGAGCGCAGGGATTGCAAACGGGAATGGGGTGGGGAAAAGGGGCATTAAGGCACTGCAGGACCGGAGCCTATTTTAACAAAGCATTTAACAATCGAGTAGGGGTAGTTAAGATGGAGCCATTGACCCCATTGGAGTACATGTGCACAGCTCTTTGATTGTATGAGGAGAAGATTATTAGATATTGCAAAGAGTGGGTGGCCGGGAGAACAGGGAATAAACAACAAGGATATTCAGGATCACATATATACTTTTCTGTTAGCAAAATATAAGGGGAAGAAAATAAAGAACAGAAAGGTGCAGTTGAAGCTATGGAAGATGGTGGAGGATTTAGAAGATGCCCCCCCGACCCTGCAAACACAGCAAGCGGGCCACACGTAACTTGTATCCTGCCCCTAACCACATCGACCACTCTGAATGTTCAGGGGCACCCCATCCCACTAATCACAGCACAAGCAACGCAGCCACCCCAATTAGGGTGCTATGCCAGACGTGCAGCATTAGGGTACACAAATCCCACCTATGTCTCGCGGCCCACCACTGCACCCACTCTTCCTTTGACGTTGATCCAGTCTCTGAATCTCCCGAACCCCATGGCATCTGCAGCTGCTCAAGCTCAAGAACGTAGGGAACAATAGCGAATGCTGTAGAATGCGCTAGAGGAGGCGTTAAAACGGACAGAGGAAGAGTTAGAGTAACTGAAGCTAGATAGAGGAGATGGACAGAGAGCACCCATTGGAACAGACAAATTGAGAGCGGGGGACATTTTGTTCAGAATTGACAGTACAGTGATCAAGGATGTGCATGTGGAGATGTAGAGGAGGAGTCAAATTCCTCTACCAGAAATCCTGCTCGTATTCTGACTATATGTTGGAAGCCGGAAATTGCAACATGCACAACGCCGATAATGATACCTATACCGCAAAAGAAATGTGAAGCAGTGAACAAAAGAGTCTGCTGACGTCACAAGAGATGAGAGTGATGCATTGGGAAGGATGATCAGAGAACAAAATGAATGGATTATATGGAATCCGATTACGAAATAAAGAATGGGGTAATCTTTCATATGCGAAATGAAGATTGCATGTGCGAAGAACACTGAAATAACTGTACAGATGCTGCAACGCAGGTAGACTAAGTAATCATGAAGTTTGGCTATACGTAGTGAATAGACCACGTGACCACATACTTGCACGCTGTGTACACGGGGAAGAAATTGGAGAAAGAGGTTTGCTATTTTTGAGCTTTGGAAGATGTACCAAGAGGAGAGAGAGGATCCACCAGCTGAGGAGTGGATGCTTACTCAGTTTAGGGAGGAAGGTGTTGAGTCTTCGGCTCCCCTTACCTCACCAGAAGTGAATGGCGAAAGTACAGAAGATGTAGGATTGTATCTGTTAAGGGATCTGAAAGTGGTGACAGGGTATAGTAACCCGATATATGAGCCACCTGCTTATAGCTGTCAGGCTTCCAGCTTCCAGGTCCAGGAGTGCACGAACCAACCATCCCCCCAACGGTTCCAGCGCCTGCAAACTGAAGCTCTCACAGGCCTCCGGAACCCCAGTGGGGAAAGAGGGTTAGGGAATCGTTGGCTGGACAGGTTCAGTTCTTGAGGGTAACCGGGAAGAGGGTTAGGAGAAGAAAAGTGGGTAGGACCGGGAACATAGGAAAACACAATCCAAAGCAATACAATCACAATAGGCATACATTCACTCTCATGCATGCAATACAGTAGAACCAGAAAGGCACTTAGCTCTGGGGTGAGTGCTGGCCTCCTGCCTGCGCACTCTCAGGTCCGGTTGTGGAGCAGTTCAATGCTGCAATGAGAGCGAGAATTACTTGGTGTGTTTCTTCACACACACACACTCTTAACACCAATCAATGCATGCATTATGTTTGTCCCCCATTCTACTCCGCTCCCTGCCCCTTTATTAGTGACACGTGAGGAGATGGAGCTGCAACAATGGTGCGGTTTTACGCCGCACGTGGCTCTGGTTAATAGTTGTGTCTCGAGCACTCAGACGTGCAAGTTGCCTCCCAGAACGTTGGGTTGTGCGGCGTATCACCTGAACCAAAGCGCGACTAACAGCCGCACGCCGCGTGACTAATCAAACGTAATATCACTGCCTCCCCCCCAAGGGGGTTAGTTCACAGTATGCGCGTTGTTCATATGCGTGCTGTTCACAACCCGCTAAAGTCTGCAATGCCGTAACAGCCACTTAGCTTTTATGCAGTAGGGGACTAGGAAGGTTGGGCGGTGCCCCCTGCACGTGCCCCTTTGGTTTCCTGGGTGACCCTCCACTGTCTGCTCAATAACACTGTGCCTGGCAACCTTTGCCGTGACGTGGACCTCCCCTCTGCACAGCCCGACTTATCTTTTAAAGGCGAGGGCCTTTGGAGAAGATTTGGGGGGCGTGGCCCGTCGTGATGATCCCCGCTGCAGGAGCTCCAACCGGCACGTCCTCTCTGGTCGCGAGCTGAGAGCACAAGCCCCGTGCGTTGCTTCTAACGCGCGCGCATGCGCGAGCCTCGCCCTGCGTGGGCCTCGTTATGTAGTTCCTGTCCCGGGGGTGCTTGGGAAACGTAGTCTCAAAGGTTCCTCTCCTGCAATGAGGACAGAGAAGCCTTTTGTATGGTTGCTGTTTGTTCTTTTTTTGCAGCGGCTTTTGATTTGTTTATAACCATGGATACATGAGCCCCACACAGACCTTGTTTACTGGGTCCCAAGGTTTGTCCCTTGACAGCACTCTCCCCCGCACAAAAGGACCTGGGTTTGGGCTTGTCCGGATAATTCAGATTAAACCTTTTCACCAATCTCGGGGCATGAACATTTTGGGCTGGTTCCCAAGACCGATCCTCCGGTCCATACCCCACCCAATCAATCAAGTAATAGAGCCCATCTTTTTGTTGTCGGGAATTTAAGATAGCCTGAACTTCGTATTCTGGATGGTCTTGGACCAGTATGGGTGGTGGCCTCTCCGTACGAATTGTGGAACGAGCTGGCTTTAATAGAGAAACATGAAAGGTGGGATGAATCTTCATTTGACTAGGCAGGTTTAACCTTACTGCTACTGGATTGACTATGGCTGTTATGGTGAAGGGACCCAGATATTGAGGCTGTAATTTACGTGGTCCGGCTAGTTTGATGTTACGCGTGGACAACCACACCCGCTCTCCTTGTTGATATGTGGGACTTTTTCATCTTTTTTTATCAGCGTAAAGTTTATAGGTTGCTTTTGCTTCTTACAAATTCTTTCGGATTTGAGCCCAAATTTGTTGGGCATGAGTGTGGCGTCCAGTCAGAGTGGGTAAATTATGTGGCGGGGAGTTAGAGACCGTGGGCAAAACTCTTGGATGGAAACCATAGGTACCGTAAAATGGAGAGCATTTGGTGGAGGCATGGTCGGTGTTATTGTAAGCAATCTCTGCTAACCAAACATACTGTACCCAGGACGTCTCTGCGCTGGTGGTGTAGCAACGCAAAAACTGTTCCAGGCCCTGGTTTACCTTTTCTGTCTGGCCATCAGTTTCCGGGTGGTATCCAGAAGACAAACTGATTTCCATACCTATTAATCGGCAGAAAGCGTGCCAAAAACGAGAAGTAAACTGAGGGCCACGATGTGTGATAACACGCACGGGTTGGCAAACCATGCAAACGTACAATGTTCTGTAGAAACAGCTCTGCTAACTCCCCTGCAGTCGGAACACCTTTACAGGGGATGAAATGACTCATTTTTGTGAGGGAGTCAACTACTACCAATATTGAAGTGAAACCCTGAACTGGTGGTAAATCTACAATCAAATCCATGGTATCTGTGTGCCACAGGGATGGGGGTGTGGATAAGGGTTGTAACAGCCCTGCAGGTTTTTGATGGCTGGATTTCTGTCAACCACAGATGTTACAGTCAGAAGCATAAAGCCGCACATCACGATTTAAGGTCGGCCACCAGTAATGGCGAGCCACATTTCGCTGGGTTTTAGTTATACCTGGGTGACCTGCTGTGGGGGCATCATGACACCATTGTATGACCTCCTTTAGTAATTCAACCGTAGGTAAGTATAAGGCTTTGGCATAGTAAGGTATGCCATTCTCTAATGTGTGTTGTCCTCCTCTTGCACTCCAACCTTGTAACTCCTGCGCTGACATGGCCTGGAGGACATCCTCGAAGATGTTGGGCCTTCCCACAACTCCAATGATACGTGTGGAGGGTACTATCGTATTAGATTCCAGCACCTCTTTGTTTTTTCCTTCCGGATATCGTGATAGAATATCCTCCTTGCGATGGTCGGCTCCGGGACGGTAGGTAATCAAAAAATTTAAGTCGGCAAAAAACAGTGCCCAACGTAATTGACGAAGACTAAGGGTTTTTGCGGTCTTAATGAATTGAAGGTTCCTATGGTCAGTAATCACTGTCACAGTGTGACGAGCACCCAACAAGTAATGTCGCCATTCCTCGAAAGCTGCCTTTACTGCTAATAATTCTCGATCAGCAATAGCATAGTTGACTTCTGCTGGTAGCAGTTTTCGGGAGTAGAAGGCAACTGGATGCAACAAACCAGTCTGAGGGTCTTGTTGGGACAATACCGTGCCTAAAGCATAGTTAGAAGCATCTGTTTCTACTATGAACGGCAAGGCTAGATCCGGATGTCTGAGTACAGGTGCGTAAGTGAAGGCCTGTTTTAACTGTTGGAACCCCTGTTCGGCGGCTTCGTTCCTTAGGAATGCCTTCCCCTTTTTGAGCAGTGCGGTAACTGGTGTTATTAACTCCGAAAAGTTCTTAATAAAACGCTGGTAAAAATTGGCAAAACCTAAAAAGGCTTGCACTTCTTTAACCGACGTGGGGACTGGCCATTCTAGGACAGCTTGCACTTTCCTCTGATCCATTTGAACTCCCGTAGGTGTTAGAAAATACCCCAGAAACTCCACTGTAGATTGATGGAATTCACATTTCTCAATTTTAGCATACAATTGATGATCCTGCAAACGTTGTAAGACCGCTCGAACGTGCTTTACATGCTCATTCATGTTCTGGGAGTATATCAAAATATCATCTATGTATACTACTGCGAATACATCTAAGTACCCGCGCAGAACCTCATCGAGAAAATGTTGGAACGCTGCTGGGGCATTACACAGGCCGAAGGGCATAACCTGGTACTCATACAAGCCGAATTTGGTCCTGAATGTCGTCTTCCACTCGTCACCGGCTCGTACTCGTACCAGGTGATACGCCCCTCACAGATCCAGTTTTGTATAGACTGTTGCATTACGTACTTGATCCAGCAGCACTGGAATAAGAGGTAACGGGTATCTATTTTTGATCGTAATGCGGTTTATACCGCGGTAATCAATGCAAGTCCTCAAATCACCAGTCTTTTTAGGTATAAAAAAGAGAGGTGATGATACCGGCGAATTGGAGTGTCTAATAAACCCGTTTTTGAGGTTAGTGTCAATATAGTTCTTTAGATGTAATGTCTCGGCTTCAGTAAGCGCATAAATGCGACTACATGGTAACACGGCTCCCGGCTCCAAGTCTATGCGACAATCGAACGATCTATGAGCCGGCAAGGTTTCTGCACCCTGTTTGCTGAATACCTCCTAATAGTCCCCATATTCCGGAGGCAGGGAGCTTAAATCCACGCCTTCCAAGGCGGTGGCACATATTGCACCTCTGGTTGGCTGTGTCTGTGTTACATCCAGGGTGGTTTTCAAACAATGTGTTTGACACTGAATGGAGGATAGGATTACCTTGCCTTCAGACCATACCACCTGTGGATCATGTTTATAGAACCATGGCAGGCCTAGAATGATACCAAATTGGGGCGCTGCAATCAAATCAAACTGGATATGCTCCTCATGGTTTTGTTGACAAAGCAGAGTTAGTCCCTGAGTACAGTGTGTAATGGGACCCGAACTCAAGGCTGTCCCGTCCACTGCTTTCACGGGTTCAGGAACTTCTTTTTTACACAAGGGAATTCCCAACTTATTGGCATAGGTTGTGTCGATGAAGTTACCCGTGGCCCCAGAATCTAAGAGAAGGGTAACAAGAACCTCCTGACCAAGAAACCCTAAGGTTCCGGACATCGTTACATGTGGAGCGTAATTTAGGAGGCCAATGACTGGGGTAACTCTCATCGCTTGGCTCGACCGTACCACCCCTACTACTGTCGAGCCGAGGCGTTTCCCTGTATCTTGGATTTCACAGGGCACTCTTTAGCAAAGTGTCCCGCAATATAAACAGAGCCCCTCCTTTCGCCTACGGTCTTTTTCTTCCTTAGAGAGCGGTCCTCGAATGGACCCAATTTGCATAGGTTCATTGCCTGAGGTCTTTTCAACTGGTCCTGCGGGTCGAGAGATGTGAGATTGATCCAACCGGGCTATAGGGCGTGAATCACCGCACCTTCTGTCACCACGACGTTCAGCTTGTCGGTGATCCAGGCGTAAAGCCAAGTCAATCATTGCGGGGCAATCTCTAGGCTGAGGATCTACCTGAGCTATTAGATCCTTCAGATCATCTCTCATGCCCTGATAAAAGAGGGACATCTGTTTCTCTCTAGGCCAGTCTGCTTCCTCAACCAAACGGCTAAACTGTGTGACATAAGTCACTAATTCCTTACCCCCTTGGCGTAAGGTCAAAAGTTCCCGATCCTTACACATGGTTGCCACTCTACGATTGAATATTTTTCCAAATTCTGACTGGAACTCTTCCCAATCATACAGTATCCCATCATCTTTCTGCACTAGAGGGTTTGCCCAGGCCGCCGCATCCCCGGTGAGATAAGATATGACGAAGGCAGTCCTCGCCTGAGTAACCTTAAAGGCGGCTGGCTTCGTCAAGAAATGAAGTTTACATTGGGTTAAAAAAGTATCAAACTTCTGTGGATCACCTGCATATCTCTCTGGTGGGGCCAACGGGACCAAAGATTCGGGAGAGACATGAACTTGAACTGGTGAGGGACTAACGCCTTCAGACGGAAGTGGAGACTGTTGTCCAGCCAAACTCCGCACCTGGGTAGCTAACAGTGCATATTCCTGCCTAGTAGCAGCAAGTTCAGCCTGTAAATCATGCAAAACCTTAGTAAGCTCCTCCATGGTCAATGATTCGTACCACTCAGGGACCCGTTACACTTGGGCTTGTGCTACTGTCAGGCTTCCAGCTTCCAGGTCCAGGAGTGGCACGAACCAACCATCCCCACAGCGGTTCCAGCGCCTGCAAACTGAAGCTCTCACAGGCCTCCGGAACCCCAGTGGGGAAAGAGGGTTAGGGAATCGTTGGTTGGACAGGTTCAGTTCTTGAGGGTAACTGGGAAGAGGGTTAGGAGAGGGAAAGTGGGTAGGACCGGGACATAGGAAAACACAATCCAAAGCAATACAATCACAATAGGCATACATTCACTCTCATGCATGCAATACAGTAGAACCAGAAAGGCACTTACCTCTGGGGTGAGTGCTGGCCTCCTGCCTGCGCACTCTCAGGTCCGGTTGTGGAGCAGTTCAATGCTGCAATGAGAGCGAGAATTACTTGGTGTGTTTCTTCACACACACACACACACACACACTCTTAACACCATTCAATGCATGCATTATGTTTGTCCCCTATTCTACTCCACTCCCTGCCCCTTTATTAGTGAGGAGATGGAGCCGCAACAATGGTGCGGTTTTACGCCGCACGTGGCTCTGCTTAATAGTTGTGTCTCGAGCACTCAGACGTGCAAGTTGCCTCCCAGAACGTTGGGTTGTGCGGCGTATCACCCGAACCAAAGTGCGACTAACAGCCGCACGCCGCGTGACTAATCAAACGTAATATCACTGCCTCCCCAGAAAGGGGGTTAGTTCACAGTATGCGCGTTGTTCATATGCGTGCTGTTCACAACCCGCTAAAGTCTGCGATGCCGTAACAGCCACTTAGCTTTTATGCAGCAGGGGACTAGGAAGGTTGGGCGGTGCCCCCTGCGCGTGCCCCTTTGGGTTCCTGGGTGACCCTCCACTGTCTGCTCAATAACGCTGCGCCTGGCAACCTTCGCCGTGACATGGACCTCCCCTCCGCACAGCCCTACTTATCTTTTAAAGGCGAGGGGCCCTTGGAGAAGATTTGGGGGGCGCGGCCCCTCGTGATGATCCCCGCTGCAGGAGCTCCAACCGGCACGTCCTCTCTGGTCGTGAGCTGAGAGCACAAGCCCCGTGCGTTGCTTCTAACGCGCACGCATGCGCGAGCCTCGCCCTGCGTGGGCCTCGTTATGTAGTTCCTGGCCTGGGGGTGCTTGGGAAACGTAGTCTCAAAGGTTCCTCTCCTGCAATGAGGACAGAGAAGCCTTTTGTATGGTTGCAGTTTGTTCTTTTTTTGCAGTGGCTTTTGATTTGTTTATAACCATGGATACACGAGCCCCACACAGACCTTGTTTACTGGGTCCCAAGGTTTGTCCCTTGACAATAGCAGTGACAATAGTCCATAAGAGACCAAAAGAAAGGAGGAGATCTTTACAGACATAGGAAGAGAGATTAGGAGATGGAAAGGAGAGAAGGATAAAGCTGACGAAGTAACGCTTGTAAAGAACTAATGGATGGGAGGAGAGATATTACTCAAGCTCAATGGGAAAAGTATCAAGGAAGGAAGGCAAAAGGAAGATCAAGACGAACAAGACAGGAAAGACAGAGAATGAGAAAAGAGATTGAAAGAGGATGAACAAAAGAGAAACAGCAGGCAGAGGTGAGAACAGATGTATCAGGAAGACCAGCAAAGGAAGCAAGAAAGAGTGCAGGAGCAAAGAAAGAAAGTATGACAACAGGCAGAGAGCAATCAAAGAATGAAATAGGCAAGAAAGGAAAAGAGAAGAGTAGGAAGCGCAGAAATTAAGGGATGAATGGATGCAGACACGAAGGGAAGAGGAAGAGCGTAGAGCAAACAAAAAAGAGAGGAGAAAAGACAAGAAGTGGAAATAGTTAGATGGGAAGCGAGAAAGTGAAGAGAATTAGATGAAGAATTGGAACAAAAGAGAAGACAGCGGGAACACGATACTGATCGCATTCAGAAGGACTTAATGGAACCGAGAACAGTAATACCATGGGGCAATATAGAGGAGTTTCTTCCATCAAAGGAGGCAATGCCTGGGCCATCTAGAGTAGCTCTAGAAGAGGATGTTGACATAGGGAGCATTGGAAATAGGATCAATAAGGCCTATCAAGACTTAAGAGATGGTAGCAAATAGGGAAGCCGAGGTAAGGGAGATCGATTCCTGGTCTTCCAATCACGAAGTGAAGAAAGGGACCCATTCAGTCTCAAGCATAGAGCTTTGTCATTAAACAGCCAAACTTTAGATAAGGGTGAAGGGAATGAGAGCCATACCAGCTGGGGGCTAGGTATGTCAGACAAAGAGAGAGAAACCTTCCATGGGGAGGAGGGAGGAAGTGCATGCGCCCTAGGGATGTCGGCAGAAAGACAAGAAAGTAAGATGGTCTGATTTAGAGAAGCCTAAGGATAGGACACCAGATACTGTGGCATATCCAGAGCTCCCTAGAGGACGATCATATTGCGAGAAGGGAGAGTCACCACCATATGTGAGCAGGCTGAGGTCATTGCCAGGTTAACGTCAATCAGGAACAATTGTCCGCACTATGAATAGGCAGACAATGGGAACCAATTTTGGATTGGGATTCATACAGTTCCCTTTATTGGAGAAAGGAGAGGTCAGTATATGCCATGGCCACAAATGGATAAGGATAATTTAAGATTCAAACTCCCTAGATTAACGGTGGGTGCAGGAAAGTGGATTTATGAATGAGAGAAAATGACAGGGGGAAACACTCTGGCCATAGGGGACATTCAGGGGCTCCTAGCAGCCATCCTTGGGGAAAGAGCTGATGACATTTGGACAAGAGCAGGCTATTCAAGTGTTACGGTCTAGAACAAAGCGCACAATGGAGCACCATTTAATAATTGTAGAGCAGATGTCTGGAGAGCTCTCAGGGTGCAATTATGATGCATAAAATGAAAGAAGACGAGGATCTGCTTGCTTACATTGAGGATCTTCAGGAATGCTGGACTCTTGAAACTCATGAGCTCTGGGGAAAAACAGTGGCAGTATTTTACCACATTTTATCTCAGCGGTTGTCGGAACAGGTATAGAGGCAGCTCAAGAAACTAGTGGGAATGGAAGCGAAGCCATTGGCAGAGATACAGTTGACTATAGTGCATCACAGTTGGCTGTTAAAGGAGAAAAATAGAAAGGGGAAGATGCTAGAAAACTTGAGGAAGCCAAGTTAGTTTAGAATAAATTGTTAAAATATGCCATAGAAGGGGCAGTATTGACAAGTGAAGAAGGACTGGGGACAGTGGGTACATCATAGTTGAACAATCAGCATCAGATGGGCCAAGGAGGGAATGGATTTGTGCCGCGAGGCAGAGGAATGGGAAATAGAGGAACAAGTGGTTTTCAGAATATGCAGAATGATAATCAGAATGTACAAGGATGATTTGACCAAGGGAGACTAGTCAGAAGGGCTCCTCCTGTATGTTGGACATGTGGGATGACAGGGCACATTGCGTGCACATGTGGGAGCCAAGGGTATGTACAGAATGGGCAATTGTCATGACGAGGAACAGCTTATCCTCCAGCATATAACTCACAAACTAGGAATGGGTTTGCCAATATCAGACTGTGTATTAGGCACAAGCGCCGCAAATGCAACAAGCATTGCAGTCACGGCAAGCACCATTGAATCCACTGCAAGGGCTGTCGCAAAATGCAAGCATTCAGATGCAGCATAACGCAAACACGGGACAATTACTGACACCTAGAATAGAGTGTGTCACTGTGGTGGGAGTCCTTTCACAGGTACAGGGGTATGCATAGATCCTCAATAGGACAGCTCAGATGGCAAATTGATGTGTTCAGTACTATCAGTGACACCAGACCCCAAAGAGGAACCAAGGGTTCATGTGACAATAGGAGGCAAATCTTTTTCTTTTTTAGTAGACACTGGTGCAACTCGCTCATGTATACGAGATGGAGAATACTGGATGTTGGCAATTGCCATGAATGCTCAGGGATTCTCTGGATCCATGAGTCGAGTTCCTTTTACTGACAAATAACGAGTCTCCATAGGAGAGTGTGACATGTCTGTTCCATTATTGTATTCAAGGCATACACGAGTTAGCATTCTAGGATGAGATTTAATGACAAAGCTTAACATGATAATTTCTTTCACTGATGAAGGCGTAGCGTGCTCTTCTCCAGGGATCCATTTCATGAATGTGGGTGAATTTATATTGCCATTTACAGGACAGATGGCTTTGCGAGGAATGCCACTGGAACCAGAAGTTTTTCTTAATGGGGTATGCATTCTGTTAACATGGCTACAAGGCTTAGTGGGAAAGATTATGAAAATACCTGATGAATTCTTGCTCAGGCCACAGATACCAATGCATGAAGAGGGGAGACAGACGGTTCCCCTAGAGTTAAATGCAGCCATAGTACGAGGGGTAATGGCAATGCTTGAAGGAGCAGATGACGAGGGCAGGCCATGGAGAACAATGATTGCCATTGGGGAAGGGTGTAGACTGACTGACATCACTGACAAGGACATGTTTAGGGATGATCCAACAGATGATGAAGTAGTATTCAAGATGAGTATTACATATTGGATTAGGATAGAGAAAAGAGAGATCCCACCGCGAATGGCGATAGGGCAGCAGCATCCAGCATTTTTTGATTAAGACTTGGAAAAGGCGCCACGCGGTTTATGGAGTACAGGCCCCTATGACATAGGCCTAAAGAAAGGGATAGGAGAGACTAAGATAAAGTTGAAACCAGGAGCAATTTTACCTTGATCAAGGCAGTACCGCATGTCTCGCGAGGCAGAAGAAGGGATTTTTAAAACTATTTCAGCACTGATGCAACAAGGTATTCTGGTGCCGTCAGAATCATCATGCATTACTGTGGGGTATCTGATCAAAAAATCAAAAGGAGGGTTGTGGAGATTCATAAAAGATATGAAACTGATTAACCAGATTTTAGAGGCAGAGTTCCGTTTAGTCCCTAATCCAGCTACGATACTATGCAGTATCCCAGTAGAAGCGTGATATTTTACTGTGAATGACTTGAAAATGTGTTTTTTTGAATCCCATTGCACAAGGACTCACAAGACTTGACTTCCTTTTCGTTCCAACAAATTTGACTGAAGCACACTTGTTTGCCTCAAGGGTACTGTGAGTCCCCGTCGATATTTAATAGGGTCCTGCAGATGGACCTAGGCAATATTGATTTGAAGAGAGTTGTGATACAGTATGTAGATGACATTCTGATTTGCAGCACTACAGAAGACGAGTGCAGGCAAGACTCAATCCAGTTAATGATTATCGTAGCAGGCAAAGGATACAAGGTAGACAAAAGAGAAGTTACAGTACTGTCAAGAAGAGTTGTTTTACATAAGCCAGTTGATCTCACATGAGGAAAAGAGGGTCACACCTGAGAGACCTGAGGCGATCATGAAAACAGCAAAACCGCACACAGTGAAGCAAATGCAGCAGTTTTTGGGATTATGCAATTATGTTAGAGCATGGGTGTTTGATTATAATCAAGTAAACAATGAGAAAATAGAATGGACTGAGGAAATGGAAGGAGGGTTTTAACAATTGAAGGAAGCAATTTGTACGGCTCCCATTTTAGGAATTTCCATGCTGAGGAGTTTTTTTTTATTTTCACAAATGAATGGGACAGTTATGACAGCATCACTTGCACAGAGGACTACACTAGGGTATAGAACGCTGGCGTATTACAGTGGGATTCTAGATCCAATGATGAAGGGGCACTTTCCTTGTGAACAGTCGCTGAGGCAGCCACGTTTACAATTGAGAAGTCTACCAGTATTGTAATGGGGTGTCCTAGGACACTCTTTGTGGAACATGCTTTATTTTCCATTTTGGAGAAACCTAAGGGTACATTGACATCTCAGAGTGCTTTGCGTATGAGGTGATCAAATCAAACCCAGCAATTAAAATAGTCAGATGTAGAATAGTGAACCCTGCCATGTTTTACCTGAGCCAGTAACAGAGGGCGAGCATGTACATGATTGAGCAAACTACAAGGAGTTTTACGATAACATCCCGCGCGTAAAGAAAAATGTGCTAGCAGGTTGGGAGATTCTCTTCATTGATGGTTCCTCGAAAATGTAAAACCAGGCATCCTTAGCGGGTCCCGCAAGCGGTCCAACATGCTAACAACGGGCCCGTCATTAATGGGCCTGTTGTTAGCATGCTCCCTATTCCCATTGAGCCCTATGGGGGCTTGAATGGGAATGGGGATGCACAGGGTCTGGGTTCCCTGAATGGGGAAATACCGGGCCCTCCAAGGTCATAATGGCCCGGTATTTGCTCATTCAGGGAACCCGGACCCGGTACCCGGTATGGGGGTAGCCATGCCGCTAAAAGCGGCATGGCTACCTCCATACTCGGAATGACCCCGTAAGACGTTATTTCTCAGGGAATGAAGCCACATATGTAGAGGCCAAAAGGGTTTCATATTTGCCAGATATTTCAAGTTTTGATACTCCAGATGTAAAGGAGAAAGTAGTCACGATTATGGTAGTAAATGAAGGGTTTAATAATTTACCGAGAACACAATTAATGGGAATTGGGAAACCAAGGGGGTGTTCTTTATCCCCCCTGGAAGCGATATGGCAGCAAAATGGCAATGGAAAGCCGGTGATGCCAGTAGCATTGTTAAAGTTAGCGCTTGATCAGCTGCACTACCCTGCAAATGTAACTAGGGAAAGCCTTGCAGCAACTATTGCGGAGGACTGGTTTGTACTGAAGCAGTTAGAACACTTTGCATTTTAGTTAGTAAATTGCATCGTATGTCAAATGTTTACCGCTGGTCATACACTGTGAGCAATTAGAGGAGTGATTCCTCAACCGAATGGTCCTTTTCAGCATTTACATATTGACTATGTTGATATTCTGCACGTATGTAGAGGATACAGGTATATGACAGTGGTGGTGTGTCCCTTCTCCAGGTGGAACAAAGCAGGTCCTTTTACACACCCTGATGCCAGTGACATCCACTAATTGGCCCCATTTTGTAAATGAAGTATTTGAACAAACTAGTTCTTCTGCTTATCACCTGCAAGTGAACAGAATATGTGAGAGGCTCAACGGTCTTCTTAAAGAGAGCATTGCAAAGCTTTAACTGACACTGAAGAAGGGATGACTATATTTCCTACCCCCATCCTTATATGAATTAAGGAATAAGCATGGGTCAGATCACCACCTCACGCCCCAAAAGTTAGTGCCAGGGAGGCGAATGAGAATGCCTTTCTCTCCTCCATCAAATCGCCAGGGGGGTCAGTCTCTGAACACAGATGAAGACCATTCCGCAACTGGAATTTCTGATCTACTACCTGTACCTACACTTTTTGTTGGAGACACAATATTGATTTGGAACTTTACCAGAAAGTGGCACGAACCACGATTTAGTGGACCTTACTTAGTGGAGTATGTTAATCCCTCAGCATTGAAAGTCCAAGGAAGACGTGCTTGTATCCATTTGAATGACATGAAGGTATACACTGGGGAGACCATCGCACCCCCAACAATCGATTCGGAAGCAAGACAAGGAGAAGAAGTTTAGTGCGTGCAGACCCGATCAATGACGATGAAGAAGGACGCTAAGGTTGCTGATTAAATAAATGCAAGTATGTATTTGGACTGTGGCTCACCCCGGACACTCTTTATAGATATTATAGCAGGTGTGCAAACTCAGTTCTTGAGTCGCAGATTTCTTTGAAAAATGAACTTTAGAAAAGTGTTGACATGTTGTGGATATGTCTGTGCGGCACCATCTGATAAAAGATTGGAAGCGTGAGCAGTACGATGATTCTTTTCATTCAAGGCAATTGTTTGGTTGAGTCTGTGATTTTGACAAACGACGATGCCCATGGACTCCTTCTCGCTGTTTTCATATTTATTCGTAGAGCTTATCATGCTCTTGTTGGGCATAGTGTCAACATACCTACTTTTCTCCATGATCCTAAAAATGGCACTGCAATAAGGAGGCTGCATGTGACGATAGTTGAGCAGATCCTTCAGCTACCCGATTTACCAGAATTGCTTGATTAAAAAGGTTTTTTTTTCCTTCCTTAAAGCATTATACAGGCACAATGAGGATTTTTGAAAATGGTACAATTTCGGAAAATGAGCAAGCACAACGAAGTTCAAAATGGCGTAAATGGCTGGGATTAGCATGCTGGTTCATGATATATGCATGCACCACCATACTTTGCGTCTATCTGTTTCTCCAGTTTAGCCTTCCTTATTATCTCGATGTTCCTGTTGAAGTAAAAGTCCCCTTGATTCTTCCCACTGCAGTGGCTCACATAAAATTGTCCATTACTGAAAGGCCAAGACCTTTTGTGATTTTCCCGACTCCAGTAGCTCTTGTGGAGTTGCCTATTGTTAAGACAAATGTTTCTATGGTTCTCCCTGTAAGGAGGCCATTACAGATATGCTTCTTGCTTATTATGCAAATACTTCCTTTGCAAAAGGGAGACACAAGAGAAGCACAAGGAAGATGATGATGAATTAAATAATTATTTAGACAGTACAGCAAACTTGGGTAATAACATGGGGCATCAGCACATGAAAAAGGTGGGAGAGAGAACGTCCAAAGACAGTTGCTATGTTTGTGCTCTCATACCTTATGCCATGGGGACTTCTTAGATATGCATAGCCATAGAAGTAGCAGTCTAGACAGGTCATTGCCTGACGCACCTTGCACTCTGCCAGACGAGAGGTCAGTTCCACGAACGAACCGCATCCTTGGTATGGGTGACTGAGAAGACATCTCCAAGAGAAGATGACTATGTGCAAGACTTAAATACAAGAGAGAAACAAAAGACAAGGAATCAAGTGATAAGATATGAACATCCTGTAATGAATGAAGCAGGAATCAAAGAGAAGAAAACAGAATGCTCAATTGTCAAGGAAATAACCACGAAGAAATACGAATATGCAAGGAGAGAGGCCAGCTGCAAATCAAGGGAACAGTGCTTTCTTCGGAAGGATGGGCGGAAGGCCTGATCATATATAAGGCATTAGCACCAACAGGATATTATGAGCCAGTCAAAGATACTGCAGAGAATGAATGCAAGCATCATTGGCCGGAAATTGTGAAATTGCTGACGTGGGTCGATATTAAAGGAGGACCTTTGCACATAGTACCTCTAGCTAGTGCATCCCTGTGTTTTAGAAACAATGGCATAAGAAAGGTTGAAATGAATCAGCAGTGTTCAAATTTTCGACGTACCTGGCATCAAGAATGAAACAGTAATGTTAATGGACCACTACTGGGCCTGTGGATCCAGAGCTTATACGAAGTTGCCCAAAGATTGGGTAGGGCTGTGTTCCATAGTACTTATTCATGTTCCAGCATTAGTGATTCCAAAGAGTGACCTGAACATTAGAGAGTTTCCAAAAGCAGATGCTCATATGAGGAAGAGAAGATCATTTGGATTTCTCAATCAGACAAAAAGGGAGAATTACTTCTCAGCTAAATTGATAGAAGCCTTTGATTCTATTCCGTATGAACACTGGTTGTTAAGACTGACTGCTGCGGTATTCACAACTATCTTTATGCTAGGAATCAAGACAAAGTGAATTCAAAGTGGTTACAAATCACTGGCTGGGAACTCCTACAGACGATCAACACTACCATAAAGGGATTCAACGCTATCAAGGAAGAATTGAGAGCCATAAGACTGATGAGTCTCCAGAATAGGTATGTCCTGAACTTGACTACGACAATGGATGGAGGTGTTTTGTCAAAATTGGGGAATCATGTTGCACATTCATACCTTCTCACGATGACGAGAATGGGACCTTGACAGAGGCCATAACATTGCTAATGAACGTACACATCAAGATGGAAGGTGAGACAGAAAATATTGCAGATGACAGCTGGTTTGCATCGATCTTCTCATGGGTTCCACAATGGATGGCAAATATCTTCAAGTTTCTTGGAGCACTATTGGTGATGATCATGTTTGGATTCTGTGTGATCAGTATAATAATCACACAATGTAAGAAGACAGCAAAGAAAGCAGTAGGAATCAAGGTCATGATTGTCGTTGTGTCTGGGTTTGGACCCAAGGAACTGACAGGTGAAGAAATCAGAACATATATAGAAGCAACCATTCTAGCGGCTGAGGGAACAATATTCCTGTATCTGAGAAACCACAAGAAGTATGTGGGATGAGGAATTTACTGCAGCCTGAATGGACATTGTAATCACATGACCTGGAGTGTTGATGACCATCAAAAATCAGCAGGATCTCTGAAAAGTGTAATCAGGATATGGGCTCCAAAGAAGCACTTTTTCAGACGAGGATGTCTAGATGTGAAGATTGATGGGAGAGTGGTCGATGAATCAACCTGAGGGGGGATTGTAGATGAGGAGCCAAATGCCTCTACAGAAAATCCTGCCTATGTGTTGGAAGATGGAAATTGCAACGTGCACAAAGCTGATAATGATACCTATACCGCAAAAGATCTTCGAAACAAGGTATCCATTGAGAAAGCCCTATAAAATGTACCTGCAGAGAGATGATGGTCTCCTAAGAGAGAGCCCTGAAGAAGTGTGAAGCAGTGAGCAAAAGAGGCTGGTGACATCACAAAAGATGAGAGTGACACACTGGGAAGGATGATCAGAGAAGAGAATGATGAATTAAAGTAAAAAGTAACTGAAGATTGCATGTGTGAAGAACACTGAAGAAAATATAAGTCACTTTATAACTGTACAAATGCTGCAACACAAGTAGACTAAGTAATCATGAAGGCTGTCTATATGTAGTGAATAGACTGCAGGCGGTGCCGCCAATATATATATATATATATATATATATATATATATATATATATATATATATATATATATACTGGTTATTCAATGTCGCAACTTTAGTAAGGCAGGACCCATGAAAGAGAAGTGCTGTAATTATGGCACAGCAGAGGAAAACTGCTGAAAATCAAGGAAGGATCGAGAAGGCTGTCTGGTCCAGTTTGAAGGATTGGGTCAGCCAAGAACTGGTTATCTATTCAAGGGGATACAAAGAAAGTGAGAAGCGAGGCAAGCACCTGTTAAGGTGCGATGGAAACACTGAGTGCCAAGGTCTATTCATTTAATATCATTAAATGTGAAGAAAGGATCTCAAACATGGTCTTCTGTCACATGGGTCAGATGGAAATAGAACATGGGCAAGGAACACCCCCTTCTATTCTCAGGAGCAGTGATACTCTGCAAGGCCAAGTTCAAAGACAATTGGAATGGCAGATGGCATGAGTGATGATGGTTGATGAGCTAATTGTGTGGGGAGGCGTGGTCAAGTCCACCCACAAGCACCTGGGGTACCACCTTGGGTGCTGCTAGCAAGTTGAATGTTCCAGAAGGGTACAAGCGTGCCAAACAATTATAGAGGGACATGTATTGAAGAGCTCTATAGTCTGAGAGCCAATGGTGTGTCGTGTATCTAACAAATGTTGAGGATGACTTGCACAAGGGGTGGGCATACGTTGTCCACCTGACTATAGAGACTCAATCACAATCCAATCCCCCACAGAAAGTATACTTAGATGTTCCCCGTACACAATCCCAAGTAAGTTTAGTTTGCCACATAGTATGACGTCACGTATGACAACTTTTTACTATATAAATGTGATTATTTTTTTTAAACGTGTTGAGATAATGGTGTGAAAGGTCTGTTGATGTCTGTTGTACTCCGTGCTTTAGATAATTGAGATTAAAACAGATTACATTTTTCCAACTTCCTGAGTTGGTATTGTTATTGGTGTAAGAGTTATTCTGCATCCCCGTCCATGTAATGACGCACTTCCTCATTTAAAAGGGCCTAACTGTTCAGAGAGAAAAGGTGATGGACCGTATTCTGAAGGGCAGCATAGGAGTAGGCCACAGGCCAGAAGTTAGAGTGTTAGTCCTTTCGTCCTGATGTGAAAATGGGCATGGGTGCAAAGAGGGAAAAGTGGGACAGACTGGATGAGCTGGGAGAAGAGGAGACCCACCCATAATACCGCAGTGGGTGGAGAGTTTGTGGAGGGTCAGGTTAAAAAAGCACTATGGGCCAATGGTGGTAGTGAAGGGAAAGCAAGGGGGGAAAAGAAGGTGGTAAGGATGGTGGGGTTACAGTTCTGGTGTTACACAAGGGTCCTGGGGGTGCACAATTTGCACTCTGGCCACATATGGGTAGAAATACTTTAATAAAGGCACTAACGTCCCTTACTGCGGGCACAGAAATGTGGATATGCATTTGAGAAACAGTCAGCAGGCATTATGCTGGCTGTGGGTGACATGAAGAGCTTTTTTGCTGCAGTGTTAGGAGATCAGTCCAACAACATTTGAATCAAAGCAGGATACCCCGCGGTATGGATAGGGGCTGACAGCTACGACGGAGCCCATTTTAATGATTGCAGGGCCCGGGTGTGAGTGGTGCTGTGGCGCATGTACCCTGATACGCCTGATCTCCAGTCGATATAGCAATGAACTGTGGTGAAAATGCAAGTTTAGAGCGGTAAAAAGGTGCAAACCAACCAGCTGCAGGAGTAGCTGCTGATACAGGAAGGGGCTTCAATGATAGCCACTCAATTATATTTTATGCACTATGCTGGAGAATGCCCAAAATGATTGTGTTTACAGGCAAGTAACATATAGGCAATAAAGATAGGCTACATGTATATATACATGGCTAATATTAGACCGAGGCACTTTTATTCAGGTGTGACTGAAAATGCTTTTTGTTATTTATTTTTCGTTATTAAAACTGTATACCGCTTTTGATTAGAAACAAATTCACATTTTACTAACGTGCTTAGTAGCTGCAGAAACTGGCAGCACATTGTAAATGACATGTTCCCAGGGTCATACGGTAAGAAATTGATAGCTCTTGATACTTTCGAGGTCAGGGAGCTAAGCTCCTCGTTGCCAAAGATAGGCAGTGGTCACACACTCATTTTATAATTCAGCAAATTAATGTATGAAACTGGTCTACTGGCGTTTTGGAAGTTGCCCGTGGTGGTTTCATATTGCCCCTTGGCACACGTGAGCCTGAGAAGAGGCTCGAAGAGTTCTTAGGATGAAACATTAAAATGGTAATGTATCAGTGGTTCAAGGCTCCTCCAGTGTCATGATCGAATATATTCTCATGAGAAACGAATGGAGATGACTGGTGGCAGATGAATAAAGATTTCCTGGTCTTTTCAAATGTCTCAATGTTTTGGCACTATTGATGTGGGAACTATGCCAGATGATGAGGACCCGGCCCAGTATATATTACAGAGGCAGGAGATGTGGAGGTCAGAAACAGGGAAACCGTGGGATTGGTCAATAGCATTTTTCTACTTCATGGTTGAGAAAGACCTCCCCGAAGAAGTCCTGAAGATAAGGTGGTGGGGGTTGAAGAAAAGGGGTGGGCATAGACACAGGCTATAATTGTACACCGTTGTAAATGGTTGAGAGAGAAGATAAAGGAAACGGCACAAAGGGTACAGATGGAGGAAGCAATACTAGTGCAATAGAGGCTAGTGAAGTTGACAGTGGAGGGAGCAGTACAAGCAGCGCTACAAGAAAGCCAAACGGAGCAGAAGGTGGTTGTGGGAGAGATACAAGCAGCCCCTGCATGTGTAGGAGGCTATGACTGGAATGGTTCATACCAAAGACAGTATCAGGGAGAGCCCCCGGGAAGGTACCCCTGGGGAAGAGGAGGCTGTGCAGGATCCTGGGGTGGATGAGGTGATTTTGGAGGGATGTTCCCAAGGAAGGGAATATGGGGCAATGTTGGACTTGTGGGAGAATGTGTCACTTCTTTGAGAGTGTAGGAGCTGCCATGTGACTGCATACAACCTGGAAATGCTCCTGTACACGCAAGGCGCCCCTGCCCCTTATCCATAGCCTATACTCTAGTGCCCCCAAATGTTTTGTATGGTGCACCCCTGCCCGTGGCCCCTCCCGTGCCTCCACCATATATCCCACAGCTGCCATCCCGACCGCCCAATGGTGCACCTGCTTATGCAGTATACCACACACAGCCACAAACCCTCAAGTACCCAATAATAACGCAGTACCTCACGGCACAGTAACACATTATCAGGGACCAGTGTGGTAGGAGAATCGCTTTATCTTCCATGGGACAACCTCTTATCTGGACTAGGGAAGCCCACAGAGAACTTTAGAATGCCCAGGTCTGTCAGTCACTGCCAACCCAGAAGAGGAAACATTGGTGGGCATGGAGATAGGAAGTAAACCATTTGTTTTCATGGTAGACAAAGGTGCAACCAAATAAGATATTAGGGAGGGGCATTTCCCCTTGTCAGGTGAGATAATAGAAATACAAGTGTTCTCTCAGACAATAAAATCGGCTCCATTCACAGGAGAACTGCCCATCATGGTAGGACATAGGGGGATACAAACACTGCTGTTGTTCTCAATGGTGTCCCCTGTCAACTTGTTGGGAACAGATGTTTTAAGCAAACAGAACATGACAATCTCATTCACGGAAGAAGGGATAGTGTGTTCCACCCGGGTATATGTTACGTGAGATCAATGCTCTTTGTGCATGCATTGGGGAACCAAGGAGCAACTAGCGGAATACCCGCGCATCCGGACTTGTTTATGTACGGGTCACAGTATTGCTCAATGCAGTACCATGTATAGCCAAACGCTCATGGAGATATACCATCAGAATTCTTGTTCAGGCCAACTCAGTCCCAAGAGCATGCAGCAGGGATTATTATAAGACTCGATTTGGAGGGGGTTGTGATATCAACATTGTGTTAATAGGGACAGATGCAGAGGGGGTGATTGGTGCACTGTTTTGTGCATTGATCCAGCTCAGCCATTGTGGGGGTTGTCAGGTGGCCAGCTGTTTGAGAACATGGACAATGATGGAGAAATAATATTGCAAGTATGTGTCCCGTGTGAGATAATGATCAAATACTGAAACATCCCAAGTCCCATAATGTTAGCAGAGAATGCCCTGCAGTTCTCTCAAAGTGATTTAGCAGAGGTGCCCAAGAGGTGCCCAACAGATTGTGGACAAGCAATCCCCACAACTGAGGTCTCTTACGGAGCATGAAACCAGTACACATTACCCTCAAGCCAGGTGCAGTATTGCCCAGAGTACGACAGTACCCATTGTCCAGAGAGGCAGACGAGGGGTTACATGACACCATCACAGCATTGTTGCATCAGGGAATTATATTGCCATTGAACTCCCCCTGCCAAGAAAGCAAAGGGATGAAGTTGGAGGATTATTCAGGATTTGTGACCCCTAGGCAGCAAAGTGCAGGATGAGTTCCCTGTTGTTGCAAACTCAGCAACGCTACTCTATAACATATCAACTGCAGCAACCCATTTCACTGTTATTGACCTAAAGAATGTATTCTTCTTCATCTCATTACATCCCAATACTCAATACCTCACTGCATTTACATATCACGGAATGGAATTCCAGCATACAAGGCTCCACGAAGATCTAGGTAAAATACATGTGCCCAGTACCATCATTCAATATGTTCATGATTTATTGGTGTGTAGCACCAGTGAGCAGCAGTGCAGGGGGGACTCCATCACGCTGATGAAATTGCTCGCAGACAAAAGGTACAAGGTAGACAAAGCAAGATGTTATGACATTGATCTCGCAGCCCTGAAACGAAAGAACAGAGTGGCAGAACGGAAATGGCAAACCTCAGAGGCATCTTCTTACAAACTGGCCTGCCGTCTGTTGCAAAGGCAATACAGACTCTCCATCCGCGACAAGAAAAGAGCCCACATACAGGCAGGGGTCTCTGGTGCATCCAATAACACGGCTGACCTTTTCAAGATTTGTAGGGAACTAGCCAACCCTTCTGCAGCCTCCTCATCCCCCCTCACTCCCAGACGCTCTGCAACTCACTGGCCACTCACCTTGCAACCAAAACTCAGGACACCCTGAACTCCCTTGTCACTCTCCAGCCCAACCATTCCCATAACCCCTTCCCTCCCCAGCCCCTCTCGACCTGCCTTTGACCCTCTCCTCCTTCTCACCCATCACACCTGATGAAGTTACCAGAGTTGTCCGCTCCATGAAGGTCTCTTCCAAACAGGTTTCCCTTTGCTCGTCCAGAACCATCAAGGACAACATTGGTTGTCTTGCTCCCTCACTCGCTGATTTCTGCAACCAGAATTTTGCCACTGGATCTTTCCTCTCCCCATCAAGCACTCCCTTGTGTGCCCCCTCTTGAAAAAACCTTCAGCAGATGCCACCTGTTCTGCCAGCTACAGCCTCTCTCCATTACCCCCTTCCTGGGGAAACTGCTGGAGAAGCTGGCCTTGCCCCAACTCAACTCACACACCAAACTTGTTGGTGGTCTCCACAATTCCAAGCATCTAGAGGCACGTAAACTGCCCTTCTGTGCAACCATGAAGAATTGCTTGCTTATCTGGACTCCAATTCCCCAGTTGTCCTTATCCTACTCGATCTCTCATCTGCATTTGACACAGTCAATCATTTCATCCTCATACAAAGACTTCATGATATTCTTGGTATCTCAGATCAGGAACAGGACTGGCTGACATCCTTCCTAATTGACCGCTCATCGCAAGTCATCCTGGGCTCCTCTTCCTCTCCCACCTCCTTCTCCAACTGTGGTGTCCACCAAGGTACTATCCTCTCCACTTGACTCTTTAACATCTACCTTGCTCTGTTGGCATGCCTCATCTCTTCCTTTTCCCCCAACACCCAGTGTTATTCAGACGACACACAACTCTTCCTCAAACTTCCTTCAGACCCCCTTGTGCACTCCATCATCCCTGACTGTCTATCTGCCTTTAAATCCTGGTGCACCTCCACTAATCTCTGCCTCAATGCCTGTAAAATTGAGATCCTTCCCATCAGGACTCCTGCACCCTCTTTCTTCTCTTCACTCTGGCCTTCCTCCATGGTTTCTCCCCCTGCTCCTTCCCCTGAAGCCAGAAACCTCAGAGTTGTGCTCTGAGACCCCCAACCGGCCCATAGAATTGGGATTTGCTCAGAAGCCCTTTAAGACAAGATAGCAGCATCTGTGAGATGGATGGGGGTGCAGATATATACTTCAACACCAATCAATAATAACAACTCAACGGTTTGGCAAAGTGTGTCTGTTTAATGACAAGTACAAAAAACGGGGAGTCTCATGAATATCAGCGGATGCATGATCTTCCTTCTCGCTGCACAACTCCAACAAACTTCATGAAAATTACATTTATACTGAAAACCCATCATCATTTAAGTGTAACATGCAAAAGTTGACATGCAATTCTATTGGTTCGGGAAAGGTAACTTTAATATAAGTACCATATCTGTATATGGTAACGGAGTGAGGGGATTGGGTAAACACTGTCAGGTGGGCATCTAAGCCCTTCCTTCAAACATGGCTATTGCAGACGTCACTAAAAGTATGAAGTCCTATTGGGTCTACTAACTATAAGACCCTAGATTCTTTGGTCCATTGTGATCGGGTTGGCACCAACCCCAGGCATACTTTTCCACTTTGCTTAGCAGCACGCAGAATGGTCGGCCAGGTGTGAGGTGCCCCTTAGTTATCCAGCCTTCCTCCAATTATTGTTACAATCAATCATCACTTTAGTAGCCATGTGTCAATTATTTCACTGTGGTTGGCCTTGAGACTGCATCTTCTGTCTGGAAAAGTTCTGATATCTTCACCTGGCCAGGTGCCAGACGTAGGGGTGAGCTCTTGCTTCTTCTTGCTCGGCTGGTCACGTGATTCAGACACTGTGAAATTGCCTCTTTTCCACATAATTTGAGTATTTAATTTTCGTTTCACCCACCACCTGTCTTTGTCTTCTTATCTTCACCTTTTAGAAGCAGGATATTCTGTTCTTAGTTTCAATTAAATGTAGCTACTGTTCGTCTCTTCAACTGATACAAACTTAGCTTTCCTGGTGCGAGTTGCCTCTGTTGAGTTTCGCTTCAGCAGTCTCTTCTCGATTTTGCTAAATATGAAGCTTTTTCTAGTGTGCCCTTTAGTAACCTGGGTTGATTCTGTTTCTTATGCAAAGTGGAAATACATGTAATGCTCACCCGATTCCCACGGAGGCGCGGGTCTTGGCAGGAAGGTGTCTGTGACTCGAAAAGTGATGTGCAGGACTCGATTGGCTTCTGGGGTCGAACCTCTTCGCACTGTGTGTCGAACTCGAAGAGTGAGGTTTCTGCAGGTGAAAGAATATGGGGGTTAATGGCCTGTTTTGTTGAATGTCCCTCTCTCTCTCGCTCTCTCTTCCCAGCTTTTCTGTAGAGCTCCCCCAGGTCAACGTGCTCACCTTAGATAGGTGAATGCTGGGCTCTCCATCTGCGTCTGGTGCAGGGTGCCGTTGCCAGTTCCTTCACTGGTGAAACAGTGGCCTCTTGAATTCAGAGGAGGGTTACCGTCGTTATCTGCACGAGCGGTGAGTTTCTGGACACCTTGGGCCTCATTACGACCCAGGCGGTAAGTTACCGCCTGGGCCGTGACTTTACCACCATGGCGTAAACTACGTTTACGCCATGGTGGTTGGCGGACTTACCGCCCCATTCCGAGGTTGGCGGGGCGGTAAGTCCCCAATCCCCATTTACCCTTCCCCATTCCCATTTTTGCCCCATAGGGCATAATGGGAGTGGGGAAGGCGTTTATTACGCCACCGTAAATTACGGTGGCGTAATTAACTCCATGGTCCCTTAGCACCATGGATTTTAACACCATGGCGCTAAGGGACCTCGTACTCAGGCGGTAAGGGTCGGCGCTGTTTACGCCGGCGTAAACCCCTTACCGCCTGAGTCGTAATGAGGCCCCTTTTGTGGCACGTTAATATTGAAGACTCTGTATAATGCTTTTCCCTTATGTATTGCAGGACTCTTGGGATGGAAGATGGAGTGAAGCGCCTGGAAATTCGTAAGTATGGCAAGATCTCTAACTGTCTCTTTCCTTGCAGCTTAGTTCGTGTTAAAGAGACGCCGGAGTATTCGCAGGCGTTTTATTGCGACGAGCGTGATGGGCATGAGTAAATACCTGCTTAATGTCTTTTTCTTTTGTCTTTCAGATGTTGGTTTGCAGCGCCGGAGTCAGCGGAATGCTAGTAGGTTTTAACGATACTTTATCTTCACAGGCGGCGATGCAGAATGAAGAAATCCGGAATTCACGGCGTGCCGGTAAGTATAACAATGCTTTTGTCTTTGCAGGCGAAGGTGCAGCGTAAAGACACGGCCGCTGCTGATGGATCAGGTGAGAAAGCACTGTGTGTAAAGTTTGTCTTGCTAACCTGTTGTTTCTTGTCTTTTGCAGGTGCTGATGTTGACTGGATACAGGAATGGTAAGTATAATTCGTGCAGGTTCAGGATCGAAAGAGGAAAGGCTGGAACAGACTCGGTGAGCGTTCTGCTGCAGATGCAGAATAACGCAAAGCACGTTTCATCTATCGGGTGTGGTTTAAATAGCCTTGGAGTGATGAGGCATCTTCTTCCACGGCCCCGCCTAGGTAAGAAAAGAGTTCCAGTTTCCAGAAGAGTTCCAGTGCTGTATCCAGGAAGTGGAGCTGCCCCACCCAGGTAAGAAAGTAGTTCCTGTTCACAGAGGGCTTCTAAGTGGCTGGTAAGTAAGCAGCATGGTCTGCTGCAGGTAAGTCCACCCAAGCACTTTCACACCAATTATGAGCCCTGCGCTTCCAGTGCCGGGACCGATGGTTTTGATGAGCCTGGTGCCACCGGCGCCAGGACAGGGTCCAAAAGGTCCCAGTAGGGACCGGCTGGTGCCTAGGATTAGGGTTAGGGGCCTGCTTCCAAGGACGTTGGGCTGGTCCTGGCTCCTTGGAAACAGTGATCATGACAATACACTTATATAATGTGCTTCATTTGAGGTAGATTATGTATAGTGGCGCTTGCCGCACTATCTTTCTACTAAGCATAGCAAGCCGCACGATTTTCTTAGCTTTCTTGCGGTTCCAGCCATATGTACAGGTGTGAACTGCTCAAATATCTGCATCTTGCTTACAGCTTAAGCTTCTTACATTTGACATCGTCCTTTTACTTTAGGTTCACAATATCTTTGTTCATGGCATTTGGACTATATGCGTCATTCTCTGGTCGTCATTTCTTCTATATGTGAGTCAGTCCGGGTTCTCGTGATGTCCCCATTCGTCTTCCATTAAGACCTTTTTGGTTTCTTCAGGGACTGTACTTAGATGATCTTCATTTCGTTTAATTTGTTGATAGGGTTTCCTCAATGGATACCTTATTGTCCATGGTTTCCTTGGTACTGATACTTCAATAGGCATCGTTCTTGTGATGGGTACTGGACAGAGGCCCACTGCGGCTCTCTGCTGGTTTATTTGCTCATCATACCTCACATAGTTCAGTGTGAACATTCCTGGTACTTCAAAATGGACGGTTGGAGTGTGGGCTGTATTTGGGACCTCCTCTACACTCCTCCCTCTGGGCGATTCATCAACCATTTTCACCTCCTTCCTTGGATCCATCTTATTTTATTCCTCTGTATTCACCTTTACTTCATTGTCTGGGTCCATTCCTTCTTCATCTTCTGGGTATATACATGATGGTCTGAAGACATGTCTCTTTGGGGTCCATATCTTTATGACTCCTTTTAAACCTCCTGCTGTTCTCACGTGCTCGTCCTTGTTCAATGTCATTAGTTGACTCTGTCCATTTGAGCTGCAGTAAACCCATCTTCCCACATAATCTCTATGGTTCCTGGGATATAGAAACTTTGTTACTTCTGGAGCATGAATGCTGGCCTTCACAAAGTCTTTTATTTCTTTGTCAGTCAGCTATTTGGGCTTCCATCCTTGCTGGACATCAATCATGATCTTCATCCCAATGGCTTTTTTTGCAGTTTTCTGGCACTGAGAGATTATTATCTTGATAACACAGAATCCTAGCAATATCATCACTAGCAGGGCTCCTGGGAACTTGAATGCATCTGACATCCAATGTGGAACCCATGAGAATAGTGATCTAAACCAACTGTCATCATCAACTTCGTCAGTTTCATCAATTGTCTGATTCTGTAGTTTTCCCAGCATAACTATGGCTTCTGGCATTTTCCTCATCGTGAGAAGGCATTAATGTGCAACATGATTCTCCAATTTTTGCACAAACTCCTCCATCAATAGCTGTGATCATGTCAAGTATGTATCTGTTTTGGAGAGTCATCCGTCAGATTGGTCTTAACTCCTCCTTGATTGCATTGAATCCCTTTATGGTTGTGTTGATTGTCTACAGTAACTCCCATCTGGTTATCTGCAACCATTTATTATTTGCCCTTACTTGGAATCTTGGCATGAAGATTGTTGTGAACACTGCTGAGGTGAGGCTGAATAGCCTGTGTTCATATGGGATTGCATGAAAAGCTTCTTCTGATTTGGCAGAAAAGTAATTCTCCCTCTTCATTTGAGTCAGCAGTTCCACAGATCTCTTCTTCCTCAGGTGAGCATCTGCTTTTGGGAAACTGTCAATATTCAAGTCACTTTTCTGGATCACCAAGGCTGGAATGTAGCCATTCACTATTTTGCATATACCTCCCCAGTTTCTCGGCATTCTGATGGATGTATGCTTTGGATCCACATGCCCAATATTGATCCATAATTACTGCAGGTTCATGCACCATTCCTGGAGCATCAAAAACTCGTCCACAATTCTTATTCTCTCCCATCTTCCTTGTGCCATTATTCCTGAAGCAAAATTTTGGGCTTTCCAGTGGCACTATCTGCAAGTGTCCTACTCTGTCTTCGACACATGTCAGCAGTTTTGCAAGCACAATGCCTTGCATCCATCTTGCACTGTGTTGATGGTAGGCTCGTATTGATCTATGACCATCCATGCTCTGCATATCACTATTCCTATCTCCCATCCGTCTGGTGAAAGCACTGTTCCCCAAATCTGCATTTGGCCCCTGTTCTTCCAACTTCGAGCCTCTTCTGGAGTTTTTCCTTGGACATTTAGCTTTTGGTTTGCTTCTCTTCTAATTTCTGATCCTTTAACTCCAGGCTTCTCGTATCTGATCACAATGTGTTTCTTTTTTTCAATAGTTTCTTGTCTTTATGTCCTGGAAATAATCATCTTCATTTGGATCAGTTGCTTCAGTTGCCCATTTCAGTGAGGCATCACTACCCATGAACTGGCCCCTGGTTTTGCACATTGCTACGTGCGTGTGCTGCCTCGACATCCATTTCTACAGCTACGAAGATCTTGGACTTCCCCATGCTGTATGGTAGAAGTGCACAAACAAAGCATTCCCCTTCTGAACTTCGTCTTCTAACTTCTTTCATATGCTGGTACCAAATGTTGTTTCCCAAATGTGCTGTGCTGTCCAAGTAGTCATTCAATTCATTGTCATCTCCATAAAGGCTTCTAGTGATTCTCAAGGTTTTCATGTAGTTTGCAATAACTACATCCCTGAATGCATCTGTATGGCTCCTTCTTGCTGGAGGATTCTCAGGTACAGTTATTGACACTTGGCCTATTGTGTGTGCATTCCGTGTTTGCATGCCTGTGGTTGTCAGTACTCCTTTTCCATTCAGACTCTGCCGACCCTGTCTCTGGCTTTTCAATTTGCTTGTTACCATTCGTGTATGTGTATTATTGCTGATTACATTCATCTCAAGTTCATTCACTCCTTTATCAGATCTCCTAGGGACTGAAATTACTATAAGGGGTCTGGGTGCTTTTGTGGGTGTCATCTGTACATCATTAGAAGGGTGCACTGGAACTGATGTGCTTTGTGCACCAATAAAAAAATGCAGTTCTGATCATTAGTGGAAGTAAAACAATGATGAATATAATACATAAGTACATTATTCCTCTGTAGGTTAATCAGCAGCATTTACTCCCAGAGAAATATGAACGTCCTTCCTCCCAAGGGAGGACTAGATTACTACTCTGGATCCCCATCTCGATCATTCGTTGAAATGTTAACTTTCAATATAACCTTTAGACAATATTATCTCTGGATTCTGTTGGTTCTGTTTGTGAGCTGTAGGAACTAAACACTTGTCTCTCCTTGTCTGCACACTGGATTGTCTATTATTTCTGGATACTGTTCTCTTTTTTTATGTGAATGTCAAAAACAGGCAATAATCCAACAAGTCTCTCTACTGTGCATGTTCAAAATATACTAACTCCCAGTCTGTGCCTCTGATTTTCTTCATTCCCGAAGACATGTTGTGTCCTTGTCAATATGAAATAAGAAATGAAATTTCTGGCACTTCTCTCTCAAACTGTCCCTCGGTGGAAAGTTTAGAATCTTCTCAAAAATTTCTGTTGATGGTTAGAAAGTTCCACTTGCATCACAATACCATGCAGGAGCATGCCCATCTGTAGAATTAGCTGGGTCTGTGATAAATGTGAGGACTTCAACATCTAACCGTCTTCCCACAAGTTCTGGAAACTCCTGGATTAGGCGAAAGAAGACATTACATTACTCGCCAACCTGCTATCTTCTGGTGACAGGGACATTTGTCCTGTCTTGCTGAGGTTCGGGACTGCAGGCTTTCACGTCACTGTGAACAGTGTCTGAACTTTCAGTGTGCGTGGAGTGCAACTTGGATTACAATGCTGTTTAGGTTTATGCTCCGACGTTCTGTATTTGCTGGATCTTGAAGAAAAGTGAATACATCTGTCGTTCTCCCGACAATATCTGGACAGTCTTCAATTGGGCGAAAGAACAATACGTTGACGAGCTCATTCGCTTCCTTCTCCGCTTCGGACATTTGGTATTTCCTCGCTGTTCTCAGGAAGTAGGAGGAACTGTTCGGCAATTACAGTAAGCAGCCTCTTTATAGTCTTTTAGTTTTCAGGATCTTGAAGAAAGTCAGTGATACTGGTGAGCCTCCCCACCAGTGACGGGTACGATCTTAGCACTAGATCGAAATGGGACAGCACATCTCTGATGATATCGCTACTGTGGGACACCATAAGTAATTCCGAACAAGGTCTCTGTGTGGAAAGAGTCTGGATACTGTATTTTCTTCCAATTTATGTGTCCTCGATCAGCATTTGGCATATTCTTTCCTAATCAAGGCTTCAGTGTGCCTCAGTCCAAAGTTCAAAGTCAACAGATGATGTTGTGGCTCACGAGTGCAATTTCCTCCTTCACCCTGCAACTAGGATGCACAGAGTGTCTGTTTTTATGTCCTTATCCCCTTTTCTGCTCAGAGGAATATCCAAAATGAAGCCACAATATTTTGCACAAAAGTTCATTGTCTTTATTTTGCTGCTGCTCATGCGTTCTTGTTCCTCGTCATGGATCTCGTCTGCACGTGCTGTGGTTCTTCCCCGTTGTCTGTCGTCTCTTCTTGATGGGGTGCAGGCAGGGGGCCTTCTCCGATGTATGGTTTGATGTCACCCAAAAAGATCCAAACTTTCCTTCCTTGTATCTTTACTGCATAGGATTGCAGTGTTCCACTGTAATGGGACCGTTAAACCTTGGCTCGTCCCACTTTTTCCATGTATGGTTCTTTACCAGGACGGTGTCTCCAGGGAAAACGGATGGAACACAAAGTCCTTGAGCCGTGCCTGTAGTAGTATCTCCTTCTGTGGTCCGTGCAGCCCTGCACCCTTTTTGTAGTCGCTGCAGCTAGCCTGAAATTACAGTAAAGCAAGATGTCATGCAAATTAAAGTAATTTTGCATTTCAGACCCAAAGATTTCTCCTGTTGACTGGGCATCACATCTAGCTCTGTCTCGAGGTGTCAGGGGAGTGTGCATTCTTCTTCCTGTGGATATTGCGTGCGGCGTAAAATGGTGGTCAGAACCAGGTTGGTTTCTGAGTGCCTACAGTGCCAAAGGAAGGCAGTGTAACCATTACTTTCTTAGAGTAAGCTTCAACTTGGCTATCCTCTCCTTTAATAAGCCATTGAGCTTCTCACATACCCCTTTACCTTGTGTGTGATACGCCGACGAGAACTTGAGCTTTAATCAAGCAACAAGCTAATCTGTTCAAAAACTTCATTTACGAAATGTGTCCCGTTATCTGATCTCATGACTTCACATACCCCCCCACCTGGGAAATACCTCCCTCACTAAAAATGTGGCCGCACAGGTAGAGTCTGGGTGTGTACATGGACCTGCCTCTATCGATCTAGAGAATGGACACACCACAACAATTAGGTATTTGTACCCATTACATACTTAGATCATGTTGACGTAATCAATATGAAAGTGCTGAAAAGGTCCATTTGGCCTTGGGATGACTCCTCTCATTACTTTGAATGTTTTCCCAGCTGTGAACTATTGGCAGTTAATACAGTTCACTATAAAAATTGCAACATGCTCGGTTAAGTTCTGTATAAACCAGTCTTCCGCGAGTGTTGCCACTAGATTCTCTTTTGTCATGTGTGCTGGATAGTGTAACTGCTTCCGCGCTATTTTTAACAGGGCTATAGGCATTACTGGTGTACCAGTGCTGTCTTGTCACCACAAGCGTTCAGAGAGGTTTAAAGAACACCCTTGCTGTTTCCATAAATTCTTTTCCTTCTGTGGTGCCTCCCCTTGGAGGTCCATCAATTGTGTTTGTCCCAGATTATTGTAGCTTTCAGGTGCACTCCGTGCAACAATAATTTTCTCATTTGTGTGAACGACTTCCACTTCCATGATCGTCTCACTCTTTGATGCCATACGCTTGGCTTCCATGTCTGCTGCTTGATTTCCTCATGAGGTAAAATCTGTCCCCTTCGTGTGGGCGGCCCATTTCACGACCGCTATGCCCACTGGGAGCTGTAGTGCCTTAATCAGTCTGTCCAATAAGGCTGCGTGCTGTACTGGCATGCCATCCGCTTGGAGGTAGCCCTTCCTTTTCCAGAGTGCTATGCCTGTGTGCACTGTTGACGTCACCTAGGCGGAGTCACTGTACACCGTTATTTCCTGGTTTGCATGATTCTCAATCGCGAGTATCAACGCCAATAATTCTGCAGCCTGTGCTGAATAATGAGATAGTATGCGTGCACTAAATAGTACTCAAAATTCTCCATATGCTGTGTGCTTCATCACAGCAATGCCTATATATCTTTGCCCATCATTTTGATTGATTCTCGAAGAACCATCAATGAAGACAATTTCTCCTTCTACTCTGAGAATTACATTATAGAATTCTTCATAATTAGCACAGTCATATTGTGACTCTCCTTCAGTGACTGGCTATGCTAGGAACATAGCTGGGTTCACTATTTTGCATCAGACTATCTTGATTAAGGGATTCGAAATGATCACTTCATAAGCAGAGTACAAAAAGAAAAAATTGAAACACTTGGTTGTACTATGTTAATGATTCCTTGAAAAACATGACTGGCTGGGCTGAAGGCTATAAGGTCTCCACCTTTGAGGGCATGATTTGTTTAGTCATGCTTGAACATATTTTTGCATCTTGTTCCTCTGAGCTTAAGCAGCACTTGGATGATTCAAAGGAGTTAGATCCTAAGAGGTTGGCCATGGAAGCAGATGTATGGATGTCACACAGAGTGTCCCATAAGCACAAGACTACTCCTGGTTGCAGGAGGAGGGGAAGAAGCACAACGATAAAGAGGGTGGGGGTCTGATACAACTTCCTCGCAAAAGAGCCACAACATGAAATTCAAGGGTAAGTCCCAAGAGAATGTTCAGGGTAGTGGGAGTTATCCTCCCAACCAGAACTCTGGTTATAGTAAGCCTCGCTATGTCCCAAGACCCAGTGGATCTTGTGCGACTTGTGGAGCAAATGACCATGTGAAGGGGGACCCCAGATGTAAGGTCAAAACCTTGGGTGCTACTCTGTGAGTCTGGCCTTCCCCTCCTATGAGGAGGAAGCAACGACAAAGGGCATGCTTTGGCCCAGTGTACTACCCCAGTGGGATAGAATCTGAGGTAGACCTAGTTTCCCTGGGTTCCTGGGAGCCTAAAGTCTCTGATACTTATGCTAGCATTCCAGATGACACCAAGCACTACATTTACGGACAGTGTGCTGATCAATGGAGTAGACACTCCTACCCTTAGGGATAGTGGGCCCAGTCGAACTGTGGTGGATTCTACCTTGGTAGATCCAGAGGAACTTGCCAGAACTCTTTTGATGCCCACCAGATTAGCTGATAGTCCCCCTCTAATGTGCCCAGTAATGCCTGTAAATCATACTATAAATGGTACAATGGTCAGGATTCTAGTGAGCATACAGAGACAAGTGCCAGGTAAGGTCCTGATGGGGAATAATCTCAGAGACATAGGTCTTGTGGGTGACACAGCAGAGAGACCACGTAAAAGATCGCAAACGAGGGCTGCATTGGCCAAGACCAAGCCCAAACCAAAGGGGAAATCCAAGGCTAAAGGAGTCAGGAAAGACAAGAGAGGGAAAGAAAATATTCCCCCTAACCTACCTACCACTGAGGTGGAGGTAGTTGGTCAAACACATGAACCTGACAAGGAAGAGGTGTTGCCTGAAATTCTTATTCCACATGACCATCCTGAACACCAAAGTTTATTGGTTGAAGGTGGTCCTGATAGGGTTGAGTTCAGTAAGGGCCAACGTGAGTACCCATCTTTGGAAGCACATGATTTATAGCGAAGGTGAGCTCCTCAACAGTAAGCCCACAAAGTCTACAGAGTTGGTGGTCCTCTACATGTAAGACCCTTCCTCTTGCTGCTGGCACATTAAGTCATCCTTGCTGGTCACCTTGGCATCAAGAGAACCAAGCAAAGGTTAGCCATGCATTTCTACTGGCCCAATATGGGGGTGCATTTAGAAGGTCACTGCAGGACTTGTACCACATGCCAGTTATCTGGGAAAAGTGGCACAACAATCGAAGCTCCTTTGGTACAACTCCCAGTTGTGGGGGTAACATTTGAAAGGGTAGGGATTGACATTGTTGGCCCCCTTGGCCCACAATCATCCTCAGGCAATAGGTCTATCCTGGTGCTGGTCGACCATGACACCAGGTATCCTGAGCCCATCCCATTGAAAACTGTGACTGCCAAGTCAGTTGCAAAGCTTTTCTTGGCATACATACTAGGGTTGGCTTCCCTAAGGACGTAATGGGCCTCATTACGACCCAGGCGCTAATGGGTTAACAGCGCCACAAAAGGCTGCGGCGCCGTTAACCTATTAGCGCCTAATTACGAGGTCCCTTTGCGGGACCCGACTTTAATGGCTGCTTTTACCAGCCGTTAAAGTAGGGACCCGCAAAGGGACCTTGGTGTTAAGTACGGTGCCGCAATTTGCAGCACCGTACTTAGCGCCTTCCCCATTCCTATTGAGCCCTATGGGGCAAAAATGGGAATGGGGAAGGGCCATGGCGGCATGGGGAATTACCGCCCCGCCAACCTTGGAATGGGGTGGTAATTACCCATTCCGCCATGGCGGAGTCAGTAAATTACCGGCATCGACCATGGTGCTATTAGCACCGTGGTCCAACGCCTGGGTCGTAATGAGGCCCAATGTCTGATAGGGGCAGCAACTTTATTTCCAAGCACATGAGAGAGGTATAAAAGAACTCTCAAAAGCAAGATTGGGGCTCTGTAAGAGCCCCCGAGGAGAAAATGGGATCTCCTTTTACCATCCTTGTTGATTGCCTACAGAGGTACCTCAAGAGGGGGTTGGTTTTAGCCCTTTCAAGCTTCCTTTTGATCACCCTCTAAGGGGACCCTTGGCTATGGTCAACAAGGGGTGGGAGATGCCTACTCCCCCTGTCACTGCCAATGTAATACACTATGTCTTGGGCTGAGAAAACGAATGGCCCTCCTGATGGGTCAGGATAATGAGAAGTTGAAGGCTGGGAACGCTCTGGTGAAACTTTGGTATGACCAGATGGCTTCTCTAATCAACTTCACACCAGGCCAGCAAGTCCTGATCATGAACCCTATAAGGCCTAGAGGTCTACATGATAAATGGTCAGGCTCTTACACAGTGGTGGAGTCACTGGGTGAGGTTAACTATTTAGTGGACCTTGGTAGGTCTGGACAGGCTACACAAGTGTTCCACGTAAATAGGCTGAAGACTTTCATCCCAAGAGTTGAAATAGCTGCACTGCTGTTGGCTTCAGATGTAGAGGAAGATGAGTCAGAACCTCTTCCTGATCTGTTCCAGGGCAGTCCTTCAGACAGCTATATTGAGGGTGTACATGTGGCCCTCACCTGACTTCTGTTCAACAAGATGAGGTGAGAAGTTTGGTGAGGCAATTCTCCCCCTTGTTTTCCCTAGCCCCTGGCTTGACACCTTGGTGCAAACATGACATTGACACAGGAGATAGGGTACCTACCAAAGGTAGGGGATACAGGATGTCGAATAAGGTGAGATCTTACATCAAGACAGAGGTCAACAAGATGTTAGATCTTGGGGTGATTGAAGTCTCCAGAAGTCCTTGGTCCAGCCCTGGGGTTTTGGTTCCAAAAGCAGGTTCCTCTGGGTTGAGGTTCTGTGTGGATTACAGGGCTCTGAATGCGTTCACCAAGACAGATGCACACCCCTTGCCTAGAACTGATTAGTTGGTGGATACTTTGGGTGCCACCAAGTACCTCAGCACATTTGACCTAACTGCAGGGTATTGGCAAATAGTCCTAGCAGAACATGACAAGGAGAGGACCGCATTCGCAACTCCAGAGGGTCTTTACCAGTTCAGGGTAATGCCTTTTGGGTTGAAGAATGCACCTGCCACTTTTCAGAGACTTGTGAATCATGTCCTGAATGGGTTGGGTGAATCCTGTCTTGCATATCTAGATGATACAGCAGTTTTCAGTGCCACCTGGGAGGATCATGTGAAACACCTCAGAATTGTGTTGCAGGCTCTTCAGAAGGCCCAACTGACTATAAAGGCCAGTAAGTGCCAGATTGGTCAAGCTTCAGTGGTCTACCTTCAGCATCAAGTAGGTGGAGGGAGGATACAGCCTCTACTCCGTAACATACAAGCAGTACAAGACTGGCCTAGCCCCACTATACAAACCCAGGTGAGAGCCTTTTTAGGACTCAGAGGGTACTACAGAAACTTTATGGCAGATTATGGCACCATAGCTGCCCCTCTGATTGCTCTCACAACTCCAAAGAAACCAAAGAAGGTCTCTTGGTCTGAAGATTGTGAGAAGGCCATGAAAGGCATAGAATATTCCTTGTGCCAGGCCCCTGTTCTCAGAGCCCCTGATTATCAAAGACATTGGGCCTCATTACGAGGTCGGAGGTAAGTGAAAAACGATGCCGGTAAAGGATTACCGGCATCGCTAACCGTTCCGGTCCATTACAACCCGCCATCCCGCTATTAGCGGCACCGTAAAGAACGGTGCCTCTAATAGCGGAATTGGCGCGGGCACGCGACCCTACATGCCAGCAATAGCGGCATGGCGTAAACAGGAGCTGAACACAAGTCAGGCGGACATGCAAATAACGGCCTACAGAAGCCCGAAAAGTACCTTACTGCATCGAGTAAATACCGGCATCGCGAACCACCCGTAAAAGGCCATGTGCAGTGTTCCCAACTGCCACATGTGCACACAATAATCACAGGTGGAGGCAATGTAGACTGGGCCAGCACAAAAGGAGCACACCCCACCCCTTCCCACACCCTGTCATACACCAAAATGATACCAATACTAGTAGCAATGTTGGGGCTGGAGGACATGATTGCAGTGGAACTCCAGCAACAACAACAACAACAAGCAGCACAGAGGAGACGCAGGAGGAGAAGGAGGGTGAGGCAGGCACAGCATGCACCACCAGTGCAGGCAGTTGTACCACACAGGCAGCCCCCAATCCCTCAAATCAGAGCCAGTCCATTCAGCCTAACCCCTGAGCAGATCCACACCCTGTACCGTGTGGACCGGGACACCATCACCACCATTGTGGACATGATACATAACAACATTGCCAGCTTCATAGACATCCGTACCGCCATCCCCCCTCTACTGAAGGTGGTGTCTGTGCTCCACTTCCTGGCCACAGGCACCTACCAGCACACAGTAGGGCAGATGCACGGCATATCACAACCATTATTCTCACGTACGCTGAACAAAGTGCTCAATGCCCTCCTGAAGCACACAGGCGACCACATATTCCTACCACGGACTGCCCAGGAGATCTCCAACACCAAAGTTGGCTTCCATGCACTGGCAGGCATCCCAGGTTGAATTGGTGCCATCGACTGCACCCATGTTGAATTGGTGGTCCCACATGCCATGGAGGTAGTGTACCACAACCGTAAATTATACCACTCCATCAACGTGCAAATGGTATGTGACTCAAACAAGATCATCACACATTGTTGTGCCCGATTTCCCGGATCAACCCATGATTCAATGGTCATGCAGAACTCCACGATACCACGCTACATGGAGCGACACGCAGGGCAACGATCCTGGCTACTCAGTGAGTTGCATGTCAAGCTCATGGCAGTGTGATGTGGGGAGATTATTGGGGGGAGAGATGCATACTTCACCTGGCTGAGATGGGTGGGAGAGATGCATACTTCACCTGGCTGAGATGGGGGGAGAGATGCATACTTCACCTGGCTGAGATGGGGGGGAGATGCATACTTCACCTGGCTGAGATGAGGGGGGAGATGCATACTTCACCTGGCTGAGATGGGGGGGGGAGATGCATACTTCACCTGGCTGAGAGTACCTGAGAGGATGGACCATGCTCATACCCCAAAGCAGGCCAGACTGGACCTGACAGCTAAATGCAAGAAGTAAGCTGCCCTAATATGAAAATGAGGCAGTGCTACAACCATTCCATAGCCATCAACATGTACACTGCACATAATCAGACCGTAGCCTCTGCAACACAATGCAGCGACATGCAGTTACTATGGCCAATGCACATGACCAAATTCCAGCATCAAAAAGGACAGTTGTCCATTACTGCGTACAAAGGAGTCACATGAGGGCAAAATACAAGAACCCAAACCTACACCAACACAGAGGTCCAGCATAACAGCATGGCAACATCTGCCGTGGAAAGTGAGATCATCAAGAGTCTGCCATCAACAGTGACAAGATGAAAGCATACAATTGACTACATATCACCTAGATCATGGGAAGAACCGGCGTGGACAACCACAGTGCATGAGCCCTCATAAGGAATAGGACACCCCTGCGCTCTCTAGACGATGCCACGCACACCTGTCGATCAGATGAATTCACACATTGCAGTTACTTTATGTGGCCCTATTCATGCATGTATATGTGGATGCAAACAGGAAATGAATGCATGCTATTGTGTCATTGATACAGGTCCCATTTGATGTAATCACTTACACATAACCATTGTTGCACACATGCAGGTGATGCTGGCTATCCCTTGAAGAGGTGGCTCCTTACCCCTGTCCTGAACCCGCAGAACAGGCATGAAGAGGACTACAATCGGGCGCATACACGTACCCATGTGGTGATTGAGCAGACATTTGGCCTTTTGAAAGCACGGTTTCGCTGCCTCAGCAGGTCTGGTGGGGCACTCCTGTACGGGCATGAGAAGGTGGGCAAGATCATCATGGCATGTGTCATGCTACACAATATGTGCATGAGACGGAATGTGCCTCTGCCCCCTAACGCTGAACTGCAACCACCTGACGAGGGGGATGAGGAGGGAGGAGATGGGGCTGTACTTCAGGGAGGTAGCGATGCACAGGAGGGACGAGCCGTGCGCCAGACTTTGATTAACCAATGTTTCTAACACATGGATGCAGAGTGTGCCATGGAGGTGGGACTCAGGGCACTGGGTGTGTCAGGGACATGGACACTGTACACTGTTCACCAATAAAGCACACGTACACAATAAGCAATGTCCGGTCATGTGAATTCCCATTTCACAACAGGTGTATTGAACAAATAGAACATAGAAAGTGCACAAGCCCTCCACCCCACACACTCTCTCCTCCCTCTTTCTCCCCCCTGAACTTCCCTACACATCCTCTCCCTCCTCCCACTCCCCCCTCAACTTCCCCACACACCCTCTCCCCCTCCCTCTCGCCCCTCAACTTCCCCACACACCCTCTCCCACCACTATCTCCCCCTCAACTTCCCCACACACCCTCTCCCCCTCACCCCCCTCAACTTCCCCACACATTGAATGCACCATTAGTCTTCATGAGTTCCGAATGGCAGGCTGCACCTACACCCCTTGTCCACTGCAGCATCAGGTCCCTGTCCGACCTGCACAAGTTCCGCCCAGAGCTACGCAGGGGGCTGGTCTGAGTGGAGCTGGCATTTGAGGAGGTGCCAGGTTGTTCAACCACCTGTGTGGGACGCAGGGCCTTCAATGCTGCCACCATGTGGGTGAGGACCTGCCTCACAGCCACCAATTCTTTGCATATGTCTTTGGAAGTAGACTCAATGGCAGATTTGAGGGACGATGCACATTCCCTGATATCATCCCTTGCCTGGCCACATTCAATGATGTGCTTGGTCACCAGCCCTATCAGCTCCTCCTGGCACTGTTGGATTACCCTGATCCCCTCTTGCTTGTCCCGGACACTGGTGGATGTCGAAGGTGCATGCGATATGGTTGGTGCTTCATGCATGCTCACTGTGGGGCTGAGGCTCCCTGGCCATAACTCCACAGCAGACAGCCCATGGCTGCTGGTATTGTGTATGCTTGGTGGGGAGAGGCGGGGTGACTGCAGGGGGCCTGTAGCGGTAGGTGTGCCAGGTGTCGGACTATGTGCTTCATCGTCTGACACGGCTGCTGTGGCAGCTGCCTCTCCGACAGTACTGCTGGCAGTGGATACAGTGCCTTCAGCCACTGGCTCCTGTGTGGTGGTGGCTGGTGTGGGTGCTGTGGTGGTGGGCATTTTGCACATTGGTGCTGTAGGTTCTTCGGTTGTTTTGGGCTTGTGAGGTAGTCCTGGTTTCACTCTTGCCTTGATGTTGAGGGCCTGTTTGCTCCCTCCATGCCCCTGGACTTCTTGACTGGTGTCGCAGGCTGCTCCCTGGGGTCATGATCATCACTGTCAGATTGTGTGCCTGTGAGGGATGAGGAGGGGGAGAGCATTAGTGATGGGTGTACGTGCATCAGACATGCATTGGGGTAGCAGCATTTCTACGGAATGGCAGGTATTTGCCATTGGAGCAGTGACATACGGGTTGCTTGCATTTTGGGTGGGTCATGCAGGGATGCATCTGGTCTGACACATGTATGGGGTGCATCATGCAGGTGGACAAGGTGGTGCTGTGCACTGCCTGTAGGCAGGTTTGCGTACATGTGTCTGGTGGCCCCTGCTTTGCATCATTACACTGTCAGTTTGGGGGGACATCTTCATGGTTTCCATTACGCTGGTTTATTTGGGACACCTACCTGCATCAGCTGATGACGGGGCTCCACGCTCCATATCCCCCACTCCCTCAATTCTGATGGTGCTCGCACAAGTCTCCTCCCAGTGAGTCATCTTTATGGGTGAGCCACCTCCACCACCTGTTGCCATTCCCTGGATCAGGTTTGCCGAGATGATATTCCGGACGCGTAGCCGCAGGTCATCCCAGCGCTTCTGGACATCTTTCACTGTGCGCAGGGTGGTGCCAACCGTACTCACTTTACGCGCCACCTCTGCCCAGATTTCTTTTTTGCGCAACAGTGCAGGTCGGCGAATGTCATTGGAAAACACAACATCCCCATTTTCTGCCAAGGTGTCGCAGGCATGTTGAGCACTTCTTCGGAGAAGCGCTCCTTGCGCATGCACGCAGCACCTTTTTCCAGGGCCTTGGGCATTCTAATATGCTGCTGGTTTGTTTGAGGACAGGTGTGGTGGTGATGTGGATCCTGGGTGCAGAGGATGGCAATGGATTGTGTTTTTCTAGATGGCCACTGTGCTCTTTCCCGTTCCTGTGCGGTGACGCTACTTCCCGTTCCGCCTATTTGCGGTCACTGCTATTCGCGGTGGGCACTATTAGCGGTCACCGCAAATAACGGTCACCGCTAATGCCGGAGGCATGGATGGCGGTGGTGCTATCTGCACTTTACTTAATGCCGCTAAGGGCGATTTTTGGGTCTTTTGTGGCATGACGGTAAGGTTGTAACAGGCATGGCGCAAAGCTCATGCCCGTAAAGTCATAATAGCCCTCTAATAGCTGGCTCTAGGCTACACGGACACAGTATTTGCTCCATGCCGGTAAGGACCGTAACTTTCCTCCAACCTCGTAATGACTCCCATTGTATTCTGCAGACAGATTCATCTGGCACTGGAACAGGAGCTTTACTATCACATGTAGATGAGAACGGTAGGGAACACCATATTAGTTTCATCAGTCGCCAGCTTAACGACAGAGAGCTTAGATGGTCCACGGTAGAGATAAATAATGTTTCTCTGTTGTGTGGACCCTACGGAAGATGAGGCCCTACCTCTATGGAACCCACTTCACTGTGCAAACTGACCATAAACCCTTAAAGTGGTGCACGAACATGAAGGGAAACAATCCTAAGTTGCTCAGGTGGTCCATAAACCTGCAAGAGGTTTACTTCACCATTGAGCATAGGCCAGGTGTTCAACATAGCAATGCTGATGGGTTGTCCAGAATGTTTAACCAGCCTGACCAAGAAGCTCATCCAGGAGTGGATTAGTTCCCCCTGTCCTTGGTCTGGGGGTGCGGGGGCGAGTGTTAGGAAAGATTTCCCTCCAGTTCTGAACCCCCAACATTTTGATGTTATCTGACCATCCAAGCCTGACTTTTGCCAGTGGAGCCCAGCCTTCTGCTGCCCTCCGCTGGGTTTTCGCTCACTTTGTTATAGGGAAACTGACATGCCCTTAAAGACAGTCAGCACTGGAAGACTTTGTTTCCCTTATTCTTTCACTTTGTTGCTAGTTTTTAGCAACATGTTAACAGTGCACAAAGTACCTTAAAGTACAGTGCGCTGGAATCCTCCATTCATTTTAAGGCCCTAGACACCCTCAAGGGATTTTTCGGTAGAAGTACCTTGGACAGAGCTGGTGGAAGCTGTATTTTTTCATGTATGTGTAACCCTTTTGTGTGGTCCATATCGCGTTTACCGCAACTGGCCCAGGACAGTGGCTTGGCCCCAGCATGGCCATTCCATGAGGTCCATTGTTTTGTCTTTTGGCCATCTTGTCCCTTTGCCTCCCCGAGACCTGGCAAAACCCTTATTTGGTCATGCAGATCCCCCGCACAAACAGAAGCTTTCGTGGGCTTCTGCATGCTTGTGTGTGTGCCTCCAGGATGTTGGCTGGACTGTCTAGTTCCAATACACATCCGGGGTCCCAGGATGTCTGGTGTGCTGGGAATGACTGGGACCACCATGGTCCGTGATTGGTGGTCCACATGTGGGACGGCTGTATGTGAACAGACCTATCATTGGGTCCTCTTCATTTTGGTGCGAAGGAGATTCTAGATAAGAGAAGGCCCCTTACACCCATAACAGGTCATTCTCTTGAGTTCACACCAAAATTAGGAAAGGAGCCAAGTATCCTGACACCAAGAAGCAGAACCGAGTAACTGCTGGTGACCCGCTGGAAGGTTTGGCACCCTGAGCCCGCTTTCGTCCTATTGGAGCCTCCTGTTTCTGATCAAACTTAGAAGGTCTGCAAAGGTGTTTCAACCCATTGGAATAGTCGGACTAACTATTCTCGGCACCTCCACCTTAACTTGAAAGCAAGCCTTCACAGAAGTGTTCCTGAGCCAAACAGTGAACTGACCAGCTTGCACGGGACCTTTGCCCTGGAACCGCCACTGTCTCAAGTTGATACTTTAGCATTTGGGGACTGTAAGCTCTGCGTAATAGGCACTCTCCCACCGAGTTTTGTAAACCTAGCATTCCTAGGTCTGGAATTAGGAGAGTACCCCTGAACATGAGCATACACGGTTGCCCAGCTGTGGTGACAAAACTTATGGGGGCATTGCTGATGTGCCCACCTGTGCCCTCAGACCTACTGCAGCAGAATTGTCCTGATCCCTTCATCAGAGAAATCACCTCTGTCCCACCACAAAATCATCCTTGGAATGCAGTCCCTAAAAGTTCAGAACCACACAACTGCAGGATTCGAACCCGCAACTGAAGTGGACTTGACTGCCAAAATTTGGTCCAGAGTGTGCCGAGGGTCGGTGAGTACTTGCAACCCATACTGGTAGCCCCTGGCTGGCACCGCCATCCATTTTTACCCACGATTGTCCCCTGAGGGCCACCCTTCTTTATCTAGGTAGCATGTGCTACCAAGCTATTCCCAACTCTTGGATCCTGTTCTGCCCTCTTGGGGGGACCCTCCTCAAATAGTGGAAACTTATTATTCACTGCCTCACCCGCCTTCCTGAGCTTCTACAGCCCTTGCAAGAGACCACGTTTTGGCCCACAATCCTTTTGAGCACAAGGCTCCACTCATCGTAGGGACTGACTGCCTCTTAGTTAGGGTTTGATTTGCGAAGGACTGCCTAAATAATATTTGCACTATTTGCTACCGTAAAGTACGATGCTGTAAATAGCGGTCAGGGCGCGCATGCGCAACACACCAAGCCAACATTAGCGGCATGCCGTAAACCAGAGCTGATCCCAAGTAATGCAGACATGCAAATAACGGCCTCCTGAAGGCCTAACAAGACCATACCGGCATGGAGTAAATACTGGCATCTCCGAGAAGGTGTTAAGAACCCTGAGCAGTGTTTACAAGTGCCCCAGGTGCACACAATCAGCACAGGTGGAGGCAATGGAGTCAGGGCCAGTACAAAAGGAGCACACCCACACACCACACCCCCTCCCACACCAGGATGATACCAATAGTGGTAGCATTACTGGAGCTGGAGGCCCTGCTTGCAAGGCCTCAACAACAACAAAAACAACCACAGGCCCCACCACAGAGGAGAAGGAGGGTGAGACAGGCCCAGCATGCCCCACCAGTGCAGCCACCGTTACCATGCCGGCAGCCCCCAATCCCTCGCATCAGAGCCACCCCCTTCAACCTAACACCTGAGCAGATCCACACCCTGTACCGGCTTGACCGTGACACCATCACCACTGTAGTGGACCTGATACACAACAACATAGTGAGCCTCATAGAAATACGCACTGCCATTCCTCCTCTACTGAAGGTAGTGTCTGTCCTGCACTTCCTTGCCTCAGGCACCTACCAGCACACAGTGGGGCACATGCATGGCATATCACAACCCTTATTTTCCCGGGTGCTGGATGCTCTCCTCAAACACACAAGGGACTACATATCCCTACCACGGACTCCCCAGGAGATATTCGATACAAAAGTTGCCTTCTATGCACTGGCAGGCATGCCAAATTGTATAGGTGCACTTGACTGCACCTATGTGGAGTTGGTGGTACCGCATGCCATGGAGGTGGTGTATCGCAACCGCAAGCAATACCACTCCATCAACGTGCAGATGGTATGTAACGCAAGCAAGATCATCACACATTGCTGTGCCCGATATCCAGGATCAACTCATGACTCTTTGGTACTGCAGAACTCCACGCTACCACGCTATATGGAGCGACATGCTGGACGACGTGCCTGGCTGCTTGGTGAGTTGCCTGACTCGGCCATGGCAGTGCGTAGGGGTTGTGAGGTGGGTGGCTGCATACTCCACCTGGGTGGGAAGGGGGGGGATGCATACTCCACCTGGGTGGAAATGTTGAAGCCAGTGCACGATGTGCACCTCACCGAACACTGTGCCCCAAAGCAAGTTAAACAGCATATGACTACCAAATCCCACATTGATGAAGTAAGGCCGACCCCTAACACTACATGACTAACAGGTAACCAGGCTGCATTCAACAACACATGCACCACTCATCGGCGGCCCTCACACATCGTAAGGGATTCCTGCACTATGCACTGCATATGCACTATGTCGCTGCCTCCAGCATATCACCACACAGGAAAGTCATCCCTGGGAGTGCATTGAATTGAGCCTAACAGAGATACCACAGCGTGTCACTGGTTCCGCACACCCATAGGAGTGCTGCAAGTCACCATGGTACTGATCAGTGCAGAATGACGAATATGCTACTGACTACAGCCAACACTCCCTACTACCAAATCTCACAGAACACAGCACATCAATGATTTTAACCCAAGACTGCTGCATGCATATACGATGCACGTGCAACAAGATGTGAGTGCATACCACAAACCATCTTGAAGATGCTACCCCCTCCATCATTCCATTGTACAGGACACATAGCGGGCCAGAAATGGGTTCAATGCATCCAGGGACATGAGCGTATGGGCAGAAATACCTGCCTATACCTGCTGCCATGTAAGACTAGTTCAGTTGTCCACCATGAATCTACAAACACTTACCTTCATTCTCCTCTCATGCAGGTGATGGTGGCTATCCCTTGAAGCCGTGGCTCATGACCCCTGTCCGAAACCCACAGAACAGGCACGAGGAGGACTACAATCATTCCAATACCCGTACACGTGTGGTGATTGAGCAGACCTTTGGCCTGTTGATGGCACGATTTTGCTGTCTCAGCCGGTCGGGTGGGGCACACATCTACAGCCATGAGAACGTGTCCAAGTTCACCATGGCATGTGTTTTGCTGCACAATATGTGCATCCGTCAGAACGTGCCCCTGCCCCCTGACATGGAACTGCTACCACCTGATGTCGATGAAGGGGAGGACGAGGAAGAAGGGGCAGGACAGCATCACGGTGCCGATGCACAGGAGGGACGTGCCATGCGGCAAGAATTGATTGGACAATATTTCTGACACACAAGTCAGCAGAGGGTGTCAGGATGTCAGGACATCGGGCACTGGGTGTGGGGATACATGTACACTATGCACTGTGCAATATTAAATGACACATGCGTAATGATGAATGTCTACTCTGTTTTTTTTAGATGAACAACCGGTGTATTGAAATTGAAGGTTCAAACGTGAAAAACAAACCCTCCACCACCCTTCCCCTTCCCCCTCCCACCCCAACTCCCGAACACACCCTCACCCCCCTTCTCCTCCCACCACAACTCCCAAACACACCCTCACCCCTCCCCCACCCACCACAACTCCCAAACACACCCTCACCCCCTCCCCTTCCCACTACAACTCCCAAACACACCCTCACCCACCTCCCCCTCCCACCACAACAACCCCACACTAGTCCCATAAGGACCACATAGGCCACATGTGGATGGCAGCATTGTCACTGTGCGCTCCCAGAGCCAGGGGGAGGCATGTCCTGGCAGCACATCGTATGTTGGGACCGACGGAGCAGGCTGGCCTGGGTGGAGGAGCATGCAGAAGGTGTGTCCTACTGCTGGGGCTGTCGTGCAGGATGTGCAGCCTCTAGAGCATCTGCTATCCGGCCAAGGACCTCACAGAGCCGGTTTGTGCTGTCCGTAATGACCTCGCCCAGTAACCCTCAGTTCATTCCGCCACTCCTCCCTGGCCTGCCGATTGTCCTGCATGAAGTCATTGATCAGGCCTGTGAGCTGCTTAGCCCACACTGCATCAATGGCTGATGTTGTGGGCCTGCTGGGAATCAGGCTCACATGTGTTTCCGGCGCTTCACTAAGGGAACTGGTCACAGGACTGGCATGTCCATGTGTTGCTCCTTGCCCCATAAACCCAGGTGTGTCACTCCCACCTGAGTCACTATAGGAGACCTGGGGGTTGGTTTGGGCATCAGGGTTGTGGACGATCTCATATGTGTCCTCCTCAGTTGCTCCGCATATGGATAAGGGGCTGTCGACAACATCAAGGGGGGCCGTGGCTGGGGGCGTGGCTTGGAAGCCATGTGAGAGGACGCGCTCTTGGGAGAGCTCCCGGAGATCCTACATTTATCCTGTGCAATAGTGCATTGGCACTAACTCCCGCAGGCCAGAAACGAGAGCACCTGTCCATGAATGTGAGCTGCACAACTATGGAAGAGCTGAAACCTCCACAAGCCCGGCAACGGTAGATAAATGCCATCGAAGTTCCTGGAGTCGCGGACCGGACGGAGTGAAAATGGCGGCCACACCGGACAATGGAGGGGACACAAACGCGTTGAAAGGAACACCCTCGCGGTGATCGGCGGCGACGTGGGCGGTGCAGGCCGTGGAGATACAGATAAGCTTTTGGGAGAGCGTCAGCGCGTCTCTGTGGGCACCGATGACCTAACGCGGGCCTGGGAATCGGTCGGCGACGGTCGGCGGTCGGCACTAGGACCCGCCTGAGCTGACTGGTGCAACGGACTACGTGCTTTGGCCCTGACCTTTGGGGGACACTCGGATAGTGGCTGATCCTACGACGGGGTCGCGTGTACGGGCCCACGGCTTACAGTGGCTGAGGAATGGCGAATAAGGCCGTCAGACAGAGAGCAAAACAGCCCACATTGGACGAGTTTACCAAGACACCGACGGGCCCAGAGAGTGCTCGGACCAAGGAGAAGCCACCCATGGCCGCGGCTAGCCCCAACCAGGACGTGCTGGCTGCTCTCGCTGAACTGAAAGCGGACTTGAAAAGCGCTTGGGAGGCCAAGCTTGAAATGGTGGTGGCGGACCTGAAAACAGCGCTCAACCTCAAAGTCGGAGAGGTTCGGGAGGAGGTGAACCTACTTCGACAGGATGTGAAGGCCCTATCGGAGCGCACAGAGAGTCTGGAAAAGGAGGGCAGCGCCAACACGGCAGATTGTGCCTCACACAAGGCCGACCTGCATATTTTGGAACAGAAAGTACGCAACTTGGAGAACAGGGCCGAAGAAGCGGAGGGGCGCGCCCGAAGGAACAATATCCGTGTTGTGGGCATCCCGGAAGGATTGGAGGGTCATAACCCCACGGACTTCATTGAAAATATGTTGCTCCAAGAGATCACCGGGGGTGCGCTGTCGCAGGGTTTTGCGGTGGAGCGAGCACATAGAGCATTGGCTAGGAGGCCTCCACCGGGCGGTCCGCCCAGGCCAATGATAGCCAAAATCCTCAACTACCGTGACCGGGAAAGGATTTTGGAGCATTTTCGTAAAGGAGGAACCATCAAAAGGGGGGAGGCCACTATAACGGCCTACCCAGACTACACCATGATGGTGCAGAGGAGTCGGATGAACTTCGGGGCGGTCAAGAGAAGATTGAGAGAGGCAGGGAAGAAATATATGCTCCTCTACCCGGCCAAATTAAAGGTGATCCACAATAATAGATCCCTGTTTTTTGAGTCACCGGAGGAAGCCATGGGTTGGCTGGACATGCAGGGCAGCCCCCAGGAGTCGGAGGTCCGGGCGGATGAAGGTGGCAATGAGAGATAAGTGCTCTACGACGTGAGAGGGTGTTGCCGGAGACTATGGGACTTGACTATAGTTATTGCTATGGCCTGGGGAGGTCGGGCCTGGAACTGGATGTTAAATGCACTGTTTGCACTGTAATTGTTGTCGTACATGGGAACCTTTCAGGGCTGGTCCATTCACCCCCGTTTAGTATTTCTTAGTTAAGTGGCCGCTAGGGCGACTTTACCCTACTGGGCTCTGTGTGTAACAGCCGGAACTAGATGTGGGGGGGCCTGAGTTTCCGGGACGGAGCTGGGCAACAGTTGGGGAGGGAGTTGGGGGGGAGGGGATGGGCAGGGGGAATGGGGGGTGTGGGGGCAGTTGGGGTGTACATAGTGTTGGGAGGTTTGAACGGGATCGCGAGCCCTGAGGGAAGATTTTGGATGAGACTTCTGGATAGCATGAACGAGCAGGGATGGTCGGGGGGAAGAGTGCAGGATATCAGTACATCATGGGGGAGCTAAAATTGTTGACATGGAACGTCAGGGGCCTCAATAGCTATCTTAAACGGAATAAAGTTATGTTGTACTTGAGGCGACAAAAGATAGACGTCGCATTACTGCAAGAGACGCATTTGACCCGAGACAAATTAGAGCTGGTGAAGAAAAAGTGGGGTGGAACGGTGGTAGGATCCGCGTACTCAGCTTATGCTAGAGGCGTGCTGATCTGGGTGGCGCCGCATGTCCCGTTTCAACTGCAGCAGGAACGTGTGGATACTGAGGGGCGTCTGGCTATGGTGAGAGGGGTAGTCGAGAACAGAGAGATGTGTGTAGTGAACACGTATGCCCCGAACCAGGGCACGGCAGAGTACCTCCGGACCATGAGTACCAACTTGAGTTGGTGTGTGGGGAGTGCGGTGTTCTGGGGAGGGGATTTTAACTGTGTGTTGGACCCGGGGATGGACAGATCCGACGATAAGGTGATTAGGCCCGCCCCGGCAGCCCGGGTGCTGCGGACGCTGCTGCGGGACTTTGAGCTCGATGACGTGTGGAGGACCAAGCACCCCAATGAGAGACAGTACTCGCATTACTCGGCCCCGCAGCGGTTGCACACTAGGCTAGACTATATTTTTGCCACGTCGGACGTCTTGGGGGATGTGTCTAGTGCGGAATATAGAGCGAGGGTCCTCTCGGACCACTCGCCTATGGTGGTGGGATGGCAATATGGCCGCCCCAGAGCGCGGATCCCGACGTGGCGCCTGCGCGCAGAGGCGCTTAAAGACCAGGCTTTTAGGGAAGACATGCGGGAGGAAATAGTTAGCTATTTCGATACCAACACTGGCAGCGTTGACTCGGCGGGAACTCTGTGGGAGGCCTTTAAGGCTGTGATACGAGGGGTGGCGATTGCTAAATCGAAAGGTTTGCAGAATGGGGCCCTGGTCGATTTACAGAAGGCGGAGAGAGAGCTGGAAAAGGTGCTGAAGAGCGAGCATATAGATAACGAACTGGTGCTTAAACTGCAGCAGCAGTGTACAGAACATTGGGGGAGGCTCTGTAATCTAAATTACAAAAAGTATATTGAAAGGCAACATGCGGGAGGAGATAAAACGGGTCGTCTTTTGGCATGGTTATATAAAAGAGAAACCCCGAGGCCCCCGATTAGGACAATAACTAGAGAGGATGGGGAGCAGATAGATACCCAGGAGGGTGTCAATGAGGAATTCGTAAATTACTATAAAGCATTGTATGGGGATCCGGGCGGCGGCGACCGGGAGGAAATGGTGGAGACCCTGCAAGATTTCGGGCTGCCCAGGATAAGCACGGAGGAAAGAGAGGAACTAGATGCCCCAATAACACTAGGGGAGTTGGAGGCGGTCGTCCGGCAGCTACCCACTAGCAAGACCCCAGGAACGGACGGCCTGCCCAGTGAATTTTATAAAACTTTTGGAGCGGAAGTACTCCCCCCGATGCTTGATATGCTTAATGAGGCGTTCGAGAAGGGGAGGTTGCCGGAATCGCTCAGGGAAGCGATTATTATACCGCTCCCTAAGCCTAATAAACCCGGGCATAGTTGTGGGTCATACAGACCAATATCTATGCTGAATCAGGACAGCAAAATACTAACGGCTGTCCTGGCCAACAGACTGCTGAGGGTGATAGGCAAACTGGTACACCCGGACCAAACGGGATATGTCCCGGGGAGAAACATTGCCCAAAACCATAGACGACTCCACCGGGTGATTGAAATGGGATCTAACAGTGATGGGGAAATGGCGATAGTGTCGTTGGACGCTGTTAAAGCCTTCGACTCGGTTAATTGGAAGTGGCTGCTGGCGGCCTTGAGAGAATACGGACTGGGACCAGGATATATTAGATGGGCGGAGCTGCTGTACGTTCGGACGGGCATGATTATATCCGAGAGATGGCAGCTTAGTAGAGGCACCAGACAGGGGTGTCCTTGGTCCCCGATGTTGTATATCTTGGCCCTGGAGCCTCTGGCACTGTACTTACGGCAGCAGTATGATATCGTGGGCATTGAGGTGGGGGGAGAAAACCATCTGATATCCCTGTATGCGGATGACTTGTTATTGTACCTGAGTCATCCGGAGGAGAATTTACAATATATCCTGGACGTGATGGGGAGATATGCGAGGTTGTCGGGCATAGCGGTCAACCCCCAGAAATCGTACATTTTCCCGTTGGGCTGCTATAGGGGGGTTCCCACGGAGCGGCTGCCGGTGCTCCAGGTGCCCTGGTCAGTCAATACATTCCGTTACCTGGGAATAGACATCTACCACACGGTGGAGGAAGAATACAAGCGCAACACAGAGATGGCTGTTGAGAAGATACGCGCATGTATGAGCTTTTGGCAGAAGTTGCCCCTAGCGATGATGGGGCGTGGGGCGATGATCAAGATGGTAGTTCTGCCTAGGCTGCTACATTACTTTAGCAACATCCCATACATGATCCCTAAGGGTTTTTTCACTAAAATAGATGGGGTTTGCAGAGAGTTTCTGTGGCATGGTACTCGTAACAGAGTAGCGCTCTGGAAGTTACAGAACTTTCATGAAAAGGGGGGAGTCAAACTCCCAAACTTTGAGGCGTATTACATAGCGAGCCAACTACAGTTTGTGTCTAAATGGCTGTCCGATGAAGAGACCCCAGAACTCAGACTATTCGGGCAAGATTGTGCCCCATTTTTCTTAAAGGAGGTCATTTGGTTGCCCGAGGCTGTCACGAGAAGGTACCCGGCGATGGTGAAGCTGGGGTGGAAGGTGTGGAGACGGGCATGTACAATGATGGGTGACCCACTTCCGTGTTCTCCGCAGATTCCACTGGTCGCCCTTGCGGGGGTGGATGGACAGCTGAGGGAGATTATTAGGAACTACTGGGAATCGGTGGGGTTGGTGACATTGGGCGATGTGTGGCAGGAGGGTGCTATTAAGGGGTTTGTGGAACTTAGCGAGGAGATTGGATTGCACGAAGGCCAATATGTTACATACCACAGATTGGGGAAGAAAATTCGGGAACTGTGGCCTGAGAATATCATGGCAGACGAATCGGAGGTTACGATGGCGGGGATATATGATACAACGGAAGGGGGACATGATATTTCTAGGCTGTATGAGATGGTGATGTCGAAAGTCGGGAAGGAACTGACATGCCTACGATTGGAATGGGAGAGTGAGGTGGGGATCGAAATGGGAGATGGGATGTGGGAACGGGCTTTGGGGTACCACAGGAAAGTGTCTCGAAATGCCAGACTGCAGCAAATACAACTGTACGTCACGCACAGAGCGTACATGACCCCTCTGAGGATATCCAAATTTCGGAATGCAGGCAGACAGGCGTGCCCCAAATGCGACGAAGAAAATGCGGACATGACGCATATGTTTTGGGCGTGCCCAGTGATTGAGGGGTTCTGGAGGGAGGCGGCGCGCAAGCTGAGAGAGAGAGGGGTCACGTTTGCCATAGACACCGCCTGGGCATGCCTTCTGGGTGGGTTTCCCAGACCTCGGCAGCAGAAACACGTAAGCAAACTGAAAGACCTAGCGTATGTGCTGGCCAAACGACGAATAGCCATGGGCTGGAAAAAATGTAGCAAGCCACGGGTTGAGGTGTGGTGGAATGACCTACAGAAATGGGCGGAGGCTGAGACAGCGGTGTGGCAAGAGGCGAGTTGTATGTCTTGGGAGGAGGAACTGGGCTCTTTGATGGCATGGAAGACATTGATATCCTACACATTCGGGACAGGGGTTTTGGGAAATCCAGATGATGACGATGCCCGCTCATGTGCAACAGAAGCGGAACAAGACATGGAAAATGGCTCGCGAGGGGGGAGGGATCAGGGGAGTAGTGCGCACTAATGGTTATATGTTTATTGGAATATTGTTTATTGCACTGCTGTTTGGTTTGTATTGTTGTTTGCGTTGAAAAATCAATAAAAAAAAATTAAAAAAAAAAAAAAAAGGGGGGGCCGTGGCTGCAATCTCTCCAGCCACACTAGACTCCTCAGAGCACGGCGTAGGACATGTGTCTGCCGCCAATACAGGGTGGGGTAGGAGTGGGGGTGGGGGTTGTGCACCCTCCAGGGCCCATGCTGAAGCCAGTGGTGTGCCTCCAGGTATTTTCCTGTTCGCAGGTATACGGCGGCCCCTGCCTTGGCCCCTGGAGGTGATGGATCTGTTGCTTTCCTGGTCCTCGATGTCATGCTCACTGCCTGTGAGGGTAGAAGAGAGGGACGGCATGAGTGATGATTTGAGAGCCAGCATTTGGACATGGCTACAATATCACAATCAGATACTAGTGGGTTATTGGCATTTGGGTGGAGAACGGCACATTATTCTATGCTTGGGTGGTAAATGCAGGCATATGTCTGTGTCACTCATGTTGGCCGGGTACTGTACTGGCTCACATGCACACTGTTTACATCGAATGGCCCACTTTGTGTGGTATGTGTCATATAGGTTACGGCCTCGCACCTGGCACTAGCCTGGGTCTCACTTGTTTTAGCATGATTTAAACGGGGGGGGGGCTGGCCGACCATGCCGTGACACCTTGGCCAGCCCTTAGCAGTGACTTCCAAAACATTGGCGTTGGCAGTATTGACTTTGGACACTCACCTCCATCAGCGGATGACGTTGCCCCGCACTCAATATCTTCAACCCCTTCAATGGCTTCGGGGCCTATCATGGCCGCACATGTCTCCTCCCACGGCATTGATTTCATGGGCAAACCTGTGCCTCTGCCTGTCTCCAGGGCCTGACTTCTATTAGCCGAGAGGATGCTCCGCACCCTCAGCCGCAGGTCGTCCCACCTTTTTCTGCAATCCTTAGTGGTGCGAGGGGTGTTGCCCACGGCGCTCACCTTCTGTGCTACCATAGCCCAGATCTCTATTTCTTTATCACCGCCACCATCTGCATGTCACTGCTGAAAACGGTGTTGGGATGCTCGTGGAGGGTATCCACCATCATTTGGAGTTCATCAGGGCTGAAGCACTCCTTTCGGAGGCAGGCAGCTCCCGTTTTTGGCGCTTTGGGCATTCCTCCTTGATGATGGGATCTTTCCAGTGTGTCGAAAGTTTGCCAGGGGTCCTGTCTGGTGAGGATGGCAATGGATTGTGTTTTTAAAGATGGCCGGCATGCTCCTTCCAGTTCCTGTGCGATGACGCTGCTTCCGGTTCCGCAATTTAACGGTACTCTAAGGCGGTAGTGTTCGCTACAGTGCGATTCATGTCGGTAGAGAGTTTTTCAGCTGTTTTTGCGGCATGGTGCTAGGTTCTTTAACGGCATGGCGCAAAGCTCGTGCCCACGAACTCGTAATAGGGCGCTTTTATCGGTCTATTGCCAGCTCGGACACGCTATTTGCACCATGCCAGTAAGGGACGGAACTTACCTCCAAACTCGGAATGAGAGCCATAGTCTTGGCTGCCGCCAATGCTACATTGATTGGTCTGGCTTGTCCAGAAGGTTACCCTGTTAAAAGAAAGTAGGCTGGCCTTCTGACCTCTGCCCACCAAGTCAGAGCTCAGAAATCCATTTTAAAATGCACCATCCAGAATTCAGTAACTTGTGGTACAGTCACATGCATTCAGTGGGGAAGCAATGGTGAAATGGGAGCTGCTGCGTTTGCTCTCTCATCCCATATGCACCAGGGGTACACAAAATGTTAGTAGCCCAAGAGATGCTACCTCTAGAAGCCCAGTGTTTGGTTCATTTGGCACTGTGTCGGGGTTGAAGCAAGTGCCAGGGGCATGGAGTGTGAGTTGTGTTCATGGACAAAGATGAAGAAAAATGTGTAAAGGATGAAAAAGACCCCTGCTCAAGGCACACCTGTTGCTCAAGATGGGTGGGGTGTTGTTTGTATGAAATAGATGGAAGGAGGCAGTAATAAGCTGCACAGCAGGGGGGCTGGTAGGGTTCGATGAAGAGATCATATGGAACATGAACAAGAACTCTCTTACCATATGGGCTACATATGTGTCAAAATTAACATGGATTGAAACAAAGGAAACCCCAGTGAAGGTGCAAGAAGCAAATACATATGATTTCTGTTTTCAAGGACTCTGAACTGTTCTGGCGGGAACTAACAGCAAGTGTAACAAAACGGTGTTTATCCCTGATCTCAATAAAGGCGCAGCAGCAGTCATGGACATCTTTGGGTTGTGCGGCCAGCAGGCATTCATGCATCTCCCACTATCATGGAGAGGAACATGCTTATTAGAAACCTGGCACTCAGCAATTTTAGTGGTTCCTGATACCCACCTGGCCCTAGACTCACGCATACACCTGTCACACAGCAGCCACAGCCATCCCATCCCCCACAAGCAAAGAGAAAGAAGAGGTCACTAAGAAGAAGACGGCCAAGGAGATGAAACTATTTGTTCAAAAACTCCTCCAAGCTGCTCAAGGTTATTCCAGATAAATGGTGCTTGTATACCAAAACAGAAGTGTTCTCTACCTCTCTTTTACCACCAGGGGTCCAGGCTCCAGCCAATGCCAAATTACTTCAAATCGTGGAATTGGAGATGATCCAGTTGGCAAATCACACAGAACAAGGGCGATTTAGTTAATGACCCTCCAAAACAGATACATTCTGGACTTACTCACGGACATGGCGGGGGGCATGTGCAAGAAGATTGATTGTCATGTTGCACATTCTTTCCCTCAAATGATGCTGAAAATGGGTCCCTGTCACACATCATAGGGGTGCTACACAAGCTAAAGACAGGCAAAGAGACTGAAGCAGGAGCGTAGGCTGAAGAACGGTTTGAGACGATGTACTGGTGCGCACCAACATGACTAGGAGCAGCGCTGAAAATAATGGTTCCTATCATGGTACTCCTTCTGGTGATGTTATGCACATGCTGCACACAGAAGCTCCTGAACAGTGCTATAATTATAGTCTTGATAAGGGAAGTTAGAACTCCTCCGATCACAAATGACTGGCACGCCCAAATAGAGAGTCCTAAAGAATTATGAATGGTGGCAATTGATCGGCCTCTGCATCTCCCTGGGACCATAACATCACCTCAATGGATCCTGAAAATTATATAGAATATTGGATTGACTTAGTGGAGGTTGGAGACTGCCTTTTTCTCCCTTGAACCCTGGAACAGAAGGCCCAGGGCGGGGAAAGCCTATTCCAAGTCTGTAAGACATGGGTACTCAAAGATGATAATGATAGAAAAAGAGAAGCAGCTGAGTTAGTTAATGAAGGATCAACAAAAGGGGGGGATTTTGGGATGCATGTCCTGCTCCCATGCTCACCAAACGATTTATGCTGCAGAAAATATACATTAATGCACAAGGAAGTGAACGTGTGCGGCTGCTGGGTTTGGAACGTGTGAAGTTGGAATAACAACCATTGTTGGTTTGTGGAAGTCACTTATATATACATAGGCCCGGATAGAGGGCCCCAGCGCCACTGAAGAACAATAGCTGAAATATAGTGTACACAGATATAAACATAGACCATGGTCCCTGACATGAGAAATACTGAAGCACCGCCATATTTAGAGTAAGCCCTAATATGTTACAGGCCATGGTTAAAGTAGCAGCGACACCCATAAAACAGAATACCTAAACCCATCAGAATTTGGCTGATTAGTGTGGCCCTCGAGAGGCCCATGAGAAGTTCCGGGGAGGGGCAGCTGATAAGGGGGGAGCCAGGAGTGAAGCATCCCATGATTAGTGACACAAGAAGCAAGAGGTGATGCCAACAAATGTAGTACCATGACGGGGAGGCATGATGGGGGCGCCTGCATGTCTGGTATCAAGGGAAGTGCTCCATTATTCTAAAGTGCAATTTGACCATAGAGGTAACCACTGACTTCATGTTAATGAAAAGGTGCACACCATGTGACTAGGCCCATAGTGAGGGTAACAGTCTAAGAGCTATGTATGGATCCTAGAGGTTCTTATGGTAGATGGGGCGCTATAGCACCGCCAAAGTAATGCAGGTGCAATTAATATACTGCTAATCGGAGGTGCTGCGTCAGGGAACACTTCTAATGGTACCCCCTAGGAAGTACCAGCAAACATTAGTTGAACAACAAAAATTAAAGTAAATTTGACGCGCAGATCCCTCGTTTTTGGTTTGGCCAGGTTATTCAATCCTGCATTGGAATTAGTTCATCATAAATTCTCAATGAATCTTTGACTGTCATAAGTCTTCGTTTTTATTTTGCTTGAAGAAAAGTCAGCCGACACGTGTTTCAACCCTCTGGGTCGTTGTCAAGGCTGTACGTGAAACAGTGTAAGTTAAAAACCAAAATCAAAAAATTGTGAGAATATATAGTGTATATAGTGTTACAAGGTTGAATTGCAAGTATAGTGTAAATAGATATATTCATGTAATATGATGAGAGGTTGAACAAAATAGACAATGGATTCATCATATCATTGTGGCATAGCAAATTAAATAGAATAAATCATGTAAGAAAGGTTGGAAACATTACCATGGTTCAGTCGAGCAAGGGATGTTATCAAACAAATGATGATGTGATGATAATAAAGAAAAATCCAGTATAATGAAAAAAATTGAGAAAAGGACATCACTGTACATTACACTTGATAATTAATTGTCTTGTGCTTCTTGGCAACCCACACATGGGAGCATGTCATGGGCACCAGGGGTTAACGGGTGAAAACATCTGAAGAGGCAGTGTGCCCTAAGAGAATGGTCAGAAGTACCGGAGAAGTTAAGATCAATCACCGGTGTGTACATGCAGTGAAGAGGATATTGAGTGCAGGCTTGCAAGTGAATGGGTAGAGAAAGTAGTATGGTAGGGGACCTGGCATGCAAGGCAAGGATGGAGAATAGAGAGTATCACGTACCGAGTGTCCTGGTAGGAAGAAAAACCAATTGGATGTATAGGTGTTATCCACCTAAGTCAAAAAGAAAAGGTAAGGGATGGAAATAAGAAAATGCTGTGGAAGCAGCTATGCACATTCAGGAAGGTGTGTAATTATAGTCAGTGCCTACTTACCCTGAATGGTGGGTAGCAGATATTCAAAAATATATGTTGGTGTAAAGTATAGACATCAGTGAAAATAACTGAAAAGAGAAATACGGTAAAAAGTATGAGCCATCCATAGGTCATAGTGTGCTAAAATGGCTAGCCAAAATAATGGCTGATACAGCAGGAATTTAATGCTAAGCGTGGAAAGCTTAATAAAAACAAACCTGGTCTTGTTGCGAAGTGCTGTGTAACAAATATAGGGGCCTAATCCCCAGCTCGGAGTAGTCAGCATACAATATCAGTAAGTCCGGGAGCCGGACGTGTATGAAATCAGAAACCAGCATTGTGCGGTATGACGTCAGACGCGAGTCACGCGCATGACATCACACGCACGTTAGAGCGAGTGACGTCATGCGCACGCAAATCGCGGTATGGTAGGGTAAACAAAGCGAGTGATGTGAATGTTGTGTACGAAAAATATGAAAGAAAAGTGTTGTAGCACATCATTAATGTGCAAGTATATGAGAATAAAGAAAGAAAGTGATGGTAAGGAATAAGTGGTGGCAAATGATTGCTGGAAGGATAATGACATAGGTGGTTTGTAGTTAATGTAAACATACATGGAATTTAAACATTGGATTGGGGTATAGAGATAGATGCAAACAATCAAGGGATGGGGCCAGCTGAGATGTTCCCATGTTGCTGATTTGATATTTGGAAAAGTAAAAGATGCTGAATTGAATTACAAAAATACATGCATTTCATGGTCCGTGTTGAGGTCTATGCTAGTACAACGAAAGCGACAGATAAGCTTGGATTCCAATTGTCTGTGTTTGAGGCATATATTGCCTCCTCTTTTGCCACATTTCGCTCTGATCAAAACTATAAAGCGGATATCGGCTTGGTTGTCCATTTGATGTTTAGTTTGCTAATGTAGTGCCAAAGGTAAGTTTGTGTCCATTTTATTAAGACTAGAGAGATGTTCTCTGATGCAAACCGTTAGCTGCCTAATGGTACTTCCCATATATAGTTTATGACATACACAGATGATGGCATACAGCACTAGTTTGGATTTGCAATTGATGAAATCTTTGATTTTAATTGATGTTCCACTGTTGTCAACAAATTCTTGGCAGTGTTGATGAGCATATTGGCATTGATTGCAAGTACCACATTTGTAAAAACCAACAGATTGTTTCAACCATGTGGAAGGATTGCAAGTATCTATCGGATCAAAAAAGGAAGGACTGAGTTGATTCCAAAGAGTGTTGGCTTTGGTAAACGGAAACTTGGGCTTTTCCGTAATATAGGGCACAAGGTCTGGATCCAAATGTAGTAGATACCAATGCTTGGAGGCCGGTTTATAAAGAGTGGATGAGTCTCTTGAAAACTGTGTGATGATTGAGATGGGTCTGTTTTGTCCTGTACATTGTTGAGCATCTCTAGCAACAAGTAATTCTCCACGTTTAATTTGAGAGTATTTTTGGAAGGCTTTACCCACTGTAGTTTCAGGATAGCCTCTCTGCTTGAACCGGTTGGTTAATGGAATACTTTCTGCTTGATAATCTTCATCTTTTGAACAATTTCTTTGTGCCCTATAAAATTCACCTCCTTGGATGTTGAGAATGGTTGCTTTTTGGTGACACTCTTGGCGTGCAAGATGGCATTGACTGCATTTGGCTTTCTAAAGGTCCTGGACTGTAATAAATTGAGTTCAACAAAGATTTCTAAATCTAGGAAAGTGACGGTAGTGGGATTGGAGTGTCCTGTCAGAGCAATCCCAAAGTTGTTGCTATTTGCAAATGTCTCAAATTCATCAAAGGAGGAGTTGGTGCCATGCAGGATGATGAAAATGTCATCTATATACCTTTTCCAACATATAAGTTGTTGCGAAATCCTGGATTGTCGAGAATATGTATCTCTTCATAGTGTGACATGAAGAGATTAGCCAGCGAAGACGCAAATTTGGTGCCCATGGCCTCACCTTTTTGTTGCAGATAGTAAAGTTGGCTAAAGAGACAAGCATTGTTTGATAGGGCAAATCTAAGAAAAGCCTTGATCATCTGGATATGGTGATAATGTGACACAGATGATTTACGAAAAACGTAGTCTACTGCCTGAATGGCAGACAATTGGAATCCAAGCTTATCTGTCGCTTTCGTTGTACTAGCATAGGTCTCAACACAGACAGTGAAATGCATGTATTTTTGTAACTCAATCAGCACCTATTACCAAATCAATTCCAATGATCATTTACTCATCTGCTGTGATGTTCATTCTCTTTTTTGTTCTTAGATATTGCTATCAGCACTATAATAGCTTCAGACCACGTGTATTTTTGTTCACTTTGTTCATTCTCTTTATTGTGCTCAGATATTACTATCAGCACAAAAATAGCTTCACACCACTTGTATTTTTGTTCATTTTGTTTTGTGTGAGGCTACTGCAATTAACATCTGAATAGTTTGAGATGAATTGTGTTTGTGAACAATCAATTGTAGTGACCAAATTCTCATTTCTTGTGATGCTCACTTTCTGTGCTGAGATACTGCTACCAGCACCCCATTAGCTTTAGATTACTTGTATTTATGTTCATACTCTGTTGCGTCGAGATACTTTAATTAGTATCAGAATATATGATCACAACTCTTTTCCCCCTTGCCTCTTTTCAGCAAATTCAGCATCTTTTACTTTTCCAAATATTAAATCAGCAACACGGGAACATCTCATCTGGCCCCATTCTTTGATTCTTTGCATCTATCAATATACCCCAATCCAATGTTGAAATTCCATGTATGTTTACATTAACTATGAACCACCTACGTCATTATCCCTCCAGCAATCATTTGCCACCACTTATTCCTTACCATCACTTTCTTTCTTCATTCTCATATACTTGCACATTAATGATGTGCTACAACACTTTTCTTTCATATTTCTCCGTACACAACATTCACATCACTCGCTTTGTTTACCCTACCATACCGAGATTTGCGTGTGCATGACGTCACTCACTCTAATGTGCGCATGACTTCATGCGTGCGACTCGCGTCTGATGTCATACTGCACAACGCTTGTTTCTGATTTCATACGCGTCTGGCTCCTGGACTTACCGATACTATACACTGACTACTCTGAGCTGGGGATTAGGCCCCTATATTTGTTACACAGCACTGCACAACAACACCAGGTTTGTTTTTATTAAGCTTTCCACGCTTAGCATTACATTTCTGCTGTATCAGCCATTATTTTGGCTAACCATTTTAGCAGACTATGACCTATGGATGGCTCATACGTTTCATTGTATTTCTCTTTTCAGTTTCTTTCACTGATGACTATACTTTACATCAACATATACCTTTGAATATCTGCTACCCACATTCAGGGAAAGTAGACACTGACTATAATTACACACCTTCCTGAATGCACATAGCAACTTCCACAGCATTTTATTTCCATCTCTTATCTTTTCTTTTTGACTTAGGTGGATAACACCTATACATCCAATTGGTTTTTCTTCCTACCAGGACACTCGGTACGTGACACTCTCTATTCTCCATCCTTGCATGCCAGGTCCCCTACCATACTACTTTATCTACACATTCACTTACAAACCTGTACTCAATATCCTCTTCACTGCCTGTACACACTGGTGATTGATCTTAACTTCTCCTGTACTTCTGACCATTCTCTTAGGGCACACTGCCTCTTCAGATGTTTTCACCTGTTAACCCCTGGTGCCCATGACATGCTCCCATGTGTGTGTTGCCAAGAAGCACAAGACAATTAATTATCAAGTGTAATGTACACTGATTTCCTTTTCTCCATTTTTTCAATATACTGGATGTTTCTTTATTATCATCACATCATCCTTTGTTTGATAGCATCCCTTGCTCGACTGCACGATGGTAATGTTTCCAACCTTTCTTACATGATTTATTCTATTTAATTTGCTATGCCACAATGATATGATGAATCCATTGCTATTTTGTTCAACCTCTCATTATATGACATGAATATATCTATTTACACTATACCTGCAATTCAACCTTGTAATACTATATACACTGTATATTCTCACACTTTTTGGATTTTGGTTTTTTACTTATACTGTTTCACGTACAGCCTTGACAATGACCCATAGGGTCGAAACACGTGTCAACTGACTTTTCTTCAAGCAAAATAAAACTAAGACTTATGACAGTCAAAGACTCATTGAGAATTTATGATTAACTAATTCCAATGCAGGATTGAATAACCTGGCCAAACGAAAAACAAGGGATCTGTGCGTCGAATGTACCTTCATTTTTGTTGTTTAACAGTCTAGGAGGTCCCCCAATCAGGTAATGGGAACCAAGGTGATGGAGTAGGAGACCACATGTTAGAGGATAGGAGTCGATTAGAATGTGGCCATCCGGCCGAGGGACCATAGGGGACCGGTAGTGTGTATTTAGGTGCTAGACAAGGAGGGTGGGGGTGAACACTCTATACTGTGTGCGTCATCAGTGACAATGTCTCTCCTTTTAATGCCATGTTTGCTTTGAACTAACTGAGAGCTCAATGCAGTTGGTTTCTACAGAAATCTATCTCACCTTGTTTTCCTTGCAAAGAGGTGCACCAAGCCTTTGTCCTTAGAAGATTGTTTTTTTCTTGTCTGTTTGTCTGGGGGTGTTGCCTTACACATACCTACATTAGAGGATGATGCATTTAAGTCAGGTGCTACTGATGAGGTTGAGGTTGTAGATAAGATGAATCACCAGCAGATTGTTCCCTTGATCAGACCACACTAGGGCTGATTCTTTCTGCTCCCCTGGTGGCAACAGTTACTGCTTCCATCAACATGGCATACGTCTAGAGCAACCTTGCCTAGCACACACCACCAACAACAGATGACCTGGGATGAGGAGATTAGGGGCCATCAGCTAAATGTATGTCAAAACCTAATACCGTCTATACCATGGGAGAGACAAGACTGGGTGTTTGTCATGAGATACAGCTCACAAAGAGAACATCGGGATGACACCAGACTCGCTTTCAGATTTCAGAACATATAGTAGCTATTGTAGTTGATAAAGTCATGCTGTTGCTGCCATTAAGGCATATATAGTAGTCATGACAGCAGCATTGTGCCATGGCAGAATTGAATTGGATGCAGATCCACAAGACGGCAGTATGTGTGCACTGCACAGGGGAATGGCAATATCCCCTGAAATTCACCCCTTAAAACATGACAATCCACCAACATAAGCAGTGTAATAAGCCACACAGCAAACGTTTGTGCAGGAGCCCTTGATGTGCAGGCTAACGTTTGGCACAGATGAGGAGTGCTTATTTTTATGATGACAGGTAGATATCTTTTGTATTTGCATAATTTCTTTCTATTTGGTTTTTGTCTGGTCTTGAAGCACTAGAATTTGTAAAGGTTTCCCCTTTCACCTGCACTTTGGTTTGACTTGTCTTCATTTAGCATACACTTTTTATTTTATGTGATTTTTGGGCCTTGTTTTTACCTTTCTGTCATACTTGCTTACTTTTACTGCCCACTAGTTCCACTTTGTTTTGAGCAAATGGTCCTGGACATCTTTTGGGTAAGAGGTACTTAACGTTTCTGAATTCAGTATTTGGTGCATTTTTGCCAACTTTTGATGGAGGTTCTCCTTTTGCATTATTAATTTATTTGGCTGCTTTTCATGCGTTTGTGCATGCCCTGTTGTCTCATGCATCTTGTTGGTATGCAATTCTGTGAATAGTGTGCGTCGGTTTCTTGCGCATTTCCTGCGCATTACTTGTGCACATCTAAATTATGCATAAAAAGTTTAGATGATCTGTCCACATGTTTCAAGTGGAGAAATTAAGAGCAGTGTTGAAGAAAATGTATGTTTTATTTTTGATTGTCCAGTTGGTTGCAGCTCGAGGGGTTCGACTGGCTCAAAAATGTCCTTCAAGGCAGACATCAGTAGATGCTTGTGATGCACTCCTCCTAGCTTCATCACTGGACTTGTGTCATCCTTTAAGGCAGACGGTGCAAAGCTGAGGAGAGTATTGCAGGCAGCTGTCCTTGATTTGATTCAGAGACTCTCTGGCACTTCCAATCTTGGAAGTTTGCCGCAGACCCTAGCAGGGCACGCAGTGTGCTGGCTGGGTACTGGTTCTGGAGCTGTTGGGGGGGGTCCTCTGGATTCAGTGTCTCTGTCTGTTCCATGAGAGAAGTTTTTGGTTGGGATCTTTCTTCCTCTTAGTTATACTGGCCTTTCTTCATTGGCAGAAGATGTAAGACAGACTGTACCTTCAGCAAGGGTCCATTGCTGAGTTCTTCTTTTCACTCCTTGTGAAGTCTTCAAACTATCTGCCCAAAGGAAGGGCTCAGCCCTCTTTTAAAGCCAAATGGGCCACAGTGATTAGAGTAGGCTAACCCTACCATGATTAATCAATCCTGGGCCACCACCAACAATCTCCTGCATGCATGAGGTCATAACAAGAGTGCTTTGCAACAGAAAAGGTAAACGGGTGAAAACATGTAATACTAAATCCCACCTATCGTCCTGTCTGTTGTGGATAAAATGGTTTCTCTGGTTAATTGAACTTTCTGTGGTTCCGTATTAAAGCGGCAAGTCTCCCTTGATGCTGCGGCAGGACCAGACTTTCTGGCTTCTGCAAACCACATTCTTGTACCTTCTGAATTGAGTCCCCATGCGAGGGTGACTGCTGTAAACAGCTGTCCCAGACATGATAGTTCACTGCTCTTGATACTGAGAGGTGGGAGCTGGCTTCAGGTTGACACAGAAGCATATCAAAGGGTGTTGGGGTTTCCTGTCTCCTTTGATAACTTCTACAGCCAGACCCCATGTGGACCTGTTTGAAGTATACTAAATTAGAATGCTAATTATGTTTATTGCTGCCACCATTATACAGGGCTCAACAAAAGGACAGGGTAGATCCATGGAGCCGTTGATAGTTAATTAGGCTGGCCATGGCAGGAAGAAGGTTTTGCCCTGCCCATTCTGAAAGAACAGGTGTACTCTTGGCTGTTTTATCCCAACTAAATATGACAGGGGGGACAGTGCCTATGGGCTGTGTCCACCCAGAGTAGACAGGTCTATGTGTAAGTAGAGCAGTGAGCATAGGAAAATGTGTGCAGATCTACCATCATTCAATTTCATATAAAAGTTCAAAAAAGCAGGACGAGCGCACACCTACCCTGTGGATGGTAACATTGCTGTAAGTGTTCTGGAAAGCAGGGCCTGCCACGCCTACCTAAGTGTATGCCAGATGAGGTACAGGAATATTATTTTCACAGTATTAGGAGCCCCTGAAAGGGTGTCTTTATTAGCAGGACATGGACTAGGCAGCATTTATAGCCGTTCTACCAGTGCCTAAAAATGACACTGGGAGAGGTCAGGTGTTAGGTCAGAATTCTATTTTTTATCTTACTTTTGCTATCTTGAGCAGTCTCTTAAGGTTTTGGCTGCCTTTTTGATTTGCTACTCTTTGTTTTGGAAGTCAGGGTGACTTCTACTGATGTTGCACTGCAGCTGCGAATCATTGTGGGGTGCTGCCCCTAGTAGCCAATATGGCTATGTGAGCAGGGCCACTCCCAGCAGACGCCACTGTGTCCCTGAGCCAGTTTTCTCACAAAGAAGATATTTTTGGGAGCAGGTTGGTGGCAAGAGTATTCATTATTTTTGGCTACACCTCTCACTGTCCTTTTTAAAGTGGTAGTATCCATGTGGCATAATGAGTACAAATGTATTTTTAAAAGTCCTTCACCAAGCCATTTTGTTTTGTAGAGTGTCTTTATTCAGGCCTTAATCAATATCCAAAATTGCCATTCTGCCTAAATAGATTCTCTACAGAGACACACATGCACTTTGTATGTGAGTGGTAGCATATGGGTTAGAATGGACAAGGGTCTCCCAGCTCCTACTTACCTCAATCCATCTCTGTGTTTCTCTGAGTGAATGGACTTTGGCTGGCCAGCCTCATTGTGGAAAATTCGTAATACATGACTATATAATAAAGAGTATATTTTTAGTACACAAACTATGTGGACATACCTTTTGAAGGAATGACAGGTGGCAATTAAGCGGTTCAATGTGTATTTATTCCAAGCCTCATATGTACAGACCCCCAGCATGTCCTTCCAGCAGGCTGGGGCACTTCAACTGATCAGAACCAATATCAAGAATAAACATTCTTCAGCATACCTCATCATGTGAGGTTCTGCTTGGAACGTTACCTACATCACATAAATGGAACACTCTATAGTTATTTACAATGGAGCTAAACAGCAACTATTTACAGATCACAAAACAACATCATAAAACCTTTATAGTGTGCTCATCAGCAATTGGCTGCCTAATAGCAGGGTCAAGCTAGACTGCTCGGTCATCACTGTGAGAGTTTGAATTATTCAGTGGAAAGCAGTGCAAACACCAACATTGGCCTTCTTGAACTCTTCACATGAGGGCCTACGTAAAACCTCCTAACACTAGACGAGTGAGACATATCTGAATAGGAAGTCAAAATTCACAAAGGATGCTATATTCCCGAGCCCAGGAGGGTGGCCCTTGGCTCGAGGGTAACTTTATCACAGCCTGTCAAAAACCCTAAGAATTGTGGAAGGAATAAAGACTGGACTGAGATTTATAAGAAGCGATGACGGTACTACCCTGGAACCGAGACTGATAAGAACCTTAGTTGGAGAATCCTGGTTGTTAGGCAGAAACCTGTGCAGTTCCCTCTGGGAACACTGCAAAAAGTTTAAGCCTACAGGAGTTAGCAGTAAACCCAATTGGTAGCAGTCTGTTTCACCCAGATTTATCTGGTAGCCGTGGCTGAGCAGTCAGACTTCTCACAAGACGAGTTAGGCCGTATTTGGAGTATACAGGATAGGGCAATTTACACAGTAGAACAAGCAGACACTGATCAGAGCTTGGGTGTAAAGATATATAATTATTTATTTAAAAACACATCTATGGAAAACACACTGGCACTAATATGGCAAACAACTTCAATCACAGTTACTATAAGTATATATCAATCCCATAACAATATTTCGACAAGTCTAGGTTCAACGGCACCACTTATTTGCAGACATAGGTGAATGCTTTAACCTAGATGGCACTCTAGTATTCGTTAGAAAGGGAGAGAAAAAAACAGGGTATGAAACCAACTCAGTACCAACACTTTTACGAAAAACAAATGCAAGGCGAGCAAGGCAGGGTCTACTGTAAATAACAAAGTTCAGAGGCCAGGCCCACTCGGAGAGAGGCAAGGCTGTATGTCCCAAAAGTATCACAGTGGAAATGCACTTCAAGTCTTTCTAGCGAAATGTCACAGAAAGGTTGGACCAGTTTTAGAACAAAAAAGTTAAGAAGGTCTGGAGGCGACCCAGTGGAAAGGTAAGGATTTAAGACACCTCACGCTAACCGGTTTAAGGGAAGCCAGGTGTACACAGTACCTTGCAAGTGAAGAGACAGCTCCGGCGGGGGCAGTTGTTCCTGGTGGTGGATGCAAGTCGGGGCTTTGCCAGAAGATGAGAGGATCCCGTCGTCGAGGAAAAGTTGAAGATCATTGCACCACCAGGGAAGAGACCGGCCGCGGAGTGCTCTGTCACAAGGCACCACCTTTTGGTCGCGGTACAGTGGTTAGTGGCTATCCGGTTGCCGGGGTGCTCAGCACGGGCAATTCAACCACTAGACGTCCTGGAAGCGAAGAAAAAGCAAGGGACTGGTTGTTCCCACCAGTCAGGGGAAGAAGACTCTCCAGCACGGAGATCTCCTCTGTCGTTGGGAAGTGGTGAGTCGGTTCAGCAGGGCTCCACCAGAGGTGTCGTTGTTGCAGGTTGGCTCAGCTTTACCCTCGTTGGATTCTTAGGTCCTGTGGCGACTTCTGAAGTTCCAGTCCCAAAAGCCCTGCTTTTATGCAGAAAACCCCCATTCATTCAGCCTAGCTGTCAATCAAACATGCTAAGTGGTGAGCGGGGCGGCTCACCACTCGGGCCAATCACACCAGAGTGCGACTTGAGTTGGCAAGGCAACTCAGTCCAGGGTGCCTAAACCCCCTCCCACACCTCCTGTGGTACCCAGACAGGATGGCACCACTCTGGAGGGCTTCTGTGCAGAAGCCCGCCAAAGGTGGAACAAAGGGCTCAACCTTTGGTTCGGAGTTACATAGGCGAACACATACGCCATTTTAAAAACCGAGTTCTGGCAGAAAATACCAACCAGTGGATTTATTTAAGACAAATAAACTGGCGGTATGTTATAGACTAATGTGAAAAAGTATTAGCCTCCAACAATGGGAAGAATCCCATAGGAATATATTTGCGGTCGAATATAAAAAGTAGTATCCACTGCCACCAGCCAAAACTCGACGAAGGGGACGGGACAGTGCCCCCTCAAACAACAGAACCAGGGGTAATCGAATTAACCCTACCAGTACATCCACAATAGGATGGTTTGTACTAGTTCTGTTAGTAAATGTAGGTCTAGTAAAGCCAATGGTGACTTTACATGCCCTGGGAGACAGTAGTCAGTCCCAGGGTATGGAGTCTATGGTGGGGATCCTCTAGGACACCCCAGTGTTACGGCACGGAGGGTGCAGTGTAACACACATAGCAAAGCACATGAGGCCCTATGGAGTAAAAGACCCCATAGCCCATATAACACATTGATATTCAAAGAAATCAACCACATTCATGTCCAAGAGTGGGAGGAAAAGAGTCTCACTCTTGGCAGGATGAAAAAAACAAACTCCAGAAATCCAGCAAAGCTGCTGGGGGACTCACTAGGTTAGGAAATTCAGCCTAAACAGATAATTCTCCCTAAAACTCGCCCTCCCCCCCCCCCAGACTAAGGGACAGGAGGATTTAAACCACTCCTGGATGAATCTCATACCTCTAGTCGATGATATACATCCTAGAGAGACCATCAGTATTTTGGTGGTGGCACCCTGACCTGTGCTCAATGGTGAAATCAAACCCTTGCAGGCAGATTGACCATCTCAGTAGTTTTGGATTTTCCCCTTTCATTTGCATTAACCATCTCAAGGGTTGGTGGTCAGTCTGAATGACAAAAGTAGAACCATACAAGTATAGCCTAAACTTCTTCAGAGCCCACATGATAGCAAAGCATTCTCTTTCGATTGTTGCCCACCTTGTTTCAGGATCCTTCAGCTTGCGGCTGATGAAACAAACGGGGTGCTCCCTACCTTTCCCATCCAGTTGACTGAGTATTGCACATATTCCTACATTTGAAGCATCTGTCTGCACAATGAAAGTTTGGTGGTAATCAGGAGCTCTGAGTACTGGGGCTTGGCAAAGAGCCTTTTTCAGATTTTCAAAGGCCTGATTGCACTCCTCGTTCCATCTAACCTTCTTAGGGAATTTTGGAGAGGAGATGACATTCAGAGGAGAAGCTATGGTCCCATAGTTCTCAATGAAATTCCTGTAATACCCAGTGAGACCTAAGAAGGCTCTCACCTGGGTCTGAGTAGTAGGTGTTGTCCAATTTTGCACAGCTTCAATCGTACTGAGCAAAGGCCTTATTTCTCCACCTCCTACCTCATGTCCAAGATAGACTACCTTACTCTGTCCAATTTGGCATTTACTCGCCTTTATGGTCAGATTGGCTCGTCCAAGAGCCTGCAAAAATCTCTTAGGTGGGTTACATGTTCTTCCCAGGAATTTCTGAACACTGCTATGTCATCCAAGTATGCCATGCAGAAGTCCTCCATCCCATTCAGAAACTGGTTTACCATCCGTTGAAATGTAGCAGGTGCATTTATCAATCCAAAAGGCATTACCTTAAACTGGTTTAAGCCAGCTGGGGAAGAAAAGGCAGTTTTCTCCTTGGCATGGTCTGTCAGGGCTATTTGCCAATAGCCTGACGTCAAGTCAAATGTGCTGAGGAACTGGGCTGAACCAAGTCTATCCACCAACTCATCTGTTCTTGGCAAAGGGTGGGCATCAGTCTTAGTGACTGCATTCAGAGCTCGGTAGTCCACACAGAATCTAAGTTCTTTAGATCCTGCCTTTGGTACTAACACAACTGGGCTAGACCATGGACTAGTAGAGGGCTCTATTACCCCGAGAACAAGCATCTTGCTGACCTCACCTTTAATGTGGGTTCTTACACTTTCTGACATTCTGTATCCTCTGCTTTTGACTGGCAGACAGTCACCAGTGAGTATGTCATGCTGGCCCCAAGGGGTCAAGCCTGGTGAAAGTGAGAACAGAGAGGCAAACTGATTCAACATAGATTTGCACTCTTCTTGTTGCTCAGGTGTCAGATTTGAAGAGAGATTTACTCCTTCAATTTTTTCGTCTAAAGGGAAGCCTCTGAGGAGATCCAGAAGAGCTTCACTCTCTTCTTCTTCCTCTGATGATGCTAGAAGCAACACTCCTACATCAGGTCTCGAGACATATGCTTTGAGTCTGTTGGTGTGGAAGACTTTCGGAGCCTCCTTGGGATTGCCCAAGTCCACCAGATAGTTGACCTTTCCAAGTTTACCCACAACTCTGAAGGGTCCCATCCATTTGTCTTGCAAGGCCCTCTGCCTGGTTGGGATCATAACGAGAACTAGCTGGTCTTGAGTGAACTCAACCATGTTAGCCTTTTGATCATGCCAGTGCTTGACCAATGCTTGTCCAGCTTTCAAGTTATCACTTGCTTCCGCCATCATGTGTGACATTCTCCTCTGGAGACCTATCACGTAGTCAGTCACTCTGACTGGCTTGGGGGAAGGAGCACTCTCCAACCCCTCCTTAATCAGGGCCACTGGACCTCTGACAGGATGACCATAGAGAAGCTCAAAGGGAGAATAACCAACTCCCTCCTGAGGGACTTCTCTATAAGCAAAGAGAAGGCATGGCAGCAGAAGGTCCCACTTCCATTTAAGGGGTTCCTCTAAAGCACCTATCATGCTCTTCATGGTTCGGTTGAACCTTTCTACCAACCCATTGGTTTGTGGGTGGTAAACTGTTGAGAACTTGTAAGTAACCCCACAGGTTTTCCACATGGCTTTCATGTAGTGGGACCTAAAGGTTGGCCCCCTGTCAGAGATTACTTCATTAGGAAACCTGACCCTAGTAAAAATACCAAGGAGGGCCTTAGCCACAGCCGGAGCTGTAACAGTCCTCATAGGAATTGCCTCAGGATACCTAGTAGCATGGTCTACTACAACAAGTATAAAACTGTTGCCTGAGGAGGTTGGAGGATCAAGGGGACCAACAATGTCAATCCCTACTCTCTCAAATGGGACTCCCACAACTGGGAGAGGCACTAAAGGTGCCACATTCTTGGAGCCAACCTTACCAGAGGTCTGGCAGGTGTGGCAGCTCCTGCAGTGTTTTTCTACTTTGGCCCCCATCTTTGGCCAATAAAAGTAGAGCGAGAGCCTTTCCTTAGTCTTCTTGAAACTCAAGTGACCAGCCAAAGGAATCTCGTGGGCTAACTGCAAGAACTGTTGTCTGTTCTCTTGGGGTACTACAAGTCGTTTGTAGTGTCCAGGTTCAGACTCGGGCGGTTCACTGTAGAAGAGGCCATCTTCCCAGTGCAACCTGTATTTCCCAGGCTCTTGCCCTTCAGCCTGAGCTTCTGCCTGGTGGCGAAGACCTTCCAGAGTTGGACATTCTCTCTGTCCCTTACTGAAGTCTACCCTGTTGGGTCCACCTTCTGCCAGTAAAGACTGCAGCTCAGGATGGTCAACAGGATCCAGATCTCCAATGAGTTCCTGGCCTTCCATTAGCTCTTCTTCAGAGTCTAATTCTACCACACATGGTTGTACCACCCTCTTAGCCTCAGCTGGAGGGGGAGTTACTGGTGTAACTTTGGACAACCGAGGGGAAGTCCTTGTTGGCTGCACTGAAGTGCTGGCTGCTGGTTTTGGTATAGAAGTTTTAGGTTTCCCTTTCGTTTCTGATTTCTTTGAGACAGCAGCTGACAAATCCAGTGGAGCAGGAGTGATATCCTTCTTCATCATCTACTCGGGAGTACCTCTCATGGTTCTCTCCCTTGCAGGTCTGGTTAGCTCCTGTAACCGTTTACTAGGAGGTCTGGGGGTATGAGACACAACTCTGAGAGTTTTTAAATCGTTACCCAACATAACTCGTCCTGGTACCTCACTTTGTATGCTGACATGTATCTTCACAGTCATGTCATTACACTGGATGAGAACTGGTAATTGGGGAAGCATCTGCACAGGCCCTCCAGCTAACTTGGTGAGGCGTTTGGGTGCCTTAGCAACATCCTCAGCCTGAAAAAAAGATTTATCCACCACAGTTATGCTGGCTCCAGTGTCCCTAATGGCAGGAGTTTCCTGGCCATTCACCTGGACACTGTCCTTATAATACTCTTTAGTATTATCTGGGATAGAATTATAGACATCTAAATTCTGTTGTTCCCACAAACCCAGAGACACTAAAGAAACACTGGCTGAGACTCCAATGGGTTCATCAGCCAGCAGTAGAAAGTTTCCACTTGCCATTTGGACTTCCTCCTCTGGAGCGAAGGCTAAGGAGACACGCTGGACCCCTGAAGGTTTACCCTTGCATCTGGGATCTCCTTTCACATGGTCAGTAGAGCCACAAACAAAGCATTTTCTGAATGCTTTCTGGAATGGTGGCTTTTTCTGGCCTCCCTCTGGTTTGGCACCAGAAGGTACACTATTCTGCTGTGGTTTCCCTTGTGGATTTCCCTTATGGTTTTGTTTGGGGCCCTCTTTAGAATTTGAGTTATTAGAATTCTCTTTTGAGTCTTTTTTAGGCTGTTTTCCCTCATCCTTTTTCTGAGTTGCCCCAGAATCCTTATGAGTAGCCCTGTTGGCAACCCACAAGTCAGCAGCCTTAGCTAGCCTCCTGGAATCCAATTCCTTCGAATCAGCCACGTGCTGTCTGAGCTCAGGAGAACAGGCATCATAAATAGACTCCAACATAAAATGATTCTTCATACCCTCATAAGTGTTCACCTTGTAACCCTTAATCCATCCCTCTAAGTTTTTCAACCCTTCACTCACCCAGGTAGCCGAAGGGCTACCTGGGTGAGTGAAGGGTTGAAATCCCTCAAAAAGTGAATGCTTTTTGAGGGATCTAAACCTCTTAAGATACTGGGAAGGGGTCTTCCCAAATTTAGCTATCAAAGCTAGTTTCACACTTTCATACTCTTTCCTATCCTCCTCCCCCAAATCCATTACCGCATCAGTTGCAACAGGGGGGAGCCTAGAGAACAACCAGGTAAGTAGCTCATTACCTGTGATGTTCTGGAGCCCATGATTGTACTCAAACAACCTCAGCCAATCCAACACATCCAACTTTGGTTCATACATACCAATTAATTCCTTAGGCATCGGGGTCGTTTGGACTACATTTCAGTAGTTTTGGATTTTCCCCTTTCATTTGCATTAACCATCTCAAGGGTTGGTGGTCAGTCTGAATGACAAAAGTAGAACCATACAAGTATGGCCTAAACTTCTTCAGAGCCCACATGATAGCAAAGCATTCTCTTTCGATTGTTGCCCACCTTGTTTCAGGATCCTTCAGCTTGCGGCTGATGAAACAAACGGGGTGCTCCCTACCTTTCCCATCCAGTTGACTGAGTATTGCATCTATTCCTACATTTGAAGCATCTGTCTGCACAATGAAAGTTTGGTGGTAATCAGGAGCTCTGAGTACTGGGGCTTGGCAAAGAGCCTTTTTCAGGTTTTCAAAGGCCTGATTGCACTCCTCGTTCCATCTAACCTTCTTAGGGAATTTTGGAGAGGAGATGACATTCAGAGGAGAAGCTATGGTCCCATAGTTCTCAATGAAATTCCTTTAATACCCAGTGAGACCTAAGAAGGCTCTCACCTGTCTGAGTAGTAGGTGTTGTCCAATTCTGCACAGCTTCAATCTTACTGAGCAAAGGCCTTATTTCTCCACCTCCTACCTCATGTCCAAGATAGACTACCTTACTCTGTCCAATTTGGCATTTACTCGCCTTTATGGTCAGATTGGCTCGTCCAAGAGCCTGCAAAAATCTCTTAGGTGGGTTACATGTTCTTCCCAGGAATTTCTGAACACTGCTATGTCATCCAAGTATGCCATGCAGAAGTCCTCCATCCCATTCAGAAACTGGTTTACCATCCGTTGAAATGTAGCAGGTGCATTTATCAATCCAAAAGGCATTACCTTAAACTGGTTTAAGCCAGCTGGGGAAGAAAAGGCAGTTTTCTCCTTGGCATGGTCTGTCAGGGCTATTTGCCAATAGCCTGACGTCAAGTCAAATGTGCTGAGGAACTGGGCTGAACCAAGTCTATCCACCAACTCATCTGTTCTTGGCAAAGGGTGGGCATCAGTCTTAGTGACTGCATTCAGAGCTCGGTAGTCCACACAGAATCTAAGTTCTTTAGATCCTGCCTTTGGTACTAACACAACTGGGCTAGACCATGGACTAGTAGAGGGCTCTATTACCCCGAGAACAAGCATCTTGCTGACCTCACCTTTAATGTGGGTTCTTACACTTTCTGACATTCTGTATCCTCTGCTTTTGACTGGCAGACAGTCACCAGTGAGTATGTCATGCTGGCCCCAAGGGGTCAAGCCTGGTGAAAGTGAGAACAGAGAGGCAAACTGATTCAACATAGATTTGCACTCTTCTTGTTGCTCAGGTGTCAGATTTGAAGAGAGATTTACTCCTTCAATTTTTTCGTCTAAAGGGAAGCCTCTGAGGAGATCCAGAAGAGCTTCACTCTCTTCTTCTTCCTCTGATGATGCTAGAAGCAACACTCCTACATCAGGTCTCGAGACATATGCTTTGAGTCTGTTGGTGTGGAAGACTTTCGGAGCCTCCTTGGGATTGCCCAAGTCCACCAGATAGTTGACCTTTCCAAGTTTACCCACAACTCTGAAGGGTCCCATCCATTTGTCTTGCAAGGCCCTCTGCCTGGTTGGGATCATAACGAGAACTAGCTGGTCTTGAGTGAACTCAACCATGTTAGCCTTTTGATCATGCCAGTGCTTGACCAATGCTTGTCCAGCTTTCAAGTTATCACTTGCTTCCGCCATCATGTGTGACATTCTCCTCTGGAGACCTATCACGTAGTCAGTCACTCTGACTGGCTTGGGGGAAGGAGCACTCTCCAACCCCTCCTTAATCAGGGCCACTGGACCTCTGACAGGATGACCATAGAGAAGCTCAAAGGGAGAATAACCTACTCCCTCCTGAGGGACTTCTCTATAAGCAAAGAGAAGGCATGGCAGCAGAAGGTCCCACTTCCATTTAAGGGGTTCCTCTAAAGCACCTATCATGCTCTTCATGGTTCGGTTGAACCTTTCTACCAACCCATTGGTTTGTGGGTGGTAAACTGTTGAGAACTTGTAAGTAACCCCACAGGTTTTCCACATGGCTTTCATGTAGTGGGACCTAAAGGTTGGCCCCCTGTCAGAGATTACTTCATTAGGAAACCTGACCCTAGTAAAAATACCAAGGAGGGCCTTAGCCACAGCCGGAGCTGTAACAGTCCTCATAGGAATTGCCTCAGGATACCTAGTAGCATGGTCTACTACAACAAGTATAAAACTGTTGCCTGAGGAGGTTGGAGGATCAAGGGGACCAACAATGTCAATCCCTACTCTCTCAAATGGGACTCCCACAACTGGGAGAGGCACTAAAGGTGCCACATTCTTGGAGCCAACCTTACCAGAGGTCTGGCAGGTGTGGCAGCTCCTGCAGTGTTTTTCTACTTTGGCCCCCATCTTTGGCCAATAAAAGTAGAGCGAGAGCCTTTTCTTAGTCTTCTTGAAACTCAAGTGACCAGCCAAAGGAATCTCGTGGGCTAACTGCAAGAACTGTTGTCTGTTCTCTTGGGGTACTACAAGTCGTTTGTAGTGTCCAGGTTCAGACTCGGGCGGTTCACTGTAGAAGAGGCCATCTTCCCAGTGCAACCTGTATTTCCCAGGCTCTTGCCCTTCAGCCTGAGCTTCTGCCTGGTGGCGAAGACCTTCCAGAGTTGGACATTCTCTCTGTCCCTTACTGAAGTCTACCCTGTTGGGTCCACCTTCTGCCAGTAAAGACTGCAGCTCAGGATGGTCAACAGGATCCAGATCTCCAATGAGTTCCTGGCCTTCCATTAGCTCTTCTTCAGAGTCTAATTCTACCACACATGGTTGTACCACCCTCTTAGCCTCAGCTGGAGGGGGAGTTACTGGTGTTGTAACTTTGGACAACCGAGGGGAAGTCCTTGTTGGCTGCACTGAAGTGCTGGCTGCTGGTTTTGGTATAGAAGTTTTAGGTTTCCCTTTCGTTTCTGATTTCTTTGAGACAGCAGCTGACAAATCCAGTGGAGCAGGAGTGATATCCTTCTTCATCATCTACTCGGGAGTACCTCTCATGGTTCTCTCCCTTGCAGGTCTGGTTAGCTCCTGTAACCGTTTACTAGGAGGTCTGGGGGTATGAGACACAACTCTGAGAGTTTTTAAATCGTTACCCAACATAACTCGTCCTGGTACCTCACTTTGTATGCTGACATGTATCTTCACAGTCATGTCATTACACTGGATGAGAACTGGTAATTGGGGAAGCATCTGCACAGGCCCTCCAGCTAACTTGGTGAGGCGTTTGGGTGCCTTAGCAACATCCTCAGCCTGAAAAAAAGATTTATCCACCACAGTTATGCTGGCTCCAGTGTCCCTAATGGCAGGAGTTTCCTGGCCATTCACCTGGACACTGTCCTTATAATACTCTTTAGTATTATCTGGGATAGAATTATAGACATCTAAATTCTGTTGTTCCCACAAACCCAGAGACACTAAAGAAACACTGGCTGAGACTCCAATGGGTTCATCAGCCAGCAGTAGAAAGTTTCCACTTGCCATTTGGACTTCCTCCTCTGGAGCGAAGGCTAAGGAGACACGCTGGACCCCTGAAGGTTTACCCTTGCATCTGGGATCTCCTTTCACATGGTCAGTAGAGCCACAAACAAAGCATTTTCTGAATGCTTTCTGGAATGGTGGCTTTTTCTGGCCTCCCTCTGGTTTGGCACCAGAAGGTACACTATTCTGCTGTGGTTTCCCTTGTGGATTTCCCTTATGGTTTTGTTTGGGGCCCTCTTTAGAATTTGAGTTATTAGAATTCTCTTTTGAGTCTTTTTTAGGCTGTTTTCCCTCATCCTTTTTCTGAGTTGCCCCAGAATCCTTATGAGTAGCCCTGTTGGCAACCCACAAGTCAGCAGCCTTAGCTAGCCTCCTGGAATCCAATTCCTTCGAATCAGCCACGTGCTGTCTGAGCTCAGGAGAACAGGCATCATAAATAGACTCCAACATAAAATGATTCTTCATACCCTCATAAGTGTTCACCTTGTAACCCTTAATCCATCCCTCTAAGTTTTTCAACCCTTCACTCACCCAGGTAGCCGAAGGGCTACCTGGGTGAGTGAAGGGTTGAAATCCCTCAAAAAGTGAATGCTTTTTGAGGGATCTAAACCTCTTAAGATACTGGGAAGGGGTCTTCCCAAATTTAGCTATCAAAGCTAGTTTCACACTTTCATACTCTTTCCTATCCTCCTCCCCCAAATCCATTACCGCATCAGTTGCAACAGGGGGGAGCCTAGAGAACAACCAGGTAAGTAGCTCATTACCTGTGATGTTCTGGAGCCCATGATTGTACTCAAACAACCTCAGCCAATCCAACACATCCAACTTTGGTTCATACATACCAATTAATTCCTTAGGCATCGGGGTCGTTTGGACTACATTTCAGTAGTTTTGGATTTTCCCCTTTCATTTGCATTAACCATCTCAAGGGTTGGTGGTCAGTCTGAATGACAAAAGTAGAACCATACAAGTATGGCCTAAACTTCTTCAGAGCCCACATGATAGCAAAGCATTCTCTTTCGATTGTTGCCCACCTTGTTTCAGGATCCTTCAGCTTGCGGCTGATGAAACAAACGGGGTGCTCCCTACCTTTCCCATCCAGTTGACTGAGTATTGCATCTATTCCTACATTTGAAGCATCTGTCTGCACAATGAAAGTTTGGTGGTAATCAGGAGCTCTGAGTACTGGGGCTTGGCAAAGAGCCTTTTTCAGGTTTTCAAAGGCCTGATTGCACTCCTCGTTCCATCTAACCTTCTTAGGGAATTTTGGAGAGGAGATGACATTCAGAGGAGAAGCTATGGTCCCATAGTTCTCAATGAAATTCCTTTAATACCCAGTGAGACCTAAGAAGGCTCTCACCTGTCTGAGTAGTAGGTGTTGTCCAATTCTGCACAGCTTCAATCTTACTGAGCAAAGGCCTTATTTCTCCACCTCCTACCTCATGTCCAAGATAGACTACCTTACTCTGTCCAATTTGGCATTTACTCGCCTTTATGGTCAGATTGGCTCGTCCAAGAGCCTGCAAAAATCTCTTAGGTGGGTTACATGTTCTTCCCAGGAATTTCTGAACACTGCTATGTCATCCAAGTATGCCATGCAGAAGTCCTCCATCCCATTCAGAAACTGGTTTACCATCCGTTGAAATGTAGCAGGTGCATTTATCAATCCAAAAGGCATTACCTTAAACTGGTTTAAGCCAGCTGGGGAAGAAAAGGCAGTTTTCTCCTTGGCATGGTCTGTCAGGGCTATTTGCCAATAGCCTGACGTCAAGTCAAATGTGCTGAGGAACTGGGCTGAACCAAGTCTATCCACCAACTCATCTGTTCTTGGCAAAGGGTGGGCATCAGTCTTAGTGACTGCATTCAGAGCTCGGTAGTCCACACAGAATCTAAGTTCTTTAGATCCTGCCTTTGGTACTAACACAACTGGGCTAGACCATGGACTAGTAGAGGGCTCTATTACCCCGAGAACAAGCATCTTGCTGACCTCACCTTTAATGTGGGTTCTTACACTTTCTGACATTCTGTATCCTCTGCTTTTGACTGGCAGACAGTCACCAGTGAGTATGTCATGCTGGCCCCAAGGGGTCAAGCCTGGTGAAAGTGAGAACAGAGAGGCAAACTGATTCAACATAGATTTGCACTCTTCTTGTTGCTCAGGTGTCAGATTTGAAGAGAGATTTACTCCTTCAATTTTTTCGTCTAAAGGGAAGCCTCTGAGGAGATCCAGAAGAGCTTCACTCTCTTCTTCTTCCTCTGATGATGCTAGAAGCAACACTCCTACATCAGGTCTCGAGACATATGCTTTGAGTCTGTTGGTGTGGAAGACTTTCGGAGCCTCCTTGGGATTGCCCAAGTCCACCAGATAGTTGACCTTTCCAAGTTTACCCACAACTCTGAAGGGTCCCATCCATTTGTCTTGCAAGGCCCTCTGCCTGGTTGGGATCATAACGAGAACTAGCTGGTCTTGAGTGAACTCAACCATGTTAGCCTTTTGATCATGCCAGTGCTTGACCAATGCTTGTCCAGCTTTCAAGTTATCACTTGCTTCCGCCATCATGTGTGACATTCTCCTCTGGAGACCTATCACGTAGTCAGTCACTCTGACTGGCTTGGGGGAAGGAGCACTCTCCAACCCCTCCTTAATCAGGGCCACTGGACCTCTGACAGGATGACCATAGAGAAGCTCAAAGGGAGAATAACCTACTCCCTCCTGAGGGACTTCTCTATAAGCAAAGAGAAGGCATGGCAGCAGAAGGTCCCACTTCCATTTAAGGGGTTCCTCTAAAGCACCTATCATGCTCTTCATGGTTCGGTTGAACCTTTCTACCAACCCATTGGTTTGTGGGTGGTAAACTGTTGAGAACTTGTAAGTAACCCCACAGGTTTTCCACATGGCTTTCATGTAGTGGGACCTAAAGGTTGGCCCCCTGTCAGAGATTACTTCATTAGGAAACCTGACCCTAGTAAAAATACCAAGGAGGGCCTTAGCCACAGCCGGAGCTGTAACAGTCCTCATAGGAATTGCCTCAGGATACCTAGTAGCATGGTCTACTACAACAAGTATAAAACTGTTGCCTGAGGAGGTTGGAGGATCAAGGGGACCAACAATGTCAATCCCTACTCTCTCAAATGGGACTCCCACAACTGGGAGAGGCACTAAAGGTGCCACATTCTTGGAGCCAACCTTACCAGAGGTCTGGCAGGTGTGGCAGCTCCTGCAGTGTTTTTCTACTTTGGCCCCCATCTTTGGCCAATAAAAGTAGAGCGAGAGCCTTTCCTTAGTCTTCTTGAAACTCAAGTGACCAGCCAAAGGAATCTCGTGGGCTAACTGCAAGAACTGTTGTCTGTTCTCTTGGGGTACTACAAGTCGTTTGTAGTGTCCAGGTTCAGACTCGGGCGGTTCACTGTAGAAGAGGCCATCTTCCCAGTGCAACCTGTATTTCCCAGGCTCTTGCCCTTCAGCCTGAGCTTCTGCCTGGTGGCGAAGACCTTCCAGAGTTGGACATTCTCTCTGTCCCTTACTGAAGTCTACCCTGTTGGGTCCACCTTCTGCCAGTAAAGACTGCAGCTCAGGATGGTCAACAGGATCCAGATCTCCAATGAGTTCCTGGCCTTCCATTAGCTCTTCTTCAGAGTCTAATTCTACCACACATGGTTGTACCACCCTCTTAGCCTCAGCTGGAGGGGGAGTTACTGGTGTTGTAACTTTGGACAACCGAGGGGAAGTCCTTGTTGGCTGCACTGAAGTGCTGGCTGCTGGTTTTGGTATAGAAGTTTTAGGTTTCCCTTTCGTTTCTGATTTCTTTGAGACAGCAGCTGACAAATCCAGTGGAGCAGGAGTGATATCCTTCTTCATCATCTACTCGGGAGTACCTCTCATGGTTCTCTCCCTTGCAGGTCTGGTTAGCTCCTGTAACCGTTTACTAGGAGGTCTGGGGGTATGAGACACAACTCTGAGAGTTTTTAAATCGTTACCCAACATAACTCGTCCTGGTACCTCACTTTGTATGCTGACATGTATCTTCACAGTCATGTCATTACACTGGATGAGAACTGGTAATTGGGGAAGCATCTGCACAGGCCCTCCAGCTAACTTGGTGAGGCGTTTGGGTGCCTTAGCAACATCCTCAGCCTGAAAAAAAGATTTATCCACCACAGTTATGCTGGCTCCAGTGTCCCTAATGGCAGGAGTTTCCTGGCCATTCACCTGGACACTGTCCTTATAATACTCTTTAGTATTATCTGGGATAGAATTATAGACATCTAAATTCTGTTGTTCCCACAAACCCAGAGACACTAAAGAAACACTGGCTGAGACTCCAATGGGTTCATCAGCCAGCAGTAGAAAGTTTCCACTTGCCATTTGGACTTCCTCCTCTGGAGCGAAGGCTAAGGAGACACGCTGGACCCCTGAAGGTTTACCCTTGCATCTGGGATCTCCTTTCACATGGTCAGTAGAGCCACAAACAAAGCATTTTCTGAATGCTTTCTGGAATGGTGGCTTTTTCTGGCCTCCCTCTGGTTTGGCACCAGAAGGTACACTATTCTGCTGTGGTTTCCCTTGTGGATTTCCCTTATGGTTTTGTTTGGGGCCCTCTTTAGAATTTGAGTTATTAGAATTCTCTTTTGAGTCTTTTTTAGGCTGTTTTCCCTCATCCTTTTTCTGAGTTGCCCCAGAATCCTTATGAGTAGCCCTGTTGGCAACCCACAAGTCAGCAGCCTTAGCTAGCCTCCTGGAATCCAATTCCTTCGAATCAGCCACGTGCTGTCTGAGCTCAGGAGAACAGGCATCATAAATAGACTCCAACATAAAATGATTCTTCATACCCTCATAAGTGTTCACCTTGTAACCCTTAATCCATCCCTCTAAGTTTTTCAACCCTTCACTCACCCAGGTAGCCGAAGGGCTACCTGGGTGAGTGAAGGGTTGAAATCCCTCAAAAAGTGAATGCTTTTTGAGGGATCTAAACCTCTTAAGATACTGGGAAGGGGTCTTCCCAAATTTAGCTATCAAAGCTAGTTTCACACTTTCATACTCTTTCCTATCCTCCTCCCCCAAATCCATTACCGCATCAGTTGCAACAGGGGGGAGCCTAGAGAACAACCAGGTAAGTAGCTCATTACCTGTGATGTTCTGGAGCCCATGATTGTACTCAAACAACCTCAGCCAATCCAACACATCCAACTTTGGTTCATACATACCAATTAATTCCTTAGGCATCGGGGTCGTTTGGACTACATTTCAGTAGTTTTGGATTTTCCCCTTTCATTTGCATTAACCATCTCAAGGGTTGGTGGTCAGTCTGAATGACAAAAGTAGAACCATACAAGTATGGCCTAAACTTCTTCAGAGCCCACATGATAGCAAAGCATTCTCTTTCGATTGTTGCCCACCTTGTTTCAGGATCCTTCAGCTTGCGGCTGATGAAACAAACGGGGTGCTCCCTACCTTTCCCATCCAGTTGACTGAGTATTGCATCTATTCCTACATTTGAAGCATCTGTCTGCACAATGAAAGTTTGGTGGTAATCAGGAGCTCTGAGTACTGGGGCTTGGCAAAGAGCCTTTTTCAGGTTTTCAAAGGCCTGATTGCACTCCTCGTTCCATCTAACCTTCTTAGGGAATTTTGGAGAGGAGATGACATTCAGAGGAGAAGCTATGGTCCCATAGTTCTCAATGAAATTCCTTTAATACCCAGTGAGACCTAAGAAGGCTCTCACCTGTCTGAGTAGTAGGTGTTGTCCAATTCTGCACAGCTTCAATCTTACTGAGCAAAGGCCTTATTTCTCCACCTCCTACCTCATGTCCAAGATAGACTACCTTACTCTGTCCAATTTGGCATTTACCCGCCTTTATGGTCAGATTTGCTCGTCCAAGAGCCTGCAAAACATCTCTTAGGTGGGTTACATGTTCTTCCCAGGACTTTCTGAACACTGCTATGTCATCCAAGTATGCCATGCAGAAATCCTCCATCCCATTCAGAACCTGGTTTACCATCAGTTGAAATGTAGCAGGTGCATTTTTCAATCCAAAAGGCATTACCTTAAACTGGGTTAAGCCAGCTGGGGTAGAAAAGGCAGTTTTCTCCTTGGCATGCTCTGTCAGGGCTATTTGCCAATAGCCTGACGTCAAGTCAAATGTGCTGAGGAACTGGGCTAAACCAAGTCTGTCCACCAACTCATCTGTTCTTGGCAAAGGGTGGGCATCAGTCTTAGTGACTGCATTAAGAGCTCGGTAGTCCACACAGAATCTAAGTTCTTTAGATCCTGCCTTTGGTACTAACACAACTGGGCTAGACCATGGACTAGCAGAGGGCTCTATTACCCCGAGAACAAGCATCTTGCTGACCTCACCTTTGATGTGGGTTCTTACACTTTCTGACATTCTGTATCCTCTGCTTTTGACTGGCAGACAGTCACCAGTGAGTATGTCATGCTGGCCCCAAGGGGTCAAGCCTGGTGAAAGTGACAACAGAGAGGCAAACTGATTCAACATAGATTTGCACTCTTTTTGTTGCTCAGGTGTCAGATTTGAAGAGAGATTTACTCCTTCAATTTCTTTGTCTAAAGGGAAGCCTCTGAGGAGATCCAGAAGAGCTTCACTCTCTTCTTCTTCCTCTGATGATGCTAGAAGCAACACTCCTACATCAGGTCTCGAGAAATACGCTTTGAGTCTGTTGGTGTGGAAGACTTTCAGAGCCTCCTTGGGATTGCCCAAGTCCACCAGATAGTTGACCTTTCCAAGTTTACCCACAACTCTGAAGGGTCCCATCCATTTGTCTTGCAAGGCCCTCTGCCTTGTTGGGATCATAACGAGAACTAGCTGGTCTTGAGTGAACTCAACCATCTTAGCCTTTTGATCATGCCAGTGCTTGACCAATGCTTGTCCAGCTTTCAAGTTATCACTTGCTTCCGCCATCATATGTGACATTCTCCTCTGGAGACCTATCACGTAGTCAGTCATTCTGACTGGCTTGGGGGAAGGAGCACTCTCCAACCCCTCCTTAATCAGGGCCACTGGACCTCTGACAGGATGACCATAGAGAAGCTCAAAGGGAGAATAACCTACTCCCTCCTGAGGGACTTCTCTATAAGCAAAGAGAAGGCATGGCAGTAGAAGGTCCCACTTCCATTTAAGGGGTTCCTCTAAAGCACCTATCATGCTCTTCATGGTTCGGTTGAACCTTTCTACCAACCCACTGGTTTGTGGGTGGTAAACTGTTGAGAACTTGTAAGTAACCCCACAGGTTTTCCACATGGCTTTCATGTAGTGGGACCTAAAGGTTGGCCCCCTGTCAGAGATTACTTCCTTAGGAAACCTGACCCTGGTAAAAATACCAAGGAGGGTCTTAGCCACAGCCGGAGCTGTAACAGTCCTCATAGGAATTGCCTCAGGATACCTAGTAGCATGGTCTACTACAGCAAGTATAAACCTGTTGCCTGAGGAGGTTGGAGGATCAAGGGGTCCAACAATGTCAATCCCTACTCTCTCAAATGGGACTCCCACAACTGGGAGAGGCACTAAAGGTGCCACATTCTTGGAGCCAACCTTACCAGAGGTCTGGCAGGTGTGGCAGCTCCTGCGGTGTTTTTCTACTTTGGCCCCCATCTTTGGCCAATAAAAGTAGAGCGAGAGCCTTTCCTTAGTCTTCTTGAAACTCAAGTGACCAGCCAAAGGAATCTCGTGGGCTAACTGCAAGAACTGTTGTCTGTTCTCTTGGGGTACTACAAGTCGTTTGTAGTGTCCAGGTTCAGACTCGGGTGGTTCACTGTAGAAGAGGCCATCTTCCCAGTGCAACCTGTATTTCCCAGGCTCTTGCCCTTCAGCCTGAGCTTCTGCCTGGTGGCGAAGACCTTCCAGAGTTGGACATTCTCTCTGTCCCTTACTGAAGTCTACCCTGTTGGGTCCACCTTCTGCCAGTAAAGACTGCAGCTCAGGATGGTCAACAGGATCCAGATCTCCAATGAGTTCCTGGCCTTCCATTAGCTCTTCTTCAGAGTCTAATTCTACCACACAGGGTTGTACCCCCCTCTTAGCCTCAGCTGGAGGGGGAGTTACTGGTGTAACTTTGGACAACCGAGGGGAAGTCCTTGTTGGCTGCACTGAAGTGCTGGCTGCTGGTTTTGGTATAGAAGTTTTAGGTTTCCCTTTCGTTTCTGATTTCTTTGAGACAGCAGCTGACAAATCCAGTGGAGCAGGAGTGATATCCTTCTTCATCATCTACTCGGGAGTACCTCTCATGGTTCTCTCCCTTGCAGGTCTGGTTAGCTCCTGTAACCGTTTACTAGGAGGTCTGGGGGTATGAGACACAACTCTGAGAGTTTTTAAATCGTTACCCAACATAACTCGTCCTGGTACCTCACTTTGTATGCTGATATGTATCTTCACAGTCATGTCATTACACTGGATGAGAACTGGTAATTGGGGAAGCATCTGCACAGGCCCTCCAGCTAACTTCGTGAGGCATTTGGGTGCCTTAGCAACATCCTCAGCCTGAAAAAAAGATTTATCCACCACAGTTATGCTGGCTCCAGTGTCCCTAATGGCAGGAGTTTCCTGGCCATTCACCTGGACACTGTCCTTATAATACTCTTTAGTATTATCTGGGATAGAATTATAGACATCTAAATTCTGTTGTTCCCACAAACCCAGAGACACTAAAGAAACACTGGCTGAGACTCCAATGGGTTCATCAGCCAGCAGTAGAAAGTTTCCACTTGCCATTTGGACTTCCTCCTCTGGAGCGAAGGCTAAGGAGACAAGCTGGACCCCTGAAGGTTTACCCTTGCATCTGGGATCTCCTTTCACATGGTCAGTAAAGCCACAAACAAAGCATTTTCCGAATGTTTTCTGGAATGGTGGCTTGTTCTGGCCTCCCTCTCGTTTGGCACTAGAAGGTACACTATTCTGCTGTGGTTTTCCTTGTGGATTACCCTTATGGTTTTGTTTGGGGCCCTCTTTAGAATTTGAGTTATTAGAATTCTCTTTTGAGTCTTTTTTAGGCTGTTTCCCCTCATCCTTTTTCTGAGTTGCCCCAGAATCCTTATGAGTAGCCCTGTTGGCAACCCACAAGTCAGCAGCCTTAGCTAGCCTCCTGGAATCCAATTCCTTCGAATCAGCCACGTGCTATCTGAGCTCAGGAAAACAGGCATCATAAATAGACTCCAACATAAAATGATTCTTCATACCCTCATAAGTGTTCACCTTGTAACCCTTAATCCATCCCTCTAAGTTTTTCAACCCTTCACTCACCCAGGTAGCCCAAGGGGTACCATCATGCTTTTTAAGGGATCTAAACCTCTTAAGATACTGGGAAGGGGTCTTCCCTAATTTAGCTATCAAAGCTAGTTTCACACTTTCATACTCTTTCCTATCCTCCTCCCCCAAATCCATTACCACATCAGTTGCAACAGGGGGGAGCCTAGAGGACAACCAGGTAGGTAGTTCGTTACCTGTGATGTTCTGGAGCCCTTGATTGTACTCAAACAAACTCAGACAATCCAACACATCCAACTTTGGTTCATACATACCAATTAATTCCTTAGGCATGGGGGTCGTTTGGGACTGGCACTTCTAGAGGAGCCAGAGACAGAAGCAGTTTCAACAGACAACTTTTTCATTTCTAACTCATGCTTGAGCTCCATTTCTCTGAGCCTAAGAATTTGTTGCATTTCTTGGTGTTTCTGTTCAGTTTGAGCAGTAATCCTTCTGAATTCCAAGTCTATTTTCATTTTTTCTAGTTCAAGGACTTGAGGGCTTAGTGTGGGACCTGCTATAGGCCCAGTAGGTACAGCTGATAAGGCAGACAGAGGAGCAGGGGAGACAGTTTCATTAGCCTCTCCTTCCTCTTCAGCCTCTTCATCACTATCATCAGAACTTTGATTTAGATCAACACCATTACTGTTATCTACATTTGCTGGAGAAGTTGGTTCCTCTGAACCAGTACCCAGACTTTGGTTTTCCAGCAATCTCGCTATCATTTCTATTTTCTTGCCTTTTACAGAAAGATTCTCTTGTCTACAGAGAGCTCTCAAACTCTCAGTATTTCTTCCTGACAAGGACTCCTGATTGTAAACTTCCATAGTAGACATGTTTTTAGAAAGTTGCTTTTTAGTGCTAAGCTTTGTGGTTAGTTATCCTAAAGTGTTGAAAAGCACTCTAAACTGTATACTCGATACAAATCCCACCACTGTACACCAGTGTTAGGCAGAAACCTGTGCAGTTCTCTCTGGGACCACTGCAAAAGTTTAAGTCTACAGGAGTTAGCAGTAAACCCAATTGGTAGCAGTCTGTACCACCCAGATTTACCTGGTAGCCGTGGCTGAGCAGTCAGACTTCTCTCAAGCCGAGTTAGGCCGTATTTGAAGTATACAGGATAGGGCAATTTACACAGTAGAACAAGCAGACATTGATCAGAGCTTGGGTGTAAAGATATATAATTATTTATTTAAAAACACATCTATGGAAAGCACACTGGCACTAATATGGAAAACAACTTCAATCACAGTTACTATAAGTATATATCAATCCCATAACAATATTTTGACAAGTCTAGGTTCAACAACACCACTTATTTGCAGACAGAGGCCTAGATGGCACTCTAGTATTGGTTAGAAAGGGAGAGAAAAAGGCAGGGTATGAAACCAACTCAGTACCAACACTTTTACGAAACAAATGCAAGGTTAGCAAGGCAGGGTCTACTGTAAATCGCAAAGTTCAGAGGCTAGGCCCACTCGGAGAGAGGCAAGGCTGTATGTCCCAAAAGTATCACAGTGGAAATGCACTTCAAGTCTTTGTAGCAAAATGTCACAGAAAGGTTGGACCAGTTTTAGAACAAAAAGTTAAGAAGGTCTGGAGGCGACCCAGTGGAAAGGTAAGGATTTAAGACACCTCACGCTAACCGGTTCAAGGGAAGCCAGGCGGACACAGCACCTTGCAAGTGAAGAGACAGCTCCGGCGGGGGCAGTTGTTCCTGGTGGTGGATGCAAGTCGGGGCTTTGCCAGAAGATGAGAGGATCCCGTTGTCGAAGAAAAGTTGAAGATCGTTGCACCACCAGGGAAGAGACCGCCGCGGAGTGCTCCGTTACAAGGCACCACCTTTTGGTCGCGGTACAGTGGTTAGTGGCTATCCGGTTGCCGGGGTGCTCAGCACGGGCAATTCGACCACTAGATGTCCTGGAAGTGAAGAAAAAGCAAGGGACTGGTTGTTCCCACCAGTCAGGGGAAGAAGACTCTCCAGCACGGAGATCTCCTCTGTCGTTGGGAAGTGGTGAGTCGGTTCAGCAGGGCTTCACCGGAGGTGTCGTCATTGCAGGTCGGCTCAGCTTTACCCTCGTCGGATTCTTAGGTCCTGTGGCGACTTCTGAAGTTCCAGTCCCAAAAGCCCTGCTTTTATGCAGAAAACCCCCATTCATTCAGCCTAGCTGTCAATCAAACATGCTAAGTGGTGAGCGTGGCGGCTCACCACTCGGGCCAATCACACCAGAGTGCGACTTGAGTTGGCAAGGCAACTCAGTCCAGGGTGCCTAAACCCCCTCCCACACTCCCTGTGGTACCCAGATAGAATGGCACCACTCTGGAGGGCTTCTGTGCAGAAGCCCGCCAAAAGTGGAACAAAGGGCTCAACCTTTGGTTCGGAGTTGCAGAGGCGAACACATACGCCATTTTAAAAACCGAGTACTGGCAGAAAATACCAACCGGTGGATTTATTTAAGACAAATAAACAGGCGGTATGTTAGAGACTAATGTGAAAAAGTATTAGCCTCCAACAATGGGAAGAATCCCATAGGAATATATTCACAGTCGAATATAAAAAGTAGTATCCACTGACACCAGCCAAAACTCGACGAGGGGGACGGGACAGTGCTCCCTCGAACAACAGAATTACCCCTACCAGTACGTCCACAATAGGATGGTTTGTACTAGTTCTGTTAGTAAATTTAGGTCTAGTCAAGCCAATGGTGACTTTACATGCCCTGGGAGACAGTAGTCAGTCCCAGGGTATGGAGTCTATGGTGGGGATCCTCTAGGACACCCCAGTGTTACGGCACGGAGGGTGCGTTGTAACACACATAGCAAAACACACGAGGCCCTAAGGAGTAAAAGACCCCATAGCCCATAGAACACATTGATATTCAAAGAAATCAACCACATTCATGTCCAATGGTGGGAGGAAAAGTGTCTCACTCTTGGCAGGATGAAAAAAACAAACTCCAGAAATCCAGCAAAGTTGCTGGCGGACTCACTAGGTTAGGAAATTCAGCCTAAACAGAGAATTCTCCCTAACACTGGTGAAGACCAATGTTTCAGTAATTAGACCATTAGAACCCTTTCAAGTAACCCATCCTGACACCTGTCGTCTAGCTTCCAGTATCCTTTCCAGTTACATTCCCCTAAACTCTCTTGTTCTTAAACTAGCCAATCCGGACATAGTTGATAAAAGTGCAGCACTTCTCTTTTGAGTGGGTTGTGTGATCTCTTGGCATGCTGCGGTTGTTGGTTCCTGGAGTGCTGCGCTGTACCCCACCATCAGGTCCCCTTTGTCTTTGCCCTTCGTCACCTCCAGTGGTTGCAAACTTGCTCATCTTCAGTGGGATCCTTCTTTTAATGATTGCAATAGTTACTACCAAACCAGAGACTGTTACATAGTTTCGACAGCATAGTCTTGCTTCAACATAACTACAAGCATATATCTATTGGCATTGCACTGTGGGCACTGAACACTATGCATACTTACTTGCTTTAGAAAAAACATTGATTTGAGGTCTGTTTAGGACGGTCGAGTCCTAAGATATGACTCAATGAGTCCGCTGTTGTGTATTTGCTTTTCCACCCTCATGCTTCATCACACTTTTCCAACAGTAGGTTCCGCCTAAGCCTCACTGGCAATCAAACTCAGTGTGAGTCCCCGGGTGTCCTTAAGACTCCCAGGTCAGGGTGCCCTTATGATAAGTTGTAGTCCGTTTACTCAAAAAGGCTGTCCTAGTCCTACTCGACTCAATGTGTTTACTCATGTAGAGACAGAATCTATTTGTAATACTTTAGAAGGTGTCACGCTGTTGCAACCATTTTGTGTTCAGGGAGCAAAGGCATGTTCCCTGCCCTGACTCAGCAGAAGAATTAATGGGTTTCTGAGATTCACTCTGACTCGAGACCCCCCCTTTACTTCACCCAGAAAACGTTGCCTACTTTCACTTCACCAGACATTTGCTTTGTCACCCATTTATGTTGTCAGGGTGGCAATGGATCTAGTTGAGGGTAGCTGTAAGGTCAGGTTTGGCGTTAAGGGGGATACGGAGAAGAATGTGGGGTACTTTAGAAGTGGGGTTCAGAGGGTCTCCCCCTATAATTATGAAGTGAACGCTAGGAGACGTAAAAGACAGGAGAAGTCAAGGTCTGGAGAAGTAAAAGCGACAAAGGGAATGTATGGCAAAGTGAATGAGGTCAAAAAAGACACGCATCCCTCTGACCCCACACTCTGAGTGTTCTCCCAAGAAAAAAGGCCAGGACATTTCAAATGTGGCGACCAAATCTGATGGGTGGCTCTAAATGTTTGAACACTGCTGAATGCCTGCTTACTGTGTGTCCAGCCCCCGGGAATTGTATATCAAATGGGAGCATGTGTACCATACACCTGTCCAAAGCTGTCCTTCATCATGGAGCAGCTTGCTAAGGCACTTGCACAAGCAGGAGAAAGGCTCTTTTTCTATAATGTACTTCTGAGACATGCATGCTCCAGACCTCACTCAAGGACCAGAGGGAACCAGGCTGGTGCTCCCTTCCCCTGACTTGGCAAGCAGAGCTGAGATACCTACATGAAGGGTTCAGGGTCGCATCAAGTAACATGTGCCACTTAACCGGTCTGCATTTTGTCTGGACCCTGACTCCTCCGCACAGGACTGGCAGCGGGCAGAATTCTTGACACACTGGTGATTAAGATCCACCTTACCTGTTTTTGATCTGCTGGGCCTCCGCTTGTATCACTTAGTCTACGTTGGCTGTAGTCTCCACTATTGGAGTAGTTGCCTCACTTCTCAGCATCACAATCTTCTTTCATCAGCTCATGAACCTCACCCAGAGTCCATATACCATCCTCCTTGGCCAGTCGTCTCACCCTGCGCACTCTTTGCAAGATTGCAATTATAACTCCCTTTCCCTCCTTCTGGAGCCTTGACCCTGAATAAGCATTGAGCCCACATGAAACCATTGGTTGTGGGGCAAGCACAAGCATAGTTTGTGCCAAACCAGCCTCTAGATCGACAGCTGCCCTTGATCTTAAATACACAGCTTTACCATTGACTCTGTGCTCAGGGATAGAGTTGGGTGTTGTCACCTCGAATGCCAGTGTGACTAGTCCTCATGGAAAGATAACATTTAAATTGTATCCATGGTGCAAGTGGAGGTTACTCCGGCTGGAATCATATAAGGGGGCTGATTCATGGAATTATTTGCATGGAAAATCAGGGAATTGCGTGCCATTCACGTGCGAAACCCCGTTCGTCGATTCACAGAATCGACTGCATGTTTTTTTTCTGGAACTTGATTGGACTTCATGAAGACTTGGCATGTCTCTGCGAGCGGTCGAGTGCCTTGCGAGATACACCACGCAGAGTGTGGGCTGTGGAGACGGTGGAGTAGGGGCAGAACTCGGGAAATGAGGAGGAACAAGCGAAAAAGTGGGCGGGCTTCAGCCAGTCCATAGCACGCCCACAAATGCGCACGTCGAAGTATATTCATGGAAGTGACCACGCAACCTCTCACCTGCGAAATGCCCACGCAAATCCCTCCATCTCTTTGCCACCCGAGGCAGGCGTAAGTACACTTGCGCATAGTAATCACAACGCGGAGGTGGGTTTCCATTTTGGATTGCGAGATGCGTGTACGCAGCCAGGGACCCCATCGAACTTAGGGGTGCGCATGCACAGTGTAGTGTGGTTGTGGAGCAGGAACGGTTTACGTGGGTTTGCAAGCAAATCTTCTGAGTTGTACCGGAGTTATGATACAGGGTACCCGAGATGCAGGCCCTTTTCCGGAGGACCCCATGCACTGTTTGAAGGGTGCGTGTATTCGCAAAAAGGTAGCTGTTCTGGCTGTTTTTGCTTTGCGTGTGGGGGTGTCAGGGGTGTTCCAGATGTGACTTGCATATTCGGTTACTTTGCGCAGAGTATTCCATGAATACGAGAGGCGCACATTTTCTATTCTGCACGCTGGCTCATGCAGTGTTGTTCTCGGTGCGCAACCTTTCTGGGACAAATGCCCACTTTTCCTTGAATCGCCCCCAAGGTGTTTAATACTTGCCTACAACGAGAGCACGTGGAAGAGACTTGTCAGGAGTGTCAAAAGTCGAAACCCAAGACTTAAAGAAGAAGAAAAGCACTTTGCAGAATATGCCATGGGAGCTAATAAAGGGAACACTTCCATAGGTCCCCAAGAAGAGGAACCTGGCGTGTTAGAGGTGAAACCACTGGTGTTGAAGGGCCCTAAAAGACAGTCAGAAAGGGCTGTAAAACAGGGGCAAGCCTACAGGCTTCACACACGTGAAGCACGCTGGGCTGGACTTGCTCAGAATGCACACAGCTCTCCTACAAATGTGCACCCCATAACCAATGGTACCCCCGAAAAGGCCCAGGAGAAGCGAAAGCGTGGCATTCAGATGACTCACTATGAGTGCCCCCATATCTAAAGACACACTGGGTCTGAAGGCCAGATATTCTCTGGAGAGCAAACAGCTTGTAAGCGTAACACAGAGCAATGAGTGTCCAAGGACATTGAAAGATACACCACTAAAAGGCTGGTGTCTTCGACATCTAATTCCCATATGGATGTGGCAAAAATGCCAAGGAGAAGTTCCACACAGTAGCATGCCGCCGAGGATTAGCAGGAGATTCAGAAGTACTCTGGGGTTCACCCAGAGAGAAGACACTCGAAGTAGTACTGCCTACAGCAGTACACAGAGATACAGGACCCTAAGGACCTTCGTTTCCATATAGGGTAGGGTGAGGAGAAGAAGATTTTACTGACAGATATAAATGTGTATGTATTGAAAGCATCTCTTATGACCAATTCTTCATAAGTGCATAAGATAACCAAAGGCTGACTCCCTTCTTTTTACTATGGCTAAGATGTGGCAGATTAGCACAAAGTATTAAGATTGGATAGATAGTGAAAGCAAATGTATACCTGCCAAGGCATGGCAGGGATAATGATCTTGTAGAGGAGCAGCCAAATGCCTCTGCAGGAAGTCCCACCCCTATTGTGCCTATATGTTGGAAACCGGAAATTATGACATGTGTAACTCCCGTAATGATGCCTATTACATGAAGAGCCTTTGAGACATGGTAACTACTGAGACAGCCCTATGCATGTATCCCTGAAGAGATGACGGTATCGTGAGGGAGCTTGGCACAGTGAGAGGGATGACCGAAGAAGAAAAGGCATAGATCTTATGGAATCTGATGGCGAAGTAACAGATTAAGAAGACGTTCATGTGTGGAATGAAGATTGCACGTGTGAGAAGCAGTGCAGAAAATACAAGTCATTTATAACTGTATAGATGCCGTAACACAAGTAGAATAAGTAATCGTAAAGGCTGGCTGTACGTAGTGAATACACTGCAGGCGGTTCCGCCAATATATATATAATAATAGAATTCTGGAGATTCAATGTCACAATTTTGGTAAGCTCAACCCATGGAGAAAGGAGGATTGATAGCTGTGTGTGTCACATCAAAGAAATAAGCCGAGGCTCGAAGATGGAGCAAAGGAAAACTGCTTGGCCTGGTGTCAAAGGCTAAGACAGCCAAAACTGGTTATCAGTCCTTGAAGAACAGCGAATGTGAGAACCCAGAGGCATCTCTTGTTAAGTTGCAATGAGAGAACACCATGAGTGTCAAGTTCCTTTATTCAAGACAATTAAATACTATAAAATGGGTCGATTCACAGTTTCTGATCATGTGAGTCCATGATGAAAATAGAAGTGGGCCTGCAGACCTGAAAATTGATAAGAATATGCTCACACTGCCTTATATGCCCAGAGATGAGAAGCGACTACAAGGCCAAGTTCAAAGACAATCTGAATGGCAGACGGCATGAGCAATGAGAGAAATGGGGCTAATTTGGTGGGAAGGTACGATCAGGTTTGCCCACCAGCACCTGGGGTACCAGCTTATGTACTGCTATAGAATCAAATGTTCCAGAAGGGTACATGCATGTCAACCAATTGTAGGAGGCCACATAACTAAGGGCCTTATAGTTAGAGAAACAATAGTGTACTGTGTTTCTAATAACTGTTGAAGATGACTTCCACTAAGGGAGGGCATGAGTTGCCCACATGACTATAGAGATCCAATCACAATCCAAACCCTTATAGAAAGTATACTTAGATGTTCCCCTTAAGCCAACCACAATCTCTCATAGGTTTACTCAGTTTGTCATGTAGTATGATGTCATATATAATGAGTTTTTTGCTATAAAAGTACTGTTTTTATTAAATTCATTGATGTCTGTTGTACTGCCTGTTTTAGATAATTGAGAATAAAACAGAGATCTTTTGCAAACTTCCTTAGTCGGTCTTATTGCTTGGTGTGAGAGTTGCTCTCGATCCCATTCAACATATGATGTGTTACCTCGATTAAAAGGACCATAAGGGTTCACTCTTCACAGTGGCTAATGGCCTTTCTATCGTCTTTTTCCAATAAATGTCTGGGCATGAAAGAGCAAAGCGGGACGAGGTTCAGGTACCAGTGAGACTACTTTCAGTATTTAGAGCTCAAGCCATTGTACATTGTACCCAGCTCCAGGTGACAGGTTTTCAATCAGCGAAATAATAAACATGTCCTTAAATACATGGAAACTGTTTGGAAAATAAGGCATTAGAAAAATCCAAAAAGGAAAGAAGACCATGGACTCACTGAGCACACTCTTAAGCTGTCTTTTCCGCAGACGAGGACAAAGCTCAACAGGAAAGGTGTACAAAGCCCGACAGACACCAACCAAGCGACAGGCCTTTCAAGCCTTTTACTCGTCCCATGCCAGATCACAAAATGGCCAACGGGCTAACTGTGAAACCCATTGCCTCCTGAAGAGAAGCACTTGGGAAGAGTGGAATTGTTAGATTCAGTTCCATCACCACAACAATGAATTTAGGACCAGTTTCCCTTCCATGCCTCCCCAATCAGAGGAAAGATAGTCCATCGTGGATACAAATGGGAGGGAGAGGACATTGCCACAGTTCAGTGGCTATTATCACCATGGATGCCTCCAAACCCATGTCCGGGTCCGGGTAGTCGGAATGGGGACTTACCGGGTCATTCCAACCTTGGAGGACCCGGTAAGTCGCCATTCTGAAAACCATTCTCCATTCCCATTCGAGCTCCCATAGGGCTCAATGGGAATAAGGAAGGAGCTTATAATGAGCCCGCAATTAGCTCCCTGGTCCCTTAGCGGGTCCCGCTAACGGCGGCTGGTAAAACCAGCCGGCCCTAGTGGGACCAGCTAAGGGACCTCGGAATCCGGCGGCAGGGGGTTAACGGCACCGGCATCCTTACCGGTGCCGTTAACCCCCTACCACCGTACTCGTCATGAGGCCCACAGTATGACATGGGTGTTGCATATCGTTGGTTACATCCCCATAAAATATACCACCAAACAAGTCATGCATGTCAAAGTGATAACTCCCTGGCCTACACGCTGCTTCTTGAAAAGGAGGCGATAGAGGAGGTACCATTGGCAGAACAAAACAAGGGTACCTGCTTCATAGACTTCTTGATGATGGAGAAAGGAAGCTGGTGTCGGGGAGGCGGAGAAGGGAGCGCCGGCGGGCCTTAGCTTCTGTGACAATGTGAAGGATGAGGTGCTGATGAAGTGGGTAGTAGGAATTGCAATTTGTCTACACTATTCCCCCCTCCAGACCGAACCAGAGGATCAGCATTAACTTTACCTGTATATATTGTGAAAACATCGAGGCTGAGTACCCCAAAAAGGAAATACACCGAACACAGGTTACAAAGGAACATACAAAGATCTTTATTTTATACTGAACCGTTTCAAAGGACAAAGCAACAGATAGCTATCGGCCCTCAGTACAACACAGCAAACTCGAGCGTGGTTTGGAGTGCTCAGTGAGTGGGACTGTACATTAGAATAGTCGTACCTTATATACCTTTGAAAACATGATGTCCAACCCTACTGTGGGTTAATATTTCGTTAATACATTACAGATCTAGGGTTCTTGGCGAGTACACACATCTATATGCTTAGGGTTTGCCTTTAATACATTCGCCAACAAGCCTACACGGCAACAGTGTATTTTAGGATTCCTCACAGAGTCTTCTCAAATATTAATACAATGTAGTTCAAAAAAGTGTTCTTAGTTCAGTATTTGGATACATTGTTCATAACATATGCTCGCAGATTAGCTTCATTGGCACAAGTAATCCTTTACACACAGGTCAACGAAGGACAAGGTCTCAGTTCACGACCCCAACATGTAGCCTGCAGGCAAGTTACATATCAGTTTGTACAGAGGTCAAGACGGCCAGATTATATTCGGAATGACACCGTCCACCATTTCAGCTCACAGGGTGACTTTGCAGAGAGAACCTAAAATGGCGGATTGACCTAAAATGGCGGCTTACATTGATTCTAAGGTCGGGACCTTGCAACACGGATTTCTTCGCAAGTAGCTTACAAGCAGCTTGGCGTAGGCCAATATACATATATTCATTGCAATAAGAGGCACGATATAATTTCCTGTTTGACAACATGTTGGCTCATAATGGAATAGCCTTTACCCAATAAGTTGCATAAACCTTGCTGCATAACCTCTCATGTACTTATGTCACCTAATTTATGGCCCAGTTTGGGGCACCCTTTTCAAAACAGATTAAATAATCCTGCTGCTGCATCACCTCTGGTGCACTGAAGGCACATAATATGTGCATGTAACATAAAACTTTATGCTATAACAATGTCCGATGAGCAAAATGGACCTTTACTTTCATCTCATTTTCATGAAATGATGTAGCAACTATTATTTTACTGTTGTATTTTGTGCCCAGCAAGCACATGCGTATAGTCTACTGATCATACAGGTATTGGAACGGCACAGGTAAGTAGTCATCTATGCAACTGACTAGATATCAGTCTCCTGAGAATGCATTCAATGTAATGTACCACTGGACATGCGTCGGTTACCAATGGGGCATGTGAACTGCATTTCTGGCATGTAAAGTTCACCAAATGTGCATGAAATGTGTCTGCACGGTTTTGGAGAGCCCTCAACTGCAATCAGTTGTTCTAGTGATAAATAGTTACATATGCAACCATGTTCAAATCAGCTTTTAGTGTAGAATGTCCACACTAGTTTGACGAATCTCATACCAAATTCGGCTCCCATGTCAGCAGCCACATATTCACTGGCATTGCACATCATACGGCACCTTGAACCCATCACTGAAACAGCTATATATATAGGGCATCATTACGACCCTGGTGCTCACGTAATGACGGGTGCCGGTACGGGACGGGAACCCTTCATTACGTGATCCCCTATTATGAGGTTCCCTTTGCGGGACTCGGAACAGAAGTCTGGTAAAACCAGACGTCCTTTACGGGTACCGCAAGAGGACCAGGGAGCTAATAACGGGCCCGTTGAGCCCTATGGGGGCTCAAATGGGAATGGGGAATGGCTCCTTCAAGGAGGAATTACCGGGTCCTCCAATGTTGGAATGACCTGGTTATTCCCCATTGAAGGAACCCAGTATTGGAGCCCGGTTTGGAGGCAGCCATGGTGGCAGTAGCACCATGGCTGCCTCCAACCTCGTAATGAGGCCCATAGAGTTATAGCTCTGGTCATCAATCATTAACAATCATACTTGTATAATATAATGTAATACATTTCTATTGCAATCTACAGTATATCATTTGTATGCAAATGTAAATGCATAATATCATGTACAGCACTTTTGGATTCAATCCTTTCTAGCTAACAGGACCATGAGGGTCTTTGCACCTACAGCATCTGCCAAACCAGTACCAATCTCGTGCTGGGTCCCTCAGGATTCCTGTGTCTCGCCTTCCTTATACCATATCTTTACAAAGCTTCTGTTGGACCACCTCGATGGCTTGGGTGTCACATACACTAACTATGCAGTTGACACCCAAGTCCTCATCACTCTTACGGGCTGCTACGACAAAGAAACTAAAATGTTAAATGATATCTATCTCCACATCCAGGCTTGGATGGCCACCCACGGATTGTGCCTAAACGATGATTAGACAGAGCTTCTTATCATAGGCTCTCAATCTCAACTAAACAAACTAGATGCACTCTGCAAATCTTTTAACATCGATGGGAATATCATCAAGGTCTCCAGTGAGGTAAAAACACTAGGGATCTACTTAGACTCCACCCTCTCTCTTACCAGGCAAGTCAATGCAACTTCCTTCACAACATCTTACACTACGAAGTTGATAAATGCCTGCAAACCGTATCTATCCACTAACAGCTGCATCAAGCTTTCCAGAGCTTTGATTTTTATCAAAGCTTGACTATTGCAACACTCTATATATAGGCACCAATGAACAAAATCTGAACAAACTTCAAGTGCTCCAGAATAACACACTCAGATCAGCCTTAAATATCCCTCGAGTCAACCTTGTTTCAGCTATCGGGCTGGACACACATTGGCTACCAGTGCAAGATAGAGTCTCACTGTGAACTTTAGTAATCACTAACACAGCTCCAAATACCTGGTTGACAAACCAATCAATCAGACCTATTAGATCAAACTACCTATATTGCATCAACATACCCAAATACAAATTACAAAAAGCAGGCAGATCTAGTTTCCCTGTACTATCATCCAAGCTGTGGAATTCCATACCCAGTGTACTCAGAGCTGAACCATCCTTTTGGCCCTTCAGAAACAGCGCAAAAGCATGGCTTTTCTCCCAGCAAAGCTAACGCCCACTACAACTCCACTCTGTCTAGCTGTATTATTTGACCATTGCCTTTTTGTAACTATTAGATCATCGCATTCTTTATCCTCTCAATATGCATATGTGAGCACAGTACTGCTGGATTATGTGAGTTATTGCATCTGACCTGTATCCCTAATTCACATTGTATTAGTGCCGTCTACCATAGAGACTTGATATGTAACACAAGTCTCAACTGCTATTTGTTTTATCGTTGTAACCGCTATGCAATTACAAGAGCCAAGATACCTGAGGCTTAGGCACGCTCTATGAATAAATAAACTAAACTAAACTAAACTAAACTAAACTAATCAATAAAGCCAAGGAAACGGGGATGAATAAATCAACCATGAACCAAACATATAAGAAAAAGAGACCATTGCTATCAACATCTTGTATCACTACATTTCTAGGTAGTCAATAGGTAAATATTGATAAATGAGGGAAACATAGACTAAGTAGTAACAAGCCACCAAAATATTTTTCTGGTGTGATATGATTTGATATGGCCTTTATAATGCACCTATTGTCATATATCGCCCTTGGAAAGTATGGAGCAGATGGGCGATATGGAAGAAGGACTAGACTCCGAGTAACTGCAAGGTGCGGTCTAGTCTTTCTGTTGTACTGCCTACAAGTACCGGAAAATGGAGAACACCTGTGCGTTGCAACTTTCTTGCTGCCGACTTGAGTACACCTCGCTTGTGCTCTGCCTCCAGTGGTTACTCTGTGTTTCCTGTGTCTTCCTTACCTGTTAATCTGCCCGTGTCTTTCCGTTACCGCTGTTCGCGGTTCCTACTCCCGTATGTTCCGCTTTCCTATCTGTTATCTACTTCCGCTGCTTTACGCGCTCTGCGCTGCCTTCTAATACTCACACCTGCTTCAGCGTCTTAATTGCCATCGGACACCTTTTTGCTGGGAACTCTTCGTTGTCCAAGTTCTTTGGAGTACTGTACTGTTTGTGCTGTTCCGCACTGGACCGTAATACCTATTCACAAAGAACACTTACTAGTGCATGCTGGTTATTGAAGTACGGACACACGCCAACAACTTCCTGCCAGCTACAGCTACATAATCTTCCAGGGTTTTTCGGCAAGGCTTTTCCCTGGTTTGGAGTGGGCTCCCCGGAGTGCCCCGCTGCCGGGTTAATTGCTTATAGGCAAGGTGGCCTCCGGGGGATCTCGCTCTCGCTCCTATTTCGTCAAACAGAAGAATAAGATCGTTAAGACAAAGACAGCCTGGAGGGAAAAGCCGGAAAGCTCATCAGACGAATCCGTAAAGACCCCCACAAAATCATCAGGTGAGGAGTGGGCTAGTGGGAAGGAAAGTGCGAGTGACAAATCTACAGATTCTGAGAGATTGCAACGCCTAGAGAAGATGGCTAGTCTTGAACAGTATCAGGAGATGGTTAACGCCATACAAGCTCTGAGGGTTGAAGTACAAACCCTACAAACTGATAATGCCGCATTGAGGCAACAGAGAGAAGATTACAGAGGAGAACTACCTCCTTTATCCCTACCTTGCGGTAAATATGAGGGAAACCCTAGGAAATTGAAGGAGTTTCTGGATGCCTGCACAATACACTATACTTTTCGACCCAAGACATACGAGTTGGATCGAACAAAAGTGGGTTTGCTAATTTCGAACTTAGCTGGTAATGCCCTAGCCTGGGCCACCCCACTAGTGACAAACTCAGACCCAGCGTTAAATAACTATGGTGCCTTTGTAACACGTTTCAAAGAAAGATTCGAGAGGCCTGAAGTCTTATTCTCCACCTTTGAAAACCTATTAGACATACGTCAAGGAAACTCAGACATACAGACATATGTTACCTGTTTTCAGAAGGTGGCAAGTGAAGCAGGTTGGCCCGAAACGGCACAGCAGGCAATTTTCCGTCGGGGTCTGCATGAAGACATAAAGGACGAACTGGCCAGAGTAGCCAGACCTGCTTCATTTCAGGAACTCGTGTCATTGGTATTACAGATAGAATTCCGCATGTCGGAAAGGAAAGCTGAGAAGAGGAAGCCCCGGTCTTTAGTACCTTTCACTAGCCTACCCTCAGTACCTGAAAGGATTCAACACGAAGAACCAATGCAGATAGGAACTGCGAGAGGACCACTTACAGCCAACGAACGGAAGAGACGCAAGGATCTTGGACTTTGCATGTATTGTGGGTCCAACACACATTTGTTGCGAAATTGCCCAGAAGTACCTCCCAGAAAGCAGGGAAACGAAAGACCCCAACCTTGAACAGGGATAAGGAAGGGGAGACATCTATGCATCCCTGCGCTAATGCTCAGCCAGCTTTGATCAGCAATAACACACTGATGGTGGTTAAGATTACATTAGACTGGCACTCTACTAAACCTATTGAATGTTTAGCCATGCTGGACTGTGGAGCTGCTGGTAACTTCGTAGATGATAAGTGGGCTAATGAACACCACATGCCTCGACGTCCTAAGATCAAACCGATTCCAGTAGAAGGAGTGGATGGCACACCTTTGACTTCCGGACCCATTTGTCAGGAAACACAGGAATTACGGGTCAGAGTGTCAAATCATTCTGAGTACCTATCTTTCGATCTCATTCGAGCAGCTCATTTTCCAGTCATATTAGGCATACCATGGCTCAGAAAACACAACCCGGAAATTGACTGGCAACTTAACACAGTAGAGTTCAGATCCACGTTTTGTGCTCAACAGTGTTTGACTAATGAACCCGCTTTGTCCTGTGTGCTTCCAACAATACAAAATACCGTCCTCAGTGTCAATGCAATTCCCATCCAGTACCTGGAATATGAGGACGTGTTCTTAGACACCAAACCGAGGAATCTTCCTCCTCATCGAAAAGAAGACTGCAAGATCGAACTAATTCCGGAGGCTGAAGTACCCTTTGGAAGGATGTTCCCTTTATCTTTACCTGAAAAGGAGGCATTGAGGGAATACCTGTCAATCAACCTACATAATGGCCTCATACGGGAATCCTCATCGTCAGCAGGGGCATCTCTTTTTTTTATCTCGAAAAAAGGAACCACAGAACTAAGACCCTGCATCGATTACCGGGGTTTGAACAGTCTGACTATACGAGACAGGTATCCTATGCCCTTAATGAAAGACATTATTGAGGCAGTCCAAGGAGCACATCTCTTTACCAAATTAGATCTTCGAGGAGCTTATCACCTACTTCGTATTCGTGAAGGGGACGAATGGAAGACAGCTTTCAGGACTCCTCTGGGACACTACGAGTACAGGGTTTTGCCCTTTGGTTTGGTAAATGCACCGTCCCAGTTTCAACGCTTCATGGACAAGATATTTGCAGACATGTTGTATTCCTCTGTTGTGGTTTATTTGGACGACATTCTCATATTCTCTAATACTCTGACTGAACATCGTCAACACATCAAAGAAGTTCTCCACAGATTAAGACACAATAGTCTATTGGCCAAACCTGATAAATGTGTTTTTGAAGTTACTACAGTACCCTAGTTAGGATTCATCCTCTCTGAAGATCGGGTACAGATGGATCCAGCCAAAACTCATGCTATAACCCAGTGGTCCACACCCAATTCAGTTAAGGATATACAGAGGTTTCTGGGACTTGCAAACTTTTATCGCAAGTTTATACCAAACTTTTCAGACATCATCCTTCCTATTACTAATCTCCTTAAAAAGGGAGTCAAGTTTCTCTGGGACCAGAAGACGGATCTGGCATTTCAAAGGCTTAAGGAAGCATTTGTGACAGCACCTATCCTGAGACAACCGGACCATCCTTACCATTTATTGTGGAGACCGATGCTTCAGGAGGAGCGATTGGAGCTGCTTTGTTACAAAAGAAAGAAGACGGGTTGGAACACCCTATAGCTTATTATTCCAGAACCCTTAGTCCCAGTGAACGAAATTACTCAGTGCTGGAAAGAGAACTTCTGGCCATAAGACAGGCCTGCGAGGAGTGGAGACACTTATTACAAGGAGCAGTGTGTCCTTTCCAGGTTCGTACAGATCACCAGAATTTAAAGGTGTTACAGAAAATGGAATGCCGAAATTCCAGACATGCCAGATGGGCCTATTTTTTTTCTCAATTTGATTTTGTAATCACCTATTTACCAGGAAAGGATAACTCATTAGCAGATGCCCTTTCCCGCAGTCACGGGAGTGACTGTGGAGGATATCATGGTCCAGAAATTCTTCTAGCAGGGAAAAGGTTCATCAATATGGTTAACACGTTCCTTCAACAAGTACAGAAAGCCCAAGAGAATAACAGAAAGATAGATGACTATGGAATTACCCAAAAAGGAAATCTGGCGTTTATGAAAAACGCTTTATTTTTACCCACTCAGGATCTACAAGAACAGGCCATGGCTTGGTGTCACGACATCCCATCAGCAGGACACAAGGGTCAACTTGCCACCATGGAATTGGTGTCTAGACAGTTTTGGTGGCCTACCATGAAAAAAGACATCAAAGAATATGTGGCTACGTGCCCCATATGTGCTCAGAATAAATATGCTTATTGTAAGCCATTAGGCTTACTTCAACAGGACGTTCTACCAGATGGGCCATGGCAACACATTTCCACAGACTTTATTGTAGACCTTCCAGTTTCCAATGGACATACGGCCATAATGGTCACTGTGGATTCATTCAGTAAACTAGCGCATTTTTCACCATTGAAACTGCCTTGTGCAAGACCCTGGGTATAAGAAGATCACTGTCATCAGGATTCCACCCTGAGAGCAATGGGCAGACAGAACGTCTTAATGCAACATTGGAACAATACATTAGGTGCTTTTGTAATCAGGAGCAAAATGACTGGTTTCACCTACTTCCTATGGCAGAATTCTCTTATAATAATACAAGACATTCCTCGACAGGCATGAGTCCTTTTTTCTGTACCTACGGTGTTCATCCCAGACACATTCCTCTGTTTGGTCCGGTGTCTACTAACATTCCCTCTGTGGATCATCTTTTGGACACCCTTCAGTCTCTTCACAAAAACACCAAGTCTAATCTTGAAACCTCCCGTATAGAGAACAAGAAGTGGGCTGATCTTAAGCGAAGACCCAATCCACAATGGGACATTGGTACCAAGGTATGGTTATCTACCAAGTTTTTGCCCAGATGGGTACATCAAGGAAAGTTTTCTCCCCGTTTTATCGGACCTTTCAAGATTACTGCCAAGATCAATCCAGTTGCCTTTCGATTGGCTCTTCCTGCAAAACTCCAAAGGATACATCCAGTGTTTCACACCTCTTTACTAAAGGAATATGTGGAAGATCCTCGAAAAAGAAGGAAGAGAGGAACCGGTAACCTACCCATTGAAACATCGAAGGAGTATGAAGTATCCAGATTATTGGATTCAAGATACAAGAAAGGCACCTTACAGTATCTAGTATTATGGAAAGGATACCCAAGATCAGAAAGTTCATGGGAACTGGTCAGTCACATCTCTGCAGCCCAACTCATCCGAAGGTTTCATCGACTACACCCGGGTAAACCGGGAGAGGACCGCTGAGAAGGGGTCATACTGTCATATATCGCCCTTGGAAAGTATGGAGCAGATGGGCGATATGGAAGAAGGACTAGACTCCGAGTAACTGCAAGGTGCGGTCTAGTCTTTCTGTTGTACTGCCTACAAGTACCGGAAAATGGAGAACACCTGTGCGTTGCAACTTTCTTGCTGCCTACTTGAGTACACCTCGCTTGTGCTCTGCCTCCAGTGGTTACTCTGTGTTTCCTGTGTCTTCCTTACCTGTTAATCTGCCCGTGTCTTTCCGTTACCGCTGTTCGCGGTTCCTACTCCCGTATGTTCCGCTTTCCTGTCTGTTATCTACTTCCGCTGCTTTACGCGCTCTGCGCTGCCTTCTAATACTCACACCTGCTTCAGCGTCTTAATTGCCATCGGACACCTTTTTGCTGGGAACTCTTCGTTGTCCAAGTTCTTTGGAGTACTGTACTGTTTGTGCTGTTCCGCACTGGACCGTAATACCTATTCACAAAGAACACTTACTAGTGCATGCTGGTTATTGAAGTACGGACACACGCCAACAACTTCCTGCCAGCTACAGCTACATAATCTTCCAGGGTTTTTCGGCAAGGCTTTTCCCTGGTTTGGAGTGGGCTCCCCGGAGTTCCCCGCTGCCGGGTTAATTGCTTATAGGCAAGGTGGCCTCCGGGGGATCTCGCTCCTATTTCGTCAAACAGAAGAATAAGATCGTTAAGACAAAGACAGCCTGGAGGGAAAAGCCGGAAAGCTCATCAGACGAATCCGTAAAGACCCCCACAGAATCATCAGGTGAGGAGTGGGCTAGTGGGAAGGAAAGTGCGAGTGACAAATCTACAGATTCTGAGACCTATACACAAGTACATTAGTACATTAGGATCCTTTGAAGAGGACCTTACCACAATCCTCTCTGACAATTTGAAAAATACCTCCCAATGCCTCCTAATAGGGGACGTCAACCTAGGGTTCAATGACTCCTCAGATCACCACGCCACTCTCATCGCCAACTCCCTTACAGAACTAGTGTTCACCCGAAAAGTTCCACAACCCACCCACAACAAAGGAAGGATATTTGACTGGGTTGCCGATCATAACTGCCATACGTCCATCACCTCCATATCTCCCCAACCTTTGTCCGATCACCACCTGTTGAACTTTTCACTTGCAGCCTCTCTACCTACACCAAATAATATCCCAGCCCTAGCCATTCCTACCAGGACCAAGAGAAATATCACAGCCGAAAAATGTACCCCTCTTGTCTTGCCTACTCTGAACTCTCTGCCCGACACCACTGATCTCTTCACCTTTGTAGATGAATACAACAAAATAATGACCACAGCCCTTGACTCTCTAGCACCTATTAAACCTAGAAAGGGTAAACCCAAAAAAATACCTGGACACCTTGTTCTCTCCCCCATTTAAAATCCCTCAGACTCGAAAAACGGAAATGTGAACAAACCTGGAGACAAGATCCCACAGAAACTAACAAAATAACCTTAGCAAAGTAACCTCCGTCTACAAGAAAGAAATCATTCTTGCCAAACAAAACTCTTTTGACCAAAGAATTTCTCAGGCAAAGTCCAGTACAAAGGAATTGTTCACCATCCTCAAAGAACTGGAAACACTCATCCAGGCCCGACACCTGTGTCAAGGATAAAACGTGGTGCACCAGCATCCAAAACGCTTTATCCAATAAAGTATCAGCCCTCCAAATTAAGATTGCCAACAAAAAAGAGATGCTCCCCCGTCCTCACCCCATGGACTACAAACTTACTTCATCTACCCCTTCCAAACAACCTACTCCATGCTTCAACTTCGCCAAAGTAACCACCATTGAGGTTGAAAAAGTCATACTCACCCTTAAACTGTCTAATTGCCATGGCGATCCCTGCCCAGCTCAAATTATAAAGGACACAGCCAGAGACCTCTCACCTTTTATCTCTAAGCTCATCACTGCCCCCTTCTCCACATGCATCATCCCTAAGAATCTCAAAGAGTCATGGGTCCTCCAACTACTCAAAAAACAAACACTGGACCCCTCTATACCAACCAATTATAGACCCATTACCACAGTCCCCTTCCTGCTCAAAATTCTTGACAAGGTGGCCTACCTGCAAATACAACAATACCTAGAATCTAACCACCTACTAGGAGTCCGTCAGTCTGGTTTCAGACCCCAGCATGGGACAGAAACTGCACTGATTGACCTTAAGGCACAAATCGACTCCCTCAGAGATAATGGCAAAGCAGCTCTACTACTCTTACTCGACCTCTCTGCAGCGTTCAATTTAGTAGACCATAAAATCCTTTGTAACCACCTGGATTCAGCTGCTCATTTTTCGCACGAAGCCATTGGCTGGATACAGTCATTCCAAAACAATAGGGCAATGTGGGTTTTTTCATCATCGGCCTCCGCCCTTCCTATTCCCATTACCTGTGGAGTGCCCCAGGAATCCTGTGTCTCCTCAACCCTATACAACATATTCACAAAACCCCTTTTTGATGTTCTCAACGGTCTGGGTATCACCTATACGAACTATGCTGATGATACCAGATTCTCATTCCGTTGACGGGAGACTACAACAAGGATTTTGCCTTGGTGAATACGATGTATCTCATCATCCAGGCATGGATGGCCTCTCACGGTCTATGCCTGAATGATGACAAGACGGAGATCCTAATCTTCGGCACCACAACTAATATTAACAAACTTAGCCACAACTACACCAGCTTCTTAATAGATGGCAACACTATTAAAGTAGCCAAGGAAGTCAAAACCCTTGGCTTCTATCTAGACGCCACCCTCACCTTCAACAAACAGGTAAACTCTATGGCTTCTACCTATGGCTATACCTGCAAGCTAATCAGAGCAGCTAAGCCCTTCCTATCCTCCAACAGCTGCATGACCCTATCAAGAACCTTAGTTTTATCAAAACTGAACTACTACAACGCCATGTATTTAGATTGCAACAAATACATCACCAATAAAATCCAAATGCTACAAAACAACACCCTCCGAGCAGCGTTGAGCATACCTAAAAAAGCCCACATCTCTAACATCAGAAGAGCCAATAATTGGCTCACCACAACAGACAAAATCAATCTAAAAGTAGCCTCGCTGATCCACAAATGTCTCCACAACGCTGCCCGGAAATACCTCATAGCCAGATTCATGAGACATCCTTCCTCCCACCCCACCAGATCTGCCAACACTAATCTACTCGCCATACCCAGATTTAAACGCATCAAAACTGGGGGCAACAGCTTTCAGGTCAAAGCTGCCCAACAATGGAACTCCCTTCCTCCTGCCCTAAGGGAACATCTATCACACCTCCACTTCAGGTCCAACATCATTTGCTGGATCAGGGAAAATTACCACTAATATGTTATCTCTTTCACCCCCCTCCTACCTACTCCCCCCCTGTGCATTTGTTATCTTGTTTACAATAGGTCCACTATGCATGTGTATTTATGTATTTATTTCTGTGCATACCTGTAAAAACTGTCTGCAATTCAAATGTAATGTAACCTAAGCTGCAAACCTTCTTGATGCCTTTGCGCCCTGATACCCTTGGGTCTGGTGCGTGTTATAAATAATAAAACAAACAAACAAACAAACAAACAGTTCCTAGGCAGGAAAAGACAAGAAGAGTGAAACAGAGGGAGGACAAAAGAACGATCTTACTAGGCCTTGTGTCATTCAGATCACGCAAGTGCAGGGAAGTTGAAAGGGAGAAGTGCCAATGGTGGGGGGGAGTGTAGGTAGTCAAAAGTGCAGGTAGTCAAAAGTGCAGCCAGCGGGTGGCTCAGCACAGGTAAATCAGAAAGTGCAGCCAACGGGTGTCTCGTAAGTGCAGAGAGAATGGAATGTAGGGTGACAGATAGAGATCACAAGTGCTAGGGTATCCAAGAGGCAGTGTGAGGTGCAACTGGACATGCAGGGACCTGGGCCCAAGTTCAAAGGGTGGCCATGTGACCAGGGCATGAAGCAGATGGGTCATTAGCAGGGGAGATTAGGAGAGAAAGTGGAAGCGAAGAGGCAGGTCTTGAGTTGCTTCCAGAATCAGAGGTGGTTCTGCTCAAGTTTGAGAGAGGCATGGAGGCTGTTCCAGAGGGAAGCCACAGCCAAAGATAGAGATATGCCGCCAACTCTTTGCTTGGAAAAGCGACTTATCCTCAGAGTGTTGGAGGTGGATGAGCGGAGGACTCAAGAAGGGAGATTTTTAGGAAGAGAGAGTTGGAGGTAGTGCGGTCCCAGGACCCAGAAAGCCTTGTGGACAATGCAGAGGGTCTTGAACTTGATCCTGACGCCACTGGGAGCCAATGAAGATATTTCAGAGCTGGAGAGATACGTTCCCTGGGCTTGAGGACAAGTCTTTCAGTCCTATTCTGGATAAGTTATAGAGGGCGGAGAGTAGAAGCAGGAAGATTTAGAAAGAGACTATTGCAATAGTCCAGCCAAGAGAGGACGAGAGCTCTGGAGAAAGCGAGGAAAGGAAGAATACCTCTGAGGAGATGCAGCTAATAGTTTGGCTTCTTAGAGATGTCGGTGATGTGAGGAGAGAAGGAGAGGGTGAAGTTGAAGATGACCCCAGGGTTCTTAGCACCACAGGTAGGCACAGGAAGAGGGCCCAGAGTGGGTGGCCAGAGAGAGAGAGGAAAGAAGGGAGCTGGTGTTCTGACGAGGAGGATCTCCTTCTTACTGGCATTAAGGCAAAGATCATTGGACAAACACACCACTCCTGATTTGCGGACAGACAGTCTGGAATGAGAGAAGGAGTAGAGACAGCTGAGGGGAGCCTGAAAGAGAGCAGGGTGTCATCTGCATAACAATGAAAGTTGGAGCAGAGAGCTGCGGCGGGCAAGAGGTGCCGGATATTGGTTGAACAGACAGGGAGAAAAGTTAGACCCCTGGGGGAAACCACAGATAGAGAGAGAGAGATAGAAGAGAGGAAGGACCCTCAGCTGGACCTGAGAGGGTTTATCAGTGGGAAAGGAGGTCAGCCAGGTCAGGGCCTGATCAGTGATACCCAGGTTATCATGGAGGCGATTGAGCAAGATGGCAGGGTTGACCTTATTAAAGGCAGAAGAAAGATGGAGGAGAATGAAAACAGAATGAAGGTTAGAGTCAAGGTTAGAGAGCAGGTCTGCACAGGTGTTCAGGAGAGCAGTTTCATGCTTCTGGCCGCTCTGAAGCCAGACTGGTGGTCATGGAGACAACCAACAGATTCAGTGTGAAGATTAACCTGGGAGATGGCCAGCTTTTCCAAGAGTTTGCTCAGGAAGGGAGTGATGGCGATCGGGTGATAGTTAGCCAGGGAAGAATGATCAGCAGAGGGCTGCTTTAGGAGCAGGTTCACAAGAGAGTGCTTAAGGAGGAGGGGAGGGTTCCAGTGGCAAAAGAGTGATTGCAGAAATCGGCCAAGGCTGGAGCAAGGGTGTCGAAGAACCTGTTTTGACGAGACTTTCATAGATCGGGCTTGTCTAGAAACGTTGTCAGAGGTGAACAAGGGAAAGGAAGAGAAGGGAGGGGGAGAGGTGGCCACAGGCAGGCCAGGAGTGGAGGAGGAGGAGGAAGAGAGGGTTGACACAATGTCCTAATGACAGGGGCAAGTACATCAAGAGTGTCAGAGATAGAAACATGAAGGTTAGATAGGGCTGTGTCAGGATGTGAGTCAGCCAAAGGTGCTGGAGGAGAGAAAGTAGCGGTGAAAGCCCCAACTACCACACGCTTCATGGGTCAGATGACCAAGGAGGTAGGTGGCAGTTCTGGAGTTGGTTTGACCTGTGGGGTAGAGAGGGAGAGATTGGAGGAAAGGATAAAGTGATCACTCAAGGAGAGAGGAGTGTTGAGAGAGATGGAGAGTGGGAGATCTGAGGGGATCAGAACATTCAGGGTGTGCCCTGCAGAGTGAGTTGGGCCAGAAGGAAGAATAGAGAGAGAGAGCGAGTTGCAGCGGTTGCGAAAGAGTCCTGCAAAAGGACAGGAAGCATCCAAGTGGATGTTAACGTCTCAGAGAAGGAGAAGTTGAGAGGTAGAGGCGAGGAAGGAGGAGGAGAGGTCCGCCCACTCAGAGAGGAAGCAGCCGGTAGATAGTGGCCACCGTGAGAGAAAGGCCAGGAGAGAGAGAGAGCCTGCAGACCAGGCATTCAAAGGAGGAGTAGTCCTGCATAGGAATGATAGAAGCAGTGATCCACTGCAGAAGATCAAGGCTACACCCCCCCAGGACGGTTGGTTCTGGGCACAAAGAGGATCATGCAGCCATCAGGAAGGAGAGTGTGAAAGCTTGTGACAGAGCTGGCCATGAACCACGTCTCGGTAGGGCCGAGTACATCCAGATCGAGTTCTTCCAGGAGATGGCAGATGTCAGAGAAATGTTTGACAGCGGAGCAAGAGTTGAGAGTAGCAATGTGGAGCAGGCAGCCCCCTTTGAAGGAATTTGTGGAAGGGTACAGGTCAGTAGTATGGCCTGCGGAAGGGTTGTAGGTGCCCGAGGATGGGCAGAGGAGGTAGGAGGAGAGAGCCTTGTAGCCAAGGAGGAGGAGGTGGTTGCCAGAGCGGTGGTGGAGGAAGGAGGCACCAGGGTGACCGGATAAGCAGCAGAGGCAGCCATAGAGGTGGCAGAGTATGGAGGAGGCAGAGGAGCCAGAGAGGGGAAAGAAGGGACATCAGAAGAAGAAAGGAAGTTGATAAGGCACAGGAAGTGTCTATCAAAAAGTAGGAGGTTGGCCTCAGGGCCTTGGACCAAGACGGTGCCGTTTAGGTAAGCATTAATGATGATATTGGAGGAGTGGAAAGGGGCCAGGAGCGCCTTTCTTCGGGTGCAACCATTAATGGGTGAAGAGGAAAATCAGAAAGAACAGAGACCATATGGGGTGTCCACAGGCCTGGAGAGGGAACGACAAAGAAGAGGTTTATAAGGGTCTTTCTGGAGGAAGCACTGATGTAGGTATCAGCGATAGGGAGGCCTGGGTTGGAGACCAGGATATTCCTTTTAAACTTCTTCCTGCCAGACCTAGTAAGAAGGAATGGATAGTCGATAGAAAAGCTGTTATAGAAGATAGGTACAGAGGGGAGAGTGGGGGGGAGCGTGGAGGGGGGAGACCTAGGGAGCAATCAAGTGGGGGGGAAACACTAGGGCAGTGAGGCACAGAAGGAGGAGGGGCACACAATGGCCAGAAAAATGACATAAAATCAGATGCAATACATAGACAAAGTCAATTTCCAACGGAGCCTGGAAGTAAGAATGGATGCAGCAGGGATGCAGGCAGTACAATGTAAGCAAACAACCATGGAGAACAAAACGCCAAAAAACAGAACAATCAACCAGGGAACCTAGAAGAAAAGAATGAACATAGCAGGGATGTAGGCAATGCAATACAGCCAACAACCGTGGAGAACAAAACCTCAAGAACAGTACACAGTAGGTCAAGGGACGGGGCTAGGAATGGGAAGGGGGCTAGAAAAGGGGGAAGGAGAGGGCCCGCGGAGAATGTGGGGTGCGTGCGGCCGAGTAGATAGAGAGCGGCCTAGACTTTCAAGGCAGCACACACATCCTAAAATGCGAGGGGGCAGACGCAATCTAGGATTGCGAGGGAACGAACGCGGCCACCCGCACCGCGCATCTCGTGATGGGAGAACATTATATCCAAAAGTAGGAGGTATTGTTAAACGTCTATCGCCACTGAGGTAATTTATGACTTTTACTGCAGAAACTCTACCTCTTGATTCAAAATAATTTGAACAAAAAGATACGAAAAATATATATTTTCATTTGTTTTGTTTTTAAGGAATATTAACATATGAGGTCAATATTGACGTACTCTTGGCCAGTCAGAATGTTTAGCATGCAGTCAATAACTGGTATTGACTGCATTCTTAATTTTCTGTCTTTAAAAGCAAACAGAAAAACAGCAATGCAATTTCCAAGCAACATTTCTTTCAACAAAAAGCTTCCTCTCTAGGCAGACCTTTTTTTGTTTTTGTTGCTGCAACATCAGATTTAACAAAAGAAAGGGATAAGTAAATCCTGGGAAAACGATTTCCCTTTCTTACAGGGAAATGTTTTACATGACACCTAATACACGCCCATGCAAAACCTGCTGCAGTATAACAAAGTTTGCCATTTAAATGTTTAACATAAAAAGTAAACCTTATTTAAATCCTAAAAAATAAAAACACATTCAATTTACTAACTCGGTTTGTCTGTTTACTTTACTCACTATTAAAGCAGCGTTTTTACTTCACCACGAACACTCTAAAAGATGTATTGGAATCACCACATTTGCTAATAGCTTAATATACCTCGGGAGGTGTCATTATCACTTGGGATAATGACCCTTCCCCAACTTATAGCCCTCAGCTTTGCAGCGGGCCAGAACTTGGTGGTGGGTTATTATCCCACAATAATGACCCTTGCCTCAGTCTATAAGGCTATAATGATGTGATGAAGAGTGTGACCATCAGAGAAAACAATGATGTTCACAGTGATATATACATCCTGAAGAAGAATGTTCCAGAGTAACAAGAAAGAACACCCGCTGAAGGGAAGGCAAAATGCATCACATTCCCAGGCAAAGAGATGTATCATCTATGGTGCTTGGTTTAAAGGAAGAATACACGGATCTTCAATGAATGTCCAAAACTAGAGAGCGCTTCATACTTAAACACAAGCATCATTTAGGTAGAGTGGGCACAAGATGCACTTTGAAAAAAGGATTAAATAGTATGCATGCATTTGTATTCTTACTTCAAGATGACAGAAATACATTGTTCATTAGCTAAGGAGACGTCTTGGCATGCATTGCAACCAAAATAATGTTATACTGAACCAAGAGAAGGTGGTGGGACCCACATCTGTAATTTTCTATATAACCTGAAAAGTTCTATGCACAGGCAGAATTACATTTTTGAAAAGCAATGGGGTCGTGAGCCAAGCCTGCATCTTAGATCAGGAAGCTCGGGAAGATGTGGAGAGGCAGCTGGATCACCCATGTGTCCGCAGTGACTGTGGTTCGTGGCGGGGGGCACACACCAGAGAAGCTTGCTCACCTGCAGTGCCGTGTCCAGACTGTTATGCCTGGAGTGGTCCAAGTGGGGCACTGGCTTATGAAGGGTATGGGTGGCATGAAGTACTAGCGCACACACACACACAAACACACACCACGTCTGAATAGGATACAAGGGTGGCACCTGTGGATAGCACATGCCACCCCAGGCCACTCTATGAACACACGTAGACTCAACTGGGGGTGGGACTTCTGTTTTTTTTGTTTTCATCACTTTCCAGTGAATCTGTCCTCAGAAGGGCATCTGCAAATGTCCTGTGCTCTGGTGTGCTTTGTCAAATAAAGGGCGCCATTTGTGCTCTAGGCAGAGAGGGGCACGCCCATGCTAGTAGTATCATTATTATTATTTGTATTACTGTAGATCATGGTATTAAGGAATCTGAAGCGCAGGCTGCTGCAGCGGTCACAAGCAGGTTGATGCAGTCCATCAATATCATGCTACAGTTTCAAACTCCTTCACTAAAAGCGCCAATAGGAAGCTTCATCTCACAAGGAAGACGCTTCTACATCTTTCTGCTTCCAAGGGTCTGTGGGTACAAGCCAATGCTTGGTTAAACCCCCAGCGTGTCCCTGCATTCCTCTGTGTTTTTGTATCGCCTGCTCTTGCATTTCATCTTGGAATAAAACCTGATTCTATTTTCATAGGCTCAGCTCAATATTGTGGCCATCTTCACTAAACATAGTTTTATGTTTATAAAACTGCTTGTTGTGAACTTTATCTCAAGCAAATATGCCTTGTGATCTCAGCAATGGTTGAAAGAAAATGTGAACTCAGTTCATGGGTTAACTTTGGGGTGTTCTAACCACGTTGGGGCAGTTATACCTCATGTTTGTGCAGCTCCCAACCCATTGGTGATCAGAGAAGGGGCATTATTAAACACACATCTTCTACTCTTGGGGCTGCAGGTGCTATCACTCTTCTCCAGCATGGGATCTTACATGGATTCACATGCTCATGAATATTCTCCATAGTCAGGCTGAGAATCCTCGGTAATATTAATGAGCTTTAAAGCTGAAAAAACGGCATCATTTATATAGCCTATTGCTGTCACTTTGGTTCATACTACCCTAGCCAATGGCACTAGACTTCTTTAGTCCACCACTTGGGGCCATCTTCAGAATCAGGATCTTTACCGCACGTTACGTGTTGAGAGTCCTTGTTTTTCGCTCCTTGAAATAGCGACCTTTTTCACCTGTTTTTGATATATCTTCAACCTTTTTTCATCATCTTTGGTCCCATCTGGGACTGGCCGGTAGTGGGGACCCACTGGCAATATAAATCTGGACGTCAGTAGATCTTCTAGCCATGAGAGGCCATCTACTCGACTTTGAAGCCTCCTACATGCAACCATGGGGTATTCCAGCAAGAAGAGCCTTTTCAGGCCCTGCTCGAAGCTTCACCTAAAGAACATTTTTGTGGACTATCGACATGAAAAATGCATATATTGCCTACACCCAGACCACGATGTGGACACCTGCTCCATTTGCCAATCCTTCTCCATGAAGACACAGAAGGCTCATCAGAGAAGTTTGGTCACTTGGCTGGAGGAGGGTGCCAGGGCCTCTGACTTGGCCTCGGTGCAAAGTCATGCCTCTTTAAGGTCAGGCAGATCTACGGAAAAGACTCCCTCTGCAAAGAGGTTGAGGTCTCATGAGGGCACTTCCCTGCGGAAGAAACCAAAAAGGGGACATGGGCATAAGTCGCACACCTCAACTGCCCTTCCCTTGATGCGTACGACGGCTGACAGGACCCCATTGATCATATTATTGACAGCTTTCTCCATGATACCAGCGTCCACGATCATGACAGGATTGTTGTCTTTGGGCAAACAGCATCCATTGACATCCACATCAACAATGACAACATTGTCGATGAGTCACCTGTCGACGAGCCACAAGCAGGAATCATTGTCTACACCATCTTCTTCATCGACGACACTCATGTCGATGACCTTGTCAATGAGTTGTAGGTCCGAATCTACAACGACTGTGTGGTCTATGACTGAAACCTAGACCACCTCAACCACGGTAACAATTGTGTCCAGGTTTGCTTTGCTCCTAGGCCTGTGCCCACAATGACAACACAAGCTCCTGTGGTCGCTTCTTTTGCTAAAAGTGATAATGTGTAGAAGGATGTGCTGCCAGCACTCTCTTTTTTGGCACAACCATCAAAGGCTAAACCAATGTTTTCTCTGGTGCTTATGGCCACTGCAAAACCACCTGTCCAAATGCTACAGGAGGGTAACATGTCAGAAGAAGAGCCTCTCAAGGCTTTATTTTGGGATCAGGAGGAGATAGAAGAGGAGTCTGATCCTATTCCACAAGCACCACATCAACTGGGGCTTCCTCCAGCACCTCATCAACTGGTGCATCCACCACTTCCACCTTCTGCACCCACTGCTTTGCCAAAAGTTCCTGTGGGAACACCATCAGCACCTAGGAACTTGTTGTTACACATCTTGTCACTTTGCAAACCTTGGTGGCGGAACTGCAACACTGCTTACCTCCTCCAGTCCCTCACGGTTTCCGTAGTATGAGCACTGCCTGCACGGGAAGATATAATCCTCCTCGACCAGCATCTTGTTTGTTAGGACCAGTGGCTGCTCTCATGGACACGGATCCCGGTTGGACACGGACACATCCCATGGTACGCACACTACTACTGATAATTGCGATGACCTAGTGTCAGGGGATGGAGGACCTCCTGAGGTACTCTCCACAGTATCACCCCATAATTTTGCACCCAAAATACTGAATCCGAAAATGCCAATAACTTTACTGCACATTTCAGTGCAATTATATGTGCGGGCGTGGGTAGGGTAATAAATAATTTGAGGGGGGTATGGGTGGTTGCAGGGGCTGGGGGAAGTCTTCCCCTGCATATAATTGTGCTGAAATATGAGAAAAGAAAACATTTATTTCTAAATTTTTGAATTCAGTATGTTTTTTATGTAGTGATCACTTAGATCCTCAACTAATTCTCCACCAGACGACATAGGTTCCTTACATGCATTGTTAACACGAGCAGTGAAAATATTTGACCTCGTCCTGCAGGAACTGAAAAATAAGGTTTCCTGTTCCAGTGGCGTGAAGCCTCCAGAAAATCAGTTGGGGCAATCCCTTTGCTAGATGACATCTCAGACGATGGTTTATTGGTCATGAGAAACCCTTTTTTGCACCACCAAATAAGGATTGCCCAGAAAAGAAATGTAAAGTTACAGACACCGCGCCCAATTATCTTCACATTCCAGACTCTTTTGTCTCAGCTACAGCAAGGAAGAGATCCACTAACTGGTCCTTACCATCCTTAGTTCACCCTGACAAGGGGGGAAATCAGCTGATGGTTTCAGAAAGCGCAAAATTACCACAGCTGCTACTATGATCAAGGCCGCACATTTCTTGGCCATTCTTTCCTGTTACAGCCGGGAATTGTGGTATAAAATGGGTCCCATTGTGGATTCCCTACATGACGACAAGAGCGATGAGGCTTTGGCCTTGCTATATGATGGTGAATATCTGATCACAGAGCTAGCGATACAGGTGCAGGTCTTAAAACATCTAAAAGGAAGAGGGGACCAGACGGATCTAAAAAATTATAACATCAGTTTTAATAATAAGTCAAATAATTAAATTCAATGGTCCACAATACACAAATTCTCAGAAAACATAGGAATATGCAATTGGCAAAGAATGCTAATTAGAACAAATTCAAGAAATAGCAAGGTACATCTGGGACAACCTGCTGTGTACCTAATTCCATTTGGAATATTATATCATATTCTCACTTCCCTGTTTTCAATCCAGAGAGCTGTCTCGACATGTTTCTGTTCACAAACACAATTAGCAAACATTCATCAGGAGAAAACAATAATTACAACAAAAAAACCTAGTTCCTATAGAGTCACAGACTTGATCTGGGTCAGCCTCATAGCACCTGTAGAGTTAAAACATACAAAAACAAAGGATCAGCTGATGAATAGCTAGCATACTTCGTCAAGTTCTAAATGAATCAACTAGAGAACCAAAAGGGACCAAATTACCTTAAATGGTGCTCATGGGGGCTATTAACTTCTATGAGTAAGTTGGTATAGGAGGATGAATCAGTACTATAAGTACAGAGATCCATACGAAATAGGCATATCATGTTAGCACTAAGAAGAGATCTTATCAAGGGCCGAAGAGTAGCCCCCTGTGACATGAGATTCACCCGTGAAGGGATTTTTCGGTTGGGCACAGTGTTGTCTTTTTCCATACGACTTGTGCAACTTCTTGATGGAGAATGGGTTGTGAGTACCCCTTACCCGTTGTCTCCACGCCCCCACTATTCATTAACATTTACAGGGTTACTCTCTGATCACTTTATTTCTGTGATCTGGATTGCGTTTTCCATGCAGTACATGGCACTCCTTGATGTTCCAAGATGGCTGCGTTCAAAGCATACGTCTGTTTCCAATGCATTTCACTGACAGAGTAATAGGACTGTGGCCGTCTCCATGACGACACCTATAGATCTATGCTTCTGCACGGACCACTTTCCTTTAGCGCTACCCGAACCACGACAAGGCATTCTTCGCCGTCTGACCGTGACTTGAAGGTATGCTTACAGGGTGAGGCGGCCCTATCGCTGACTCAGCTATTTATGAGCACAGTGCCTGACTAAGGTGTGTTTTTCCACTCACTACAGTGGTGCGGACGTTTTTGACCCTGCATCCCGTACCGGAGAGTGAGTGATTCCTTGCATATACACTCGGGAAGCGGCCGTGGATCATCCTTTCCCCCCCGGCTACATCTACTCTGCAGACGTGGCCTTTGTTAAACGGCAGGTATGTGATTACTCACAGGCGCTGTGCACTTTGGCTGGTCTTTTGGCTACAGGTTACCCCGGATCACTCTGGGTATTGTACTATAGATTTAGGCCGCTGCATGTACTGTGAGGTACACTGGTCACGGTACCGATCACATCTGTGAGGGTACTGGCTCCCCTTCACGGGTGAATCTCATGTCACAGGGGGCTACTCTTCGGCACTTGATTACATCTCTTCTTAGTGCTAGCTTGATATGCCTATTTCGTATGGATCTCCATACTTTTGAGATCTGGTGCAGACTAGTGATTTTAGATTTTGGGTACAGGATTCCCCGCTTGGACAATTATTGTCTCATGGAGACTATCTGCTGGTTTATGTTGTGGAGTTTCTCCACGCACCGACTTAGAGTCTTCGGTTTGGCTTTCTCTTTATCCAGGCAGGTGAGCCCTCTCTCCTCACCACTCATGGAATCCCTCCACTCGTGTGTTGGTTTTATCTTTTGATTTAGCTGTTGTGTTTTGAGCACTGATTTTGCTATGTGTTTTAAGCTCATTTTTGCATTATACACCTTATAGGACTGATTCATCCTCCTATACCAACTTACTCATACAAGTTGAGAGCCCCACGAGCCCCATTTAAGGTAATTTGGTCCCTTTTGGTTCTCTAGTTCATTCATTTAGAACTTGACAAAGTATGCTAGCTATTCATCAGCTGATCCTTTTTTTTTAATATGTTTTAACTCTACAGGTGCTATGAGACTGACCCAGATCAAGTCTGTGACTCTATAGGAACTAGGTTTTTCGTTGTAATTATTGTTTTCTCCTGATGAATGTTCGTTAATTGTGTTTGTGAACAGAAACATGTCGAAACAGCTCTCTGGATTGAAAACGTGAGAATATGATATAATATTCCAAATGGAATTAGGTACACAGCAGGTTGTCCCAGATGTACCTTGCTATTTCTTGATTTTTTTCTAATTAGCATTCATTGCCAATTGCATATTCCTATGTTTTCTGAGAATTTGTGTATTGTGGACCATTGAATTTAATCATGTATTTTAATTATCTGACATTATTAAAACTGATGTTATAATCTTTTAGATCCGTCTGGTCCCCTCTTCCTTTTAGAAGTCTTAAGACCTGCGCCTGTATCGCTAGCTCTGTCTTCTATTAGATTTGTTATTGATCCTCCCGGATATAGACAGAGTAGACACTGCCAACAGGTTTGTACAGTGGTCTACCGGGTTTCCTCCTTTGATACAAGTGAAGATCTGATCACGCCATCACTGTGGCCTTGGATATTGCAGACATAGGGTTCTGCCAGATGGAAAATGGGGCCATTCTGACGTGTATGGGGTTGTTGAAGGCGAACAATTTCCACCATGACGTGCAGTCTAATGTCATTGACATGCCCTTTGATGGCATCAACATCTTTGGTCAAAAGGTCGACGAGACCCTTTAGGTGATCAAGATGGACAGTGACACTGTCTGCTCCCTGGGCATCGTTCAGAGGAGGCAGTCCTATTGTTCTGGGAAGGGAAGATTTTCAAGAACCACCAGAGATTGTCAGCCATCATATCGCCAACCATCTCTCACCACCTCACAGGAGGCATACCGAGGGAGATTGCAGGTGTACAAGGGTACACAGAGACAGTGCAGAGCCTCCTCTCATGCTCAAATATCCAAGCAGGCTGACAGGCATCAGGTTCTGGGTCCCCACTTTAGCACCCCAGTGGGAGGCCGGTTATTGCAGTTTGTCGAGCAGTGGTGAAACATCTCCACAACAAGTAGGTGCTCAAAATTGTCCAACGGGGTCACACCCTTGTATTTCTGGGCAAATGCCCTTCCATTCCACCAATAGGCAAAAAGCAACAGCATCGTCCCCTCCTCTTACAGGAATTTTGGTCCCTGCTAGAAAAAAGGGGCTATAGAAGCCGCACTATCGCAACTTCGCTGCTCCGGAGTGTACTCCAGATACTTCCTGGTGAGAAAGAAGCCTGGTGGGTGGGGTCCCATTCTCGGCCTCAAACAGCTCAACAAGTTCCTAAAATCACAAAAGTTCCACATGGTCACGCTACAACATGTTCTTGGCCAGCTGTAACAGGTAGACTTCCTCTCCTTTTCGGACATGGAGGTTGTCTACTTCCACATTCCCATACATTCAAGCACAGACTCTTCCTTCATTTCGTGGTGCAAGGCAAGCATTACCAATTCAAAGCTATACGCTTCCGCCTAAAATGGGCTTCAAGAGTCTTCACAAAATGCCAAGCTCTGGTGGCTGCCCATCTCTGCTGTGCAGGCATTTACATCTACCCCTACCTAGGCGACTGGCTAATGTGTACCCCCTCACAGACGCTAGCCCTGCCACACACTGAAGAGACCATTCGATGCCTGACTTCTCTGGTATTCTCCATCAACTTTCCAAAGTCATGCATATCACTGTCTCAGAATGCTCTATTCCTGGGTTCACGACTGGACACAATGCAATGTCTGGCAAGAGATTCCAGGACATAAGCCAAAAGGTCCAGCAGCTGTCGGCTCTCCAGCTAACAACGGTTCACTTCATCAAGTTATTACTGGCAATGATGGCTCCCTGCATTCCGCTAGTACCTCAATGCAGGGTGCATATAAGACCTCTTCAGGAATTCTTAGACGCCAGGTGGAAACAGGTGTTAAGCTCCTGGAATGACAAAATCAAGCTCCGCCCAGCATTCCGCAAACTCTACGGGCATGTATTCATTGAGAGCACCTCATAGAGGGGCCTCATTTCACCCACTGGCGCATGAAGCCACAGTGCCAGCAGACACCTCCCTGGAAGCATTGGGAGTGCACAGAGGAAACTTCCACACTTGAGGTCTCTCACCGTAAGAGGATAATTTGCTTTATATCAATGTGTTGGAGCTCCGGACGGTGTTCTGGGCCTTAGAGTCATTCCGACCCCAGCTATGGGGTAGGTGGTTTGCATCTTCACAGGCAACACAACCACCATGCTGTACATCAGGAAGTTGGGAGGGACCTGCTCTCCCATTCTCTCCAAGCAATTGCAAATGTGTAACTGGGTTATTCTTGCACAATATGTTCCTACTTCCGTTTCATCTGGCCAGAGTCCACAACACCATTCGGGTTTCTATCAGCAGGGAGCTGTGATCCTGTCATGAATAGGAACTCAGTCAAGACCAGGTTCTTCCTCTTTTCTTGACATGGGGCCTGCCACAGATATACCTATTCGCCACAGCCAACTCAAAGTGCTCCCAGTTTGCCAGCAGGTACCCTCAAGCTAGGAGTCTGGGGGATGCCTTCTCCATTCAATGGAAGGGCCTGTTCATCTATACATTCCCTCCTATCCTGCTCCTCCTATGAGTAATCAAAGCACTCAATTAGAGCCGGTGCAGAATGTTCCTCATTGCTTTAGTGTGGCCTTGCCAAATTTGGTACTCATGCTTTCTTCATCTGTCGGTAGCACCTTGCATCAACCTGCCTCCTCTTCTGGACCTGCTCTCCAGAGAAGGGGGATCCATGCTGCACCATGACCAAGCATCCCTAAAATTGATGGCTTGCCTCCTGCAGCCCTAGAGTTTGGACATTTCGTACTGCATATGGTATGCTGTGACATCTTGGCGAGGGCTAGGGCTCCATCTACTCTGTCATGCTACAAGCACAGGTGGAAACGTTTTACTATATTGTGTAGGTCGCAACAGCTCGCTCTTCTACGAATCAAGCCTTCTCAGATTCTGCCATATCTGTTATCTTTGGCAAAGGCAGGCTTCACACATCCACTAAAGTTCACATGGCTGCTATCTTGCATTACAATTTCACAATGGGCAAGACTTCTCTTTGGTCTCATCAACTGGTTTAATAATTTCCCTCCAGTAAAGGCACTCGCTCCAGCTTGGGAGCTGAATGTGGTCCTCTCCAAATTGATGGGCCTCTGCATTGGGCTCCTCCAAAGTTCGTATAATGGAAGACTGCTTTTCTATTGGCTATTACTTCTGCCATACGTGTCGAGAGTTACAAGCTCTCTCCTGCAAGACGCCATATTCAATGTTCCATACATCCATGGTGGTGCTGCACACTCATCCCTCATTTATGCCTCTGGTACCCTCAACTTTTCATCTAAACACCCCTCTAGTCATTCCCGTGTTCTTTGGATCTCCCACCTCTACGGCAGAGAGAGTTTTGCATTCACTGAATGTTACCCGCGTGTTGAAGTTCTATGTGACACGCACTACGAATTTTCTCACAACTTTGCAACTCTTTGTGACATTTGGACTTGTTGATAAAGGGAAAGCCCTGTTGAAGGCTTCCATTTCCAGGTGGCTATCTGGCAGCATTTCCCAGTGTCATCAGCTAGCAAACAGGTCACTTCCAGGTCGACCTAAAGCACATTCTACCAGTGCTGTGTTCTTTTAGTACAGCCTGCCTGTCTGGTGTTCGCTTGCTCAACATCTGAAAGGCCGCTCTGTGTATGTCTACCCATACATGTTCATAGGGATTCCTGGGAGGAGATCTGTGTCGTACAAGCAATGCTTTGCAACCTACTTGCTTGAGTTGAGTGTTCCAAAGATGAGTGCCATTGCTTCTATAGAGCTGTACCGCCTCTCATTGGTTGTGAGATATACGCTGCTGTGTATTTGTATCCATGAGCATGTGAATCCATGAAAGATCCCACTGTAACTCCTGTTCTCTAGCATGGGCCTTCCATGGATTCACAGGTGACCCTCCCTTCTACCCCTCTATGGGTCTTCTTAGTTTCTACTGCCACATTACGTGCACTTCCAAATTCGAGGATGACCTTCAGAGGTGGAGCTAAGGAGGTCGAGTGCCATTGGCTTATGCAGTATGACCCAAAGTGACAGCAATAGACTATATAAGTGGCAATGAGTAGAGTTTGGTTAGGTACTAGGCTATGACTATACCTTGCACTTCAGACCAGTAAAAACTCTTTATATTGTCGTTTGCAGTGGATAGTTGTGTTTTAATATCATAATGACATCAAAGCACAACTAACCAGTGCAAAACGCAATATAAAGAGTATTTACTGTTTACTGTTCTCAAATGCAAGGTAACCTATTAAAACACAACTAACCACTGCAACCGGAATACTAGATGAAGGGCTGACAATGGGCAATGGGCAAAAAAGGTGAGACTCTGCCTTCTACTGCTAGGATAGAGGATATCCTGTGAATGGCAGTGGAAAAGCAAGATCGAGAAAAATTGGCCTCATCATTGAGACTAGCAGAAGAAGAGGTAATGCTGTTACGACAGAAGAAAAGTGAAGAGCAGGAAGAAGTGAATAGGCAGGTAAATATCATAGAAAACGGAAGATGGAGGCATGCACAAGTTCTTGTTAGATTGGGTAGGTCAGTTATCAAAGAGGTCAATGTAGACCTTGAGGGAAAAAGTGTTGATGTGGGTACAGGATTTGAGCAAGAAACATGGGAATCAGCACCCTGTGGTAGTGCCAAGTGTGTTTCCGTGTCCATAGAAATGCCAGGGGATATGATAATAGGAACAGGAGAAGAGGATGAATGGGAATCAGAGGTTGAGCAGGGAGAACAGGGTACACCAGCCCCACCTCCCACTCTAGTAGAAGTGACAGAGATCATACCATGGGGTTGTAGGACATGTTGTGGTACTCGCATTGCTGTAGTGAGCAGCAGGGGAAAGGTGGGGAGAGCACTAGTAAAGGTTAGTGTAACTCAATTTTCGTTGCTCCAGAAAGGTCAGGGAAAGGTGTATGACGTCCCATGGTCACACATGGACTGGAATAATTTGATGAAGACACTCCATTCACTCACTGCAAGGGTGGGGAAGGGGATTTTTATACCTTAGAGAAGCACACTGCCGGTGTCATGTTGGCCATCAGGGACATGAGAAGCGTATTCACGGCTCTAATGGGGGAACAGTTAGATGAGCTTTGAAGGTGATCAGGGTATCCAGGAGTTCAGTTGAACACCCATGATGGAGCAACCTTTAATAATTACAAGGCAGAGGTATGGGGGGATCCTGATTCACCAGATATAAATTCTATTTTGGACAGAACAATGAAGTTAGATGACGATCCTGCCACAACTATCCAGTTAATTCAAGAGATGTAGAGGGCAGATGCGGGAGAAGCATGGGCCATTTTGTATCATATGCTAAAAAAGGGATGTCCCAAAGAAGTCCAGCATGACCTGGATAAAGTAGTAGGGACGGAGGCCAACAGTTGGCTGCAAATACAGGCACATATTGTGCATTTTTGTAAGAGGAGGCAATAGAAGGAAAAAGAGAGCATGGAGCTGGCACAAAAAGCAGAGGCCAAGCTTGTTCAGAAAAAGCTAGTGGAAATCCATTTGGAAGGAGCAGTGATGACCACCTCCACAGAGGGACAGCAGGGACAATCAGGACAAAAGGGACATATTGAATAAGATATGACACAAGGTTGGATTGATGGGTATGCTCCTGGTCACAGGCAAATGAGAGGGCTTCCGAGGGGTAAAGGAGGATTTTCACAAGGAGGTTGGTCATTTGGCGGGTTTATAGGAATGGGGTCCCAGTTTACTGGGCCGATGGGAAGTAATTATGGAGGGCTGTATGGGATCCAGTGTTGGACGTGTTGAAGGATGGGACAACTGGCATGAGTTTGTTGGAGCAGGCCACAGTTTTTCAACGTAGGTGCCCAGAAAATACAAACCCCAACCATGCCATATGCCCGAGGTTCTGTGCAATGGCAGCAGGTATTGGTTGAACAGAACTCTGCATCTAGGGCTGCACAACCCTGTGCATTTCAACTGACCATGCCAGCATAGGCACTGGTGCACATGTTGGAGAATAATCCTTTACCCCAAGGAACAGTCATTCACTACACTGGAGCAAGTTTTTTTGGAGGGAATCCTTTGACGCTCCCCGGTGGTAACATGTACCCAGATTAGGACTGCCCACATGAATCTCTGATGGGTCCAGTCCTGTCTGTTACCACCATTCCAAAAGAGGAACCCTGGATAGCTGTAAAGGTAGGTAACCAAACATGTTCATTTATTGTCGATACAGGGGCTACACAATCTTGCATTAAGGAAGGTGAATTCCCCATGCCAGGTAAAATGATGGGCACACAATGATTCTCTGGGGCTATCCTGTTGGAGCCTTACATTGAGAATCTATATATTAAGGTAGGTACACAAAATGTATCTTCTCCCTTCTTGCATTCTGCAGATACCCCGGCAAATCTCTTGCGAAGAGATCTCCTTATTAAACTGCACCTAACAATTGCTTCCATGGAGGAAATTATATTATGCTTGACTCCAGGTTTGTATCCGGTAAAAGAAGCAGCACTTTTGCATGCATTCTGTAGTGATAGCGTGATAAGGGGAATACCTGTACATTCAGCTTTGTTCCTTTATGGAGTAATGGTTGTGTTGAGTTGGGTCCTGGGAATCAGAGATCAGACATGCCGGATACCGATTGAACTTTTGTTTCCGCCTGCTGAGTTGCAGGAGTTAACACCAGCAACCATTGTCATGGTTCTCCTAGAAGCAGTAATTATCAAGAAGGACAGAATGTTTCTCTCATGCACTGATGAAGAAGGCAGAGAGTGGTGCACAGTCTTGTGCATCGATCCAACTTTATCGCTAAGAGACGTGTCCGACAAACCATTGTGTGAAGATGCCAAAGACACAGGAGAGATGTTTTTTTAGATTGGGGTGCTGTGAGTGCTGGGCATTTGTGCGTTAAGCTAAGCGTCTTAAAGGTAATCCGTTCCTTAACCGGGAGCCAGTGAGCTGCATGCCTGGCCTGTGTGATGTGGTCTCTTCAAGGAATGTTTAGGGCTGGTCTGAGGGCATTGTTTTGGATGACTTGTAGTCTATTTAGATTTCTGGCTGAGGTACCTGCTAGGAGGACATTACAGTAATCTAGTTTAGCCCCAATGGTGGCTGTAGCTATTGAGAGACAATTCGCTTTGGACAGGGACGGTTTTACTGCATTTATTAGTTTGATGGTGTGAGCAGAGGCAGAGGCAATCGAGCTTACCTGACACGTCATGGACAGGGTGGAGTCTAAGTACAACCCTAGTTTCTTTACTGAAGAGGAGACAGGGCTGATGGAGTTGTTGATGGTGAAGTCGCAATATTGTTTCCCAAGTTTGGTTAGGGTTTCTTTAGGGCCGATTAGGAGGATCTCAGTTTTATCTCAATTGAGACATAGGCCATTTGCCGCCATCCAGGCTTGAATTGTGGTGTATGTCTTATGGAGGGCTGTGGCCTCTTGGTTATAGGAGCCCGAGAGAGGTAGGAGTACCTGAGCATCATCAGCAGAATTTGTACATAATAATAATAATAATAATAATAATAATAATAATAATAATAATAATAATAATAATAATTTAACATTTATATAGCGCTACGTACCCTCAGGCATCTGAGCGCTGTTTATTATTACCCACGGTGTGTGGTGCTCATTTTTCGACCTCGGAAGGAAGAACGGCTGAGTTTGGCCCTGCTGGGATTCGAACCTACGTCGGCAGGCTCTGCATGGATGTCAAAGCAAGCGCTCTACTCGCTGTGCTATCTATATGCCTAAGGTGTCTAGTTTGTCAAAGAGTGGTTTTGTGAACAGGTTGTAAAGAGTAGGAGCTGTACATGAGCCTTGAGGGACTCCACAGTGAATAGTAGTTGGGGTAGCACTCGCCTGGTTTGAGAAGACCATCATGGCTCTTCCTTCGAGGAAGGAAGTGATCCATGAAGGGGCTACTTTGGAGAATTGGGCTGGATGAGTGAGATGTCTGGTGAGAATCTCATGATCCAAAAGATCAAACACGGCCTAGAGGTCCAGGAGTAGGAGAAGCACTGGCCTGCCTTCGTCCATAATTTCTGTTATTTGGTTTTTGAGGTCAAGAAGAGAAGATTCAGTGCTGTGACCTTTGCGGAATCCTGATTGCCTTTTTCCGAGGATGGAGCGGGACTCGAGAAAGTGTTGAATCTGATTGTGAACCGCTTTGTCCAGAATTTTTAGGAGAAACAGGACCGTGGTGATGGGTTGGCAGTTATTGGGGAGGTGGGATCTAGGAAGGTTGTTTTTTTAGAAGAGGACACACCCACGTTTTTTTGAGACTAGATGGACAGTACCTGAAGTGAATGAGGCATTAGCCCAATAGCCTCTCTGAGAAAAGTTGCATTTAGAAGTGTACCCAATAGCCTATGTGTGTACTTAGAAGTTGTGCCCAATAGCCTCTCTGAGAAAAGTCCAATTTAGAAGTGAGCCCAATAGCCTCTCTGAGAAAAGTTGCATTTAGAAGTTGTGCCCAATAGCCCCTCTGAGAAAAGTTGCATTTAGAAGTGTACTCAATAGCCTATGTGTGTATTTAGAAGTTAGGCCCAATAGCCACTCTGAGAAAAGTTAAATTTAGAAGTCTACCCAATTGCCTACGTGTGTATTTAGAAGTTGTGCCCAATAGCCTATCTGAGAAAAACTGCATTTGGAAGTGTGCCCAATATCCTAATAGTCTAATATCATCTGTATAATGTAGAATCTAGTACTGTGACTAATAGTCTAAAATCCCTTTTATACAAAACCTAATCTAGAGGTAGACCTAATAGTACAGTCAAATCTAGAAGTGTACCTAATAGTACCTAATACCCTAATATCATCTCTGTGTACAGTTGAAGCCAGAAGTGCACCTAATGGTCTAATATCATCTCTGTGCAAATTGAACTTGGAAGTGTGCCTAATAGCGTGCTCCCACTGAATTTAGAACTACAATTAGAAAGCCCTCCTAAACTCCACCTAAAAGTCCAACTAAACCATACCTGGAGTGTTGCTACATTCAACTTCTCCTTAAATAGCTTACCCATATTCCAGCTTATTAGAAGAATGCCAACCTACTAGAAGAAAATCTACCAACAGCGTAACTGTGCTGTAGCTACAACTAAATAGACTGCCTAAATAGCATAGCCTAGGGTCTAGCTACACCTCAAAACGGCCTAATATCTATAAACTAGTACAACCCTGAAATCAAGACTACTCACAGCCAGTGATATAGCCAAACATATAAAGTCCGATAAACTTAAGTTTCAATTGTGACCACTTCTAACAGCTCGTACTAAGCATGAGTGCAGCCTCTCCAACAGAGTCTGTTGGAAACGACCACCGTGGACCGCCCTCACTTCCCGGTGTGCCTTCCGCCCCGTACCCCCCTTCCCAAATCACCCCACCCTCCTTTGCACTCCCTACCATTCCACTCTCCAAACACCAAGCCAGAGGGGCACAATGGCGAGCCAACCACCCTAAGACCACTCCTCCCCCGAACCCCACCACCGGCCAGCCCACGTTAACCATGCCCGCTCCCCACACTATCAGAGCGGGCACACCTTGCCCTGCAAGCATCCACCCCCCGCCTTGCCCACAAACCCCCACCACCTTCCCCCCCGAACACACCCTTTCCCGTCCCTAAAAACTGCATGCCTAGCCCTAGCAAGAACCGAAGCCGCATCCCTCTCCCCCTCTGACCCCCCTTCCCTCTCTCACACTCCAATCGCAACAAGGAAACTAAAGAGGAATCGCACCTGGTCCCCCTCAATCTCTCAGCACTCCTTGCCTCCCCTGTCTCGACCCACCTCCACTTTCCCCCAATCACCTCCGTCCCCCGTAGCTTCGCCTTTCCTGAAACCCCTCTCCCTCGACTTCTCATCAACTGTAATGGAAACTCCTAACCGCCCACACCCCACCTTCAAATCCCCTGAGCCAAACCCGATCATCCGAACACATACAGCCACCCAATCCCGCCCGAAGCCCGCCAATTCTTCTGCTCGGCCACTCTTCCCACCGATCATCACCCACCCCCTCCCTCTCCCGCTTCCCCTCTCTCCGCCACTGCCCCCTTCCGCCCCAGCCCCAAGACCGACCTCGCCTGCCGATGTGAACTGCATCCTATTTAATGCCCGATCCGTAGCAAAAAAAAGATTCTCCATCTTTGACCTCATCACCTCTGACAATCCAGACCTGGTTTTCATCACCGAAACTTGGTTCTCTGACGACTTCACTCCAATCGCCAGTGAAGCCTTCCCCGTTGACTACTCCCTCATCCCACTGAACCGTCCCTCTAGAGGAGGGGGAGTCGCATTCGTCTACCATTCTCTCTTCCACGCCTCAATCATCGACAACCAACCTTCCATTCCTTCCTGCGAATCACTCCTCGTTAAACTATCCCTCTCCCCGTCGCTCTCCCACAGCTTCCTAATAATCTACAGGACCCCAGGCTACGATAGACAATTCGTAAACAACCTCTGCGACTCAATTGCTACCCTTCAACTAAACCATCCTAACCTCACCCTTCTTGGAGACTTCAACATATGGCTCGACATCCCCACCAACCCTATGACTCACTCTCTGGTTGACGGTTTAGAAGCAATTAACCTCCAACCCCACATAAATGGCCCGACTCACTATAAAGGACACACTCTTGATGCTATCTTTAGCACCAACACCTGGATTCATTTAAACCCCTCCACCCCCATCATCTGGTCCGATCACTTCATTCTCTCTTTTGCCATACACTCACCCGACCCCACTCCCGTACTCGAATCTGAACCACCAAATCTACGCAAATTCTGGAAAAAACTAATAATCGTCCCGGACCTAGCCGACGCACTTCTCCAATCTCCACCACCTACCACCTGCCAACCGATTAAACAACTAACCCCCGATGCCTTTGACTCATGGCTCAATGCATCTCTGATGCCACTCACACCCCCTTGTAAACCATCATCCCGCCATGGCCTTTTCCCCAGATGGTTCACTCCTGAGTTGAAGACCACTAAACTACTATATAAATACGTAGAACGCAAATGGCAGAAAGACAAAACCAAGGAGAACAGGGCCATCTTGGCCCGACACCTCTATCAGTACAAGGCCAAAATCCGGAAAGCAAAAAAAGCCCACTACAACTCCCGAATCCTAAACTGCAAAAACCCAAGCAAGGAACTCCACAAAATCATCTCTGAATTCACAAAACTGGCTTGCACCACGACCGTCCCGACCCCCTCACAATCACTGTGCGACTCACTCTCCCTCCACTTTTACACTACGGCTCTCGAAAGAACAAATACTCTAGCCACCAAACTGGATCTCTTACACCCACCAGGCAATACTCCCCCCTTAGCGGCCAGCCCACCAGCTGCGACAACTACGCAACCAACGTTCAAATCCTTTAGTCCAATATCACCAGAGCAATTTCTCAAACTTCTATCCGCCCGCAAACCATCTGGCTCCCCGCTGGGCCCTTGCCCGGCCACAACCCTCAAAGAAATGTTCGCTTCCACCTGCGCAGGCGAACATGCAAGATCCATCATAAATGCCTCCCTTTCCTCTGGTATCTTTCCCGACGCATTCACAACGGTTCATGTCAAACCACTAATTAAAAAACCTTCCCTCGGCCCTCTCCAGCCCAAAAACTACCGCCCCATCTCAAACACCAGATTCCTCGCAAAACTCATTGACCGAACCGCCTACTCCCAACTAAATGCCTTTGTCGAAGCCAACAATCTCCTAGACCCTGCACAATCAGGTTTCAGAGCCCGTCACGGAACCAAAACCACCCTAATCTCAATATGGGATGACCTTAAAATGACGGCAGACTCCGCGGGATGCACGGCACTAATCCTCCTTGACCTATCCGCCGCCTTTGACACAATCAATCACTCAATCCTCCTAGACCGCCTCCACTCCCTAGGAATTCATGGAACCGCTCTTAAATGGAGAGCTTCATTCCCCAAAGATAGGTACCAAATACCGATACTCTCCACCTATACCTCCCAAGCCCGACCAGTTGACACGGGAGTCCCACAAGGAGCATGCCTATCTGCACTCCTGTTCAATCTCTACTTGAACACCCTCCCTCCAATAGTTCGTTCACACAACATCCTGTGTTACAACTACGCCGACGACACTCAGCTAATTCTAAAACTAATGAACTCAAATCCCAACTCCCGACCTGACCTGGCCTCCTGCCTCCTCGACATAGAACTCTGGATGACCCAAAGCCACCTCTTGTTAAACCCCTCCAAAACGGAAATCATGGTATGTGGCAACTCCGAGCTCCTTCCGCAACCACTACCCTGGCCACCCGCCATGGGCAGCTCACCGATCCCCTGCAAATCAGATGCATCCTTGACTCTGACTAACACTCTCGCGCCAAGTCAACAACGTCTCAAAATCCTGCCACTACCAACTTAAAACCCTTAGGCGCATCTTTCCATATCTCTCCTTTCCTAACAGACTCTCCGCGGTCCAATCAATCGTTATGTCAAGACTGGACTATGCAAACCCCCTATACCTCAGAATCCACGCGTACCAACTGAATAAACTCCAAAGGGCACAAAACGCGGCAGCCAAATAGCTACTTGCGCTCGGCCCAAGAGACCACATCTCCCCAGCCCCTAAGACGCTGCACTGGCTTCCAGTAGCCCGAAGGGTGACTTTCAAAACCTTATGCATCTCCCATCGAGCACTGCATAATCTTCAAAACAAACTAAAACCCTATCACCCCCCTCGCACCCGACGATCAAGCTCAGCCGGCCTCCTAGTCATACCTAAGACAAACTCAGTCAGATTAGGCGGATCATCATTCTCAGCCTTGGCCCCCACCCTGTGGAACTCACTCCCACCCCACATCCGCCAAACTGAGGATTTAATATCTTTCCGCAAACTGCTGAAAACCTGGCTCTTCCCCTAAAACCTACCGGTAACCAACCAAACCCAAACAGACAAACAGCATCTCAACGACACCAACCCAACAAACTACCTGAGGCGAGAAATGGACAGCTAATAACCCCAAATATAAACTAGAAAGACAAACAGAATTAAACGAGTAAAGTACATCAAAACAGTGAAGTGGATAATAATAATAAATCATAGGGAAACAGTAAGGAGATGTAAACGGCTGAAATGCACATAATGCATGAGGAGGGAACGAAGTGAATAGCGTCGATGAAATAGTTAGAATGGATGAAGCGTGTTGAACAGATGAATGCACTGAATGAAAGAATGCATGAGTGGAAGAACAGATGACTATATAGATTGAATAAGTGTGTAAATCGAATGAGTAAGTACATCGAATAAGTGTATAGAATGGATGAACATGTTAAGCGGCTGAGTGTGTAGAGCGGTTGAGTGTAAACAGTTGAATGCACTGATTGGAAGAATGCATTAGTGGAGGAACAGATGACTACATAGATCGAATGAGTGTGTAAATCGAATGAGTATGTAGATCGGATGAAGGTATAGAATGGATGAACATGTTATGCGGATGAGCATGTAGAGTGGTTGGGTATGTAGATCAGATGAGCACGTATGGCAGATGAGGGCATAAATACAGAGAAGCGAATGTAGAACTGATGATTGTACAGAACGTATGAGCGTGTAGAGTGGAGGAGCGTGTAGAGTGGAGGAGCATGTAGAGTGGAGGAGCGCATAGAGCGGATGAGTGTATAGAGCGGATGAGCGTGTAGAGCGGATGAGGGTGTAGAGCGGATGAAGTTATAGAGTGGATGAGGTTATAGAGCGGATGAGTGTAGAGATCAGATGAGTGTAGAGAGCAGATGAGTGTAGAGAGCAAATGAATTTATAGAACAGGATTACTGTGTATTAGCGAATGACTCTAAGGGGCTGATGAGTGCATACTAATGTTGAATGCGGTGAAAGCATGAGTGCATAGAGCGGATGAGTGTGCGGATCGGATGAGTGCGGGGAGCGGATGAGTTGAATGCCTGGAAAGCACGAGTGCATTGAGCGGATGAGTACGGGGAGCGGATGAGTACGGGGAGCGGATGAGTATGGGGAGCGGATGAGTACTGTGAGCGGATGAGTACCGCGAGCGGATGAGTACGAGGAACTGTTGAGCGCAGGAAGCGGATGAGTGAAGCGAGCGAATGAGTGCGGGAGCGGACGAGTTGAATGCGTAGAAAACATGTGTGCATAGAGCAGATGAGTACATAGAGCGGATGAATATATAAAGCGGAGGAGTCCGGGGAACGGGTGAGTATGGGGAGCGGATGAGTCGGGGAGTGGGCGGGTGCGGGGAGCTGGTGAGTGCGGGGAGCTGGTGAGTGCAGGGAGCTGGTGAGTGCGGCGAGCGGGTGAATGCGGGGAGCGGGTGACTGCGCACGGTGGGTGAATGCGAAGTACAGGCGCAGACAGGGTGCATGCGTGGGGCAGACAGGAGTGCATGCGTGGGGCAGTCAGGATCGCGCGGGGCAGACTGGAATGCATGAGTCCGTCGAGCAGACCGGAGTGTGTAGCGCTGACGGGGATGCATGGAATGAATAAAAGTCTATAGAACGGACTGGAGCGCATAGAACTGCGCGACGTACATAGTATGGTCTGGAATGCAGGGAACGTTTGAAAGAGCATGTAACCCATCATATCACACCCCACGCTTACTCTCTTCTTTACACCACCACTCAACTAGAACACAGAGATACTATGGCCCATCACTCTAAGTAAACACTGCTGCTTACACCCCCCACAGGCAGGCGTTCTCCTCAGGCCTAACGCAGCCATAGTCGGTTTGGGTAAATCCTGCCAGAACAAACACATACCCCTGATCTCAACCACCACACCTACCGCTAAGAAGCAGCTATTTCACGAATACCGCACCAGCTGCACACATACCCGGTGCGCACACGCGCTGTTGACTCTCCCTACTCTCTCTACTTACCTGAACTTTGGTTCCCAAGGGCGTTCAACCTACCAGCGCCTTCAGACCATACCAATGGTATATAAGGCGCTATATAAGTGCAACATAACATAACATAACATAACATAACATAACATAACATAACATAACAATGAAGGCTGTTAAGAGAGGAGTAAGGAAATCAGCACATTCTTTAATAATGCTAGGAGGACAAATGTCTCCTTTACAGATAGATGGTTTTAGATGTTGAATGAGGTCAAGGAGTTCTGATTCAGTAATGTCTCAGAAAGAGAAGAGCATGTTGTCAGGATTACAAGTGGAAGAGCTAGGTGGGGGAGGCTGATCACAGTTAGGTAGGGCATTGAATTGCACTTTGATTTGTTTTTCGGAGTATTTCTATTTTGTTCTGAAGGGGTGATTATATACTACAGCACCAAGCTTCATCTTTAATGATCTTGTCAGGACTTCTAGCAGGGGTGATTAGGTCTGTGAAAATGGTGAACCTTTCCTTAGACTGGGAATTGGACTTGGCTTTAATGATAGCTTCTCTATACTGGGCAGATAACCTTTTGAATTCTTCCTTGGTAGAATTGCTAGGCTTGGATTGCCATTTGGATAAAGCAATATGTTTACTTGTATGAAGGGCTTCTAGTTCAGCTGTGAACCAGGAGTTAATGTTCAGAGATTGTTTCTCTTTTTTGCATTCAAGCGGGGTAATAGCGTTGATTGCTTTGGTGAGGGTGATCGAATAGGTATCTGCTAGTATGCCAGGGTCGCTAGAGAAAGGCGATTTGAGCTCTGTAACTTCTAGGAAAGGAAGAATGTTGTTCTTGGTTAATTTTCTTGAGCTTCTAACCTGCACTGGCGGAGCGTGGGCGAGTGAATTGGTTGTGGATGCTCTAGGAATAGTGAATTGTATGCAGTTGTGGTCCATAAAGGGGTTGGAAGAGATGGAACAGCCGGTGGCAGAACAGTTATGGTCAGCCACCCAGTCGAGATTGCGACCTTTGCAGTGAGTGGGGCTAGTTACCTTTTTTATTAAACCCATGTGTTTCAGTTCTTTTGCTAAGGCTGAGGCTATGTTATCTTTTGGGTCATTTAGACCCAGGTCTAGGTCGCCGAGCCGAATGCTTTTGGTAGAGCTCTTAAGGTTGTCACCTAATAAGTGGAGGAGATGTCCCTGAAAGTCGGGGGCTAGCCCAGGGGGCCGGTAGATCAGGTGTATTTTTATGGTACAGTTCGGGGACATGGTCAGTTTGGCAGAGTTAATGTCAACGTTACCTTCCCATGGGAGGTTCTGCAGCCTGATGGAGAGGGCATCTTTAATTATAAGAGCTACTCCTCCTCCTTTCATCAGCTGTCTGTCTTGTCAGAGAATGGAGTATCCAGGTGGGAGGGCTAGCGAAATGGCAGGACCGGACGCCTAATGTAGACTGGTCTCAGTGATGGCAAGCAGGGCGAGGTCATGGACATCTCAGTGGCGTGGGCAGAGAGGGAGAGTGCATTTAGGAGTGCGCATTTGAGAGGGGGGTGAGGTGTTCTCTTATCGGTAGAGAGAAAGGCAAGAACAGCTTTGGCATGAAGGTGAGATGTACCTGGTGGGGAGGGCGAGTCTCCTGGCTTTGTGGTGTGAATTTTGGGCGTATGATGGGTGTTATTGCTGACGGGGTAGACCATTGACACAGTATACTGGGAGACGTTTCCTGCAAAGAGTAGGTGTGTTTGACTCTAGTACGGTTAGGGGGATGGGGCAAGGTGAGCGAGTGCCAAGCCTGCAGTTCTTCGTGGCCGTAGGAGTGCTGAGACTGCATTGTTTTAGGGGTTTCGTGCAGGGTCTGAGCCTGGATAGCCTGCAGGCTATGTGGATGGAGAAGCCAGTTGTAAGAGGAGGCCAAAATGACAGGGAGGGAGTCATGCACGTAGTGTGAAGTAGGGGCAGGTGAGTGGGGTACGGCATGCATTGTAAGAAATGCAGAGATGGGATGGGCGGTTAGGCCATGCACAAGAATTAGGGTCAGAAGCATGGTTAGTGTAATAAGGTATGTGATCTGCGAGGTGAGTGTGTGGGACGACTGATGAAAGATATTGGTATACATTAATGAAAAGGGAAACACTGTGGACTAAATGATCAATTGTGCAGAGGCATGAAGCATTCAGAAAACAACTAAAATCAATGGTAGGAAAACAATAACAGACAAGCAATCTTACGTAATGTCTGATTCACACTGTAAGCAGGCTGGTTAGGTAGCCAATGGCAGGAGGCAAGCAGGTGAAAGCTAAACAATAGACATTGAGATCCTAGCCAAAAATAATATTAAACAGCTACCCTACTTGAATGGTGATAAATATTTGATACCGACTAGCTCTAATTAGTTGTAGTGCCTGGTATACGGTATAAGGCAGTTTGAGCTGCGGTCCAGGGGGAGCAAACTATCTCATGTAGGGGGTGGAGACACACTTTAGATAGTGGAGTTGAGGTCAGAGGTAGAAATGATATTAGACGTTTGTTCGCACATTAGCTAGGGAGCATCAGACAAGGATGAGGTTAGGGGCAGGCTTGGCTGTAATGGCATGTAGCGGTAGAATGTGCCTAATAATGGGTTAGGTGGACATTATGCGCATTGGTACTAGTGTATATATATATCTAGCAATGAGTACAGGGTAAGACAAGACAGTAAACGCTGTTAACAGATCGTATACATAAAGCTGTATGCGCAAACTTTAGGATGGAAATGTTGAACAGCAATACGTACAGTTAAGTGACTAACAAGCATATATATAGCAGAAGACATGCGGCAGTGCTATAGATTCCAAGAGAGCAGTGTTACTGTGGCAGTTGAATAGACACATTTCCGTAGCGTATACAGTCAGTCAACTAACACCCTGGTTAGAAAACAGGAGCAAACAATACAACTTTGGCCTTGTTCTAAAGTGGTGGAGAACGAGCGGAGCGGCTGCAACTGACGTCCAGTGTAAGGACGCGTGCGGCTGAGAGCGAGAGCCGGCCTGGGCAGCGGGACTGATCCCCGAGGATTTTTGTGGATTCCTGCAAATTCAGGGATGCAACAGGCACGGTAAGCCTGCTTTAATTAGGAGTGCGGGAGGCTCATTGTAGAACTACCTTCGACTTTTTACAGAGGGGAGGTGCTACCCATAGACTAAATGGCATACTCCGTCTTAAAAATCACAGAGCCTCATGGCGCAGTGAGCCATTATTAAAACGGACCGCTGGTGGGATTTCTTCTTTCTCCCCCGAATACTGCACAGTACTGGTGCACAGGTGTGAGTGCTCAGAGACACCGAGAGGCACCGGTGGGGGGAGACAGTGGGGGGGATAAATCCCCTTGGAACCCTTCTGACCCAATCGGCACCTCAGTGCTCACTGCTGGGGGGCGGCTAGTAAATACCACCCCTCTCGGCTCAGTGTGAGTTTATCGGAAGAGGTTGCTGCAGGCATCTCAGATAACTGGGGCGTAGCTGCAACTATGCAACGAGGGAAAAGAGCTCCCCATTCTATCTACAACCTACGGAAAATTAAAGCTAAACCTATGAAGGAAAATAAAGTAACTAAAAAGAAAGAAGACAAGATTAAGAAGAATAATGGGGCCCAAGGAGCGATTACTGATTTCTTTGCAGCAAATCCTCCCCTCGAAATAAACTCAACTATCAATGAGGAAACGGTGGTACCAGTGCCAATCAGTAATTTCACCCTAAACACCACTAACTTTGACGATATAGACAATAATTCATTGCTTGACCTCTGTTTAGATATACAGAGAGGTATGTTATCTCAGATCTCCCAGAAGGTACCTAGCAGTACAACATCTCTCAACGGTAACCCTAACACACGCATAGTGAAGCAAACACCTGAGGGAAACGGTAGTCGTCTGTCCGCTTCTCCAAATCTAGCGATGGCATCTATGGAGGACGAACCTGAAAACGAGGCTGAAGATGATAAAAATCTACACCCAAGTACAACTGCGATAGCCGAGTTACAAGCCTCGGTGGCCTCCCTCCAATTCGCACTTAAAATACTGCTGCAAATGTCAGGACGTATCCTGACAAACACTAACACAATCACCTGGGCGTTAGAACACAAGGATCCTCCCCATGAAGATGCAGAGAAAAATCTATCCGACGCTGTACACTTTGTAGAAGAGTCGGAAGAGCTTGAAGTCCCGCTCGAGGTAGTGGGGGAAGTCGATATGCCATACGGGAATTCCCCGGAGGGGGAAACACCCTCAGCATCAGCTAAGGACCTGGAGCCTACACCAAGGTCCGGGGATATTTCATATCTGACTCGGAAACAACGCAGATTGGCCAAGAAAGCACTTAAAAATAAGAAAGCAACTAAGAGTGATATTACTCCCACTGTTGAGCCATTGAAGGCCCCGGAAACTCGCTCCAAAAAAGCCAGGAAAAGACAAGCAAGGGCAGCAGCCCGAGTGGCGGAAACTAAGGGTCCGCTCTCAGGATGGCTAGTGCCGGGAGAAAAATCTATAGTGGAGGAGCCTGAAGATACCTTTCTGGGGGACCCTGAGTTGTATCCTGACTCCAGCTTCCACGCAGGTCCAGAAGATCTGTCAGTAATAGGAACAGTAGAAGACCCATCTGAGCCTATACGGAATGCCCTAAAAAATACAGTGGAGGAGAGCAACAAGAACCGCATCTGTTACATCAAGAATCTGTATCCTAGCGGCAAAAACCCCTGGCTGTCACGCTCAGAGCTCCTAACTAGACTCCATTACATACCTCAACTCAGAGTTTTGAAATCTGATGACTTCTTGTTTATTGAACCCTTACAGGTGCCTAATTTACATGTTTCGGCCATACACTGTACCTTTCTGGCCTCTGCGCATCTAATTAGAAACTTTAAGGAAGAACTGAGGGCTGTAGACATTGACATAGATGTGGATCCGCAGGAGAGGGACCCCCATGACGACTATGAGGACACGGCTATACCGGCACCAGTCGCCATTGAAGCCAAGTCCGCAGCAGCTGAACATCCTACCTTGGCCGAAATACAGCTTGCACTTCAACAACTCCTGGCATCTTTCCCCCGAGTACTTCAGAATCACTGATGTTTTTCTTTAATTTCTTGGAACTGTCGAGGTTTCACGCATCTACTGAGGCCCGAGGGTTCAGTTGCCTTACTGTCTAAACACAGCTGCATCTGCCTTCAGGAAACTTGGTCCTCTTATCCTCTATTCCTCGACGGTTTTGTTACATATCAGTCATCTGCAAAAAGGGGTGATAAGGGCCGCCCATTTGGGGGACTACTTACAGGGGTTGTGAATACAGTGATATCACGAAAGATAAAGTGCAAAGCTGAGGACTACCTATTAGCGGTAGAGATCGATTATGTAAATGAAGGTGATCTGTGTAGATTCCTATTGTTAAATCTCTATAATCCTCCAGGTGCCGGGATAAGTGAATCTTTACAAGAAGCAATTCAGGACGTATTGTCCTATTGGGCACTCAGGCCCGGAAATACTGCAGTAGTGGTGATGGGGGATTTCAATTGCCATATGACAGGCGACCTCCTAATTTCCCCTAATCCTGATCTCAGTGAAAAATGTGTGATGACGCATGATAGAAGGGAGGGGGAAGGTTTAGGATGGTTGCAACTGTTCGACTCCTGGGACCTTAGTATGATAAATGGTCGCACATTGGGAGACCGGCCCGGAAAACATACTTGGACCAATGGCAAATCGTGCAGTACACTGGACTACATCTTTATGTGTCCTGAGTTGCAGTCTAGAGTAGTGGACATGACGGTAACTCATAATATATGGAGTGACCATGCGCTGCTCCTTTGCTCTCTTCGTCTCCCAATTTCTTCTATCTCTCATCCCAATATTGGAAACATACAAACCAACTGCTCTGGTACCAGAATAATTTGGTCAGAGAAAAACATAATGAAGGCCTCTGAAGCTCTTAAATCAGCTGATGCACGGGTCCTTCCGCACTATGAGCATATGACAGCAAACGACATAGAGAATTGGATTCGGGGTTTTACCGGCCTGCATGCTACAACAAAAACTAGGTGCATGTTAAAGCCCAAGGGCAGAATTCCCTATTATAATAAGGGTATTCGGGATGCTAAGAGAAGATATAGAGCGGAGATAAGGGGGCTTAGGAGCATGAACATGATGGGAGAGGACTATTACGAGAAAGTTAGAAAAGCGAAATCCAGATATAGAGCCTGTGTTAAGAGCATAAAAATGTCAGAAAGGAACAACAGACATCAAAGGCTCATACAAACTATCTGCACCAGAAACTCTCGTAATATATGGTCACTCCTAAATGAGAACAGAGGGGAGGTTAAGGGACTATTAGCTAACCCAATAGGCGAAGAAACATGGATAACATTCCTTTTAGGGCGAAATTTGGAAGAGGATGAGACCACTAAGATAACACTAGAGAAAGTTCCCTTTCCCCCGCCTTTTGATGTCTCTACTGAGGCTATTTATAAGAAAATGGTCGCTCTTAAGGCCTCCAGAGCCCCGGGCCCTAACGGGTTGGCAAATGTAGTTATAAAGAACTACCCTGCATTCTGAGCTTACCTCTTCTCTATTCTCTTCAAGAAGATCCTAGCCCAGGGGATTATTCCCAGCTCTTGGCAAACGGCTATTCTGATACCTGTGTTTAAAAAAGGTAGCCGCACAGACCCTAATAATTATAGGCTCCTTTCTATGCTGGACATCACTGGCAAACTTTTTGCGGCATTACTGCTCAATGAGCTACAGAAATGGGTGGAACATACTAACATCCTCAGTAGGTTCCAATGCGGTTTCCGGCGTGATTATTCCACCTCCCATAACCTCTGTGTGATGGATTTGCTACGCACACGTGCACTCAGTAAGGGACAGCCCCCGCTATATGCGCTATACATAGATTTTAGGGCTGCGTTTGACACTATACCTAGAGCAAGGTTATGGATGAAGCTGGAAAAAATGGGTTGCCCGCCGGGCCTATTATATTATCTCAGACAACTACATCATAATACTTCTGCCTGCCTCAGACTAAATCAGGAAGGCAGCATGACTAAACAGGTGATCCAAAATAGGGGGGTAAAGCAGGGATGTGTAACTGCTCCCCTTATTTACAATCTTTATGTATACGATATCCCTGCAGCACTGGCGGAGACAAATAATTGCCCCCCAAAAATTGGTGAGGCTCCCTGTAGTGTCTTAGCATATGCTGATGACCTGGTCATATTTGATAACACCATAGCTGGACTGAGGCGTTCTGCGGTTACTCTGTGGGACTATGCTAAGACTAACGGCTTGTCTATAAACCTAGACAAAACAAAGGTAATTAGATTCACCAGGAGAAGAGTCTCCAGAGTGAACCTACGGGTATACAATAATAATATACTCTATGCCCCATCCTATAGATATCTTGGTGTAGATATTGAGCCACTGGGTGATTATTCCTTGTGCAGGCAAGGGCGTATAACCAGGGCTATGCAAGTAATAGCATTAATATCATCTTTCACAAATAAGCAGGGTGGCTTTACCCTATGGGGGACAAGACAGCTATATATTCAAGTGTTTGCGCCCATGATTATTTATGGCCTGGAGACTCTTCTCTCTACAGACCTCGCCTGGCTGCAAGTAATAGAGGGCAAATTTTGGCGTCGGATACTCGGCTTACCCCCTAGTGTCCCTATGGCCTTGATTAGGCTTGAACTTGGCCTGCTCTCTCTTAAAGCATTAGTACTCAAGAGAAGAGCAGGATTTTATTTGAAAATGAAGGGTGGCACTTCCAATCAATTATTGGCGGTGATCCATCAAGAAGTGAGTAAAGAACATTCCTCTTCCCCCCTACTGAAAGAAATGATAAAATTTCTTGCGAACATAGGCTGGATACATAGAGAAGTAACAGTCTCTAAGGAGGTGCTAATAGCTCTGGGTAAAAAGGTGGATATGTGGGATTGGCTAGAGAATTTTTCACATCTTAGTAGCCTAAACTCCTACCACTTCATTAAATATAGACTATACACCTTAATGCAACCACAAGCATATCTATATCTCTGCCCCACCAATAGGCTTAGATGGTTTATTATTCTGTTCCGATTGGAGCAACTACCTACCTTGTACAACACAGGAGTCAGAGAAAAAATCGCAGCTTGTGACAGAGTCTGCCGTGTATGTAAACTCCCTGAATGTGTGGAAACAGCTAAGCATCTGTTAACGGAGTGCTTAATGCTGGAACAGTCAATACTTAAATATCTTAGGGAATTCGTACACGACCCACTTAACATACGTAGAACTTCCTTTTGGCGCTATTGCACTAACACTAGCAATATGCACTTGTTTATTGCATTGTACAATGTGTGGCAACAGATTGAAAAACATCTGGGTCCTTTACTCTGATTTGAAACGTCTGATCACGGTGGGCTAATAGATTGTCGATGCTGTTTGTGCTGGTTAAGCATGCTATTTTTAAAGCACCCATATCTGATGGAACTCTATAACTACGGCACCTTCTGGCTAGGATAGCTGTGGGTGAGAGATGTAATGTTCGTACTTATAGCACTGACTTGGTAAACATAATGGACAAAGATCTATCATAAGGAAGTCTTAACATTTATCTTATTCTCATTTTTAAGAAATTATGACTGATGTTTTAACATATATAGATTCACATGTATATGTTGTTGGATGGATATTTTATATGTTACTTGGCATATGTTATGACTTGCTTTTCATTTTTTACTTTATGACTTGTTCTTTATTATTGTTAATGTATGTAAAATATATTATGTGTAAAGTTTGAATTTATTTTCAAATGTATATCACATTAAAGTTATTATTATTATAGACACAGGCATATTGGAAGGTGCGAGTAGCAAAGTCAAAAAATGTTGCACTCATTCCTCCCGGCTCTGAAAGGCTTGGGACAGGAGCCTTGGATGTTGGGCCTTCGTCGGTGGGTCAGCGTTCAGCCTGCCGGCGAATGGCAATTGGTTAATGTGGAAGGCTCCAACCAATCCACATGTGCAGGCTCTGTGATGTAAACATGGATCAGGCTAGGTTTGCAAAGTGAATCACGGCCGCCATGTTCAGGTATGGAGATCCCTCGTGGTTCCAAGCAATGGCTATTTAAATTTTTAAACATGCAGCAAGCTTTGTATTCTGCAATGCTGCACATGGAGTTATAGTAGTTGCTGTATAGATGCTCTGTATTTTCATATGAACAGAATGCTTCAGACGGTACGGAGTCAGCTGTTCCAGCTGATCCTTCGGAAATAGCCCCCAGGCTTACCTCGGGCGGGGGACCTGAAGGAATATGACCACTGCTCCTGCAGTGTGAAAGGTAGCTACTGCTCCTGGGATATTGCTACTGTTTGTGGAGGCTCGGGACAGGAGCCTTGGATGTTGGGCCTTCGTTGGTGGGCTGGCGTTCACCTGCCAGCGAATGGCAATTGGTTAATGTGGAAGGCTCCAGCCAATCCACATGTGCAGGCTCTGTGATGTAAACACGGATCAGGCTAGGTGCGCAAAGTGAATCACAGTGGCCATCTTTACTTGTCTACAGCACCCAAGAAGAGCAGTGTTGAGGAGATTCAATAACACTCCTCACCATGCTTGGTGAGAAGGGGTACAAAGAAGAAAAAGAAAGAAAAATGGCAATACTTCATGACAGCAGTAGTATATTTGGAGCAAGTGATATTGCTCAAAGGAAGGAAGGAAGGTGATGCCAGAGAGAGACACTGCAGTTCAGAATATGCCCAAGCCAGTGACAGTGAAATAAATCCAGTGTTTTTTGGAACTCTGTAACTAGTGTAGATTATGGATCTTTGACTACTCTAGTTACAAGAGACCCTTATTGCAGGAACATACGGGAGTCAAGAAGGTGAAGGGTCTGATATAATGGTCTGAAGAGATGGTGACCTGCTTTTGGGAACTCAGGGCTACGATTAGTAATGCTCCAGTTTTGGCGACACTGAATTACAAGACGCCATCTTATCTATTTTCTCATTCAAATGGGCAAGTGATGACAGCTATCCTGGGCCAGCAAACATCACTAGGCCATAAACGTTTAAGCGTACTACAGCAGACTCCTAGACCCAGTGATGCAAAGATGGTTTCCTTGTGAACAGGCTTTAGCGGCAGCAGCATTTGTGATTCAAAAGTCTTCAATCATTACCATGAGCTACCCAGTGACATTGTATGTGGAGAATGCAGTCTTTGCGATCTCGGAAACGTCCAAGTCGACTTTGACGACCCAGAGTATCTTGGGATATGAGATCATTCTATCAAATGCTTCTATACATCCAGTACGGTGTCACATAGTCATCCCTGCAACATTTGTAGCTGAACTAGTGAAACCTGCTGACATTGTCCATGGGGAGTAGAGGAAGAGAGGATGAATGTTAAGGAGCATGCCTTGAATGGAGGTGAGGTACATTTAGGGTGCTCAACAATTAATCAGGACACTGGTGAGAGGCATACATGTGCATCCATTGCAGGCCTTGTGGATGGGGAATACCAAGTCAGGATGAAGAAACCATTGCCTTCACATTACTCCGTGCATGCGGCAGAACTAGTGGCACTTATAGAGGTGGTGTAAATGACTAAGGGACAGGCAGTCACTATTTATTCTGACTCTGCATATGTTACTTCCACTGTACATTTAGGCATGTTAAGGTGGAAGAGAAGAGGGTTTAGGAGATCTGACGAGACCCATGTCCAGCATGCTGCATTGCTATCCAGAATATTCAAAGCGCTAAAACTGTCCACAGAGGTAGGAATAGTCAAGTGTGCTGTGCTTACTAACCACACATACCAAACAGTGCTTAGAAATGATGCCGCAGACAGAGCAGCAAACAAAGCCACATATGTGCCATTTATAGAGTCCCAGAAAATGGGACCTGTGTCCCAGTAGGTTCAGTTGCCAGCCCCATACTCTGCAGTCCCTTGCGCTTCATATCGTGGAAATACAGGAGAGAGCACCTTGAGATGAAAAGGAGTTCTGCGCAAAGAGGGGATGTGCCCTCTCGCCCATAGATTTGCTGTGGAGACAGGCGCTTACAGGGAAGGTAATAATGCCTGTAGAGCTGCTTCTTGTGGCTCTGGAGCAACTACATTACCCGTTGAACACTTCGTGGTGACAAATTGTAGCCAAGCTCCAGGAGGAGTGGTTGATACAAAACCTCCAAGAACAAGTAAGTAGATTTGTAGGAAATTGCATAGTTTGTAGAGAATTAAATCCTGGAAAAACACCTGTGGACGGTAAGAGGAGTTTTGGCCAGGCCTTCTGTGTCAGTCCAGGAGCTCGAATTTGACTTTATAGATATGATTCAGAGAGGTAATCATTTTTGATACCTCATTGGCCATTTTCTCGATGGCTCAAGGTTGGTCCCTGCATACACCCTGATGCTAAGCAGCAACATTTTTGGTAAGGGAGGTATTAACATCGTGGGGAATTTGTGAGATCCTGAAGTCTGATAATGGGACCCATTTCTTTAATGCTTTGTTCTCAGAAATCACTTCGCTCTTGGGGATCAAGCACAGGTTGTGTTCAGTGTACCACCCTCTGGCCAACCGATTCATGGAGTAGTTGAAGGAAGTTCTTAATGTCCGTTTATCTAAAATATGAAGTGATTTACCCAAGAATTGGCATTATTGTTTGCCAATTGTTCTGTTTTATTTGAGAAATCAGCCACAGAAGCAACTATGAGAGTGCTGTGTGTCGCCTATGCCCAGTCACGATCTCCTATGTACTGAGATGGTGTGACACAATCTCCTGTGGACTGAGATCACCATCCCAGTCCACAGGAGATTGTGACTGGGTGTAGGCTATATACACCACTCTCACCTGCACATACGGCATCAGATGCACACAAGTGAGCAGAGTTTCTTGGTGAGGAGTTTAGGGAATACCTTAGGGCTGTAACCAAGTGTCAGACTTGTACCTTCACAGGTTGTGTCTTCTCATCAACAGTTACAGGACAAAACGGCAAAGAATCTGATGATCTACACCAGCCACAGATGCTCCCTGAGAACCTGGTCTTCATCCGCACTTTTGTCAGAAGCTGGAATGAGTGGTGTTTCCATAGACCACACCAAGTGATTTTTGTGACTCCAACTGCTGTGAAGGTGGAGGGCAGCAAGAGCTTGGTTCATATCAGCAACGTACGAAGGGATATCGGCATCCCCCCACCTGCACAGGAGAAGGTTCAAAGTTAAGTATGAATTCACAGTTCATTCCAGAAGAAAAGGGGGGAGTAAATGAAAACCAGATACTGTTATTTTAAAATATAAAAGAAAATATGGATTTTAGACAAATATTAGGATGGTTGATTATAGGTTTTTCTCATCTTTCTTGTTATTATGCTTAGGTGTGGAAGACAGTATGATGTGATTTTTTTTTACTTGTCTAGTATTGTAGGATTTGATGAAGTACTACTCAGGTCAAAAAGAAGTGTTGATTTCGACCTCATGGGCAATGATGATGATGTAAATTCAGATCTGATAGTAGATGCACATGACTTTGCAGCAAATAACATCTGGTACAGCCATATGAGGAGAGCGGGGAGAGAAAGATCTGCAGGATTTTGCTATATATGCTCTCTTATCTCCCATGAGATAGAGTTCACAGAGGTGCTGTTTCTGGTGCATCTAGCTTTGTGCATGGTCAGAGGGCAGTTCCAGGGGCAATCAGTCACAGCATACATCCTACTTGTTGATGAGGAATGTTCGACCACGGATCATAAAGCGCAGAAGAA